>NC_136411.1:295828939-297216439 GCF_051521515.1 Lactuca serriola
CATGACATCTCTTCTCAGTATGCTCCGGTGTATGGTACCCGAAACATAGCATCACTCCTCCATCTGCTCCGATGTTTGGTACTCAAACCATAACATCATTCCTTCATCCGCTCCGATGTATGGTACTCGAACCATAACTTCACTCCTCGATCTGCTCCGATGTATGGTACTCGAACCATAACATCACTCCTTAATCCGCTCCGATGTATGGTACTCGAACCATAACATCACTCCTCAATCCGCTCCGATGTATGGTACTCGAACCATAACATCACTCCTCAATCTGCTCCGATGTATGGTACTCGAACCATAACATCACTCCTCAATCTGCTCCGATTTATGGTACTCGAACCATAACATCACTCCTCAATACGCTCCGATGTATGGTACTCGAACCATAACATCACTCCTCCATCCGCTTTTTAGAACCTTTAGAATACTCCCTGTATCAAGTATGGGTCCTCTGCTTTCAATAGTACGGGCCCATACTACCTGCCACATCTACCCATACTTTCCACACGGACTATCCCAGAGCTCCTAAGTAGCTGCTCGACCTTCTCGTTCACCAATTCCCTCCCGCACTCGCTCTCCAGCGAAATTCTCTACTCTGCCAGCGCACTCATCTGGCTTAGGTTACTCCCTAGGCTCTTCCTAGATTCCCACACTTCTTTGCCATCAGCTGCTGAAGACCTCCTAATGATGCCAGCCATCTACCTCTTGAATATTGTCATATTCGCTTGGTAGCTGACTCCCATCATCGAAAGTTCCACAAAGCACGAAGCAAGCAGCATTCGAGCATCGAAGAATATATATGACTCACTCTGGGTGATAATTCTGCTTGCTCTGCTCATCCTCGAAAATACCACCGAACTCTGCAACTCTTCCCCTCGCGGGTTCTAACTATTCTTTCGCTAAGTACCACGGTACTTATCTAGGTATCTCCCCTAGATTACTCCTCTACTCAAATCCCCTAAAGGATTCCAACTAAATATTCTCACTCATCACATACTCAAAAGCACATCGCATATAACAGCAATTCCTAGGCTAAGGCATCACAAATCAGGCCACTGTAGTCCTAAGATATGGAATACCTAGCCTGTCTCTAGCATGCAATAATATCTCATAAAGTGCATCATAAATATCTCATAACACAAGAGTAAGGGTATTTTGGGAAATCACCGTTCGGGCTCTGGCTGATTGTACACACTGCTCTTTCTCGCTTTCTCTTTGAACTCTTATTCGCTTTAGAAAATTATTTCTTTGAAAACTTTTCTTACTTCCTCAGTTTGAGACCAGATTTACCCAAAGGCGCATCCGAATCCCTCAAACCAAGGCTCTGATACTAACTAGTAACACCAAAAATTTCAAAACAATTTTCCATTTATAATCTCATTCATAATCGAATTACAAAACATAACTCCATTTTCACTTGCATAATAAACCAGGATCCTCAAAACATGACTCTTTCTCTAGTGTGTACAATCGAGTCGGTGCCGTCCCGTGATCCTGAGAGAAACCTGAAACACATAACACAAAACACTGTAAGCACGAAGCTTAGTGAGTTCCCCAGAATACCACACATAACACATATTAGCCACTCGAGGCTATAACTCTGTGGGTCCGTGGACCCTACTCTGTGAACCTTCCGGTTCTAACTCTATGAACCTTCCGGTTCTAACTCTGGGAACCTTCCGGTTCTAACTATGTAAACATGCACAACATAAATCACATAGAAATAATGCAGTACAACACATAACATACACAACATACAAATACTCTGTCACATAACTCTGGTTACCTACTCAAGGTAAAGTATAGTGAGAAGACTCACCTGGCAATCAGAAAGCAATTATCTGCACATGCAAACCTCGGACTCGCCACCGCCTAACGCATAAGGCAAATATCTCTAATTAATACTCGAAGTCCCAACTCTAATTAACCGGTGATTACTTTTTCCATCTCTATTCAGGTAATGGGTAAAAGACCATTTTACCCCTCCCTGACCTCTATTACCTCTGTTGACCAAAACTCTGAAAGTCAACATAAGACAACTCAAGTCAACGGTCAACACTGACCAGACTCGGCGAGTACACAAGAGTAACTCAACGAGTCCATGCCGGTTCTCTAAATCCTTTTTAAACCTCTTAGACACGACGAGTTCCCTCTCCACTCGTCGAGTTACTCGGCAACGAAACGCGGGGAAACCCCGACTCGACTCGTCGAGTCTGCCTATGGACTCGGCGAGTTGCTCCCATGACAACCCTCATCTGACCTTCTGAGGTCAAATCTACTTCACCAAACCATAGATCGCACTCCCTCAAAGCCAATAACCACGAAAAGGTCGAACCTTGGGCACTCATGCAAGGTTCTACAAGCTCATTTGGGTGAAACCCTTCATTACATAACAACCCTAGCTCAAAACTCCAAGTAGAATGCATAAAGCAGGATGGAAGGGACTCTCTAGACCTCTTTGGGTCCAGATGTATGGCTTCACACTCAATGGGACACTATACTCCACAAATCAAGCCATAAAAGAAGCTAGAAAACCCTAAAATCACCAATCTTACCCAAAACAGAAAAGGGAGAACGATTTGATACCTCTTTGGTGAAGATGCAAGCTCAGAAGCTCTGAATCGACACCCCCCTTGACCTCCCTTTGCTGGAAATGACTACTCCATTGCACAACCACCTCAAAAATGCTCCAAAATGGCTCTTCTTCACTCTCTCAGCTCTCTAGTTCGATAGGAGTCTCTCAAAGGTGTAGGTGGCTGCCACTGAAGGCCATAAGGGCCTTTAAATAGGTCCTAAACCCTGACAATTAGGGTTTTCCTTGACAGCGCTGACTTGGTGAGTCCAAATACCCGACTCGTCGAGTCCCTTCATTAAACCGGTCCCCAAAACGCGATCATACTCGACGATTTGAGGCGTCAACTCGCCGAGTCTCCACATTCCCCAATATAAAATACTCAAATTCCCATACCTGGATATCCGGATGTTACAGTGTATATGAACTTGGGGATTACGAGGAAATTCTTGGGATGAGTATGAGTGGGTGTGAAAGGTAGTAACGGTCTATACTACCGGAAGCACAAGACATACACTTGGATCAGGAAAAGTCACAAGGTACCAAGGCACTAATAATTGATTCTGTTTTGAATGTGTCTGTCATTACCATCATTTCAATAATGACCAAAGAAAATGATTGTTATTCCAACCCTAGTGGTCATATCGAATCACGTTTGGATAAGATAAGTATGCAAAGTAAGTTACAAAGAACCATGTTCAACGTAGCATCTGACTTAAGCCAGTAGATTGAAGGAAAAGTTAATTGAAGTAGTCAATAGAAGTATCACAACCATCATTAAGGCTAAAGCAGCCTGTTGCTAGAAGTGTTACATGCTAGAAAGTGATTATATCACATTAGAACAAGAAAGAAGGTATCTTCCATTCTGGAGTCAGTCTCAAAGAGACCTAAGTCTAGCCATTGAATCATACGATAAGAGTTAATTAGAACCTGACCCATCGGTCTGTTATGATAATCAAAATAGATGGAGCAGGAGTTTCCGATAAAGATCAAATTTAGAGTAGGTGCCAGATTGAGCACCATCAATAGTAAAAAAGTATAAGAGTTGGAAACTCAATAGAAAAGACGTAAGAATTACGATTAATACCTAGGGTAGAAAGGTATCGTGCAAATTAATTATACATTCCCTACTTAGTTGATGATTCCGGGATGTAAGCATCCTAAGGGGAAGATAATTATAACACCTGCAAATTAGGGCTAGCAAATTTGAATATTATAAGAATTAAAATTGAATTTTAATAGAAGGCTATTTATGATAAATAATCTTAACCAAAATTATAGTATACGTGACAAGGATTTCACACATATAAAGAACGCCTAAGTCAGACTTCGTTAGAGGAAGTTATGATATTTCCAATATTTCAACGTAGTAGTATATCGCTCAGATACCAAAATTGACATCAGTCAAATGTAACGAAAAACAATCTAAACGAGAGTTAAAGATCTCGTCAATACATATCCATCGATAAAAAGACAGTCGAGAACGAATACCATATAAATGAGTTATGAATTTTTAATGGGCTTTAACAGTCTAAGCCTGTTAAAAATATAACTTTAAAATAGATTTAAAATAAGTCGATAGAATCTAAATGAATGTTAGAGATCTCGTTGATAGCTACGTGTGGATATAGAACCTGTCAAAAAACAGAGGCCGTATGAATTAGTTATCAATTTTCTAAGAATTTAGATTTTTTTTTCGTGTGCACCCGCACGCACAGACAGCATGCGCAGTGTCTGTCACACAGGGACCAAGTGTGTGGCGTGCAATTGAAACTCAGTTATAAATAGGAATCCAATTTCAGACCATTCTCACACGCTTCAAATATTTCTCTCTCAATTTATCTCAATTTTAAGCCCTTTCACCCTTAATTTTTTTGTCGGCGAAGCCCTGCCATGTTAGATAGCCGACAATTAAGAGCTCTCAAGTTAGAGTTCTGCCTGCTTAGTTCCCATTTTTCATCAGAATACTCTATAAGTTAAGCTACACTTTTTTTATTCAAGTGTAACCATTAATTATAGTCATAGTCGTTATTGTGAACCTATAATTAAGATTTATCTGTGATTCCAAGTCATTATATTGATTGATCTACTTACGAGGACGATGTCTAGGGTGAATTTAGTGAGGTGTTTAAAGAGGGATTTCGAAACAGTATACTCTATATACCAAACGGACCCTACCTTCGATATAATCCTCCCTGGTTCTTCCTTACTTGATAAATATTGGGATTAGTCGGAAATCTGGACTATCAATTAGTCACCAGGAAAGTAAGACTAAGACTTAGTGATATTCGTTCCTAGGTCACATCATAGGAAAAGATAAAATTTGAAGGCACGGTTCTTCCCAAATTCTGAGGCATCCACTTTTATCAGGTGAGTACGTAGTCCCTTTTATGAACATGATTTTAATACAAGTATTAATTAAATTATTAAATAAATGTTGAAGAGTTTATATGTGAAATACATGTTTAATGTTTGAAATATGTGTTAAGAACGTATTTGATAATATATATGATATGCAAACCAAGTATGGTTATCTATGTATTAAGATATATGTCGATTATTTCATGATATTAATAATTCAAGTATCATTAGAGAGAAGGATAAAAGTTTGTTAATATCTGAACACTTATTATACACTAAAGTAGGATAGTGTTGTCTGAACAGAGCTGGCACTAGGAGTTAAGCATTTTAGTCT
Organism: Lactuca serriola; assembly: GCF_051521515.1. Lineage (NCBI taxonomy): Eukaryota > Viridiplantae > Streptophyta > Magnoliopsida > Asterales > Asteraceae > Lactuca > Lactuca serriola. The sequence continues at coordinate 295,834,219 of NC_136411.1, forward strand.
TGCTAAGATAAAAGATAAAGATCTACACAAGAGGCTTAAGTTTAATTAAGTTAATGGGTAGCATCTTCTTGAGAGTACGTATAGACATGAACGGAGATTAGAATTCTGACATCCCCAGTCCGAGAGTATGGATTAGGCATAGTCAATCATCCCTGATCTGAGAGTATGGATTAGGAATACTTATTCGTCACCAATCCGAGAGTATGGGTCATACTCAATTATTCATTCCAGATCCAAGAGTATGGATTAAATATAATCATTTATTCTTGATCTGAGAGTATGGATTCGGTAAAGTCATTCATTTCCAAATCTGAGAGTATAGATTATGTCGTTGTATAGAATTGAAATGTGAGGTTCAATGGGATGGCGTACATTGCTTATATGCGATATATTTGCATTAATGATCTTGTAGGTTTTAAGATATATATATATATATATATATATATATATATATATATACACACACACATATTATAATATTGTGGGATTGACATCCCTATGTATTCACCAGGTTTCCCAACCTGACCCACTCAATTTCTTTGTATCATAGGTGTAGATACGAAGGTACTTGATGTTTGGATCTGATGAGATATTAAAGGAAATAAAATCCATTAGATATTTTACAGTCTGTCATATTTTCGTTATGCTTATGTTTCTATATTGACAATGACATCCTGAAATTATTAATGAAACACATTTCTTCGGAAATGCCTAATAGTAATATAATCACATCATTAGGAACAAATTCTACGTTGTAATTCTTTAAAAAATGATACTCTGAAATAAAATTAACATAATTAAATTGGTATTTTCTGGCCGTGAAAATGGAGACGTCACAAATATTGAAAATGATAACGAACAAACTAATACTCAAAAGGATAATGAGCCTTTAAACATATGTGATCTAAGTATATGGAATAATATTAATATTAATTTAAGTGATTTAATCGTAGAAAAAGGTCCTATTAAGATTTCAAATTTTCATTTTCCAAAAGATCAACATTTAAGAAGTTTTAGTACATCTCTTTATATGCAAAAATACCAAATGGAGAAAATTCAAACAAACATGGTTAGTTTATTCCATAGATGTAGAGAGTTTTTTGTTTTTGTCGTAAATTATTTAATGTGGATACATCTACATGTTAATTAGTAGATAAAGGTAACAATTATCGGAACTATATTTTTAGTATACTAAAAAGACATAAAGCAAGTAATGGACACATTCTTAATATAAGGGAATAGGTTGAATTAGAAACTAGATTAGCAAATAATAAAATAATTGACAAGAAAACTCAAGAACAAATAAATAAAGAAAAAAACATCGGAAAAATGTGTTAATAAAAATCATCTCTGTCATAAAAACTTTAGGAAAAACAATTTAGCATTTCGTAGAACAACTGAAAATTTTATGAAGAAAATAATGGTAATTTTAAGTACAATTTAAATAAATAGGATTTGATCTTATTGTTCAAGAACATATTAGACGAATTAAGGACAAAGAAATTCATAATAATTACCTTGCACACAATATTCCAAATTAACTTATCAGTTTATTATCAGAAGAAGTTAAAAGTGAATATCTTTTTTTAAAAAAAAAGTAAAATAAGCTACATACTTTTGAATAACACTTGATTGTACTTGTGGTACAAGTCATAAGGAACAAATGTCAATTATCTTATGATGCTTAGATCTTTCAACAACTCCTATAGAAGTTAAAGAGTACTTGCTAGAATTTTTAATTGTAGATAATACAACCGGTAAAGGCTCATATGATGTTATAGTTGATGAAATTAAAAATATAGGACGAGATATAAATGATGTTGGGGGTCAAGGTTATGACAATTGATCAAATATGAAAGGAAAACATCAAAACGTACAGAAACGATTGTTAGATATTAACCCTTGGGAATTCTACACTCCTTGTGGTTGTCATAGTTTTAATGTAGTAATTTGTGATATGTCTAATTCATGTGTTAAAGCTAGTGAATTTTTTGGAGTTATACAACGTATATATTCTATATTTTCTTCATCAACTAAAAGGTGGAAAATATTAAAATATAATATACCAAACCCAACACTTAAATCATTATCGCAAACTCGTTGGGAAAGTACAGTAGAAAGTGTAAAAGCAACAAGCACCACAACTAAGAAAAACATTTTAAGAATTATCCAAAAATTGTGAAGATCAAAAAATTAAAAGTGAGGCTAAATGCTTAGCGACATATGAACTTTAAAACAAATTATATGTGTATCGATGATGCTATAGATCAACCACATTGACTTTTGTGCTTCTTTGAACAATATAGAGAAAATGGATTTGAAATGACTTTAGATTATGCAAAAGAATTTGCTTTAGAAATGAATGTAAAACCTGAATTTCATGAAAAAGCATATCATTCAAAGAAATAAACGATATGATGAAATGTTGAGAGACCAGAAAAAAAATTTGTTTTAAGGTATATTACTTGTAAAAATAGTTAACGAAAACAGCGTTGAAATCGTTTCAAACATACAGTCACAAATCACCAGTCTCAAAACCATATTAGTAAATAGTATAATATCATAATACAATCCCAAGTTTCTCAAATATGGAATATCATGTGTGAATGTGTGATGCGTTGCTACCCTGCCGACTCCTTCCCCTTAGCTGAAGAGGTACCTAAAACCAAAACTAAAAACTGTAAGCACGAAGCTTATTGAGTTCCCCCATCATACCACATACCACATAACACATAACATACATACGTACTGTCGGGAAATTCCGGGAAGCCCGACCTACCCCTGTCAAGCTATTCTGCGGTGCTGACCTACCCATGTCAAGCCATTCAGGGGTGCTGACCTACCTGTGTCTGGCTATTCTGGGGTGCCTGCCTACCCTCTGGTCTATCTCGCCCAGTCAGGGTGACTATTTCACACCCTAATACTAGCACATAATAACATATCAAAAAATGTTGTCATACATATCTCGGGTGTCCGACCTAACCTTCGGTCCTAACGACCGAATCGGGGGACTATTCCCATCTTACTACCACTATCACATAGAACATCTCATACTGGCACATAGAACACATCAAGTAATAGCAAAGCAGATAATTATCATAAAGACAATCATCACAACGGTAATCAACTACTAGTGGGCCGGCCTTGGTGCTTTAGACCCACTTTTATTGGAAGGTAACTCACATCGATGTCGTGTAGTGTCTGCACTGTCCTCAGTGTGAAAATCGACTCTCCCCGACTCCTCAATCCCTACACGACAACTTTTCTAAGTTATCAATTCGTACTCATAACACTTACAAGGGTCACTCAAATCGCAGTCAAAGTCAAAGTCGGAACCTTGTTCAAAGTCAACTTTAGTCAAAGTCAAAATCTGGTTGACTCGACTCGCCAAGTTGTTCCACCAACTCGCCGAGTCTCCATGCCACAAAATGCCATAATCCTGTCCCTACTCGTCGAGTCTAGCAAGAGATAGACAAGTTCACCTTCAACAACTCATCGGACCATCTTCAATTGACTCGCCGAGTTCGTCCTTGAACTTGTCGAGTCCATCATCATCCAGATGAATGTGTCTACTCTATGACTCATCGAGTTCTCCTTGAACTCGTCGAGTCCGTCTTCATGGGGTTGGGACATTGCCTTGAACTCACCGAGTTTGTTCGTCCATTCGCTGAGTTCCATGATTTCTAGGTCCCTAATGAGCCTAGACAACTGAGGGTTCTTCTTTCTAGCATATGGTCCTTCAACAGGAAGGATTTGATGGGGAATACCACCCGACTCGCCGAGTCCCAAGAACGACTCGCCGAGTCCCTCTTTGTCCAAAACTATCCAGTCGATTTTAGTGGGTCTTAATGCATCCAAATCGTATATCTGGCCTCCATGGGTCCATTTTATACGTAAAGTCCCAATCTTGAGATCCATGCATGGAGGTTTTTGGCACAAATAGCCATAAAAGAAGTCTACAAGATGCATGGGTGGTTATGGCAACAAAGTTGGCACCTTTATGCCATAAGGACCCCCAATAGTTCCATATCTGAAGTGCAACACCAGGAACACATACAAAATCCAATTATGGCTTCACTATGCCCATAAAAAGGGTAGAAATAGCCCCAGATCAAAATCTAAGAGATAGATGTTTAAGGTTCCAGCTTTTTACCTTGAATGAGCTAAGAATGGAGTAAAACTTCTTGGTCTTCTTGCTTTTACTTGAAATTCCAAACTTCCTTCGTCTTCTCCAACTTCAAACATACACGAAAGGCACCAAAAAGGCTTAAGAACACTCAATAAGGGCTTAGAGTTTCGAGTTAGGGTTTTCACTGGTTGGGAGGAACAATGGAGGCTGTGTTGGGCGTTATAAGTTGTTTAAATAGGGTGCAAACCCAAATATTGGGGTTTCATCCAGACAGTCCTACTCGCGACTCGGTCTCCCGACTCATCGAGTAGGTCACTTAACCCCTTGATCAAAAGTTGAGTCTACTCGACGAGTTGGGCCTCCAACTCGCCGAGTCCCATAGAAAAAACATGTAGTTATTTGAATTTAAATACGTACCAGGAACCGGGTTTTACAAATCTCCCCTACTTAATTTAGACTTCAGCCTCAAAGTCTGCTACTGAGCCATGAAAAAGCTCGGGGTAGTGCTCCCTCATATCATTCTCTGGCTCCCAAGACCATTCCGATCCGTTGTGGTGTTGCCATTGCACCTTCACCAGCTCCACCCTCTTTTTCCTTAGATCCTTCGACTTCCTGTCGAGTTTCATCACAGGTCGTTCAATGTAGTTTAGACTGTCATCCACCTGTATATCCTCCAAAGGCACCACTGTCGAATCGTCCACCAGGCACTTCCGTAACTAGGAGACGTGAAAAGTGTTATGAATTTGATTGAGTTCGACAGGTAGGTCCAACCTATACGCCACCTTACCCACCCGGGAAATGACCCTGAAAGGTCCAATGTATCTGGGGCCCATCTTGCCCCGCTTCCTGAATAGAATGGCGCCTTTCCAAGGCGACACCTTCAGGAGTACCATATCCCCAACCTGGAACTCCAGGTCTGAACGACGCTTGTCAGCATAACTTTTCTGTTGACTATGAGCAGTCTGAAGCCTGCTCCGAACCTGCTAGATCCTCTCGGTAGTCTTGAGTACCACTTTGGTACTCCCCATGACCCTCTGACCAACCTCACCCCTACATATCGGGGTCCTACACTTCCTCCCGTACAACATCTAAAAGGGAGGACGGTCGATACTCGCGTGTAGCTTTTATTATAAGAAAACTCAACCAAAGGATGGTAAGTATCCCAACTACCTCTAAGGTCTAAAACACATGCCCACAGTATATCCTCCAGCGTCTGGATGGTCCGCTCACTCTGACAATCCACCTGTGGGTGAAAAGCGGTGCTAAAGTGAAGACGAGTACCCAGCTCATCATGAAACTTCTTCCAGAACCTGGAAGTGACCCGCACATCCCTGTCGGAAATCACCGAAACTGGTACCCCATGTCGAGCCGCTACCTCCCTGATATAGATGTTGTCCAACTTCTCGACCAAAAAGCTCTCCGGAATCGGAATGAAATAGGCGCTCTTGGTCAACCGATCCATAATGACCCAAATTGAATCCACTCCCCCATGGTTCTGGGAAGCTTTCTGATGAAATCCATAGTGATATCTTCCCATTTCCACAGCGCAATATCCAACAGCTGGATCTTGTTGTGACGCCTCTGGTTCTTGGCCTTGACCTTTCTGCAGTTCAGGTATCTCTCGACAAACCAAGCTATGTCCCTCTTCATGCAGGGCCACTAATAATCAAGGCGAAGATCCCTATACATCTTCTTTGCCACGGGATGGATAGAAAACTTGGATTTGTGCGCCTCCTTCATTAATACCTTGCGCACCCCTCCAAGATATGGGACCCACACTCTACGATGTATAGTTATCAATCCACGGCTATCATAATCGAATGAAGAAACCTGACCCACAATACGCTCACTCTTACGATGTTCCTCCTACTTGGCCTCCTGTTGGGACTCTCAAATCCGCTCCAATAGCGGAGTCACCACGGTCATCCTCATGCAGATGTCTCTGATCGGTGCTGCCTTGCGGCTAAGCGCATCGGCCATGACATTGGCCTTCCCTGGATGGTAGAGGATCTCACAATCATAATCCTTCACCACATCAAGACACTGATGCTGCCTCATGTTTAGATTCGGCTGATCCATAAGGTACCTCAAACTCTTATGGTCCGTGTAAATAGTATAGCGGACCCCATAGAGGTAATGACGCCAAATATTAAGGGCGAAATCAACTGCCCCCAACTCCAAGTCATGCATCGGATAGTTCGCTTCATGAGGCTTCAGTTGCCTCGAAGGGTAGGCTATAACATGCCCCCTATGCATCAGTACCGCACCCAAACCCGATATGGACGCATCGTAATACACAAAAAAAATCCTCCACGCCCTCTGGCAGGGCTAAGATTGGTGTCTCACACAACCTCTGTCTCAATATCTCGAATGCGGTCTGCTACTCTGGCCCCCAGCGAAACACCACTGCTTTCCTTGTCAATTAGGTCAAGGGCACGACTATCTTGGAGAAGTCCTGAATGAATCTCTAATAATAGCCCGTTAGTCTCATAAAGCTCTGAATTTCTTATGGAGACCTCGGAACCTCCCACCTTATCACGACCTCCACTTTAGCCGGGACGACCGAAATCCCATTCAGGTTGACAAGGTGCCCAAGAAACTGCACCTTGCATAACCAGAACTCACACTTGGAGAACTTGGCTTACAAGCTCTCCCTCCTAAGAGTATCTAATACCTACCGCAAGTGCTCCTCATGTTGCTCCTGTGTCTTGGAATAGACCAAGATGTCATCAATGAAAACTATCACATACCAATCCAACATTGGTCTACACACAGTTCATGAGATCCATGAACGCGGAAGGAGGATTGGTGAGTCAAAAAGGCATCACCACGAACTCAGAATGACCATATCGTGTCCAAAAAGTAGTCTTCTACACATCCTCCTCTATGACCCTCATCTGATGATATCCCGAACACAAATCAATCTTGGAGAACCAAGATGCTCCCTGAAGCTAGTCAAAGAGATCATCAATCCTTGGGAAGGGGTAACAGTTCTTCACTGTTACCTTATTCAGCTCCCGGTAATCTATACACATCTAATACGACCCGACCTACTTATTCACAAATAGAATCAGGACTCCCCAAGGTGAACTGATCGGTCTGATTAATCCCTTGTCTAACAGCTCATGTAGTTGTGTAGACAACTCCTGCATCTCATGGGAATCCCTTGTCAAAGCTGCACCAAGGACCAGGTCGATCCTAAACTCTATCTGACTCTCTGGAGGTATCCTAAGCAGCTCCTCTGGAAATACATTTGCATACTCACGTACCATTGGCACAGCACTCACTGTCGCCTGACCTACCTCTCAGGCATCCATAACATAGGCGACATACCCTGCGCAACACTACTGGAGGTAGCACCTAGCCCTTGCTACTGAACATAAAGTTGGTCTGCGTTGTGGCCTCTCGCCCTAAATCGCCATCTCTCCCCCACCTGGGGTCCTGATCCGAACCAACTGTTCTGCACAGTCGATCACTGCCCCATTGGGGCTCAACCAATCCATCCCTATAAAAACCTTATTCCCCTGCAATAGTATGGGAATCAATTCTACCAAGTAGCCCTCCTCGAACAGTCTCAAAACACAATCCCTGAAAACCTCTGATGCTTGCACTGATCGGTCATCCACAATCTCAACCTCTAGAGGGCAATCAAAATTTCCGAAGACTTAAGGAACCTCTTGCTAAGCGCAAGAGAGACAAATGATCGGGTAGCACCCGAATCAAACAACACCTGCACTGGGATACTATTCACATGGAACGATCCTAAACGAAACATTTAACATAATACGTCAATATCACAAAAGACATATAATAAATTTAGAGAGAAGAAATCATACCTGTCACCACATCGGGGGTGGCGCATGCCTCCTCGGCTTTCAGCTGAAATGCTCGGCTCCTCACCATTGGAGCCTTTGACTTGACCATTCGGCCATCCGTAACCCGTGCAATCCCTAGATTCTGCGCAACCACTATCGCTACAGTTGTTGTCAATCTAGGGCAGTTGGCCTTTTATGGCCCCTCTAATTGCGATGAACGCAAATCAGATCCGGTGTGTCTGAACAGTGGGGGCGGGGGCAGTACAATCCCTGCCAAAGTGCCCCGTCTTGCTGCACTTGTAGCAGCCTGATGATCCTGGTCTACAAGCGCCCTCATGCGGCCTACCGCATTTCCTACAGCGGCTTTGGCCCGACTAGCCTTTCGACCCCATGTCGGATCCCTTGGGTTTCTTCCCCGAAACCCCGGTAACTTGCTCTGTTTCTACCTTCCTCTTCCTAAGGTGCTCTAAGTCAATCTCTCTTCCTCGCCCTGGCAATCAAGGACTCCAGGGTCGGGCAGGTTGAGTAGTTGACATGCTCCCGAATATCATCCCTCAATATATCATGATAACGGGTCTTCCACATCTCCTCATCTCTTTCATATTGAGGCACCAAAAAGGCCTTCTCTCGGAACTTGGCGGTGATCTCTGCCATTGGCTCTGTAGTCTGTCTCATGTCAAGAAACTCCATGGCCAGCTGCTAAAGCTCCACAGTCGGCGCAAACTCATCCCTGCACCTGGTCACAAAGTCTGATCAAGTCATAGCCTCAATGATTGGGGCTCCCAGTGAGTCACCAACTGACTCCCGCTAATCCCTAGCTCTATTCCTCAAACATCCCGTAGCAAAGTTGACCTTCGACCCCTCCGAGCAGAATCTCGTCAACTGCGCAGACTCGATGTCTACGATCCATCTCCTGGCTGTAATGGGCTCCTTCACCCCGTGAAAGTCTAGCGCACCACTCCCCCTAAAGTCCTTGAAGGACAGTGTGCGTGTACCCGACTGGCTAGACGCCAAATCACCCCTGAATGTCCGGAGGCGATCCTCCATCAGCTCAATAATCCCCTCCTTGATCGACCCGAAAATAATCGGGGTCGCCTCAAGGATACCTCTCTTGATCTAAGACGCGATGAACTCGCGTAGGCTGTCATCAACCTGCTCGGATCCCACACCCAAGCCTGATTCTGATCCTGACCCAGATCCTGAACCTCCTGCTCCAAGTCGCGTAATCGCCATACTAAAAATAAACACATAATGCCAGGGTCATACATACTCTCTATAGGTCTCACACACTCTCCAAGTTTCCTGGTTCTATCTTAGCCCTCCTTGATTCGAATATGTATCCTCTGCTTCCAATAGTACGGGCCCATACTACCTTCCACATATATTCGTAATTTCCTCAAGCATTGTTTCGACTTCCCCAAGTCCCTTCTACTAATACTTCTTTCTAACTAATCTCATCATAGGCTTGTCCTAGGGCATTCTCTGACCTACTCTCTGCCATCAGCTGCACAAGGAGCCCCTACCATCTTTCCCTAACTAGCTTGCGGATACTATTACATATTCTCTTAGTAGTTAGTTAAAGCTATCCGGAACCACTATCAGCACAAAGAAAGCAGCATCCATGCATTGAGTAACCATTACTAAGCATAACCTAACCATGCTACCATACTGCTGACTAACCAGCCCTAGCATATAGCTCAATAAACTAATACAACATGCATATAAGGCATCCTTCCTAGATCCTTAGACCTAGTCTAGCATGCAGTTCTCATAATCATATCATATAACACAACATAGCATGTATGGCTATCCTAGGGAAACTTACTTGAGCTCGGTCGGTCGCACGCATCACACACCTTGTTCTTTCCCAAACTCCCTCGGTTTGAGTCCAAACACCCTCGTTGGTGTGCCCGAATCCCTCAAACCAAGGCTCTGATACCAACTTATAGCATCCCAAAATCGAGACCCAATTTTTTTTGTTTTAAAGTATATTACTTGTAAAAATAGTTAATGGAAACAGCGTTGAAATCCTCTCAAACATAAAGTCACAAATCACAAGTCTCAAAACCATATTAGTAAATAGTATAATATCATAGTACAATCCCAGGTTTCTCAAATGCAGAATATCATGTGTGAATGTGTGATGCGTTGCTACCCTGCCGGCTCCTTCCCCTTAGTTGAACAGGTACCTGAAACAAAAACTAAAAACTATAAGCACGAAGCTTAGTGAGTTTCCCCATCATACCACATACCCATGTCAAGCCATTCTGAGGTGCTGACCTACACATGTCAGGCCATTCTAGGGAGCCTCCCTACCCTCCGGTTTATCTCGCCAGGCCACGGGGACTATTTAACCCCCTACTACTATCACATAATAACATATTAAAAAAATGTTGACAGACATATTTGGGGTGTCCAACCTACCCTTTGGTCCTAATGACTAAATCGGAGGACTATTCCCCTCTTACTACCACTATCACATAGAACATCTCATGATGGCACATAGAACACATCAAGTAATAGAAAACCAGAGAATTATCACAAAGACAATCATCTCAACGGTAATCAACTACTAGTGGGTCGACCTTGGTGCCTTAGACCCACTTTTACTGGAAGGTAACTCACCTCGATGTCGTGTAGTGCCTGCACTGTCCTTGGTGTGAAAATCCACTCTCCCCGACTCCTCAATCCCTACACGACTAGTTTTCTAAGTTATCAATTCGTACTCATAACCCTTAGAAGGGTCACTCAAATCACAGTCAAAGTCCAAGTCAGAACCTTGGTCAAAGTCAACATCTGGTTGTTCCACCAACTCGTCAAGTCCCCATGCCCACAAAATGCAATAATCTTGTCCCTACTCGTCGAGTCTAGCAAGAGCTCGACGATTTCGCCTTCAACAACTCATCGGATCATCTTCAACCGACTCGCCGAGTTCGTCCTTGAACTCATCGAGTCCATCTTCATCTAGATGAATGTTTCTAGTCTATGACTCACCGAGTTCTCCTTGAACTCGTCGAATCCGTCTTTATAGGGTTGGGACATTGCCTTGAACTTGTCGAGTTTGTTCATCCACTCCCCGAGTTCCATGATTTCCAGATCCCTAATGAGCCTAAAAAAATGAGGGTTCTTCTTTCTAGCATATGGTCCTTCAACAGGAAGGATTTGATGGGGAATACGACCCGACTCGCCGAGTCCCAAGAACGACTCGTCGAGTCCCTTTTTGTCCAAAACTATCCAGTCGATTTCAGTGGGTCTTAATGCATCCAAATTGTATATCTGGCCTCCTTGGTTCCCTTTTATACGTAAAGTCCCAATCTTGACATCCATGCATGGGGGTTTTGGCTCAAAAAGCCATAAAAGAAGTCTACAAGGTGCATGGGGTGCTTATGGCAACAAAGTTGGCACCTTTATGCCATAAGGACCCCCAATAGTTCCAAATCTGAAGTGCAACACCAAGCACACATACAAAATCCGATTATGGCTTGAGTATGCCCATAAAAAGGGTAGAAATTGCCCCAAATCAAAATCTAAGAGATAGATGGTAAAGGTTCCAGCTTTTTACCTTGAATGAGCTGAGAATGCAGTAAAACTTCTGGATCTTCTTGCTTTTACTTGAACTTCCAAACTTCCTTCTTCTTCTACAACTTCAAACACACACAAAAGGCACCAAAAATATCAAGAACACTCAATAAGGGCTTAGGGATTCGAGTTGGGCATTATAAGTTGTTTAAATATGGTGCAAGCCCAAATATTAGGGTTTCATCCCGACAGTCCTACTCGTCGAGCCGGTCTCCCGACTCGTCGATTAGGTCACTTAACCCCCGATCAAAAGTTGAGTCTACTCGACGAGTTGGGCCTCCAACTCGCCGAATCCCAGAGCAAAACATGGAGTTATTTGAATTTAAATACGTAATAGGAACCGGGTGTTACAAGTAGATTTGATCAGTTTAATGAGTTCAAAAATATTTTTGGTTTTCTATTTAGAATAAAAAATTTAAAATCATTTGATGAAAATATTTTAAAAGAACATTGTTTAAATCATGAAAAATCTTTAAAGCATGATGATAGCTTAGATATTCATGGTTTAAGTGTTATTTCATGAACTAATACTTTTATAACATATTATACATTTAGAACATGGTAAAATTATTAATATAATTAATTACATTAAAAACTTTAGTTCTTTTCCAAATGCATATGTTTCCTATAGAATTATGTTAACTACGCATGAAACAATGGCCCTTGCAGAAAGAAGTTTTTCTAAATTAAAATTGTTAAAAAAAATTATTTAATATCCACAATGTCCCAAGAAAAATTAAATGAATTAGTTATTTTGTCAATTGAAAAAAAATTTAGTAAAAGAAATTGATTATGAAAATTTCATTAAAGAATTTGCATCTAAACATGCTAGAAAGATTAACTTTATGTCTCACATATATTCACAAAAAACATAATAATAATAATAATAATAATAATAATAATAATAATAATAATAATTAACTCCGCTATTTATAAGCTTTTTAGTTTATTATTTCCGGTCTCATACTCGGATAAATGAGGAGTGTTTATAAGATAAATTATAGTAAATGCCAAAGGGCCCCAAATTTGTGGTCCAATTAGAGCCACCCAAACTGGTTGAGTCATCCCTGCAAATAAGTCACATATTATAAAACAACATTTCTTCTTAAAATGTAATAAAATTATAGATGTTCTAAATATCATCTTGTTGAAGGAGATTCATGTTCGTATTAGAACTGTAACATCCCAAAATTCATGACCAAAATTTTCATTGTTAATTACGTAACTATGAAAACCAGCAGTCTTAAAACATCAATAGTGTCATACCATGTCATAATCAAAACCAATATCTCAATAACCAAAACATGTAATAAGAAAACAACATCAGAGTATAACTCCTAAAGATCTCATGTACGGAAAATCATAGATTGATGTGTTGCGATCGTGCCAGCTCCTTTCCTTTCGAAGTAGAACTACTTGAAACCAAAACAAAAAATGTAAGCACGAATCTTACTGAGTTCCCCCATCATACCACATATCATACAATAAACATATTGCCTAGCATATCCGGGTGTTGGCCTACCCCTTTGGTCTCTTTCAACCAGATACTGCAGAGCATATCTGGGTGCTGGCCTACGCCTTCGGTCTCTTTTAATCGGATACTGTCTATCATATTTGGGTGTTGGCCTACCCCTTCGGTCTATTTCAACCGGATACTGCCTAACATATTTGGGTGCTAGCCTACTCCTTCGGACTCTTTCAACCGGATACTGCCTACCATATATGAGTCTTGGCCTACCCAATTGGTCTCTTTAAACTGGTTACTGGCTAGCATATATGGGTGCTAGCCTACCCCTTCGGTCTCTTTCAACTGTATGTTGCCTAGAATATCAGGGTGCTGGCCTACCCATTTGGTCTCTTTCAACCGGTTACTGCCTATCATATATGGGTGCTGGCCTACCCTTTCGGTCTCTTTCAACCAGTTACTACCTAGCATATCGGGGTGTCGTCCTACCCCTTCGGTCTCTTTCAACTGGTTATGGGGTCTATTTTAACCCTACCACTACCAGATAATATCCTAGCATATAAGCACATAAAGCACATACTGCCTTGCATATTTGGGTGTTGGCCTACCCCTTCAGTGTCTTTCGACCGGTTACGGGGTCTACTTCATCCCCTACCACTACCACGTAATAACATAGCATACAAGCTCATAAATCTCAACAGATAGTGACATACCAAACAATTATGACAAAGACAATCATCTCTACCTTAAACAACTACTAGTAGGTCGGCATTGGTGCCTTCGACCCACTTATACTGGTAAGGTAACTCACCTCAAAAACTGGAAGTAGCTGAGCAATACCCGACTCAGAAGATCAACCCAAATCAATCCCCTACACATAAAAGATTTCCTTAAGTACCCCTTTTATAATCATAACCCCTTAAAGGTCACCTTTGGTCCAAGTCAAAGTCAAAGTCAACGCACCGAGTTAACTCAACTCGTCGAGTTTGCCCTTCAAATCGCCAAGTTCCCATGAATCATAGAGTCGTGAAATCACGATCCAACTCGTCGAGTTTTCCTCCAACTCGCCGAGTTCTTCCTTCACAACGGAATCGGGACTCCTCAATACATCTAGTCGAGTCCTTCCGTGAACTCGTCGAGTTCTTCAGTCTGTTAACCCTTCTTAATGCATTAACCCATTATTCTTCAGATCTACACCCTATACTCCAGATCTAGATGGTAAATGCCCTTAGAAGGGTAAAGTTTCCAGGTTTAACCATTAATACCTTTCCTAAAGGGATTAAGCTCAAACCCTAACCCAAAATGGCCAAAGTCTTAATCCAAACACCACCAAAACTACAAGATAGACCATGAGGTCATAGATCTGGACTCTAGGGACAAAATGATCACGTAAAGTCCAAGATTTCTCTACATGCATGGCTATTAGAAGATCCAAAAGGCCAAAATGATGGTCTAAAGGTTGCATGGGACTTCCATGGACATAAAGTTGACACCTTTATGCCATAAAAACCCCTCATGACTCTAGATCTGAAGTGTTCTCCACTTGGGGCGTCTAAATCTCAAGAATCATATCATTTAGACCAAAAACAAGCAAGGAATTCCAAAATGGAGGTCTAAACGACACAAGGCAAGGTTCAAGCTTTATACTAGTAAAATGTCGTTGATGAGGCAATGATTCTAGATCTATAAGCTCCTTCTTGAGTCCTCAAGCTTTTCCTTCTTCCAATGGCTTCAAGTACACACTAAAAACACTTAGAATGGATCATAATCACTCACAATAGCTTTTGGGATTCGAGAATTAGGGGTAGGGACTTGAAGGTTGGAAATGAGGCCAACACCTTAGGGTTAAGGTGTTTAAATAGGGTGCAAACCCCGGAAATTAGGGTTTCATATCTACCAACCTACTTGATGATTTGAGTCCTCCCAACTCGTCGAGTAGGTCACTTAAAATACGTGGCCCTTATGATCTCTACTCAACGAGTTTGGGGCTCCCAAATCGTCTATTTTCTCTATAAAATAGAATGAATTATAAGTTAAATACATACCAGGAACTAGGCTTTACAATACTCCCCCACTTGTCTCAGACTCATCCTTGAAGTCTACTGTCTTAAATAATTCTGGATAATACTCTCTCATCTCCTCCTCTGGCTCCAAAGTCCACTCTGACCCCATTTGGTTCAGCCGTTGCACCTTTGCTAACTATACAACCTTGTTCCTCAAGTTTTTCGTCTTCCAATCTAGAATTGCTACTGGCCTCTCAACGTAGTTCAGGCGGTCGTCCACCTGAATATCCTCTAAAGGCACAACTACGAAATCATCCACTAAGCACTTTTGCAGTTGGGAGACATGAAAAGTACTGTGGATCTGACTAAGCTCAGCAGGCAGATCTAGTCAATACGCAACCCGGCCCACCCGAGCCAAAACCTTGAACAGAATGATGTACCTGGGACCCAGTTTGCCCCGCTTCATGAATCAGATGACACCCTTCCATGGTGACACCTTCAGGAGAACCATATATCCTACCTAAAACTCTAGGTTCGATCGGCGCCAATCAGCATAGCTCTTCTGCCGACTTTGAGCTGTATGAAGTCTGCTCCAGACGTGTTGGATCTTCTTAGTAGTCCTGAGTACCATCTCAGTACTCCCCATGACTCTCTGACCTACCTCGCCCCAATAGATTGAGGTCCTACATTTCCTCCCGTAGAGCATCTCGTCGGGAGGTCGGTCTATGCTGGCGCGTAACTGTTGTTATACGAAAACTCCGCTAATGAAAGATACGTATCCCAACTCCCACCAAAATCTAATACACACGCATGCAACATGTCCTCTAGAGTCTAAATCGTCCGCTCACTCTGTCCATTTTTATGTGGGTGGAAAGTTTTGCTGAGATGGAGATGAGTACCCATCTCGTCATGGAATTGCTTCCAAAAGCTGGAAGTAAAGCGAGCGTCTCGGTCTGACACAACCGAATCCGGCACCCCATGCTGAGCCACCACCACGCGAACATAAATTTCGGCTAGATTCTCCGTCGATATACTCTCCTGGATCAGGATAAAATGTGTATTCTTGGTCAACTGATCCTTGATGACCCAGATAGAATCTACTCCTCGTGCGGTCCTAGTAAGCTTTGTGATGAAATCCATAGTGATGTTTTCCGATTTCCACAAAGGAATCTCTAACAGCTACGTCTTGTCGTGAGGTCGCTGATGCTCGGCCTTGACTTTCCTGTAAGTCAAGCATCGATCCACAAACCAAGCTATTTCCTGCTTCATCTAGGTCCACCAATAATTAGGACAAAGATGCAGATACATCTTTGTCACCCCAGGATGAATACAAAATCTCGACTTATGAGCCTCCTCAACCAGAACCTGGCGCACACCTCCCCAGTAAAGAACCCAGGCCCTATGATGCAGGGTCAACAATCCATGGCTATCATAGTCGAATGAAGCCACCTTCCGTATCATCCGCTCACACTTTTGACACTCCACCTTCATACCCTCGACCTGAGCCTCCCGAATCCACTCCAGCAGCGGAGTAATCACTATCAATATCGGGGTCTCTCATAACTTCTGCTTCAAAATCTCGAAAGCCGCATATTGCTCAGGCCCCTAGCAGAATGTCACCGACTTCTTGGTTAGTCGAGTCAGTGGAACAACAATATTGGAGAAATCCTGGACGAATCTCCGATAATAACACTCTATACCAAGAAAACTCTAAATCTCAGATGGAGACCTTAGAACCTCTCATCTCATCACGACCTCTACCTTGGCCGTATCGACCGGTATACTATTCTGGTTGACGAGGTGCCCCAGAAATTGCACCTCATGCAACCAAAACTCGCACTTGGAGAACTTTGCGAAAAGTCGCTCCCTCCTCAACGTCTCCAGCACCTATCTCAGGTGCTCCTCGTGCTGCTCCTGTGTCTTGGAGTAGACCAAGATATCATCAATAAAGACTATCACAGACCGATCCAGCATCAGTCTTCATATATGGTTGATGAGATCCATGAACACCGCAGGAGCATTGATGAGCCCAAACAGCTACACCATGAACTCGTAATGACCATAGCGAGTCTAAAACGCTTTCTTCTGCACATCTTCATCCCGAACTCTCATCTGGTGATAGCCTGATCGCAAATCAATCATGGAAAACCAAGATGCTCCCTGAAGCTACTCGAAGAGATCATCAATCCTCGGGAGTGGGTAACAGTTCTTCATTGTTACCTTATTCAACTCCCGGTAGTCTATACACATCTAGTGGGATCCGTCCTTCTTCTTCACAAATACGACCGGGGCTCCTCAAGGAGACCTGCTCGGCCTGATAAATCCTTTGTCTAACAGATCTTGTAAATGTGTAGACAACTCCTGCATCTCGGTAGGAGCCAACCAATATGGTGCCTTGGCTACTGCTAGGTTAATCCTGAACTCCACCTGCCTCTCCGGAGGCACCCTCAGCAAATCCTCCATGAACACGTTCGGGTACTCCCGTACGATCGGTATGTCGTTCACGATCGCCTTACCCTTCTCCTTGGCATCCATGACATAGGTGGAATAACCTACGCAACCCTATTGAAGGTAGCGTCTCACCCTTGCTGCTGAACACAAAGTCGGACAACACTATGGCCTCTCACCCTAAATCACCAACCCTCCCCCACTTGGGGTCCTAAATCGCACTAGTTGTTGCTCGCAGTCGATCACTGCCCCATTGGGGCTCAACCAGTCCATACCCACGATGACCTTATTCCCTCGTAGGGGAATAGGGACTAAATCCATGGAATACGGCTCATCAAACAACTACAGTGTACATCCCTGATGAGCCCTCGCGACCTGAACGTTCCTATCATCCGCAATCTCTACATCAAGGGGAGAGTCCAGCTCCCCTAGAGTTCCAACAAATCTCTTGCTAAGCGCGAACAATACAAAATATCGGGTAGCCCCCGAATCAAATAATACCAGCGCAGATATACCATTCACTAAGAATGATCTTGTCACAACATTGGGAGTTGCACGTGCCTCCATTGATCTCAGCTGGAAGGCACTACTCTTCGCCACAGGTGCTTCCGTTCGGCCTTGAGAACCATCGATAATCCTCAATGTAGCTGGAGTGTGTGCCGCCACTTGTCCTGCTTCTGTTAAACTCGGGCACTGGGAGCTCTTGTGGCCCCTTCTGATTGCACTGGAAGCAAATTAGATCGGATATTGTGGTAGTGGTGGTGGTAGCAGTAAAATCCCTACATATATGACCAGTTCGTCCACACTTAAAGCAGTAAGAACTACCCGCCCTACACGTCCCCTCATGCATCTTGCCACAACGGCTGCAACCCTCTTGCTCCTCGATCTGTGGTCCCATACCTTGGGCTTTTTTCCCCAAACTCCCTATCTAAATCCCCATCTGGTTTCTCTTCCTGTCCATATCCAAATCCAACTCCCTCTCCTGACTCCTCTCTATCATATCCTCCAGTGTTTTGCAGCTAGATCGGCTAAAAAACTGCCGGATATCACTCCTCAGCATCTCACAGTAACGGGCCTTCTTCATCTCCTCGTCCATCACATATTGTGGAACAAGAAGGGCCCTCTCCTTGAACATGGCGGTGATCCCGACCACTGTCTCAGTAGTCAGCTGGAGATCTTGGTACTCCTGTGCCAGCTGTTGCACCTAAATCATGAGTGCAAATTATGCCCTGAACCTGGTCGAGAAATCACTCCAGGTCATCGCATCGATAGCGGCATCATCTACAATAGCTTGTCCAACCTCTTCCAACCAATATCGCGCCCTGTCCTTCAGGAGGCAGGAAGCAAGTCGGACACTGTACCCCTCGGGACATCTGCTGGTGCAAAAGGCATTGGCGACATCTACCAACCACCTGCTGCTAGCAATGGGGTCCCTAGCCCCATGGTAGTTTGGAGCACCACAAGCTCAGAACTCCCTGAGCGTCAACATGCGCGTCTCCATCATGGCTGTCATCCCCCATCTGATCTTCGAGTTGTCCTACTCTAGAGCCCGAGCCTGATCCCTTGCCAGCACCAAAACTGTCATCTGGTCTACCACGTAGCGTCACCATACTCGAAGATACACAATAACAGCCCTCAAAATACTCATCATAAATCGATGGATCACACACACTATAAGTTCCCTCGGTTCATTTCAACCATCCTTGACTCAAGTATGGATCCTCTGCTTTCAGTAGTACGGACCCATACTACCTTCAATATTTAACCGTACTTTCCTCAAGAATTTCCTTGACTCCACCAAGTCCCTTTCACTACTATTTCTTTCTACGCTAATCTCATCCTAGGCTTTCCCTAGGGTAATCTCCGACCCACTCTCTGCTATCAGCTGCATAAGAAGTCCCTGCTACCTTTCCCTAACTAGCTCACGAATTCCATTACATATTAATAAGACCAGATACATCTTCGAATGAGAAGCCTCTCCCTACAACGGTTAGAGTCAGATGAGAGTTGTGAAATAGGGCTAAACGAAACCTTCTTAAATTATTTAGTCATCGTAATATGTAACTTAGCATATTCATTTACTAGTTAGTTGAAGGCAACTAGGAGTCCTAAAAGCACAATGCAAGCAACATTTGAGCATTAAATAACCAAAACCAATCATATCCTAATCACGCCATCATATCACTAACTAATCAGTACTAGCATGCAACTCAATAATCACATATAGTAGGCATACCAGGCATCCTTCCAAGATCCTTAGCCCTAATCTAGCATGCAGTTCACATATTCACAATTCATATCATAATATATACATGTATGGGTATCTTGGCGAAAACTTACTTGAGCTCGGCCAATTGCACGCATCATACTTCGTGTTCTTTATTAGAAACCCTTAATTTTAATTTTTGAAAAAAAAAATATTTTTCTGGTAAAAATCTCTCAAACCCTCGATTTGAGTCCAGACACCCCCAAAAGTGTGTCCGAATCCATCAAACCAAGGCTCTGATACCAACTTGTAACATCCCAAAATTCATGACCAAAAATTTTGTTTTTAATTACGTAACTATAAAAACCAGTAGTCCGAAAGCATCAATAGTGTCATCCCATATCATAATCAAAACCAGTATCTCATTAACCAAAACATGTCATAAGAAAACAACATCATAATACAACTCCCAAGGAACTCATGTGCGGAAAATTATAGTGTGATGCGTTGCGATCATGTCGGCTCCTTTCGTTTCGACGTAGAAATACCTGAAACCAAAACTGAAAACCATAAGCACGAAGCTTAGTGAGTTCCCCAATCATACCACATACAATACAATAAATATACCGCCTAGCATATCTTGTTGCTGGCCTACCGCTTCGATCTCTTTCAACCAGATACTACCTAGAATATATGGGTGCTGGCCTACCCTCGTGGTCTCTTTCAACTGGTTACTGCCTAGCATATATCGGTGCTGGCCTACCCCTTCGGTCTCTTTCAACTGGTTATGAGGTATATTTCACCCCTACCACTACCATATAATATCCTAGCATATAAGCACATAAATCACATACTGCCTAGCATATCTGGATGCTGGCCTACCTCTTCGGTCTCTTTCAACCGGTTACGAGGTCTACGTTACCCCTACCACTACCACGTAATAACATAGCATGCAAAAGTATAAATCTCAACAAATAGTAGCATCCCAGACAATTATCACAAAGACAATCATCTCTACTATAAACAACTACTAGTGGGTCGGCATTGATGCCTTCGACCCACTTATACCAAGAAGGTAACTCACCTCAAAAAATAGAAGTATCTGAGCAGTCCCCAACTCTGAATATCAACCCAACTCAATCCCCTACAGATAAAAGATTTCCTTAAGTACCCCTTTCATACTCATAACCCCTTAAGGGTCAATTTTGATCCAAGACAAAGTCAACACTCTGAGTTGACTCAACTCGTCGAGTTTGCCCTTCTACTCGCCGAGTTCCCATGAATCATAGAGTCGTGAAATCACGATCCAACTTGCCGAGTTTCCCTCCAACTCGCCGAGTTCTTCCTTTTCAACAGAATTGGGACTCCTAAATACAACTCGTCGAGTCCTTCCATGAACTCGTCGATTTTATTAGTCTGTTAACTTTTTTAATGCATTAAGCCATTATTCATCAGATGTACACCCTATACTTTAGATCTAGATGGAAATGTTCCTAGAAGGGTAAGGTTTCCAACTTTACTCATTAATACCTTTCCTAAAGGGATTAAGCTCAAACCCTAACCCCAAAAGGCTAAAGTCTTAATCCAAACACTACTAAAACTACAAGATAGACCATGAGGTCATAGATCTTTACTCTAGGGAAAAAAAGATCATGTAAAGTCCCAAATTTCTCTACATGCATGGCCATTAAAAGCTCCAAAACGCCAAAATGATGGTCTAAAGGTTGCATGGGACTTCCATGGCCATAAATTTGGCACCTTTATGCCATGAAAACCCCTCAAGACTCTAGATCTGAAGTGTTCTCCACTTGGGACGTCCAAATCCCAAGAATCATATCATTTGGACCAAAAACAAGAAAGGAACTCCAAAATGGAGATCTAATTTACCACAAGGCAAGGTTCAAGCTTTATACCAGCAAAATGTAATGGATGAGGCAAGGATTTTGGATTTGTAAGCTCCTTCTTGAGTCCTCAAGCTTTTCCTTCTTCCAATGGCTTCAAGTATACACTAAAAACACTTAGGATGGCTCATAATCACTCACAATAGCTTTAGGGTTTTGAGATTTAGGGTTAGGGACTTGGAGGCTAGAAATGAGGCCAACACCTTGGGGTTAAGGTGTTTAAATAGGGTGCAAACCCCTAGGTTTTCATATTTGCCAGCCTAGTCGTTGAGTTGAGTTGAGGCCTCCCAACTCGTCGAGTAGGTCACTTAAAATACGCGAACCTTATGATCCCTACTCGACGAGTTTAGGGCTCCCAACTCGCCGAGTTTCTCTATAAAATAGAATGAATTATAAGTTAAATACATACCAGGTACCAGGCGTTATAAGAACAACCTATTTGTTCTTGTGACTTGTTTTTGCAATCGATTTAATATTAATATTCCTTAGTGGCTAGGGTGGAAGAAGGATTTCTTGTGACTTGTTTTTTTTCATGTAGTGACACAATAGTAAAGAAATGAAAAATTCAAAAAAAAATTACATTGCATCTGAAAAATAGTGATTATTGATGTCACTATGGACATCATAGTGGAAACTGTTGGATAAGGTGTCTAAGTCCATAACTATATTTGGTATGTACTTGACCCGATTTGGCATGGTCCATTTGGGTTACATGGCATTGTAACAATTGGATAGACAAAATGAGAGAAAGGACACTTATGATTTGTCAATACATTATAAGCTCTAATATATTAATATGAAATCATATTATTTAATTAGTATTTATCAAGAATTAATTTGAAATTAATTTTGTGATCAAAAGAGACTAATTATATATATGGGAATTAATTTGGTAAATCATTCATTCTTATATAGTGGAATTATGATCCATGATTCATTAGATTAGGCTAGAACCCATATGGTGCTCCATGGAGGTTAAAACCCATGGATCAGGTAGGAAATGAAAAGTCATGCACATTAGGGTTTACATGTTGTAAACCTACATGTGGCACACTAAATAAGAGCCCTATGGCAAGAAAAATGGCACTAAGACATAAGGGTGAGGGCTAGCCAAATTTTGTGCACAAGTATTCTTCTCTCAAGTTATTCCAAGAGTTGTGGTGTTGTGTGAAGCATTTGAGGCATCACATTTGGGGTGCTAGGCTCACAAAGTCTTAAGTAATCCAAGCTACAAGAAAGGTATGTCATTCTACTAATTTTTTGTAAAACATATACCCCATTATATGCTAGTTAGGATGAAAGCCTTGGAAAATGAAAGTTTGCATGTATAATAGAGAAAACATAGATCCAAGGTTTCTAGGATTGCATGTACACCATATGAGTGTTAGAATGCTCAAAACCCATCAGTGGTATCAGAGCCTAGGCTTGTTTTTAATTACACTTGATGCAAATTGTTAAACGATTGATATTTCTACTCACTGTTCAGTGAACTCGCCGAGTCCATGGGGGGACTCGACGAGTCCATGTGAAATCTCATCCAACTCGTCAAGTTGGTTCATCCACTCGACGAGTCGGAGGCCTCGAGTGCAAAATTTTGAGTTTTATTGCTGGAATTGGACTAGAATCATTACCCTAAACTGTTTTTAGATTGTTAAACCTGTTTATGATGTGGTAATGACTGTGCTTATCCAACTTCAATGATAATTGTCAAAGTTTCAAGTTTTATATTAAGTTAATATGATACTTGAAATTTTTTTATTTGAATTATGCATGTTTATGAGTTTGTTAGATCATAGAAATTATTTGACATGCTTGTTAGTGTAATTATTGGTCTAAATGCCTTTTAATGGACACCATAACTTGTCCTCAAGTTATGGAATTCCAAAATTATTTTCCATAAAATCATTAAAACTCGTAAGTTATAGAAATGAAAGGTTTTGAATAGTTTCAAAACTTGCCCTCAAGTTTTGGAATTTGTAAAGTCACTTTAGGAAACTTTAATTCCAAACCCTAGAATTTTAAAAGTTTAAAATTCAACCCTTATACTTTATAATATTATAATTAAGTTAATATTATATATATATATATATATATATATATATATATATATATATATATATATATATATATATATAGTCAGTCTTACCGTTAGTAGACCTCATTCACAAAGTCGGTCTATAATGGGGTATAAGGTTGTTGCCTATAAAATGACAACTTAATGGGTGTCCACTCTCACCCATCGCTTCCTTGACTGGCAGGGGGTCGTTAGTTGAACGGGTAGGATAGGACTATAATTCTCCCTTCATTAAAAGTATAATGATAATTATAAAGTAACTAAACTTTTATAAATTCCCAATGTTAGTTACTTTAAGAAAATGTGAAATTGATGCTAACCCATGAAATTACACTTTTTATCATTACCAATTCATTAGTGGAGCATGTGTGGTTAACCGACACACTAACATGGACTAGTAAGGGTAAAAAAGGGTAGCTTAATGTTTGTTATAGATCGGTGGAGCGTGTGTGGTTAACCAGCACATAGATTAGGTAATAAAGTTAAGAGTACCAAGTTAATTTGCATGGTTATTCACACCTTGTTTTGTGATCCTCGGTATCCCAGTCACAAACTTGAAGGGCATATTCGAGATGTAAACATACCATTGAATTGTTCAATGAATCTCAAAAGATCTAGGAGTTTTCAAACCAATTAAAACTTAATAATCTATTTCGTTTTTTTTCATGGTGGAAATTGGTAAATCGTCATTTATCTACCTTCAGATATTTTGTAGCTTGGATTACGGCATCCCTCTTCCAAGTTATAAAATATTGTGTTGGGTCCTAGCCTTAATATTTCATTTTGGTGTCTTATTAAGGATTTTATATCTAATCTAAACATGTCTTTCTTCTTTTTCAGATGTCTTCCAAGCATGTTGCTTCTGACTCAAACCCTACTGGCTCCTTCTCTCTCATGAACCTTTCCGGGAGAGTCATCTTTGATGAAAATAATTTCAATGAATGGGTTAGGAACATTAGGATGGTCACTCGTTATGAGGACAAGGAATATGTCCTCGACAAGGAGCTTAAGTTCATTGATGAGTCGTCTGCTACTCCCGAGGAGATTGCTGAGTATATTAGCCATGAGAAGGTTGCCACTAAGGTGTATTGTATCAAGTTGGCTACCATGACAGCAGAACTCCAGAAATCCTATGAAGATTTCTACCCTTATGAGATGCACCTTGACTTGATGGAAAGATACCATCAGAGTGCTCGTCAGGAAATGTATGAAATCATCACCTCCATGATAACAATAAAAATGAAAGATTGAGAGTCTATCACAGGCCACCTGCAGAAAATGCAAAGATTCGTGGATTGGTTGCTTAAGCTAATGTTAACTTTGATGAGGAGTTAGCAATATACATTATTCTACACTCCTTACCCTCTTGTTATGATCAGTTTCGTATGACTTATCGTATAAACAAAGAGGAAGTCACACTTAGCAAACTTCAAGGACTTTTGAGGACTGCTGAAAGTAGTCTCAAAAGTAAGAATATTGTTCCCACTCCTACTACCGCCCCTGTCCTAGCAATCGGTCAAGGTAAAGAGAGGAAGAGGAAAACCCCTTCGAAGGATGCACAATGCTTCTATTGTCAGGAAAAGGGGCACTAGAAGCGGAGCTGCCCTAAGTACATGCAGGATGTTAAAGATGGGAAAGTTAAACCCACCATTGCAGGTATTTATACTATTCTGTCTAATAACTCACCACATACTAATTTTTGGGTCCTTGATACAAGTTACAGAATTCACATTTTTTTTATATGCAAGAAGTGAGCATGTGGACCACGGGAAGATAAACTTGATCATGGGGAATAGGAAAGCATCACTTGTCACCAGGATTAGAGTTTACTCTTTATTGCTTCATAATGGGTTAATATTAGATTTGAATAAATGTTGTTACTCATCTGAAATGGTGAGAAATATTATTTCTTTTCATGGTTTGTACAAACAAGGATTTACTTTTTCATTTGATGATGAATG
This sequence comes from Lactuca serriola, assembly GCF_051521515.1. NCBI lineage: Eukaryota > Viridiplantae > Streptophyta > Magnoliopsida > Asterales > Asteraceae > Lactuca > Lactuca serriola. The sequence goes on from NC_136411.1 coordinate 295,859,800, forward strand.
TGGTGGTATTAATGCTTTTTATAATGGTGTTTTTTATTTTAAAGCATTACCTTGTGATGGTGTATATGAAATTGTATCGGTTGTAGACAACTTAGGAAATAATGTATTGCATGTTGATTCTTCCACTAGTTTGGATAAGGCATCCTTGTGGTATTGTCGTCTTGGACATGTCAACAAGAAGCACATAGGCTAACTCCAAAAGGCTAGAGTCATGGAGTCATTTGACTTAAAGTTAGAGGATAATTGCGAATCTTGTTTACTTGAAAAAATGACTAAGTCACCCTTCAGTGGTCAGTGTGCTAGGGGTCAAGGTTTGTTGGATCTCATACACACCAATGTGTGTGGGCCCTTCAGAACCGTCATAAGGGATGCAAACCGCTTCTATGTGTCTTTCACTAATGATTATTGTAGATGTGGTTATGTCTACTTAATCAAGCCTAAGTCAGAAACCTTTGAAAAGTTTAAAGAGTTCAAGCAAGAAGTGGAGAATTAATTGGGCAAGAAGATAAAGATGCTCTGATCCGATCGGGGTGGTGAGTATCTTAAGCTCTTTGACTATCTTAAGGAATGTGGGATTGTCTCACAATTGACACCTCCTAGGACAACATAACTAAATGGTGTGGCTGAGAGGCGTAATCGAACTTTGTTGGACATGGCTCGTTCCATGATGAATCAGGCTTCGTTACCAATATCTTTTTGGGGGTATGCCTTAGAGACTACCGCCCACATTCTTAATCTAGTTCCAACTAAAAAGGTTGCCAAAACACCTCACGATATGTGGAATGTGAAAGCTCCCACATTAGACCACATCAGGATTTGGGGTTGTGATGCTTTCGTGAGACGCGAGACTCATGACAAGCTTGAACCTTGAAGCAAGCGGTGTATTTTCATCGGCTACCCACAAAAATCCTTTCGTTACCTCTTCTACAGACCCATTGAAAATATGGTCTTTGTAGCAAGAAGAGTAGTCTTTCGTGAGAGAGAATTCATAAGCCAAGGAAACAGTGGGAGGAAAATTGACCATGAAGAAATTCAAGAGTCAAGCGGTGAAGGAACCTCAGACACTAGCAATCAACCTGAGGAGGAAACTCCTGTTGAGCCGATTGATGAGTCTATACCTATGAGGCGTTCCACAAGAGTTAGGAACACACCTGATTATTATTATTATGGTTTCCATATTACTACAGAAGGTGATGCATTTATCAGTGATAATACACTGATAAATTTGGATGAACCTAACAACTTTAAGGAAGCCATGGCAGGCCCTGAATCTGCCAAATGGAAAGACGCTATGGACATCGAGATTCAGTCCATGTATGACAATCAAGTTTGGAACTTGGTTGACAATTTACCGGGTCGTAAGACAGACGAGTGCAAATGGATCTTCAAGAAGAAGATCAACATGGATGGGAATGTACACACTTATAAAGCACGATTGGTTGCGAAGGGATTCACTCAAACTCCGGGAGTTGACTATGTTGAGACCTTCTCACCAGTAACAAAGATTAACTCTATTAGGGTTATGCTAGCCATTACTGTGTTTCATGATTATGAAATATGGAAAATGGATGTCAAAACTGCTTTCCTTAATGTAAAGTTGGTTGACGATGTTTACACGAGTCGGCCAGAGGGTTTTGTCGATGCAAAGTACCCTAATAGAGTGTGTAAGCTTGAGAAATCCATTTATGGATTAAAACAAGCATCTCGCAGATGCAATCTTTGTTTCGATGAGAAAGTCAAAGAGTTTGGCTTTTCCAGGAGCGAGGATGAGTCCTTTGTATATGTTAAGGCTAGTGGGAGTATAGTTAGCTTTTTGGTATTATATGTGGATGACATACTACTCATAGGAAATGACATCCCAACCTTGCGGGAGGTTAAGTCTTGCTTGGGAAGTTTTTCGCTATGAAGGACCTTGGAGAAGTTGTCTATATCCTAGGGATAAGGATATTGAGAGACAGGAGTAAGAGAGTAATTGGACTTAGTCAAAGTTCCTACTTGGATAAGGTGCTGAATAGGTTCAGCATGCAGGATTCCAAGAAAAGTGACTTACCGATCAAGAGTAATGCCAAACTTAGTAAGACTTAGAGCCCGAGTACAGAGGCTAAGATAGCTGAGATGAGTCGAGTACCGTATGCTTCCGTTGTAGGCTCGATCATGTATGCTATGACTTGTACTCGTCCTAATGTGGCCTTTGCTTTGAGCATGGTCAACAGATATCAAGGAAATCCTAGCAAGGCTCACTGTACTGCAATAAAGAACATTCTCAAGTACCTATGGAGGACTAAGGATTGGGTCCTTACCCTTGGTGGGAGTGATGACTTGAGAGTAGTGGGGTACAGTGACACTAGATTTCATAATGATAGGGATAATTTCCGCTCTCAGTCGGGGTGGGTCTTTACCTTAAATAGAGGAGAAATTACTTGGAAAAGTTCCAAGAAGGATACAGTTATTGATTCAACTTGCGAATCAGAGTATATAGCAGCAAGCGAGGTGGCGAAGGAGGCAATATGGCTGAAGAACTTCATTGGAGACCTTGGAGTTGTACCAGCTATAAAGGAGCCTATGGAGATTTTCTACGATAATGAGAGTGCAGTTGCCTTAGCCTAGGAATCAAGGGATCACGGCATATCCAGAAACATCGACAGAAAATACCACTTTATTAGACATCAAATATAAGAAGGACTCTTCATAGCAAAGAGAGTATCATCAGATGAGAACCCAACAGATCCCCTCACGAAGGGACTGTGTAGGGTTAAGCATTTACAACATGCAAGGCGCATTGGTCTGAAGGATGATATTGGTTTTAGTAATTAGACAGCTTTCGAAACTTGTAATAGTTGAAAAGTAATTGACATTTGATGTATAAATAAAAGGTGTTTTTATTTACCAGTATGGTACTGTCTTGTGTCAATCATTTACTATTGTTTCATTTTTGCATGTTTTGACTTTCAGAATAATTATGTTATGGTATATCATATTATTCAAAACTATCCATAGTGGATCATACTTTGGAAGTAGGTATTAAAATAAGACTGTCACAAATTGGTTTTGTAGATATGTCTGAATTCTATTAGACATAGCAATTGTTGCTGCAACATTCATGAGTGCTCATAAGTTCTGAGCATTGGAATCAACCCATGCTCACTTGTATCAGTTCATGGAATTTATCTCAAGTGATCGTAAGACGGTAATATCATATAAGTCTTCAAACTAAGAGATATCAGTTGTTGACTATGAGTTGGTTGTACATTTATAGTACGAAAACGCAACAATAACTTGATGTTATAAAACGTGTTGTTGTGTACAATTTGATGATTAGTTAGTACAAGAATATGAGTCGAACTTTATTTGTTCCTTTTAGTCCTTGGAGGATTAAAAGCAATATCTTGGGCCTCTCGATGATTTTGTTTTGACCTATGCATCGGGCCCGGTTAGAACTCAATTGATGTGTTCGATTAATTTCTATGTCAAACAAATCGGAAATCGGGAAACAAACTGGTGGACAATAAATACGACGTTGTTCCATGTATTTTTCCGGCTGATATCTCGAAGAGAGGATTATATGATCACTTATCTTAAATGGCGCATCATCTTAGTTCCGCGAGACTTTGAAAGAGCTACGATTGTTGGTCGGATCCTGAAGTCGTACTTGCGTCTATAATTATTAGACTTATCCAAGTGGGAGACTGTTGGATAAGGTGTCTAAGTCCATAACTATATTTGGTATGTACTTGACCCGATTTGGCATGGTCCATTTGGGTTGCATGACATCGTAACAATTGGATAGACAAAATGATAGAAAGGAGACTTATGATTTGTTAATATATTATAAGCTCTTATATATTAATATAAAATCATATTATTTAATAGTATTAATCAAGAATTAATTTTGTGATCAAAAGAGACTAATTAAATATATAGGAATTGATTTGGTAAATCGTTCGTTCTTATAAAGTGGGCTTATGATCCATGATTCATTAGATTGGGTTAGAACCCATAAGGTGCTCCATGGATGCTCTATGGAGGTTAAAACTCTGGATCATGGAGGAAATGAAAAGTCAAGTACATTAGGCTTTACATGGTGTAAACCTACATGTGGCACACTATATAAAGAGCCCCATGGCAAGCAAAATCGGCACTAAGACATAAGGGTGAGAGCTAGCCGAATTTTGTACATGTGTTCTTCTCTCAAGTTATTCCACGAGTTATGGGGTTGTGTGAAGCATTTGAAGCATCACATATGGGGTGTTAGGCTCACAAAGTCTTAAGGAATCCAGGATACAAGAAAGGTATGTCATTCTACTAGTTTTTTGTAATACATATACCCAATTATATGCCAGTTAGGATGAAAGCCTTGGAAAATGAAAGTTTGCATGTATAATAGAGAAAACATAGATCCAAGGTTTCTAGGGTTGCATGTACACCATAGGAGTGTTATAATGCTCACAACCGATCAGAACCACCCCTACTTAGTGGACATCCTGTCACACCCCGGCCATCGGCGGAAACACCGGGCAGTGTAACGTCATTTCTCATATCATAGTTATCAACTTCCTGAAAACACATGCATTTAAAATACGTCAACATAAAGTTCGTGAGTCCACAGGTGTTGACTCCATATAAAAATAATACATATTCCGAGTTTCAAAAGTATAGTTTTGAAAGTATCATTTTGACTCTCCAACATTTAGTATATACATCCTAGGTATAAAAGTTTACTTACCAAATAAGTAATTTACCTATAAGTCTCATATACTATGAATATAAGTGTTTGTAATGCCATACAAACGAAAATTGCTACGTATAAATCTTATTTCAATTCTATACGAGTAAAACCGCTACGTATAAATCTATTTCAATTCTATACGAGTATGTGTGTTAGGTATAATTATCTAATTAATATACAAGTAGTACCTAGGGTATAAGTAGAGGGAAACTTATACTTAACATTAGTACTTGTATAACGACAAAGTATAATGCTTCTAACAACTTGCTACCATGAGTCCATAACTGCTGCTTGACAACAAAACCTCAGAAAAAACAATACACTCATGATTTACCATGAGAAACAACACCACACACTTCATCGACGCCGGAATAAAAATAAAAGGAACGAATCGTCACTCGCTTTTCTTGGGTTGTAATTAACAACCACGAGTGGGGTCATCAACCCGTATCTTATTCATACACGACTTCCTCGCTCACATAGGATTAACTATTACAGGTCATAGGACTTCCACTAGGATCCCCAATCTTAGTTGATGAATGAGGTAGCTCATGTAGACTTTGACGACTTCCTATAGCTCTAACAACAAAATCATTTTCATGTCTAAAACCCTAAGTTACTAAACTGTACTTTTAAACATTACTCCTAACTTCATAACATTTAGGCAGTATAACAGCTATAACTTGAAGTAAAACCAGGTTTTATCTTGACATAAAACCAATAATAACATCAAACTTTATAACTTAACATATAGAACTTCCGAATATAACTTCGGAACTATATCGCACACAAGATATATATATAGAATCCTAAGTATAACTCAAGATCTACAATAGTATACTACTATAACAATAACATGCTAACAACTTTACGATAGTTGTATACTTTCAAATATGTAATAACTATATTCCGGTTATTATAACTCTCTACGTTGATACTAATATACTATCATATAGACATAATAATAACGTATATATAATATTTAGCATGCGTTTTCCCCCTAAAATACTAGAAAGTGGGGCCGTGGAACTCACCTTAGTAGCATGATTATAGAATCTAAATGGTCAAAGGCTCGTCGTTGTCAGGCTCGAGAAGGGAAAACGGCCTTCGGAAACGAGAGAGAATGAAAGGAGAAGGTGTAAGGATTGAATGAGCTTTGATCGCTATTTATAGGGTGTTTTGGGGCCATTCACGTCGTGAACTTGGTAGATTCACGTCGTGAATTTCCATGAGTCGTCCCATAGCCTTAACGCATGTTTTCTAGCTCTGATTAGTGTATGTTGACTCCTCACGTCGTGAAGTTTTGATGCTCACGTCGTGAGTTCAGTCAAATTAGGGTTTTCTGACATCTGGATCTTCGGAAGGCCATAACTTTTGCATACGAACTCCGTTTACGGCGTTCTTTATATGCACGCGTAGGTAATTCCGAGTACTATGACTTTATCTTAGACTCCAATAGCTAATTCTAAGTCTGTTTTTAATTCCCCTTGTTATAAGGCATTATAGCGATAGAATTTATCATAACTTCTTCATTCGAAGTCAGATTTAGATGTTCTCTATATTTTTGTAATCTTATGAACGTATATTTTGAGTTGTAACATGAAAGTTCATACTTTAACATGAATTACATAGTAATTTTATCACATTACTATTTTAACAAAAATCACATTACATGATTGGCATAATCACATGTGATTGTTATTGATCTAATTTTGACGGGTGTTGCATTCTCCCCCCGTTAGAATAATTTCGTCCCAAAATTTATATTGTGGACGGGGTTTTGTTAAATAGTTGGGGGTATTTTTGTTTCATCTGATATTCACATTCCCAAGTATATTCAGGTCCTCGTAAAGAGTTCCATCGAACTTTCACTATGGGAATACGACTTTGTTTTAATCGTTTGGTTTATCGATCCATGATTTCGACAGGTTCTTCTACAAAGTTGAGTTTGGTATTGACTTGTATCTCATCGAGAGGTACAACAAGAGTGTCATCCGATAAACATATTTTGAGATTTGACACGTGAAAAACATCGTGTACATTTCTTAGCTCTTGAGGTAACTTGAGTTGGTATGCGACAGAACCAATTCTCGCTAGAAAAAGGTCCTATATACTGTGGGTTTAGTTTGCTTCGTTTCCTGAATTGAATTACGGCTTTCCAAGGAGAGACCTTCAACATTACTTTATCTCCAACTTGGAATTCTAAAGGCTTACGTCTTACATTAGCATAGCTCTTTTGACGATCACGTGCAGCCTCTAATCGATCCTTAATTTGCAGGATCTTTTGGGTTTGTCTTGTGGATTATTTCTGGTCTAGTACGTAAGGTATCACCTGTATGTTCTCTGGCCAGCTGTGTGTCTCCAACTTCTACCCAACATATTGGGGAACGACATTTTCGTCTATAAAGAGCCTCAAACGGTGCAACCTTGATGCTGGTGTGATGACTATTGGTGTAGGAAAACTCAATTAACGGTAAATGAGTATCCCATGCATTTCCAAAGTCTATCACACAGGCTCAGAGCATATCTTCTAAAGTATGAATGGTTCTCTCACTCTGACCATCAGTCTATGGATGCGAAGTTGTACTCATATCTAGACATGTTCCTAAGGATTTTTGTAGAGATTGCCAAAACTGTGAAGTGATTCTACTATCTCGGTCAGAAATAATAGAATTTGGAACTCCGTGCCATCTGACAATTTCCTTAAGATAAACTCTAGTCAGCTTCTCCATCTTGTCGTTCTCCTTAAGTGGTAAGAAGTGGGTGGACTTAGTCAATCTATCGACTATTACCCAAATAGTGTCGAACCCACTAGGAGTTTTTGGTAACTTAGTGATGAATTCCATTGATATCTGCTCCCATTTCCATTCAGGTATTTCTGGTTGTTGAAGTAAACCTGAAGGCTTTTGATGTTCTGCCTTTACTCTAGAACAAATCAAGCATTTTCTCACCTAAGTAGCAATTTATGCCTTCATGTTTGGCTACAAATAATGTACTTTTAAATCTAAGTACAGTTTGTCAGAGCCTGGATGTACGGAATATATGGACTTGTGGTCTTCTTCTAAGACCAAGTCCCTGACTCTACTGAACTTAGGTGTCCAAATTCGGTTCATAAAGTGTCGCGTTCCATCATTTTTTTGTATAAGTTGCTCTTCCACTCCTCGCAAAGCTTCGTTATTGATGTTTTCTTCTTTTAGAGCCTCAATTTGAGCTTCTCTAATTTGTGTGGGAAAGTTAGAATGGATAGTTATGGTTAATGCTTGCACCAGTCGGGTTTTAATATATTCTTTCTGGCTCAAGGCATCTGCTACCACATTTGCCTTTCCGGGATGATAACGAATCTCACATTCGTAATCATTCAATAACTCGACCCATCTTCGTTGTCTCATATTAAGATGTTTTTGGTTGAAGATGTGATGGAGACTCTTGTGGTCGGTAAAAATAGTACACTTAGTACCGTATAAGTAATGTCTCCAATTTTTTAGTGCAAAAACTACAGCTCCCAATTCAAGATCATGGGCAGTGTAATTCTTCTCATGCACCTTAAGTTGTCGTGATGCATAGGCGATAACTTTTCCTCTTTGTATCAACACACATCCCAATCCTTGATTTATGTCTCACAGTATACGACAAAATAATCTGTCCCATCTGGAAGGGATAGGATTGGTGCACTACACAACATTTGCTTTAGTTTCTGAAAAGCAGCTTCTTGTTTGTCTTCCCAGTTGAACTTCGTATCCTTCTGGGTTAGTGTTTTAAGCGGCTTGGCTATTTTGGAGAAATTATATATGAGTCTACGGTAATAGCCAGCAAGTCCTAGGAATTGTTGCACTTTTTTTGGTGTCTTCGATGCCTCCTAATTCTTAATTTCTTCAATCTTGCAAGGTTCGACATGAAACCATTTGTTACTAACTACATGTTCTAAAAATTTGTACTTCTCTAATCCAAAATTTACATTCGGAGAATTTGGCGTACAACTTTTCTTTCCTTAGTAGTTCCAAGATTATTTACAAGTGTTGACCGTGTTCTTCCTTGGCTCGTGAATATATCAATATATCATCGATAAACACTATCACGAATTTATCCAAGTACGGTTTGAAAACACTATTCATGAGGTCCATGAGCGGCAGTCAATCCAAAGGCTTAACTAGGAACTTAGATTGACCATACCGAGTCCTAAATGTTGTCTTCGGAACATCGTCTTCTTGTACTCCGAGTTGATGGTATCCTGATCTGAGATCTATCTTTAATCTTCTAGAATCTTCAAGTGTTTTAGTCTATCAACCACCATATCCAAGTTTAGTTGTACATCGGTCTGACCAAAATTAAACATAGGTGATCAGTATACGTTTAGTTGTGGTTCGTACCATGTACAATAAAAGTCGACTAGGTAGTTTGACTTAAAACATTGTGTTGAATTCTTATCGAGGGTTTGGGTTTTCTATATTTTTGGTTTATACATGTGTTTTCATCGTGGGACTGAGTTCATACATAACTTTATATCTTTCTATTTATTATAGTCATGGGTATTATTAATTATTGTTTGTTACTTCAGGTCTACCTGATAAGGCACCGGCCAGTCAGGACAGTCGAAAGGGCAGGATCATTTTAGCATATAGGCGTTTTGAAATCCAGCAACCCAAATCCACATGTCTATCCTTGTCACCGTTCCTGTAAGTAGTCCTTCAGTAGTATAATTACTAATACTTTTTATTTGTAGGTTAAGGGATATACCTAAACCTAAAAGAGTAAGCCCTAAACTATAGTCGTTCTTTCCTAAGAAAGTACTAATTCACTATAGTTAATAGCTCTAATACCAATCTGTCACACCCCGGCCGTCGGCGGAAACACCGGGCAGTGTAACGTCATTTCTCGTATCATAGTTATCAACTTCCAGAAAACACATGCATTTAAAATACGTCAACATAAAGTTGGTGAGTCCACAGGTTTTGACTCCATATAAAAATAATACATATTCAGCGCGAGTTTCAAAAGTATAGTTTTGAAAGTATCATTTTGACTCTCCAACGTTGAGTATATACATCCTAGGTATAAAATTTTACTTACCAAATAAGTAATTTACCTATAAGTCTCATATACTGTGAATATAAGTGTTTGTAATGCCATACAAACGAAAATTGCTACGTATAAATCTTATTTCAATTCTATACGAGTAAAACCGCTACGTATAAATCTATTTCAATTCTATATGAGTATGTGTGTAAGGTATAATTATCTAATTAATATACAAGTAGTACCTAGGGTATAAGTAGGGGGAAACTTATACTTAACATTAATACTTGTATAACGACAAAGTATAATGCTTCTAACAACTTGCTACCATGAGTCCGTAACCGCTGCTTAACAACAAAACCTCTGACAAAACAATACACTCATGATTTACCATGAGAAACAATACACTCATGATCTACCATGAGAAACAACACCACACGCTTCATCGACGCCGGAATAAAAATAAAAGGAACGAATCATCACTCGTTTGTCTTGGGTTGTAATTAACAACCACGAGTGGGTTCGTCAACCCGTATCTTATTCATACACGACTTCCTCGCTCACACGGGATTAACGGTTACAGGTCATAGGACTTCCACTAGGATCCCCAATCTTAGTTGATGAATGAGGTAGCTCATGTAGACTTTGACGGCTTCCTATAGCTCTAACAACAAAAGCATTTTTCATGTCTAAAACCCTAAGTTACTAGACTATACTTTTAAACATTACTCCTAACTTCATAACATTTAGGCAGTATAACAGCTATAACTTGAAGTAAAACCAGGTTTTATCTTGACATAAAACGAATAATAACATCAAACTGTATAACTTGACATATAGAACTTCCGAATATAACTTCGGAACTATATCGCACACAAGATATATATAGAATCCTAAGTATAACTCAAGATCTACATTAGTATACTACTATAACAATAACATGCTAACAACTTTACGATAGTTGTATACTTTCAAATATGTAATAACTATATTCTGGTTATTATAACTATCTATGTTGATACTAATATACTATCATATAGACATAATAATAACGTATATATAATATTTAGCATGCGTTTTCCTCCTAAAATACTAGAAAGTGGGGCCGTGGAACTCACCTTAGTAGCATGATTATAGAATATAAATGGTCAGAGGCTCGTCGTTGTCAGGCTCGAGAAGGGAAAATGGCCTTCGGAAACGAGAGAGAATGAAAGGAGAAGGTGTAAGCATTAAATGAGCTTTGATCGCTATTTATAGGGTGTTCTGCGGCCATTCACGTCGTGAACTTCCATGAGTCATCCCATAGCCTTCAAGCGTGTTTTCTAGCTCTGATTAGTGTCTGTTGACTCCTCACGTCGTAAATTTTTGATGCTCACGTCGTGAGTTCAGTCAAATTAGGGTTTCTGACAGCTGCATCTTCGGAAGGCCATAACTTTTGCATACGAACTCCGTTTTCGGCGTTCTTTATATGCACACGTAGGTAATTCCGAGTACTACGACGTTCGTTTAGACTCAAATAGCTAAATCCAAGTCTATTTTAAATTCCTCTTGTTATAAGGCATTATAGCATTAGAATTTATCATAACTTCTTCATACGAAGTCATATTTAGATGTAATCTATATTTTTGTAATCGTATGAACGTATATTTTGATTTGTATTATGAAAGTTCATACTTTAACATGAATTACATAGTAATTTTATCACATTACTATTTTAACAAAAATCACATTACATGATTGGCATAATCACATGTGATTGTTATTAATCTAATTTTGACGGGTGTTACACATCCTTTGTAAGATTGAGTTTTTTCATATTTTCTTGGAAGGTCCCTTTTTGTTTTCTATGGAGATCAATATAAGTTACATTTTTTTATTTTTTCTACGTTAACACTAATCTTAAACATATAGACTAATGATAGTAGGGATGGCAAAACACCAACAATTGGTATTCTTGAGAGAAAAACTGGAGACACACTTGAACAAACATTAGAACAAGTATAGTTGCGGAATAGTTTATCTCAAAGGATCATAAAAGCTCAAAAATAATAATAAGTTAGAGTCAGATAATTAGAGAGTTAGGTGCAGAAATGTAAGGAAATATAAATGACAGCAGGTGTTATATCAAGTATACACATAAGTTGATTCTTAACAAGGAATGCATTCAAACCAAGTTAGTAAATGAGATCAAACTTAGTGATTAAGTCAAGAATGACTTGCTCCGAAGAGAGATGATATCTAGTTGTGATATGGTGAATTTGGAGAGTAAGAAAGAGATGAGAGTAATAACACAAGATATGAGATTTAAGATGTGAAGTGTTATTAGAAGATGTACATATTTTTCTTGAGAAAGATTGAGTTCTATATATAGAGACTCAAAGGTTACGCTTATTCATCTATCTAAACGTAGCCATGCAAGGCATACTGGATAAAAGAGAGTATTCTAAGAAAAGCAGATAAAAAGCTAAGCTAAGAAAAACTTGATAGTGAACTGCTGATGATGATGACTTCGGATGCGGTTGCTGGCATGACTTGATTGCGGATCTTCAAGGGGTTGCGGTAGGTCAAGTTTAAGAGGGTCACTTTTATGATTCAACAATTTCCCCCTAAGTGACCTCTTCAACTTTTTCTTCAGTTATCAAGCTTTAGGAACTTGATTAGGATCCACCAAAATTTTCTGACATTCTCCAACCAGGTGATCTTTGTTAAAATTTCGAACTTGACTCCGGCAATTGTATGTTTTCACTTTTGAACTGCGGTTCGACAAACTACAAGTTGTTTCCTTGTGAGGCAATTCATGGCAGTCAAAGGAATGAAGTATTTAGTTTCATTGATTTTCCTTTTGAAGATGACAACAAGATATGGGAAGTTTGTTGCACCTAGAGATCTTTCTTGATAGCCTTCAGTAAGCATCAGTGCAGGATCAAGTGGTGGTAGATAGAACTTCTTGGCAAGAGCAGGGTGAATGTCCGCATCAATTTTTGCAAAGTCACAGAGAGTTTCCCTTTGAAAAGTGGTAGCCCTTTCAAATGTTATCACCGTCTTTGGATACTTCTCGAATTTGTTTTGGAACACCCTCGCTATCAGGAAGACTTCTTATGGATTCATACATGGGAAGTCAGCTTGGGTGCGGACGTAGTCCTGATTCCTTCTTGTGAGAGTATACTGGATGAAGTCAGCTTTCATGAATTTGCGGAGTTTGAAGTTCTTGATTGTGGATGGTCTATCGTTAGACCAGATTTTCTATATTAAGGAAGCATGTTTGGCATGGAATCGATTAAGTCTTTCGAATTCCATGGGCAGTCTCTTGTGATCAGGTAGGCTTGGTTAAACTGCTCGAATACAATGAAGTATTTTGCATTGGGGGATATTGGAATATCCCAGTATCCGTCAGATGGGGGTTCAGTGAAGGAAATGTAGGGTTTGTAGTCATCATCTAGCAATTTGCAATGAGGATTGATCCAAGAATTGACTAAGGATTCATCCATGGTAATGTCGAATCCATTTTCTCTCCAGATTAGCTCGACAAGCTTGGCTGCTTTCCAATCTACTTTCTTTTGTTTCGTTGCGTGAGAGTCATCGGAATGTTCGGATGACATATTGGATGTTAAATTTTTGAAGTGGGGAGGAGTCTCCGGTCGCTTAGGATCATCTTCTTGAATGTTTTCCTGTTGCAGTGGCGACTGATGTTACGATGGAGTTTGATGGCTTGGAGTCTTGTAAGGAGATGTTGTGGTGAAGGAATTGTTTCATTCAAGATAGGGGAGCTTCTATGTTGTTGAGAGATGTTGTTTGAATGATGGTCTTCATCACTTCCCCCTCTTGAGGAATGCAGAGTAGGGGATTCCTCAAGCAATTGCCTAGGACCATCGACTTTGGCACACACATTGTCGAATTGTTCTTTAAGTACATCAGCCAGTTTCTGATTGTTAGGAATGGTAGTGGTGAAGAGTAAGCGATGACTCTCTTTGGTAAGTTGAAGGATCTCTGGACCATGAAAGTTTGAAGATAGTAATCGTTGAAGACTGTTAATCGTAGACTGAAGGACGGAGATGGTGGATTCATATGAAGTGTGAGTTTCATCTATCAGCTTCTTGGTGTGTGTTGATTGATCTGCAATGGCAGTTTGAAGGTCTGTCTTGATTGCAGATACCTCAGAGATGAGGCGCTCCGCAGTAGCCATAAATTGTTGATGGTCATCCTTGCGAATTGCGTCCAAAGAACGAATCCCCATTTCAACTTTCAAGGAAATGCGCTCAGCAGTCGGTTGTTCATGATTTTCCAGTCTTTCGATTCTTTAAATTAAGGATTGCAATCCTAGAATATCTTCAGGTTGTGGTTGAGTGGGTTTGACCGCAGCAAGAATCTGATCTACTTTGGCTTGTAGACTCAGAAACTCTTTCCTTGAGACATCAATCTTCTTCATCTTCTTTCTTCCTTTGGGCTTGGAAGTGGAGTGTTGAAAGCCACATGAAGCTTCTTCTTCATGAAATATCATTAAGTCATCATCTGAAGGGGTAGGCTGATTTACATCATTAAGATCAAAGTCATCGAATCCGAACGTAGGTGCGGAGCTGACTTCGATTGCGGTGTCATCGTCTTGAGAAGTTTGAGCATTGGGAGTTGGAGAGATTCTTGAAGTACCTTGATTAAGGGGAGTGGTTTGAGCATTTTGGACTGTCTCAGCCATGTGGGACATCCACTCCTGCACTTTCAGAATAGTGGTTACGGTGTTGGCATTGTTAATTGCGTCTGCCCAGTACTTAGACACCGTTTGAATTTCTTACTGTTTTTGTTGAAGCTGCTTGGATTGACGATCCTTTCTTGCTTGAAATTCCCTACGGAAAGCGTCATATTTCTTTGCTTCAGCTTCGTTTGATGGCTTGTAAGTACTCCATGAATCATTGAGATCAACATTGTCAATTCCTTTACTTCACACTGAGGTGTCCCTTGGGTTCACGGATCCTTGCACCATTATGCTCACTGTACCTAAACCACCTGGAAAGGATGGAAGCAGAGTAGGATTTCCTAAGCTTCCTTGGTCTCCTTGACCCGTGGTCAAGTCTGGCCTCGGCTCAGTTCTGGAAAGGGCGGAAGAATTGTCCTGCTGTTGGGAAGGTGTTTGAAGTGTATGGGTTACAGACAAAAGGATGGAGTTCGACTCCTCAACAGAAAAGAAATGGAGACGGGAAGCCCTGGAGACCTTAGGGCGAGAACCAATTCTTGTTAGATAAGGTGTCTAAGTCCATAACTATTTCTTGTATCTACTTGACCCAACCCGGCATGGTCCATTTGGGTTGCATGGCATCAAGCATTTGGATAGACTAAATGAGAGAAATAGTACTTGTGGTTTATTAATATATTATAAGTTATAATATATTAATACTATTATTTAATTAGTATTGATCAATAATTAATTTGGAATTAATTAAGTGATCAAAAGATGACTAATTAAATATATGGGTTGATTATGTAAATTATCCATAACTTGTATAGTAGGCTAAAAGGCTCCATGGATTATTAAGTTGGGTTAAACCCATAGGATGCTCCATGGATGCTCCATGGGAGTTACAAACCCATGGGTCATGGAAATGAAGAGTTATGACACATTAGGGTTTACATGGTGTAACCCTAAATGTGTCACACTATATAAGGAACATGTTATCTACCAAAATCGGCTACACAATGGGAAGTGAGGGCTAGGCCGATTTTTAGAGTGTTTGTATTCTCTCAAAAGTCATTCCAAAAGTATTTGGTATTGTGTGAAGCATTTGAGGTATCACACTTGAGGTGCTTGGCTCTCAAGGTTTCAAGGAATCAAAATCAACTACAAGGTATGTAATTCTAGCCATTCTTTTAGGATTAAAGTTCCCCATGTATGCTAGATAGGATTAGGAACCTTGGAAACCAAATTTTGCATGTATTTAGACAAACATAGATCCAAGGTTTTTAGGGTTGCATGTACACTTAGGAAGTGTTAGAATGCTCAAAACCCTTCAGTTCCATGCTCTTGGGATTAAGCTGGGGGTGACTCTCCATGATTGGGTGAAACAGACACACTTTATGTGTCTGAGTGGAATTCGATTGTGGTGTTGAATGGGTATGTGGCTACCCCAAGCACTACTGGAGCCTTTTGAGAGGTTGTGGTATCAGTCCGGTCACGCATTTGGTCTACGGATTGGGTTTTTCATTTCTTGAGGATAGAAATGGGTTGTGCGTCATCATCGTTTTCACTAGAGGAAGATTGAGATTAATTGTCATTGGACTCGTCATCTCATAGCACAATATGTTTGAGTTTCCTTTTCTTTGATGGTTCAGTGTGCTTGGGACCGTCTTTCTTCTTTGGGTTTCCATGTTTCTTTGAGATGTTGCGGAGGCCTTGGTTTGCTAAGGCAATCTTCTTGACTCTTTGGGATAAAGGTAATTTGAATAGAGTGGTGGAAGATGGAGTTGCGGTACTACCATGATTGATGGGTGTGGTTGAGGCAAGTATCTTCTTACTAGGGAGAGGTGGGGTAGGAAGGAATGGGCCAATACCTTCTTTAGCCTCTATATGATCTGAAACATCAGTAGTTTCAAGTCCAAGTGTGGACGGAATGTAGACTGGTAGTCGTCGAATGGGTCCAAAAAGAGATTGATCTTTAGAGGGATTGTACCTTTTAAGATCTTTGGTGATGAATAGATTGATATCGTTGCCCATGATCAGTCCTGCATCAGCATGAAGATCGGAGATACATAGAGACCAAAATCTTGCAAAAGTGAGCTCAGCAGGGTGTTCTTTTGGACTATCCTTAGGGATGTACTGCAAGAAGTCATCCCACAGAATCTGACTGTAGTTGACATCGTGGCCAGTGAAGATACTCCATACCAACTCTAACAGTTTAAGGCCCATGTTATCAGTGCCTCCGGTCCTGCCAGACAGACTGCAGATGACGAAGTGACAAACAAACTGCCACACCGCAGGCAACTGATTATTTTTAAATTCGCCTATGCCTTTTAGCTTCTTCTTGTAACCCATTTGATAAAGTGCAGACAGGATATCGGTTGTGCTTGGAGTGAATACCTTGGTTAAGGGATTAACTAACAAATTAATGGCGTTGAGAAAATTTTCTTTGGTTAGAATCACCAGAGAATCATTCACTAGATGCAAATCCACCTCTTGAAGGTTGTTGAGAGGGAGATATGCAGAGAAAGCACATTTGTAGAGGGTTGAAAGTGGTACTACGTCGGTAAAGGCGTTAAATGGACCAAACAATGGATGATTTGACAATAACTTGATCATCAACTTGATTGGAGCATTATAAATTTCTGGAAGCAATCGATGGCATTTGGTTTCTTGATTCAGAGTCTGAACCAATGGGGTGAACAAAGCTAGATGCTTTGGATTGTTTCTTTGAGACACCTGATTTCACCATTTTGAAAAAAGTTTGAACAACTTGCAGAAAAATAGAGTGCAAGGAGATGAAGAAGATGAAGTTCGTCTTGAGTGTTTTCTGATGGGTTTTAGCCATAAGAACTTTCCTATGTGCGCATGCAAAACCCTAATGCTTGGATCTAGGCTTTCTAATTAAACATGCTTTGAATCCAAGACTTCTAACAACTAATTAAGTATAAGAACAATACAAAATCAGATCTAGAAGTTTACCTTTGAATCTCTTGTTTCATCTTGTTGTCTTGGAGCTCTAGAGTCACAATTGTCACTCCTCTAATGGCTTACAAACACCAACTAGCAAGGAGGATGATTTGAGAGAGAGGTTAGGAGGAAATCGGCCAGGGGTTCTCTACTTTAGATGAGATGCCGATTTCCCTTGGCCATGGGGTCTATTTATACTTGTAGACTCCTTAAGGGTTTCACCTTAAACCCTAGTTGGATAATCTTTCCTTAAAACAATCCAAATCCTTTCCTTAGATAAGCATTGGACGATTTGAGGCTATCCCTAGCCCTAGAATCCGTCCACCCTTCATCCAATAAGGATTTACAGTCTAAAGTGTAACTATCAAACAATTAACAGTTTATACCCTCTTATTTAATTAATCTCTTTAAGTCACCAAATTAATACTAATTAATTTATGACTTATATTAATCAAATACCAATATTATTATTCCTTATATTATTCTCATAATATATTAATAATATTTATTCTCTCATAATAAATCATCCTATCAAGTTGCTATGGTGAAGGCAACCCAAAAGGACCATGCACAATCGGGTCAAATACTTGCCTAATATAGTTGCAGCCTTAGACACTATTCCAACAGTCTCCCACTTGGATAAGTCTAGCAACTATATGCACAAGTACAATTCGATTTGCAATCATAGCTCTCAAAGACGCTGTCAAACGCTGATCTGATCAATCTTCTCCTTTAGATAAGGGATCGTACAGTCCTCTATTAGATATCATGCTGACAATTCTATGGAATGATTAGTCTAGCATTTAGGTTTCTCGATCTCTGATTTATTTGACATAGAACTTAATCGAACACATCAATTTAGTTCTGACCGGGCTCGGCACATAAGTCAAATCAAATCATCGAGAGGCCGAGATATCGCTTTTACCTTCTTAGGATAAAAGTTACAGATAAACTTCGACTTATATGCATTTACTTATTCATTACTCAACTATACACAACAATGCATTTTATAACATCGAGTTACTGATGCGTTTTCGCATTATCAATGTACAACCAATTAACAAATAACAAACCATATATCTAGGTTTTAAGACTATATGATATTATCGTCTTGCGATCACCCTTTTATATCATATTCCATAAGGTGATTCCAGCAAGCACGGGTTTGTTCCAATGCTCAAAACTAGTTCATAAGCACTCATGAACGTTGCAGCAATCTCTTTCTATGTCTAATACCATTTAGACAATCTACACACCAATTCACGACAATCTTCATTCATATCTACTTCCAACATATGAACGATTGTGGACAATTTGAATAATTCGGTTATTCTTAATAAACTCAATTATTCTGGAAGTCAAAACATGCAAAATGAAACAATAGTTAAACAATTAACATAAGATAATAACATTACTCATAAATAAAACTCCTTTATTTAATCATCAAATGTTAATTACATTTATCTATTACACATTTCTACTACTATCTAATCTATGCTAATATCATCCTTCAGCCCAATAATCCTAGCATGTTGCAAGTGCTTAACCCTACTCAGTCCCTTCGTAAGCTGATCTGTTGGGTTATCTTCTGATGATATCCTCTTCACTACGAGTTGTCCTTCTTCTACACGATGTCTAATAAAGTGGTATTTTCTGTCGATGTGTCGTGATCTACCATGATCTCTCGGTTCCTTGGTCAAGGCAACCGCTCCTTCATTATCACAGAAAATCTCCATGGCTCCTTTATGGCAGGTACGACTCCAAGATCACTGATTAAGTCCTTCATCCATATTGCCTCCTTCGACGCTTTGCTCGCTGCAATGTACTCTGATTCGCACGTTGAATCAGCTACGGTTTCCTGCTTGGAACTTTCCATGTCACTGCTCCTCCATTCAGGAAAGACCCAGCCCGACTGCGAACGGTTTTTGTCCCTGTCGGTCTGAAAGCTAGCGTCACTATACCCTCGCACCTTCAAGTCATCACTCCCTTCGAGGACTAAGAACCATTCCTTCATCCTCCGAAGGTACTTAAGGATATTCTTCACCGCAATCCAATGGGCTCTGCCAGGATTTCCTTGATATCTGCTAACCATGCTCAAAGCAAAGGCTACATCAGGGCGAGTACAAGTCATAGCGTACATGATTGAGCCAACTGCGGAAGCGTATGGTACTCGTCTCATTTCTACTATTTCTGCTTCGGTACTCGGACTTTGAGTCTTACTCAACTTGGCATTACTTTGTATCGGTAATTCTCCCTTTTTTGAGTTTTCCATACTAAAACGTTTTAGTACCTTCTCTAAGTAAGTGTTCTGACTAAGTACTATTAGTCTCTTGCTTCTTTCTCTCACTATCCTTATTCCCAAAATGTAAAAAGCCTCTCCGAGGTCCTTCATAGCGAAGCACTTCCCGAGCCAGGACTTAACCTCCTGCAGAGTCGGGATGTCGTTTCCTATGAATAATATGTCATCGACATATAGAACGAGGAAGCTTACTATACTCCCACTAGCTTTGACATATACACATGATTCATCTTCGCTTTGTACAAATCCAAACTCTTTGACTTTCTCATTGAAGCAAAGATTCCATCTGCGAGATACTTGCTTAAGTCCATAAATGGACTTCTCAAGCTTACACACTCTATTCGGATGCTTCGGATCCACAAACCCCTCTGGCTGAGCCATGTAAACATCCTCAGCCAACTTTCCGTTAAAAAAAGCGGTCTTGACATCCATTTGCCAAATGTCATAATCATGAAATGCGGCAATAGCTAGCATCACTCTAATAGGCTTAATCTTCACAACTGGTGAGAAGGTCTCATCATAGTCAACTCCGGGAGTTTGAGTAAAGCCCTTCGCGACCAATCGCGCTTTATATGTGTGTACATTTCCATCCACGTCGGTCTTCTTCTTGAAGATCCATTTGCACCCAACGGTCTTACGTCCGGGCACATAATCAACCAAATTCCAAACTTGGTTATCATACATGGATTGGATCTCGCTATCCATTGCCTCTTTCCATTTCACAGACTTCGGGCCTGCCATGGCTTCCTTATAGCTATTAGGTTCATCAAGATTTATTAGTGTACCATCACTAATATACGTATCCCCTTCGGTAGTAATATGAAAACCATAAAACTGGGGTTGAACACTAACTCTATCGGAACGTCTAACAGGTAAGGACTCGTCAATCGGTTCAACCGGAGTTTCTTCCTCGGGTTGAGTGCCAGCGGTAGAGGTCCCTTCATCTATCGACTCTTGAATTTCTTTAAGCTCGATTTGCCTCCCACTGTCTCCTTGGCTTATGAGTTCTCGCTCTCGGAAAACTCCTCTCCTCGCAACGAAGACAACATTGTCCTTCGGTCTATAGAAGAGATATCCAAAGGATTTCTACAGGTAGCCGATGAAAATACATCGCTCACTACGAGGTTTAAGCTTGTCGTGAGTATCTCGTCTTACGAAAGCCTTGCAACCATAAACCTTGATGTGTGCCAACGAGGGAGCTTTCCCTGTCCACATCTTGTGAGGCGTTTTGGCAACCTTCTTAGTAGGGACTCGGTTAAGGATATGGGCGGCAGTCTCTAAGGCATATCCCCAAAGAGAGATTGATAGTGAAGCACGACTCATCATAGAGAGAACCATATCCAATAAGGTTCGATTACGCCTTTCTGCCACACCATTCAATTGTGGTGTCCTAGGTGGCGTCAATTGTGAAACTATTCCACACTCCTTGAGATAATCGTGGAATTCAAGACTTAGGTACTCTCCTCCTCGATCGGATCGAAGCATCTTGATTTTCCTGCCCAATTGATTCTCCACTTCATTCTTGAACTCTTTGAACTTTTCAAAAGTTTCTGACTTTTGCTTGATCAAATAGATATACCCATATCTACTATAGTCATCGGTAAAAGTCACGTAGAAGCAGTTCCCATCCTTCGTGGTTGATCTAAATGGTCCACCTACATCGGTATGTATTAGATCCAATAGACCCTCACCCCTTTCACACGTACTCGTGAAGGGTGACTTAGTCATCTTTCCAAGTAAACAAGACTCACACGTGTCATCTTCCCTAAGGTCTAATGACTCCAACACTCCATCCTTTTGGAGTTGGGCTATGCATTTCTTGTTGACATGTCCAAGACGATAATGCCACAAGGATGCTCTATCCATACTATTGGAAGAATCTATGTTCAAAACATCATTTCCTAAGTTATCAACAATCATAACAGTTTCATAAATTCCATTACATGGTATAGCTTCAAAATAAAAGACACCATTTAGATAAGCTAAAATAGAACCATTCTCATTATTAAAAGAAAATCTAAAACCTTGTCTAAACAAACCATGAATTGAAATGATGTTTCTAGCCATTTCTGGCGCACTACTAGAAAAAAGGCCTTTTACGACGCTCATTGCGCGTCGTAAAACGCTCAGACGACGCGCAAATGCGCGTCAAGGAAGGCCCTGTCATAACGAGAGACGACGCGCTTTTGCGCGTCGTCTATAGACGACGCGCATTTATGACACGCAATTATGACGCTCATTTACGACACGCAATGCGTATCAAGGAAGGCCCTGTCATAAAGGAAGACGACACGCATTCGCGTGTCATAACCTTACGACGCGCGTGTTAATGACACGCAATGCGTATCAAGAAAGCCCCTGTCAAGAAAGGCCATGTCATAAATGAAGACGACACACATTTTTGCGTATCGTAATTTTAATTTTTTTAAAAAAAAAGTATTTATAGTTTTACTAGTTTTCAAATTAAATTTGCATTTCATGTCTCATGATAGAAAATAAAATACCATATACAAAAAATACAATACATTGCACAAAAGTTAATATCATATAAATAATTATTCCAATAGACAAATGTAACATGTCAACATTTTTTATATAATTAACTATATTTTTACCCTCAGAATCGTAAATCATAATAACAAGCAACATAACTTGTAGGAGGCAAGGTAGAGGTCTGGCCAGATGGCCTAGCATGATAAGCACCATCCATTGTGATATAAGGTGAACAATATGTTGCCCCTAAAGCTCCTGCAGCACCTAAAGCCCCAACAGCACCAGCAAAAACAGGTAGCCTACAACAAAATTTCACAATTTTATCCATTTACTCACCTAACTATTATTATCATAAATATTTATTTATTTATATATATTTAAAGTACCATGTCATTTCTAAATTCCCCATTCCATTGGGCTGAGTAACATAGCCAAGGAACGCCATGCCAACAGCAGGAACTCCAAGCCCACCAAGACTTTAATTCTTTTAAGGCACCTCAACCTGCTACTCCCATTGCACATTCTATGAGAAAAAATATAAAATCAGAAGTGAGTGTTAACATTTAACATTTTCTTTTACTATATTTTTCTCTTTCTCTTTTTTCTTTTGACATAAAACTATTAAAATCACATGGATGAATCATAAATATCTTATGTTAGGAATAATATAATTCCATAGGATTTGGAAATGGATTCCATTCTAATCTTTTTTTGTAAATTTTTATTTACATTTATAGGATTAAACAAACTACAATGACATTAAGTGTCAATAAGGGCACTACAGGTTTCACTTATAGGAGCGATAAAGAGAAGAAAATATGTTAAAACTTCATCTTGTTTTCTATGTCAATAAAGAGAAAAAAGCAACTAACTTACTAACCTTCATAATATTCATTCCATCATTCAAAATTCTAAGCTTCTTATTTAGACTACATCTTGAGCTTTGTAAAGATGTCAAAAGGTGAGTCAACGAAAAGATCATAAACTTATAACAATGATAGAAGGTTATTAAGCAACTTTTTTTGTTAAATGGTAAATCTAATATAGTCCTAAACTACTCCAACTTCCACTTAAAGTCTCAAACAGGAGTTGAACCCTTCATCAAAAGAAGGAAGGGCAAAACTTGACAAAAAAATGGAGATCAGACAAAGTAGTTACCTGTATAGGAGCCTTGAAACTTAAATAAATCAAAAAATTGTCATCGAATATTTGGTGGGAAACTATTAAATTAGTGGACTTTACCTACAAGCTAAACAAATAGTGATGGTAAATTAAATAATACTTGAAGAAAAAATATGTATTAGAGAAACAGACCAATCAACCTTCATAAGTGCATATAACAATCGCCACCATATTCTGGGTGTTGTGTCCCCCATCGCCACCACCTATTTCCATTGCCACTGTATCTGTCCCACCACCACCACCTTTTCCTATCAACATATAAAACCCACAAAATTGTAAGTAAAAACTGAAGAAAAAAAATGTAAATCAAGATGCCATAAGACCAAAGATAGCAGATCCAAAAATATAGAATTAACACAAAATAAGATCAAAAGGGTAAGCCGAAGAAGTCAGCTATTCCAACAGGCAGCAACGTCAGATGCCTGCCTGGACTGACCAAGGCTGAGGTAGCGACTAAAAAACAAAATGTCGAAGCTTGAAAATTGAACATTAACTAATACTTCAAAATCTATTTATTTGTATCAAGAAAGTTTCAAATTGTGAAACTTCTTGCAATATTGTAAACATCCATTTTTCTGGATTCGGTTTAATTCGGATTTGTAGCTCACTGTAGTTGAACGTATGTAATGCTTCAGGAAAAAATGTAAAATATATGAGTATGAAGAACTATGGGATTCATGCTTGTATATGTATGTGATATAAGTAAGATTACCACACATGGATGGGGTAATCCCAAAAGAGATTGATATTGCAATTCCACAGAGGGCAACAGAATCAATGCCTCTGCTGGTTGAATAAAAACACGTACATGATTCACTGAACATGTTCATATACATACATATCTATAGAGTTTTATGAAATAAGAGACTAAGGATGTGATTTTATTTTGATGATACACTTGTAGAAGAACTGGCAGCAGATGAACCCTACATGATAGTTTTGGATTTATGATGGGCAGGAACTTAACTTAAAGGGGTATAAGAAACAGGATAAAGATGGATGAAAAAGAAGAGGATAAATATGGGATAAGTTAAGAAAACTGAGTAACTCGTTTCTTGACCATACCTGTACTAAATAGCCAACAACCAAAAAGCCCTAGAATGAAAATGGATAGAACAACTAATCATCTTACCTCTGCCTTCCCCATACCTGAACAAGTTAAAACAAAAAATCAAGTTAAAACAAAACTAGATATAATGATTTCTCTTTTGGTATAACACCAGATGATCCACCCTTAAAGGCAACACCTTTTCTGAAATCCACCCTCATACCATTAGAGAGAGGTTCTTCACAAGACAAATTATCCATGTCAGCTTCCTTTTTGTTTCACCACCAATGCCATCACAAACAATGTTGATGTTTTTCAGTTCAGGTGGGACCAAATTACCCTCGGTCTTTGGCTTCTTCTCGTTTCGGTCAACTTTAATATCAGGCCTATTAACTGTCTTCACTTTTTTTATGCACAGAACCACAACTACTATCCTACCATTTTTCTTTTTCAGTCAAATACAAGAGTTCATAAGGAAGAGGGGATAAAAGTAGACCTCCAAGAACCGGAAATGATGTCATCATCTATTTCAGAATCAAAAATTCAAAATTAAAATCTTACCCACATAAAAAGACGATCAAGATTCAAGAAAATATTAGGAGCTTTACCAACCTCAAGAATACTAGTGGGTGATGCCTCATGAGGGCTGCCATTAGGCAAGTGACAAAAATCATCACTGTCTACAGGACTAGCTTCCAATGATGATGAAGGGGAGACATCAAGGCCAAGTCAACTGTAGATGGCGATGGAGTTGAGGTAGGGTTTGTGGAGGCTTCGCAATCGGCAATAAATTGTTTAATCAGAGAGCAATGGAAAGGAACTGGGGTAATAACCCCCAAATTAGAAGCAGCTGAATTTCGGAGGGGGGGGGAGAGGTGAGCGGAGGTCGTCGGTGGGAAGTGAAGCGGTGGAGGTTTGAGAATCCAAGAAAATCCTAGAAATTTGTCAAGAAACGTATACATGTACTCAGGTTAATAAGACACGAGAGTACCTTTGGCGGGAGCGTTGATAAATAAAACCCTAGACGAAGGATTTCTGGCTTATGTAGCTGATAACGCGGGTTTATGAGTTTTTTTGGTGGGTATTCTTTTTA
This sequence comes from Lactuca serriola, assembly GCF_051521515.1. NCBI lineage: Eukaryota > Viridiplantae > Streptophyta > Magnoliopsida > Asterales > Asteraceae > Lactuca > Lactuca serriola. Next base: position 295,885,287 of record NC_136411.1, read on the forward strand.
TTAGTGGATTCATCTTACTCGATCTCACATACTGATATTGATTTCCTGCTTCTACTCCTAGAACTTGAATGATAGCTCTTCTTCCTCCTCCTTGACCTGGAATCATATGAATCAGCTGAATCATTGATGAGAAGAACTTGAAGATAAAATATGGAAACATAGGTGGAGGAGAACAAGGGAAACCAGATGCAATAATTATGAAGGCCAAGACCGCCTAAGAAGTGATCGATGCCAAAAAAAATAGGGGGGAAACAAAAATCGCTAAAATCGCATGAGAGAATCCTTGAATTTTAGGGAAAATACCACCGGTTGTTTGGGATTTTTCTTAGTAGCAAGATTTTTTTAGGCTTGTTGTAATGAAGATGTAATGAAGTCGGTTGTTGTGATTCTTTAGGCTTCAAAATTGATAGATTTTTTTTCGATTCTTTCAAGTTTGAATCAGAAAATGAGAAAGAGTTAGGGAAATCAAGAGTGCAATGCTCGTCCTTGTTAGGTTGAAGATGAAAGATAGATAGAAGATAGAAAAAAAAAGGCGGGTTTCCAAAATTTTGGGGATTTCATTTCCCCCCTTGTCTACTAAAAGCGCGTTTCATTAAAATTATAAAGCGATAGGTACAGACGACGCACGTTTAAGATAAAGCGCCCTCCGTGTTTTTAATTTTTTTTCTTGAGACACTAAATTAAGGGCACGCAATAAAGCGTGACGTAAATCCTTAAATTTTTTGGAGAGATGACACTATTTTAAGGGCACGTCCTTTTGCGTATCGTTAATTATCGCGTGTCGTAAAAAGCGCGTCATTAAAGGTCTTTTTTCTAGTAGTGGCGAATAGCAACAATTGTTCAAATCTAAACTTAAACCATTCCTAAGCACTAAAGAATACACTCCAATCTTGGTCACAGGCGTCGATCTTGTGTTCCCCATGATTAGATTTATTCTTCCAGCCTCCACATCCCTATTTCTTCTCAGTCCCTGCACATTAGAACAAATGTGGTAACCACAACCGGTATCAAGAACCCAAGAAATAGCATGAGATGAATCGTTAGATTTGATTGTGTATATACCTGCGAAAGACGGCTTGAACTTTCCTTCCTTGATGGCTTGCAGCTACTCTGGGCAGCTTCTCTTCCAATGTCCTATCTCGTGGCAGTGTTGGCACTCTGCCTCCTTTGGGTTAGGGCAGGGTTTAGCAGGATCAACTTTGGTCCCACTAGAAGAGGCACCATCTCGGGCTTTAACCTTGTGATAGTTCTTAGACGAAGCCTTCCTCTTCTTTCCCTTTCCTTGTCCAATAGCCAAGACAGGAGCAGCGGGCGGATTGGGAGTTGTTGCAACAGACTTGTCCTTGAAGTTGCTCTCAGCGACCCTCAAGAGAACTTGGAGTTTGCTTAGGGTGACCTCTTCTTTGGTCATGTGGTAGGTCATCCTAAATTTATTATAGCTTGGAGGCAAAGAGTGAAGCACCATGTCGATTGCCAAGTCTTCCCCAAAGTCAACATTCAACTTGCGAAGACGGTCGACATACCTTTGCATCTTTTGCAGGTGCACGGTAAGAGACTCTCCATTACCCATCTTAGTGGAAATCATGTTAGTGAAAATCTCATAACGCTCTTGTCTCGCGTTTTGGTGGTATCTCTCCAATAAGTCTTGATGCATCTCGTACGGGTACATGTCCTCATAGGACTTTTGGAATTCGGAGTTCATGGTGGCTATCATGATGCAATGTACCTTCGTTGCATCTCGCTCGTGAGTTTCAAAAGCGGTCATTTCAGCCGGAGTAGCGATTCCAGGGTTAATTTTCTCGAGCTTCTCATCGAGGACATACTCCTTATCCTCATAGAGAGCAATGGTGCGAATGTATCTTATCCATTCGCTAAAGTTCGTTCCATCGTAGGTGACCTTTTGACAAAGGCTCATCAATGTGAAAGAACTAGCAGCAACGTTGTTTGCATTCGACATCTACAAATAGAAAGGACAAAGATAGATTAGAATATGAATCCCTAATTATCACCCAATAAGAAAAATTAGGTCTAGGATCCAACAACAATATTTACATATTAGAAAAGGGATGCCATAATCTAACATGCAAATAATCTGAAGGTAATTGAATGACGATTCACTAATTCTCCACCATAAAACATAACTTTAAGTCCTAAATGTATTGAGAATTCCTAGGTTCGGATGAGATTCATTGAAACTATTCAATGGCATGTTTAAATCTCGATATGCCCCTCTTGTTTGTGACTGGGATACCGAGGATCACAAAGCGGGTGTGAATTACCATACAAATTCACATGGTGCCTTCATTGTAACGATCACCTATTCGATGTGCCGGTAAACCACACACGCTCCATCGAACTATGATAAACAATGAATCACCCTTTGCCACCTTTGCTTAGAACCAATTAGTGTGCCGGTAAACCACACACGCTCCACTAACTTCTTAGCAAGGGTGCAAAGTGTAATTTCATGGGATTGCATCAATTCACTTTTCCTAAAGTAACTAAGATTGGGAAATTTTAAAAACATGTAGTTACTTTGTATTTCATATTATACTTTTTAATGAGAGGATGAGGTTGCCCTATCCTACCCGTTCGGCTAACGACCCTCCACCGATCAAGCAAGCGGTGGGTGTGAGTGTACACCCATTAAACGTCATTTTATAGGCCTCAACCTTATACCCACCTTATAGATCGGCTTCGTAAATGAGGCCTACTAACGGTAAGACTAGCATTTTAGTTATACATACATATATATATATATATATATATATATATATATATATTAATCTTGTAATATTATATTAGTATAGGGTTGTATTTTAAACTTTTAAAAATCTAGGGTTTGAAATTTAAATTGTCTAAATTAAAAATTTTAATCACAAACATAAATTTCAAAACTTGAGGACAAGTTTTAAACATTTAAAACATAGAGGATCAAATAAAAAATAATCTCAATTAACAATTAATTCCATAATTATTCATATTTGATTTATTTAATGATTTCTTGCAAGATAATTACCAATTTAATCAAAATAATTAATTAATTATCACATAAGGAAATTAAATATTTTATTAGTTGATAAATATCTTTAATTAGATCAAGATTATAGTCATATATATCAGAAAATCTGATTAAGGTTGATCTAATATGATAAAGGCAAGTTTCCATAAGATAAATATGAAAAAATCCCGAATCTGGCCCTTCCTGACGCTTGAACTCGTCGAGTTCCCAACTGGACTCGTCGAGTCAGGCCAACTCGTCGAGTCCACCATGGGACTTGTCGAGTTCATGACACAGAGACACCAAATTCGAATTTTGCAAACAAGATTCAAACAAGCAAGCAACAATTTAATAGAAACCAATCTAGGCTCTGATACCACTGATGGGTTTTAGCCATAAGAACTTTCCTATGTGCGCATGCAAAACCCTAATGCTTGGATCTAGGCTTTCTAATTAAACATGCTTTGAATCCAAGACTTCTAACAACTAATTAAGTATAAGAACAATACAAAATCAGATCTAGAAGTTTACCTTTGAATCTCTTGTTTCATCTTGTTGTCTTGGAGCTCTAGAGTCACAATTGTCACTCCTCTAATGGCTTACAAACACCAACTAGCAAGGAGGATGATTTGAGAGAGAGGTTAGGAGGAAATCGGCCAGGGGTTCTTTACTTTAGATGAGATGCCGATTTCCCTTGGCGATGGGGTCTATTTATACTTGTAGACTCCTTAAGGGTTTCACCTTAAACCCTAGTTGGATAATCTTTCCTTAAAGCAATCCAAATCCTTTCCTTAGATAAGCATTGGACGATTTGAGGCTATCCCTAGCCCTAGAATTCGTCCACCCTTCATCCAATAAGGATTTACAGTCTAAAGTGTAACTATCAAAGAATTGACAGTCTATACCCTCTTATTTAATTAATCTCTTTAAGTCACCAAATTAATACTAATTAATTTATGACTTATATTAATCAAATACAAATATTATTATTCCTTATATTATTCTCATAATATATTAATAATATTTATTCTCTCATAATAAATCATCCTATCAAGTTGCTATGGTGAAGGCAACCCAAAAGGACCACGCACAATCGGGTCAAATACTTGCCTAATATAGTTGCAGCCTTAGACACTATTCCAACATTTTCAGAAAGCGTAAACCTTTCTTAGGAAGAAAAGAGGGTTTTATCGTGGCGGATTAAAAACTTAATTGATTTTACCGTAAGAGATTCAGGTAAAATAGTAACGTTTGGTTTTTTTGGTTTATATGAAGGCAATCTCAGCCATAAATCGTTAAAAGATTTATTTTGTTTTATTTTTTTATTTTTTATTTTTTATTTTTAAAAAGGTTGCATTTAATGAAATGTCAGTCCCTAAACCATCACGTCTGAGGAACGTGTGGTGAGGGGGTTAACTCATTGTACAAAGGAGGAATATGTAACCGATTTGACGTTTTGGGGTAATAGGAAGCGACAGTTTAGAGGAAAAAGGATTTCTTAAAAAGAAATATTTATGGAAAACTATTCCTTTTGTCATCATACCTAAAATAGGTCTGATACAAAGTTTATTTGAAAAGCAGAACTGAAACGATTATGTGCTGCACCAAGAATGTTTTTTATAGAATGTTTTTCTTATTTAATGAATGATCATTAAATAGCACACAATGTTTCAAGAATTTATGAAGTACATGAGAAATTGAAACTACATTGCAGATGAATCTTTTATCATTGCGGATGGATGGTTCGATGACTACAGTACAAGAGCTGAGGAAAACACTTGAACAAAAATTAGTAAGAACAATCAATAAGTACCATTGAAAGATAGATATGATATATAGTTGCGGTGTAAGAAGGATACTGTGGTACATAGAATATACTGTGGTATCTAGGATACACCAAAATTATCTATCATAAATAAATTTCATTAGGACCGCAATCAGAGACCGAGAGTGGTCTGCGGTACCTATCAATTCAAAAAGAATTGTGGGTCCGGATTCATCATTCCTAACATTTGTAAGAAACTATTGAGTTTTTTAGAGTCAAGTGCCTTTGTGAATACATCAGCAATCTCTTCATGAGTGTGAACAAAAATTAGTTCAATGTAACCTTTCATGATGAGGTCTTTGATGAAGTGATACCGTAGTTCAATATGCTTTTGTCTTGGAGTGATGAATGGGATTATGAGGAATCGCTATAGCACTTTCCGAGTCACAATAAATTGGTATCCGCAGCATTCTGTATCCGTAGTCCATAAGTTGTGTTTTCATCCATAAGACTTGTTAACAACAGCTGGCTGCGGCCACATATTCAGCTTCTGCGGTAGACAATGATACACAACTTTGTTTTCTTGATGACCAGTTGACGAGTCTTCCACCCAGAAATTGACATCCACCTGAAGTGCTTTTTTGATCTATTATGCATCCAGCATGATCCGCATCAGCGAATTCTTGTAGGCTGAAGTCATTTCCTGCGGGATACCATAGACCAAGGGTCTTACTACCCCTTAAGTATCATAGAATCTGCTTTGCTGCGGTCATGTGTGACATTTTTGGATCAGCCTAGTACCTTGCGCATACACCTGCTGCAAAGACAATGACTGGTCGGCTTGCGGTGAAGTACATCAATGAACCAATTATTCCTCTATAAGTCTTGTGATCCACTGATTCACCGGAAGGATTAGCAGATATCTTATATCCGAAGGCCATGGGGACCTTGGCCGAAGAGCAATTGTCCAATGAGTATTTCTTCAGTAGTTATGTGGTGTATTTCTCCTGATGGATGAATATCCCTTGAGGAATTTTCTTTATTTGAATCCCTAGAAAGAGGTTAACCTCTCTATTCATGCTTATTTTGAACTTTTTGGTCATGAGCTTAGCAAATTCATCCACCAATCCCTGATCGGTTGATCCGAAGATGATATCATCCACATATATTTGTACAAGCATAAGGTGATTACCATTAACCTTTCTAAATAAAGTGGGATCAATCACTCCTCTTTTGTATCCGGACGAGACAAGAAATTCATAAAGTGTCTCGTACCATGCTCTTGGAGCTTGCTTTAGACCATAGACAGCTTTTTCAAGCTTGTAGCAGTAGTCTGGGAATTCAAGACTTTCGAAGCTCGGAGGTTGTTGAAGGTAAACCTCCTCTTTTAATTCACCATTGAGAAAAGCACTTTTCACATCCATTTGATATACTTTGATGTTCTTGTGAGCTGTGTATGCTAAGAAGATTCGGATGGCTTCTATTCGTGCCACCCGATCATACGTTTCATCATAGTCAATACCTTCAAGTTGACTATATCCCTTGGCAACTAGCCTTACTTTGTATCTAACGACCGCACTGGATCCAACTTATTTTTGTACACCCATCTGGTACCAATAATACTGTGACCTTGCGATTTTGGAACGAGTTGCTACACTTTGTTTCTTTTGAATTCTTCTAGTTCTTCTTGCATTGCGAATATCCAATCTGATTCTAGTAATGCTTTTTTGATCGTTCGGGGCTCAACCGAGGACATAAATGCTGCATAGTGACAGTGATAAGATAAATCCTTGGAAGATCGAGTCTGGATACCTGCGGATGGGTTGCCAATGATTTGACCTGGTGGGTGGTCCTTCGTCCATACGTGAAGATGGGGTTGCAGATGATCAGTAGCTGCGGTGGAGGGAATATCGGAAGATTCTGTGGTTGGAGAGAGTAGTTCCCCATGGATTTGAGAACATCCTGCTGAGTCATCTTGGACGGTTGGAACGAGATTAGCATTTATTTGAGCGATTGGGAGAGGTTCCCCCTGGATTGCAGATGGAGGATCCTCTTGAGCGTGAGAAAGTTCCCCCTAAATTGTTGGAATTGTGAGAACTCTTGGGTTAGTTCTGGTGTCGATATACTCTATGTTTTCCTCATCCGAGTCCGAAGAGAAATTTTATGGTTGAAATCCTCTGCGGAGAGGAGTTGGAGTTGCTTCTTCTAATACTAGAACCTCGATGGTTGTAAAACGATATGGAATTGAGTTTTCCCCCTCAATCGGTGAGGTGGAAGTATTAAGTGATACCTCATCAGATGGCGTAGGACCAGATACTTCAGCATGCTGCATTTGAGCTTCAGGAGACACGAGAACTTCAAATAGCTTAGCAGTTTCGATGGGATCAAAGAGATCGTCATAGTTAACATCAACTATGTTGAATGGACCCGAAGAGTCAGGAACATCACATTCCAAGATTGCTTTGGTTTCGGTGGAGGGAGCAGTGTTGCGGACATAATAATCATCAAATTTCACATCAAAGCTTTCGATTAGTAGTCTCGTACGTCTTATGAGAACCCTATAGGCTACTTTGTTTGTTGAGTAGCCAAGAAAGATGCCTTCATCAAATTTTGGTGCAAACTTGTTGAGATGATCCTTGTTGTTAATCACAAAACATATGCACCCAAATATATGGAAAAATCAAACATTAGGCTTTCTGTTGTTGAGGCCCTCATATGGTGTTTTGCTGAGGCGTTTGCATACGATGGTTCGGTTCTGCACAAAGCAGGCTATGGCCACTATTTCGGCCTAGAAGTAGAGAATAAGGTTGGCAAAATTGAGCATAGATCTGACTGCTTCTACCAGAGTGCGGTTCCTACTCTCTACTACTTCATTCTGATGTGGGGTGTATGGAGCTGAGAAATTGTGACTTATACCCTTGGAAACCAAGAAACTATTCAGATGATGATTAGTGAACTCGGTTCCGTTGTCACTGCGGATGTGACACACTAGTAGTTTGATTTGAAGTTCTATCTCCTTGATAAAATTGATGAGTACTTGCGGTGTTTCTGACTTGAGTCTAAGAAAGAAAAACGATGTGAAACAAGTGAAGTCATCTACTATAACCAGGATGAATTTCTTATGGTGAAGATTGGCTACGGTGGATGGACCGTAGAGATCAATATGAAGAAGTTCTAGTGGTTCTGAGATTGAGGAATCGATCACCATAGGATGACTTGCTTTGGACTGTTTGCCACATTCGCAAATCGGGCAGAGAGTGTCATTGTGATACTTAAGAATAGGGAGACCTCGGACAAGTTCCCCTGTGACCAGGTTGTTGATATGCCGGAAGTTGAGATGAGCAAGCTTGCGATTCCAGAGCCAGCTAACTTCGGATATAGCTTTTCATAGGAAGCAGAGCTGCATTTTGCCGATGATCAGAGAAACATCCAAAGGATACATAGTACCTTCGGATTAGGATTTGATCAGGCAAGTGCTTCTATTGCTTGTCATTATATAGCAGAATTGGCTATCAAATTCAACCTGATGGCCTGCCTTACATAGTTGGCCAACACTAATGAGATTGTGTTTGAGACCTTCTACATAGGCTACCTTTTGAATAGAAAAGGTTCCAGTAGTAAGAACAATGTAACCTCAGATGATCCCATCCACGTTGTTGCCAAATATGACGTTACCCCCGTTACAAAGTGGCCTGAAATCCTGAAGGTATTCTAACCTTCCGGTCATGTGCAAGGAGCACTCACTATCGATCAACCATTCTTCTTCTTGGTCCTCCTTGCACAACCCCTGAGAATTATACGATTAGTTTAGGCACCCAAACGAGATTGAAGCCTGGGGAAACATAATAATTCTTAATTGATGCATGATACGAGGTTGCAGGGACAAGTTTTGTGTCAACTTTTAGACCTAGACCTGGGTGTTTGAGATTTTTTGGAGTTTTGTGAGTTTGCGAAAAGATATGATATTTTTGAAAAGAGCGTGACTTGATATAAGAAGAAAACTTTTGACACTGACATTTGCAAACTGTACTTTTGTCATTTTTGTTGACCTTTTGTTTAGTCAGTGGTCTTTGTGTGGTAATCTGCGTGTGTCCAGTCTGAGGGTTGTGAGGTCTGACAGTATGATTTGAAAAAGTGGATTTTGCAGGTGTAAGAGCACACGTAGACCTTTTGTGAAGTGATTTCTTAAAACTTTGATGTGACTTTAAGAGTGCTGGAGTTGGCAAAATACCCTTCCATTTTGGATCATCTAAGGAATAGATTTGAAAAACATTACTTCGAAAAGACTTTACTTTCTTTTGTGTTGTGTCAGATGGATTTGGAATGGATTTAGAAACTGTACATTCCTTTTTCTTCATTTTCTTGACCGCAGAGTTTGTGGACAGATAATTTGAGAAAACAAGTTTTTCTAGACTTCTAGACTTAGTAATTTTGACAAATTGCTTTTGTTTTGAAAGATTTTCCCGCTTTTTCCCACGAGATTGAATTTCTTCCTTGAAAGCCTTTCAGGCCTCGGTTTTAGGAGAACCGCAGTCAGTGACATTAAGTTACGGTTTCCTTGAGACAGTTGGTAATTTTGAGAAACGAGGACTTGATTCATCCGAACTAGATAGTTCAGGATTCAGGGAACATTAACCAACTTCAAAATTTTCGATAGGTAATTAATGATGAATTGGTTGAACGGTCACAGTACTCTTGACTAAGGTCTGCAGTTTGGGGCCTTGAACAACCGCAGAATACGTCTGAGAGGAGACATTGATATGACAATTAACGAAAGATAGATGGGCAGACTGCGGTTCATGACTGCAGTAAGGGAGACTGCGGTCTGGCAACAGAGACGGGAAGTCTATTGGAACTTTGGGACCTTCCAAGACAATTTCCTCATTAACGATAGATGAAGTCTGAGAACTAGGAATAATTGTGCTATCTATAGGATTAGAGAATTCAGGAAGAATTTCTTCGATAACACAATTGTTACTCAGATCATGAAGTCTACCAAAGTGAAGTTTGATATCTTCAGGAAATGTTTTGTTATTAACCAGAAACATAAACTCACGGTCAGGAGGGACGTAGGGACGGTCCTTATTGAATTGAGGTGATGAGTCCGTTGCAGTAGAGTACCCATTGGACCAACCCCAATTGTAAGTATTATCAGTAGTCCCATTGTTAACAAGATTTTCAATGGCTTCACTTTCATTAAATGGTTTTTCTATTAAAAGATTTAAGCGTACAATCTCACTCTGAGCTAAATCTCTCTGATTCAAAGTTATTTCTAACTATGTTTTACTCAACATTCTTGCATCTTTCTCTAAACTTAAGTCCTTTTCTAACATTGCCATTTTGAGTCTTTTGTTGTCCAGTCGTCCTCTTACGTGAAACATCTCCTAGGACGCAATGTTCTTCTCATCTAATGCTTTGTTATACTCTGTAAGGACAGCATTACATGTGTCATTAAGGTTGTTTATGAAGGGCTGACAATCATGCATGCTATAATTTAGAGTTTGGATCATAAGTTTTACCTGTTCGATGATGTTGAGTGTCCCATCTTTAGCCATATAGCAGTAATTCTTCTCCGTCTTTACGGATGCATCCTTATCAGCATTTGCAATCATACAAATCTTTCATTTTCCTTTGATGTTGCTGATGTCCTCATCTTCATCCCCCGAGGACCAAACATGATGGTCTCTTTTCACTTGAGCAACATAAGCTCTTCCTTTTTTTCCTTTCTTCCAACTCTTGAGCCATCCTGAGATAGAATGCTCTATCTTTAACCACATTTGCCTTGCAGTCTTTGGAAAAATGATTTTCTTTGTTGCACTTGTGACATATCACAACATCACTTTTATCTTCTGAAGGGGTATTAGAGTCCGTAGTTTGAATGGACTGCGGTGCCTCCTTGGGTTGAGTATTTTGGGACTGCGGTGGTGGGTGAGGTTTTTTGTGAACCGAGAGTGATTGTTTTGAGAGTTGGGATTAAGGTTGAAAGGTGGTTTGTTGTATTGTTGGTCATTTTGGAATGAAGGTGGTAACCGATTGAATTGTTGGCTGACGAGAGCAATTGCATTCTGAAATTCTTCTTCGTCGTCATATTTTGAGTTTGCTACATATGACTGCGGAGGGATGTCATACGCAGTGGAGTATGATTGAGAGTGAGGAGATTGAGCCATGAGAGCGACTGGACCACCAAATTCTGTACAGTCTTTGAGTACCGTAGACTCTTGAGCTTGCAGTTCACCGTAGAGCTTATAGAGATAGAGAGAGTGAATTTTTCTATCCCCTTGGACAATCATTTTGGCATTTGTCCAGTGTCTTCCTAGACCGTTTAGAAACTGAAGATTTGTTTCATGGTTACTTCGGATCGTGCCAGCATTGGATAGCTTTGTGACTATCAGATTAAACCTTTTAAAGGAATCCTCCAAAATTTCACCCGCATGAGCTTTAAAGTTGTTAAACTAATTGAGTGCAGTAATAAGCTTTTTGTCTTGAGCTTGTTCAGTTCCTTCATACAGATTTTTTAGAACATCCCAGATCTCCATAGCAGATTTGCAATTTATGATTATGTCGAAGTTGTCAGGCGCAACTCCACAAGAAATCTCATAAAAGGCAATAGCATCATTTTCCATTTTGTCAAGATCGTCCTTGGTGGGACGATTCAACGCTTGTTGACCTCCACCTAGTCTGGCTGTGGCTCCATCAGTTTATACTGGAGTAAGAACATGAACATAAGGTCCTTCTTCTACAGATCTACATATGTCTCTTCCAAGTCTCCTTAAATATCTTTCCATTCTTTGAGACCAATGACGATATTCATTTGCCACAAGTATTGGTGCTCTATTCGAACCACCAACACTGTTTGATACATTAAGAGATAATGCATGTGCCATATTTCCTTGTTCTGAAAAAAAAATTTTGTTTTTTTTTTTGTGAGAAGTGAGCTTTAGTGGTATAGAAGGCTTTTTGATAATCAGAGTTTTGCTTCAAAAGGCAACCACTTTGGCTCTGATACCAATTGTTGAGAGAAAAACTTGAGACACACTTGAACAAACGTTAGAACAAGTATAGTTGCGGAATAGTTTATCTCAAAGGATCATAAAAGCTCAACAATAATAATAAGTTAGAGTTAAATAATTAGAGAGTTAGGTGCGGTAATGTAAAGAAATATAAATGACAACATGTATTATATCAAGTATACACATAAGTTGATTCTTAACAAGGAATGCATTCAAACCAAGTTAGTAAATGAGATCAAACTTAGTGATTAAGTCAAGAATGACTTGCTCCGAAGAGAGATGCTATCTAGTTGTGATATGGTGAATTTCGAGAGTAAGAAAGATATGAGAGTAATAACACAAGATATGAGATTTAAGATGCGAAGTGTTATTAGAAGATGTATATATTTTTCTTGAGAAAGATTGACTTCTATATATAGAGACTCAAAGGTTACACTTGTTCATCTATCTAAACGTAGCCATGCAAGGCATACCGGATAAAAAGAGAGTATTCTCAGAAAAGCAGATAAAAAGCTAAACTAAGAAAAACTAGATAGTGAATTGTTGATGATGATGACTTCGGATGCGGTTGCTGACGTGACTTGACTGCGGATCTTCAAGGGGTTGCGGTAAGTCAAGTTTAAGAGGGTCACTTTTATGATTCAACAGACATCGACTTGGAAATGACATAATTGTTGTCTGAAACACAATTGAATTGAAATCATAACAATTGACCAATAATTTGAAGGACCTCAACAACAACATTACAATAATCACACTAGTATCTAAAGATAAAATCTTCCAACCTTAAATATATAGAAATATATGACCCCATGTGCCTTAAGCGAATAAAAGTATGATTGTTGTGTGCATATAACGTTATATTTGGAATGAGCAAAACATTAATGCTTGCAAAAAAGCTCTCACAAGCATTACAAGCTTAAAGCATCTCCAATAGTAAACCTATATCATAAGTCAAAAATATTATCACTTCACTACTTTATTTTTATTGACCTCTAATTAAATTGTTAATCCAATCATTCAACTTTTTTATGATTTTTTTTTTTTTTTTTGTAATTTAACTATTTTATCCTGATCTATCTAAATATTATATAAAACCCCCACTCGTAATCGTATTTTAAACACATCATATTTTAATATAAACATTCATTCACGTACAAACAATTTATATATTACTGTAATTTATATTTATATATTATATATTTGTTTATCTATAAATTTTAGATAAATAATAAATAAATCAAAGTAATCTAATATAGAAAATGAAATATCTTTAAAGAGAAAGGGGTTGATTGTTCAGACCTTTAAAGTAGATTAACCACTCAATATATATTAAGTGGTCAATAAAAATAAGCAAATAAGTCATGCATTACAATGGTGTTTAATTATTTTGACCACTTAAACAAATAGTAATAAGCTATAAAAAAAACTCACTATTGGAGATGCTCTTTAGTTTGTTGAGGATCTTGAATTATTATAAATACTAGTTTATAATCCGTGAAACCACAGTTGCAAAATTAATTAAACTTTAATAATAAAAATTCACAATTATTATCTAATTATTTTAAATAAATTATTAATTAAGTGATTTTTTTAGTTATATAAAATTATAATCGTTGATTTAAATAAATATTGAAATTATATATTTCATAATTTATATTAATTTTATTTTAATGTTATTAATTTAATGTAATTAAAATGAAAATTTTAAATTTTAAAATTTAAAAGGAAGATAAATAGGTTGACAAATAACATACTATTAACTAGAAACACTTAAATAAGATGACAAATCAAAAAAAAATAATAATAAAAAAAAATAAAATAAAAACTATTATTTATTAGAATATAAAGATTTCATTACCAAGAAATAAATTAAAACCTTGAAAGTTCACTAAATTCCTCTTTTGTTACACCAAGTTAATACACGAGTTCATCTTTATAAGTTCAAGCAAAATGTTGAAATTTTTTGATTACCAAATGATAATTAGTTAATAAATCTATAATATATATACTCTCAACTCAAAGTCACAATAACCACTTACATAAAATAACCACTTACATAAACATGGTTATTGACCTACATGCACAAGCAATGAATTTGATTTCTACATGATGGAAGATGACATATTGTAATTAGGCAACCGCACCACCATGTGAATCTAAATCTCATTAAAAGCGGTATCAATCCCATCCCCATCTTTCTCAATTTCACACTCACACTCGCACTCTCATTCTCACTCACCACCGACACCCTCCCTCCACATGCCACCGTCCCTCTTTATTAATCTCCAGATCCAATTCCCAATCTGATTGATTAGTCTTCGGAATCCAGACATGGCTCCACTCCATGTCCAAAGGTGTACAAAGGTACTCTTTTTGCTTGTACTATTCGCTTTAATACTTGTACCTTCTTCCTCTACTCTTCAACCTCCTACTCGGAGAGCTTTGTTAGAAAAAATACAGAAACAAGAAGACTCAAATGGGGTTCAGCTGCCTCTCAAGAAGAAGACTGGTTCAGATACAAGTTCTTCTGCGTTTAGTACAACCACCGTAAACAAAAACAAGACCAAGCTCATCAAACCCACCTCCGCCGCCGCCGTCACCGGTGATGCCATTGTTACCAAGCTCACCTCCAATAAAAACTCGACCAAAGCCACTAAACTTCAAGAGAAACCTATTGTGAAGAAGCTTAATTCGACTTCAAAACCTTTGAATCTTACAAAACCCACCTCTAAACCATTGAATTCGACATTAAAACCGTCGAATTCCACAAAACTCACTTCCAAAACTACGAATTCCACAAAACCCACTTCCAAAACTGCAAATTCCACAAAACCCGTTTCCAAAACTACAAACTCGACAAAACCCGTTTCGAAAACAACAAAACCCACGTCCCTTTTGAGCCAAAAATCGATAGATCCAGTGAAAAAGAATAAACCCACCACAACAGAGAAAAAGACCAAGTTAACGAAACCAGTCGTTGGTTTGACTTACAGAGAAGATGATGAAGACGATTTCGTTTCAGAATTCCGAGATCTGCCTTCGAAATTTCAAGAGACATTACTCCCGGATTTAGAAGTGATTTCAACGACTTCAAAAGCTTATCTAAACAAAGCCAATAAGCAACTCTCCAAAGGGTTTAATCCCATTGTAGGCAAGAAATATGCCCCCATGGTTGCTTCCATTATCTCATTTGCATTCATTTTAATCCCATTTCTTCTCGTCTCCCTCATTTTCAACCGAATCAAAGCCTATTTCTCACTTCAAAAACTCATAATCTTCATCCAAATCTACCTGGCGATCTACTTCTCAATACTCTCACTCTCTTCACTTGTCACTGGCCTCGAGCCATTGAAGTTTTTCTACGCGACTTCGCAGTCGACTTACATATGCATTCAGGTGTTGCAAACTCTCGCATATGTGTTGTACCTTTTGGTTCTCTTGATGTACCTTGTGCTTGTTTTTTCAACGGAATCGAGCATGGTGTCGAAATTACTGGGTCTTGGCCAGACGTTTGTGGGGTTCGCTGTTGGGCTTCATTATTACATGACGGTGTTCCATAGGGCGGTGCTCCGGCAACCACCGAAGACTAGCTGGAAGGTTCACGCTGTTTATGCCACGTGTTTTCTTTTGATTTGTTTATTGGGTACAGCGGAGAGGAGGAAGAAAGCGTACGTGGTTGATGGCAGCGAGGAAGGCAAAAAGAGTTGATCGATTTACTTTTCTAGAATTTATTTATTTTTAATGTTTTTTTTTCTATATTTTATTGTTTTTGAAGTCGTTTAAAAGTTTTTTTTTTACAAAATTATAGGTAGCAAACGTCTTTTTTTTCTTAAACTATGAGCGGAAAAATATGTCCGCGTTTTAGATTTTATTTGTGGTGTCTTGAAATTTGTGGGGTTTATTGGGAATTAAATAATAGAGCAATAAATTGTAATGATAATTTGTCAACAAAAATATTGTTATTTAAAAGAAATATTATTTTAATTTGTCGATTAGTGTGATATTTGATTGTGGGTTGATGTGAGTGTTCGAATCTAAGGTAGCAAGTGTGCTATGATTGAGCAACTACTTATGTAATATTTTAACTTATTATTTTTGTATGGGTTTAGTTAACATTTTTGTACATAACTTTGTAGAACTATGCGCAAACATATCAAACATGTTCTTGGATTTTTTTTTCATCGAATATCCATACCAAAATTG
The DNA here is from genome assembly GCF_051521515.1 of Lactuca serriola. Classification (NCBI taxonomy): domain Eukaryota; kingdom Viridiplantae; phylum Streptophyta; class Magnoliopsida; order Asterales; family Asteraceae; genus Lactuca; species Lactuca serriola. Next base: position 295,901,269 of record NC_136411.1, read on the forward strand.
GATCCGGAGAAAAAGATAAATAAGAGAATATAATCAGCATCCAAACTAAAACCAACAACATGAGCCGTTTTTAGTGTCGGTTGTTAGAAATTTGGTATCCTAAGGCCGGACGGAGTGGGAGCGGGGAAGGATCGTGCGGAGGTTCCCGCCTGGCGGAACACCGCACCGTCGGTACGGGGAAGGGTGGTGCGGGAATGGGTGAAGGAAACCTCTCCCGTGTTCTCTCTCTTGCTGTGATTGAGTTTTTTTTGAGATTCAACCATTATATATATATATATATATATATATATATATATATATATATATATATATATATATATATATATATATATATATATATATATGGGCTGCAACGGCTAAATGGATTTAAATCTATTTTTTTGTTTGTTTTTTTTAACCTTTTACACACCTATAAATACATAACTATTTACCATCAAACAAAATTCACACAAATCCTTTACTCTCTCCACTTTCTTCTAAAAAAAATGAATCCCGACAATCAAACTCCGCCTTCCGATCGAAGCAAAAAAAGTCATGGTTCGAGTATAAACATTCATTGTCGAAACATTTTTGCTATCGATTCATCACCACAAGGAGTTTATCGCCCCCAACTCGATGCTCCCATTCAATCCCCACTACATTCCAATATCAAAATGTTGGACAATATTACCCGATGCAAGTTCCAAATGTTTCTGTAACAACACAAATTTTCAAACAAATTTTTCATTTCAAAATAAGTTATTTTCATTCAAAACAAGGCATAAACATTTCAAGTGTCATATCAAAATACAAGTCATCCAAATCCCAAGATCACAAAACATCCTTCAGTGTGTACAGATCACGCCGGCGCCTTCCCACGGTCCTCGCTAACACCTTAAACACATACGTAACAACTGTAAGCATAAATGCTTAGTGAGTTCCCCAATATACAACTTACGCACATACGCCTTTCCAGGCCCTGACCTTCCGGTCCATGTGTCTCAGGGGACTTCCGTCCCTGCTGGGTAAACCTTCCGGCCCTACCCACGCCGACCTTCCGGTCCATAACACAACGCCTTACGGCCCATAACATAATCGCCTTCCGGCCCATAACATATTGCCTTCCGGCCCACATAAACATACATAGCACGCATAACAATTAACTTACCACATATAACACGTATATCACATATCATATCCGACCTTCCGGTCACACAGTCAAACCCTTCCGGGTACAGTATAGTGAGAAGACTCACCTCGTGAATGTCGAAAGCTAACAAATCCCGAAGTCACTCGTACTCGATCCGCCGAGCTACAATCTCCCTATAACATCATACATCTCTTATTAACACTTTTATCTTCTAAGCTTGATTATCCCTAAGAGGTCAAACATAGGTCAACTCTGGTCAACGGTCAACGGTCAGCTTGACCTGACTCGGCGAGTGCTAGGGCGACTCGGCGAGTCTAGACGTCCTCACCAATTCTCTAAGATCCCTTTTCTACTCGTCGAGTATCCTCCTTGACTCGACGAGTTTCTCCTGGAAGAATCGCGGGGCCACCCCGACTCAACTCGCCGAGTCTGAAGAACAACTCGACGAGTTCCAGTTAATCTTCAAGCTACTCGCCGAGTCTGTTCATCGGACTCGGCGAGTCCATGCCATGCAACCGCTCAAACTGTTTTTTAAGGTCAGAACTGCTCCGACCATTCATGGATCTGGCCTTCTTAGACTGATTCATCACGTAATGTCCCCATTTCGGTGCTCATAATACACCCCATGACTCATAATTTACATTTTGACCTAAGGCATAAGGATTCCAATCCAAAACCTCCATTGATTCCCGAAATGCTCAGGCATGGGACATTCTGGACCTCTAAAGGTCCCAATACAGGGTTCCAATCGTTTGGGGACTAAGGTAACATTCAATCTAGCCACAAAAGGGTTCCATAAACCCTAAATCCATATACACATCAACATAGAAGAATGTAATTCGAATTATTACCTGAATAATGTGCCCTCTGTGTCCCCAATCCTCAGAACGTGACTTCTCTTGTTGTTCCCTTCACCAAGCCTTCTCTTCCTTGCACAACAACTCTTCCAAATCAACAATGGTCTTCAACCTTGCTCCAGATGCACACAATCGAATTAGGGTTTCTCTCAGAAGGCTAAAGTGAACAATGACGGCCAATAAGTCCCTTATATATGTCCCAAACCTAAACGGTTAGGGTTTTCGCTGAACAGCGCAGACTCGCCGAGTCCATATCCGGACTCATCGAGTCCAGTCGCGAACCCGCGACCAGGTCCGCGATCCTACTCGGCGAGTATAGGCTCCAACTCGCTGAGTCCCCTCTAAAACATCCCAAAAACATAATTATAACAATACCTGAAATTCCGGGCTGTTACAACTCTCCCCCACTAGGACTAGACTTCGCCCTCGAAATCTCACTCTGAAAATAGCTCCGGATGCTGCTCCCGCATCTCACGCTCCGGCTTCCAAGTCATTTCCGATCCCTTCCGGTGTTGCCACTGAACCAACACCAGAGATACCTCCTTGTTCCTCAGAACCTTGATCTTCTGATCCCTGATGGCCACTGGTCTCTCGGCGTAATTCAGTCTCGCATCCACCTGAATATCCTCTAATGGAACCACTGCCGACTCATCGGCTATGCACTTCCTCAATTGCGACACATGAAAAGTGTCGTGGATCTGCCCCAACTCTACTGGCAAATCCAAACGATAGGCTACCCGGCCTATTCTTGCAATCACACGAAATGGCCCAATATACCGGGGTCCCAACTTGCCCCTCTTCCTGAATCGAATCACTCCTTTCCAAGGAGAGACCTTCAGGAGAACGAAGTCGCCGACTTGAAACTCAAGTTCGGATCGGCGTCTGCCCGCATAACTCTTCTGTCGGCTCTGGGCGGTCAATAACCTCTGCCTAACCTGCTGAATCTGCTCTGTCGTCTGAAGCACGATCTCTGTACTGCCCATCACTCTCTGCCCCACCTATCCCCAGCAAATGGGGGTTCGACATCTCCTGCCATACAACAGCTCAAAGGGTGACATACCAATGCTCGAATGATGGCTGTTGTTGTAGGAAAACTCTGCCAAGGGTAAATACGCATCCCAGCTACCCCCGAAATCTAATACACACGCTCGAAGCATGTCCTCCAGCGTTTGAATCGTTCGCTCACTCTGGCCGTCTGTCTGGGGATGGTATGCGGTACTAAAATGCAATCTAGTACCCAGCTCCTCATGGAATTTCTTCTAGAATCTGGAAGTGAAGCGCACATCACGGTCCGAAACAATCGAGATCGGCACCCCATGCCGAGATACCACTTCTCTCACATATATCTCCGCCAACTTCTCCGCTGAAGAACTCTCACTGATGGCAAGGAAGTGTGCACTCTTCGTCAACCTATCCACAATCACCCAAATGGCATCGACTCCTCTGGCAGTCCTCGGTAATTTGGTAATGAAATCCATAGTGATCTGTTCCCACTTCCACTCGGGAACCTCCAATGGCTGCAACTTGCCATGCGGTCTCTGGTGCTCGGCCTTAACCCTACGGCAGGTCAAACACCTTTCAACGAACCATGCGACGTCCCTCTTCATACAGGGCCACCAATACTCTTTCCTCAAATCCAAATACATCTTCGTAGCCCCGGGATGGATCGAGAATTTCGATTGATGAGCCTCTTCCATCAAAGTAAGACGCGTACCACCCACGAACGGTACCCAAATCCGACCCTGAAACGTCATAAGCCCTCGCCCATCCGAAACGAACTCTGAAACCAAACCAACGACCCGATCTCTCTTCTGCATCTCTGGTTGCACAGCCTCGGCCTGTGCCTCACGAATAGCATCCAATACTGGAGCCATCACAGTCAATCTCAAACATACATTTCGCAGTGGAGTGCCCTCCGCCCTGCGGCTCAATGCATCGGCTACCACATTAGCCTTGCCTGGGTGGTACATGATCTCACAATCATAATCCTTGACCACATCCAACCACCTCCTCTGACGCATATTTAGGTTGGGCTGATCCATCAGATACTTCAAGCTCTTATGGTCCGTGTATATCGTACATCGAACCCCATACAAGTAGTGACGCCAAATCTTGAGAGCGAACACTACTGCCCCCAACTCTAAATCATGCATGGGATATCTCGCCTCATGAGGCTTCAGCTGCCTCGATGCATAAGCTATCACATGACCCCTCTGCATCAACACTGCACCCAGCCCCGAGATCGATGCATCGCAATATACTACAAAATCTTCCATCCCTTCCGGGAGAGCTAATATCGGGGCTTCGCACAACCTTTGGCGAAGTGTCTCAAAGGAGGTCTGCTGCTCGGGTCCCCATGAGAATGCAACACCCTTCCGGGTCAATCTGGTGAGCGGCACTGCGATCTTGGAGAAATCCTTAATAAATCTCCGATAATACCCTGCCAATCCAAGGAAACTCCTGATCTCAGAAGGTGACTTCGGCACCTCCCAACTCATCACCGCCTCAACCTTGGCCGGATCGACCAATATCCCTTCCTGATTAACAACATGTCCTAGGAATTGGACCTCCCGCAACCAGAAGTCACACTTGGAGAACTTTGCATACAGCTTCTCCGATCTCAAAACCCCAAGGACCTCCCTCAAATGTTCTTCATGCTGCTCTCTAGATCTCGAATATACTAGAATATCGTCGATAAATACAATCACTGACCGATCCAACATCGGCCGGCATACCCTGTTCATGAGATCCATAAACACAGCCGGGGTGTTGGTGAGCCCGAAAGGCATCACCACGAACTCATAATGCCCATATCGCGTCCTAAACGCTGTCTTCTGGACGTCCTCATCCCGCACTCTCACCTGATGGTACCCCGACCTCAGATCGATCTTGGAAAACCAAGATGCTCCCTGCAACTGATCGAATAAATCATCGATCCTCGGTAATGGGTAACGGTTCTTGACCGTCAACTTGTTCAACTCCCGGTAATCAATGCACATCCGGTGTGAACCATCCTTCTTCTTGACGAACAGAATAGGTGCTCCCCACGGCGAGCTGCTCGGCCGAATGAATCCCTTCCCCAGCAACTCCTGAAGCTGCGAGGACAACTCTTGCATCTCTGGAGGTGCAAGACGATAAGGCACCTTAGCGATAGGCGCGCCCCCCGGAACCAGATCGATACCAAACTCTACTTGCCTCACAGGAGGTACTCCCGGCAGCTCCTCGGGGAAAACATCTGGAAACTCACGCACCACTGGGACCTCCTCAACTGATCTCGGTCTCTCGGAAGCCTCCCGAGTATCCATCACATACGCCACAAAACCCTTGCAGCCCTGCTGTAGACACTGCCTCGCCCTAGCGGCCGAACAAAAAGCTGATCCCGAATGAGTACCCTCGCCGTAAACCGAAAGAACTCCCCCACTAGGGTCTCGTATAGTCACCAGCTGACGCTCACAGTCGATGACGGCGCCGAATCGGCTCAACCAGTCCATGCCCACGATGACACAGACATCACCCATCGCAATAGGAATCAGATCAATCGGAAACTCGACCCCGAAAATCTCTAACACACATCCCCGGAGAACCTCCGTGGCACAAATCACTCTCTCGTCAGCTATAGAAACTCTCAGAGGCCAACTCAACGACTCACGACTAACGCTGATATGCTGACTAAAAGCCAAAGATACAAAGGACCTACTCGCACCCGAGTCAAATAATACTAAAGCAGGCACAGAGTTCACAAGGAAGGTACCTACGTATATCATAACATAAGCATAACATCGCGACATCAAAATAAATACATAAAATACGGTATACCTGCCACAACATCAGGCGCAGCACGGACCTCCTCCGCAGTCAGCTGAAAGGCTCTCCCACGAGCCCTCGGGGCCTCGGCCTTCACCGGTCGAGTCGCAGTGGCTCTGGCAGTAGGTGTAGATCCCTGAAGAAGCTGAGGGCACTCAGCCTTCCGATGGCCTGTCTGGTTGCAATGAAAGCAAACTGTAAACCCCTTGGGGCACTCCCTAGCAATGTGCCCCTCCTTGCCACACTTGTAGCAAGCACCAGATCGACACGCCCCATCATGACCCTTGCCGCACTTTCTGCAAGTGCGGCCCTTCGGACCTCCCGTCCTCGAATCGGCGGACATGGTCCACTTGGCTGCCGGCTGAGACTGAGCCGGCCGCCGGTCCACCCGCTGAGACTCGGCCTCCTCCCTGGCCTGGGTCTCCAACTCGATCTCGCGCTTCCTGGCATTCGCCTGAAGCTCAGCAAAGGTATGATAGGTGGAGTTTGACACAAACTCCCGGATATCCCTCCTCAAAACACCCAAGTACCGGCTCATCCGAGCCTGCTCTGTGGACACCAGCTCGGGGCAGAACATCGCCCTCTCATGAAACTTCCGCGTGATCACCGCAACCGAATCAGTACCCTGCTTGAGGGTCAAGAACTCCTGCACCAATCGTTCCCTCTCCACCGGGGGAACGTACTCGTCTCTGAACATAGCAGTAAACCCCTCCCATGTCACTGCTGAAATCTCTGCCAAGGTGAAGTTCGCCGTCACGAACTTCCACCAATCCTTCGCTCCCAGACGGAGCTGGTTCAAAGCGAACCGTACCCTCAGGTGCTCCGGACATGAACAAGTGTAGAAGCACCCCTCAATATCAGCGATCCACCTCATCGCAGCAATCGGATCCTGCGTCCCATCGAACTCAGGTGGCTTCGTGTTGCTGAACTCCCGGAACAACAACGAGTCACCCCCCTGTGGCCTGGCAGCGGCCACAGCTGCGGTAGCTGCAGCGGCTGCAGCTTCAGTCAGTGTGGCGTACCGCTCCTCAAACGTCTCCATCAGGGTGGTCTTAATAGACCCAAACATCTCCGGAATCTCAGCCCGGATCGCTGCAGCCACCTCCTCATGAATCATCTGACGAATCTCCTCGTCACTCACACCGCTCGAACTCGCTCCGTGCGTGGTCTAACCATGATGTCTCTGAAATACAACATAAAACTATCAGAGACTCCATCGAGTATAATCGCACTCGATAACGCAACCCTACTCAGTCTCCGATATCCAGGGATTCTTACTTGGGTCTTCCACTGACCCGGTGCCTTCGGTAGTACGGGCCCAATACTACCGACCACACCGTATCAGCATTTATCCCAAATCTTCCTCCCCAAACTCCGGATAGCGAGTACTCTACTTTTGATATGCACTATCTATCTGCACGCTATCAAGCATCTCATATCGGCAAACTCCCTAGACTAAGGCATCACAAATCAGGCCACTCTAGTCCTATCATGAATACCTAGTCTTCTAGCATGCATACAATTCATATCATAACTCATCTCATAACATAACATTGTAAGGTATTCTGGGGATCTTTATCGTTCAGGCACTGACTGATCGTACACACTGCTTCTTTCTTGTTTACCACAAAATCATTTATAAAAGTTTATGCCTTTATTTGTAAAAGTTTTCCTCAAATCCTCGGTTTGAGTTCAGTTACGCCCGAAGGTGCACCCGAATCCCTCAAACCAAAGCTCTGATACCAATTGTAACAACACAAATTTTCAAACAAATTTTTCATTTCAAAATAAGTTATTTTCATTCAAAACAAGGCATAAACATTTCAAGTGTCATATCAAAATACAAGTCATCCAAATCCCAAGATCACAAAACATCCTTCAGTGTGTACAGATCACGCCGGCGCCTTCCCACGGTCCTCGCTAACACCTTAAACACATACGTAACAACTGTAAGCATAAATGCTTAGTGAGTTCCCCAATATACAACTTACGCACATACGCCTTTCCAGGCCCTGACCTTCCGGTCCATGTGTCTCAGGGGACTTCCGTCCCTGCTGGGTAAACCTTCCGGCCCTACCCACGCCGACCTTCCGGTCCATAACACAACGCCTTACGGCCCATAACATAATCGCCTTCCGGCCCATAACATATTGCCTTCCGGCCCACATAAACATACATAGCACGCATAACAATTAACTTACCACATATAACACGTATATCACATATCATATCCGACCTTCCGGTCACACAGTCAAACCCTTCCGGGTACAGTATAGTGAGAAGACTCACCTCGTGAATGTCGAAAGCTAACAAATCCCGAAGTCACTCGTACTCGATCCGCCGAGCTACAATCTCCCTATAACATCATACATCTCTTATTAACACTTTTATCTTCTAAGCTTGATTATCCCTAAGAGGTCAAACATAGGTCAACTCTGGTCAACGGTCAACGGTCAGCTTGACCTGACTCGGCGAGTGCTAGGGCGACTCAGCGAGTCTAGACGTCCTCACCAATTCTCTAAGATCCCCTTTCTACTCGTCGAGTATCCTCCTTGACTCGACGAGTTTCTCCTGGAAGAATCGCGGGGCCACCCCGACTCAACTCGCCGAGTCTGAAGAACAACTCGACGAGTTCCAGTTAATCTTCAAGCTACTCGCCGAGTCTGTTCATCGGACTCGGCGAGTCCATGCCATGCAACCGCTCAAACTGTTTTTTAAGGTCAGAACTGCTCCGACCATTCATGGGTCTGACCTTCCTAGACTGATTCATCACGTAATGTCCCTATTTCGGTGCTCATAATACACCCCATGACTCATAATTTACATTTTGACCTAAGGCATAAGGATTCCAATCCAAAACCTCCATTGATTCCCGAAATGCTCAGGCATGGGACATTCTGGACCTCTAAAGGTCCCAATACAGGGTTCCAATCGTTTGGGGACTAAGGTAACATTCAATCTAGCCACAAAAGGGTTCCATAAACCCTAAATCCATATACACATCAACATAGAAGAATGTAATTCGAATTATTACCTGAATAATGTGCCCTCTGTGTCCCCAATCCTCAGAACGTGACTTCTCTTGTTGTTCCCTTCACCAAGACTTCTCTTCCTTGCACAACAACTCTTCCAAAATCAACAATGGTCTTTAACCTTGCTCCAGATGCACACAATCGAATTAGGGTTTCTCTCAGAAGGCTAAAGTGAACAATGACGGCCAATAAGTCCCTTATATACGTCCCAAACCTAAACGGTTATGGTTTTCGCTGAACAGCGCAGACTCGCCGAGTCCATATCCGGACTCGTCGAGTCCAGTCGCGAACCCGCGACCAGGTCCGCGATCCTACTCGGCGAGTATAGGCTCCAACTCGCCGAGTCCCCTCTAAAACATCCCAAAAACATAATTATAACAATACCTGAAATTCCGGGCTGTTACAGTTTCGCCGTAAATGTTTTCAAACTTTGTTGTGTTTCCAGATCAACAATCGCCAAATCAACCTCAACCTCAAACCCAAACTCAAACTCAAACCCAAACCCACCAACAACGCCAACTTGTCGACGAGTTGGATGACTCGGAAGATGAAGAGATAGTTCCTGAAACTCAACCCACACCACCAACACAAAGACATAAAGGGAAAAAAACAAGCGCGTAAAGGTGTCGCACAACCGGGAAGACAAAAGCCAACTGCATGGCTTCCACACGAAGAACTAGTTTTGATCAAATCTTGGGTTGACATTTTTGAAGATTCGATTCAAGGAAACGCATAACCGGAAGACCATTTTTGGTTTCGCATTTTAGAACGGTTTCGAGAGGAGCTAGAAAATGTGACGACTACCGTACGAAACATCAACTGAATTCGAAGTTTCGAGAAATAGCAAAGGGGGTTTCAAAAATAAACGGTTTGTACAACAACTTAAAAACCCAACGGAAAAGCGGCCAATGAGACGAACAAATACTTCAAGAAGCTTTGCAGTTTTACCTTGAAGAAGTCGGAAAACCATTCAAGTGACACGATTGTTGGAAATTATTGGTTCGATGTCATAGGTGGAAAAAATACGAGCAAGATTTTATTTTTGGAGTCCAACAATCAAAGCAAATGAAAACGGGCTCTAGTGGTTACACAACCTCCTCCGATGCTCAGGTCGGTCTATATTTAAATCAGAATGACGAACTCGAGCTAGAAGAAATTGTCCGCCCAATGGGTAGGGATAAAGCGAAGAGAAAGGGAAAAGGGACATCTTCGGGTGCATCTTATTTCAGCGTGGACATTGACGAAATGCGGAAAATAACATCGTCGTTTGATCGATATAATCTTAATTTCTATGAATGCTTGGTTTTCGACAAAGAAAAAGAAGAAACAAGGAAAAGGAGCGGGCGAAGAGACAAGAAATGGAGGATATGAAGTTTTTGATGGAAAACATCGATCATCTCTCGGGACCGACTCTCGATCTCGTGATGAAGAAGAGGGAAAAAATTATGAAAAATATTTTCTGTAGGTCGTTGTTGGTTTGTTTGATTTTTAGTTTGTGTTTTTTTTTTTTTTTTTTTTTTTTAATTTTCTAGTTTTTTAAATTTTAGGTTTAATGTAAGTTTTATTTTAATTAATGAAATGCTTTTTATTTTTAATTAAATTTTATGTTTAGTATTAATTTAAAAATTATAAATCATAAAAAAAAACTTATTTAAAAAAAAAAAGTGAGGGAAGGGTTTCTCACCCATTCCTTGGGTTTTAGGTAAGAAAAAGAAATCTAAGAAAAAGAGGAGTATGACCCACAAAAAATGAGGAAAATTTCTCTCTCATACCCTCGGGTCTAAAATGTGGTGTTTTTGCTAATCAACTAATGCATCGATGTCTTAACAATTGTAAGTTCACTTATATTGATATTTCTATAATATGGTTTAGTTTCAAGAAATTTAATATGAGAATATTCATGTTACTTTTTAATTTTATGCACAAAATAGAAAACCATACACTAGATAGTATATGGAAAGTTCAAAATCTTAAGTGTACCAAAAGTTTCGAGTTTTTTAGTAAAAAGATTGATATAGATGGTTGTTTTCTGCAATTAAAATAAATTTTTGTCACAAACTGTCAGACAACTTAAGCTTTCTCGAAAAATTGATCAGAAGTTGTTATAGATGTATCGTGGGATGGGCTTTCGCCATTTTGGGGTACGGAACAACTTGATTGTAAGCAACATGATTTATCCTTGACCGGAACCTATAAAGGACGTTGCCCTTTGACCCCTGCTTTTCATTGTGTTCGGACTCAAATTTGCGTTTTGTACATTAGAGTTTAGTTTTCAGTCATGTTAAACTTATTTTAATTTCAATTATAATATTTAAGTAATAAAACTAAACTCAAACAAGATTAGTTTTTTTGCACGTGGTGGATAAAACCAATATTTAGCAATTTTACATTAGTCATCCTTAATTATCATTTGAGTTAACAATACCAAATTAAAATAAATAAATAAATAAATCTAAAACTAAACTAATCAAACCAAAGCTCAAACACGAAGAATTTTTCATTATAAAAATCGAGATATCGAGACCGAAAATCAAAAAATCACGAACCCTTAAAAATTGGTAATGTATGAAGTAGAATAACAATTTTAGTGGTTTATAACTCCAACAGGGTTGTTTAAATCAAGCTGTGTGGGTCAATTTTTCCCCGGGTTTGGTACCGTCTTGTCTCTTCGTTACAAGAGCATCGGCCATATTCTTGCAAAAGCCACGTGGGTTTATTTGGAATACATTATACAAGTTGATGGTGTTTTTTTTTTAAAAATATGAAAGTCTTGCAAAGCTCATATGGCCCTAGGGGTGTTTACGGGACGGTTCGGCTCGGATATTAATAAAATTATGAACCGTGACTACGGGGCGGATACCTTGCAAGCACTAACCGAAACCGAACCGTATTGCTAAAAAACTCGAACCGAACTGAACCGTATAAAGACGGGTAACTCCGGTTCGGTTCACGGGTACCTGTAAATTGTAAAAAATAAAAATTATTCAAAACTACAAAATCCTTTTCAACCATTTTATTCCTAAAATCAAAAAACTCATATAAATTAATAAAAAAATCAATGCTATTAAAACATACATTTTACGAATATACATTTTACGAATAAGATAAATAAAGTTGATAAAAAACCATACATATACACTTTAACATTTATGAATCTAATGATTTAATAATCACGTCTAATTGAGTTGCAATCTCTAATTTTCGTGAGTATTACCTAGGCAGTGGACAATTGAGTTGTATTTGAAATTTGCATTTGTTGTTTGCTTGCTTAATGCATTAATTTGAAACTGAATAATGGAAACTAAATAGAATTCAACAGATATCTAAATATCCAAACCGAAACCGACCCGTAAGTACACGGTTTTTTCGGTTTCGTTTTATTTCGGTTTCGGTTTTATTTCGATTTCGGTTTTTTTTGGTTTCGGATTGGCCGGATCGGCTCGGTTTTGCGGTTTTGTAGTTTTTTTGCACACCCCTAGGTCCTACTGCTATTTATGTTTGATTATCTATTTTAAGATTATATTTGAATTAGAAGGTGATATCGTCCTTTAAACAGTATTTTTTTTGTTTTGTTTTTTTAGTTCCAAAAAATTACTCTTATTAAGGCATTGTATTTTGAAAATTTATCCGGTTATAGCATTATACTTTCAAATCTTACTTTAATCCCACATTATTCTTTGGAAAACTAACCAACAATAGCAATAGAAATTGCTTTGCATTTGGATGAGATTGTTATAGTTGACTACTACCATTAGTTGCCTTTGATAAGTTCCTTCATTTTGTTTAATATTTGACTTCATTGTTGGAAATAGACAAATTTAGCAATCTGTAACATTTTCATTTCTTTTGATAAAGTTGTACTTTAAAATCTATCTGAAACATTCTCATTTATTTTGTTTCTTTTTTGTTGTTCTTATGTATACACGTAAGGCAGACTCATTTTTTGCATCACTGTCATATCCATAAGTGTAGTCAGCAAAAGTTTTGTAGAATCTTCAAAGTGTCTTCAGAGCAATTATGCTATAAAAGATGCATTATAAAATTGCAATTAACCCTTTTAGTGTAAAAGTACAACATTGTATTTTGAGTGTTTTTATATATTAGGCATTGTACAGTGTTGTAATATGAATGAAAATAAGTATGATGCTATAATAAACAAAGCAAAAAAAGTACATTGCTATTTTTTAGTTAGGGAACCTTATTTTTAAAGAAACTATCAAATTATAGCATTTCACTTCAACTCTTTTCTTATTAATCTGTCAACACTAACCCTAAAGCATCAAACTGAGAAAATGAAAATGGAAAGGACTGGAATCTATGGGTTGACTAACAACAATTTTAAATAGATCATTTAGGCCCTTCTCTTTTGTTTTCACTTTCTCCTCTTTATAATCCTGCAAACAATAAATGTCACACCCCCGACCGAGGCGGCGGAACATGTTGGGTTGTGCGACTTAGTTCATGGATCACAAGCAAACTGAATATACATCACAAGTACAACAATTATATTCCACTATAAAGTTTGAATACATGGTTCTTACAGATAATAATAATAATAATAATAAGTAAATACATGAATTGACTTAACAAATAGGCCGAAATAACAAAATCTAGAGAAAACTAGTTTGCCTGAATTCCATGACAATTCCTTCTGATACAAGTTGGTTCAGTGATCTCCTAAGAATACATGTAGTTTGAGATTCAACAAAAAAGGTTGGTGAGAGTTACAGGTTTTTCTGCTAACCGTAGTAATGATACTTTTAAAAAGTCTGAAAAATATTTATGTTTTAGTTAAAAATCATGTTTGAAAATGTTTGATAAAAAGAGAAAGCAAATATGTGGTTTCTAGTTAAAGAAATCTAGTTAATACTTATAGTGATTCCTATAACCGAGCTATATTACTAGATATAACCTCATACGACGCTTCATTAGACGTCGTGTGTGACGTCCTGGAATTTAGGTCAATGACTATGGATAGTCAATTCACAGTAAATCTCTGTGTAATTTAACTTATTGAGTTTTAGTGCGTTTTTGGTAAAATAAATAATTCCATTCCTACTATCATAAGATACCATATTGTATCTTACTTCCAAATGTGTAAACTGGAACCGAATCAAACAGCTCAAACTGCAAACCTAGTTAATGTTTCTGAAAAACTAAAAATTAGTATTAAGTAGTTGTGAGCGAAGCAAACATTTTAATATCATAGTACATGTTCCCCTGTTTCCAAAAATATAAAGAACGTCCAAAACGGAGTTCGTATGCAAAAGATATGACAATTATAAGAAAACAAAACATTAAACCACTAATTTTTGTAATGCCGATGTTCTAGGTAATTTCCATTTTAGAATTGTTTCTTAAAAAGTTTGCCCAGTTGGTCCCTATGTTGGGCATACGAGTCACGTGCATCGGGCGTAGGACTTTGCATGTAATCCCATAATCTCTCACGTACGTTGGGCGTACACAGTAAAGGGACAAACCCTAATTTTTGGGGTTTGGACCCTATTTAAAGACCCGTATGGCCTTTAACCCTTCTTACTCCTCAACCTCCATTTCGAACCCTAATCCTTGTGTGTGAATTTTTGAAGCTTTAGAGTAACTTTTGGTGTTCTTTATGGTGAAGGAAGACCCTAGGAGTTATGGTACTGCTCTCAAGCTTGATGGATCTAGAATATCCTCATCTTGGTGCATCTTCTAAAGTATACGGAGTCATGTTAACAGCAACTCAAGTGTGCAATTTTGTTATCTTCAGCTAGAGGTGAGTCTTCTTACCACACTAGTGGATCGAAGGCACCAAGTTCGGCCTACTGATTTGTATGTGTAGGATGTGTACCATTATATGATTGTATGTTATATGCATGGAGCCAATTTGGGCTCAGAGTAAATATGGACTCAGTGTTGATACAGACCTGGGGGTTAATACAGACCCGACACAACATTTTTTGTTACATAGGGTTGATACGGACCTGGCACATCCACGTGCTGTTATATTTATGTGTATTGTGTATGTGGTATTTTGGGGAAGGTCACTAAGCTTTATGCTTACATATATGTTTTTGGTTTCAGGTAATTTCGTTACAAAAGGGAAGAACTCGGCTTGATAGCACAACAACCCCCCCCCCCCTCACGATTTCCACATTTTATTATCTCTGTTACTCTGATATTTGTGATAAGTTATATTTTGGATATTTTCGAGACATGTGTTGTTTTATTGATGAACAAATGAATTTTTACTTATGGTTTTGGGTCGTTACAAGTTGGTATCAGAGCCTTGGTTTAAGAGATTTGGGAGCACTTTCGGGTGTGTCAGAACTTAAAGTGAGGAAATGATAATCTTTTCAAAAGAAAACTTTAATTTCTAAAAAGATTTCACCAAATAAAAGGGGGGTGCGATGCGTGTAATCAGTCGAGCTCAAATAAGTAATTCCAAAAATACTCATACTTACGTGCTATGATTAGCATATCTGATATCTGAATTGTATGCTAGCATAGGAATAAGGATTCACTCAGGAATCGTACCATAGAAATGTCTGATTTGTGTGATGCCTTATAGCCTAAGGGAATTGGATGTCATGTATTTCTAAGTGTATTCGTTTAAAGTTGTATATAATTAGGATCATATAACCCTAGAATGGTCGATTTAGCCTCATTTAATGTTCCTTGTTTGGTTGTGTACTTAGGATAGAATCATCATTTGACAGTCTATGTGATCCCATTTTGTGTATAAATTTCATGCATATCGCAACCGACATTGTCGATTGAGATTCCTTGTATAGTAGAGACGGTCAGATTGAGAATTCTTAAGAGAGCCTAGGTAATGTTATATTATGTATGTTGTTAAGCATAGAACTATGTATAGATGTATGTGATGACTTAGAGTAATCAGGACGGCTCTTGAGGAGGGTACATATAGGTATGGAAAGTAGTATTGGGCCCGTACTACTGGAAGTACAAGATCTATACTCGAGACAAGGAAGGACATGGGGATTCTAAGGAGACCGGTATAGTGTGAGTTCCCTTGAGTTTATTTTTGATCATTTATATGTTTGTATTTTAGTTTGAGTATAGTAGTGATCACTCGAGGACGATGTTTCAGCTCTAGTTCTGGTTTTGGCTCGTGCATAGAGCCGATTCTTGAGATATTGCGCGAGTTTATTGAGGCCAAGACACCCGCGGTATCATGGATGATAGTCGTATGATGTTTGGTACCATCAAGGAAGGGATTATGGAGCTTATAGATAAGTCGCCCAAGGCATTTCGAGCCGACATTTTTGCGAGTCAGTTAGGAGCGCAAACTACCTTATTCTAAGATTTCAAGGCCTGTGGAGCTCCAGAGTTCTTCGGGGATAAGGACCCCATCGTTAGCTGATGTTGGATCGCTGACATGGACAATGCTCGACGGGCGCATTTTTTCTTGGAGGGAGCAAAGGTAGGGTTTGTATCCTGCCTGTTGAGGTATCGATCACGTGATTGGTGGGATGAGGTTGGTTGAGCCGTGGGGACTGCAATGGTGGCAACCATGACTTGGGAGGAGTTTGTTACGAGGTTTCAGAGATAGTTTTCACTGATAATCAAGGTCCAACAGCTGGCAAGGGAGTTCCAGACCACTAAGATGGTGATGTAGATCACCGCCACGTTCCAAGAGAGGATTCTTTTGGTTCTGCGGTACACTGCAGATGAGGAGATGAAGAAGACGAGATACCATGACATGTTGAGGGATGACATCAGGGAGTTCGTGAGTTTTTCAGGGTGCAAGACCCTGGATGATATGATTAAGAGGGTCGGCAACGGGAGATTGAGCTGGAGCTTCGGATGAAGCACAAGCTGGAGTAGGTGCAGACTTTCGTAGACGAGGCTAAGAGGCCCAAGACTTCTAAGTCGCATTCTAGGGGCCAGCTGAGTCAAGTTTGCTGCGGTAAGTACAAAAATCAGCATAATGGGGCATGTTGATCAGTGGGTTCGGGTTGTTATAGATGTGGTCAGTCGGGTTATATAAGCAAGGATTGCCCTCAGAGTGCGTTGATCAATTTTCACTACAACTAGACTGGCCATAAAAAAGTCGACTGTCCGAGGTTGTCAGGAGGGGCAGTAGTGGCACCTACACCAGCCACCTTGAGAATTACCGATGTCCTCCAGGGAAAGGTAGAGACACCTGTTGTTACACCCCAAAACCGAGAACGGCGGAAACGTTTTGGGGCGGAGGATGTCATGTAATGTATCACAACAATGCAAAGTAGTAACCAAGCAACAACATCATCCATTGCATTAATAGTATAATTTTAATTATATTTGAGTTCTTTCATAGTATAATTCTACAAAATGAATATTCAAAATAAAAGACGAGTCTTGACCGCTCCATCTTCACAAAACCTGGTAGTCATACCTGTCTATTTGTGACCTGGTAAGAGAAGTTATTTTGAAAGCGAGTATCAACAATAATGCTGGTGAATTCATAAGTATTTATGTGAATTTGATTCGTAAAGCTGTATAGATTGACCTGTAAATGTTTGAAGGAAAGTTTGTACCAATGAACATGTTTGTAAGTAATTGTAAACGTTTGAAAACCCTAGAAAATCCCATATTTTCTACTAGTATAAAGAGTAGCCTTCTAACAAGACCCGACTGTTTTGAATGTTTGCTTTTAGAAATCCAATATTTGCCCATAAGTGGGTGGTAGTTTAAAAGTCCCAAAAATGAACTATCATGGTGTTTTTCATGCTTAAAATAGTAGATTTGTGTACGTATAAAATCTATAAGGTATTTGATAACCCCGTAAATCAACGTGTTTTTAATACTCCATGTGAGTTTTATAACCATGCTAATGACCCAGACTGCCTGTAACAACGTTCTTCAGGCGTTGGAATGTTATGACGTTTGTCACCCCAGACCTGCCGGTCTAACTGTAGCTAACAGTTTAGGTGTGGGATTGTCAATCCCGTATAGATCTATACACAAGTATCACGCTCCCCCTACAAGGGATTATGGTATATAATACAGGACTTAATAATGCATACTTGAAAGTGCGTGAAATGTCTCACAAAACCTAGTATAAAACAAATTTACGTATGAAAATGCCCATTTGTTCTTGTATATGAAAATATCTCTTTGATATGGTACTTGTAGTATGTAAAATTTCATGAATATCTAGTACCCTATCTTATGTAATCGTATCTCTTGAAATTGTATGTCTTGAAATTGTATGCTTTGTAATTGTATGTATTGAAATTATATGCTTTGTAATTGTATGTCTTGAAATTATATACCTTGTAATTGTATGTAATCGTATCTCTTCATATAATATGTAATGTATTTGTATAGACTCATGAATAAACTGAATCTTGTGTGATTCCTTGTACTTGGAATGGTAAGTAGTATCTCCTAACTATACCTATTATAGTTTCTAGTTTTGTACGTTTATAACCGAAATATGCCTTTGCTACTCAAAGGTACTGAACCAACTGACAGGAACTTTTATGTCTATATATGTACATATGATATATATATATATATATATATATATATATATAAAATTAATATTTAGATGACATTCGGACGAATAACCGATGCCCTAAGGCCACATCCCAACGAGGAAAAGGAAATAAAGCGAGCTAGCCGTCCTAAGTCCTTTAAACATTACTTATATAACTATACATATATAGGCATGCATTTGACAATATAAAAATATAAAAGAAGTTTTGTAAAACCTTTGAAAAGTTTAATAAATAAGAAATGATAACTTGATGTCAGTTTATAAAATGATTTGAAAGCAGTTTGTTTGATAAGAACAGTTTTAAATATAGGAAGGCCTTTGTTAGAAACATGATTCTACCAGCGTTTGAAATGAAACATAAAGTATGTAAGACAGTTTGATAAAGAGCTTTTAACATGTAAAAATGTTTGTCGTAAACTATTATAGTTTTTCCAAAAGTTTGTTTTGTTTGTATAGTAAACCCTAGTGAAATGCTCACTCGTTATGTAAAGTGTAACTTTTGTAGTGATATAAATGAACACATATACTCAAAGTATAGATAAAGTGTTTGATTCGTATATGTACAACAACATATTTAATTTTAAAAAGACAAGATGTTATCGTGATATATTTTGCGTACGAAAGTTTCCATGTAGTAGTTATGAATCTCATATGGTTTACTTGATAAAAAAAGAGTATATAATGAAACTTTAGGTTACACACGATAATAACTATGTGTTTACTTGTATTCCCCCCCCCCCCCACCTTAAAATGTATAAAAAACGTTGATAACATATTTGAAAATGTAGTTTATAGGGGTATGAACTCACCAAAGAAAGTGCGTGATTTGAAGAAAACGAGATTTTCTCGGGCAGCACCTCGACCGAAAAGTGACGAGATTCTCGGGAATCTCGGGGCTTCGGACCTTCGTCGGGGCTTAGATATGAAACCGGGAAGTCAGGATATTGTTGGCATGAAAAACGAGGTGAAAATGTGAGAGAAATGAAGAAAATGAGCAAGGATGGCCGGCACCCTCGTATTCTATTTATAGGGGAGGGAGAGGCCTCGTACGCTGGGCGTACTTCGGACTTATGCGGGGCGTACGTCGTACGCTGGGCGTACTCCGAGGTTACGCTAGGCGTTCGCTTGCATCACTGCTGACTGCATCCTCGGGCGAAGTGTTTGCTCGACGTGGACGATCCAGAGCCCTTCATTCATTACGCTGGGCGTACTCCTTCAGATAAGGCTTTGAAATGCGTGCCAAGAACTTCTAAAATGTGTAACTTTCGCATACGAGCTCCGTTTTCGACGTTCTTTATATCCACGCAAAGGTGAGAAAATACTCTACAACTTTCATTTATACTCCGTCGGCTAATTTTGAATTTATTTTTAATTATATTTTAATTAATAGGTCGGGCCACGATAACTTCGTTAAAAATCCATAACTTCTTCGTTATAACTCGGATTTTAGTGTTCTTTATATGTACAAAAACCTTGATACGATTCCTACCACTTTATTTAACCCAAATAAGATTTTAGGAAAGTTATATTTTGGCCTAAATTTGACTGGTGTTACATTTTATTGTCTCAAAATATCAGGTTGTCACATCATCCCCCTGTTAGAGGGAATTTCGTCCCGAAATTAGAGTTTAAGCAAAATTAATAATCATGCTACGGATAGAAGTTTTATTTTCTACTCGTGTTCTTAAGTGAACTCTGGTCCTTGCTTGGCATTCCAGCGAACCTTTCACTATCGGGATACGACTTTGCTTCTTTCGCTTGCCTTCACTGGGGTGATAACTCTTCTTGGTCGAATGTATGTTGAATGTTTTTGTGGTCTGTGAACATAGTACACCTTGTACCCTACAAGTAGTGTCTCCAGATCTTCAGAGCAATCACCGTTGCTCCTGACTCAAGATCATGTGTTGAATAGTCAACCTCTTGTGCCTTAAGCTGTCTTGAGGTATAGGTAGTGACCTTTCCTCTTGCTTAAGAACACAACCAAGCCCTTGGTTGGATGCATCGCATTACATCACGAATATTCTATCCCTTTTGGGAGGGATAATATTGGTGTGATGCATCAGGCTTACTTTAGCATTGGAACGCTCTTTCTTGTTTACAGACAAGTCCGACGCTCTTCCAAGTGAGAAACTTGTCCTAAAGAATCCCCTTCTGAGGAGTTTGTTAAGCTGTCTGGGAAGTTCCAGTATCTTAGTTGGAGCTAGACGATAAGGTGATTTGGCTACTGGGGTAGCCCTTGTAACTAAGTCGATTCTAAAATCGAATTGACGTTTTGGTGGTAATCTCGGTAGTTCTCCTGTAAAGGTGTCGGGAAAGTCGCGTACTTTTGGGATGTTCTGAATGTCCTTCACTTCTCGGCGATGTGTCCAAGGAATGCATGATATTCCTTTCGTAAGCATTTCTGACCTTGTATACACGAAATGATGAGAGGGTCCATACTTGGTTCGTCGCTATAAATAACTAGGGCTTCGTTGTTTAGGGAGGTTAGGACGAACTGCTTTATCAAAGCACCTGATGTCGACTCGATGTATACTTAACCAACTCCTACTGATTATGACGTCAAAACCTTGTGGTTGATTAGCTGTCGTGAAGATCTAAAAGAAAGTATGATTACTCATGAATTAAGGAAAAAGGATAGGTGTTGGGTAGCAGATTTATTTTGTATTGCGTCATTGGGCTCGTTTAATAGTCCAAGTTTTGATCTTCGGTTTGGGCCTGTCCAACCGTGAGCTGATAGGGTTTAGTATATAATAATGTGCTTGCATGCATATTATAGGGTTGATTGATAGGAGCGATTGATAACATTTTACGATAGATTACAGATTTATTTCATTGTTCTTGTAAACCCTAATCCTCTACAGTAGAAGTTCTTTATCGAGCTCTTCTGAGGATTGATTATTAATCATTCGTCATCTTCGATCCATTCTAGTGTTCTTGCTGTTTACTTGTCTGTTTCTTTACATGTTTTATAGATCTAATCGATCTTCAAGTTAATTTTTAACTTATCAATTGGTATCAGAGCAGGAGGCTGTGTAATCGATACACTTCTTTTCTGTGAAAAAGGTTTCGATTAGGGTTATTCTGCATTTACTGATATTTATTGAGCCGTCATCTCATAATTGACGTATCTCGATATTTATTGTTTCTCCCTAATTTGATTTATTACAAGTCTGATCTTTGAACAGGTTATTCGATCAATTATGGACGAGTCGCAATCTAATCCTATTAATATTTCGAACAACATTGGATCAACAACGAAGATTCCCATCCTGTACACCCATGATTATGAAGTCTGGGCGCATCACTTTGAAGACTATGTTATAGGATCTGAGGATAATGGATACCTCATCTGGGAAGCAATCGTTTCTGGACCCTTTTCTCATTCAGCAACTTCAAGGATTATTAAAACTCAAAAGGAGTATAATGATCTTCTGAAAGATGTCAAAGATATTGCGCAAGACGAAAAAGATAAATTTCAGTGCAATATCAAAGCGTTGAGATTGATCAGATTCGCTCTTCAATCAGATACTTTTAGGCTGGTGAGTTCATGCACGACTGCAAAAGAAATATGGGACAGGTTACGAGAATTATACTCTATAGACGAAGATCTTGAACACTCCATTCAAACCTTACTCTTGTCCGAGTTTGGTGAATTCAAGCAAGGAGCCGAAGAAACTGTGACCCAAACGTTCGATCGCTTCAATCATCTTCTTAGCAAGATGATCAAACACGACATCGAAAGGAAGCTTATTGAGCAGAAGGTTACGTTTCTGAATGGGCTCAGATCCGAGTGGAGAGCAGTTGTGTCCACAGTTAAAGCGCACGAGCAATTTAAATCCTATTCTTTGGCGAAACTGGTGGGCATCCTGAAATCTCAAGAGAAGATCGTGTTACAGGAGAAGAATGTGGTTTCAAGCCTGGGTTCGTTGGCTCTCCTGTCCAAAAGTAAAGTTGTGATGGATGAAGAAGACATCAACTTAGAAGATTATGACCTCACTTCTGAGGACTATGCCATGATGGTATCAAACCCTAAGAGGTTCATCAAGAAGAGATTCCCCACCAACAAAAACCGAAATTGGCAGGGGAGCTACAGCTCTGAAAAGGTTAAAGATGAACCGAAGGCTGAAGAATCAAAGAAGGAACCGAAGGCTGAGGGTGATTCTGGAGTAAGCTGCTACTATTGTGGAGGAAAGAACCACTACGCAAAAGACTGCGTCCTCAAAAAGATGGCAGAAAAGGATGAGGAAAAGGATGAAGAAGCTGTGCTGCAGAAAAGGTTGGATGAAATCAGGAAGAAGAAATCTACTGCTAACCCTTCTATGAATGCATTAATTGTGCAGGGTTCGGTAGCTAATGATGAGTTCGGTGGCATGGAGGTCTGGTCATCCGACTCTGAAGATGATGAAGTGAGGAAGCCTTCTCATGGAAAGGCTTATGTGGCGAAAGAAGAGAGCAGTGGAGGAAGGTGCTTGATGGTGTCCGACGTATCTCAGATGAGGGGATAAAACACAGATGGTGGGAAGGAAGACACGAAGGAGCAACAGGATATGTGCTTTACAGCTAAACCGCTCAGCGTGCAGTTCAACGAGCTTGACGAACTGATCAAGAAGGTACAATCCATCTTTGTCTCATTTAAAGTCCCACAATGCTCATACGAAAAAGAACTAAAAAGTGTTAATTCAAGAATCTCTCATCTAGATAGTAGCTTAACACAAACTCGAGTCACCAATTCTAACCTAACTGACCAATTAAGCAGGGTGTCTTCGAAGAGTGAGGAACGGCGCATGTGGATCGAACTAAAGGAGTCCGTGTTAATCAAAACAAAAGATGAAAACATTTATTTACAAAGAGACAATTTAAAGCTTTTAAAATAGCGAAATGTGTTTTGTCTGATTGCTAAACGTCTTTACTCTAATATTACTCAGCTTCATTTGGATTGTGAAATAGGACAAAAGATTCATCGCATGATTTTACCCTTCCTTGAGTTTAAGGAGGATGAAATTGATGCTGAAGCGTATAATTGTGAGAGTGTTATTTCATCTGAGGACGTTAATCCGACCTATATGTATGGACTGGACAAAATCGAATCTTTTATTAAGTCCAAGGACCATAAGGACATGCTTAAAAACCTTTTGGATGAAAATGATAAACTGAAACTGAGAACCGAAACTATACAAAAATTTGACTCCTTAAACTCCAACTTGAGCTCAGAAAATAAAATTGATGTTGAAAATGCATCTGAGTTTAATGAGGATGACAATATGAGTGAAATTTCTGTAGAGGACACAGTTGACTGTTCATAATTTATCAAAAGCGAACCCGAAAACCACAAGAATCTTATTTCAGAAAATTCAGTGGAGTTCGCTCGTATGTCCCAACAAAAGTCCCCGACTCTTGCAGAGAAGGCAGTAGTATACCAAAAAGTAAGAACTACTCCAAATCAGGTGTACAAGGTCACAGGCGTAACCGAACATCAGACTGCTGAACTCACATCTATTGTTAATGAAGACAATGCTGACGGCTGTGATGAGTTCTTCTGGTCTGCTCCTATTGACAACGCTGATGAAACGGTAGGTTTGTCTGAAAGGACTTCATGGAAAAGCAAAGGCAGATATGTGCCAGAACCTTTGAATAAACCTAATAGCTTCGATATGCCAAATACTAGCGGTACGAAAGACATTCCTCAAGAAAAAGGAAATCCTGCAAAAGAAGTCACATCTTCAAATGAAACTTCATCTGTTCAGAGTGAACCAACTAAAGAAAAACCGAAACCGAAAGCTAATATACATCATCAACCGAAGTAGATGAGAAATCAAAAACGTCAAAGGAATCAGAGATACAGGAAGAATCTCTCTGAAAGAAAACGGTTTTGGCAATCTCAGAATGCCTATTTCTCACATCAAGACAGGAACTTAAACTCAGAGAAAAGTCCTGTTAAATCGCAAGAGAGAAACAACAACCGAAAGTAGAAGTTCGGTTCAGAGAAAAACATCAACCGAAAGAAAAGGTTCGGTTCCGAGAATGACTCCAACCGAAAGCAGAAGTTCGGTTCAGAGAATGATTCCAACCGAAAGCAGAGGTTCGTTTCTGAGAACAAAAGAGATCAACATTCTAGGAACGGTCCTACCAATGATCAAAAGCAAAAGGGTCACCTACAATCTCCAACCAAGAAGTCATCTCAGTCTAAGCTCTCTCATTCTAATTCTTCCAATTCTTCAAACTCCTCTAATTTCTCTAAACCCCATCCTAAATTCCATTATGTTCATTCTCAGAAATCTCAATCATCAACTGAACAAAAAGGAAAACGAAAGGTCTCTTCAGTTGAACAAGAATCAAAACCGAAAGCACCGAATCCCAATAAAATTAAAATTTTCACTATTAAAAAGAAAGATGAAACGACTCTAATAAAACGAACATATCTTGTTGACATCTCTCTAACTATTCCTGTTCCTGTGAAAGGCTCACGAGGACCCAAGAAACTTTGGGTTCCTAAATCTGCTTAATGTTTGCAGGTTATCAGTGACGAGCAGTTTGACGAAGAATGGTATATTAACAGTGGCTGCTCACGTCACATGACAGGGAGGAAAGAAGAGCTAAGGGAATACAGGTCCCTTTCAAATGGTGGAAACGTCAAGTTCGGGAACAACTCCTTCGGCACCATAAAAGGATATGGAATGATTACAAACGGTGATTTCACGATAAGGAAGGTTGCATACGTGGAAGGACTACAACACAACCTCATCAGTGTATCTCAGCTTGTTGGAGGTACAGGTCTGAAAGTCTCATTCGACGGTGAGGGTTCTGAAATAATTGAGAAGAAGACGAAAAGAGTTATTCTCAAATCGGATCGTAAAGGTGAAATGTTTCCCCTAAACCTCAAACCCATCAAAGGAAACCCAACTATCTGCCTGTTATCAAAAGCACAATCTGACGAAAGCTGGTTGTGGCACCGAAGACTCTCTCATCTTAACTTTAAGGATATCAACAAACTTGTCACTGGAGGTCATGTTCGAGGTCTTCCACTGCTCAAGTACGATAGAGATCATTTGTGTGCTGCATGTGAAATGGGGAAGCAGAGTCGTCAAAGTCATCCATCTATAATAAACACTAAAGTTGTTGAACCACTTGTATTACTTCATATTGATTTATGTGGTCCATCATCTATCGAAAGCATCGGCGGTAGCAAGTATATTCTTGTTATTGTAGATGATTTTTCGCGTTTTACGTGGGTGTTCTTTCTGAAGCTTAAATCCGAAGCAACTCACAAGCTAAAAGTGTTCATCAAGCATATTGAAATACAACTGAAGAAGGTCGTTCGCAACATCAGAAGCAACAATGGATTGGAGTTCAAAAATAAAGAATTCGAGGAATTCTTGGCAGAAAGAGGAACAAGTCACAACTTCTCAGCTCCTTACACTCCTCAACAAAACGGAATTGTCGAAAGACGAAACCGATCTTTGTGTGAAGCAGCCCGAACTATGCTAAGTTTCGCCTCCTTACCTTTATATTTTTGGGCTGATGCTATTTCTGCTGCTTGTTTTACACAGAACAGGTCATATCTCAACAAGCGATTCACGCTCACTCCTTATGAGATTCTTAACAACAGGAAGCCAAATGTGAAATTTTTCCATGTGTTCGGTTCACAATGTTTCATCTTTAATTCTAAAGAACACCGCAACAAGTTCGATGTTAAAGCCGATGAGGGAATCTCTCTGGGCTATTCTCTCACTTCCAAAGCATACAGGGTATTAAACAAGCGTTCGAGGAAAATCGAAGAAACTTATTACGTGACTTTCGATGATAGCTATGTCAAAAAGCTAAAGGCCAACGAAGACACAGCTGGAGAAATCTTTCCTCAAACTGGCCAAATCACAGCCTCGATCGCTAATCTATTCGAAAAGTTCGTGGAGCTATTTGATGAACCAGAGAAGGCCACTCTCTCTGAAGCTAGCGCAACAGACAACAAGGTAGATCATATGAAGCAAATTGTCGAAGATGCTGCAAGAAGAATGAATGATGGAGAATCCAGTTCTGACGAACCTCCACCACACAATGCTTCAGTCGAGGGGGAGGATTCGCCATCATCATCACAGCCAAGCTCACATGTTGAGGGGGAGCTAAGGTCTCAAACTGCTCCCGAAAGCACTTCACCAACCGAAAGTGCCTCACCATCCAAAGGTGCATCATCGCCCGAAAGCTCCACACCACAAGAAACCTCTGTAGCTCAAGATTCTCAAGACATTCCTGAAAGCTCATCTATCGAGGGGGAGCAAGCCGATATGTCTTACGACTATTAAAGTCAATCCGAACTAGAAGAGATGATTAACGCTGGATTGGATCCAACCTTTGATCCAAACTACCCTCCTCTCACCAAATGGACCAGAGATCATCCTGTCTCTCAAGTTGTTGGTGACGTCTCTGAAAAGTTCTGACCTGATCACAACTCAAGGCAAAACAGACTTCATTATTTTCAAAAGTAGAATTCTGCATGTTTAATTCCTTCGTATCAAAAGTTGAACCAAAGACAGTTAATACTGCTCTTGATCACTCCGATTGGGTTCAATCTATGCAAGATGAACTGAACGAATTCGAAAGGAACAAAGTCTGGCGCCTCATTCCAACTCCTCCAGATGCCTCGGTTGTTGGTCTTAAATGGGTCTTTAGAAACAAAATGGATAAGGAAGGAAACGTAATTCGTAACAAAGCTCGTCTAGTCATGAAAGGATACTGTCAGGAGGAAGGGATTGATTATGAAGAGACTTTCGCTCCTGTAGCTAGGCTGGAATCCGTTAGAATATTTCTAGCCTATGCTGCCCATAAAAACTTTGAGGTCTACCAAATGGACGTCAAGTGTGCATTTCTCAATGGAGATCTCGAAGAAACTGTGTACGTGGAGCAACCTCCTGGATTCGTGAATGAGAAGTATCCTAATCATTGTTACATTTTGGATAAAGCCGTGTATGGACTGAAACAAGCTCCGAGAGCCTGGTATGAAACGCTGACTAAATTTTTAAAGATGTCCAAATTCAAACAAGGTTCGGTTGACCCAACCTTCTTTCGTAAGAAGGAAGGTAACCACCTTATGATTGATTAGATTTATGTTGATGATATCATCTTTGGCTCAACGAATCCTAGCCTAACAGCTGAATTCAGAAAGCTGATGGAGACTAAATTTGAAATGAGCTCAATGGGTCCTATTAACTTTTTCCTTGGTTTAAATATTAGACAGGGACCCGAAGGCATCTTTATCAATCAGGAAGCTTACACGAAGACTCTCCTTGCAAAGTTTGGCATGATGGGAGATTCAAAAGTCAAAGTTCCAATGGCGTTCGGCACTAAGCTCACCCCATCCTTGGATAAACCAGCTGTTGATATTACGCTTTATCGCCAGATGATCGGTTCTCTGATGTACTTACTGCTAGCAGGCCTGACATAATGTTCTCTGTTTGTTACTGTGCTAGATTTCAGGCCAACCCACGCGAACCTCACATGCTTGCAGTAAAGAACATTCTACGATATCTCAAGCGAACTGCCTCTTTAGGTCTATGGTATCCTTCCAACTCAGGCTTCTTCGTTCAAGCCTACTCAGATGCAGACCTTGGAGGATGTGGACTAGACAGGAAAAGCACCACTGGCGGCTGCCAATTCCTTGACGGGAAATTGGTTAGCTGGCAATCAAAGAAACAAACGTGCGTGTCTTTGTCTACAGCTGAAGCTGAATACATTGCAGCTGCATCCTGCTCCTCTCAAGTGATTTGGATCCAGAGTCAACTCCGAGACTATGGAATCAATATGAAAAGGATCCCTCTATATTGTGACTCTGAAAGTGCAATTAGGATCTGTCATAACCCAGTGCAACACTCCAAGACTAAGCACATAGCACTGAGGTATCACTTCATCAAAGATCATGTGGAAGATGGAAACATTGAAGTACACTTTGTTAGAACCACTGATCAACTGGCCGATGTCTTTACCAAAGCTCTTCCTGAAGCGTCGTTCATCAAAATTTTACAAGGGCTAGGTATGATGGAATCAGAGTCAGTACCACAAACTACCTCTAAAACTCAAACGTAAGAAGCGAAATAGACCGAACGTTCAGGTTCGGTTGAATAATCTGGCTTTCGCTCATCAACTAAAGGTAGCTTTCTTGGTTGTAAATTTCATGTATAATTGTTTCTATTTCATTTCTTTTAGTGTCAAAAGTATTTCCTTTCTGAAAATCTAATTTCTTCGGTAACCGAAATAGACCGAACGTTCGGATTCGGTTTTTCAAAATTTTTCAAAACCGAAACCAACCGAAGGTTCGGGTTCGGTTTTCCAAAATTTTTCAAAACCGAAACCAACCGAAGGTTCAAGTTCGGTTTTTCAAAATTTTTCAAAACCGAAACCAACTGAATGCTCGGGTTCGGTTTTTCAAAATTTTTCAAAACCGAAACCAATCGAACGCTCGGGTTCGGTTTTCCAAAAATTTTCAAAACCGAAACCAACCGAACGCTCGGGTTCGGTTTTCCAAAATTTTTCAAAACCGAAACCAACCGAACGCTCGGGTTCGGTTTTTCAAAATTTTTCAAAACCGAAACCAACCGAACGGCCGGGTTCGGTTTTTCAAGTTTTTTTTTTCAAAACCGAAATCAACCGAACGCTCGGGTTCGGTTCCAAAGTTTTACAAAGTTTTTATTTTTTTTCCCAAGTCTTACTTATTTTATTTTTTTCTCAGTCCAATTTTTCTTATTTTTTTAAAATATCAAAAACTCCAAAAATATTTTATTCTTTATTTTTTTCTTTTGTCATTTATTTTATTTGTGTGTTCGTTTGTTTATGGGGATATTGTTGAATTAGTTAAGTGTCCCTAGAAGCATGTTGCTGTATGTGCCCCAAGCCTCATCAGATTCTGAATAATAGCCTTAATGACTTGGTATACACAAACCTTGTCTTCCCAATTAGGCTACCACACTTATTCTAATCGTGAGCTACCTAACTCTCTTCTCACAAGAGATAAGAGTTTTTCTGCTTGGTCCTACTTTTTGCAGCAGAGGCACTTTGATTTCTTACACCATCTCCATTACATTTCTCCATCAAATTCATTTCACCAACGTAACCCCTGAGACTCTCAGAAATTACCACTGAGGTTTATGGTTACTCAAAAACTGTGTTTATGATCTTAGTTTCGTGCCACTACGAGCTGCGTGAAACCCAAAATTCAATACCAAATCTGAATTAACGGTGAACAATTAATTTGCTCAAGTTTTCACCAAAGAATTGACGGATGTATCTTCATGAAATCTCAAAATTTTATTTTGTGTGATTCCTATGAAATTGTTAAACACCATAACATTTCTTCCCTTGGGATCCAGTTTTAATTTTTTGTTGAGATTTTATATTTTCCAAGCCACATTAAAATTAATTCCTACCTACTTGTTCAACAGACTACACCGGTCTCACAAGTACTTTGTTCACTTTCCATCTTATTTCAAGATTAGGACTGTTGCATCAAAGCTTAAGCCACCCTAAGAAGCCTAATTAAAAGAAGCCTTTCAACACTTCTTAATAAGTGTTTGATCGTTATTCAACGGGAAACCACACTAACACTTTCAGGTCTCTCTTGACTTTGAAGGAAGAGATTCGTGCCCGGGATCATTTGTTTCGTGTCTTTATTGACATCACAGTTATTCCCAAAAAGATTTGCTTTATTTCTTTTCTTTTTCACCCTATGCACGAAAATCTTTGATTTTCCAAAATTCTGGTTCTATTAATTACAGGCTGTTTCATTGGATTGGTGATTTCTTATAAGTCGTGGTCGATTTTAATCCACGTGGGCGTATTATGAAAAAGATGTCGTTACACTTTAATGGGATAAGATGAAGAGTTGCTGACTCAGGCGGGAGATTAATTGATTTGATTTCAAACGGCGGAACAGGGAAAGCGTGCAAATTTGAAGCGTCTAATCTCTAACTGACATGTGAATTTGAAACGGTTCCTCTCTGGCACAGACAGGCGCGTGTGAATTTGAAACGGCTTATCAGAAATGGTGCTTGATGGGAGGCGTGTTATTCGGCATCTGACATTCTCTCTCATGCATGATCATCGGTTCCACAACTGTCACGCATCAGTCACTCCGAAAAACTCTTGGTATTTCGATGGAAGATTTGGGCAGATTTTTCTCTCTCCTTAAACCCACTATAAAAAGCGACATCCTCTCCCATTTACCTCTTTACTGCATCAAAATTCCCAAGAGAGCAAAAATTCCCTGCAACCTAACTGTTCATCATCTTCTTCCCATCTTTAACAATGGCCGATTCATCCTCCGTTCATGCTACTTCTCACATCCTTCTCATTCGCCCTCAACAATGTCTTGTAATCGATTTAACCCCTCAAGCATATGACTCCTACATGTTCCCTATCATCGAGTGCTTGAAGTATTCGCCAATAGCACCTGCACTTTCGAGGGTGGAGTCTGTACCCATGGAGTTTCTCTCACAGATCTACGCAACGGCGCATTACGATAAAGTCGTCGACAGGATCTTCTTCGAAGTTGCTCATCACAAAGCCTCAATTTCCAAGCCACGATTTGGCTCACTGCTAGGGTTTGAAGCTGACCCTTCAAGGGTTAATCCGGAGACTATTCCGATGGGGCATATCTTCAATATGTTCTACAATATGGGGTACACGGAGGTGCTTACCTCCATCGCAAGGTTCAAAAAGTCATGTTTACCGCCACAGTGGAACGGAATGTTCACTGTGCTATTCAAGGGTCTTTCAGAACGGAGCTCAGGTTCAGATGGCTCCAGTCGACTATTCCTGTCCATTATGTACGGAGTTTACAACGGCGTCAACGTCGACTATGGGTTGGTTCTCTGGTAACAACTCATTCAAAGCTTATCCTCTTCTTCACGACATTCTGAGGTGTCGTATGCGAGGTTTTGGACCCTGATAACGAAGTGGGTTATGGACAAGTACAGCATTCCCACTGTCGCCGGCGCACCGATGTCTTCGGTTGGTACATTCCACACCACGAAGATCATCGTCTCCGATGCATCAAAATTCCCTTTCAATGGTTCCATTCTGGAGACCATGTACGCTGATGTTCCAGCTGATAGCAGGATCATCCGGACCTACAAGGAGTTCAAGCAGTGTTGTCCAAGGGATCTCACGCCGGAGATGCTAAAGTCCATTCACGATGCCGATAGGCCTGCTCTGAGAGGCAAAAAGGCAGATAAAGGCAAGCAGGTGGCGAAAGGGGCTAAAGGCCCTTCTCCTAGGAAGAGGAAATCAACGAAAGCTGCTCCATCCCCGCAGCAGAAGAGGCGAAAGACTCAGCCCAGGCGAAAACTCATTATCGCTTCCTCTTCAAGTGAGTCGGACGGTGAGAGTTCGGATTCGGATGGCTCTCCAAGAGGCAACACACCTCCAAGAGGCACCACCCTACCCAGATCACCTACCCCTGAAATAGAAATCCATACCTCTCCAATTCCCTCTCCCACTCAAACCATTCCTACTTCCATTCCCACCATAAACCCCTTTACCCATATTCCAAACACTTCCATCCCAATGCCACCACCCATCTTTACCGATGCTACAACAACATCCACAGCAAAGGTTACAACCAACGTATCTGATACGGGGGTTCATACCGATGCAACCGAACCACCACCAGTAACCGAACCCATACACACAACCGAAACTACCCCTACCCAAACACAACCCGAACCTACCCACACCACTACACCACCAGCTTCACCACCACCACCATCTCCCGAACATGCCTCTGACGGAGATAACCCTTTCCTTGGAGGGGACAATATGACATTTGATTCGGTCTACTACAGTCCGTTTCAGGTGCAAAGCGACGATGATGAGGATGCTCCAGTAACAGAGAAGCACCTTAAGGACCTGCATGAGAAGATCGATCTGCTCATTGCTTCCTCCTCCAATTCTCAATCATCTCTCTCTGAAGCTGCTCTTCAGAAGATTGTTGATGCCTTCTCCAGGGCTCAGCAAGATTCCGTTGCTTCTGCCACTGCCGCCATAGACGTCTCGACGAAAGCTTGTGAGGTTGCGACCGCAAAAGTCGATAAACTATTCTCTGACGCCTCTACCCTGTTACAATCTTTACAGGAGAGTGCTGCTGCTACCAAGACAACGTTGGAACCAATTGTTCAACAGCTGGCCACGTTCGTCTCCACAGAATTGTCGTCCTTTGCCACACTTCGTCAATCTTTGACAGACGACAACTCTGCCTTCCGTGCATCCATTGACGAGCGCCTCTCTAAACTCCAAGAGGATCTGGCCGCTGAAAACTCGTTGATGGATGTCTTGGCAAGGAAGACCACTGCCCTAAAGGTCAAGAGTGCTCAACTTTCCAATTCTCAACAACAAATTGAGGTTCTTCGATCCGAACGGGAAGTTATCAAGACGTGTGTTTCGGATGTACACTCAGCTATATCCAACATCCTAGAAGCGCACGATCCGATCCTGAACCATTCTATGAGGCGAACCCTTGCAGAGAAACTCGCTCCTGCCCTGGATCTGCTCAGTAAAATAGAAGGGCTACCTAGTTTCGTGTCCACTCTGAAACAAGGGGGAGAAAAGGAGTCCGGATCGCAACCCCCTCATTCCTCGAAGGCAACTCACACAACCGAACCTCCTCCTACAGGCCAAGCCTCTGGTTCGGGTGTGAAGGATAAAGGCAAGAAAGTTGCTGAGGAAGAAGAAGATGAAGACAATGAAACCATTGCCGACTTGTTGCACCGTAAAAGTCGTCGCAATACTGAAGATGATAATGTTCGTGTGGCAAGAGAAGCTGAAGAAGCTGAACGCAAACAGAAAGAAGCCCACGACCTTCTCGAGAGCAGGAAGACTCTTTTCCCTGCTTGGACTCTCGAGAGGATGTTAAAGGAGGCAGTCGATACTCCGAGTATCTTATGGCTTGAACCGGTAATCTCCTTTGACTGCAACAACTCTGTCGACTCTCAGTTCGACATGCCCTTAACCCGAAAGGCGTTCATTTTTCACGCCTTCGCCAACGTTGCTGAGATTCCTCATCCTCATCCGGAGGTTGATCGAGAATTGATTGACTTCTATCTGAAGGCTGCTCAACCCCAGTACCAAACATGGAGCGCTCAGAAGATAATCAACGTTCGGGTTCTGAAGCCATACACTGAAGGGAGATTTATCAACGTTCGGTTCAAAGTGCTCAGAGGGTGTGCAAAAACCGAACATGCCATATCTTTAGCAGATCTACCGAACCTCAACCCCCATGACTGGATCGTTCTGCACAACATCCTATTGACTAATGAGGCTGAATATGGTCCGATCATTGACCATCTCAAAAGGATGTTGGTGTGCTATATCATGGAGGTTGCCCTGATGGATCAGGAGATTGCATCTGTCTTCAAGAAGAAACCGAAGATCTCTCTTGTTGGCTCGGCCAGTGATCTAAACCAGATGCAGATGGGCAAGATTGATGCCAGGCGAAACTCCGTCATGTTTACAAGAAACGAAGGACAGAAATGTCTCTTTGCCTTGGCGGACAAACATCTGTACACCACTGCTTGTCTAGAGCATGTGCTGGGGATCATCCACAGGTGCAAGGAAAATACAGCGGATGATATCAAATACTTTGATGATATGATACAGTGGTATATCCGATTCAGACAGACAATCCTAGCGCTTGTTTCATGTCTGTTTAATACTGTAAAGAAGAAGGCTCCTGCCGCTGGCCCAAGTAAGAAGACAAAGTGATCTCGCTCCAATTGACGCAAAGGGGGAGATTGTTGGGTAGCAGATTTATTTTGTATTGCGTCATTGGGCTCGTTTAATAGTCCAAGTTTTGATCTCCGGTTTGGGCCTGTCCAACCGTGAGCTGATAGGGTTTAGTATATAATAATGTGCTTGCATGCATATTATAGGGTTGATTGATAGGAGCGATTGATAACATTTTACGATAGATTACAGATTTCTTTCATTGTTCTTGTAAACCCTAATCCTCTACAGTAGAAGTTCTTTATCGAGCTCTTCTGAGGATTGATTATTAATCATTCGACATCTTCGATCCATTCTAGTGTTCTTGCTGTTTACTTGTCTGTTTCTTTACCTGTTTTATAGATCTAATCGATCTTCAAGTTAATTTTTAACTTATCAATAGGTATTTCTAAGTTTATTCTCATGGAAGCACGATCACTCGTAGTCTTGGGGTGTCTCCGTCCTGAAGTTCATAGTAGAATTCATACCTGGTTCATCAATCACAGCCTCAGGTATACAAGTCGTATATAATTAAGATTGAAAAGGTGGGTCTTTGGATTGAACTTGACGTACTGCACGAGTGGTACTTCAGGGAGGTTTGCTGAGGTTTCTTTGGAAAGGATAAGAAACATGAGGTACTCTATGTGTGAGTACTTCGGTGTTCTGGAATGACGGCTTCACTAGAAAGACATTTTTCGGAGAAGGAGAAGTACGCACGAAACTGGTATTGCGAGGATCGAATTGAGTCAAGTTGTATGATGATATCAGACTTACTTGGAAATAAAGGTATTAGATTTGATCATAAGGGTGTTACAGACGAAACACAACAGTGCAAATTTTAACAGAGTTACAGTACTTTGGTTTTACTACAAGACTATTGTTGCGAACAAGGTATACTACAAAAGGCAAGTATACATAGCACGATGGTCCCCTTTTCTGACGGGATCTCTCAAAAGATAAGACTCGATTTGCACTAGTTTTAAACATGTTTAACAACATACTTAATGCTAACGATTGGAAGTGAGCCCCTGTTATAGTCGGGTCCTTCATTGCCTTTTTCCATTCTGAGGTCAAACTCCTCCTGTTCCACTGTCCTTTTTCTCTGTTGGGCAGTCTCTCTTGAAGTGTCCCATTAAACCACATAGATGGCATATCCGAGAAATTTCGACATTGGTGGTCGAAGTAATGTGTTGGACCCGAGTCCTGCAGAAGCGGGTAGTGTGTCCGTTCTTGTTGCAGGTCTTGCAGTGTAACAGACGACAACTATCTAGGTGATGGAAGATGCACTTATTGCACTTCGGTAGGTTTCCAGCATATTTTCTGGTCGGGTTAGGGATAATTGGGCTACTAGCAGTGTTGATGGTAGGAGTTGCAGATGTCGTGGCTGCGAAGGCTGCCACCGGTGATGGTTTCTTGTTTGTCCCTCGAGCTGATTTGCCTTTAACTCTATCCCAGAATTTTCGTTTATTTTTCTTTGGTTTGAGGTTCAGAGTGTTGTGGTAGTTTGTTACTCGTGGGTGTACTTGGTTGTTACTTGGATTGGAATTATTGAAAACCATCCTGCTAACATTTGCGTTGTTAGCGTTAAGGAGAGTCAGAACAGCTGTCACGGCAACTGAGACTGCAACTTGAAAGGTAGTTGCATCAATCTAAAGAGTTGGTGTTTGGCTGATGGGTTGCTTTCTTTTCTTCGACGACATGATTCTGTAACATGAAAAAAAAGGAGTTCGTGAGATATTATGGTTGAACCAAGATGTGTTTCGATCGCTTAAGAAAAGAGTAAGAGTATGTTTTCGAAAGTTTGACCTACATCCCTATGATGCAGTCCTAGTACGGATTGGAAGTATGTTCATGATGGTTTGACCTACATCCCTATGATGCAGTCCTAGTACAGAGTAGAAGTATGTTTGTAGAATGGTCTTAAGACGTTTGTTGTTCAAGCCGAGGTGAATAACATGATCCAACCACTAAAAGGGACTTGGAAATGTCTCCGGAGTTAAATTACCATAGTCCAATGACTTGACTAAAGCATGTTTCGGATAGACTCCAACGAAGGTATGATGAGGGTTTTTGAACAAAAAGTGACACGGAAGTTAGCCGATTGTCAATATCATCGATGTTTAAGATGTAATAAGTTTAGGAAAATTTGATCTTGAAGAAGGTCTTACATCATATCCGTAGTAGAAAGGTTTTGGCCGTATAAAGGCCTAACTAACAGTACTTACAGTACAAGATAGTTTCATAGAAAATGCCACATCGGGCATAAATAGAAAAATAATTCCTTTAACAAGGAAAAATAAAGTAAGGCATCTACTATTGGTGACGGTCATCCCTCTGGTGAACTCTCAGCTCAGCACGTTGACGTTCCATATCAAGTAGGTGTCTTTCGTACACCCTTTGGCGTACTCGGAGTTTTATGACTTCGGCTCGTGTTTCAGCTAATGCTTGCAGTAGGGTCTCATGGTCTCTCTCAGATCTCTCACGAGTATTTTCAAGACGATTGGTGTGGATGGTATGTATTCTTGCATTTGCATTTAACCTCATCGATACAATGGAGAGTCGTCATGCCCTGAATTTCGTTTCGGGCAACTTTACGGATCAGGGTTGGTAGAACTCTGTCTGATGAGCTCCCATTAAGTTGTAGCAGCTTCGGTCTCCTTTAAACGACATAGGTTGATCTTGCTCTTCGCTCCATGTTTCCAGGCATTCTACCCAGGGAGGCGTCGAGCCATGAAGAGCTGGACGAGGGTTAGGGTTTGAATTGGGAGCTATCGGGGGTAGGTTCTCATTCTCGAGTTCAGAGTTATCATCATCCGAAAGGTCTTCAGCATGGTGATCATTCAAAAGGGATTGGATGATCATTCTCTGGTTCTTCTCTGAACCATCCAACATTGCCTTCGTTCGGGAAGTACGGGTCGCCGTGGGGATGGGGTCCAGCTAAGTTATCTATGCGATAATTAGGGTATAAGAATCTAACACATAAGTAGTTTAAAGAAATACACAAAATACTCCTATAGTATTTTAGGTTTATGTTCTATTGTCCTCAATGTGGTATTGTGGGTAAGTTTTTAGACTTGTTGCAACTCACAGCCACACTTAGGCACATGCTAGTCAACCCTCAGATAATATAGTTGATCAGGCTATATCATCCCAGTTTTGACTATATGTCTCTAAGTCTACTTGTGCTGCCCAACAATCGTAATACTTTTGTTATGTCTTAGTGACACTGATTTTAGTATGAATGCTTACTTAAATATTTTATTATTTAAAAGTATAGACTCTTTATCAGAGTATTTTAATCCATATTGTATTTATAGTTTGTATATCTTTTTATGGGTTGATATACT
This sequence comes from Lactuca serriola, assembly GCF_051521515.1. Taxonomy (NCBI): domain Eukaryota; kingdom Viridiplantae; phylum Streptophyta; class Magnoliopsida; order Asterales; family Asteraceae; genus Lactuca; species Lactuca serriola. The sequence continues at coordinate 295,938,669 of NC_136411.1, forward strand.
CAATTCACTATAAACAATGCTCTGATACCAATCTGTCACACCCCAAAACCGAGAACGGCGGAAACGTTCTGGGGCGGTGGACGTCATGTAATGTATCACAACAATGCAAAGTAGTAAACAAGCAACAACATCATCCATTGCATTAATAGTATAATTTTAATTACATTTGAGTTCTTTCATAGTATAATTCTACAAAATGAATATTCAAAATAAAAGACGAGTCTTGACCGCTCTGTTTTCACAAAACCTGGTAGTTATACCTGTCTATTTGTGACCTGGGAAGACAAGTTATTTTGAAAGCGAGTATCAGCAATAATGCTGGTGAATTCATAAGTATTTATGTGACTTTGATTTGTAAAGCTGTACAGAAAGACCTGTAAATGTTTGAAGGAAAGTTTGTACCAATGAACATGTTTGTAACTATTTGTAAACGTTTGAAAACCCTAGAAAATCTCATATTTTCTACTAGTGTAAAGAGTAGCCTTCTACCAAGACCCGACTGTTTTGAATGTTTGCTTTTAGAAATCCAATATTTGCCCATAAGTGGGTGGTAGTTTAAAAGTCCCAAAAATGAACTATCATGGTGTTTTTCATGCTTAAAATAGTATATTTGTGTACGTATAAAATCTCTAAGGTATTTAATAACCCCGTAAATCAACGTGTTTTTAATACTCCATGTGAGTTTTATAACCATGCTAATGACCCAGACTGCCTGTAACAACGTTCTTCAGGCGTTGGAATGTTATGACGTTTGTCACCCCAGACCTGCCCGTCTAACTGTAGCTAACAGTTTAGGTGTGGGATTGTCAATCCTGTATAGATCTATACACAAGTATCACGCTCCCCCCTACAAAGGATTATGGTATATAATACATGACTTAATAATGCATACTCGAAAGTACGTGAAATGTCTCACAAAACCTAGTATAAAACAAATTTACGTATGAAAATGTCCATTTGTTCTTGTATATGAAAATATCTCTTTGATATGGTACTTGTAGTATGTAAAATTTCATGAATATCTAGTACGCTATCTTATGTATCGTATCTCTTGAAATTGTATGTCTTGAAATTGTATGTCTTGAAATTGTATGCTTTGTAATTGTATGTCTTGAAATTGTATGCTTTGTAATTGTATGTCTTGAAATTGTATGCTTTGTAATTGTATGTCTTGAAATTGTATGCCTTGTAATTGTATGTAATCGTATCTCTTCATATAGTATGTAATGTATTTGTATAGACTCATGAATAAACTGAATCTTGTGTGATTCCTTGTACTTGGAATGGTAAGTAGTATCTCCTAACTATACCTATTATAGTTTCTAGTTTTGTACGTTTATAACCGAAATATGCCTTTGCTACTCAAAGGTACTGAACCAACTGACGGGAACTTTTATGTCTATATATGTATATATGATATATATAATTAATATTTAGTCGACATTCGGACGAATAACTGATGCCCTAAGGCCACATCCCAACGAGGAAAAGGAAATAAAGCGAGCTAGCCGTCCTAAGTCCTTTAAACATTACTTATATAACAATACATATATAGGCATGCATTTGACAATATAAAAATATAAAAGAAGTTTTGTAAAACCTTTGAAAAGTTTAATAAATAAGAAATGATGACTTGATGTCAGTTTATAAAATGATTTGAAAGCAGTTTGTTTGATAAGAAAAATTTTAAATATAGGAAGACCTTTGTTGAAAACATGATTCTAACAGCGTTTGAAAGGAAACATAAAGTATGTAAGATAGTTTGATAAAGAGCTTTTAACATGTAAAAATGTTTTTCGTAAACTATTATAGTTTTTCCAAAAGTTTGTTTTGTTTGTATAGTAAACCCTAGTGAAATGCTCACTCGTTATGTAAAGTGTAACTTTTGTAGTGATATAAATGAACACATATACTCAAAGCATAGATAAAGTGTTTGATTTGTATATGTACAACAACATATTTAATTTTAAAAAGACAAGATGTTATCGTGATATATTTTGCGTATGAAAGTTTCCATGTAGTAGTTATGAATCTCATATGGTTTACTTGATAAAAAGAGTATATAATGAAACTTTAGGTTACACACGATAATAACTGTGTGTTTACTTGTATTCCCCCCCCCCCCCCCCCCTTAAAATGTATAAAAAGCATTGATAACACATTTGAAAATGTAGTTTATAGGGATATGAACTCACCGAAGAAAGTGCGTGATTTGAAGAAAACGAGATTTTCTCGGGCGGCACCTAGACCGGAAAGTGACGAGATTCTCGGGAATCTCGGGGCTTTGGACCTTCATCGGGGCTTAGATATGAAACCGGGAAGTCGGGATATTGTCGGCATGAAAAACGAGGTGAAAATGTGAGAGAAATGAAGAAAATGAGCAAGGATGGCCGGCACCCTCGCATTCTATTTATAGGGGAGGGAGAGGCCTCGTACGCTGGGCGTACTTCGGACTTACGCGGGGCGTACCTCATACGCTGGGCGTACTCCGAGGTTACGCTGGGCGTTCGCTTGCATCACTGCTGACTGCATCCCCAGGCGAAGTGTTTGGTCGACGTGGACGATCCGGAGCCCTTTATTCAGTACGCTGGGCATACTCCGAAGTACGCTGGGCGTACTCCTTCGGATAAGGCTTTGAAATGCGTGCCAAGAACTTCTAAAATGCATAACTTTCGCATATGAGCTCCATTTTCGACGTTCTTTATATCCACGCGAAGGTGAGAAAATATTCTACAACTTTCATTTAGACTCCATCGGCTAATTTTGACTCTATTTTTAATTAATAGGTCGGGACACGATAACTTCGTTAAAAATCCATAACTTCTTCGTTATAACTCGGATTTTAGTGTTCTTTATATGTACAAAAACCTTGATACGATTCCTACCACTTTATTTAACCCAAATAAGATTTTAGGAAAGTTATATTTTGGCCTAAATTTGACTGGTGTTACATTTTATTGTCTCAAAATATTGGGTTGTCACACCTGTAGCGAAGAGCATGGCTTTGTAACTTACTACCGATGAGGCTCGAGCAAGAGCAGATGTGGTTATCGGTATGTAATTTCATTTTTCTTATTTTCTTTCCTTAATTATGCTTATGTTTTATCTGATCATGTATAGGGACTTTCTTAGTCAGTGGTATAATTGCTCACGTTCTGTTTGATTCAGGTGCTACCTGATCCTTTATATCTCTTGCACTCAACAAGAAGTTTAGTGATGCTCATGGGATTCTAGAGTATCCGTTGGAGGTCGAGATTGCTGATGATCGTTCTGTGAGTGCTTCCACTACTAAAAAAAATACCCTTTAATGACATGCATTGTGTGTCGTAAAAGCTATAGATGAAATGAAAATGTGTGTCAAGGAAGGCCCTGTCATAAAGGAAGACAACACGCTATTGCGCATCGTAAACTTACGACATGCATTTACAACATGCATTGTGTACCATTGAATCCCCTGTCATAAAGGAAGATGACACGCATTTTCATGTCGTAACTATATGACACCCATTTATGACTCATATTGCGTTTCATTGAAGCCCTTGTCATAAAGAAAGACGAAACATATTTTTGCGTGTCGTAATTTAAATGTTTTAAAAATTATATTTTTTTGATAGATTTACTAATTTTCAAAATAAATAACACATTAAAAGTTTCATAATACAAAATAAAATACCATAAACAAGAAAGATAATTCATTGCATTAATATGTAAAAAACAAATAATCATTCCAATAGTATGTAAATGTAATACATTGCTAATATTGCATAATATTTATTATAGAAGAACAAAACATGTACAACATTAAAAGGAACCCATGAGTAAGTTCTCAATTGACAATTTCCATGATAGCTTTAAGCCTTGCAACTTCCCCACTTGAACATGCATCAAATCAACCACACCTTTTCTACAAGTTTCCTACACTTGGGGACATAAAATGAGCTTTGTGTCTCATTTGAATTGCTTGAAGAGGGAGTAATAGTGCATATAGGTTGAAATAAAAATAAATAAATAAATAAAAATATATATGAGGATTAAATATGGAAGTTGCATAAAAGACTTACAGATACCCTTCCATGACCACTTAAAGAAAATTGAAGAAGTGTGGCCAATTTTAAGTCTCTCTATGGGATATGAGTGATGGGTTATGAGCATTCTAACACCCCTAAGTGTACATGCAACCCTAGAAAACCTTGGATCTATGTCTAAAATACATGCAAAATATGATTTCCAAGTTTCATAATCCTATCTAGCATACATGGGGAACTTTTAACATAAAAGATGGCTAGAATTACATACCTTGTAGTTGATTTGATTCCTTGAAAACCTTGAGAGCCTAGCACCCCAAGTGTGATGCCTCAAATGTTTCACACAACACCAAATGATTTGGAATAACTTTGGGAGAATGTATAACACTTGAAAAATCGGCTTGCCCTCTCTTATGCTTCTAGTGGCCGACTTTGGATGATATCATGTTCCTTTTATAGTGTGTCACATCTAGGGTTACACCATGTAAACCCTAATGTGACATGACTGTTCATTTCCATGACCCATGGGTTTGTAACTCCTATGGAGCATCCATGGAGCATCCTATGGGTTTAACCCAACTTGATAATCCATGGAGCATTAACCCACTATACAAGTTATTGATGATTTACATAATCAACCCATATATTTAATTAGTCATCTTTTGATCTCTTAATTAATTCAAAATTAATTCTTGATCAATACTAATTAAATCATACTATTATTATATTAGAACTTATAATATATTAATAAACCACAAGTGTTATTTCTCTCATTTAGTCTATCCAAATGCATGATGTCATGCAACCCAAATGGACCATGCCGGGTCAGGTCAAGTACATACCAAATATAGTTATGGACTTAGACACCTTATCCAACAGTCTCCTACTTGGATAAGTCTAATAACTATAACTGCAACTATGACTTCAGGAACCGATCAGCAATCGTAGCTCTTTCAAGGTCTCTTGGAACTGAGAAGATAATGTTACACCATTTATGATAAGTGATCATATAATCCTCTGTTCTAGATATCATTCGGACAAATACATGGAACAAGGTCTTACTTATTGTCCAGCAGTTTGTTTCCCGATTTCCGATTTGTTTGACAAAGAACTTAATTGAACACATCAACTTAGTTCTGACCGGGCCCAGTACATAGGTCAAAACAAAATCATCGAGGGGCCCAGATATCCCTTCTAATCCAAGAAGGAACAGATAAACTTCGACTCACATGCTTGTTCTACTACTTGTTGAATCACACACAAAAGTACGTTTTATAGCATCGAGTTACCAATCCAGTTTCATACGATCAATGCATAATCAACTCTTAGGAAACAAGTCATATCTCTAGGTTTGAAGACTTATATGATATTACCGTCTCACGATCACTCGAGATAAATTCCATTAACTTATACCAGTGAGCGTGGGTTGAATCCAATGCTCAGAACTTATGAGCACTCATGAGCGTTGTAGCCATGTCCAAAAACTTAGACCTCTACAACCAACTCATGACAGTCTTGATTCATACCTACTTCCAACATATGACCGACTGTGGAGAATTTGAATAATATGATATACCAAACATAATTAGTCTGGAAGTCAAAACATGCAAAAGAAATATAGTAAGCGATTGACAAAAGATAGCAACACTTTACTCATAAATAAACACAACTTTTATTCATCATCAAATGTTAATTACACTTTACACATTTCAAAATTATCTAACTACTAAAACTAATATCATCCTTCATCCCTATGCTCCGAGCATGTTGGAGATGCTTAACCCGACCATGTCCCCTCGTAAGGGGATCTGCTGGGTTCTCATCTGATGATACCCTCTTTGCCACGAGGAGTCCTTCTATTCGATGTCTGATGAAATGGTATTTTCTGTCGATGTGTCTGGATCTCCCATGATCCCTTGGTTCCTTGGCTAAGGCAACTTCACTTTCACTATCACAGAAAATTCCCATTGGCTCCTTTATCGCTGGTACAAATCCAAGGTCTCCAATGAATTTCTTCAGCCATATCGCCTCCTTTGTTGCCTCGCTTGCTGCTATATACTCTGATTCACAAGTTGACTCAGCCACGGTTTCCTACTTGGAACTCTTCCAAGTGATTGCTCCTCCATTTAAGGTAAAGACCCAACTTTAATAAGAGCGGAAATTATCCCTATCAGTCTGAAAGCTAGCATCACTATACCCTACAACTCTCAAGTCATCACTCCCACCGAGGGTAAGGACCCAGTCCTTAATCCTCCGCAGGTACTTGAGGATATTCATTACCGCAGTCTAGTGAGCCTTGCCAGGGTTCCCCTGATATCTGCTGACCATGCCCAAGGCAAAGGCCACATCAGGATGAGTGCAGGTCATAGCATACATGATCGAGCCTACTGCAAAAACATAAGGTACTCGACTCATTTCTGTTATCTCAGCATCATTACTTGGGCTATGAGTTTTACTCAGCTGGTGTTACTCTGAATGGGTAACTCTCCTTTCTTGGAGTCCTGCATGTTGAACCTCTTCAGCACCTTATCTAAGTAGGTACTCTGATTAAGTCCAATTAGTCTTTTACTCCGGTCTCTCAGAATCCTTATCCGTAGAATACAGGCAACTTCTCCAAGGTCTTTTGTAACATCCCAAAAATACTGGCCAAAAGTTTCATTTTTAAATACGTCATTATAAAACCAACAGTGCAATAAAACATCCTTAATATCATGTCATGTCAAAACCAAGGTAGAAATAATCAAACGTGTTATCATAAAATAATATCAGAGTGTAATCCCAAAGATCTCATGTGCGGAAAACCATAGTGTGATGCGCTGCGATCAAGCCGACTCCTTTCCTTTAAACACGAAGTACCTGAAACCAAAACTGAAAACCGTAAGCACGAAGCTTAGTGAGTTCCCCCATCATACCACATACCATACAATCACATATCATACATACTGCCAGGCATTTCTGGGGTGCCCGACCTACCCGGTACGGCCTTTCTGGGGTGCCGACCTACCCATGCGGCCATTCTGGGGTGCCGTCCTACCCGTGTCAAGCCATTCTGGGGTGCTGACTACCCATGTCAAGCCATTCTGGGGTGCTGACTACCCATGTCAAGCCATTCTGGGGTGCTGACTACCCTTCGGTCCTATCAACCGAACCTCGGGGACTATTTCACCCCCACTACTACTACTATCACATATCATAACATAACATATTATCAGACATATCTAGGGTGTCTGAACTACCCTTCAGTCCTAACAACCGAACTTGGGGACTGCTCCCCTCCTACTACCTCTAACTCATATAACAGGTCATGCTAGCATATAAACATAACATCACATACTGCCAGACGTATCTGGAGCGTGTGACTACCCTCCGGTCCTAACAACCGAACTCCACTACTATCACATATAACATATCATGCTACCATATAACATATCAGGTAGTAACAAACCAAGATGATATCACAGAGACAATCATCTATCATACGTCTCCTACTGGTGGGCCGGCATTGTGGCCTTAGACCCACCGCTACTGGAAGGTAACTCACCTCACACTGCTGAAGTCCCGTAGACACAATCCCACACTGCTGAAGTCCTGCAGACTCAACCCCAGCTACTGGACGACAGATTCCCGATCTGTCAATATCAAAACATCACCCAATTAATAATTGGGTCCCACTACATAACCATAAACACTTACTTCGGATAATAACATTACCCCAAGCTTGGCTTATTCAAGCCCAAGGCCCAATCCGTAGGCCCAAAGTCAATTAGGAATCAAAGCCCAACACATGGCCCGATTTTCCAAATTGGGCCTAGGCCTATACATGGTCTCATTCTAAGGCCCAACATCATATACTCATTAACGCCCAAACTGTGGCCCATCTATAGCCCAATTTTCCAAATTGGGCCCAAGCTCTTTACATGGGCCTTACCCTAGGCCCGTTAAATTACTCTAGACCATTTGTTTGATCTTGGATAGTCCATTTAATAACCCAAATCATCAAGGCCCAACAAAAAGGCCCAACAATAAACCTAAGTGAAATTAGGGTTTTACATAAAATGATGATTAGGGTTAAATTTCCTACTTAACCCATTAAGGACTTAATCCATTAAGTCCAATATTACTTAGATTAATTTCCACCAATGATTATTAATTAATATTCCAAGTTATTAAATAATTCTCGTGTGTCACGCTTAATTCCCCAAATTAAGATTTATTTGCATTAGGGTTTTCCAAACCCTAATTAGGGTCTCCAACCCAATACTAGCCCATCAATTAATTTGTTGGGCTTTTAGATCAATTAGGGCTTTATTGGGCCTAGTAAGCCCACTAGAATATTATTAAGCCCATTAAGGTTTCATTAGGGTCCATTAGGGCTTCCTTGGGCCCATTAGGGTTTCAAACCCCCAAACGAATCAACACAATCGAGACAAAGCACACCGACACCCGACACGGCGGCCGGTGGCGGTAGCCACCACCTCACAGTGGTGGTTTGATTTTTCCTTTCATTATTCAAATTCATTTTACATTTTACAATGAACCCATGAAATAAACACACACACCCACTACACTAAAATAACACACACGCAGCCACCTTGTGGTAGCCGGCGGCGGTAGATGGTGGCAACCACCACCTCACAGTGGTGGTGGTGGCTATCGTTGATCTTCCGGCGATTCATAACACACGCAACCCATAGCACAACAGGAAACACGAATAACACACCAAAACGTGCATATCAATCTCCAAATACGCACCAGTCCCGGCCACCCATGCGGTGGCGTGAAGCACTCGAACGGAAACAACGAAGGAATGTTCATCGGAACCCCTACAGCCTCGCAGCACCAGGCAGAAACGGAGAAGGAGAGGAAGAATATGGAAAGGAGGCGGCGGTTATCCATCATCTGGGCGGAAGCACTACGACGGAGTGGCGAAGTCCACCGGATTTGCAACAACGATAACGATGCCCCACGGGGGTTTCTTCCGATTCCTCGCTGCCATGACATCAGATACGGGGTCTTCGTCTTCAATGGGGTGGCACAACGGCGGTGCAACAGGAAACGAGGGAGGTGGCGGCGGATGGAGATTAAGGTAGAGAGGGTAGCGGCTGTCTAGTCTTTTAGGGTTAGGGTAATGTAACAGGGAAGAAGCAGCTATCGTTTTTAAATCCCGCATCAAACAAGCCTTTGCCCATTTTTACATGATCGGTCCCTCCCCCTTGGAATCTTTTCAAATCAGCTCCAATAATTACAATTCTGCCCCTCCTCTACAAATTTGCTCTCAATAAAGTCCCAAAATTCACAAGTTAGCCCCTTAGTCTCCAAGATCTCTTCAATGAAGTCCCAGAAGTTACCATATAGCCCCTACCTTCAAAAATATATACAAAACTAATCCATAATTTACAAAACCAGCCCTGGTTTGACAATTTCTTTTCAATTAAGGTCAAATGCTCAAACTTAAGCCATGCTAACATTTTTAGTCCCTGCCTTCTAACATTTTAGCCTTTGGTTCCCAAAAACCAACACCTTGCCATAGAATTATCGATTTTAGGGCTACTATTCGCTCGTTATTTTATTTATTGATTTAATAAATAAACGGGGCTTTACAACTCTCCCCCACTTAAATTAGATTTCGTCCTCGAAATCATTCCTTACCAATCCTTACATACCAAGCCACTCTAGGAACATAGTCATCTTCATGGGCACACCCTAGCCTTCCCAGGGTAGCCGTGACCAATCTTCGCAAAGCCCTACAATATGTAGGTGAACGAATTCCTTGCAACAAGACCACATGTAATCTATCCAAAATCTGCTATCTCGAGATGGTCTGAATCCCTGACAGACCACTCATACCAAATTATTATCGATGAATCTAGTCTGTTCGTCCCTCAACTGACTACTTAACTTCTGATAGCATGTGGTTCCTGCCATAAACCTAGGTGACAAATCCAATTACCTCTGCAGATCACTTATTCTCGGCTAAGGCTTAGCTAATCCCACTGTGGGTGACTTGTCACTCCCCAATAAGCCAGCTATTCCATGCGCATATGCAACTAAAACACACATACTATCACTGCCCAAACGTTGAAACTGCTCGAACACTGAACCGCCTGAAGCAGCATACGCTGCTACGTAGCTTCTTACCAAAAGCTACCAAGACCTCCTGGGTCTTAGTTCGCTTGCCAAACCTCTGAAATACTGGGTTTCCACCCGGCTGTGGAGCCAAAGGACTCCCCACTTAGTCGCCTCACGCGACTTCTGAACGATCCTTCTCTGGAACTAGTTGCCATTAGTTATCATGTTAGTGTGACTCTACTACTTTTTGATCTAACCAATCGGGTCCATACGTCGAATCCTTTCATCATCAAATCCAAGGCTGGAAGTGATTGCTACCTGACCAATGGTAGCCTTATCTCACACGCAATCTTATACAGTCTATTGCTTTCCTGATCCCGTAACTGTAGTGACGCTTCTACAGTCCTATCACTGACTCAACCAGATCTAATCCATCTGGGTAATTCCGAAATCCAATCCGTGGATTTCCTTATCCTCACTGCTGCACCCGAACTGGTGGGTACTGTTGTTCCTTCCGCATTCTAACAACATGCTCATGCCATCTATCAACCTAGTGAATGCTACGGCTACACCCGCAGACTTACAACACTCTATCACTATCTAGCTGCTAGTAAATGCTACGGCTACACCCGTAGACTTACAACAATCTAACACTATCTGACTGCCTGGTGAATGCTACGGCTACACCCGCAGACTTACAACACCCCTCACACTATCTGCTGCTAGTGAATGCTACGGCTATCCCCGTAGTCTTACAACACTTTCCAAACCGGGTCGAACACGCACTCGACCGAACATACCACTGAACTTGAGTCCTAACCAGGACTCTAACCTGGTTCCTAAAACCCGCTATCATGTGACCCCACTCTATTAGTACCACAACCCATTCCCGTGATCAAAGCGTCACAGTAACCCACGAAATCATCTACACCCTCTGGCATAGTGAGAATCAGTGCCTCGCACAACCACTGTCTAAGAGTCTCGAAGGTTGCCTGCTTCCCAGGCCCCCAACGGAAGGCCACCGACTTCTTGGTCAGTCGGTTCAAAGGAACCTCAATCTCGGAGACGTCCCGTATAAATCTCCGACAATAACCCGCCATACCCAGGGAATTCCGAATCTCAGATGGAGACCTCGGAATCTCCCACTACATCACGGCCTCTATCTTGGTCGAATCAACTAGAATAACCTTCTGGTTGACAAGGTGGCCAAGAGATTGCACCTTGCACAACCAAAACTCACAGTTGGGAGAACTTTATAAAAAGTCTCTCCCCCACTTAGATTCGACTAAGTCTTCACAGTACATGTGAATTGAAGGATTCCCAATCCTTCTTGCTTTCTAATATACCACTGATGACCACCTGTGCTCGTCAATGCTAGCGTTTAATCACCGATTAAACCCTGAGGTCTCCTATCCTCGGAAATATCGATGAGTACTCTTGAAATTTGATCCAGTCTAACACCTCGATCCATCTAACATGCTGTCAATTGAAGACCTTAATCTTCACTCTAGCTGACGAATCCTCGTTCCCACTCCCATTCTTGCAGTACCACTGAACTCTGACCGGACACAACCCATGCTAAAACACAATCCTCTTGAACATCCAATGACCAACCACTTATGCATCTAACACCCGCGACTGACACTACCCTCTTCCTGTCACCAGTTCTGTCCTAGCAACAGTAGTGCCTTGAACTCCAAAGTTCATCCATAAATAATTACCGACCATACCTAAACAATGATAGAACCTCTGAACGCTGACTTCATCGGAGAATAATCACTCCAACCCTGATCGAGTACCCTCTAAATAATACTCCTGCATAGATCCCGACAAAGATCCGAAATGATAACGGTATGCGCGGAACCCACTCCGCAAGATGCGACCCTCTTTGGGTTCATCAAGGACCTTTCGGCATGCAAGATGGCATATATGATCCTTGGTAACCAAACACTAGTAGAAAAACCGACCCGAGATCTAACTTATCCAAACTTACTCATAACTCCAACACGATTCGTATTCCCAAAATCCATCTAATAGCAATAGAAGATGACATACCCGCAACATCTTGGAGGAATACTAATCACCTTCTGCTGACATTATCAACCCCACTACCCTGTAGCAGACTAAACCCTTGGAGTGACAAACTCCCTTGTACACTGTCCTGTACGTGCTAAACTGACTCTGACCCTGCTGGCCCATCACCCGATGATCAGAAATCATGGGTCTCTTCCCGAGACCCCTACTATACGCACCCGGCACACACCTTTCCTTCCAGGGTGCTCCCAAATCGATCCCGCATTTGCAACTCTTAGAAATCATATCCTTCAGGGTCTGACACCCTGTCACGCTCACTAGCTCGCTTGCCAATGGCTAAGATGCAATAACTGGAACATCCTTTATCCCCAAACTGGGTCACAAACTCTTCCCTGAAGCTTCTTAGATTCTCCAAGACTCTCACTGATTGGAGTATGGATCCTGTGCTTTCAGTAGTACAGGCCCAATATTACCTTCCACACCTATCCATACTTTCCTCAGCAATCCTCTTGGATCCTCCAAGTCACTTCCTCAACTGGTACACCCAAGTCTAACTGAGCCTCACTACTAACTCACTGAAATATATCCTAGGTTTCCCTAGGTTCCCGAACTCACCCAGTCCTCAGCTGCTGAAAGATTCCCAGTAATGTCAATTAGCTACCTCATGAATATAGCCATAAGCAACAGAGATCAAATAATCCTTCAAGTAACAGACTCATCCCTATAACGGTTAGACTCAAATGAGAGCTGCGCAATAGGATCAAATCTATCACTTTGAGATTATCCAGCCTGTGCCACATGTGACTTAGCATATTCACTTAATAGCTAACTCACATCACTAAGAGTCCCACAAAGCACAAAGCAAGCAGCATTCAGACAATGGAAAATCTAACCATCATATTCCAATCAAATCATTTTATCCTCTAATCAGGAATCTGTACATGCAATTAAAAGGCTCATACAATCAGGCATAACCTAAACATGCTATCCTATCACTGACTGATCAGTACTAGCATGTAAGTCTACAAGCACATATAATAGGCATATAAGGCATCCTCCTAGATCCTTAGCCCTAATCTAGCATGTAATTCTCATAATCATATCGTAACATAACATATCATAGCATGTATGGGTATCTTGGGGAAAACTTACTTGAGCTCGGCTGATTGCATGCATCACACACTTTGTTCTTCTCAAAGTTCCTTTCTCTTTTCAGATTCCTTTCAAACTCCTTTTTATAAAATGGTTTTACTTTTGGAAATTTTCATACAAAGCCCTTAGTTTGAGTTCAGACACACCCGACAGTATGTCCGAATCCCTCAAACCAAGGCTCTGATACCAACTTGTAACATCCCAAAAATATAGGCCAAAAATTTCATTTTTAAATATGTCATTATAAAACCAACAGTGTAATAAAACATCCTTAATATCATGTCATGTCAAAACCAAGGTAGAAATAATCAAACGTGTTATCATAAAATAATATCAGAGTGTAATCCCAAAGATCTCATGTGCGGAAAACCATAGTGTGATGCACTGCGATCAAGCCGGCTCCTTTCCTTTAAACACGAAGTACCTGAAACCAAAACTGAAAACCGTAAGCACGAAGCTTAGTGAGTTCCCCCATCATACTACATACCATACAATCACATATCATACATACTGCCAGGCATTTCTGGGGTGCCCGACCTACCCGGTACGACCTTTCTGGGGTGCCGACCTACCCATGCGGCCATTCTGGGGTGCCGTCCTACCCGTGTCAAGCCATTCTGGGGTGCTGACTACCCATGTCAATCCATTCTAGGGTGCTGACTACCCATGTCAAGACATTCTGGGGTGCTGACTACCCTTCGGTCCTAACGACCGAACCTCGGGGACTATTTCACCCCTTACTACTACTACTACTACTATCACATATCATAACATAACATATTATCAGAGATATTTGGGATGTCTGAACTACCCTTCGGTCCTAACAACCGAACTCGGGGACTGCTCCCCTCCTACTACCTCTAACTCATATAACAGGTCATGCTAGCATATAAACATAACATCACATACTGCCAGATGTATCTGGAGCGTGTGACTACCCTCCGGTCCTAACAACCGAAGTCCACTACTATCACATATAACATATCATGCTAGCATATAACATATCAGGTAGTAACAAACCTAGATGATATCACAGAGACAATCATCTATCATACGTCTCCTATTGGTGGGCCGACATTGTGGCCTTAGACCCACCGCTACTGGAAGGTAACTCACCTCACACTGCTGAAGTCCCGTAGACACAATCCCACACTGCTGAAGTCCTGCAGACTCAACCCCAACTACTGGACGACAGATTCCCGATCTGTCAATATCAAAACATCACCCAATTAATAATGGGGTCCCACTACATAACCATAAACACTTACTTTGGATAATAACATTACCCCAAGCTTGGCTTATTCAAGCCCAAGGCCCAATCCGTAGGCCCAAAGTCAATTAGGAATCAAAGCCCAACACATGGCCCAATTTGGACCTAGGCCTATACATGGTCTCATTCTAAGGCCCAACATCATATACTCATTAAGGCCCAAACTGTGGCCCATCTATAGCCCGATTTTCCAAATTGGGCCCAAGCTCTTTACATGGGCCTTACCCTAGGCCCGTTAAATTACTCTAGACCATTTGTTTGATCTTGGATAGTCCATTTAATAACCCAAATCATCAAGGCCCAACAAAAAGGCCCAACAATAAACCTAAGTGAAATTAGGGTTTTACATAAAATGATGATTAGGGTTAAGTTTCCTACTTAACCCATTAAGGACTTAATCCATTAAGTCCAATATTACTTAGATTAATTTCCGCCAATGATTATTAATTAATATTCCAAGTTATTAAATAATTCTCGTGTGTCACGCTTAATTCCCCAAATTAAGATTTATTTGCATTAGGGTTTTCCAAACCCTAATTAGGGTCTCCAACCCAATACTAGCCCATCAATTAATTTGTTGGGCTTTTAGATCAATTAGGGCTTTATTGGGCCTATTAAGCCCACTAGAATATTATTAAGCCCATTAAGGTTTCATTAGGGTCCATTAGGGCTTCCTTGGGCCCATTAGGGTTTCAAACCCCCAAACGAATCAACACAATCGAGACAAAGCACACCGCCACCCGACACGGTGGCCGGTGGCGGCAGCCACCACCTCACGGTGGTGGTTTGATTTTTCCTTTCCTTATTCCAATTCATTTTACATTTTACAATGAACCCATGAAATAAACACACACACCCACTACACTAAAATAACACACACGCAGCCACCTTGTGGTGGCCGGCGGCGGCAGATGGTGGCAACCACCACCTCACGGTGGTGGTGGTGGCTATCCTTGATCTTCCGGTGATTCATAACACACGCAACCCATAGCACAACAGGAAACACGAATAACACACCAAAACGTGCATATCAATCTCCAAATACGCACCAGTCCCGGCCACCCATGCGGTGGCGTGAAGCACTCGAACGGAAACAACGAAGGAATGTTCATCGGAACCCCTACAGCCTCGCAGCACCAGGCAGAAACGGAGAAGGAGAGGAAGAATATGGAAAGGAGGCGGCGGTTATCCATCATCTGGGCGGAAGCACTACGACGGAGTGGCGAAGTCCACCGGATTTGCAACAACGATAACGATGCCCCACGGGGGTTTCTTCCGATTCCTCGCTGCCATGACATCAGATACGGGGTCTTCGTCTTCAATGGGGTGGCACAACGGCGGTGCAACAGGAAACGAGGGAGGTGGCGGCGGTTGTTGTGGCTTGGCGATTTCTGACGTCAAACTGGAGGTGGCGGCGGATGGAGATTAAGGTAGAGAGGGTAGCGGCTGTCTAGTCTTTTAGGGTTAGGGTAATGTAACAGGGAAGAAGCAGCTATCGTTTTTAAATCCCGCATCAAACAAGCCTTTGCCCATTTTTACATGATCGGTCCCTCCCCCTTGGAATCTTTTCAAATCAGCTCCAATAATTACAATTCTGCCCCTCCTCTACAAATTTGCTCTCAATAAAGTCCCAAAATTCATAAGTTAGCCCCTTAGTCTCCAAGATCTCTTCAATGAAGTCCCAGAAGTTACCATATAGCCCCTACCTTCAAAAATATATACAAAACTAATCCATAATTTACAAAACCAGCCCTTGTTTGACAATTTCTTTTCAATTAAGGTCCAATGCTCAAACTTAAGCCATGCTAACATTTTTAGTCCCTGCCTTCTAACATTTTAGCCTTTGGTTCCCAAAAACCAACACCTTGCCATAGAATTATCGATTTTAGGGCAACTATTCGCTCATTATTTTATTTATTGATTTAATAAATAAACGGGGCTTTACATCTTTCATAGAGAAACACTACCCAAGCCAGGACTTCACTTCCTGCAGAGTTGGGATGTTATTTCCTATGAGTAGTATGTCATCCACATACAGTACCAAAAAGCTAACTATACTCCCACTAGCCTTGACATAGACACAAGATTCATCTTCACTCCTTGAAAAACCAAACTCTTTGACTTTCTCATCGAAGCAAAGATTCCATCTGCGAGGTGCCTATTTTAATCTATAAATGGATTTCTCGAGCTTACACACTCTATTAGGGTACTCTGTACTGACAAAACCCTCTGGCTGACACATTAAAAACATCTGCAGCCAAACTTCAATTAAGGAAGGCAGTTTTGACATCCATTTGCCATATTTCATAATCATGAAATGCAGCAATGGCTAACAGAACCCTAATGGACTTAATCTTTGCTACTGGTGAAAAGGTCTCATCCTAATCAACTCCCGGAGTTTGAGAAAATCCCTTTGCAACCAGTCGTGCTTTAAATGTGTGTAAATTACCATCTATGTCGGTCTTCTTCTTGATGATCCACTTGCACCCAACTGTCTTACGACCTGTTACATTGCCATCCAAGTTCCAAGCTTGATTGCCATACATAGACTGTAGCTTGTTGTCCATTGCCTCTTTCTCAAGGCCTACCATGGCTTCCGCGTAGCTGTTAGGTTCATCCAAACTTACCGGTGTCTCATCACTAATAAGTGTCTCACCTTCCACAGTAATATGGAAACCATAGTAGTGCTCAGGTGCATTCCTAACCCTTGTGGAACGCCTCAGTGGTACAGACTTGTCAATTGGCTCAACAGGAGTTTCGTCCTTAGGTCGAGTGCTAGGGTTTGAAGTTCCTTCACCACTTGACTCTTGAATTTCTTTGAGGTCAATTTGCCTCCCACTGTTTCCTTGGCTTATCAACTCTCTCTCTCGAAAGACACCCCTCCTTGCTACAAAGTCCACATTGTCACTAGGTCTGTAGAAGAGGTAACCAAAGGATTTATGTGGGTAGCCGATGAAAATACACCTCTAACTTCGAGGTTCGAGCTTATCATGAGTCTCGCGTCTCACAAAAGCCTCGCAACCCCAAATCTTGATGTGGTCTAGTTTGGGAACTTTACCAGTCCACATTTCATGAGGAGTTTTGGCAACTTTCTTTGTAGGGACCAGATTAAGGATATAGGCGACAGTTTCTAAGGCATACCCCCAAAATGAGATTGGTAGCGAAGCTCGACTCATCATGGAACGAACCATATCCAACAAGGTTCAATTACACCTATCAGCCACACCATTAAGGTGTGGTGTCCTAGGAGGTGTCAATTGTGAGATAATCCCACATTCCTTAAGATAGTCGAGGAACTCGATACTAAGATACTCACCACCACGGTCGGATCAAAACATCTTAATGTTCCTACCCAATTGATTCTCGACTTCATGTTTAAACTCTTTAAACCTTTCAAAAGTATCTGACTTATGATTGATTAAATATACATATCCATATTTACTATAATCATCAATAAAAGTCAAATAATAACGATTAGCATCCTTTGTGGCAGATTTGAAGGGTCCACACACATCCGTGTGTACCAGATCCAACAAACCTTCACCCCTAGCACAAGAACCAGTGAAGGGTGACTTTTTCATTCTTCCAAGTAAGCATGATTCACAACTATCATCTGAATTTAGGTCAAATGACTCCAAGACTCCATCCTTTTGGAGTTGGCCTCTGCGTTTCTTGCTCACATGTCCAAGATGACAATGCCATAATGATGCTTTATCCAAGTTATTATTACTAGAAGAATCAATACACAACAGGTTATTTCCTAGATTATCTACAACAGATACAACTTCATACACACCATCACAAGGTAATGCTTTAAAATAAAGAACATTATTAAAGAAAGCATTTATTCCTCCAATTTCATTATCAAAAGAAAAGGTAAACCCTTGTTTGTACAAAGCATGAAAGGAAATAATATTTCTTGCCATTTCTGGCGAATAACAACATTTATTCAAATCTAAAGTAAACCCACTACTTAGCAACAAAGAATAAACTCCAATCTTGGTGACAGGTGAAACTTTCCTATTCCCCATGATCAAGTTTATCTTTCCATGCTCCACATTCTCACTTCTTCTTAATCTCAACAAATCAGAACATATATGAATACCACAACCAGTATCAAGGACCCAATAGTTAGAATAGGGTGAGTTATTAGATAAAATAGTGTAAATACCTGCATGGTTGGGTTTGACTTTCCCATCCTTCACATCTTGCTGGTACTTTGTGTAGTTCCGCTTCTAATGTGACTTTTCATTGCAATAGAAGCATTCAGCCTCTTTTGGATCAGAAGAAGGAGTGACGAAAACTTTCTTGGTTCCACTTGAAGAGAAGCCATCAAGGGTATTACCCTTGGTACACTTCAAAGGGCTCTTCCTCATCTTCCCTCTACCTTTCCCGATTGTCAGGACAGGGGCGGAGTTTCGAGTAGGAGTAGGAGTCCTTGAATTTTGTTGAGTGTGTCTTCTTCCTTATTCATGTGGTATGTCATGCAGAATTTATCATAACACGAGGGTAAGGAGTGCAAAATGATATCTATTGTTAGCTCCTCGGGGAAGTTCACATTAAGCTTCAGCAAACGATCCACATACCTTTGCATTTTCTGCATGTGGCTCGTGACAGATTCTCCATCCTTCATCCTGGTTGTTATCATGGAGGAGATTATTTCATACCGCTCTTGACGAGCACTCTGATGGTATCTTTCCATCATATCTTAGTGCATCTCAAAAGGGTAGTAGTCCTCATAGGAATTCCGGAGTTCAGCTGTCATGGTGGCCATCATGATGCATGCCACTTTGGTGGCATCTCTCTCATGAGTCTGGAAGTCAGCGATCTCTTGCGGAGTAGTGGACTGATCAATCTCCTTTAGCTCCTTATCGAGGACATATTCCTTGTCCTCGTAGAGAGTCACCATCCTGATGTTCCGGATCCAATCCATAAAGTTAGAACCATCGAAGATGACCCTCCCACATAGGTTCATGAGGGAAAAGGAGCCAGTAGGGTTTGAGCCAGAAGCAGTGTTGTTGGAAGACATCTGAAAAAGAAGAGAACAAGTTTAGTTTAGATATAAAGATAGTCCTTAATAAAACACCCTAATGTAATATTAAGGCTAGGATCCAATCACAATATATCAAAACTTAGAAGAGGGATGCCGTAATCTAAGCTATAACATATTTGAAAGGTAGGTGAATGATGATTCACCAATTTCCACTATGAAAAACGAAATATAAATATTAGGTTTTTTAATTGGTTCTTAGAAATTCCTAGATTCTTTTGAGACTCAATGAACTTTTCAAAGGCATGTTTCAATCTCGAGTGTGCCCTCAAAGTTTTGTGACTGGGATACCGAGGATCACAAAACGAGGTGTGAACTAACCATGCAAATTACCTGATACCCTTAAAGTTTATCACTCAATCGATGTGCTGGTTAACCACACGCGCTCCGCCGACCTATAATAAACCTTAATTCACCCTTTACCTACCTTGTTAAGTCCAAGTTAGTGTGCCGGTTAACCACACACGCTCCACTAACGACTTAAACAAAGTGTAAAGTGTAATTTCATCGATTAGCACCTTATTCACATTTTCCTAAAGTAACTAAGATTGGGAATTTAATAAAACATTTAGTTACTTTATAATATTCATCATACTTTTAATAAGAATTTTATAAGTCCTTGTCATACCCGTTCGACTAACGACCCTCCACCGATCAAGGAAGCGGTGGGTGAGAGTGGACACCCATTAAGCTGCCATTTTATGAGCAACAACCATATACCCCCATATAAATCGGCTTCGTGAATGAGGCCTACTAATGGTAAGACGACTTGCTCTTATACATATATATATATATATATATATATATATATATATATATATATGTATATATACATATATATTATTAACTTATAAGATTATAAAATATGAATAAGTTTGATTTTTAACTTTTAAAAATCTAGGGGTTGGAAGTAAAGTTTATTAAGTGACTTTACATGTTCCAAAACTTGAGGGCAAGTTTTGTAACTCTACAAAACCTTTCAAATTCATAACTTATGAGTTATTAAAATGAAGACTCTTCATTTTATAACTTATGTGTTCTTTTAATGGGTTTTAACAAAGAGACTTTTGGTTATCCATAACTTGAGGACACGTTATGGACTCAGATAAACACAAAAAGATCATGAATTAAACATTTAAACAAGTAATTCCTATGATCTATCATAAACTCATAAGAACATGAATATTCATATCAAAGTTTCAAGAACATATGAACACATATAATCATGAAATTTTGATATTAGCCATTGAAAATGGATTAGAACAACCATTACACCAACTAAAACAAGTTTAAAACACCAAAACAGTTTACGGTAATGTTTCTACTCCATTTCCAGCAGCAAAAATCGAAATTCTGCACTCTGCCTGACCAACTCGTCGAGTGCACGAACTAACTCGCCGAGTTGGTTGAATTTGTGCTTGTACTCGTCGAGTCCCCCATGGACTCGGCGAGTCCCCTGTGCAGACAACAAGAAATTCAACTTTTTCCCACTATTTTGCATCAAGTATTAACAAAAAAAACCTGGCTCTGATACCACTGATGGGTTATGAGCATTCTAACACCCTTAAGTGTACATGCAACCCTAGAAAACCATGGATCTATGTTTTTCTAAAATACATGCAAAATATGATTTCCCAGATTCATAATCCTATCTAGCATACATGGGGAACTTTTAACATAAAAGATGGCTAGAATTACATACCTTGTAGTTGATTTGATTCCTTGAAAACCTTGAGAGCCTAGCACCCCAAGTGTGATGCCTCAAACGTTTCACACAGCACCAAATGCTTTGGAATAACTTTAAGAGAATGTATAACACTTGCAAAAATCGACTTGCCCTCTCTTATGCTTCTAGTGGCCGACTTTGGATGATATCATGTTCCTTTTATAGTGTGTCACATCTAGGGTTACACCATGTAAACCCTAATGTGACATGACTCTTCATTTCTATAACCCATGGGTTTGTAACTCCCATGGAGCATCCTGTGGGTTTTAACCCAACTTGATAATCCGTGGAGCGTTAGCCCACTATACAAGTTATAGACAATTTACATAATCAAGCCGTATATTTAATTAGTCATCTTTTGATCTCTTAATTAATTCAAATTAATTCTTGATCAATACTAATTACATAATACTATTAATATATTAGAACTTATAATATATTAATAAACCACAAGTGTTATTTCTCTCATTTAGTCTATCCAAATGCATGATGCCATGCAACCCAAATGGACCATGTCGGGTCGGGTCAAGTACATATCAAATATAGTTATGGACTTAGACACCTTATCCAACAATGAGTAGCCCTCCCATCTGATAATTTTGATATAACCTGTGACAGTTTCAAATTTAATACTTTCCTTTTTTACACTGGGAGATTATACTGATACCCCTAGAAATATTTCTAAAATGAGGTTCAAGGGCATACCAGTTGCGACAAGTTAACAGCCTCATCTTCATTATTTTAACCACAACGACTACTCTCAATTCTCTGGTAGAAGGTAATAAGATAATATGAAACATGTTTGATTCCATAAAACAAGTGATAAAGATTTGGTGATGGCCTACAATAGCAAAGTAGAAACATAAAACAAGTCATAAAGATTTGGTCAAAACAGTATGTTGTTTCAACAACAATGGCCAATAATAGCATCCCTAGTTGAATTATAACTAGGGACCATATAGTGTTTTATCTCGATTTTCGCATCACATTTGTTGTCTGGTGAAGAAGAGCAGAGATTTTTTGAATAAAGAAGAGACTTCAAATATTGATATGTGTTTATTATAAAATATGACCCGTATACTACTAGTATCTTCACTTTCGCATGCTTTAAGAAGATGACTTGCACTTGTTAACGTAGTTAATGTTGGATAAGGTGTCTAAGTCCGTAACTATATTTGGTATCAACTTGACCCGACCCAGCATGGTTCATTTGGGTTGCACTTCACCTAACAACTTGTATGGATATACTTTTGAGAATAAGATGTTTATGATATATTAATATATTATTAGTTATAATATATTAATATTATATCATAAATATTATTTAATTAGTATTGATCAAGAATTAATTTAGAATTAATTTTGTGATCAAAATGGAGCTAATTAAATATGGACTCATGTTTATATATATGGATTGGGCTAAGATTTATTTAGGATGGGCTAAGAGTATATGGAATCCATGGATAGTCCATGGAGCTTTTAACCCATGGATCCTAGGTAAATGAAGAGTCATGGAGATTAGGGTTTAACCCTAAATCCTCCATACTATATAAAGGAGTCCTTGGTTCTAGAATTGGCACTAGTGTATGTGTGAGCATAGGTGTGGGCCGATTTCTAGAAGTGTTCTTATTCTCTCAAGAGCTTCCAACTTGTTTTAGTGATTTGTGACACCACTTGAGGCATCCACACTATTGGTGCTAGGCTCATACACTCCAAGCAATCAACCACAAAAGAAAGGTATGTTATTCTACTCAAAGTTTTGTATTACAAGTACCCCATAACATGCTAGTTAGGTTGTGAACCTTGGAAATCAAATTTGCATGTCTTTTAGAGAAAACATAGATCCAAGGTTTCTAGGGTTGCATGTACACCATAGGAGTGTTAGTATGCTCTAAACCCAACAGTGGTATCAGAGCCTAGGCTTGTTTTATTGATACTTGATGCAATCTTGTTGAGAAAGCTCAAAAAACTGCACTCTACAACATGAACTCGCCAAGTCCATGGGGGGGGGGGGGGGGAACTCAACGAGTCCATGTGTAAAATCATCCTACTCGTCGAGTAGGTTCTTGCACTCGACGAGTAGGAGCCCCAGAATGTAGTTTTTTGACTGTTGCTACTGGAAATGGACTAGAAACATTACCCTAAACTGTTTTGGTGTTTTAAAACTTATTCTAGATGGTGTAATGTTTATGCTAATCCATTTACAAAGGCTAATATCAAAATTCCATGTTTTATATGTGTTAAAATGATTCTTGAAATTTTGATATGAATGTTCATGTTCTTATGAGTTTTAGAAGATCATAGGAATTATGTGTAATTTGCTTGTAGTGTAATTCTTGATCTTAATGGCTAATGATGGAATCCACAACTTGTCCTCAAGTTATGGATAACCAAAAGTCACTTCTTTAAAAGTGTCATTAAAGAATAAGAGGTTACCTAAAATGAAGAGTCTTCTTTTTATGGACCATTAAAACTCATAATTTATGAAATGAAAAGTCTTGAATAGTTTCAATACTTGCCTTCAAGTCTTGGAATTTGTAAAGTCTTATACATTAATACTTTAATTCCAAATAGATCCTTGTAATTTTAAAAGTTTAAAATTCAACCCTTATACTTCTATAATATTAAAAGTTTAATTATATATATATATATATATATATATATATATATATATATATATATGTATGTATGTATAAGAATAAGTCAATCTTACCGCAAGTAGGACTCATTCACGAAGCCGATCTATAAGGGGGTTATAAGGTTGTTGCCTATAAAACGGCAGCTTAATGGGTGTCCACTCTCTCTCACCGCTTCCTTGACTGGTGGAGGGTCGTTAGCCGAACGGGTAGGATAGGACCTTAATCCTCATTAAAAGTATAATGAAATTATAAAGTAACTAAACCTTTTTAATTCCCAATCTTAGTTACTTTAGGAAAATGTGAAATGGGTGCTAACCCATGAAATTACACTTTGTACCTTACCAAATCGTTAGTAGAGCGTG
Organism: Lactuca serriola; assembly: GCF_051521515.1. Lineage (NCBI taxonomy): Eukaryota > Viridiplantae > Streptophyta > Magnoliopsida > Asterales > Asteraceae > Lactuca > Lactuca serriola. The sequence goes on from NC_136411.1 coordinate 295,962,996, forward strand.
TGTGGTTAACTGGCACACTAACAAGGACCAGTAAGAGTGGCAAAGGGTGACTTAAGTTTTATCATAGATCGGTGGTGCGCGTGTCGTTAACCAGCACATCGATTAGGTGTTAAATTAAGGGTACCAAGTCAATTTGCATGGTTGTTCACACCTTTTTTGTGATCCTTGGCATCCCAGTCACAAACTTGAGAGGGCACAATCAAGATTCAAACATGCCATTGAAAGTTCAATGTATCTCAAAAGATCTAGGAGTTTCAAATCCAATTAAAACTTAATAATTTATTTCGTTTATAATTGTGGAAATTGGTAAATCGTCATTTACCTACCTTCAAATATTTCATAGCTTGGATTACGGCATCCCACTTCCAAGATATGAAATAGTTTGTGGGGTTCTAGCCTTAATATTTCATTTGGGTGACTTACTAAGGATTATTCATCTAATTAAACTTGTCCTTCTTTCTTTCAGATGTCTCCCAACACTACTACTAGATCAAACCCTACAGGATCCTTTTCCCTCATGAACTTGTGTGGGAAAGTCACTTTTGATGGGTCGAACTTTAATGAATGGATTAGAAACATCAGGATGATTACCCGCTATGAGAACAAGGAATATGTCCTTGATATGGAGCTTAAGGTTATCAATGAGTCCACTGCTACTCCCGAGGAGGTTGCGGAGTACACTGCACATTAGAGGGATGCTACCAAAGTGTCCTGCATCATGTTGGCTACCATGAGTCCCGAACTACAGAAATCCTATGAAGATTTCTACCCCTATGAGATGCACCTGGATCTGATGGATAGGTACCATCAGAGCGCGCGTCAAAAGAGGTATGAAATCATCTCCTCCATGATAACGACCATGATGAAGGATGGTGAACCCATCACCGATCACTTGTAGAAAATGCAAACGTTCGTGGACCGGTTGCTGAAGCTGAATGTGGACTTCCCTGAGGACTTGGCGATTGATATCATTCTCTATTCTTTACCTCCAAGTTATGATTAGTTTCGTATGACTTATCATATGAAAAAGGAGGAAGTTACACTTAGCAAACTTCAAGGACTTTTTAAAGACCGCTGAAAGTAGCCTTAAAGGTAAGTCGGCTGTTACTTCTACTCCTACTCCTACGGCAGCCCCTGTTCTGGCAATTGGGAAGGGAAAGGGGAAGAATAGGAAGACCCCTTCGAAGGGTACCAAGGGAAAGTCCCTTGATCGCTCCTCTTCAAGTGGTACCAACAAAGGTCTCATTCCTCCTTCTTCAAACCCAAAGGAAGCGCAATGCTTCTACTGCCATGAAAAGGGGCACTGGAAGCGAAGCTGCCCCAAATAATTGCAGGATGTGAAGCATGGGAAAGTTAAACCCACCCATGCATGTATTTATACTATATTGTCTGGTAACTCATTACATGCTAACTCTTGGGTGCTTGATACAGGTTGTGGTATTCACATTTGTACTGATTTGCAGGGCCTAAGAAGTAGTGAAGAAGTGGAGCACGGGAAGATAAACCTAATCATGGGCAATAGGAAAGCATCACATGTGACCAAGATTGGAGTTTATTCTTTATTTCTTAATAATGGGTTAACTTTAGATTTGCATAAATGTTGTTACTCGTCAGAAATGGCGAGAAATATTATTTTCCTTCATAGTTTGTACAAAAAAGGTTTCACCTTGTCGTTAGATACTAAAATGGGTGTTATTGATGCTTTTTATAATGATGTGTTTTATTTAAAGCATTACCTTGTGATGGTGTATATGAACTGTGTCGATTGTAGACAACTTAGGAAATAATGTAAATCATATCGATTCATCGATGAGCTTAGATAAAGCATCCTTGTGGCATTGTCGTCTTGGACATGTTAACAAGTAGCGCATAGGCCAACTCCAAAAGGCTGGAGTTTTGGAATCATTTAACCTAAGGTCAGATGATAGTTGCGAATCTCATTTACTTGGAAAAATGACAAAGTCACCCTTCACTGGTACTTGTGAGAGGGGTGAAGGTTTGTTGGACCTCATACACAATGATGTGTGTGGACCCTTCAAATCAGCCACAAGGGATGCTAATCGGTACTATGTGACTTTTACTGATGATTATAGCAGATATGGATATATCTACTTAATCAAGCACAAGTCAAAAATGTCACACCCCCGAACCAGACGGTGGAAATGTCCGAGGGCTATTGTGACTCAATTGAATAGCATCACAATGAATATACTTGAAACATAACATCATACATCACCAAGCATTGAAATATTACAACTGGTAGCGTTTACATTCAGTACATTGATCCATAACATTACATGCCCAAAAGTAAATTGTTCGATACTAATTAAACAAACAGCAAGACATCACTGAGTGCATCTTTCCCTTTCGATTTACCTGTTACCTGAGAATACAAGTATTTTGAAAAAAAACGTCAACATATGAAATGTTGGTGAGTTCATAAGTAATGTTTGAAATATAATGTTTTGTATTGTTTTGAAAACCACCAGAAAATCCGATATTTTCTGAAAAGAGTATAGTATAAAAAGTGTGAAGATTCGTTAGTATGCTTGTTTGTTTCTATAAATGTAAAAAAAAATTGTTAAACTTGGTGTGCATCTCGTAGGTGTATGAATTGAAAACCCTAGGAAAACCCGATGTTTTCCTAATACTTTGAATTAAGCGTTTTATATTTTGTTATTCCGTTGCGACGTGTGTTTTCGATGAGTCCCGGTGACATTGGATTAATTATGGATTGTGAATTGTTATAAACACACGTTAATGAAAACGACTAGTTTACAACTATACAAACGATCCCTTAGGCGTCGTTCGTACTATTCACTTAATCCAACCACCCTGACTTCTCATAGCCCCACAACCGAGGAGGAAAAGAGGGTGCGAAGCCCCCGATATTTCCATAAGTCGTTCAAGGCTATCGTGAATGCGAAGGACCCTTAGCCCGACTCGCATTGGTGAATTCTCGACTTCACTAGCAGTACCAAAGGACCCTTGGGGCCTAGCAGCACAAAAGCCCTTGAAAGTCCTTTTACACGGAATTAGGTCATATAAGACCCAACTACATGTAAGCGAGTTTCCTTCGGGCCTAAAGATCATGTCATTGGGCTAGTTAGGCCCAACAAGCACGATTTGAAACTTTCAGGCCCAAAGATGGTGTATCGACGTCTGGTGTATTCCCACGTGTGTATTGACTTCCCGGAATTTTCGCGTGTGTATTGAAGTAGCGTCGTGTTATTAAGTTCGGATTCGTTATTGATTCGAGACCGAATCAGTTCGTTTGATAACGATTTTGGTGTTGAAGGTGTGTTATATTTCGCCAATAGTCGTGGTACTAGTATTCCATCCTAACAGATTTATTGTTTAAAATCACTAGAATTTTTCTTTTTTGCTGCCCCTTTCTTTTGGATAAATTTACAATTTTGGCCCTTTGTATAAAAGAATTTTCGTTTTAGTCCTTAAACCATTTTTCTTGACACTTTAGTATCAAAACTTATTGAAAAGGTATTTTTCAGCTCAAGTTTATTTGAAAAACAGTTTTAGTCCCTCAAGATGCAGTTTTCTCGGCTGAAACCTCAATTTTCGCAATTTTTACATTTTTGGCCCAAAATAGAAAATTTTTGCATCTTAAGTCCCTTTTGAATATGAAAAGTATTTTTAACCCTTGAAATGGACTTGGAGCACTAGTAGTCCTCTGTTTTACAGAAAATACAGATTCAGCCCCTCTAGTTTAAAAATCTCGCAATTTGGGCCTTGTTGGGCGGAAAAGTGCATTTTTGGCCCATTAGGTTTAAAATTTCACATTTTAGTCCTTCAAAAGAGTAATTTTCCAGAAAATACATTTTTGAAACTGTTTTAACTCATCTCAACCATCAGAATTTTTATTTTGTCATTTTGGGCCCTTTAACTTTATATTTTTAACATTTAAAGTCCAAAAATGGGATTTTAGCCTAAAGGAGTTCATATTAACCAACTTGGTTATTTTCCTAGAGTTGATTTGTATGAAATAATATGATTTATACTTATTTCATTCAACATAATGTAGATCTCGGTTTTGATTTCTTTTTTTTTACTAGATCCAACACCATAATCTCATAAGAACATGTAAATAAACATAGAAATCACACAAAGCATACATATACTCATAGATCTACACATTTGCTTGTATTCCCCCCCCCCCCCCACACAAAACTTATAAAAACCGAAAAATAGGGGGTATGAAGCTCACCTTTGGGTGTGGTTTCGGTTTTGGAGAAGAGATGGAAAGAAATGAGGTGATTTTCGGCCCTAGCAACCTTTCCTTGAAAATCTCGAGTTTAGGAGCTTCTAAGGTGCAAGATCACAAGATTGAATGAATTTAGAAGAGATTTTTATGAAGTGAAGGGAGTTAGATCATAAGTTAGCCATTAACTTACCTTAGATGATGAATCACTTTATGAAGATCCTTAAGCTTCTAGCCAAATTTTTAAGATCTTGGATGGAGAGAGTGGGTGGTTCTTGAGTAATTTAGAGAGTGTTTTTGTGAGGTGTGTGTGTGTGTGTTCTCTCGGCCGAAACAAGAAGGGAGGGAAGAAGTGAGAAGCTTGACAAGATTGTTGCATGGAGATATGTGTGTTGCATGGAAAACCTAAGGACAAAAATGAGGTGTCATGAAATAAGTCAACTCTTCCTTTTCTTTTGGGCTTGTCTTGGGCCGAGAATGGAGAGAGGAGAGAAAGGATTTTTGGGCTTTTTGCCCCTAATCCCATATTAGAGTTAGGTTGAATGATTGTTGGCCTTATAAAATATAAGTGTGATTTTTATGCTTTATTAGGCTAGATTAGGTTAGTTATGGTCCATAGTAGTTCATATAATTTTTAATTTATTTCATTCTAGGCCCAATATGGCCCAAAATGTTGAAATAAATGAAAGTGGGTCCAATTAGAGCCCATTTAAAGGTTCTAAGCCCAAGATAGTCAAATTGGAAGCTTATTGACCCATTGGGCCCAATAGGGAAGTCCTAGTCCAAAATGGACCTACACAAGAACTTCTAGGGTTTCCAATTACTTGTTGACTATTTGAAATGCTTGTATGGTGTACTTGATTGAAATTTTTGATGCCATGAAGTAAGCATCATACATGCTCTTAAGTTTTTGATTCATAATTTTACTTAAGTGTTGAAATTACAAGGCACAAAATTTCTAGTTGTGACATCATCCCCCCGTTAGAGGGAATTTCGTCCCGAAATTCTGTTTGAAAGCTAGATTTGAGAATGCTAGAATAGGTGAGGGTACTTTTGCTTCATTTGGTCTTCGCGTTCCCACGTGAATTCTGGTCCATGCTTTGTGTTCCACCGTACTTTCACGATCGGGATACGACTTTGCTTAGTACGCTTCACCTCCCTGTCCATGATTTCAATCGGCTCTTCCACGAACAGGAGATTCTCGTTGATTTCGATCTTGTCAAGGGGAATGACGAGTGTTTCATCTGATAGGCACTTCTTTAGATTAGAGACATGGAACACGGGGTGTACACTGTTTAGCTCTGTGGGTAGTTGCAGTTTGTATGCAACTGGACCTATTCGGGCGACGATTTTGAAAGGTCCAATGTATCGTGGGTTCAGTTTTCCCCGCTTCCCAAAACGAATAACTCCTTTCCAGGGTGAGACTTTTAACAATACTCGATCCCCGACCTGAAATTCTATGGGCTTTCACCGTTTATCGGCGTAGCTCTTTTGTCGGTCGCGCGATGCTTGTAATCGAGCTCTGATTTGAATGATCTTTTCCGTGGTTTCACGAATGATCTCCGGTCCTGTTAGTGCCTTGTCCGACGTGAGTGCTCTTGCTAGCTGGGTGTCGCCTACTTAAGCCCAACATAACGGTGATCTACACTTACGACCGTATAGTGCTTCGAAAGGAGCGACCTTGATGCTCGAATGGTAACTGTTGTTATAAAAGAATTCGACTAAAGGTAAATGGGTATCCCAAGACTTCCCAAAGTCTATCACACATGCGCGAAGCATGTCTTCGAGCGTTTGAATGGTTCGTTCACTTTGACCATCCGTTTGCGGATGATAAGCGGTGCTCATGTCGAGATGAGTTCCAAGTGCTTTTTGGAGTGATTGCCAAAAACGCGAAGTGAACCTACCGTCTCTATCTGAGATAATAGACGCCGACACTCCATGGAGTCTCACGATTTCGTGAATGTATAAACGTGTCAATCTCTCCATCTTGTAGGATTCTTTTATTGGCAGGAAATGGGCAGATTTCGTCAGTCGGTCGACTATTACCCATATGGTGTCTAGTCCATCCGGCGTCTTGGGTAGCTTGGTCACGAAATCCATAGAAATCCCTTCCCATTTCTACTCAGTGGTTACCGGTTGCTGCAATAACCCTGAGGGCTTCTGGTACTCCACCTTTACCTTGGCACAAGTAAGGCACTTACTAACATAGGTCGCGATTTCCGCCTTCATGTTAGGCCACCAATAGTGTTGTTTAATATCCGAATACATCTTGTCTGAGCCGGGATGGATGGAGTATCGCGTCTTGTGGGCTTCCTTCATGACTACCTCCCTAAATCCTCCGAGTTTAGGGACCCAAATACGGTTCATGAAATAGTATACTCCATTCTCCTTTGCCTCTAGGTTCTTCTCCATTCCGCGTAATGCTTCGCTTGCTCTATTTTCCGTCTTCATGGCCTCTAACTGGGCTACCCCAATTTGAGTGGTTAGGTGAGATTGAATGGTTATTGAGAGAGTTTTCGTATGACGATTAGAGTACTCCTTCCGGCTCAATGCATCAGCTACCACGTTGGCCTTGCCCGGGTGGTACTTGATTTCACACTCGTAATCGTTTAATAATTCAACCCATCTTCGTTGCCTCATGTTCAACTCTTTCTGGTTTAAGATGTGTTGGAGGCTCTTGTGGTCCGTGAAGATGGTGCACTTTGTACCATAAAGGTAATGCCTCCAAATCTTCAGGGCAAAGAACACGGCTCCCAATTCTAGGTCATGGGTCGTATAATTCACTTCGTGCGTCTTTAGTTGGCGGGATGCGTAAGCTATCACCCTTCCATGCTGCATGAGAATGCAACCTAAACCCTGATTTGACGCATCATAGTAGACCACGAAATCTTCCGTTCCCTCTGGTAGAGATAGTACCGGGACACTACAGAGAGCTTGCTTCAGGGTTCAGAATGCGACTTCTTGTTTTTCCATCCATTTGAATGGTACGCCCTTTTGTGCAAGCAAGGTAAGTGGCTTGGCGATCTTAGAGAAGTTTTGAATGAATCTCCTATAGTAGCCTGCTAGACCCAAGAATTGACGGATTTCCGTGGGTGTTGTCGGGACTGCCCATCCTTCAACAACTTTGACCTTAGAGGGATCCACATGAATTCCATCTTGGCTAACAACATGGCCTAGGAAGTTCACACCACAGAGCCAGAACTCACACTTGGAGAGTTTTGCGTATAGCTTTTCCGATCGTAGAGTTTCTAGGATTTGTCGGAGATGTTGGCCATGCTCTTCTTCGCTTCGGGAATAGACGAGAATGTCGTCGATGAAGACAATGACAAAGTTGTCGAGGAATGGTCGACAGATTCGGTTCATCAGATCCATAAATGCGGCAGGGGCATTTGTTAGACCGAAGGGCATTACGATGAATTCATAATGTCCGTAACGAGTTCGGAAAGCGGTTTTAGGAATATCCTCTTCCCGGACTTTGAGTTGATGGTATCCAGACCATAGGTCTATCTTGGAAAAGTAACTACCTCCTTGGAGCTGGTCAAATAGGTTGTCGATTCATGGGAGTGGATAGCGATTTTTGACAGTGAGTTTATTTAACTCTCTGTAATCGATGCACATTCTAAAAGATCCGTCCTTCTTTTTGACAAAGAGGACTGGAGCTCCCCATGGCGAGTAACTAGGTCGGATGAAACCCTTGTCCAAGAGTTCACTGAGTTGGCTGGACAATTCCAGCATTTCAGCAGGAGCTAGCCGGTAGGGTGATTTAGCGAGAGGAGTTGCTCCTGGAACGAGGTCAATTCGGAACTCCACTTGTCTCTTTGGGGATACTCTAGGAAGATCTTTAGGAAACACGTCTGGGAACTCACGTGCTACAGGAATGTCTTGAACGTTAACCTCTTCCTTGGTTTTATCCACTATGTGAGCCAGGAACGCCAAATTGTTCTTTCGTAGATGTTTTTGTGCCTGGATGCACGAGATGAGGCGAAGGTTCATGCTAGGTTTGTCTCCGTAAATTACTAGGGTTTCGTGATTGGGAAGGTGAAGGCAAACGGCCTTCTCGTGACACATAATTTCAGCATGGTGGGGGCTTAACCAGTCCATGCCGATAATCACATCGAAACTCCTAATGGAAACCGACATTAAGTCTATTCGAAAGACGTGTTGATTTAAGGTTAGGGTACATCCGGTGTAGATTTCCCCAGTGGATTCGGTTTTCCCATTGTCCATTTCCACCGTAAAGGTTTCATTGAGCTTCTGGGGTTGTTGTTTTAATAAATGCTTAAATTTATTGCTTACGAAACTTCGCTCTACTCCGGCGTCAAATAGGATGCATGCATAAGTGTGGTTTAGGAGAAACGTACCGGTAACAACAGCGGGGTCCTAAATCGCCTCTCCCTGACCCATGGTCAGCATCCTTCCTATACCTCCATTTCCGGGATTGTTGTTGTTAAAGCAATCTCGGCGGAAATGCCCAGTCCTCCCACACCCATAGCAGGTGTGGCTAGGCCCTGCATTGTTGTCGCCGGTGTTGATGTTGTTGTTGTTGCGGGTGTTGTTGTTGTTGTTGCTGTTTCCTTGTTGTTGGTTCTGGGGAGGGTAAGTCCTGCAGTACCTCGCCGTGTGTCCCCTCCGATTGCAGCTGGTGCACTGCAACTCCTTGCATTCTCCATTATGATGGAAACCGCACTTGTTGCACTTGGGAAGATTACCGGAATAAGGTCTAGGAGCATTTGGAGCAGCTGAGGCTGGAGCATGTGGTGTTGCTGTAACTTGCGCGGTGGCAGCATTAACTGCCACTGTCTGTTGCTTCTTAGAGGTCTCGGGGCCCTGATGCCCCTTCCTCTTGTTGTTCTTCCCTTTCTTGCCATCACCTTCCTTCTTGCCTTCAACCTCCGCTGGCTTCTCACCCTTCTTGTTGTTGTGGTCATACAGCTTCTTCGCCAATCTTTTTGCACTGTCAAAAGTTTCGGGGTTTGCAGCTATCACGTTCCCTTGGATCGGAGAGGTTAGTCCCCAAATGAATCGTTCAATCTTCTTTCCTTCCAAGGTGATCATGCTCGGGCATAACAGAGATAGTTCACTAAATCTTGATATGTAGGCATCGATATCAACATTCCGTACGGTGGGGTTCCACAGTTCTTGCTCCATTTTCTGAATCTCACCTCAAGGGCAGTATTCAGCCATCAGCATTTCTTTCATTTCTGCCCATGGCATGGAGTTGGCTACAGGGAGTGTCATGGCTTCCACGTGTCCGTTCCACCAAGTGAGCGCTTGGTCAACAAAAGTGCAGGCTGCAAACTTCACCTTCATTTCCTCAGGACAATCGCATATCTCGAATACCGATTCCACCTTCTCGATTCATCGCTTTAGGGTGATTACTCCTCCAGTGCCGTTAAAGGTTCGTTGTTTGGCATTTGTGAAGTCCTTGTAGGTACACGTTTTGGTGGGTCCTTGATTCATTCCGTTGTTCGAACTCCCGGCCCCTTGCCCATTGCCTCCTCCGTTGTTCCCTTGGTGAATTTTTGCCATAGCTGCGGTGACCGCAACAGACACAGCCGCCTGGAATGCAGTGGAGTCAACTTCGGGTGGGGTTGGTCCAGGGTATCCGCGAGTAGGTCGGCGAGGCATCTTTCTGTCATAAAACGGAAAGACGTTGAGTGTTTGTGGGTTCTGTGAGGTTGTGATCCTACTGACTAGGTGAATGGTACGAGTTTAAGTACTTCTACAAATTAGCATACGATCATAAATTCTCAACACATAGCAATTTGCAATCTCATAATAGAACACGTAAAAATTTCACTAATATTATCCGCATTTGATACATGAAAATTTTGCTCAAGAGAGCATACATAAGTGATATTAATTCGGCAGCATAACAGCTCTATGAGTAGTGTAGTCACTTAAACATAGAGTCGAAGTACATAGCATAGTTCCTAATGACCTAGTAAGATAAGTCTATCGCTAACCCCAATGAGCTGTGTCCGGGGGTGGTGCCGAGGATGTGGATGCTCCCTGAAGACGAGCCACCAGTCGTTCTACGTCCTGGAGTCGAGACTCCCACCTCACCTGCCTCATGTGGAACTCTCGAAGGACGTCACGTGTCTCCTGTTCCGCACGCTCGACCCTAGTCCACAACTGGCGTACCTGATCAGCAGTGCCCTGAGCAAGGTCGCCAGTGTTCCGTAATCGTCTCACCATGACCGGTAGGGCTCGGTCGGCCGGTCCTCAGTCCCTCAGGTCAAAGAACTCACCTGACATGCCGTACGAGGGTCGCTGTCCCTGCTGTCTGCTCCATCTCCAAAGATCAATACCCCAGGGAGTTGTAGGACCAGTGGGGCCTACCCGGTAAGCAGGCACCCTGATCGGGTAAGGGGGGTTGATGACTTCGGACTCCGCATCCGAATCACCCCCTTCACTGTCATCGGGTTCCTCCTCGAAGCTTCCTTCATCTTCTTCTGGTTCGGCAGGCTCGCCCTCGACTCCTGCCTCCGGTTCCCCGTTAGATTCTTCCTCAGGCTCTTCCTCAGGCTCCTCGTCTAACAATTCGTTATTCCCCTGATTAGGGAAGTAAGGATCTCCGGGGTGATGAAAACCAGCCATGTTGTCTGCGTGAGTATGTAAATATGCTGACATTCTTCCTAGGATGCTACAACTATTGTACAGACTAAGCAGGCGTTCTCTTTTTGGTGCTAAAGGGGTATAGTTTTAGGTTCCCTAGCTATCACGATCTCATCAGAACGTGTGTTAGTTATACTTTGGATAGAATGTAGTTGATCAGGCTACACCCACTCCTTGGTACCACTAAGAACAGTCCTGAATTAACCGGGATACTAGCATTATCTTGTTTAGTTCGGCGTTATGTTCTTATTCCTAATGCAAGCAAGGGTGTTTTATTGTTGTGTTTACTTGTTTTGTTCAGAGTTCTGTTAGTCCCTCTTTTGGTTTATAGTTGCATATCAATGTGTGGTTAGATATGCTAGTTCACTATAAACAGAGCTCTGATACCAACCTGTTACACCCCCGAACCAGACGGCGGAAACGTCCGAGGGCTATTGTGACTCAATTGAATACCATCACAATGAATATACATGAAACATAACATCATACATCACCAAGCATTGAAATATTACAACTGGTAGCGTTTACATTCAGTACATTGATCCATAACATTACATGCCCAAAAGTAAATTGTTCGATACTAATTAAACAAACAGCAAGACATCACTGAGTACATTTTTCCCTTTTGATTTACCTGTTACCTGAGAATACAAGTATTTTGAAAAAAAAAACGTCAACATATGAAATGTTGGTGAGTTCATAAGTAATGTTTGAAATATAATGTTTTGTATTGTTTTGAAAACCACCAGAAAATCCGATATTTTCTGAAAAGAGTATAGTATAAAAAGTGTGAAGATTCGTTAGTATGCTTGTTTGTTTCTATAAATGTAAAAAAAAATTGTTAAACTTGGTGTGCATCTCGTAGGTGTATGAATTGAAAACCCTAGGAAAACCCGATGTTTTCCTAATACTTTGAATTAAGCGTTTTATATTTTGTTATTCCGTTGCGACGTGTGTTTTCGATGAGTCCCGGTGACATTGGATTAATTATGGATTGTGAATTGTTATAAACACACGTTAATGAAAACGACTAGTTTACAACTATACAAACGATCCCTTAGGCGTCGTTCGTACTATTCACTTAATCCAACCACCCTGACTTCTCATAGCCCCACAACCGAGGAGGAAAAGAGGGTGCGAAGCCCCCGATATTTCCATAAGTCGTTCAAGGCTATCGTGAATGCGAAGGACCCTTAGCCCGACTCGCATTGGTGAATTCTCGACTTCACTAGCAGTACCAAAGGACCCTTGGGGCCTAGCAGCACAAAAGCCCTTGAAAGTCCTTTTACACGGAATTAGGTCATATAAGACCCAACTACATGTAAGCGAGTTTCCTTCGGGCCTAAAGATCATGTCATTGGGCTAGTTAGGCCCAACAAGCACGATTTGAAACTTTCAGGCCCAAAGATGGTGTATCGACGTCTGGTGTATTCCCACGTGTGTATTGACTTCCCGGAATTTTCGCGTGTGTATTGAAGTAGCGTCGTGTTATTAAGTTCGGATTCGTTATTGATTCGAGACCGAATCAGTTCGTTTGATAACGATTTTGGTGTTGAAGGTGTGTTATATTTCGCCAATAGTCGTGGTACTAGTATTCCATCCTAACAGATTTATTGTTTAAAATCACTAGAATTTTTCTTTTTTGCTGCCCCTTTCTTTTGGATAAATTTACAATTTTGGCCCTTTGTATAAAAGAATTTTCGTTTTAGTCCTTAAACCATTTTTCTTGACACTTTAGTATCAAAACTTATTGAAAAGGTATTTTTCAGCTCAAGTTTATTTGAAAAACAGTTTTAGTCCCTCAAGATGCAGTTTTCTCGGCTGAAACCTCAATTTTCGCAATTTTTACATTTTTGGCCCAAAATAGAAAATTTTTGCATCTTAAGTCCCTTTTGAATATGAAAAGTATTTTTAACCCTTGAAATGGACTTGGAGCACTAGTAGTCCTCTGTTTTACAGAAAATACAGATTCAGCCCCTCTAGTTTAAAAATCTCGCAATTTGGGCCTTGTTGGGCGGAAAAGTGCATTTTTGGCCCATTAGGTTTAAAATTTCACATTTTAGTCCTTCAAAAGAGTAATTTTCCAGAAAATACATTTTTGAAACTGTTTTAACTCATCTCAACCATCAGAATTTTTATTTTGTCATTTTGGGCCCTTTAACTTTATATTTTTAACATTTAAAGTCCAAAAATGGGATTTTAGCCTAAAGGAGTTCATATTAACCAACTTGGTTATTTTCCTAGAGTTGATTTGTATGAAATAATATGATTTATACTTATTTCATTCAACATAATGTAGATCTCGGTTTTGATTTCTTTTTTTTTACTAGATCCAACACCATAATCTCATAAGAACATGTAAATAAACATAGAAATCACACAAAGCATACATATACTCATAGATCTACACATTTGCTTGTATTCCCCCCCCCCCCCCCACACAAAACTTATAAAAACCGAAAAATAGGGGGTATGAAGCTCACCTTTGGGTGTGGTTTCGGTTTTGGAGAAGAGATGGAAAGAAATGAGGTGATTTTCGGCCCTAGCAACCTTTCCTTGAAAATCTCGAGTTTAGGAGCTTCTAAGGTGCAAGATCACAAGATTGAATGAATTTAGAAGAGATTTTTATGAAGTGAAGGGAGTTAGATCATAAGTTAGCCATTAACTTACCTTAGATGATGAATCACTTTATGAAGATCCTTAAGCTTCTAGCCAAATTTTTAAGATCTTGGATGGAGAGAGTGGGTGGTTCTTGAGTAATTTAGAGAGTGTTTTTGTGAGGTGTGTGTGTGTGTGTTCTCTCGGCCGAAACAAGAAGGGAGGGAAGAAGTGAGAAGCTTGACAAGATTGTTGCATGGAGATATGTGTGTTGCATGGAAAACCTAAGGACAAAAATGAGGTGTCATGAAATAAGTCAACTCTTCCTTTTCTTTTGGGCTTGTCTTGGGCCGAGAATGGAGAGAGGAGAGAAAGGATTTTTGGGCTTTTTGCCCCTAATCCCATATTAGAGTTAGGTTGAATGATTGTTGGCCTTATAAAATATAAGTGTGATTTTTATGCTTTATTAGGCTAGATTAGGTTAGTTATGGTCCATAGTAGTTCATATAATTTTTAATTTATTTCATTCTAGGCCCAATATGGCCCAAAATGTTGAAATAAATGAAAGTGGGTCCAATTAGAGCCCATTTAAAGGTTCTAAGCCCAAGATAGTCAAATTGGAAGCTTATTGACCCATTGGGCCCAATAGGGAAGTCCTAGTCCAAAATGGACCTACACAAGAACTTCTAGGGTTTCCAATTACTTGTTGACTATTTGAAATGCTTGTATGGTGTACTTGATTGAAATTTTTGATGCCATGAAGTAAGCATCATACATGCTCTTAAGTTTTTGATTCATAATTTTACTTAAGTGTTGAAATTACAAGGCACAAAATTTCTAGTTGTGACATCATCCCCCCGTTAGAGGGAATTTCGTCCCGAAATTCTGTTTGAAAGCTAGATTTGAGAATGCTAGAATAGGTGAGGGTACTTTTGCTTCATTTGGTCTTCGCGTTCCCACGTGAATTCTGGTCCATGCTTTGTGTTCCACCGTACTTTCACGATCGGGATACGACTTTGCTTAGTACGCTTCACCTCCCTGTCCATGATTTCAATCGGCTCTTCCACGAACAGGAGATTCTCGTTGATTTCGATCTTGTCAAGGGGAATGACGAGTGTTTCATCTGATAGGCACTTCTTTAGATTAGAGACATGGAACACGGGGTGTACACTGTTTAGCTCTGTGGGTAGTTGCAGTTTGTATGCAACTGGACCTATTCGGGCGACGATTTTGAAAGGTCCAATGTATCGTGGGTTCAGTTTTCCCCGCTTCCCAAAACGAATAACTCCTTTCCAGGGTGAGACTTTTAACAGTACTCGATCCCCGACCTGAAATTCTATGGGCTTTCACCGTTTATCGGCGTAGCTCTTTTGTCGGTCGCGCGATGCTTGTAATCGAGCTCTGATTTGAATGATCTTTTCCGTGGTTTCACGAATGATCTCCGGTCCTGTTAGTGCCTTGTCCGACGTGAGTGCTCTTGCTAGCTGGGTGTCGCCTACTTAAGCCCAACATAACGGTGATCTACACTTACGACCGTATAGTGCTTCGAAAGGAGCGACCTTGATGCTCGAATGGTAACTGTTGTTATAAAAGAATTCGACTAAAGGTAAATGGGTATCCCAAGACTTCCCAAAGTCTATCACACATGCGCGAAGCATGTCTTCGAGCGTTTGAATGGTTCGTTCACTTTGACCATCCGTTTGCGGATGATAAGCGGTGCTCATGTCGAGATGAGTTCCAAGTGCTTTTTGGAGTGATTGCCAAAAACGCGAAGTGAACCTACCGTCTCTATCTAAGATAATAGACGCCAACACTCCATGGAGTCTCACGATTTCGTGAATGTATAAACGTGTCAATCTCTCCATCTTGTAGGATTCTTTTATTGGCAGGAAATGGGCAGATTTCGTCAGTCGGTCGACTATTACCCATATGGTGTCTAGTCCATCCGGCGTCTTGGGTAGCTTGGTCACGAAATCCATAGAAATCCCTTCCCATTTCCACTCAGTGGTTACCGGTTGCTGCAATAACCCTGAGGGCTTCTGGTACTCCACCTTTACCTTGGCACAAGTAAGGCACTTACTAACATAGGTCGCGATTTCCGCCTTCATGTTAGGCCACCAATAGTGTTGTTTAATATCCGAATACATCTTGTCTGAGCCGGGATGGATGGAGTATCGCGTCTTGTGAGCTTCCTTCATGACTACCTCCCTAAATCCTCCGAGTTTAGGGACCCAAATACGGTTCATGAAATAGTATACTCCATTCTCCTTTGCCTCTAGGTTCTTCTCCATTCTGCGTAATGCTTCGCTTGCTCTATTTTCCGTCTTCATGGCCTCTAACTGGGCTACCCCAATTTGAGTGCTTAGGTGAGATTGAATGGTTATTGAGAGAGTTTTCGTACGACGATTAGAGTACTCCTTCCGGCTCAATGCATCAGCTACCACGTTGGCCTTGCCCGGGTGGTACTTGATTTCACACTCGTAATCGTTTAATAATTCAACCCATCTTCGTTGCCTCATGTTCAACTCTTTCTGGTTTAAGATGTGCTGGAGGCTCTTGTGGTCCGTGAAGATGGTGCACTTTGTACCATAAAGGTAATGCCTCCAAATATTCAGGGCAAAGAACACGGCTCCCAATTCTAGGTCATGGGTCGTATAATTCACTTCGTGCGTCTTTAGTTGGCGGGATGCGTAAGCTATCACCCTTCCATGCTGCATGAGAATGCAACCTAAACCCTGATTTGACGCATCATAGTAGACCACGAAATCTTCCGTTCCCTCTGGTAGAGATAGTACCGGGACACTACAGAGAGCTTGCTTCAGGGTTCAGAATGCGACTTCTTGTTTTTCCGTCCATTTGAATGGTACGCCCTTTTGTGCAAGCAAGGTAAGTGGCTTGGCGATCTTAGAGAAGTTTTGAATGAATCTCCTATAGTAGCCTGCTAGACCCAAGAATTGACGGATTTCCGTGGGTGTTGTCGGGACTGCCCATCCTTCAACAGCTTTGACCTTAGAGGGATCCACATGAATTCCATCTTGGCTAACAACATGGCCTAGGAAGTTCACACCACAGAGCCAGAACTCACACTTGGAGAGTTTTGCGTAAAGCTTTTCCGATCGTAGAGTTTCTAGGATTTGTCGGAGATGTTGGCCATGCTCTTCTTCGCTTCGGGAATAGACGAGAATGTCGTCGATGAAGACAATGACAAAGTTGTCGAGGAATGGTCGACAGATTCGGTTCATCAGATCCATAAATGCGGCAGGGGCATTTGTTAGACCGAAGGGCATTACGATGAATTCATAATGTCCGTAACGAGTTCGGAAAGCGGTTTTAGGAATATCCTCTTCCCGGACTTTGAGTTGATGGTATCCAGACCATAGGTCTATCTTGGAAAAGTAACTACCTCCTTGGAGCTGGTCAAATAGGTTGTCGATTCATGGGAGTGGATAGCGATTTTTGACAGTGAGTTTATTTAACTCTCTGTAATCGATGCACATTCTAAAAGATCCGTCCTTCTTTTTGACAAAGAGGACTGGAGCTCCCCATGGCGAGTAACTAGGTCGGATGAAACCCTTGTCCAAGAGTTCACTGAGTTGGCTGGACAATTCCAGCATTTCAGCAGGAGCTAGCCGGTAGGGTGATTTAGCGAGAGGAGTTGCTCCTGGAACGAGGTCAATTCGGAACTCCACTTGTCTCTTTGGGGATACTCTAGGAAGATCTTTAGGAAACACGTCTGGGAACTCACGTAATACAGGAATGTCTTGAACGTTAACCTCTTCCTTGGTTTTATCCACTATGTGAGCCAGGAACGCCAAATTGTTCTTTCGTAGATGTTTTTGTGCCTGGATGCACGAGATGAGGCGAAGGTTCATGCTAGGTTTGTCTCCGTAAATTACTAGGGTTTCGTGATTGGGAAGGTGAAGGCAAACGGCCTTCTCGTGACACATAATTTCAGCATGATGGGGGCTTAACCAGTCCATGCCGATAATCACATCGAAACTCCTAATGGAAACCGACATTAAGTCTATTCGAAAGACGTGTTGATTTAAGGTTAGGGTACATCCGGTGTAGATTTCCCCAGTGGATTCGGTTTTCCCATTGTCCATTTCCACCGTAAAGGTTTCATTGAGCTTCTGGGGTTGTTGTTTTAATAAATGCTTAAATTTATTGCTTACGAAACTTCGCTCTACTCCGGCGTCAAATAGGATGCATGCATAAGTGTGGTTTAGGAGAAACGTACCGGTAACAACAACGGGGTCCTAAATCGCCTCTCCCTGACCCATGGTCAGCATCCTTCCTGTACCTCCATTTCCGGGATTGTTGTTGTTAAAGCAATCTCGGCGGAAATGCCCAGTCCTCCCACACCCATAGCAGGTGTGGCTAGGCCCTGCATTGTTGTCGCCGGTGTTGATGTTGTTGTTGTTGCGGGTGTTGTTGTTGTTGTTGCTGTTTCCTTGTTGTTGGTTCTGGGGAGGATAAGTCCTGCAGTACCTCGCCATGTGTCCCCTCCGATTGCAGCTGGTGCACTGCAACTCCTTGCATTCTCCATTATGATGGAAACCGCACTTGTTGCACTTGGGAAGATTACCAGAATAAGGTCTAGGAGCATTTGGAGCAGCTGAGGCTGGAGCATGTGGTGTAGCTGTAACTTGCGCGGTGGCAGCATTAACTGCCACTGTCTGTTGCTTCTTAGAGGTCTCGGGGCCCTGATGCCCCTTCCTCTTGTTGTTCTTCCCTTTCTTGCCATCACCTTCCTTCTTGCCTTCAACCTCCGCTGGCTTCTCACCCTTCTTGTTGTTGTGGTCATACAGCTTCTTCGCCAATCTTTTTGCACTGTCAAAAGTTTCGGGGTTTGCAGCTATCACGTTCCCTTGGATCGGAGAGGTTAGTCCCCAAATGAATCGTTCAATCTTCTTTCCTTCCAAGGTGATCATGCTCGGGCATAGCAGAGATAGTTCACTAAATCTTGATATGTAGGCATCGATATCAACATTCCGTACGGTGGGGTTCCACAGTTCTTGCTCCATTTTCTGAATCTC
Source organism: Lactuca serriola (assembly GCF_051521515.1). NCBI lineage: Eukaryota > Viridiplantae > Streptophyta > Magnoliopsida > Asterales > Asteraceae > Lactuca > Lactuca serriola. The sequence goes on from NC_136411.1 coordinate 295,981,467, forward strand.
ACCTCGAGGGAAGTATTCAGCCATCAGCATTTCTTTCATTTCTGCCCATGGCATGGAGTTGGCTACAGGGAGTGTCATGGCTTCCACGTGTCCGTTCCACCAAGTGAGCGCTTGGTCAACAAAAGTGCAGGCTGCAAACTTCACCTTCATTTCCCCAGGACAATCGCATATCTCGAATACCGATTCCACCTTCTCGATCCATCGCTTTAGGGTGATTACTCCTCCAGTGCCGTTAAAGGTTCGTTGTTTGGCATTTGTGAAGTCCTTGTAGGTACACGTTTTGGTGGGTCCTTGATTCATTCCGTTGTTCGAACTCCCGGCCCCTTGCCCGTTGCCTCCTCCGTTGTTCCCTTGGTGAATTTTTGCCATAGCTGCGGTGACCGCAACAGACACAGCCGCCTGGAATGCAGTGGAGTCAACTTCGGGTGGGGTTGGTCCAGGGTATCCGCGAGTAGGTCGGCGAGGCATCTTTCTGTCATAAAACGGAAAGACGTTGAGTGTTTGTGGGTTCTGTGAGGTTGTGATCCTACTGACTAGGTGCATGGTACGAGTTTAAGTACTTCTACAAATTAGCATACGATCATAAATTCTCAACACATAGCAATTTGCAATCTCGTAATAGAACACGTAAAAATTTCACTAATATTATCCGCATTTGATACATGAAAATTTTGCTCAAGAGAGCATACATAAGTGATATTAATTCGGCAGCATAACAGCTCTATGAGTAGTGTAGTCACTTAAACATAGAGTCGAAGTACATAGCATAGTTCCTAATGACCTAGTAAGATAAGTCTATCGCTAACCGCAATGAGCTGTGTCCGGGGGTGGTGCCGAGGATGTGGATGCTCCCTGAAGACGAGCCACCAGTCGTTCTGCGTCCTGGAGTCGAGACTCCCACCTCACCTGCCTCATGTGGAACTCTCGAAGGACGTCACGTGTCTCCTGTTCCGCACGCTCGACCCTAGTCCACAACTGGCGTACCTGATCAGCAGTGCCCTGAGCAAGGTCGCCAGTGTTCCGTAATCGTCTCACCATGACCGGTAGGGCTCGGTCGGCCGGTCCTCAGTCCCTCAGGTCAAAGAACTCACCTGACATGCCGTACGAGGGTCGCTGTCCCTGCTGTCTGCTCCATCTCCAAAGATCAATACCCCAGGGAGTTGTAGGACCAGTGGGGCCTACCCGGTAAGCAGGCACCCTGATCGGGTAAGGGGGGTTGATGACTTCGGACTCCGCGTCCGAATCACCCCCTTCACTGTCATCGGGTTCCTCCTCGAAGCTTCCTTCATCTTCTTCTGGTTCGGCAGGCTCGCCCTCGACTCCTGCCTCCGGTTCCCCGTCAGATTCTTCCTCAGGCTCTTCCTCAGGCTCCTCGTCTAACAATTCGTTATTCCCCTGATTAGGGAAGTAAGGATCTCCGGGGTGATGAAAACCAACCATGTTGTCTGCGTGAGTATGTAAATATGCTGACATTCTTCCTAGGATGCTACAACTATTGTACAGACTAAGCAGGCGTTCTCTTTTTGGTGCTAAAGGGGTATAGTTTTAGGTTCCCTAGCTATCACGATCTCATCAGAACGTGTGTTAGTTATACTTTGGATAGAATGTAGTTGATCAGGCTACACCCACTCCTTGGTACCACTAAGAACAGTCCTGAATTAACCGGGATACTAGCATTATCTTGTTTAGTTCGGCGTTATGTTCTTATTCCTAATGCAAGCAAGGGTGTTTTATTGTTGTGTTTACTTGTTTTGTTCAGAGTTCTGTTAGTCCCTCTTTTGGTTTATAGTTGCATATCAATGTGTGGTTAGATATGCTAGTTCACTATAAACAGAGCTCTGATACCAACCTGTTACACCCCCGAACCAGACGGCGGAAACGTCCGAGGGCTATTGTGACTCAATTGAATACCATCACAATGAATATACATGAAACATAACATCATACATCACCAAGCATTGAAATATTACAACTGGTAGCGTTTACATTCAGTACATTGATCCATAACATTACATGCCCAAAAGTAAATTGTTCGATACTAATTAAACAAACAGCAAGACATCACTGAGTACATTTTTCCCTTTCGATTTACCTGTTACCTGAGAATACAAGTATTTTGAAAAAAAACGTCAACATATGAAATGTTGGTGAGTTCATAAGTAATGTTTGAAATATAATGTTTTGTATTGTTTTGAAAACCACCAGAAAATCCGATATTTTCTGAAAAGAGTATAGTATAAAAAGTGTAAAGATTCGTAAGTATGCTTGTTTGTTTCTATAAATGTAAAAAAAAATTGTTAAACTTGGTGTGCATCTCGTAGGTGTATGAATTGAAAACCCTAGGAAAACCCGATGTTTTCCTAATACTTTGAATTAAGCGTTATATATTTTGTTATTCCGTTGCGACGTGTGTTTTCGATGAGTCCCGGTGACATTGGATTAATTATGGATTGTGAATTGTTATAAACACACGTTAATGAAAACGACTTGTTTACAACTATACAAACGATCCCTTAGGCGTCGTTCGTACTATTCACTTAATCCAACCACCCTGACTTCTCATAGCCCCACAACCGAGGAGGAAAAGAGGGTGCGAAGCCCCCGATATTTCCATAAGTCGTTCAAGGCTATCGTGAATGCGAAGGACCCTTAGCCCGACTCGCATTGGTGAATTCTCGACTTCACTAGCAGTACCAAAGGACCCTTGGGGCCCAGCAGCACAAAAGCCCTTGAAAGTCCTTTTACACGGAATTAGGTCATATAAGACCCAACTACATGTAAGCGAGTTTCCTTCGGGCCTAAAGATCATGTCATTGGGCTAGCTAGGCCCAACAAGCACGATTTGAAACTTTCAGGCCCAAAGATGGTGTATCGACGTCTGGTGTATTCCCACGTGTGTATTGACTTCCCGGAATTTTCGCGTGTGTATTGAAGTAGCGTCGTGTTATTAAGTTCGGATTCGTTATTGATTCGAGACCGAATCAGTTCGTTTGATAACGATTTTGGTGTTGAAGGTGTGTTATATTTCGCCAATAGTCATGGTACTAGTATTCCATCCTAACAGATTTATTGTTTAAAATCACTAGAATTTTTCTTTTTTGCTGCCCCTTTCTTTTGGATAAATTTACAATTTTGGCCCTTTGTATAAAAGAATTTTCGTTTTAGTCCTTAAACCATTTTTCTTGACACTTTAGTATCAAAACTTATTGAAAAGGTATTTTTCAGCTCAAGTTTATTTGAAAAACAGTTTTAGTCCCTCAAGATGCAGTTTTCTCGGCTGAAACCTCAATTTTTGCAATTTTTACATTTTTGGCCCAAAATAGAAAATTTTTGCATCTTTAGTCCCTTTTGAATATGAAAAGTATTTTTAACCCTTGAAATGGACTTGGAGCACTAGTAGTCCTCTGTTTTACAGAAAATACAGATTCAGCCCCTCTAGTTTAAAAATCTCGCAATTTGGGCCTTGTTGGGCGGAAAAGTGCATTTTTGGCCCATTAGGTTTAAAATTTCACATTTTAGTCCTTCAAAAGAGTAATTTTCCAGAAAATACATTTTTGAAACTGTTTTAACTCATCTCAACCATCAGAATTTTTATTTTGTCATTTTGGGCCCTTTAACTTTATATTTTTAACATTTAAAGTCCAAAAATGGGATTTTAGCCTAAAGGAGTTCATATTAACCAACTTGGTTATTTTCCTAGAGTTGATTTGTATGAAATAATATGATTTATACTTATTTCATTCAACATAATGTAGATCTCGGTTTTGATTTCTTTTTTTTTACTAGATCCAACACCATAATCTCATAAGAACATGTAAATAAACATAGAAATCACACAAAGCATACATATACTCATAGATCTACACATTTGCTTGTATTCCCCCCCCCCCCACACAAAACTTATAAAAACCGAAAAATAGGGGGTATGAAGCTCACCTTTGGGTGTGGTTTCGGTTTTGGAGAAGAGATGGAAAGAAATGAGGTGATTTTCGGCCCTAGCAACCTTTCCTTGAAAATCTCGAGTTTAGGAGCTTCTAAGGTGCAAGATCACAAGATTGAATGAATTTAGAAGAGATTTTTATGAAGTGAAGGGAGTTAGATCATAAGTTAGCCATTAACTTACCTTAGATGATGAATCACTTTATGAAGATCCTTAAGCTTCTAGCCAAATTTTTAAGATCTTGGATGGAGAGAGTGGGTGGTTCTTGAGTAATTTAGAGAGTGTTTTTGTGAGGTGTGTGTGTGTGTGTGTTCTCTCGGCCGAAACAAGAAGGGAGGGAAGAAGTGAGAAGCTTGACAAGATTGTTGCATGGAGATATGTGTGTTGCATGGAAAACCTAAGGACAAAAATGAGGTGTTATGAAATAAGTCAACTCTTCCTTTTCTTTTCGGTTTGTCTTGGGCCTAGAATGGAGAGAGGAGAGAAAGGATTTTTGGGCTTTTTGCCCCTAAGCCCATATTAGAGTTAGGTTGAATGATTTTTGGCCTTATAAAATATAAGTGTGATTTTTATGCTTTATTAGGCTAGATTAGGTTAATTATGGTCCATAGTAGTTCACATAATTTTTAATTTATTTCATTCTAGGCCCAATATGGCCCAAAATGTTGAAATAAATGAAAGTGGGTCCAATTAGAGCCTATTTAAAGGTTCTAAGCCCAAGATAGTCAAATTGGAAGCTTATTGGCCCATTGGGCCCAATAAGGAAGTCCTAGTCCAAAATAGACCTACACAAGAACTTCTAGGGTTTCCAATTACTTGTTGACTATTTGAAATGCTTGTATGGTGTACTTGATTGAAATTTTTGATGCCATGAAGTAAGCATCATACATGCTCTTAAGTTTTTGATTCATAATTTTACTTAAGTGTTAAAATTACAAGGCACAAAATTTCTAGTTGTGACAAAAAACCTTTGAAAAATTCAAAGAGTTTAAGCAGGAAGTCGAGAATCAGTTGAGCAGGAATATCAAGATGCTCCGATCCGATCGGGGAGGAGAGTATCTTAGTATTGAGTTCCTTGACTATCTTAAGGAATGTGGGATGGTCTCACAATTGACACCTCGTAGAACACCACAGTTGAATGGTGTTACTGAGAGGCACAATCGAACCTTTTTGGACATGGTTCGTTCCATGATGAGTCGAGCTTCATTACCAATCTCATTCTTGGGGTATGCCTTAGAGACTGCCACCCATATCCTTAATCTAGTCCCTACTAAAAAGGTTGCCAAAACACCTCACGAGATATGGACTGGGAAAGTTCCCAATCTAGACCACATCAAGATTTGGGGTTGCGAGGCTTTCGTGAGACGCGAGACTCATGATAAGCTCGAACCTCGAAGTGAGAGGTGTATTTTCATCGGCTACCCATAGAAATCATTTGGTTACCTCTTCTACAGACCTAGTGACAATGTTGTCTTTGTGGCAAGGAGGGGTGTCTTTCGAGAGAGAGAGAGAGTTCATAAGCCAAGGAAACAGTGGGAGGAAAATTGACCTTGAAGAAATTCAAGAGTCAAGTGGTGAAGGATCTTCAAACCCTAGCACTCAACCTGAGGAGGAAACTCCTGTTGAGCCGATAGATGAGACCTTACCTCCGAGGTGTTCCACTAGGGTTAGGAACACACCTGATTTTTATTATGGTTATCACATCACCACTGAAGGTGATACATTTATTAGTCATAGTACACTAATAGATTTGGATGAACCTAATAATTACAAGGAAGACATCGCAGGCCCTAAGTCTGCTAAATGGAAGGAGGCTATGGACAGTGAGATTCAGTCCATGTATGACAATCAAGTGTGGAACTTGGTTGACAATGTACCAAGTCGTAGGACAGTTTGATGTAAATGGATCTTCAAAAAGAAGACCGGCATGGATGGGAAGGTACACACCTAGAAAGCAAGACTGGTGGCAAAGGGCTTTACTCAAACTCCGGGAGTTGACTATGATGAGACCTTTTCACCAGTAGCAAAGATTAAGTCTATTAGAGTTTTTTTGGCCATAGCTGCATTTCATGATTATGAAATATGGAAAATGGATGTCAAAACCACTTTCCTTAATGGAAAGTCGGCTGAGGATGTTTACATGGCTCAGCCAGAGGGTTTTGTCGATGCAAAGTACCCTAATAGGGTGTGTAAGCTTGAGAAATCCATTTATGGATTGAAACAAGCATCTCGTAGATGGAATCTTTGCTTCGATGAGAAAGTCAAAGATTTTGGCTTTTCGCGGAACGAAGATGAGTCCTGTGTGTATGTTAGGGCTAGTGGGAGTATAGTTAGCTTTCTGGTGTTGTATGTGGATGACATACTACTCATAGGAAATGATGTCCCAACTTTGCATGAGGTTAAGTCCTGGCTTGGGAAGTGTTTCGCTATGAAGGACCTTGGAGAAGCTGCCTATATCCTAGGGGTAAGGATAATGAGAGACAGTAGTAAGAGACTAATTGGACTTAGTAAGAGTACCTACTTGGATAAGGTGTTGAAAAGATTCAACATGCAGAATTCCAAGAAAGGGGACTTGCCGATCCAACACAATACCAAGCTGAGTAAGACTCAGAGTCCGAGTACAGAGGCTGAGACAGCTAAGATGAGTCGATTTCCATATGCTTCCGGTGTTGGCTCGATCATGTATGCTAGGACTTGTACTCGCTCTGATGTAGCCTTTGCTTTGAGCATGGTTAGCAAATTTTAGGGAAATCCTAATGGTGCACTGGACTGCGGTAAAGAATATTCTTAAGTACCTACGGAGGACTAAGGATTGGGTCCTTACCCTTGGTGGGAGTGATGAATTGAGAGTGATTGGGTATAGTGATGCTAGTTTTCAGTCTGACAGAGATAATTTCCGCTCTCAACCAGGCTGGGTCTTTACCCTAAATGGAGGAGCAATTACTTGGAAAAGTTCCAAACAGGAGACAGTAGCTGATTCTACTTGTGAATCAGAGTACATAACAGCGAGTGAAGTGGCGAAGGAGGCGATATGGTTGAAGAAATTCATTGGAGACCTTGGAGTTATGCCAGCTATACAAGTGCCTATGGAAATTTTCTATGATAGCAATAGTGCAATTGCCTTAACTAAGGAGCCAAGAGATCACGGTAGATCCAGACACATTGATAGAAAATACCACTTCATAAGACACAAGATAGAAGAAGGACTCCTCGTGGAAAAGAGGGTATCGTTAGAAGAGAACCCTGCAGATCCCCTCACGAAGGGACTGACTAGGGTTAGACATTTGCAGCATGCAAGAAGCATCAGACTGAGGGACGATATTAGTTTTAATAATTAGATTTCTGAAACTTGTAAAATGCAATTGACATTTGATGATTAAATAAAATTTGTTATTTATTTATGAGTAAAGTGTTTCTATCATATGTTGATCGTTTACCATTGTTTCAATTTTGCATGTTTTGACTTCCAGAATAATTATTTTATTCAAACTCTCAACAGTCTGTCATATGTAGGAAGTAGATATGAATGAAGACTATCATGAATTTGGCTTGTAAGATTTGTCTAAGGTGCATTAGACATAGCAATGGTTGCTACAACATTCATGAGTGCTCATAAATCATGAGTATTGCATTACACCCATGCTCGCTTGTATCACTTCATGGAATTTATCTCGAGTGATCGCGAGACGGTAATATCATATATATCTTCAAACCTAGAGATATGAGTTGTTGACTATGAGTTGGTTATCCATTGATTGTACGAAAACACATCAGTAACTTGATGTCATAAAACGTGCTTTTGTGCATAATTCAACAAGTAGTTAGTACAAGCATATGAGTCGAAGTTTATCTGTTCCTTCTAGCAATAGAAGTGATATCTTGGCCCGTCGATGATTTGATTTTGAATTATGTGTCGGGCCCCATCGGAACCAAATTGATGTGTTCAATTTAGTTCTATGTCAGACAAATCAGAGATCGAGAAACAAATGTTGGACAATAAGTTAGACAATATTCCATGTGTTTGTCCGGCTGATATCATGAGAACAGAGGAGTATATGATCACTTATCTAAAATGGCGCTTCATAGTTCAATAGAGTTTTAAAGAGCTACGATTGATGGTTGGTTCCTGAAGTTATACTTGCAACTATAGTTATCAGACTTATCTGAGTGGGAGACTATTGGATAAGGTGTCTAAGTTTGTAACTATATTTGGTATCAACATGAACCGACCCGGCATGGTCCATTTGGGTTGCACTTCACCTAACAACTTGTATGGATATACTTTTGAGAATAAGATGTTTATGATATATTAATATATTATTAGTTATAATATATTAATATGATATCATAATTATTTAATTAGTATTGATCAAGAAATAATTTGGAATTAATTTAGTGATCAAAATGGAGCTAATTAAATATGGACTCTTGTTTATATATATGGATTGGGTTAAGATTTATTTAGGATGGACTAAGAGTATATGGATTCCATGGATAGTCCATGGAGCTTTTAACCCATGGATCCTAGGTAAATGAAGAGTCATGGGTATTAGGGTTTAACCCTAAATCCTCCATACTATATAAAGGAGTCCTTGGGTCTAGAATTGGCACTAGTGTGTGTGTCAGCATAGGTGTGGGCCAATTTCTAGAAGTGTTCTTATTCTCTCAAGAGCTTCCAACTTGTTTTGGTAATTTGTGACACCACTTGAGGCATCCACACTATTGGTGCTAGGTGCATAAACTCCAAGCAATCAACCACAAAAGAAAGGTATGTTATTCTACTCAAAGTTTTGTATTACAAGTACCCCATAACATGCTAGTTAGGTTGTGAACCTTGGAAATCAAACTTGCATGTATTTTAGAGAAAACATAGATCCAAGCTTTCTAAGGTTGCATGTACACCATAGGAGTGTTAGTATGCTCTAAACCCAACAGTTAATAGGGTTAAATTCAACATACTTGCATTTTTTTTGAAGTAGAATGCGTTAATAAGAAAACACTAAAAATATAATGTTGTAATACAAAGAAATGGAACCTCTGATATTGTTGTAGATATTGCGGTGGATAATGATGACCAGTATCCATGTTCATCCACCTGGTACTTCCCAAATGCGAGTTGTAGTTCAAAAATCAGGTCATTCATATGAACGAATAAATAAAAGCATCAAAGAAACTACAATATATGTGTAACATCCCAAAAATACGGTCCAAAAATTTCATTTTAATTTAATAGTAAAACCACAGTTATCAACCTATTTCCTCAAAATATAAGTTATAACATCTCAAACGTTGTTATTAGAGCTTCAAAATATCATAGTAAACATCCCAGGATAAAACATCTTGGTGTGTGCAATGCAGTCATCCCGAGCTCTTCTCTTTGCAACTGGGAGTACCTGAAACCAAAACTGAAAACCGTAAGCATGAAGCTTAGTGAGTCTCCCCAATCTACCACATACCATGCACATAATCACATAATGCAAACATTGGGCCTAGCCAGCTACCTGGGCCCCGCCCTACATCGGACTAATCCCGCATCAGACCCCACCTGGCATCGAGCCTTGCTCGGTATACAAATCTGTTTCTACCAGGCCCCGCCTGTCTCTCGGCCCCACCCGCTATACACATGCAAACATATAATCATAATCAAGCTGGTACATAACAAGCAGCACAACACTATAACTGCTATTCTCAAGGCCCCGTCTATCATGGGCCACGCCCCTACTCTACTACTAATGAGATATGGAACCCCATCCATACTCAGCTAGTGATGAGATACAGTCCCCCGCTCACACTCATCTCCCTACCAGGAACATACAAGTATCAAAAAGACAACAAGTATAACTAAACATGCATCCCTTCCTCGGGTATCAGCCAGCATCGAACCGTAATTCGGAACATACATGTAAGCCTTCCTCGGGCCCTACCCGGCATCGGATCGTAATCCGGAAGCATAGAAACTACATCGAGCTAACCCCAGCATCGAATCTAAATCCGGTATACACTAACATACATAAATTGGCCGATATTGGTGCCTTAGACCCGTTCCTACAGGAGAAACTCACCTCACAAGCTGACTATAGAATCCTGCGAATAAACCTCTCGCTGCTAGCAGGCAGATCCCCGAACTGCTGATCTCTCAACTCCCCAAGTTACCATTACCCAAAATAATAATTAGTCCAAAACAATAATCCTCTTTAGGGTAAAATGACATTTTTACCCCTAGTCCAACTTGGTCCATATCTAAGGCCCAAAACCATAATACAAAGTGGCCCAACACTAGGTAGGCTTCCCAAGCCCACTAATGGTTCAATTTACTAAATTGATCCCAATCCCTTTAATGAGCCTTTCCCTAAGCCCAAGCATTTTCTTGGCCTAAATTATCTGACTTAAGATGACCCACTGAGGCCCAAAGACCCGAAGTCAAAAGCATGGCCCAAACCGAGGCCCAAAACACGTCAAGCCCATGTCTAATGAGTACGTGGGGCGTAGTCCTTTGTACGCTAAGCGTACTGGCGGAATGGTGTGTACACTTTGCATACCTACATGTACGCCCAGCGTACTTCCCTGTTAAACCACTTTTCCCATTAAGTGCTTAATACTCTAATCCATAATCTACAATCACATATCCAAGGCCTTTTCAACGTCTTAATACATAAAGTTGATTACTTGGTGGCTTGCAACCCACCAAATAAACCCAAACCTGGAATATAGCAACAAACTTCCATGGAATTGGCTAGATCTCATGCATTAACTCATTAAGACACTCAAGGCGACAACTTTCTGCCTAAGGGACTCATTTAGCACCGAGAGTGGCAACTCCAAGCCTAGGAATCGGATTTGAACCATAAAGATTCATCCTTTGGACCAAAATGGTCCAAAAACTCAACCTAAGAGATCTAAGGAAGTAACCACCAAGTTTAGATCTTTATACCTTGAAATGGTCAGAAATGAAGCAACAATCCCAGATCTACAACCTCTCCTTTGAACAACCACCTTGTTTGCTCTTCACTTGCTTAGAAAATGGGTCGACAACACCAAAATGATCTCTAATGGCCTTCTTAGATCCAACAATACTCAAAGAAGATTTTGAATTCATGAAAACTATCTAAGGGTGAGAAGGAGGTTGATCCTTGAGGGTATAATGTTCTTTATATTGTGGCATACCCTAAAATTTAGGGTTTAGGGACTTTGGACGTATGCTGGGTGTACTTCTCGTATGTTGGGCGTACACCTCTCCGCACTTGTGACCAAATGCCCTTATACGTTGTGTAACCCAGCTTAAGTTGGGCGTACGCAGCTAGACAGACGCATGCATTCCATGCATGCATAGGACCACCTTGCGACAAATCTTCATTAAGGACTATAATTGCCAATAACTTCCAAGTGCTATAACTTCTTCGTTCTTAATCCGTTTCCGACGAACTTTTTATCTACGAAAAGGTGGCGAGAAACCTTACGCTTTGAGAAACTCCTCAATACTAAAACTTCCCGAACAAGAGCCCAAAATCTTCAGAAGACCGAGATGTCAATTTACGAGTATGCCCTTGGCCTCCGAAGGCACAATCAAATATTTAGATCTCGTATGCCCTAATACTCACATCCGAAATGGGCCAAAACCTTCCTTTCCCAAGGCCCTAACCTCATGACAACTGATTATTGGGTCACAGCCCCTTGCAACGAAGCACTTTTAGAACCAGGTTTTTACAACTCTCCCCCACTTAAATTAGATTTCATCCCCAAAATCTCTCCTTACTAACACCCATCACCCAACAATTGATCTGAGGAACACAACCGATGATTCTACTCGTGAAACAATATTCCCAAGATGATTGAAAGCCAAACCGACCTTACATTCTGGAGAAAAAAAACTTTAAACTTCCACATACCACGTCTGTCTTCCTAGAGTCTGAATCTCATACCGGTCTGTCTCCCTGACCGACTGCTCCTGGATAACCATATGTCGGTCAATTATACTTGACAGAAGGCTCAGATAATCCTTCGAGTAGAAGATTCATCCCTACAACGATTGGACTCAGACAAGAGTTGAGTAACAGGGTCAAATCCACTACTATGAGATTATTTAATCTCACTTCAAGTGACTTATCACTTCCGATCCACAAGCTACTTCGCACACAAGAACCCTGATGATCATTACTTGTGCCCGAACATCACGCTGCCTCTTGCCTTCTTTCCAAAAGAACTAGGACCTCCCATGTACGAACCTATCTATCCACTATCTGGAATACTGGATTCCCTCCGGTTACTAAACTAGTAATCATCCTCTCATTCGCACCCAGTGACTTTCGAAGAAAACTTTGGCTATCGAAACTACTCTATCTACCTTGCCACTCTAGCTCTACAAGTCCTGGGATCCCCAAACTCCCACTCTTGACCCTATGGTCTTTACCAGGTCCCATATGCCTTGCTACTGTCGCACGGGCCTCGCCCACGGGTCTCACCCAAACCATACTACTGAGTGACCCTGCCATCAGGTCTCGCCTATCTAGGGCTACACACGGGTCCAACTTCATCCTGAATCTCAACGAACTAACCTTTTCCTGATCCCTATCATGCTAACTAGGAGATACAGGCCTCTGCCCACACTCTGCTAACTAGGAGATACGGGCCTCCGCCCACACTATTCTAACTAGGCGCTAGTGAATGATACAGCTATCCCGTAGTCTTACAACACTCTCCATGTTGTCTCAACCACGAACTATTAATCCGAAACATTCCATGACGGGCGTTCACGTAGTCTACATCCTGAATCACTCGAGTCCAGTTAGCGATCCTCTAACCTGTTTTCCCCAAATCAGTCATCTACAGTCGCGAAAACATGAACTCAACGTTGGGAAGTTTCTCAACTCCCAGCTCACACACTCCTCTACTCATGCAGCCACTTGGACTGCCTTCCTTCCTGATGAGAATGCAAACTCGTCCCAAATCCACGCTTCCTTCTGCTCCTGAACTCTAGGAGAACTCTCCCCTAGCGATGAGAATTTGGCCCAAAAACCCGAACCGAACTGAAAACCGAATCGAACCTAACCGAATTAGACCCGAATAAGCAATTCGATTCGGTTTTCGGGTAATTAAATAAGTCTTATTCAGTTTTCGGGTTATTCGGTCCAGGTTACCCGAATAAGGGCTTATTGCAAATGGACCGAACCGAATATGAAAAGTCACATTTTTTTTCCACCTGCACGATTGCTTATTCGGTCTTGTGTTCTATCAATCGTTACCCAAAATACGCACGTAATGTTTAATGTTTAACTTATATACTTATAAATAGTTTTTTAGGTGTTTTGGATGTTTAATGTTTAGTGTTTAATATGTTGCTTAATAACTATATCTTAAGATTATGGTGGTTGGATTTTACATTTTATATATCAAGAATAGTTAATCCGTGTTATTCGTTTTTATTATAAGCTACAAAATTCATACAAAATACAATATCTATAATCACATTGTAAATGTTATTCGGGTTATTCAGCTCCTTAATCATCTTTTACATGTTATTTGGGTTATTCGGGTCGGAACCGAATCGAACCGAATAATACCCGAACCGAACCGAACCCGTATTGCTTATTTGGTTCGGTTTTCGGTTCATACAATTACCCTTATTCGGTTTTCGGTTTATTCGGGTTCGGTTCGGTTCGGTTCGGTTCCGACCCGAATAACATCCCTACTCTCCCCCACTTGGGTTCAACAAACACTTTTCTGCACGCCTGGCTGGAAAGGTTCCCAGTCCTTCGTAACATCTAGTGATCAATCTTGCAGGAAACTAACGCTTACCATTGCTAGTGTTCCCAAACTAACCAACACTAAAGTAGTAAGACCTTTGAAGACAGTCGGAACACTTACTGGGTTCCAATTCCACTTGCTACGACTACCGCATCCTGAGGATCCATTTATACGGAGACGTCCCCTCACTACTACCCTACGACCCATGGTATGCAGATGGCATATGATCCGAACATAAACATGAAATACAATCCCAAGATGCAACTAGTCATATGAATGCGAGAAAATGGCAATATATTCATAAATAAAAACTGATACAAAGGTAAAACATATACACCTACAACATCGGAGGCTGCTCGTGCCTCCACTATTGATAACCGGAAAGCCCTGCTTCCCACCGCAGGCGCCTCTGCTCGACCCTGATGGCTATCGGTGATCCTCAACATCGTAAGGGCAGGTGCTATCACCTGTCCCGTAGTAAAGAGACCTGGACATTGGGCCTTCTTATGGCCCCGCTGACTACAATGGAAATAGATTAGGTCAGATCCCTAAGTGGTGGTAGCAGTACAATCCCTGCTATAGTGACCAGTCTAGCCGCACTTGAAGCAGCCTGAATAACCACCATTGTCGCTCCTACATGCACGCTCGTGCACCCTGCCACACATGCGACATCGGCTGCGGCCCTGATAGCCCCTCGATCTCAAGTCGATTCCCTTGGGTTTCTTCCTAGAAACCATTGCTGTCTGCTCAGTCTCAACCTTCCTCTTCCTGAGGTGCTCTAGGTCGATCTCCCTCTCCCTGGTGTCACACCCCAAAACCAGGAACGGCGGAAACGTTCTGGGGCGGAGGACGTCATGTACAGTATCACAACAATGAATAGTAGTAAACAAGCAACAACATCATCCATCGCATTAATAATATGATTTTAATACAAGTGTTATGACATGTTTAATAGACACTAAAGTATTGATGAGTTATTAAAACTCTTTGATCGATTAGATCTTTGTAACAGGTAAATAATGAATCATAAAAAACAGTGAAGTAAAACACAAGAATGGATCTGAATGAGTCGAATGATTAGATTACTCAATCCTCAGCAGAGCTCGACTAAGAACTTCCGCTGTAGAGAATATTAGGGTTACAAAACAAGAACGATGAATATTCTGAATAAAACTTTTCTAATTGTTACTATCGTTACTTTCTAAGATGCATGCAAGCTTCTATTTATATTAAACCCTACAAAACTCACGGATGGACAGGCCCATACCGGAGACAAAACTTGGACTAGCTAACGAGCCCAAAAGACGCAATACTAAACACGAACCAACAATCTCCCCCTTTACGTCAATTTGGAGCGAGACTATTGTTTCTTCTTGCTTGGGCCAGCAGCGGGAACCTTCTTCGTTGTATCAAACAGACGCGGGATAAGGGCGAGGATTGTCTGCCTGAAGCGAATGTACCATTGGATCATATCGTCAAAGTACTTCTTATCATCCGCTGTGTTTTGCTTGCACCGATGGATGATCCCTAAGACATGTTCCAAACATGCAGTGGTGTAGAGATGTTTGTCTGCCAAAGCGAAAAGACATTTCTGGCCTTCGTTTCGGGTAAACATGACAGAGTTTCTCTTCGGGTCAATCTTCCCCATCTGCATCCTGTTGAGATCACTGGCTGAGCCAACAGGAGATATGGTAGGCTTTTTCTTGAATACGCTCGCTATCTCCTGGTCCATCTGGGCAACTTCCATGACATAGCATACAAGCATCCTCTTAAAGTGGTCGATGATCGGACAATATTCTGCTTTGTTTGTAAGAAGGATGTTGTGCAAGATAATCCAGTCATGGGGATTAAGGTTGGGAAGATCTGCAAGTGATATGGCATGTTCGGTCTTGGCAAATCCCCTTAGTATCTTGAACCGAACGTTGGTGAAGTTTCCTTCCCTGTACGGCTTTAGGACCCGAACATTGATGATTTTCTGAGCGCTCCAAGTTTGGTATTGAGGTTGAGCGGCCTTCAGATAAAATTCGACTAAGTCCCGATCAACCTTTGGTTGAGGATGAGGGAACTCAGCAATGTTGGCAAAGTCATGAAAAATGAACGCCTTGCGGGTCAGTGGCATATCGAACTGAGAGTCGATAGTGTTAGAACGATCTAAAGAGATCACTAGTTCTAGCCACAAGATACTGGGTGTTTCGATGGCTTCTTTCATCAGCTTCTCAAGAGTCCAAGGAGGAAAAATAGTGTTCCTTCTCTCGAGAAGGTCGTGGGCTTCTTTCTGTCTTCTTTAGGCTTCTTCAGCCTCTCTAGCCACACGAGCGCTGATGTCAGTGTCTTTATCACGACCTTGCTTCTTCAGAAGGTCGGCAATGGTCTCCTTATCATCATCTTCATCGCTCTCCTCAGCAATTTTCTTACCCTTGTCTTTAACACCCGAACCTGAGGCATGGCCTGCAAGAGGAGGTTCGGTTGTGTGAGTTGCTGTTGAAGAAGGAGGCGGTTGAGACACATTCTCTTTTTCTCCCCCTTGTTTCGGAATGGACACGAAATCAAGGAGCCCTTCAATCTTGCTCAGTAGAGAGAAGGCAGGAGCAAGCTTCTCTGCAAGGTCACACCTCACAGAATAATTAAGGATCAGGTCATGTGCTTCAAGGATGTTTGAGATTGCTAAGTGGACATCCGAAACACACAACTTAATCACCTCTCTTTCAGATCGAAGAGAGTCAATCTCCTTTTGTGAGTTGGAGAGTTGAATACTCTTGACCTTCAGAGCGGTGGTCTTCCTAGCAAGAGCGTCCATGAGGGAGTTCTCGGCAGCGAGATCGTCTTGAAGCTTGGTGAGGCGATCCTCAATGGTGGTCTTGAAAGCTGATTTGTCGTCTGATAGAGTTTGACGAAGAGAAGCGAATGACTTCAGCTCTGATGCGACTGATGTAGCCAGCTGATTGACAATGGGTTCCAGCTTTATCTTGGTGGCTTTAGCATTCTCATGTAACGATTTCAACAAAGAAGAAGCATCAGTGAATAGTTTATCGACTTTTTCGGTCGCTGCCTCACAGGCTTTGGTTGAGGCATCGATGGCTGCAGTGGCGGAGTCCAGAGAGACTTGATGAGCTTTGGAAAAAGCATCAACAATTTTCTGGATGGCAGCCTCAGAGATGGAAGACTGAGATGTGGAAGAGGAGGTGATGAGTGAATCGATTTTATCGTGAAGCTCCTTGAGATGCCTCTTTGTTACAGGAGCATCGTCATCATCATCACTCTGAACTTGATAAGGACTATAATAGACCGAATCGAAGGTCATGTCCTCCCCACCGAGGAATGGTTCTTCGCTCTCTGCTGGATGAATAGGAGAGGAGGGGGGTGGTGAGGATAGAGGCTCGGTAGTTGTAGTAGGTTCGGGTTGGGTTGTATGTTCGGTAGTTGGTGGTGGTTTGGGTGCTTCAGTAGGAACCCCCGTATCAGATACATTGGTTCTTACTTCTGCTGTGGTGGTTGTTGCTTTGGTAAAGATGGGAGGGGGTATTGGGATAGTGGTAGGTGGTATTTCAGTGGTGGAATTTATGGGTGGAATAGAAATAGGAATAGTGACAGGAGGAGAGGAGATTGGAGAACTGGGAAAGTGAACTTCAGGGGTAGGAGATCGTGATGGAGTGTTACCACGAGGAGAGCCTTCAGAAGCAGAACTCTCTTCCTCAGATTCGCTTGAGGATGAGGTGATGATCAGCTTTCGCCGCGGTTGGGTTTTTCTCCTCTTCAGCGGTGGGGATTGGACAGTCTTGGTGGTTTTTCTTTTCTTAGGAGATGGGCCTTTCACTCCCTTTGCTACCTGTTTTTCTTTGCCCTTGTCAGCCTTCTTCCCTCTTGGGGCAGGCTTGTCAGCCTCATGGATGGACTTGAGCATCTCAGGAGTAACCTCTCTCGGACCAGAGCGTCGAAACTCCTTGTATGTTTTAAAAATCCAGTTATCGGCAGGAACATCGCCATACATCGTTTCCGGAATTGAACCGTTGAACGGAAATTTAGAGGCATCGGAAACAATGATCTTCGTGGTATGGAAAGTACCAATCGAAGACATTGGGCAACCAGCGACAATAGGGATGTGGTACTTGTCCATCACCCATTTAGTAACAAGAGTCCAAAATCGGGCTTAAGAAATCTCGGAATGTCGAGATGTAGAAGACAAGCTCTGAAAGAGTTGTTGCCAAAGGACCGACCCGTAGTCCATATTGATACCGTTGTAGATCCCGTACATGATTGAGATGAAAAGATGACTTGCCTCGTCTGATCCAGCACTTCTTTCAGATAGCCCCTTGAAAAGCACGATAAACAATCCATTCCACTGAGGAGGCAGGCACGATTTCTTGAATTTCGTGACCGATGTTAGCACCTCAGTATACCCCATGTTGTAGAACATGTTGAAAAGATGACCCATGGGAATGGTTTCAGGGTTAACCCTCGATGAATCAGGTTCAAACCCTAAAAGCGAGCAAAATCGCTGCTTTGAAATTGACGCCTTGTGGTTGAAGACGTCGAACAAAATCTGATCGACGACCTTGTCATAGTGAGCGGTAGCGAAAATCTGTGATAAGAACTCCATAGGAACTGCTTCAACTTTGGTGAGAGCAGGAGCAATCGGCGAGTACTTCAGGCATTCGATTATCGGGAACATGAAAGAGTCGTATGCATGGGGAGTAAGATCAATGATCAAACTCTTTTGGGGACGAATGGGCAAGATGTGTGAAGTAGCATGAACTGTTGAGGAATCCGCCATTGTTGTGAAGAGGTTGGGAGAGAAGATGAACAGTAGAATACTTGAAGGTTTCTTGCTCTCTGAAATTTGGGTGCAGTAAAGAGGTAAACAATGGTTTACGTTACCTTTTATACTGGGGGAGAGGAGAGAGAAGAATCATTCCCAAATCTTCAAAGGAAATACGAAGGGATTTCCGGCGGTAATCGATGCGTGACAGCTAG
This sequence comes from Lactuca serriola, assembly GCF_051521515.1. Lineage (NCBI taxonomy): Eukaryota > Viridiplantae > Streptophyta > Magnoliopsida > Asterales > Asteraceae > Lactuca > Lactuca serriola. The sequence continues at coordinate 296,000,119 of NC_136411.1, forward strand.
TATGACCGATGATTACACATGAGAGAGAGTGTCAGTTCTGAATCACACGCCTTACTATCAGGCACCGTTTGTAAATGAAACGGTTCCAATTCGCATGCCTGGCCTTCTAGCGCCGTTTGAAATCAAATCGATTGGACTCCCGCCTGAGTCAGCATCTTATCATCTTATCCTTTAAAGCAAAAGTGCCCACGTGGATCAATATTAACCACAACCTTTTAATTAATTCGCGTCCCATTAAAATTAATCCTTGTAACTGATGAAACAAGAATGTTGGAAAATCAAAAAGATTTTCGTTCTTAGTGTGTAAAAGAAAAAGAAATAAAGCAACACATATGAGGGATTTTGTGATGTCAATAAAGACACGAAACAATGGATCTCGGGCACGAATCTCTTCCTTCAAAGTCAAGAGAGACTTTAAAGTGTTTGTGTGGTTTCCCGTTGAATAATGATCATACACTTATTGAGAAGTGTTGAAAGGCTTCTTTTAATTAGGCTTAATTGGGCGGCTTTCGCTTCAATTCAGAATTCCTGATCTTGATATAAGACAGAAATCGAATGAAGTACTTGTGAGACCAGTGTAGTCTATTGAACAAGTAGGTTTGAAATAATTTAAGTGGTATGAAAAATCTCAAAAAAATTAAAAATTGGATTCCAAGGGAAGAAATGTTATGGGATTTAACAATTTCATAGGAATCACTTAAAAGGAAATTGGAGATTTCATTGAAATAAGTCCGTCAATTCATTAGTGAAAGCTAGAGCAAATTTATTGTTCACCATCAATGCATATTGGGTATTGAATTGTGGGTTTCACTTAGCACGTAGTGGCACGAAGCTAAGATCATAAACACATAAATTGTGTAACCATAAACCTCAGTGGTAATTTCTGAGAGTCTCAAGGTGTAACGCCCGTAGATCAGGGCTAGTCAATTTAGAGACAATAAGCATCAAAAATGACTTTTTCATAGAAGATTATTTAGGATGAATAATCCTAGCTAAGTTTTAGTAAATGTTACAAGGTTTCCGTGCATATAAAGAATGCCAAAATCCGAGTTATAACGAAGAAGTTATGACTTGTTGAAGTTTCGCGACAGAACCGGCACAACGCTGAATGACGTAAAAAGTGGATTCACGTTAGAGTGATATTTAGCCTTAGCGATCTAAACTAGAATCGAAGATCTCGTTGTTATTAGCGAAACGACGAAAAGTTAGGCAAGAACGGACATCGGACGAAGAAGTTATGAATTTATAACGAAATTTTCTGTCCCGACCTATTAAAAATAAATAATAAAAATAAAATTCAAAATTAGCCGACGGAGTCTACACGAAAGTTGTAGAGCGTAGTCTCACCTTTCTGTGGATATAAAGAACGTCGAAAACGGAGTTCGTATGAAGAAGATATGAATTTCTGAAGTTTATTAAATATTTTGTAATTAAATTTAATTGAAAAATCGGAAGCATTATCCGAAGGCGAGTCATCAGTCTGATCCGAGGTACGCCCCGCGTACTCCGAAGAGTGTCGACACTTCGGGTGACGCATGCAATGACGACTTCAGAGGCCAGTACGCCCAGCGTACGCCTGTACGCCCCGCATACTCCGAGGCTCCAGCCTCCTATAAATAGGATGCGAAGGCAGCAGACACAATTGCCAATTTCTTCTCTTCTCTCTCCCGTTTTGCATCGTTTTGCGTGCCAGAAATACCCCGAAGCCCCGGTATTATTCTCTAGCCCCGAGGCAAGTCCCGAGATCCCGAAGATCCCGAGAAGTGCGGTTCCCAAGCCGAAGCTCTGCCCGCGAGAAGTTTGATTTTTGAAGAGATCTTCCAGATCTGCTGAGGATTACTACTTCTGCAAGTCGTAGTGCTGTCCGATCATCTTCTGATCAAGTGAGTGTATACTACCTTTCATAAACACGATAATAATACAAGTATGGTTTGAGTGTATTAAGTATATTGTTGTTTATATGTGTGGGTGTGTAGTTACCTTCTTCTAACACATAAATATGAAGTATTTGCTATGAAATACGTGCTATGTGTTTATATGTTATTTGTCTATTTCAGATTGGCATGGAAATTGGAGTTTTATATAGGTGCTAAATGATTTAAACTGTGTAAGTATTTATATCTACAAAAATTGTTGGGTAGAACATAGGTAGATGGAATAGTTGGTGACTATGGAGTTAGCACCTATTGTATAAACCTTGGTGACTATGGAGTTAGCGCCTATTGTATAAACCTTGGCGACGATGTGACTTCGTGCCTATTTGATGAACCTTGGCGACTATGGAGTTAGCGCCTATTGTATAAACCTTGGTGACTATGGAGTTAGCGCCTATTGTATAAACCTTGGCGACGATGTGACTTCGTGCCTATTTGATGAACCTTGGCGACGATGTGACTTCGTGCCTATTTGATGAACCTTGGCGACTATGGAGTTAGCGCCTATTGTATAAACCTTGGTGACTATGGAGTTAGCGCCTATTGTATAAACCTTGGCGACGATGTGACTTCGTGCCTATTTGATGAACCTTGGCGACTATGGAGTTAGCGCCTATTGTATAAACCTTGGTGACTATGGAGTTAGCGCCTATTGTATAAACCTTGGCGACGATGTGACTTCGTGCCTATTTGATGAACCTTGGCGATGATGTGACTTCATGCCTATTTGATGAACCTTGGCGACTATGGAGTTAGCGCCTATTGTATAAACCTTGGTGACTATGGAGTTAGCGCCTATTGTATAAACCTTGGCGACGATGTGACTTCGTGCCTATTTGATGAACCTTGGCGATGATGTGACTTCATGCCTATTTGATGAACCTTGGCGACTATGGAGTTAGCGCCTATTGTATAAACCTTGGTGACTATGGAGTTAGCGCCTACTGTATAAACCTTGGCGACGATGTGACTTCGTGCCTATTTGATGAACCTTGGCGACTATGGAGGTAGCGCACGTTGAGTAAACTTTGGCGACTATGGAGTTAGCGCTTGTTAAGTAAACATTGGCGACTATGGAGTGAGCGCTTGTTAAGTGAACCTTGGTGACTATGGAGTTAGCGCCGCTTGAGTGAACTCCGACGACTATGGAGTTAGCGTCTGATAACTATGGATTTAGTACCCGATAGATAAACTTTGGTAGCAATGGATTTCGTGCCGATTCCTTAGGAATAAGTGAATGAAGGATAGTTGGTTCTTAGGGTGAAACCTTAAGAAGATAATGGGGATGGTTATTTGGGTTGATTGTTTGATAATTGAATATAATAAATATATTATTGTGGGTTGAAAACCCTATATGCTCACCAGGCTCCCAAGCCTGACCCACTCAGTTTTCTTTTCATTACAGGTAATGACACAAGAGTATAAGTCGGCGGACTTGACGAGAGATTTTGGATTATAGATCAGTAGTTGAATAACTATTGTAAGGTCTATTTTATATTGTTTATGCTTTTGGTCTGTAACGAACATGACATCCCGAGGTTTTATTATTTAATGAAAATACATTCTTTTCGAGAAATGTTTTGATAAAATGGTTATCATATTTTATTTTGGGAACAAATTCCGCAACCGTTTTCTTTAAACGATCACTCTGATTTATAAAACAAAGCATAAACAAATCGGTCTTTTCTGGCCGAGAAATTGGGGATGTCACAGTTGGTATCAGAGCATTAGTTTAAGCGAACTAGGAATGTGGATTTATTTCTAGACTTAAACTTAGAATGCTAAGCAATGATTGCGAGTTGAGTGTGTCCATTATATTTTAGGTAGTACATCCAAATTGACACATGCACTATTTTATTTTAGGAAAATTGCCTAAAATGCTATTATGTGCTAATTGTTATATGTTTGCCATATATGACATTATTTGTTCGGATCTATGGTCTGTTGCCGACCAGATCTGGAAACCTTATGTGTATAGGATTCTAAGTGTACGTCTACGATATTAGAACTAGCATATAAACGTTTCGGAGTGATAAGGATGATTTGAATATCTATCATGATTAAGGATCTAATTTCACCATATTCGGTGTACAGATCAAAAATGGTGAGAACGAGGAGTGGAGTTGGAAATGCTGATGAAAACAAGAATCAAGTACCAGTAATTGAACAAATACCTGTTGTAGCAGCAGCGCCTAAACCAATGACAATGGTCGGAGTTCAAGTGATGATCCAGGCAATGTTGAATAATCAGATGGAAGAAACCAGACGTCTGATCAGGCAGAATCGCGAGGAATTGTCAATTCAAGTTGAAGAGCCCGAGGTAAATGGAGGGCAGTCCGAAGGAGGAAACTATAGTGGAACCATTGGTCAAGCCAACCCACCAATAGTTCGCCAAAACAACCAGGATAGAGGAAATGATGCACGTGGATGCAAGTACAAGGATTTCATGGCATCCAAACCACCATGTCTTTCTGGGAGCCCGACACCGGTGTAAGTCATGGACTGGATCTCCGAAATGGAGACAATGTTTGAAAGTTGCGAGTGTAGCAACAGACAGAAGACCGCTCTTGCAATCCCTCTGTTAAAATTTGGAGTATTGAGCTGGTGGAAGTTATTGGCTGGTTCGATGCCCAAAGGGGAAGCTAGCAAGATGTCTTGGGAAGAATTCGTGGTGCAATTGAAATTGCAATACTGCTCTGAGCAAGATCTTCTGGAAATCAACAATGAGTTCCAGAATCTGAAGAAAGGAAAATTGAGCGTTACTGAATACGCTACGAGCTTTACGGAGAAGATGAAGCCTATTCCACACCTAATTCCGACTAAACTTTCCAAGGTCAACAAGTTTGCCAATGGATTACCAGCGGACTTTGGTCCGATAGTCAAACAAGCAACCACTCTGAAAGCCGCCATCTGGGCAGCCAAAAATGTTGAGACCCAAATAAAAGAAAAGGGTCTGGAAAGGGCTGAAGTTGGAGAGAAAAGAAAGCGTGAAGGATCTTCAATAATCGACAAAGAAAGTAAATTCTCGAAATCTGGGGGAAGAGATGCGGCTAAGTGGTGTGAGAAGTGTAAGAAGAAACACTTCGGGAAATGTAGCGAGGAGATGACTTGCTACAAATGTGGGAAGACAGGGCACTATGCCAACAAGTGCGCACCTATCAAGAAGATGTGCTATAGGTGTAATGAAGAAAGTCATATTTCTAAAGACTGCCCACAGAAAAACACACCTCCACAGCCAAGGGCATTCAACATGTTCCTCAACGAAGCAGAAAGGGATGGGAGGGTTAAAGGATGAAGGCTTCATTATTATATAAAGTCTGTAAAGTCTGTATCAGGAAGCATAGCCTGTTAGAGGCATAGTATAGGGTGAACTTGAACTTTTGTGTAATAGTTTCAAGAATTAATATAAACCCTGGTTTTGTTATCTAATGTGTTGAATGATTATATGATTGATGTATGGTGACTTGGTTAACTGCGAGACAATACTTGGGACGAGTATGAGTAGGTGTGAATGGTAGTAGAGATCTATACTACCGGAAGCACAGGACTCACGCTTGGATCATGGGAAGTCACAAGGTTATCAAGAAGCTAGTAATTGGTTTCGTTTTATTCAAGTTTGTCATTTCCCTTGTTTCGGTAATGGCTAGTAGGATGATGGTTATTCCGACCCTAGTGGTCATATCAATTGAGTCCGACTACGATGAGAGGTCATCGGGACACGACCCATCAAGGTTATTACTTATAATGGAGAGATAACTTAAGGAGTCAGTATACGAATCCTATTTCGTTGATGATTCCGGGACGTAATCATCCTAAGGGGGTGATAATTGTAACGCCCGTATATCAGGGCTAGTCAATTTAGAGACAATAAGCGTCAAAAATGACTTTTTGATAGAAGATTATTTAGGATGAATAATCCTAGCTAAATTGTAGTATATGTTACAAGGTTTCCGTGCATATAAAGAACGCCAAAATCCGAGTTATAACGAAGAAGTTATGACTTGTTGAAGTTTCGCGACAGAACCGGCACAACGCTGAATGACGTAAAAAGTGGATTCACGTTAGAGTGATATTTAGCCTTAGCGATCTAAACGAGAATCGAAGATCTCGTTGTTATTATCGAAACGACGAAAAGTTAGGCAAGAACGGACGTCGGACGAAGAAGTTATGAATTTATAACGAAATTTTCTGTCCCGACCTATTAAAAATAAATAATAAAAATAAAAGTCAAAATTAGCCGACGGAGTCTACACGAAAGTTGTAGAGTGTAGTCTCACCTTTCCGTGGATATAAAGAATGTCGAAAACGGAGTTCGTATGAAGAAGATATGAATTTCCGAAGTTTATTAAATATTTTGTAATTAAATTTAATTGAAAAATCGGAAGCATTATCCGAAGGCAAGTCATCGGTCTGATCCGAGGTACGCCCCGCGTACGCGAGTACGCCCCGCGTACTCCGAAGAGTGTCGACACTTTGGGTGACGCATGCAGTGACGACTTCGGAGGCCAGTACGCCCAGCGTACGCCTGTACGCCCCGCGTACTCCGAGGCTCCAGCCTCCTATAAATAGGATGCGAAGGCAGCCGACCCAATTGCCAATTTCTTCTCTTCTCTCTCCCGTTTTGCATCGTTTTGCGTGCCAGAAATACCCCGAAGCCCCGGTATTATTCTCTAGCCCCGAGGCAAGTCCCGAGATCCCGAAGATCCCGAGAAGTGCGGTTCCCGAAGCCGAAGCTCTGCCCGCGAGAATTTGATTTTTGAAGAGATCTTCCAGATCTGCTGAGGATTACTACTTCTGCAAGTCGTAGTGCTGTCCGATCATCTTCTGATCAAGTGATTGTATACTACCTTTCATAAACACGATAATAATACAAGTATGGTTTGAGTGTATTAAGTATATTGTTGTTTATATGTGTGGGTGTGTAGTTACCTTCTTCTAACACATAAATATGAAGTATTTGCTATGAAATACGTGCTATGTGTTTATATGTTATTTGTCTATTTGAGATGGGCATGGAAATTGGAGTTTTATACAGGTGTTAAATGATTTAAACTGTGTAAGTATTTATATCTACAAAAATTGTTGGGTAGAACATAGGTAGATGGAATAGTTGGTGACTATGGAGTTAGCGCCTATTGTATAAACCTTGGTGACTATGGAGTTAGCGCCTATTGTATAAACCTTGGCGACGATGTGACTTCGTGCCTATTTGATGAACCTTGGCGGCTATGGAGTTAGCGTCTATTGTATAAACCTTGGTGACTATGGAGTTAGCGCCTATTGTATAAACCTTAGCGACGATGTGACTTCGTGCCTATTTGATGAACCTTGGCGACTATGGAGTTAGCGCACGTTGAGTAAACTTTGGCGACTATGGAGTTAGCGCTTGTTAAGTAAACCTTGGCGACTATGGAGTTAGCGCTTGTTAAGTGAACCTTGGTGACTATGGAGTTAGTGCTGCTTGAGTGAACCCCGACGACTATGGAGTTAGCGTCTGATAACTATGGATTTAGTACCCGATAGATAAACTTTGGTAGCAATGGATTTCGTGCCGATTCCTTAGGAATAAGTGAATGAACGATAGTTGGTTCTTAGGGTGAAACCTTAAGAAGATAATGGGGATGGTTATTTGGGTTGATTGTTTGATAATTGAATATAATAAATATATTATTGTGGGTTGAAAACCCTATATGCTCACCAGGCTCCCAAGCCTGACCCACTCAGTTTTCTTTTCATTACAGGTAATGACACAAGAGTATAAGTCGGCGGACTTGACGAGAGATTTTGGATTATAGATCAGTAGTTGAATAACTATCGTAAGGTCTATTTTATATTGTTTATGCTTTTGGTCTGTAACGAACATGACATCCCAAGGTTTTATTATTTAATGAAAATACATTCTTTTCGAGAAATGTTTTGATAAAATGGTTATCCCGAGGTCAAAATTAGCCGACGGAGTCTACACGAAAGTTGTAGAGCGTAGTCTCACCTTTCCGTGGATATAAAGAACGTCGAAAACGGAGTTCGTATGAAGAAGATATGAATTTCCGAAATTTATTAAATATTTTGTAATTAAATTTAATTGAAAAATCGGAAACATTATCCGAAGGCAAGTCATCGGTCTGATCCGAGGTACGCCCCGCGTACGCGAGTACGCCCCGCGTACTCCGAAGAGTGTCGACACTTTGGGTGACGCATGTAGTGACGACTTTGGAGGCCAGTACGCCCAGCGTACGCCTGTACGCCCCGCGTACTCCGAGGCTCCAGCCTCCTATAAATAGGATGCGAAGGCAGCCGACCCAATTGCCAATTTCTTCTCTTCTCTCTCCCGTTTTGCATCGTTTTGCGTGCCATAAATACCCCGAAGCCCCGGTATTATTCTCTAGCCCCGAGGCAAGTCCCGAGATCCCGAAGATCCCGAGAAGTGCGGTTCCCGAGCCGAAGCTCTGCCCGCGAGAATTTGATTTTTGAAGAGATCTTCCAGATCTGCTGAGGATTACTACTTCTGCAAGTCGTAGTGCTGTCCGATCATCTTCTGATCAAGTGAGTGTATACTACCTTTCATAAACACGATAATAATACAAGTATGGTTTGAGTGTATTAAGTATATTGTTGTTTATATGTGTGGGTGTGTAGTTACCTTCTTCTAACACATAAATATGAAGTATTTGCTATGAAATACGTGCTATGTGTTTATATGTTATTTGTCTATTTGAGATGGGCATGGAAATTGGAGTTTTATACAGGTGTTAAATGATTTAAACTGTGTAAGTATTTATATCTACAAAAATTGTTGGGTAGAACATAGGTAGATGGAATAGTTGGTGACTATGGAGTTAGCGCCTATTGTATAAACCTTGGTGACTATGGAGTTAGCGCCTATTGTATAAACCTTGGCGACGATGTGACTTCGTGCCTATTTGATGAACCTTGGCGGCTATGGAGTTAGCGTCTATTGTATAAACCTTGGTGACTATGGAGTTAGCGCCTATTGTATAAACCTTAGCGACGATGTGACTTCGTGCCTATTTGATGAACCTTGGCGACTATGGAGTTAGCGCACGTTGAGTAAACTTTGGCGACTATGGAGTTAGCGCTTGTTAAGTAAACCTTGGCGACTATGGAGTTAGCGCTTGTTAAGTGAACCTTGGTGACTATGGAGTTAGTGCTGCTTGAGTGAACCCCGACGACTATGGAGTTAGCGTCTGATAACTATGGATTTAGTACCCGATAGATAAACTTTGGTAGCAATGGATTTCGTGCCGATTCCTTAGGAATAAGTGAATGAAGGATAGGTGGTTCTTAGGGTGAAACCTTAAGAAGATAATGGGGATGGGTATTTGGGTTGATTGTTTGATAATTGAATATAATAAATGTATTATTGTGAGTTGAAAACCCTATATGCTCACCAGGCTCCCAAGCCTGACCCACTCAGTTTTCTTTTCATTACTATTAATGACACAAGATTATAAGTTGGCGGACTTGACGAGAGATTTTGGATTATAGATCAGTAGTTGAATAACTATCGTAAGGTCTATTTTATATTGTTTATGCTTTTGGTCTGTAACGAACATGACATCCCGAGGTTTTATTATTTAATGAAAATACATTCTTTTCGAGAAATGTTTTGATAAAATGGTTATCATATTTTATTTTGGGAACAAATTCCGCAACCGTTTTCTTTAAACGATCACTCTGATTTATAAAACAAAGCATAAACAAATCGGTCTTTTCTGGCCGAGAAATTGGGGATGTCACACAAGGGTTACGTTCGTGAAGCGAATGAGATGGAGAAAAGTAGTGTAGATGGTGTAAAGAAACCAAAGTACCTCTGCTGTTAAATTAGGGACCAAGCAGAAAACTCTTATCTCATATGAGAAGAGAGTTAGGTAGCTCATGATTAGAATAAGTATGAGAGCCTAATTGGGAAGACAAGGTTCGTATATACCAACTCAGTAAGGCTATTATTCAGAATCAGGTGAGGCTTTGGACACATACAGCAGCATGCTTCTAGGGACCCTTAACTAGTGAAATGATTTCCCCACAAATAGACACACAAAAATAAGATGCAAAATAAAACAAAATAAATAAAAATATTTTTGGAGTTTTTGAATTCAAGAAAAGAAAATAAAAAAAATTATTTTTGGAATTTTTGATTTAAAGAAAAAGAAAAAATAAAAAAATAAAAATGAGACACACAAAAAATATTGGAACCGAACCCGAACGTTCGGTCTATTTTGGTTAGAAAAAAATTATGGAACCGAACCCGAGCGTTCGGTCTATTTCGGGAAGAAAAAATTTTGGAACCGAACCCGAGCGTTCGGTTTATTTCGGGTGCCCAAAAAAAATAAGTTTGAAAAAGAACTTTGAAAATAAGAGAAATGAATTTGGGAAAATAATACAAAAGGTTTACAACCAAAGAAACTACCTTTGAGTAATAAGCGAAGATCAGATGATACACCCGAACCCGAGCGTTCGGTTCATTTCGGTATACCGGAACAGGACCCGAACCCGAACGTTCGGTCTATTTCGCTTCCAACTTTTAATTTTGAGAAGTAGTCTTTGGTACTGACTCCGATTCCATCATTCCTAGCCCTTGTAGAATTTTGTTGAAAGATGCTTCAGGGAGAGCTTTGGTGAAGACATCAGCCAGTTGATCAGTGGTTCGAACAAAGTGAATTTCGACGTTCCCATCTTCCTCATGATCCTTAATGAAGTGATACATTAGTGCTATATGCTTGGTCTTCGAATGTTGCACTGGGTTATGACAGATCCTAATTGCACTTTCTGAGTCACAATATATTGGGATCTTTTTCATATTTAGTCCATAGTCCCGGAGCTGGCTTTGGATCCAAATCACTTGAGATGTACAGGAGGCAGCTGCGATGTACTCTGCTTCGGCTGTAGACAGAGATACACATGTCTGTTTCTTTGATTCCCAGCTAACCAACTTCCCGTCTAGGAATTGGCAGCCTCCAGTGGTGCTTTTCCTGTCTAAACCAAAACCTCCAAGGTCTGCATTTGAGTAGGCTTGAAGGAAAAAACCTGAGTTTGATGGATACCATAAACCGAGAGAGGTAGTTCGTTTCAGATACCGGAGTATGTTCTTTACTGCAAGCATATGTGGTTCACGAGGATTTGCCTGAAATCTAGCACAATAACACATAAAAAACATTATATCAGGCCTGCTAGCAGTAAGGTACATTAAAGAACCAATCATCTGGCGATATAATGTAATGTCGACTGCAGGTTTATCCAAGGATGGTGTGAGCTTGGTGCCAAACGCCATTGGGACTTTAACCTTTGAATCTCCCATCATGCCGAATTTAGCAAGGAGAGTTTTGGTGTATACTTCCTGGTTGATAAAGATGCCTTCGGGTCCCTGTCTAATATTTAAACCAAGGAAAAAGTTAATCGGACCCATTGAGCTCATTTCAAATTTAGTCTCCATCAGCTTTCTGAATTCAGCTGTTAAGTTAGGATTCGTTGAGCCAAAGATGATATCATCGACATAGATTTGAACAATCATAAGGTGGTTACCTTCGTTCTTACAAAAGAAGGTTGGGTCAACCGAACCTTTTTTGAATTTTGACATCTTTAAAAACTTGGTTAGCGTTTCATACCATGCCCTAGGTGCTTGTTTCAGACCATAAACCGCCTTGTCCAGAATATAGCAGTGATTGGGGTACTTTTCATTAACAAAGCATGGAGGTTGCTCTACATATACCATTTCTTCGAGTTCTCCATTCAGAAATGCGCACTTTACGTCCATTTGGTAGACCTCGAAGTTCTTGTGTGCAGCGTAGGCAAGAAATATTTGAACAGATTCCAGCCTAGCTACAGGAGCAAAAGTTTCCTCATAATCAATTCCTTCCTCCTGGCAGTATCCTTTCACCACAAGACGAGCTTTGTTTCGAATCACGTTGCCTTCCTTGTCCATTTTATTTCTAAATACCCATTTAAGACCAACAACTGAGGCATCTTTAGGAGTTGGAATGAGGTGCCAAACCTTATTTCTTTCGAATTCATTAAGTTCATCTTGCATAGCTTGAACCCAGTCAGAGTGATCAAGAGCAGTATTTACTGTCTTCGGTTCAACTTTTGATACGAAAGAGTTGTACATGCAGAACTCTAATTTGGAAAATAGAGATGTTTGCTTTGCCTTCAGTTGAGATCGGGTCAGGACCTTTTCAGAGACATTACCTACCACCTGGGATACAGGATGATCTCTGGTCCACTTAACAAGAGGAGGGTAATTTGGATCATAGGATGGATCCAATTCAGCATTCACCATTTCTTTTAATTCAGATTGGCTATCGTCATCGTAAAACATGTCGGCATTCTCCGCCTCGATTGATGAGCTTTCCGGTGTAGCTGGACTTTCTAGTGCTACAGGACTTTCGGGTGTTGTTGAGCTTCCGGGCGGTGTTGAGCTTTCGGGTGCTACAGTACCTTCGGGTGTAGTAGAGCTTTCGGGTGGTACAGGAACAGAGTTCTCCTCCACAACTTGTGAGCTCGGCTGATTTGATGAAGATGGATTCTCCCCCTCAACTGAAGCGCCTTGCTGAGGAGGTTCGTTTGGGACTTGTTCTCCTTCACCCATTCGTTTGGCGGCATCTTCGACGATTTACTTCAGATGATCGACTTTGTTGTCTGCTGCCATTGCTTCCGAGAGAGTAGCTTTCTCAGGTTCATCGAATAACTCCACGAACTGCTCAAACAAATTAGCAATTGAGGCCGTGACTTGACCTATTCGAGTGAAAATTTCTCCAATTGCTTCTTCAGTAGCCTTTAGCTTTTTGATGTAGTTGTCATCGAAAGTCACGTAATATGTTTCTTCAATCTTCCTCGAACGCTTATTCAAAACCCGATATGCTTTTGAAGTAAGAGAGTATCCCAGAAAAATCCCTTCATCAGCTTTAACGTCGAACTTGTTACGATGTTCTTTAGAGTTGAAGATGAAGCACCGTGAGCCGAATACATGGAAGAATTTAACGTTTGGCTTCCTGTTGTTGATGATCTCATAGGGAGTAAGAGAGAAACGCTTGTTGAGATACGACCTGTTCTGCATAAAACATGCTGCAGAAATAGCGTCAGCCCAGAAATATAAAGGTAGAGAAGCGAAACTTAGCATCGTACGGGACGCCTCACATAAGGATCGGTTTCGTCTTTCGACAATTCCGTTCTGTTGAGGGGTGTAGGGTGCTAAGAAGTTGTGACTGGTTCCTTTTTCTGCCAAAAAGTCTTCAAATTCTTTGTTCTTGAACTCCAGTCCATTATCGCTCCTGATGTTGCGAACGACTTTTCTCAGTTGCACTTCGACCTGCTTAATAAACGTCTTTAGCTTATGAGTAGCCTCAGATTTGTGCTTCAGAAAGAACACCCATGTAAAACGTGAAAAGTCATCAACAATAACAAGAATATATTTGCTACCGCCAATGCTTTCGATAGATGATGGACCACACAAGTCAATGTGAAGCAACTCAAGTAGTTCAACAACTTTAGTGTTTACAATGGATGGGTGACTTTGTCGACTCTGCTTCCCCATTTCACACGCGGCGCACAAATGTTCTCGATCAAACTTGAGCAATGGGAGACCCCTAACATGACCTCATGTGACAAGCTTGTTGATGTCTTTGAAGTGGAGATGTGAGAGCCTTCGGTGCCACAACCAGCTTTCGTCAGAATGAGCTTTGGATAAAAGACATATAGCTGGATTTCCTTTGATAGGTTTGAGATTGAGAGGAAACATTTTGCCTTTTCGTTCAGATTTGAGAATCACCCTTTTTGTTTTCTTCTCGATGATTTCTGAGCCTTCATCGTCAAATGACACTTTAAGACCGGTACCTCCTACCAGTTGAGATACACTGATGAGGTTATGATGTAGCCCTTCAACATACACCACCTTTCTTATAGTAAAGTCTCCATTGGTTATCATCCCGTAACCCTCTATCGTTCCATAAGAGTTGTTGCCTAACTTAACATTTCCACCATTTGGAAGAGATCGAAATTCCCTTAGCTCTTCCTTCCTTCCTGTCATGTGACGTGAGCAGCCACTGTCAATGTATCATTCTTCGTCGAACTGCTCGTCACTGATAACCTGGAAAAATCAAGCAGATTTAGGAACCCAAAGTTTCTTGGGTCCACGTGAGCCTTTCACAGGAACATGAATAGTAAGAGAAATGTCAACAAGATATGTTTTTTTTTATTAAAGTTGTTTCATCTTTCTTCTTAATAGTGAATACTTTAATTTTGTTAGGATTTGTTACAGTTGGTTTGGATTTAGGTTTTGGCATTTGAGCCTTGGACTGCTTTCAGTCATCCTTGACTGAGGAAACCTTTGATTTTCCTTTCAAGTTTGTTGATGATGTTGGATTTTGAGCTGGAACAAAGTTGGGTTTAGAATGAGACAGAGAGGAATTAGAACGAGAGAATTTGGACTGAGAATTTTTCCTGACTTGAGGCTCTATGTGACCGTTTTGTTTTTCGTCATTACAGGGACCGAACCTGTGCTTTCGGTTGCTATCGTTCTCTGAACCGAACCTGTGCTTTCGGTTGTTAGTGCTCTCTGAACCGAACCTGTGCTTTCGGTTGTTAGTACTCTCTTGCGGCCTGAAAGCACTTTTCTCTGACTTTGAATATTTGTCATGATAAGAGAAATGGGCGTTTTGAGATCGCCAAAACTGCTTTCGCTCTGAGAGATTCTTTTTGTATCTCACATTCCTTTGCTGCTTTTGATCCTTCACCTGTTTCGGCTGTTTGTGTGTTTTAGCCTTTTGCTTCTGCTTCTTGTCAGCCGATTCACTTTTCACGGATGATGTTTCTCTTGTGGAAGTGACTTCTTCTACAGGAACTTCTTTTGTACCACTAGTGCTTGGCACGTCGAAGTTGTCAGGCTTGTTCAGTGGCTCTGGAACATATCTGCATTTGGTTTTCCAGGACGTTCGCTCAGATAGACCAACAGTTTCATCGGCATTATCTATAGGAGCAGACCAGAAAAATTCATCACAGCCATCTGCATTGTCTTCGTTCACTATGGCAGTGAGTTCGGCTGTTTGATGTTCGGTTACTCCTGTGACTTTATACACTTGGTTTGGTGTTGTTCTCACCTTTTGGTACACTACAGCCTTTTCTTCAAGAATCGGGGACTTATTTTGGGACAAACGAGCAAACTCCATAGAATTTTCGGATATAAGATTTTTGTGGTTTTCGGGTTCGCTCTTGACAAACTCAGAACAGTCGACTTCATCCTCTATAGAAATTTCACTCATATCATCGTCCTCATTAAGTTTAGATGCGTTTTCAACATCAATTTTATTTTCTGAACTTAAATTGGCATTCAATGAGTCAAATTTTTGTATGGTTTCGGTCCTTAGTTTCAGCTTATCGTTTTCATCCAAAAGATTTTTCAGCATGTCCTTATGGTCCTTGGACTTTATAAAAGATTCAATTTTGTCCAGACCATACATGTAAGTGGGATTCACATCATCAGACGAAACAACAATTTCGCAATTATATGCTTCAGCATCGATTTCATCCTCCTTAAACTCAAGGAAGGGAAAATAAAGACGTTTAGCAATCAAACAAAAAACATTTCTCTGTTTCAAAAGTTTTAAATTGTCTCTTTGCAAATAAATGTTTTCATCTTTTGACTTAATCAGCTCCGACTCCTTTTGGTCTATCCACATCCTTCGCTCCTCACTCTTGGATGACACCCTACTTATTTGGTCAGTTAGGTTAGAATTGGTGACCCTTGTTTGAGTTAAACAACTATCCAAATTTGAGATTCTTGAATTTAAGCTATTTAATTCTTTTTTATAAGATTTCTGTGGGACTTTAAATGAAATAAAAAGAGATTGTACCTTCTTGATCAATTCATCAAGTTCATTGATCTGCACACTGAGAGGTTTTGCTGTGAAGCACAAGTCCTCTCGCTCCTTGGTGTCCTCTTTTCCACCGTCAGTATTGTATCCCCTCATGTGAGATACATCAGTCACCATCAAGCATTTCCCACTGCTTTCAACGCCACTTGCAACATATGCCTTTCCATGTGAAGGCTTTCTCACTTCATCATCCTCTGAGTCAGTAGACCACACCTCCACGCCACCGAACTCGTCATCCACTGCCGAACCCTGTATAATAAGAGCATTCATAGAAGGGTTAGTAGCAGCTTTCTTCCTCTTGATCTCTTCAAGCTTTTTCATCAAGATAGCCTCTTCATCTTTTTCTTCATCTTTCTCTGCCGTTTTCTTCAGAACACAATCCTTAGCATAATGGTTCTTTCCTCCACAGTAATAGCAGCTAACACCTGAATCTCCTTCAACTTTCGCCTCTTTCTTTGGCTCTTCTGGCTTCGGCTCCTCCCTAACCTTTTCAGAACTATAGCTTCCCTGCCAATTTCGGTTCTTATTGGTAGGGAACTTTTTCTTGATAAACCTCTTGGGATTAGACACCATCATTGCATAATCTTCTGAAGTGAGATCATAGTCTTCTAGGTTCAGATCTTCATCTTCCACTGCATTCTTGCCTTTTGATAGGAGGGCCAAGGATCCCAAACTCGAGACCACATTCTTCTCTTGCATTACAATCTTTTCTTGGGATTTCAGAATTCCCACCAACTTAGCCAATGAATATGACTTGAACTGCTCATGAGCTTTGACTGTGGACATGACAGCTCTCCACTCAGATCTTAGGCCATTCAAAAAGGTGACCTTATGTTCAATCAGCTTCCTTTCTATATCATGTTGGATCATCTTGCTAAGAAGATGATTGAAGCGATCGAACGTCTGAGTAACAGTTTCATCAGAATTCTGCTTAAATTCACCAAACTCGGACAAAAGCAAGGTCTAAATAGAATGCTCCAGATCTTCATCTGTGGAATATAGCTCTCGCTACCTATCCCAGATTTCTTTAGCGGTACTGCAGGAACTCACCAGCCTAAATGTATCGGATTGAAGAGAAAATCGAATCAGTCTCAATGCTTTAATATTGCACTGAAACTTTTCCTTTTCGTCTTGAGCCACATCTTTTACGTCTTTCAGCAGATCATTATACTCTTTCTGAGTTTTAATGATTTTCGATGTTCCTGAGTGAGCAAATGCTCCAGACACAATTGCTTCCCAAATAAGATACCCATTATCTTCAGATCCGATTACATAGTCTTCGAAATGATGCGCCCATACTTCGTAATCCTGGGTGTAGAGAATATGAATCTTTGTCGTTGATCCAATGATGTTCGAGATGTTGATAGGATTCGATTGAGACTCGTCCATGCTTGATCGTTTAACTTGTTTGAAAGACCAGACTTGTAATATGTAATATTAGGTCAAAACAAATAGATGCTGAGTTACGTCAATTATGGAATTACGGCTCAATAAATATTACTTAATGCGGAATAACCCTAATCGTTTCTTTCACAGAAAAGATGTGTATGAATTACACAGCCTCCTGCTCTGATACCAATTGATGAGTTATTAAAACTCTTTGATCGATTAGATCTTTGTAACAGGTAAATAATGAATCGTAAAAAACAGTGAAGTAAAACACAAGAATGGATCTGAATGAGTCGAATGATTAGATTACTCAATCCTCAGCAGAGCTCGACTAAGAACTTCCGCTAAGTGAGTTTAGGGTTACAAAACAAGAACGATGAATATGCTGAATAAAACTTTTCTAATCGTTACTATCGTTACTTTCTAAGATGCATGCAAGCTTCTATTTATAAACCCTACAAAACTCACGGATGGACAGGCCCATACCGGAGACAAAACTTGGACTAGCTAACGAGCCCAAAAGACGCAATACTAAACACGACCCAACAAGTATAAACCAAAATGAAAGATGAGTCTTGAACAAATCCATCTTCTCTAAACCTTGCATCGGTACCTGTCTACTATTGACCTGAGGATATAACTTATTTTGAAAGACAGTATCAGCTTTAAAGCTGGTGAGATCATAAGTATTTTAGTGTCGGACAAGAGCTCGGTGTCAAGTGAAGACTTAGACACATACAATGATCATAATAACATATGAAGACATATGTATATATATAATTAGTGATTATAACACTAATTAAACATGTATAAACATCCTAATGTGAGGAAAACAATTTGGTCAAAGTGTTAGGAGGCCATTGGGTTACAACAAAGGAGTGCAAGGCCTTATACGGGAGTTCATGGTCAATGGACCATGTTTTTTGGAGTTTACGGTCAAGGGAGTTTACTCCTGACCGTAAACTCACAATTAGGTCACCAAATGAGGCTTAAAACTATAAAGACTTAAGTGGTTAAGTGCTCCAAAGCTTAAACAAGAGGCTAACTGAGTTTAAGGTCCAAAAATGACCCTAACTTTTGTTTACGGCCTGGGGACCACTTCCTCATGAGTTTACGGCCATAAACTCATGGTAAGAAGTACCAAATCGAAGTTTGAAGTCCCTAACTCAATGGTGTAAGGTTCCATGCTAATATCCAAGGCTTACTAAGGTGTTAAGGGCATCAAAACACTCCTTGGGGGTGTTTACGGTTTTGGGAGATTCCCAAACCGTAAACTCATAATCATGGGCGGTTTTTCGGTGTTTTTCAGGTGCTACACTCATCAAGGGAAGGTTCTATGCTAAGTCCTAAGCATAAGGAAGGAGCTAGGGCACACTTTGGCACCCTTATTAGGGTTTACGGCCTAAGAAGATCTTGGTCCGTAAACACCTTGTTCTTGTGATTCTTGAGTGATTTCTTGATATATGGAAGTGTAACAAGCCTTAAGATACTCTAGGATAGAAGTACTTACAAGATAAAGGCTTGAAAAGGTGCCAAAAGGCTAAGAACACTAGTGTGTGTTCTTGGTGAAACTTGAAGATCTACACTTTTGGAATGATTTCACGGATAGAAGTGTGTTAGATCACTAGATTAAGTAATATATCAACTTAATAGGGCTAGAAACATTTACAAGTTGAAGATCTAGGAGGAAAAGTCGGATGCTACTTGAGAGAGAATTGAATTTGGATCTTGAAAAGTGAAAAAGTGTGATAAATGACTAAGTGTCATATATATAGTCACTAGGGTTTACGGTCCAAATACCATTTGGTCCGTAAACTCCAAAATATTGGAGTTTTTGGAACTTTAGTGATGCACAATAAACCCTAGGGCATCCTCTCTCCTGATTTCTCCTAAAGTGCTAATCCTAAAATGCTCAAACTTATTCCAAAAATCTTGAAAATTTGCAGAAACTGTTCTGACTTCTAATGAAGTGAAGGGTTATACAGAATAGAAATTTCGGGTTGTCACATCATCCCCCCGTTAGAAGGAATTTCGTCCCGAAATTAGAATTTAGGTAAGGAAGTAAGCATGAATAATCGAGACAAGAAGTGGAGATACTTCCTAATCCATTGCTTCTCGTGCTCCCAAGTGAATTCGGGTCCTCGGTTGGCATTCCAGCGAACCTATACTAATGGGAAGCAGCTCTGATTCGTTCTCATGACCTCTCAGTCCATGGTCACTATGCTTCTTCCACGAAGGCGAGGCTCTCATTGATCTCGATCTTGTCGAGTGGGATATAGAGAGTCCTGTCGTAAAAGGTATGTTTTCAAATTCGAGACATGAAGGGTGAAATGTACGTTACTGAGTTCGCGGTGTAGGTTGTGTTTATGAGTCACAAGGCCGATTCTGGTAAGAATCTCGGAGGTCCTAACTATCTTGGATTTAGCTCTTCACGCTTTCCGAAGCGTATCAAGCCATTCCTAGAGTGAGACTTCCAAAAGGATTTGGTCTCTCACTTGGAATTCCAAGGTTTCTTTTTCTTGCTTCTCTTCCCAGTCAAGGGCCACTCCTTGCTGAGTCAAAGTCGTAAGAGGTTCTGCAATTCGCGAGGAGTTCTGAATGAACTCCCGACAGTAGGTCAACAAGACCTAGAATTTGGTGAATTCCGTTAGCGTCTTCGGTGCTGAAAATTTCTCAACGGTTTTGACCTTTGGAAGGGTCCTCAAGAATTCCCACATTACTAATAATGTGTCTTAGGAATTTAACTCTTTGAATATAAAACTCGTATTTAGAGAACTTCACGTAACGCTTCTCTGATCGTAATGTTTCTATGGTTCGTTGTAGATGTTCTTCATGATTTCCTTCTTACTACGAGAGTAGATAAGTAAGTCATTTATAAGGACAACGACGAACTGATCCAAGTAAGAATGGTGTACCCTATTCACTAAGCTCATGAATACTACAGACGTATTGGTCGTATCCGAAAGATATCACTACGGACTCGTGATTTTCGGATCTTACTTCCATTTCTGAAATGCACTTCGTTCCTTGCGGTTGATCAACCAATTCATCTATGCGAGGCAGAAGGTAATGATTTCTAATGTAAGTCCCATCGAGGTCTGCACCACGAGGACTTCCCAAGGTGATACCCATCATAGCACTTCTCTCGCCTAAGCATGTTTAACTGCGGAGTTCTGATGGGATCCGGTGCATTAGTACTGGTATGATCGCTGTGACAACCCGAAATTTCCATTCTGTACAAACAATATCACTTCAATAGAAGTTATAACAGTCACAGTAAATTTTCAGACTTTTTTGTATAAGTTTGAGTAATTCAGGGTTTACACTTCAGGAAATATTAGGAGAGTGGATGCACTAGGGTTTTGTGCAACACTGTTATTCCAACACTCTATTATATTAGAGATCATTTCGGGATTTTCATCCAAATATCTCAAGACTATAAATAGAATTCTGAACCAATTTCATTCATTATTCACTTTTACAACTAGATAAAAGCCATTTTTCTCTCTCACAGATCTTCGGGTTTTCATCCCAAATCGTGAGTACCTCTCTCTAGTAGTGTTATATAGCTTATAATGTGTTAATAACATAGATTACATAGCTAAACAACTAGATTTAGGAGTTTACTCCCCAAGTTGTTCTTGGGCGGTAAACTCCCGAAATGATGCCTAGCCTTTCCCCCGTGATGTGTTACTACCTTAGGCTTGTATATAGGTGTATTTAAGACAAGAAAACAACAAAGAAAAACCAAAGTTTATGTGTTCATGGCCCAAGAAGATCTTGGACCGTGAACTCCAAAAACATGGACCAAAGTGTGCTTTTAATGCACCTAAAGCCTTGAACAATCACCTAGAATTACTCCTACTTAAATCAAGGACCTTAAAACATCAAAAACCCATCCCCATGAGAGATTACGGCCGTAATCTATAAGGGAAATGGTCTTTGGGCCGTGAACATCAAACTAGGGCACCAAAGTGTGCCTAAGGCCTTCATTTGCCTTAGTTACATGTCTAGAACTTATCCTACTTGAACATGGGACTTGAAAACATAAAAATATCCCTTTCCATATGAGTTTACGGCAGCAAACTCAAAAGGAAATGGCCTTATGGCCGTAAACTCCTCAAAGTAGTGTATCTATGCCCTAAACCCTTCCAAGAATTAATCCACCAAGTTGGAATACTTCTAGGGATCATTTAGAACTTCAAAACACAAAATGTCACCAAGCTTAGGAGTTCACGGCCGTAAACTCAAGAGTTTACAACCGTAAACTCCTTGTGTGATGGTTATGAGAGAGTAAACTCAAATATAGGGTCCTTTGGAACCCTAAACCCAATTGCCTTGTCCCATAACAACTTAGATGCAACCCTTAGGGCTTATAACACTTATATAAAGTGTTTATCATGTTCTAGGATATCTTAACATTTACAATTACTAATTTAAGACTAATTGGGTGCATATATGTGTGATTATATGTTCATTAGGGTCATAGTGTGTGTACAAGTCCTCACTTGACACCTAACAATCCTACACCGTTCAGTTCATCCAAACCACCATCTACAGGTGAGTTCATACCCCTTAATCAATGTTTTAAATGATTTTAAATGCTTTAATGGGGGGAATACAAGTAGAAAACAACATGTTATTAAATCACTCATATGTATTTTATAACTGTGTTTTCATCTAGCAGATTTCACATATTTCAAAATGTGATGCATGAAATGGTCTTCTAACTTAAAAATACTTTGTTATCAAATGTATTACTTTTGAAATGTTTATTCAAAAATGACATCAAGTCACTTTTATTATTGTTTCAAAACTCTTAGATGTCTTACAAAACCATTTTTACATTCTTGAACAAAACTATACTATTACACCTATGCTCTTATATATGTATTGATGTTATAGCTTTCATCCTTCATTCAGTTTCCCACACTCTTGTGTAGTAAGGGTGTATAAACCTACTTGAACAACCAATTACCTTTCAGTTAATTATCATAGGGATAGTTAGAAGATACAAAACATTATTCCTATTACAAGGAATCACACAAGAGTCAGTTCATTCATGAGTCTATACCAGTACATTACCTGATACATGAGTACATTTACATATACTTACCTGATACATGAGTACATTTACATATACTTACCCGATACATGAGTACGTTTACATGAATACATTACATGAGTACCATTTCATAGATACATTTTCCTGTATACATTTACATGGATACATGTACCTAGAGTTACTAGGATGATTTATTAGTACTTCCTGTGTAAATTGTCCTGTCTATCCCAGTTCAACGGGATATCTAGGCGGGACTAACCATTCCGAATCCCAACTGATTAGCACCAGTGGTTGATGACCATCTACGGAGGTCTACAGTTAATACTTATACTAGGAACATCGATTACGGGACTAACCCTTCCTTCCCTGCTGCTGCTACAGAGGATAATTGGACAATCTTCGGATGTTCATTAGGTTATACATTTTGCTTACCGCGATATCGTGTTAGTCCTGGTACCAAAGGATAACACTTACATTTGTACATTTTCCTATTTACTTTATTTTGTGATACATTCACATAAACGAGGAGTTAGACTATGTACTTTTAGTACTAGTTAACAAAAAGGGAAAACTATCATTTTACTTACAAAAAAATTCAGGTCTTGGTAGAAGACTACATTGTCATAGCAAAACATTCGGGTCTTGGTAGAAGACTACATTGTCATAGCAAAACATTCGGGTCTTGGTAGAAGACTACATTGTCATAACAAAACATTCGGGTCTTGGTAGAAGACTACATTGTCCTAACAAAACATTCGGGTCTTGGTAGAAGACTACATCTCAAACTAATAGGAAATAAGGGATTTCCTAGGGTTTTTCATACTTATATCAACATTTTCATTTAAAGATTTACATGGTATTCATAACAGCTTTTCAAAAACAAGATAATGACACTTAAATACTTATGAATTCACCAGCTTTAAAGCTGATACTCTCTTTCAAAATAACTTGTATTCTCAGGTCACCAGTAGACAGGTACGATGGCCAGGTTTTGAGAAGACAGAGCACAGACAAGTCTCGTCTTTTATTTTGATTGTATATTTTTGGTGTCTTATTACACTGAAGGAACACACATGTATTAAAACTTTACTTATAATGCAATGGATGATGTTGTTACTTGTTTACTATTTTACACTGTTGTGATACTGTACATGACGTCCTCCACCCCGGAACGTTTCCGCCGTTCTTGGTTTTGGGGTATGACAATCGCACCCGCTGAAGTTTGTCTTCTTGAAGAATAAGACCAGAGTTCTCAAAGGTGAGGTGATTGGTCTTCTCATTCTGTTGTTGAGTAGTTCGCTAAGTTGTCCGAACTGTTCTTGTATCTCTGTATATGTTTAGACTGTAGGGCGATCTGGTTGCAGGAGTCGTACTGGGTTCTAAGTTTGTTCACATGACGATGTGAGCACTCGAAATCTTGGGCAGTCTCCGTCCTGAAGTTCATATTAGAAGTCATACATGGTTTGTCAATCACAGTCTCGTGTATACGATCCGTATATAATTAAGATTGAAAAGGTAGTCGAATAAATGATTCTTCTTTAACCTCACATCCCAACGAGGAAAAGAGTTAAAGTGGAATCATCAATTCTAAACCTGTAGAACCTTGATTATATACCACCCTTATGTATACATTCTTCAGCGATAGATCAACTGTATGGGTCTTTGGATTGAACTTGACGTACTGTACGAGTGGTACTTCGGGGAGGTTTGCTGAGGCTTCTTCGGAAAGGATAGGAAACATGAGGTACTCCATGCATGAGTACTTCGGCGTTATGGAATGATGGTTTCGCTAGAAAGACGATTTTGGAGAAAGAGATGTGCGCACGAAACTGGAATTGCGAGGATCAAATTGAATCAAGTTGTATGATAATGTTGGAATCATATGGGAACTAAAGACATTAGATTTAAACATAAGGCATTATAGACAGAACCCCAACAGTGCAACCTTTAACAGAGCTACAGTACTATAGATTTTCTACAAGACTAATGTTGTGAACTAGGTATACTACAAAAGACAAGTATACGCAACACGAGCATCCCTTTACTGAAGAGATCTCACAAAAGATAAGACCCTAGTTGCACTTGTTTTGAACAGTTTATAAGTCTGTTACAACGAAACGCCTAAATTACATTAACGTGGGGACGGAGTAGACTCTCCTGCGGCAATGATACTTAGTATTTTCCCGTCTGTGCCGGAGTTCCTTGTTATTGGACAGTCCTTCTTGAAGTGCCCTATCTCACCGCATTGGTGACATATCGGGCTGGTACTAGCATTGGTGGTGGAAACGATGTGTCGAGTTGGAGTTATGTGGACGTGGGTGTTGTCGTTGTTATTTCCTTTTGGACAATTCCTATGATAATGTCCTCTCTCACCACAACTATAGCAAGCCTGGCTAGCTCCGGTAGTGGAGGTGGTTCTACAGAAACGAGCAATGTGCCCCATCTTGTTGTAATTGTTGCATTAAAATACTCGGCAAGCTCCATTATGATGATAGTCACACTTGTTACACTTCGGGAGTGTTCCCTCATAACGCTTGACCGGTGTTGAGGTGGCAGGAGTCGCCACTGGTCGTTGTCGCATGGCAAGCCTTTGATATCTCTTGCGTTCTGTTTGGGCTTGACGCTTCCGTTTCTTGAACTCTGAGTTATTGTTTTGGGTGTTGGCGACTGATACTATTTGTTGATTTCTCGGATCGTTACCACGATCGGAATTGTCAACCCCTTTTTCAATCTTGTTTGCATTGCCAGAGCCGAGGTGTGCAAGGAAAGCTGAGACGGTAGCTGTTATCGCGACTTGGAAAGTAGCAGCGTCCACAGGAAAAGCAGGGGTTTCATTGTTCGGCTGACTATTTCTGGATGACGACATGATTCTGTAACACGAAAGAAAAGGAGTTCGTGAGCTAATATGGTTGAACTTAGATGTAGTCTGATCGTTCATGAAAAGAGTAAGGGTATGTTCTCGAAGGTTTGACCTACATCCCAATGATGCAGTCTTAGTACGGAATAGAAGTATGTTCGCGAAGGTTTGACCTACATCCCTATGATGCAGTCTTAGTACGGAATAGAAGTATGTTCGTAAAGTGGTCTTAAGACGTTTGTCGTTCAAGCCGAGGTATTATTGGTTGGTGGATAATATGATCCAACCTTTGAAAAAGACTTGGAAATGTTTCCGGAGTTAAATTACTATAGTCCAATAACTTGACTAAAGCAAATTTCAGATAGACTCGGAAGAAGCAAATTCAACAAAGAGTGACACGGTAGTTAGCCGACTATCAATAACATCGATGTTTAAGATGTAATAAGTTCGGGAAAAATTGACCTTGTAATAGGTCTTACATCACATCCGGAGTAGAGAAGTCTGTGACAGCATAACAACCTAAGTAAAAGTACTTACAGTACAAGGTAGTCACATAGAGAAGTGCTACCCATAACATAGACCAGAACACGGCTCTTAAAACAAAGAAGGAAGGTAAAGTATCTCCTACTGGCAACAGTCACCCCTATGGTGGACCCTTAGTTCAGCTCGTTGGCGTTCCATATCAAGCAGGTGTCTTTCGTACACCCTCTGGCGTACTCGGAGCTCTAAGACTTCGGCTCGAGTTTCAGCTAGTACTTGTAGTAAGGTCTCATGGTTTCTCTCGGATCTCTCACTTGTGTGATCAAGGCAATTGGTGTGAATGGTATGCATTCTTGCTTTGGCATTAACCTCTTCGATACGTTGGAGATCCGTCCTGCCCTGAATTTCGTTTCGGGCAACTCTACGGATCAGGATTGGTAGAACTCTGTCTGCTGAGCTCCCTTCATTTACATTATAGAGGCTTCGGTCTCCATTAAACGGCATAGGTTGATCTTGATCTTCGCTCCATGCTTCCAAGCATTCTAACCAAGGAGGCGTTGAGCCATGAAAATCCGGACAAGGGTTAGGACTTGGAATGGGAGCTACCGGATGTAGGTTCTCAACCTCGGGTTCGGAGTTATCACCATCCGAAAGGTCTTCAGCCTGGTGATCATTCAAAGGGATTGGATGATCATTCTCGGGTTCTTCTCCAAACCATCCAGCATTGCCTTCATTCGGAAGGTACGGGTTGCCGTGGGGATGGAGTCCAACCATGTTATCTACACGAGAATTGGGGTAAGGAGATAATTATTAGACGGACTATCTAGATAATTATTAGATAATCTTCATTAGTTACATCACTATTTGTAAAGTGCATACCAGTTATACATACGCAAAACAGGATAGGCCTTCGAATAAGTGACCTTAACTCCAAATTCACAAGGAATAGGTGTAAAGCAAAAAATTTCACAGATTCTAAGTCTATGACATCCTAATTACATATAACTTTGGTGTATCCACTTAGCAACTATTGACCTAGTAATGAAGATCTTTTTAGTTCTCAAGTAAGTAATTATAGTAACACAAAATACTCCCATAGTATTTTAGACCTATGATCTGCTCTAATGTTCTCTTTGTGGTAGTGTTGGTAAGTTTTTAGACTTGTTGACACATCACAACCATTCTTGGGCATGTGGTAATCACTCCTCGGACCAGCATAGTTGATCAGGCTATGCCACTCCCAAGACTGACGATACATCCCCGAGCTCACCTGTGATATTCAAATATCGTAATACTTTTGTTCTTGTCATTGTGACACGGATTTTAGTATAAATGCAGGCACGTATACTTAATTAAATATTTTATTATTTAAATTATAAACTCTTGGTCAGAGTATTTTTAATCCCATTGTATTTATAGACTGTATATCTTTTATGGGTTGATATACTTAGTTCACTATAAACAATGCTCTGATACCAATCTGTCAAACCCCAAAACCAAGAACGGCAGAAATGTTGTAGGGCGGAGGACGTCATGTACAGTTTCACAACAATGAATAGTAGTAAACAAGCAACAACATCATCAATTGCATTAATAATATAATTTTAATACAAGTGTTCTGACATGTTTAATAGACACTAAAGTATAAATCAAAATGAAAGATGAGTCTTGAACGAGCTCCATCTTCTCTAAACCTTGCATCGGTACCTGTCTACTGTTGACCTGAGGATACAAGTTATTTTGAAAGAGAGTATCAGCTTTAAAGCTGGTGAGATCATAAGTATTTTAGTGTCTTAATTTGTAAGAAAGCATTTGTAAGTATGTGAAGTGTAAGTATGTAAAAGTTTTGAACCTCTTAGAAATCCCTATCTTTCCTACCAAAAGTAGCCTTCTACCAAGGCATCTAGTATATGTGTGTGTCTCTTGTAAGAGTGTGTATTTTCCCAAATCCGACTATCATTGAACCAAAAATATAGCTTTTATATTACCGTGCATCGTGTGAATGTTCACGAAGTGAATGTAATGGGAAAAAATATTATAGTACCGTAGTATTGTAATAAGTAACTACTGATGTACTAACTACCTTAAACCAATTGTAATTTAAAGTACCATGTGATCGGCCTGTATCCTGCTACCGACTCTAGTAAAACGACGATGTAAGACTCCGTAAGAAATGACATTTGGCACCCGTAGACTTGCAAATCCCACTGTAGCGAGCAACAAGGTGTAGGATAGTCAATCCAGTATAGATCTATACACAAACTCATACGCTCCCCAATTAAGGAGATTTTGGATACAAAAACAACCATGGCAGGTAGTGCCATGCCATGTTTAGTGGCTCACATAACTGCATGAATGTATATGTAATGAATGTGCTAGCTGTATTATATGTTCTCCCTCTGTCTAGCCTGTATGTATTGTAATGTTCTATGTGTACTAGTTGTATTGTGGGTTCTCTCTCTATCTAGCAAGTATTGAAATGTACTGTCTTTACTAGCTATATTGTGTGTTCTCTCTATCTAGCAAGTATTGACTCATGAATGAACTGACTCATTGTATGATTCTTTGTTCTAGTAATAGTATTAGTAACTTCCTGAACTACGCCTAATGTAGTTTAATAGTAATATGACTTGTACGTATGAACATGAACGTATACCCTTGCTACCCAAGGGTATCGAATTGACTAATAGAACTTTTATGTCTATATATGTATACATAATATATAACTAATATTTAGACGACCTTCAGACGGATAACCAATGCCCTAAAGCCACATCCCAACGAGGAAAAGGAGATAAAGTGAGCTACCCTTCCTAAGTCCTTTAAACACTACTTATATAACTATACATATATAGGCATGAAATTAACAATATAAAAGTATAAAAGAAGTTTTGTAAAACCATTGAAAAGTTTAGTAACTAAGAAAGGATGACTTAATGTCAGTTTGTAAAACGCTTTGAAAGCAGTTTGTTTGATAAGAACAATTTAAAGTATAAGAAAAACCTTTGTTTGAAAACACATTTGTAACAGAGTTTGAAAGGAAACTTACAGTATGTAAGACAGTTTGATAAAGAGTTTTAAACATATAAAAACGCTTAAGAAAGTCATTTGAAGAAATCTGTTTGGTAAAACAGTTAACATATAGTAAATCCATTTGCATGCTGCTTATTAATCACATGTGATTGATATAATAACTAGCATGATTCAACTTGTATCCCCCCCCCCCCATAAAAGCATTTAAAAACATTTAAAATATTGATTAAGGGGCTATGAACTCACCTGCAGTGAACGGATCGAATGGAAGTGTCAGGCAAGAGCTCGGTGTCAAGTGAAGACTTAGACACATACAATGATCATAATAACATATGAAGACATATGTATATATAATTAGTGATTATAACACTAATTAAACATGTATAAACATCCTAATGTGAGGAAAACACTTTGGTCGATGTGTTAGGAGGCCATTGGGTTACAACAAAGGAGTACAAGGCCTTATACGGGAGTTCATGGTCAATGGACCATGTTTGTTGGAGTTTACGGTCAAGGGAGTTTACTCCTGACCATAAACTCACAATTAGGTCACCAAATGAGGCTTAGAACTATAAAGACTTAAGTGGTTAAGTGCTCCAAAGCTTAAACAAGAGGCTAAGTGAGTTTAAGGTGCAAAAATGACCCTAACTTGTGTTTACGGCCTGGGGACCACTTCCCCATGAGTTTACGGCCGTAAACTCATGGTAAGAAGTACCAAATCGAAGTTTGAAGTCCCTAACTCAATGGTTTAAGGTTCCATGCTAATATCCAAGGCTTACTAAGGTGTTAAGGGCATCAAAACACTCCTTGCGGGTGTTTACGGTTTTGGGAGATTCCCAAACCATAAACTCATAATCATGGGCGGGTTTTTGGTGTTTTTCAGGTGCTAAACTCATCAAGGAAAGGTTCTATGCTAAGTCCTAAGCATAAGGAAGGAGCTAGGGCACACTTTGGCACCCTTATTAGGGTTTACGGCCTAAGAAGATCTTGGGCAGTAAACACCTTGTTCTTGTGATTCTTGAGTGATTTCTTGATATATGGAAGTGTAACAAGCCTTAAGATACTCTAGGATAGAAGTACTTACAAGATAAAGGCTTGAAAGGGTGCCAAAAGGCCAAGAACACTAGTGTGTGTTCTTGGTGAAACTTGAAGATCTACACTTTTGGAATGATTTCACGGATAGAAGTGTGTTAGATCACTATATTAAGTAATATATCAACTTAATAGGGCTAGAAACACTTACAAGTTGAAGATCTAGGAGGAAAAGTCGAATGCTACTTGAGAGAGAATTGAGTTTGGATCTTGAAAAGTGAAAAAGTGTGATAAATGACTAAGTGTCATATATATAGTCACTAGGGTTTAAACTCCAAACTATTGGAGTTTTTGGAACTTTAGTGATGCACAATAAACCCTATGGCATCCTCTCTCCTGATTTCTCCTAAAGTACTAATCCTAAAATGCTCAAACTTATTCCAAAAAGCTTGAAAATTAGCAGAAAGTGTTCTGACTTCTAATGAAGTGAAGGGTTGTACATAATAGAAATTTTGGGTTGTCACACTGGCTCGAGCGATCATATCCTATAGCGTCTTGCAGTTGGACCTGCTCACAAACTACCTGATATCACTCCTCAGCATCTCGTGATATCAGGCCTTCTTCATCTCCTTGTCTGCGACAAAATGCGACACATGGAGAGCCTTCTCCTGAACTTGGTGGTAATCTCCGCCACAGTCTCAGTCGTCTGCCGCAAATCATGGAACCCTCGTGCTAACTTTTGTATCTCGGTCACTAGTAAAAACTCGGCCTTGAACCTAGCCGAGAAATCACTCCATGTCATCGCGTCCAACGCGGCCTCATCCCCAATGGCATGTCCAACCTCCTCCCACCAATCATACGCTCTGTCCTTTAGTAGACAGGAGGTGAGCCGGACTTTGTCCCCCTTGGGACACTGGCTAGAACAGAAGGCATTGGCGACATCCGCCAACCACCGGCCGCTAACAATGGGGTCCTTAACCCCATGATAATCTGAAGCTCTACACGTTCTGAACTCTCGGAATATCAGTGTACGTGCCCCTATCATGGCCACCATCTCAGTACGAAAGGCTCCCAGCCTCTCATCCAAAATCTCAAATATGCCCTCCTTGACCGTACTAAAGATCAAAGGAGTCTAGTCCAATAAACTGCGCGTAATCTATGCTGATATAAACTTTCTCATCTACTCCCCGAGCTGCTCGGCTCCTGAACTCGGGCATGATCCCTCTCCGGCACCTGAACTGCTCATTGGTCTACCCCGTAGCGTCACCATACTACATAAATCATAACAATCATCAGGATACACATCACTATCGAGGGATCACACACACTCCAAGTTTCCTAGTTTTCTCTCAGCCCTCCTAAACTCGAGTAAAGATCCTCTACTTTCAGTAGTATGGGCTCATACTACCTTCCACATCTATCCGTACTTTCCTCAAGGATTGCCTCGACTCCACCAAGTCCCTTGCTACTACTACTGCTCCCAGAATTACTCTCATCCTAGGCTTTCCCTATGGTAATCACCAATCCACTCTCCGCCATTAGCTGCATAAAAAGTCCTTGATATCTTCCCCTAACTAGCTCGTGAATACAATTACATATCACTAAGACTAGATAATTCTTCGAATGAGAGGTTCTACCCTACAACGGTTAGACTCAAACGGGAGTTGCGAAATAAGGCTAAACCTAACCTTCTGAAATTATTTAGTCATTGCAATATGTAACTTAACATATTCGTTCACTAGTTAGTAAAAGACAACTAGAACTCCTAAAAGTATAAAGCAAGCAGCATTCGAGCATTGAGTACACATAATCAAGCTTATACTAATCAGGCCATTATACTGACTAATTTGTACTAGCATGCAGTTCATAAAGCTGATACACATATAACAGGCACATAAGGCATCCTTCTAATATCCTTAGTCCTAGTCTAGCATTTAGTTCTCATAAAGCTGATAAACATATCATAACATAAACTTATATGGGTAATTTGGAAGTACTTACTTGAGCTCGACTGATTGCATGCACCCTACCCTTTTTCTCTTTTCAAAGTTCTTTTGTCTTTTCAAATTCTTTTCTCTTTTCTAAAAATCTTTTTATAAAAATGATTTCCTTTAGAAAATTTTCATACCAAGTCCTTAGTGTGTGCAATGCAGTCATCCTGAGCTCTTCTCTTTGCAACTGAAAGTACCTGAAACCAAAACTGAAAACCATAAGTACGAAGCTTAGTGAGTCTCCCCAATCTACCACATACCATGAACATAATCATATACTTCAAACATTGGGACTAGACCTCTACCTTAGGCCTCACCTGACATCGGACTAATCCAGCAACAGACCCTGTCTGGCATCGAGCCCCGCTCGGTATACAGATCTGTTTCTACCAGTCCCCGCCTGTCTGTGGGCCCCGCCCGCTATACACATGCAAACATATAATCATAATCAACCTAGTACATAACAAGCAACACAACACTATAACTGCTAATCTCAAGGCCCCGCCTATCTTGGTGCCCGCCCCTACTCTAATACTAATGAGATATGGAACCCCGTCCATACTCAGCTAGTGATGAGATATGGGCCCTCGCCCACACTCATCTCCCTACCAAGCACATACAAGTATCACAAAGACAACAAGTATAACTAAACATGCATCCCTTCCTCGAGCATCACCCGGCATCGAATCATAGTTCGAAAGATACATGTAAACCTTCCTAGGTCCCCGCCTGGCATCGGACCGTAATCCGGAAGCATAAAAACTACATCGGGCTAACCCCAACATCGGATCTAAATCTGGTATACACTAACATACATAAACGGGTTAGCATTGGTGCCTTAGACCCGTTCCTACAGGAGAAAACTCACCTCACAAGCTGACTGTAGAATCCTGCGAATAAACGTCTCGCTGCTAGTTGGTAGATCCCCGAACTGCTGATCTCTCGACTCCCCAAGCTACCATTACCCAAAAGAACAATTAGTCTGAAACAATAATCCTCTTTGTGTTAAAATGGCTATTTTACCCCTAGTCCAACTTGGTCCAAATCTAAGGCCCAAAACCATAATACAAAAAGGCTCAACACTAGGTAGGCTTCCCAAGCCCAATAATGGCCCAATTTGCGAAATTAAGCCCAATCCCTTTAATGAGCCTTTCCCTAAGCCCAAGCATTTCCTTGGCCTAAATTATCTGACTTAAGATGACCCACTGAGGCCCAAAGACCTGAAGTCCAAAGCATGGCCCAAAACACGTCAAGCCCATGTCTGATGAGTACGCAGAGCGTACTCCTGTATATGCTAAGCGTATTGGCTGAATGATGTGTACGATGCGCGTACCTACATGTTTGCCCAACATACTTCCCTGTTAAGCCACTTTTCCCATTAAGTGCTTAATACTCTAATCCATAAGCTACAAGCACAGATCCAAGTCCTTTTCAACGTCTTAATCCATAAAGTCGATTACTTGGTGGCTTGCAACCCACAAAATAAACCCAAAATTGGAATATAGCAACAAACTTCCATGGAATTGGCTAGATCTCATGCATGAACTCATTAAGACACTCAAGGTGACAACTTTCTGCCTTGCGGACTCATTTAGCACTGAGAGTGGCAACTCCAAGCCTAGGAATCAGATTTGAACAATAAAGATTCATCCTTTAGACCAAAATGCTCCAAAAACTCAACCTAAGAGTTCTAAGGAAGTAACCACCAAGTTTAGATATTTATACCTTGAAATGGTTAGAAATGAAGCAACAATCACAGATCTACAACCTCTCTTTTGAACCACCACCTTGTTTGCTCTTCACTTGCTTGGAAAATGGGTCCACAACACCAAAATGATCTCTAATGGCCTTCTTAGCTCCAAAAATACTCAAAGAAGATTAGGGTTTCATGAAAACTATCTAAGGGTGAGAAGGAGGTTGAAATTGAGGGTATAATGTTCTTTATATGGTGGCATACCCTAAAATTTAGGGTTTAGGGACTCTGGACGTACGATAGGTGTACTTCTCATGAGTTGGGTGTACGCCTCTCCGCACCCATGACCATATGCCCTTATAAGTTAAGTGTAACCTAGATTATGTTGGGCATACCCAGCTAGACAGACGCATGCATTCAATGCATGCATAGGACCACCTTGCCACAAATCTTCATTAAGGAGTAAAATTACCAATAACTTCCAAGTGCTATAACTTCTTCATTCTTAATCCGTTTCTGACTAAATTTATATCTACGAAAAGGTGGCGAGAAACCCTACGCTGCGAGAAACTCCTCGTTACCTAAAATTTCCCGAACAACAGCCCGAAATCTTCAGAAGACTGAGATGTCAATTTACGAGTATGCCCTTGGCCTGCGAAGGCACAATCAAATACTTAGATCTTGTATGCCCTAATACTCACATCCGAAATGGGCCAAAACCTTCCTTTCCCAAGGCCTTAACCTCATGACAACTGATGATTGGGCCACATCCCCTAGCAACGAAGCACTTTCAGAACCAGGTGTTACAATATTGAATCAATGAGACCAAGAGATTTTGACCTTTGGTAAAGCAAAAGAGAGATAGCTTGATAGAGGTTTTGAATTTGAATAATGGAATCCAGGGGTCTGAATTGACGTTTTGAAATTTGAAAGGTTTGTTAGTAACGGTTCTTGTTCCATCATCTGTTTGTCCTCATACAAGTCCAGCCATGGATTTGGATGATCCAAAAAGAGCTGAAATTGTTCCAAGGTCACTTTCTTGAAGTGTTTTTGTGTTTTCTTCTTCAGCTTCCCTCTTTCGGAAAATGCAAAAGGAGAAGCAGCTTGCTTCCAATAAAGGAGATCAAAAATCCAATAATGTTGGGGTCATGAATAAGATCAAGTCAACTTATAGCTGAATGTATAGCATGAGATCTTCATCTACTTCAGTAGCAGTTGCAAACAATGATATTGTATACTTCCTTACTTCCTTCCATTCTTTCTTTCTTTTTCTCATTTTCATTTTCATATTAAATTTTATATTTCTTTTAACATGAATCGGTTACACTTCGCCTCATTAGTTACCAAATCTCTGTACCTTTATCTTCAATCTAGATAACATCCATCTCCTCTAAAAACACACCAGAAAATTATGAAACAATTGTTCACACCTACAGCTTGGTGTTGTTATTCTCTAAATGGAAAGTAAGTAATTAATTCATACTAGTTTCATCATGATTCATCAAATATATTTTCCATGATCCTTTTTCTAACTTTTTATTTTTGAAAAACTGTGTAGAATTCCAGCCGTGAGGCTCTAATCAGAAGCTTCAGCTGGCGTTTTTGTTGCTAAATATGTCTCTTTTCGAAGAAGGTTTTTAATTTGAATAATTGTATCCATGAAGCATATTATGGTAGTCCTCGAACGAAAGCTACACAAAACAAAAAAAAACAACTGGTTATGAAAAAGAACAAGAGATAAGTCAATAATTACACTATTACCCTTTGATTTCACAGAGATTGTCAGCGAATTCATAGTTGAGAGAGTAACAGAAATAGAGCATGGTTGCAAGAAAATCAACTATTCTTCTCTTTATATGAACTCAAAAAAATTCTCTTTATATGAACTCAAAAAGAAACAAACATTACCTTTGTTTTACATTTTCAAAACCCAACATTGTGGATTCGTCATTAGAGCAATTGAAGTGCAAATACACATCTTTTATGAAAAAACCCTAAGTCGTTGGTGTCTTAGTCGATACCTTGTACCAAAAAATCCTAAATCACTATAATAGAGGAGTGAGGCCTGAATCGCTTTCGTTGAGAATCACCGAGCGCAACCCTAAATCTTCAAGGAGTCGCAATCGTCGACGAGGTGAGATGAGCCGACGTTGCCAAACTATTGTAGAGAGTACTCTTTTACATTTTGAATGGTTCTTGAAAAAAGCCCTAGAATCGTCCCTTCAATTTTCTGTGTGTGTGTGTGTGTGAGAGAGAGAGAGAGAGATAGATAGAGATATGGAGAGAGAGAGAGAGAGGTAGTCATAAGTGTGTGTACGTATGTGAGAGCCAGCATATGTTGCATATGTTGAATAAGGTTTGTACTTTGAAGAAGAGATGGAGTATCTTGAAGCGGATATGTATAGTAGTCCAATACGACGAGGATACTTTAGTTATCCATCATCGGATGGAGAGACACTGGTTATCATGGAGAGATTTAATTTCAAGAACATGTTGAAGGCAGTGGAGAAATATAAGGTCACGTACATGCCTTGAAGTAGAGATGGTATCGTGATTAGGGTTTGTAGAGAGAGGGGAAGAAGAGAATGAAGGGATATCTTGAACCGTTGTATTTCAAAATTAGAATTTTAGAGGATTTCATTTCCTTTAAGAATGTGCATTCTGAGTAAAAAAATATTAAGTGACATTCACAGAGGACGCACATTTAAAATAAGCGCCTTCCATGTTTGTAATTTTTTTGTGGGACAATAATTTTAGGGCATGCATAAATGTGTGCCCTCTATCCTTCAAAATTTGGAAGGATGACATTTTTTTAGGACACACAAAAAATGCTTATTGTAAATCAATGCGTGTCATTGTTCGCTTGTCACTAAAGGGTATTTTTCTTGTAGTGTTTGAGAGTTCATAGTGGTTGTGTCCTAAACCTGTTCAACGAGAAGTACACTATTGATTTGGTGTCGACTCCTCTATGGGGATCGAAGGTTATCATCAGGATGGACTAGTGGGGTCCCAATAGGGCCCTGATTGATTGTAAACGCCAGCTGATGAGAGTTCGAACGCCAAGTAGGGGAGAGTTGGATACTCCTGGGGATGGAGCTTTGCATGGGCCGGCTCTCTGTTCAGCTGCGAGGGCCAGGAGATATCTTCAGCAGGGTTTTTCTGGGTTTCTGGCTTATGTGGTAGATACTCAGGTTAGGGGCACAACCACATTCAGTGAGGTGTCCATAGTTCGAGATTTCCTCGATGTGTTTCCTGAGGATTTTCCAGGAGTGCCTCCCAAAAGTTAGGTCGAGTTTTGGATTGATTTAGTTCTTGGTGCGGCCCCAATAGCCAAGGCACCGTATCGTTTGTTACCGCCAGAGATGCAGGAGTTGTCTATGCAGCTTCAAGAGCTGCTAGACAAATGATTTACTCGGCCGAGGAGCTCACCTTGGGGAGCACCGATCATGTTCGCGAAGAAGAAGGACGGCTCGCACAGGATGCATATTAACTATCTGGAGTTGAATAAGCTAATGATGAAGAATCGTTACCCATTCCTAAGGATCGACAACTTATTTGACCAGCTTCAGGGTGCATCTTGGTTTTCCAAGATTGATTTGCGATCAGGTTACCATCAAATGAGGGTTAGAGACGATGATGTGCAGAAGACAGCCTTCATGATTTGTTATGGCCACTACGAGTTCGTGGTGATTCCATTTGGGCTCACCAACATGCCAGCAACGTTCATGGATCTCAAGAACCAGGTATGCAAACTGATATTGGATCGGTCAGTGATCATGTTTATTGATGATATTATCGTCTACTCCAAGACCAAAGAGCAACATGAGGATCATTTACGGGAGGTATTGGAGACTCTGGGAAGGGAGAGGTTGTATGCCAAATTCTCCAAATAAAATTTTTGGTTGCGAGAGGTGTGGTTCTTGGGGCAGATCGTCAACCAGAAGGCATATTGGTTGACCCCGCCAAGATTGAGGCCGTGATGCGATGGGAGGTTCTGAGAACCCCATCTGACATTCGGAGTTTCCTGGGTCTTGTAGGATATTACAAGACATTTATCTGGGATTTATAACACCTGGAAACTAGAAGGCTAATTAAGCAAAGATATTGTGCGAATTGAAGGTCTACTCGTCGAGTCCTAGGGGCACAACTCGACGAGTAGAATTAAGCTTTTGGGATGCGGGTTGAGAAAACAACTCGAAGAGTTAGTCTGGGTTTGGGAAACCCTAGATTCAGGGTTTTGTACCCTATTTAAGCATCTTAATCCCCACTTTATGGCCTCATTTCCAGCCTCCGGTGTCCAAACCCTAATCCACGAAACCCTAATGCTTGTGAGCCATTTTTGAGTGAACCTTGTGTGATTTGAAGCTTGTAGTAGAAGAAGAAGAAGAAGCTAGAGCATTCCAAGAGAAGATTATAAATCCAGAAGCAACATCCTATCCTCATCCTTTTCTGGTAATGAAGCATCTAACTTGTCTAGTAGTCTCTTAGATCTCTTTATTACACTTTGTGAGAGTTTTTGGTCCAAGAAGCTTAGCCCTTGGGAAATGGGCGTCCCAAGTGGCTTATCTTTCACATCTGCGATCTAAAAGGGGTTTCATGGCATAAAGGTTCAAACTTTATGACCATGGAAGCCCCATGCAATCTTTAAGGTGTTGTTATGGCCTTTTAAGCCCCAAAAGGCCATGAATGGAAGGAAAGCATGAGACTTTATGTGTTGAAATGATGTTTAAGGCCTAGATCTATGTTGGTTTGCTTTAGCTTGGAGTATCATGGCTTTTTGGACAAAGATCTATGTCCCAAAGAACTAGGGTTTTAGCTAAACCCATTAAGGAGGACTAGAACCGGGTAAAGTTTGAAACTTTACCCTTAAGAAGGCTCTTTCAGTATGTAGAAGGAGTATGGAGCTTTGGTATGGAGAGTAGAGGCTTAGTTTGTTAAGATGGCCCAAACAGATTATAGGACTCGTCGAGTCCATAGAGTAACTCGATGAGTAGGGTCGTGATGTCCCGATCCAGTTTAAGGTAGAACTCAACGAGTCTGTGAAGGAACTCGACAAGTTGATTCGCCAAATCATGACTATGAGTAGCCAGGGAACTCGGCAAGT
The DNA here is from genome assembly GCF_051521515.1 of Lactuca serriola. Lineage (NCBI taxonomy): Eukaryota > Viridiplantae > Streptophyta > Magnoliopsida > Asterales > Asteraceae > Lactuca > Lactuca serriola. The sequence goes on from NC_136411.1 coordinate 296,038,580, forward strand.
CAAGGGGTGACTCAATGAGTTGGATCACGATATCAGGATTCTGATTTATAGAACTCGGTGAATTGATGGAGCAACTCGGCGAGTTGAGTCAACTCGGGGTGTTGACTTTGACTTTGACCAAGCGTTGACTTTGACTTTAACTAGGGGTAAAATGGTGATTTTACCCTAATAAGGATTATCATTTCTTGACTAAGTATTATGTTGGTAATGTTAGCTCGGGAAGTCGAGTGATCAGCAGTTCGGGGATCTGCTAGCTACCAGCGAGAGGTTTATTCGCGTGATTCTGCAGTCAGCTTGTGAGGTGAGTTTTCTCTAGTAGGAACGGGTCGTAGGCACCAATGTCAACCTGTTTATGTATGTTAGTGTATACAACATTTAGATCCAATGTCGGGGTTAGCCCAATGTAGTTTATATGTTTCTGGATTTCGGTCTGATGTCGGGCGAGGCACGAGGAAGGCTATTACGTACGTTTCTGAACTATGGTTAGATGTCGGGTGGTACCCATGGAAGGAATGCATGTTTAGTTATACTTGTTGTATTTTTGATACTTGTATGTGCCTAATAGGGAGGTGAGTGTGGGTGGGGGCCCATATCTCATCACTGGTTTAGTGTGGACGGGGTTCCATATCTCATTATTAGCAGAGTAAGGGTGGGGCCCAAGATAGGCGGGGAATTGAGACTAGCAGTTATCGTGTTGTGTTTTTCTATTAAGTACTAGCATGATTATATGTTATTCTTTGTATGTGAATAGAGGTCGGGGCCCAAAGACAGGCAGGTCCTAGTAGAAACAGATCTGTATACTGAGCGAGGCTTGATGCCTGACGGGGCCTAGTGTCAGATTCGTCCGATGTTGTGCGGGGACCGAGGTAGCGGGCTAGGCCCAATGTATGTTGATATGTGCTTATGTGTATGATATGTGGTAGCTTGGGGAGACTCACTAAGCTTCATGCTTACAGTTTTCAGTTTTGGTTTCAGGTACTTCCACTAACCAGGGGAAGAGCTTGGGATGACTGCATGGCACACACCACAACTTTTAGCCTGGGATGTTTAGACTCTGATATTCTAACACGTGATTTGATGTAGTATTATTGATACGATGTTTTAAGAAACATGACTTGTGATTTTATTATTATGATTTTTGATGAATTATGGTTTTCTTAAATGATTTAAAACAATATTTTTGGTCCTTATTTTTGGGATGTTTCAAGTTGGTATCAGAGCCCTGGTTTAAGGTATTCAGGCACATTCTCAGGTGTATCTGAACTCAAACTAAGGAATCAATATAGAAATTTTCAAAAGAAAATCATTTTTATAAAAAGAATGTTGAAAAGAGAAAGGAATTTTGTTAAAAGAGAAAAGGATATGGTGCATGCAATCAGCCGAGCTCAAGTAAGTACTTCCAAATTACCCATACAAGTTTATGTTATGATATGCTTATGAGAACTGCATGCTAGATTAGGGCTAAAGAGCTAGGAAGGATGCCTTATGTGTGTATTATATGTGTATGAGCTTATGAACTGCATGCTGGTACAGTTTAGTCAGTAATATGATGGCTTGATTAGGATATGCATTATTATGTTTACTCGATGCTCGAATGTTGCTTGCTTTGTGCTTTTAGAAGTCTTAGTTATCTTTTACTAACTAGTAAATGAATATGTTAAGTTACATATTGCAAGGACTAAATAATTTCAGAAGGTTAGGTCTATCTCTATTTCGAAACTCTTCTTTGAGTCCAATCGTTGTAGGCTAGGATCTCTCATTCGAAAAATTATCTAGTCTTAGTGATATGTAATGGTATTCGCGAGCTAGTTAGGGGGAGATAGCAAAGACTTCTTATGCAAATGATGGCGGAGAGAGGGATGGTGATTACCCTAGGGAATGCGTAGGATGATTTTAGTGTTGGGAGTAGTAGTAGTTGAAGGGACTTGGTGGAGTCAATGCAACCTTGAGGAAAGTACAGATACATGTGGAGGGTAGTATGGGCATGTACTACTAAAAGAAGAAGATCCACACTCGAGTCAAGGTGGGCTGAGATAAAGCTAGGAAACCTGTAGTGTGTGTGTGTGTGTGTGATCCCTTGATAGTGATGAGTACTCTGATGGTTGTTATGATATGTTGTAGCATGGTAACGCTAAGTGGTAGACCAGTGGGCAGTTCAGGTGCCGGTGAGGGATCAGCCTCAGGATCTGGAGCTTGGCAGCTCGATGAGCAGATGAGAGAGTTTGTTTCAGCTGAGATTACGCGTAGTATTTTAGACCAGACTCCTATGATCTTTGGTACGGTCAAGGAGGGCATTATGGAGATTTTATACGAGAGATTGGGTGTGTTCCGCATCGATATGGTGGCCATGATGGGGGCGCACACATTGACGTTCAGGGAGTTCAGAGCCTGTGGAGCTCCAGACTATCATGGGGCTAAGGATCCCATTGCTAGCAGTCGATGGTTGGTAGATGTCGCCAACGCCTTCAGTTCTAGCCGATGTCCCGAGGGGGACAAGGTCTAACTCGCCTCCTGTATTCTGAAGGACAGAGCACGTAATTGGTGGGAAGAAGTTGGACATGCTACGAGAGATGATTTCGCGTTAGACGCGTTGTTATTGAGTGACTTATCGACCAAGTTCACGGCCAATTTTGCACCAGTTATTGAGGTGAAACAGTTAGCACGAGAGTTCTAGGAGCTCCAGCAGACTACAGAGATGGTGGCAGAGACCACCGCCAAATCCAGAAAGAGAGCCCTTCTTTTTCCACAGTATGTGGCGGACTAGGAGATGAAGATGGCTTGGTACCATGAGATGCTACGGAGCGACATTAGATAGTTCGTGAGCCAGTCCAGCTATACGCTCGAGGATATGATCGCTTGAGCTAAAAAGAGGGAGATCGACTTAGAGGCGGACATGAAAAGGAAGCTGGACGAGGTTCGGACATCCGCAAGATCGGGCAAGAGGCCCAAGACATCAGATTCAAGATCGAGAAGTCACCAGGACCGTAGCCATTGTGGCAAGTGCGGCAGGGCACACGATGATGCGTGTAGGAGTGGTAGTGGTGGTGATTCTGGTTGCTTAAAGTGCAGCTGGATCAGTCATTATAGCAGGGATTGTACTGCTACAACCACCCATGGATCAGACCTGATCTATTTCCATTGCAGCCAGCAGGGCCACAAGAAGGCCCAATGTCCAAGTTTGGCTATAGTGGGACAGTTGATAGCACCTAGACATGCCACATTGAGGATCACCGACGGCCGTCAGGGCCAGGCACAGGCGCCTGTGGCGAAGAGCAGGGAGCAGCTTCCGATGTTGCAAGTGTGTAACTTTTTCTTTTCTTTCAACTTTATGTATGATTTTATTTCTATTTTCTCGCATCCATATGAGTAGTTGTACCTTGGGATTATAATTCCTATTTATGTTTAGATTATATGCCATCTGCATACCATGGATATTAGGGTAGTAGTGTGGGGACATCTCCATATAAAATGGATTCTCAGAATGAGATAGTTGTACCAAGTGTGATTAGAACCAGGGAAGTGTTCTGACAGTCTTCAAGGGTCTTACTGCTTTAGTGTCAGTTAGTTTTGAGAACACTAACAATGGTAAGTATTGGTTTCCAGCAGGATTGATCACTGGAGATACGAAGGATTGGGGATCTTTCCAGCCGGGTGTGCTGTAAGACGTTAGTTGAACTAAAGTGGGGGAGAGTTCTCTAAGGGTTCAGGAACAGAGGGAAGTATGGATTGAGGACGAGTTTGCATTCTCATCAGGAAGGTAGAAAGCCCAAAGGGCTAATTGGGATGAGGAGTAGGTGAGTTGGGAGTTTGGGAAACATCTCAACGTGGGGTACGTATTTTTTGGATTTAAATAGTTGGCTTTGGGGATCAGGTTGAGGAAATTTCCATTAGAATGTGAATTCAGCCAGGATGTTAGGTTGTATGCATAATCGAAGTGGAAAGTGTTATTAGACTGTGGGATAGTTGTAGCATTCACTAGCAGTCAGATAGCATGAAGAGTGTTGTAAGATTTGGGTTAGCCGCAACATTCATTAGCAGCTAATTAGTGGAGTGTGGGCGGGGGCTCGTATCTCCTCGTCAGTGGAGTTTGGGTGAGGCCCATATCTCCTAGTTAGTGTGATCAGAATCTGGAAATGATAGGTAGATAGAATTCGAGAGAGTTGTACCGCGTAGCCCTAGATAGGTAAGACATGGGGGCAAGGCCACTTAGTAGTACAATTTGGGTGAGACCCATGGGCGAGGCCCGTGCGATCATGTCAAGGTAGGTGGGACCTGGAAGAGACCATGGGTTCGAGATATATGATCGAAGATTCTATGGTTTATAGAGCCACGAGTGGCAAGATGAATAGAGCAGTTTCGATAGTCGAAGTTTTCTTCAAAAGTCGCTAGGAGCGAATGAGAGGGTGGTCATTGGTTCAGTAATCGGGTGGAATCCGGTATTCCAGATAGTGGATAGATAAGTTTTGATCTGGGAGGTCCTGGTTTCTTTGGAAGGTAGGCAAGACGCAGCGTAGTGTTCAGATAGAAGTAGTGATTATGAGGGTTCTAGTGTGTGGAGTAGCTTGCGGATCAGAAGAGCGAAGACACATACAGTTGGATTTGATAATCTCAAAGTAATTGATTTGACCCTGTTGCGCAGCTCTCATCTGAGTCTAAACGTTTCAAGGATGGATCTCCTACTCGAAGGATTATCTGAGCCTCCTGTCAAGTATAAGTATTCTACAGCTGGTTATGGACAGGGATTATGTTTTTGATAGTAGCATCGAGATAATCAGGGTGAGAAGTTTTATCGTTGAACATTTATTTGATGAGGTTTTGGCATGGTAGTTTTTGGAGCATAGGCGGTCCACCAGGGAGACAGACAATTATAGATTTCTAATCTCGGAAAGACAGAAGTAGTTCTCCATATGACAGTAAGGATGATCTTTCATCAGGCTTCGAAGGTTTCCATGGTTGGGATCAGTTGCCTTGGGAAGGCCATTGATTGCACAGGATGATAGTAGTACTTCAAGGATGGTGAGTGTCGGTGGCGGTGAGAAACACCAGTTGTCTAGGAGAGGTAGGAGAAGAGTTGTGTGTGTGTGTCGCGTAAGATTTTTGTAGGGTAGGTGATTGTAGCGGACATCGAGGACGAAGTCCAGTTTAAGTGGGGGATAATTGTAACACCTAGAAACCAGAATGTTAATTCAAGAAAGATATTATGCAAATTGAAGGTGTACTCGTCGAGTCATAGGGGGACAACTCGACCAGTAGAATTAAGCTTTTGGGACGTGGGTTGAGAAACCAACTCGATGAATTGGGGAGGACCAAATCGACGAGTTGGTCTGGGTTTGGAAAACCCTAGATTCCGGGTTTTGTATCCTATTTAAGCATCTTAATCCCCACCTTATGGCCTTATTTCCAGCCTCCAGTGTCCAAACCCTAATGCTTGTGAGCCATTTTTTAGTGAACCATGTGTGATTTGAAGCTTGTAGAAGAAGAAGAAGAAGCTAGAGGATTCCAAGAGAAGATTGTAGATCCATAAGCAACACCCCATCCTCATCCTTTTCTGGTAATGAAGCATCTAACTTGTCTAGTTGTCTCTTAGATCTCCTTATTTCACTTTATGAGGGTTTTTGGTCCAAGAAGCTTAGCCCTTGGGAAATGGACGTCCCAAGTGGCTTATCTTTAAGGTGTTGTTATGGCCTTTTAAGCCCCAAAAGGCCATGCATGGAAGGAAAGCCTGAGACTTTACGTGTTCAAATGATGTTTAAGGCCTAGATCTATGTTGGTATGCTTTAGTTTAGAGTATTATGGCTTTTTGGACAAAGATCTATGTCCCAAAGAACTAGGGTTTTAGCTAAACCCATTAAGAAGGACTAGTAGTGGGTAAAGTTAGAAACTTTACCCTTAAGAAGGCTCTTTCAGTATGTAGGAGTATGGAGCTTTGATCTGGAGAGTAGAGGCTTAATCTGTTAAGATGGCCCAAACAGACTATGGGACTCGTTGAGTCCATAGAGGAACTCGATGAGTTGGGTCGTGATGTCCCGATCCAGTTTAAGGTAGAACTCGACAAGTCAGCGAAAGGACTCGACGAGTTGATTCGCCAAATTGCGACTATGAGTAGCTAGGGAACTTGGCGAGTTAGGGGGTGACTCGATGAGTTTGATCACGATTTCAGGATTCTGATTTGTAGAACTCGGTGAGTTGAGTCAACTCGGGGTGTTGACTTTGATTTGACCAAGCGTTGACTTTGAATTTGACCAGGGGTAAAATGGTTATTTTACCCTAAAAGGGATTATCAGTTCTTGACGAAGTATTATTTTGGTAATGATAGCTCGGGGAGTCGAGTGATCAGCAGTTTGGGGATCTGCCAGCTTGCAGCGAGAGGTTCTTTCGCGGGATTCTGCAGTCAACTTGTGAGGTGAGTTTTCTCTAGTAGGAACAGGTCGAAGGAACCAATGTCGGCCCGTTTATGTATGTTAATGTATATCAGATTTAGATCCGATGTTGGGGTTAGCCTGATGTAGTTTATATGTTTCTGGATTTCGGTCTGATGTTGGGTGAGGCCCGAGGAAGGTTATTACGTATGTTTCCGAACTACGGTTCGATGTCGGGCGGTACCTGGGGGAGGAATGCATGTTTACTTATACTTGTTGTCTTTGTGATACTTGTATGTGCCTGGTAGGGAGGTGAGTGTGGGTAGGGGCCCGTATCTCATCACTAGCTGAGTGTGGACGAGGTTCCATATCTCATTATTAGTAGAGTAGGGGCGGGGCCCAAGATAGGCGGGGCCTTGAGACTAGCATTTATGGTGCTGTGTTTGTCTGTTATGTACTAGCATGATTATATATTATTGTTTGTATATGTATAGCGGGCAGGGCCCCAAGATAGGCAGGGCCTAGTAGAAATAGATTTGTATACCAAGCGGGGCTTGATGCCCGGCGGGGCCTGATGTCGGATTCTTTCGATGTCGGGCAGGGCCTGAGGTAGCGATCTAGGCCTAATGTATGTTGATATGTGCTTATGTGTATGTTATGTGGTAGCTTGGAGAGACTCACTAAGCTTTGTGCTTACAGTTTTCAGTTTTGGTTTCAAGTACTTCCACTAACCAGGGGAAGAGCTCGGGATGACTTCATGGCACTCACCACAGCTTTTAGCTTGGGATGTTTAGACTCTGATATTCTGACACGTGTTTTGATACTGTATTTTTTATACGATGTTTTAAGATACGTGACTTATGATTTTATTATTATGATGTTTGATGAATTACGGTTTTCTTAAATGATTTAAAATGAAATTTTTGGTTTGTATTTTTGGGAAGTTTTCAAGATTTCTCCAATATTGTTGTGCCTTTGAGCCACTTGACAAAAAATAATGCTACCTTTAAGTGGGGACCCTGTTTGGTCGAATGTGAGTAGTGAGAAGTCGAAAGTAGTTTGCGCCTGTAAAGTGTCAAAAGTTGTCTAGTTTCGACACTCTATCTATTTTATAAGGTACATTAGTTTTGATACAGAATGTTTAGTCCTTGTAACTTTTTGTGAGTCCGTTGCACCCTATAAACAGGGTAAGTACATAGAGTAGGGTAACGATTATAATGTCATTATCATTTGTACTCAAATTGCTCTGTTGTACTCTTCAAGCTTTATTTGAGCCAAACAGATCTTATTTAGATCTCGTGTCCATTTACAGCTTTTATTGATTCAATTGTATTCTTAATCAATCTCAAACTCACATCAATTGGTATCAGAGCAGGATTCGCTCAATCGATTGAAGTTTTCTCTTAATTTTTCATTTTTTTAATCGCTCTTTCTGATTCAAAATCTTCCGTAAATTGAATTAGGAAATTGGTGTCAATTGGTTGTATTGAACTGATTTTGCACTCTGTGTGTTAGATCAATTGATTTCTGGTCAATCTCTGATTGGTTTCTTTCTTAGACTTTGTTTTGAATAAAAAATTCTCTTTCTTCTAAATACATACAACAATGGCAAATTTTAGTATAAACACGATGTCTAATTTCTCTCACTTGCTCGGATCATCAACAAAGATTCCAATGTTGATTTACGTAATATTATGAGCAATGGACTGACAGGATGGAGGATTATCTAAATGGGATTGATGAAGATCTGATGAGATCCATCAAAAGTGGAGAATTTCATCAGGCGATGTTATTCAATGTTGGTACATTTGCAAGTTTTGATGACATGATCACAAGAGGATCTAGGATGAAGGAAAATGATAAGAAATGTATGCGTGAATTACATGGTGCTCTTCCACCAGTAGTTTACAATTATATTCGAGGATGTAAAACTGCAAAGCAAATTTGGGATAAAATAAAGGAGAAATATTATGGAAATGAGAAGACGAAGAAGAGTTTAGTCAAAAAAAAATGCTTTCTAGAGTTGGGAGAATTCAAGCAGAAGGAAACAAAATCATTCGAATCATACTATGCTCGATTGAATGAATTGATCTTCAAGTTTTCACGCCTTGGAGTGACACGTTCATCAGTAGAGTTCAATCTCTCATTTCTCATGGGTTTAAGTAAGGGTTGGAGAAATATCAGTTTGATGATCAAGACACAAAAAAAGCTTTGATGGTTACTCTCTTTCAAAATGTAGAATGTCTTGAAAGCACATGAAAGTGAGATTAATGATATTACAGAAGAAAGTAAATTGAGTCTGTGAGGACCATTGGCATTGGTTTCGAAAGTTGTTGCAAAGGAATCTGAATTTGAATCTGATGAAGAATCCAAAAAATGGGGAAGAAGGTTTCTTGTTTCACTCCGATGATGAAGCTGTCGCATACTACTCGAATAACAAAGTGAAGAAATTCTTTAAGAAGCCTTTTAATCCAAAATTCAAGAATATCGATGAGGTTAAAGGAAACATGTCATCTAGAAAAAGTGTGAAGGATGATTTAAAGTAGAAAAGAAATATGTTAAGGATTCATATGAGAAGAAGAAGGAGTTGAAACTGAAAAAAGACTCAGGTTATTAATTTAACTATTGCAATGGGTCGAATCATTTGGCAAAGGATTGCATGCTAAGGAAGAAAGAAGAGAAAAAGGAGAGAGTCAAAGATGAAGCTTATTACGTAGAGAGGCTTGAAGAAATTTGTTCATAGACAAAGAACTTTTCATTAGTTGCTAATGGAAATGATGAGGAATATGGAACTTATTAGATCTAGTCTTCAGGATCGGATGACGAGGAGATGCACTGTAGCACCCGCAGATTCGGGTTAGTCAATTTAGAGACAATGAGCATCAAAAACGACATTTTTGATATAAGATAATTTAGAATAAATAATCTTGACCGTTATAGTATATGTCACAAGGGTTTTGTACATATAAAGAACGCTAAAATCCGAGTTATAACAAAAAAGTTATGACCCGTCGAAGTTTTATGGCTAAACCCGCACGACACCGGGAATCGTAAAAAGTGAATTTACGATAAAATACTTTTTAGCCTTAGTGATCTAAACGAAAGTATTTTATCGTAAATTCACTTTTTAACTATAGTAACATTATTAGGACCTTAAAATAATTATTAGGACTATTATTATGAGTTATATAAGAGTGTTGTTTAACGCTTATATAATAGTAATAATAGCTAGACTATTAATTAGTTGCGGTTAACGTTAGACTAAACCCTAGCGGTATTGATACTCGGTTTTGTAGAAGGAAATTGTTTTAAGAGTAACGAAGCGCTGTCTGAGTTCGGAATCACCACCTTACCAAGTGAGTGCATAGTTACTTTCATCTTACACATAGATATGAAGTATTTTATATATATTACGTGCTATGTGTGTATATTGTCTAAATACTTGCTGTCTATGCTGGATGAAACGTTTTATACATGTTCTAAAATGAATTAAACTGTATATGTGTTTTATATCTACAAAATGTGTTGGGTAAAACATGGGTAGATTAGATGTGAGATAAATGATGAGCGATGAAAGATGAGATAAATGATGAGCGATGAAAAATGAGATGAATGATGAGCGATGATATATGAGTGATAAAATATGGTGCAAAGCGATGAACTAAGTGATGGACCAAAGCGATGAGCCAAAACGATGAGCCAAAACGATGAGCCAAAACGACGAGCCAAACGATGAGTCAAACGATGGCCTCGTCATCTAGCAGAGTATGGATGATAACCACGAACTATTCTAGACAGTCTAGTGGAACACTAGCAGGCTCGCAACCTGTAGGTGTTGTGAACAATGTGTTCACCCAGTGTACTCTAAAAACCCATTGACAGGTATTGCGAGTGGACTATTGAAAACGATATTGTAAATAAACAAGATAAACCCTGGCGACTATGTAGACTTAATGTTGATTCCTTAGGATACTCCTTAGGAATGAACGAACGAGGAATAGTTGAATCTTAGGGTAAATCCTTAAGAGTAAAGAAGATAATGGGGATGGGTAATTAGGTTAATTGCTTGATGTTTAACATAATAATTATATTATTGTGGGTTGAAAACCCTATGTACTCACCAGGTTTCCCAACTTGACCCACTCAGTTTATTTATATCACAGGTGTTGATATGAAGTCACATTACACTGAGAGATTAAGGAGATATAAATCACTAGTGATAATGAATGTAAGTTCTGTTTATGCTTATGTTACTGTATTGACGATTGCATCCCAAATGTTTTAAAATGAATAAAAATACTTTTCTTCGAAAATGCTTTGATAACATATTTATCATGTTTTACTGGGAACAAATTCCGCAACATTTTATTAAAAGAGGTACTCTAATTTTTATAAAGCATAAACAAAAATCGGACTTTTTGGGCCGTGAAAATGGGGATGTCACATGCACCATCCAACTCATTGGGCAATGTATACGAAAATGTAAGAGGATGAATAAGAGAAAGATGTTTCAAATGAGACAGGATGAAGAAGATAAGATTACTAGAAGGTGTTTCGCTTCGACAGACTAGACTAAATCACCAATGACCGCAGAGATACGTGATCTTCTTAACTCATTTAAAATTCCTTCACCTTATTATAATGATGTTTTGTCTGAGTTTGATAATACGTGTGCTTGTCTTAATGATATGTTAATCTCCATGAGTAGTGAAGCAGAAAAGTCCAAAACCCAATTATATGAAGCTAAAATAGACTCGAAGAAAAGAAGGGATTAGTGGAGTCTCTTGACCTAAGAAAAACAAATCTTTTAATAGATAGAGGCTCTATTCGTATGGATAATATTATGATTATAAAACAATGGAACATCTATCGTAATACTGTTAGAAGTTTTATGCAAAATTAACTAAACTTCATCCTTCTATTGAGATTTATAGTGAACAGCATCGAAAGCTACTTCCTTTTATTGCTTTTAAAAGAGAATAGATAGACGAAATCACACATGACTGTGAAAGCAAGATAGCAGATTACGAGAAAATTTTCAAATGATTCTTATGCATATGGTACTGTAAATATAAATGAATGTTTGAATGTTGATGATGTAACACTCGATTTATTGCACATTTCGGTTTAGGCCCTTTGGGGATGTATTGTTTGCATAATTGGTCCATGTGGGGCTAAAATGTCAACTTTGGGAAAGTTTAAGTACGTTGGGTGTACTCAAGAAAGAGGGTCGTGTAGTTCATCCACGTATGTTGGGCGTACGTGGAGTACGCTTAGCGTATAAGCAGTGTAGAAACCCTTTTTTTAGGGCTTGTACACTATATAAGCCATAAAATATCCTCTTTTTTCCTTGTTTAACAAGCCTCCATTGTCTGACAACCCTAATCTCGAACCCTAATAGCATCTTTGAGTGTTCTTGAGCCTTGGTCTTGATTTTGGTGGTTGGTACTCCTTGAAGTGATAGAAGAAGAAGTTCGAAGACTCATTCATTAAGGGGAAGCTTAGAGATCCAGATTTAGCTCCATCTTTGGGTGGCTTTTGAGGTATAAAGTTCATACCTTTTCTACTATTTGCTTAGATCTCTTCATGTTATTGTTTTATGCTTCTTTGTCCCTTTGTGGTTGGTCTTGATGGGTTAAGGTCAGAAGCTAAATCTTGTAGATTTGGAAGTTTGGAGAGTTACTTAAGTTTAAAGTTCCAAGATTTATGGTATTGGTGGTCTCATGCATACATTGAGTCATTTATTAAGTTATTTTGAGATCTGACAACCTCATTAAGACATGCATGCACATAAAGTTGGCAACTTTACGTGATAAACCATCTTAAGGAAGACATATTTAAGTTTTGGAGTGAAATCTTAACCGTTCAAGAGCTGAATGATTAAATTGGCCAATCTAGTTGGATATGTTCGGCATACAATCTGGTACGCATAGTGTGCAAGCCCTTAAGCAAGTACGCTTAGCGTCCAAGTTGAGTGCGCCCTGCATACTTAATAGTGGGCTTCAGTGTTATGGCTTCTCAGTATTCGTCCATGGTTGTTGTGGGCCTTGTTGGGCCATCAGGATTCAATTGTTGGGTTGAGGATATTTTATTGGACTTTGGTTGAAGGCCCATGAAACAGATTGGACCTAATTTGGAAAGTTGGGCCATAATTGGGCTTGAGGTGACTATTTTAGATTTTGGGCTTTTGGACAATTGGATTGGGGCTTGGCCTTGGGCCAAGTTCGAGAAAGGGTAAAAAGGTATTTTACCCAAAATTGGACTCTTAGTGTGATTCGGGATCCAATTATTAATTGGATGTTATTTTGTGATTGATGGCACGGGGATTTTAGCGGATCTGCAGTCAGAGATTTGTCTGTGGTTTTCAGTTGTCTAAGCTGAGTCTCCTCACTGTATATATGGGTCAAAGGCACCAATGTTGACCCATTGGCTTATGTATTATTGGAAGACCAAGGGGTGGCCCTTGGCAACTGTATGAAAGACCCGGAGGTGGATCCTGGAAAATTTGTATGCAAGACCAGGGTTCGGACCCTAGCAGTTACGTAGATAGTTAGTTGTAAAATTGTATCTAGTTGTATTTTTTATGCTTGCATGGAAGACCAAGAGGTGGCTCCTGGAACTTTCTTGTAAGACCCATGGTGTTAGCCCCCAGCTTGGCAAGGAAAGACCACGATACGGTTCGTGGCACAATGGTAAAACCATGATATGGCTCATGGCATAATGGCAAGGCTATGGCTAACACATAGCACTCTCTATAGTATGTATGCTATATATGGTATGTGGTATTTTGTTGAACTCACTAAGCTTTGTGCTTACAGTTTGTTTATGGTTTAAGGTACTTCCAGTTCAAAAGGGAAGGTCCCGGCTTTATTACAACGCATACAACCATGTTTTTTCCGCAACTTTGTGATTTTGGGATTGTACTCTGATAACTGTTTTATTATGTGATGCTTCTAAATGTTTTTTTAAAGGATAAATGGGTGTTTTGATTTTGTTAAAAATGAAATTTTTACCTTGATATTTTGGGATGTTACAAGTTGGTATCGGAGCCTTGGTTTGATTGATTCGGGCACACTCTCGAGTGTGACTGAACTCAAATTAAAGAATTGGTAACACTTCTTAAAAAAGCAAGTTTTAAAAAGATTTTTGAAAAAGGAAAGGAATTCTGAAAGGATTTTGTTAAGACAAAGGGGGTGTGATGCATGTAATCGGCCGAGCTCAAGTAAGTGATTCCAAGAATACCCATACATGTTTTTATGATTATATGTTATGAGAATTGCATGTTAGACTAGGGTAAGGATTTGTTCAGGAATATATGTTAGGAGAGATGCCTTTATATGCATGATTGTTGAGCTTTTATAATTGCATGCTAGTATGGTTTGCTTGTTGTGTGCTTTGTGGGACTCTTAGTGATGTGGATCAGCTACTAAGTGAATATGTTAAGCCAGATGTTGCACAGGTTAAATAATCTTTGAGTGATGGATTTGGCCCTATTGCGCAACTCTTGTTTGAGTCCAACCGTTCTAAGGTTGAGTCTTTTACTCAAACGCTTATTTGATCTCTATTGCATGTGACTATATTCATGAGGTAGTTAGTTGACATTGGTGGGAGTCTTTCAGCAGCTAATGGCAGGGTGAGTTCTGGAACCTAGGAGAGCCTAGGAAGCACTTTAGTGGGTTTAGTTGCATTGTATAGCGATCATTTAGAGTATCAGTTTGAGAAGGTGACTTAGAGGATTTGGGATGATTCTTGATGAAAGTATGGATAGGTGTGGAAGCTAGTATTGGGCTCGTACTATTGAAAGCACGGGATCCATAATCGAATCGGGGAGAGTCTTGGAGAATCTAGGAAGCCTGTAGGATGAGGATTTTTAGGTATGTTCTGATCAATTGTATGTTATTTATGAGTTGGTGATGATCACTCAGGAATGAGGTTCACATTCTGGTTCCAAATCAAGACCGAGTCGATCAGTAAGTAGATGTGGGAGTTCATCTCATCAGAGATTACCCACGGCATTTTGGAGCAGACTCCTGTGATCTTTGCTACGGTCAAGGAGGGGATTTTGAAGATTATGGATGAGCGTTTCGCCGCATTCTGCGCTGAGGTTATGGCTATTGTTGGAGCTCTCATTCTTTCTTTTCATGAGTTTCATGCTTGTGGAGCTCCCATGTTCTTTGGGGAGAAGGACCCCATTTCCAGTAGAAGATGGTTAGCAAATATGGCTAATGCGTTCAGGACGAGTTTCTATCATGTGGGGTTGAAGGTTAGATTTTCTACCTATCTTCTGAAAGACAGAGCTCGAGATTGGTGGTAGGAGGTAGACTTCTCCTTAGGAGGCGAGGCCCTAGAGACGATGACTTGGGATGAGTTTGTGACCCGGTTTAGGGATAAGCTCACACCGTCTATTGAGGTACAGCAGTTGGCGAGGGAGTTTCTAGACCTCCGTCAAACTACAGAGATTGTGGCAGAGATCATTGCCAAGTTCTAGGAGAAGGCTTTATTGGTTCCGTGGTATGCAGTGGATGAGGAAATGAAGAAGGTAAGATATCATGATATGCTGAGGGATGACATCAGGGAGTTCGTGAGTATTTCAGGGTGCAAGACTCTAAATGATATGATTTCTAGAGCCTGAGAGCGCAAGATTGATTTGGAGCACCTGGAAAAGAAGCGACCAGAGCATGAGCAGGTAATTGAGGGTCCTACAAAGAGACCCAACACTTCAGATCGAGGATTGAGGGGCCAGCAGATTCAGGATCAATGAAGCACATGCGGGAAGCGGCACGATGGGGTTTTTCATTCTAGGGGCATAAGCTTCTTCAAGTGTGGAAGGGTTGGTCATGTCAGTCGGGATTATCTTCAGGGGACATGCCCTTTATGTTTACGATGCAACCAGGTGGGCCACAAGAAGGCCAATTGTATGATGTTAAGGGGCAGATCAGTGAGTGCACCTACTTCAGTTACTTTGAGGATCACTGATGGTCTTGAAGGTAGGGAAGGAACCCCATCAGAGAGGAGTCGAGCATTGCAGTATCAGTCAAGGGAGACCAGGGTTTCATTAGGTTCTATTGCGGGTATGTTATCCTTTTCTTTCTTCTTGGTTATTGTTAGTATTTATTTTGCTTTGGAATTTTGTATTGGTTTGGGTACGCATTATGTCTGGTTTGGTTCTCTATTTTTTTTCTGGGTTATTTCATCAAGAATTGTTATATGACATTTTGCGTTCCATGAATCATTAGTGGGTCGTATCTAGCTGAGCGGTTTTTTGTTGTTCGGTTGTTGTTCCAGTTCTTTGATGGGATCAGTTCAGGGGTATTGTTTAGAAGGTCAATGGTCGGATTAGCGGGTTATTTCAGCAATGAATTCAAAGTTTAGTTGTTTTAGAATTTGATCGGGTGGCGGTCGTCTATGGAAGAACCTTCGGGTTCAATCACTACCGTTGCTACGGAAGGAATGCTAGCAAGGAGATAATGGTGGCAGTTTCATGAGTTTGGTTGGTCACTAGAAGTGCCAGGGGAATTTCTTTATCGCAGGGGTTATGGTCTTTGTCACAAACATAAAGGACTTAAGGATTGGGTGTTGTATCATGGGTAGCAATTGAGGCTGTCAAACGTGTTCATCTGGATTTCAAGAGTCGTGCGGTCATTGGGATTGGCTAGTGATGGAACACTAGTATTGGTAAGCTCAGGTTGTCGGCACTTCAATTCATAAGGAGTTAAGATGGATTGGGAATCCATCAAACTTCTTGGGATGGAAGAGCTTCGATGAATCTAAGTGGGGGTGAATCATTCCAATTTTCGGAACTTGAATCAAGCGTGAAACTAGTATGAGTTTCACATCCCCGTTGGGAGCGAATACGACTCAAGTGGCCATCTGGATCAAATATTTTGTAAGTTGGGAGTTCGGTAAACTTCCAACAGCTAGTTGACGTCTTCCTTGTGATGGACAGCTGACATATAGATGGATCTAGGTTGAGGGTTGTGTTAGAGCCTCTCTGCATGTTCTAGTCTGATTAAGGCTTTGGGGTTCGAAGCATGACCCGAACACCTGATTGGAGTATAGTCAGATGTGTGTTTGATACAGGATGAGTATGGATTTATTGGTGGATGAGCGGTAAGACCATGGGCAGTGGCCATGGAAAGATAGGAGTATTGTAAGACTATAAGGTGGCCCGTAGCATTCACTAGGTTTGCAGATAGTGTTGGAGTGTTGTAAGACTGCAGAGTGGCCCGTAACATTCACTATGTTGGCAGATAGTGTTGGAGTGTTGTAAGACTGCAGGGTGGCCCGTAGTATTCACTAGGTTGACAGATAATGTTGGAGTGATGTAAGACTGTAGGGTTGCCCGTAGCATTCACTAGTCCTTGAGTAGCAGTGAGGGCATGGAAAATCTATGATTTAGACTATGGATTTTTTTTCAGATGGATTAGACCAAAGTAGGTCAGTTTGTAAGACTGTGAGAAGGCCACAACATCCATGGGATTAAGGAAGTGGCAGGTTGTATGAGTCCGGTTGTGATATAAGACTATAGTTGGTCATGTAGCATTCACTTTTAGCATTGGATTGGGGGCGTCAGGATTGACTGTCGGTTATGATCGGTTGGATTAGAAAGGTTGTTGGAGCCATAGTGGCAAGATAGCTAGGACAATTATTTTCAGATGAAGCCTTCATTCGGAAGTCACATGGTGCGACTGTGTATGACTAATTATCCCATCAACCGGGTGGAAATCTGGTGAATTGGTTATTCGGCAGCTAATTTGGGACCAGGGAGGTCTCGGTTGCTTTTGGAAAGCGGCTAGGGGGCAACAAGATGATCTGAGGCGGTATTAGCGATTTGGGACTCGTGTGTGCAATCGTTTGTTATTCGTTGAACATGTTATGTTACTTGAAACTTGGATTAAATAATCTCAGAGTAATTGATTCGACCCTGCTGCGTATCTCTTGTTTGAGTCTAACCGTTGTAGAGATGGGTCTTCTACTCGACGGATTATTTGAGTCTTCTGTCAAGTAAAAGTGTTCCGCGGCAATGAATGGTTAGTGATTTTGTTCCCACTAGAAGCAACAAGATCATCAAGGGTTGGAAGTGTTTTCTTTAGCTTGGAATTCAAAGTAGAATTGTCTTGGTAGTGTTTCAGTATAGGTGGTATGTCGGGGAGTTAGACCAATTCGATATTTCAGATTTTGGGTAAGGTAGAACTGGTTATTCTGCAAGGGATTAAGGATTCGTTCATCGTCAGGTTTAGAGAGTTGTGCTAAAGTTGGGTTCGGTTGCCTTGGGAAGGTCGTTGTATTTTCGGGGCTGTAGTTGTTTTCCTCACGCTACCTGGCGTGCTTGGGATGGTAAGGAATGATTTCGAGGACAAAATCAAATTTAAGCGGGGGAGAGTTGTAACGTTCGATTTATTGCACATTTCAGTTTAGGCCCTTTGGGGGTGTATTGTTTGTAGAATTGGTCCATGGGTGTAACATACACGTTTTGAAATCGTGTTTTAAGTAAATAATATTCTGAAATATTATGTGAATTTGAATGTTGAGTTCTAACAGATAGTTTTTACTAGAATTGAAGTAACACTATGCTTAGAATCATTCAGAAAGTATTGGAAGTCTTATGAGATTCCAATCAAAAGCCAAATAGTGAAATATAGCGAAAATATAAAATTTGGAATAAGTAAAATTTTATTATTGAAAGTTGTAGATAAACTCGTTAGAAACATTTAGGCGAAAACCTCATCGAAATCCGAGTTATAACGAAGAAGTTATGACCAAACGAATATCCGTGATAAATCCGGAAAATACTTTGTCGCGTAAAAATTTAGTTTTCGATAAACTAATTTTTAGCCTTAGTGATGTAAATGAAAGTTGTATAACTCGTAAAAATAATCAACTTTCATATAAAGACCGTTTGAATCTGACTTCGTATGAGGAAGTTATGATTTTTCGAAATTTCAGCTTAGCAGTAGATAGCTAAAAACTCGAATTTTAGATCGAGTGATTTTTAGCCGACACAACCTAAACGAGAATTGAAGGGCTCGTCATTACTAGTGCAACGGTAAAAAGTCTGACGAAAACGGACGTCGGATGAAGAAGTTATGAATTTTTAACGGATTTTCCTGTCCCGGTCTGTTAAAAATAATAATATTAAAATTAAAGTCAAAATTAGCCGACAAAGTCTAAACGAAAGTTGTAGAGCATAATTTTAGCTTCGCGTGCATATAAAGAACGTCAAAAACGGAGCTCGTATGCGAAAGTTATGGATTTTACAAGATTTGGCACATTTTTCGAGAAAATTCGCATGAATAGTGCTGCCACGTCACCCTCGTATGCGAGGCTTCCACGTGTCGGACAGGTGTTCGCTTCTGATTGGACTGCAGCCTTGCGTGTTGCCTTCTGATTGGACCAAGCCCGAGGACCACTAAGCTTGGAACACCTTCGCAGGAGACACCCCCTTGATCGCCCTCGCATGCGTAGCCCACGTGCGAGCCACCTGCGCATCGTCAGCGTCCGAGCCGAAGACCCAGCCGATGACGCGCCTGAAGTTGATGACTCCTCGCATCCGAGCCTCGCCGAAGCTGCCATCTGGTCCGAGCCTCGCAACCACCTGTCTCCTTCCCTTAGCTTCGGATCCAAAACTCGGCCCTATATAAGGGGTGCGAGCCCTCTCGGCTAGTTTTAGAAAATTTCCACTTTCACCCCCTTTTTCAATATTTTTACTATCCCGACATCCCCCGAAGCCCCGGTACTGATTCTAAAGCCCGAAACACGCCTCGAGACTCCCGAGAAGCCCGAAAAAATTTATCTTTTCGGTTTCGAAGCTCTACCTTCGCAGAGCCCGGTTTTCAAGAAAACTCCCGGTTTTCAACGACGAAAGTCATATTTAGAGCCGAAGTACTGCCCAAATTAATATTTTAGCCCCCGGTTATTTACGGTGAGTTTAATATATAGAAATAATTGTATGTTATGTGTTATATGTGTGTAACGCCCGTGTTTCTGGGCTTGCCATTTTTAGCAATGTAATAGTCTAGGTTAAACTTGTAACTCAACTTGAAATAATAAGAATGTATTATTTGTGAATTATTTGAATTATGTGATTTATGTGTGTATTTTCTTAATTTTTATAATTTAATGAATTAAGAATAAAATAAGCGTCAAAATTAAAGTGTGAGATAAGCCCGGAATCTTTGCATAAAGTTGTAGTGGTTGAAACAATGATTCCGGAGATATAAGGAATGCCAAAATCCGAGTTATAACGAAGAAGTTATGACCTGTCGAAGTTTCGAGACAGAACCGGCACGACGCCGAGTGACGTAAAATATGAATTTAAGATAGAGCGATATTTAGCCTTAGCGATCTAAACGAAAGTCGTAGATTTCGTTAAACCGAGAGCGTGCATAAAAGGAACGCCCAAATCTGACTTCGTATGAGAAAGTTATGATTTTCTGAAGTTTCGACGTGGCAGTATACAGCCCGAATACTCGATTTGAGATCGAGCGGTTTTTAGCCGAAACAATCTAAATGAGAATCGAAGATCTCGTTGTTAGTAGCGAAACAATGAAAAGTTAGGCGAGAACGGACGTCAGACGAAGAAGTTATGAATTTATAACGAAGTTTTTCTGTCCCGGCCTTCTAAAAATAAATAATAAAAATAAAATCAAAATTAGCCGACGGAGTCTAAATGAAAGTTGTAGAGTATAGTCTGACCTTCGCGTGAATATAAAGAACGTCGAAAACGGAGCTCGTATGCGGCGCAATTTAGAAGTTCGACGAGTCAATTACGCCCCGCGTAATTTGAGTACGCCCAGCGTACTCAGTCGGATGCAGCTTGTCTGACCAATACTCGAGTGCCACCAGTCAACGCACGCAGTGACGTCAAAGTACGCCCCGCGTAACTCGAGTACGCCCCGCGTACTGAGTACGCCCTGCGTAATTTGAGATTACGCCCCGCGTAATCCCAAACCCTCAGCCTATAAATAGAACTCGAATTCAGCCATTTTCTCTTGTTCAAACTCTTCCCTCTCTCTAAGTTTTGCCTCGTTTTGCGTGCCGTTTATACCCCGAAGCCCCGATATCATTCCCGAGCCCCGAAGCAAGATTCGAAGCCCCGAGGATCCCGAAGAGCGTTATTCCCGAGCCGAAGCTCTGCCCGCGAGGAGTTCGATTTTGGTGAGGATCTTCCAGATTTATCGAAGTATACTACTTCTATAAGCCGTAGGCCCGTAGTGTTGTCGGATCATCTTCTGATCAAGTGAGTGTGTAGTTATTTTCATTCCAACGCAATATTATGAAGTATATTATATAAAATACGTGCTACGTGTATATATTGTGTTGTTATATGTGTGAGTGTATATTCACTCTCTTCTATCTCATAGATCTGATATATTCTCTATGAAATACGTGTTATGTGTGTATGCCTCATCTGTTATGTGGAATATGTATTGATTAAAGCATGCTATACAGGTTTTTAAACTATGTATAAAAATGTATATTTTTATCTACTAATATGTTGGGTAGAACATGGGTAGATAATTGGTGTGTAATAAACAGATGAGAGGCCTCGGTGTTATTGGTGTTATTCTAGTCATTCAGCAGAGTATGGATGACGACCACGGACTATTCTAGACTGTCCTGTGGAACACTAGCAGGCTCACTACCTGTAGGTGTTGTGAACGACGTGTTCACCGGTGTACTCTATCCCCCACATGGTTGCCTTTAGGACACTTATTGTTGAGGAAGCCCCTCTGCAGTGATGTCCGTCCCGATGAAAATCCTGAAATAGGTTCCTTATAATAGACGTTATTTTTAGGAACGTAAAGTGAGGATAACGGGAATGGGTAATCGGGTTTATTGTTGATTGTTGAAATTAAATATAATTATTGTGGGTTAAAAACCCTATATGCTCACCAGGCTCCCAAACCTGACCCACTCAGTTGATTTGTTTTACAGGAAGTGGCGCAAGAGCTTAAGATGGGCGAACATCAAGTTGTTTTGTTTACAAGTCTGTATATATGTACATATGTGTTGAATGACTTGTAATGCTATCGTTTATGCTTTATGATCTGTATCGGAACATGACATCCCGACTTTTGATTATGAAATGAAATCATATTTCTTTATATTATTTTGATAAATATCTATTTTATCATGTTTTGTTTTTGGGAAAAAATTTCGCATCTCCTTTAAAACTAAAAGGATTTACTCTGAAAATGTCTAAAAAGCATAAATGAAATCGGTCTTTTCTGACCGAGATTTTGGGGATGTCACAATGTGCTACGTGCTTTTCAGTGTTATTATTCCGGGTTATTTTCCCGGGTTATTTTAAATTGCTATTTTTAATAGCAAAGATATACCTTTGACCATGTGATCAGTGAAAGGACTTAGATTCACGTTGGTACTGGTATGTAGCCTCTGGCCATGTGGAACATGTCTCCGTAAGAGAATGAATTCTATTCTATGGTAGTGGCAGAAGGTTAGATAGGGCTATAAGCCTGAAATCTACCGAAATGTTAATCCGAAGTTGTATATCTTCTGTGCCATTTGGGCCAAAGCTTTATTGATGTATATCAAGCACGGAAATTGTTATGTCTCATTGATTGTATATCTTTAAATCAAATCAATGATTGATATGGAATGTATGTCACATGATTCACATGTGCCCTTGTTGTTCCTTGTTCCTCTTTGCTTCTGCCCTATTAAAGTATATATATGGCATAACGTTATATTGTATCTATTATTGAACTCACTAAGCGTGTCCGCTTACCCTCTCGATGTTTAACAAATTGCAGGAGATAAACATCCAACATAGTTATATACTGGTAGAAGATTTTTGAATAGTTTGAAACTATTGTATCGATGGAAGCTTATGAATAGTTTGAAACTATTGTATTTTGCACTCCCATATGTATAAAACTATAGAATCCTGGGAAGTTATGTAATATATAACACTTTAAAATAGTCGGTTTGTATGCAGTATTTGTAATCTCTTTATCAATATAAAATATTGTTTTTATGAATATGCAAGTAGCATGTTTTGGAGTAACTATATTGTCGAGTATGAAAGTTTGGGTCTTTCATAAATACGAAAGTTAGGGTCTTTCAATGGGGGCCTGAAATGTCAACTTTGGGAAAGTTGGAGTATGTTGGTCATACTCCTTGTATGTTGGTTGTACTCATGTAGGTGGGTCTCGGAGTTCATCCACTTGCGTTGGGCGTACGTGGATTACTCTTAGCGTACGTGAGCAATGTAGAAACCCTATTTTTAGGGCTATAAATCTTAAGATAGCCTCTTTTTTCCTTATTTAACTAGCCTCCATTATCCTAAAACCCTAATCTTGAACCCTAATAGCATCTTTGAGTGTTCTTGAACCTTGGTCTTGATTTTAGTGGGTTGTGCTCCTTGAAGTGGTAGAAGAAGAAGTAGGAAGACTCATTCATTGGGGGGAAGCTTGGAGATCCAGATTTAGCTCCATCTTTTGGTGGCTTTTGAGGTATAAAGTTCATACCTTGTCTACTCTTTGCTTAGATCTCTTCATGTTATTGTTTTATACTTCTTTGTCCATTTGTGGTTGGTCCTGATGGGTTAAGGCCATTTTAGAAGCTAAATCTTGTAAATCTGGATGTTTGGAGAGTTCCTTAAGCTTAAAGGTGCAAGCTTTATGGTTCTGGTGGTCTCATGAATACATTAAGTCATTTATTAAACTCTTTTGAGCTCTAAGAGCCTTATTAAGCCATGCATGCTCGTAAAGTTGGAAACTTTACGTGATAAACCATCTTAAGGAAGTCAGATCTAAATTTTGGAGTGAAGTCTTAACCATTTAAGAGCTAAATGAGGAAATTGGCCAATCTAGTTGGGTACATTGGCCGTACAATCTGGTACGCATAGTATACAAGCCCTTAAGCGAGTACGCTTAGCGTACAGGCTGAGTATGCCCCACGTATTCAGTAGTGGGCTTCGATGTTATGGGCTGCTCAGTATTGGGCCATGGTTATCTTGGGCTTTGTTGGGCAATCAATATACAATTGTTGTGTTGTGGATATTTTTTTGGACTTTGGTTGAAGGCCCATGAAAGAGATTTGGGCCCAATTTGGAAAATTGGGCTTGAGGTGACTATTTTAGATTTTGGGCTTTTAGACAACTGGATTGGCCCTTGGCCTTGGGCCAAGTTGGGGAAACGGTAAAAATGGCTTTTACCCAAATTTGGACTCTTAGTGTGAGTCGAATCTAGTTATTAATTGGATGTTATTTTATGATTGATAGCGCAGGGATTTTAGCGGATCTACAGTCAGAGATTTATCCGTGGTTTTCAGCTGTTTAAGTTGAGTCTCCTCATTGTATCTATGGGTCGAAGGCACCAATGCTTACCCATTGGCTTATGTATTATTGGAAGACCAAGGGATGGCCCTTGGCAATTATATGAAAGACCCGGAGGTGGATCCTGGAAAATTTGTATGCAAGACCAGGGTTCGGACCCTAGCAGTTATGTAGATAGTTAGATGTAAAATTAGATGCTAGTTGTATTTTTGATGCTTGCATGGAAGACCAGGAGGTGGCTCGTGGCACTTGATTGTAAGACCCAAGGTTTTGGCCCCCGGCTTAGCAAGGAAAGACCATGATATGGTTCGTGGCACAATAGTAAAACCATGATATGGCTCATAGAAGGGCCCGACTTGATCACATTTTTGATGCTTACAGTTTGTTTATGGTTTCAGGTACTTCCAGTTCAAAAAGGAAGGGACCGGCTTGATCGCAACACATACACCCATGTTTTTCCGTAACTTTGTGATTTTCAGATTGTATTCTAATAACTATTTTATTATGCGTTGCTTCTAAAAGTTTGTTTAGAATATAAATGGGTGTTTTGATTGTGTTAGAAATGAAATTTTTACCTTGACATTTTGCGATGTTACACAAGATCTTGTGGATATTGTGAATAAGACTTTAACCAAAAATGAACAAGTCAAGATTTTGAACATGATTGAGAAGTCAACACTTGGTTCTCAACAAAATTGTGCTGATATCGAAGACAATTCTGACAATATCAGTGAAATTAAGAAAGAGGAATGTGTCGATTGCTCATTATTGTCTGTCATTAATGTCAATTCAATGGCTAAAGGCAAAGAAAGTAATGATTTAATGTCGAAATTAAACAATGATCAACCTTCTACATTCAAAACCTGTGATCCTCATGATTATGGTATGGTTAAGGATTATGTGAGTGATGAGGATGAAGTTTCGAATGAGAAACCAATTCCAAGAGTTATGGTAGATTAAGTCTTCGAAGATTCAAAGGAGTACATGAAAGTGCTAAAAGATAAAGGAAAATATTTTCTTGAATCAAATGCAATGGTTTATCCTAGGTTCAAGGATTCAGAAGAAGTTGTGTTTCCAAATCAAGTCTTTATTACCAAAGGAAATGGTGATAATGTGGCTCCTGAATTGAATAATTTGGTAAATGAAGACATTGTGAGTGTGACGAAAGAAGGATTTTATTCAAGTCAAAACACCGTCGAAAATGGTTTAAACAAAAACTCAAAACAATTTCAACAATAAACTAAAACAAAATGAGTTTAGGATGTGAAAACAGAAAAATCAGTTGTTGATAATAAAAAACAAAGGAGAACATGTTGATTCTTTACCTAATGATCCAAAACATCAAAAAGTGAAAACACAAACTTTCATAAGAGAAATAGAAAAATGGCCTTTGATGAAGGAATTTCGAAATCGAAAGCACAAAATAAAGCCTATTGGAAAAATGAAAAGGGTTTTCATAAACAAAAGGTTTTTAAACAAAGATCTTCTGAAACATCAAAGAAGTGTTCACAAAATGAAAAGAATTTTCAAAATAAACAATTTAAAAACAAAATGATTTTCAAAGGAGTCGAAACTATGTCCAAATTAACTTTTGACAAAATGGTTTACAAAGAAATTTACAAAGGAGTTTTACTCCAAATCATGGACAAAGGAGTTTTGCTCCAAATCATGAACATAGGAGTTTTGCTGAAAATCATGTACAAGAGAGTTTTGGTCAAATTCATGGTCAAGAAATTTTGGTCAATATCAAAAGGTATTTCAACAAAATGATGTTGGTTATCATCACCGGTATCAAAATCATCTTCCAAATCATTAACAAAGATAAATTGCCAAAAGAAAATTCGAAAAATTAGAGGTTAAAGGAAAGGGGAGTGAGGTTGTTAAACCTACCAACCCAAATTTTATAAATCCGGTTCGAAACAAAAGATGAAAGATTAAGATGTTAAGAACATCAATCATTGGCTTGAAGGAAAAGGAAAACAATATCAATCACGAAAGTATTCTCAAGAGCAAATACAAACTGCTTACAAGAAGTACTTAAATGATTCAATGAATGGAAGTACTTCATCTCAAGAATCTACACCAACGGTGTGAAAGTGGAAAGAAATTCCAAAGAAAATTGATGTTTGTAAGAAAATGGATGAAAAAGAGAAAATCAAAGTTAAACCTTCCCCATTGTATGATTAATTTTCGATGCCTGAGGCTAATGAAGTTGACTTAATTGAAAGTTTTGAATCAGAAGTTCGTAATCCGGTCTTAGGTTCTTCATTACACAATGTGTTTTAAACTAATGTCCAATGACCCAAAAGGTCTTAGGGACCTAAATTCTTCTAACTGATCGCAGGTACTATCTGACGAGCAATTTGATGAAAAGTGGTACATCGATAGTGGATGCTCGTTTCACATGACTGGGAGGAAGTAAAATTTAAGAGATTTTCAAAAGTTGGATAATGTTGGAGTTGTCAATTTTGGAAACAATCAAAAATATAAAGTCAAAGGATATGGAAAAGTGATGAATGAAAAATTCATGATGAATCGAGTCGCTTATGTTGAAGGTTTAAAGCATAATTTGATTAGTGTTTCACAACTAGTTGTTGGAACAGGTAATCAGGTTATGATTTATGAGGAAGGTAGTATAATCTCAAACAAGGAAACGAAGGAGATTTTGCTGATGTCGAAATGAAAGGGAGACATGTTCACTCTTGACTTGAAACCAATTGTGGGCATTCCTTCAATATGTTTGCTATTGAAATCATCCTCCAATCTTATCTGTGTAACACCCCGACTCCCAAGTACAAGTTTTAAGCATTATATGGCATATAGATGGACCTACTCTATGAGTTGGTTTCCACCAACTCGTCGTGTAGAGGCAGGTTAGCCCGCGTGGAATAAGGGATCTACTTGACGAGTCGGGGGACCCTGACTCGACGAGTAGGTGTTGGGAGATGAAACCCTAATTTTAGGGTTAGCACCATATTTAAAGGATCTTAAGTCCCTTCCTCTAGTCCTTTACCAACCCCTCCCTAATTGATATTACCTTGTTCTTGAGTGTTTGTGAGGTTTAAAGAGTGATTTTGGTGCTTTGTGTAAAGAAGGTGTGAAGTATAAGAAGCTTGGAGTAGAAAGGAGCTTGTGGATATGACTCTACTTCATCTTGGCATCATTTTGAAGGTAACACGTCATTAACTTGGTTTATCTTTAGCTAAATCTCTTCATGGTTGGGTTTAGGGCTATCTTTAGCACATTTGGGAGTCATTTCGAGTATTGGGGCAAGATCTGAAGTTGTAACTTCAGGTCTGGACTCCCCTTGGTCCCTATAGCCATAAAGTTATGAGATTTGGCAAGCTTGGGCCTTTCCCTTTGAGTTAACCTTTCCCTTAGTCTAGTTTTGGCATTTAGGACCATGCATGTACGTAAAGTTTGCAACTTTACGTGGAAACCATGTCCTAGGAGGTTGGATATGCAATATGGAGCTTTGGGGTGGCTTAAAAACATCTGTATAAGTGATGGACTGCATGAACTCGACGAGTTGCTTAGCCGACTCGGCGAGTCGGACGAAGGTTTACCATATTTGATTATGCATGAACTCGGCGACTCACTAAGAGGACTCGACGAGTCAGTTAGGGTTTTCCCTGACATCTGAACACGCATGGACTCGGCGAGTTGGTTGGAAACTCGGCGAGTCAATTAGGGTTTTAGGTGACTTCTGAGTTCTTAAGGAACTCGACGGGTTGCTAGCTGCACTCGACGAGTCGGGTCAACATGGACTGTTGACTTTAACTTTGACCAAGGGTTGACCAGTTTGACTTCTGGGGGTAATTTGGTAATTAGGAATTTATAGAAGTGAACCATTGGTGGATGTAGGTGTTGGACTTGGAGTTGCATTTGGTGGAGTTTAACTTTATCACTTCGAGCTACTTGTGAGGTGAGTTTTCCTCACTATAATCAAGGGTCTAAGGCACCAAGGTCGGCCCTTTTGGATTGTTATCCTGATATTTATGTTAGTATGATATGTTAGATCAGTATCCTGGTAGATAGGATGGTATTAAGTATTATGATCTATTAGATCAGTATCCTTGTAGAGAGGATGTTATTATGTTGTTATGATCCGTTAGATCGGTTTGTCTGTCTATAGACTGTTATGTGATTTTCTGTTATATATACACATGTTTGATTGGTGGTTGAGGCTTATCTGCTTTGTGCGAGAGCCAACAGACCTAGGCATTCCAACCCGATGGTTGTGGGCCATGAGTATTCCATCCCGAGGATGATTGGACTCATATTATATGGGCATTCAACACGATGGTTGTGGGCCTGGAGTATTCCATCCCGAGGATGACTGGACCTATAGTATGTTGGCATTCCAACCTGATGCTTGAGGGACTAGGGTATTCCAACCCGATGGTTGACTGGACCCATAGTATGTTGTTTGTTATTATATGTATATTGTTGTGTGTATGGGTATTTTGGGGAAACTCTCTACGTTCTGGGCTTACAGTTTCAGTTTTGGTTTCAGGTACATCAAATGATCGCAAGAAGGCGAAGGCATGATCGTACTTCTCCTCATATTTTATGATTTTGATTTCTGGGATTCTCTGACATAGAAATATTTTGAAAACACTTTGTAAGAATTAATGGTTTTGAAATGTTTTAAAAAGTTTAAATTTGGCTAAATTTTATGGTTGTTACAAGTTGGTATCAAGGCCTTAGTTTGAGTGAATTGGGGCAACACTCGTGTGAATCCAGTCTAAAACTAAGGAATGATTTTATAAAACGGTTTTCAAAAGGTTTTCAAAATAATTAAAAGAGGATGCAGAGTGTACAATCAGTCGGAGCCAGTAAGTAGACCCCAAAATACCATGTAGTTATTGATTTTGTGATATGTTAGAACAAAATGTTAGTACTAGGCTAGGGATCTTCAGGAATTACATGATAGAATTGCCTGATTGTATGATGTCTGATAGCCTAGGGTTTTCCTTATATGAAATTGACATCATTACTGTAGTTGCTTAGTGTATGCATCACGGTCGTACATAATTAAGATCTTATATCTTGAGAATGTTTGTTTTGGCCTTATTTCCTATTCTTGTTTGATGAAGGGCTTAGGGTACAATCAGGTATTCGAAAGTCTATAGGGTCCAACGTTATGTATGGCTAGCATACACGAGTGTTGCAGGGTTGGTGGAAGTTTCATTGTTGAGTTGTGTGAGGTCAATAGACGAGTTATGAGATAGTTAGCTTCCCTCTAGAAGTGAGGATTTAGTGATCACCATGCATATGTATATTGTTAGGGTGTTATGATGATACTTGAGACAAATATGGGTAGGTGTGGAAGGTAGTATGGGCCCGTACTACCGAAAGCATAGGACCCATACATGTGGCAAGGAAGTTACAACCCATAGGGTTTAGTTGGGAGTTGGATCCCTGTTATTTGTGCGGATTATCTAATATTTTCCTGGTGTATTTTTCAGTATGGTGGTTACGAGGCGTTTTGTGACTGGATCCGGATTAGGATCAGGGCAGGGCAATCAGGATACCCCTACAGCGCCCGAGACTATCGGCTAGGGTGGCCCAGTGTTGACAGAGGATCGTGTCAGGGAGATCATCCGCAAGGAGGTGGTCGAGATTGTCCGGGGTCAAATTCCAGAAATGTTTAGGTCTATTAAGATCGCCATGATGGAGTATTTTGATGACATATATGCAACCCTAACTGAGAAGGTTGTCGCAGCAGCTACAGCGGTTGTAACAGCGACAGGGGGAGGACCAATCGGGGTTTTTAGTACGGGGACATCGATAACATGAAGCCCCCGACGTTCGATGGGACTCGGGATCCTATCATAGCCATGAGGTGGATGTCTTAAGTGGAGGGATGTTTCTTCGCGTGCTCATGTCTCGCTGACCAGAAGGTCAGATGTGCCCTGAACTTGTTGAGGTCTGGGGCAAAGGACGGGTGGAGGTTGATGATTGGGTCGTATACGCATGACCAAAGAGCTGCTGTTACTTGGGAGCAGTTCATAGATATGTTCCGCGCTCGCTACATTCCACGGGTCGAGCGCAAGCAGCTATCACAGGAGTTTTTGGATCTGAGACAGGGTACGGAGTCAGTGACGGAGATCACCCACATGTTCACTGAGAGGGAAATGTTTTGCCTAGATTTTGCTTCCGAGTAGGCTCAGATGACACGTTCTATGAGTATGCTCAAGACTGATATCCGTCAGTTTGTTGCTACCCAACGATGTGATACACAGCTGGAGTTACAGGAGGCCGCTAGGCGGCGTGAGCTGGCGATAGAGTTACAGTTACGGGAGCAGAGGCAGGCTCCGGCGCAGTCGTAGCCGGCGCTAAAGCGATCCAAGACCACTAATACAAGGTTTGGGGGACAGTCGGGCTGCACTTATAGGAAGTACGGGAAGGCTCATTCAGGGGTTTGTCGATCAGGGAGCGGGTGCCACAAATGTGGCAAGCAGGGCCATCTTGCCAGGGATTGCAGGCAGCAGACTCCAGCTCCAGGAGTCCAACTTTGTTACCATTATGAGCAAGTGGGCCATCTAAAGGCCTATTGTTCCCTACTAGCCGCCAAGTCGGCGCAGGCTCCAGCGCCGGCTACACTGAGGATTACTGACGGGAGTCAGGGTAGAGCAATGATCCCGAGGGCTTAAGGACGCCCCTTCCAGCTTATAGCAGAGGAAGCCAGGGCAACACCATATGTGGTTGCTGGTATGTTTTTATCCCTCATCTTACTGATTTTATCTGTTTTATGCTTATATGTTTGTACCTATGATTAGGTACGTGTTTAGTGAACTCCTTGCCTGCTTTGGTATTATTTGACTCGGGGCGAGTTGGTCATTTGTTTCTCAGTCTTTCGAAAGGGAATTCAGATTGCCAGTAGGAGAGATAGAGTGTTTGTTGAGAGTCTCTATCGCCAACAAACACGGGGTTTCCGCTTCTTCAATCTATCGGGGTTGCGTTTTAGAGATCTACGGGGTATCTTTTCCGCTCGATTTGATTCTGATTCCCATGGGGGATGTATGTGCGATTGTGGGTATGGACTAGCTTAGTCGCTTCGAAGCCATGATCGATTGTGAGGGCCAGCAAGTGGTAGTTCGAACCCCAAGTGGGGGAGAACTGATTGTCTATGGTGAGGGCACCAGATTAGGATCAGGGTTTTGTTCGGCCGCCAGGGTTCGGCAGTACATTCAGCACAGGTGTGCGGGTTATTTAGTGTATGTGGTGGATACGCGGGTCAGGGATTAGATTTCAGTTTCAGAGGTTTCGGTAGTCAGGGAATTTGTTGATGTGTTTCCAGAGGAGTTACCCGAAGTGCCTCCAGAGAGGCAAGTTAAGTTTAGGATCGACCTAGTGCTAGGAGCGGCCCCTATCGGCAAGGCGTTGTACCGTTTGGCACCACCAGAGATTTAGGAGTTGTCATCATAGTTGTAGGAACTATTGGGCAAGCAGTTCATTCATCCTAGCAGTTCTCTGTGGGGAGCGCCAATCCTCTTCGTTAGGAAGAAGGATGGTTCACACCGAATGTGCATTGACTATCGGGAGTTGAACAAGTTGAAGGTGAAGAACCTTTATCCACTTCCGAGGATAGATGATCTTTTCGATCAGTTGCAGGGAGCATCTTGGTTCTCTAAGACAGACCTGAGGTCTGGGTACCTTGGTCAAGGTTAGGTAGGAGGACATGGAGAAGTCCGCGTTTCAAACTCGTTATAGACATTACGAGTTCGTGGCGATGTCATTTGGGCTCACCAAAGCGCTGGCGGTATTTATGGACCTAATGAATCGGGTCTGCATGCCGATGCTCGATCACTCGGTCATTGTGTTCATAGACGATATCTTGGTGTACTCCAAGACCCGATAACAGCATGAAGAGCATCTTCGAGAGCTATTAGGAGTTTTGAGGCAAGAGCGGCTCTATGCCAAGTTCTCAAAGTGAGAGTTTTGGTTATAAGAGGTTCAATTCCTTGGGTGCCTCATTAACCAGGAGGGGATTTTGGTCGATCCATCCAAAATCGAGGCAGTTATGCAGTGGGAGGTTCCGAAGTCTCCCTCGGATATGAGGAGCTTTTTGGGATTGGAAGGGTACTACCGGAGATTCATATAGGATTTCTCCAAGATTGCAGTACCCCTCACTCGTCTGACGAGGAAGGGGGTGGATTTCTGGTGGGGCCCCGAGCAGCAGGGGGCGTTTGAGACCCTCCGACAACGATTATGTGAGGCTCTGGTCTTGACTCTTCCGGAGGGAGTTGAGGATTTTTTGGTGTTCTGTGATGCATCCATCATGGAACTGGGAATGGTCCTCATGTAGAGAGGATGGGTGATAGCCTACTCATCGCGGCAGCTGAAGCCGCATGAGATGAGATACCCTACTCATGATCTGGGGCTGGGAGCGGTGGTATTCGCTCTCAAGATTTGGAGACATTGCCTCTATGGGATTTGTTGTACCATATACACAGACCACAAAAGCCTGAGACACATAATGGATCAGCCGAACCTAAACAAGAGACAACGCATGTGGCTGGATGTTGTCAAGGACTACGACTGTGAGATCCTTTACCACCCGGGTAAAGCGAACGTGGTTGAGGACACTCTGAGCCGCAAGTCAACTGGATCTTCTACCCCAGTGGCATGTATGAGGATATCAGTGGATTCTTCACTTGTGAGCTTAATCAGGGAAGCTCAGGCAGAGGGCATGCGTTAGGAGAACTGGAAACTTGAGAGGATTAAGGGTGAAAATACCCGGTTTATGCAGGATAGCCGAGGATTATTGACCCGTTGCGGTCGGGTCTGGGTCCTGATGTCTAGTGGGGTCAGACAGACTATTTTAGAGGAGGCTCATAAGTCTCGCTTCTCTATTCACCCAGGGGCCACCAAGATGTACCGGGATTTGCGACTGAGTTACTAGTAGCCGTGCATGAAGCAAGAAATCGCTTGGTACGTGGAGAGGTGCCTGACATGCAGGATGGTCAAGGTCAAGCACCAGAGGCCGCATGGTAAGCTGCAGCCTCTAGAGGTTCCCATGTGGAAGTGGGAATAGATCACGATGGATTTTATCACCAAGCTGCCGAGAACGGTGAAGGGCTACGATGCTATTTGGGTCATCATGGATCGATTAACAAAGAATGCCCACTTTTAAGAGATACAAGAGAGTTGTATGTCCGCGAGATCGTTTCTTGCCATGGGGTTCCAGTCTCTATTGTCTCATACCACGATGTTCGGTTTACCTCCCGTTTCAGGCAGAAGTTCCACGAGGAACTTAGCATGCGGCTGCACTTCAGTACAGCCTATCATCCACAGATAGACGGCAAGAATAAGAGGACTATACAGACTCTTGAGGATATGTTGAGAGTCTGTGTCGTTGACTTTGGTGGGAGTTGTGACTCCTACCTACCCCTTACAGAGATCTCCTACAACAACAGCTTTCATTCCAGTATTGGTGTCCCACCATTTGAGTTGTTGTATGGACAGAGATGTCGCACCCCGGTTTGTTGGGGAAAGATCGGTCACAGGGTGATAGGTCGGACCGAGGTAGTTCTGCACACTACCAAGATGATTCAGCAGATCAGACAGCGGTTGCAAACCGCACATAGTCGACAGAAGAGTTATCTCGACCGGCGCCGATCTGAGTTGGAATTTCAGGTCAGTGACATGGTACTCCTGAAGGTCTCACCCTGGAAGGGTGTGATTCGCTTCAGGAAGAGGGGGAAGTTGGGTCCCCGATACATCAGACCGTTCAGGATCGTTGCCAGGGTTGGCAAGGTTGTAGACAGGCTAGATCTTCCGGGGGAGCTTATTCAAGTCCACAACACTTTCCATGTGTCATAGTTGCGAAAGTGCATAGAAGATGAGGGGCAGTGGTATCATTGGACGATATACAGGTTGATGAGCGCCTGAATTACGTGGAGAGCCATTGGCCATTCTAGAGAGGAAGACGAAGGCTCTACAAAACAAGGAGGTACCTTTAGTAAAGGTATACTCGACAAGTTGGTTGGAAACTCGGTGAGTCAATTAGGGTTTTGGGTGACTTCTGAGTTCTTAAGGAACTCAACGAGTTGCTAGCTACACTCGACGAGTCGGGTCAACATGGACTGTTGACTTTGACCGTTGACTTTGACTTTGACCAAGGGTTGACCAGTTTGACTTCTGGGGGTATTTTGGTAATTAGGAATTTATGGAAGTGAACCATTGGCGGAAGTAGGTGTTGGACTTGGAGTTGCATTTGGTGGAGTTTGACTTTATCACTTCGAGCTACTTGTGAGGTGAGTTTTCCTCACTATAATCAAGGGTCTAAGGCACCAAGGTCGGCCCTTTTGGATTGTTATCCTGATATTTATGTTAGTATGATATGTTAGATCAGTATCCTGGTAGATAGGATGGGATTACATATTATGATCTATTAGATCAGTATCCTTGTAGATAGGATGTTATTATGTTGTTATGATCTGTTAGATCGGTTTGTCTGTCTATAGACTATTATGTGATTATCTGTTATATATGCACATGTTTGATTGGTGGTTGAGGCTTATCTGCTTTGTGCGAGAGCCAACAGACCTAGGCATTCCAACCCGATGGTAGTGGGCCATGAATATTCCATCCCGAGGATGATTGGACTCATATTATATGGGCATTCAACACGATGGTTGTGGGCCTGGAGTATTCCATCCCGAGGATGACTGGACCTATAGTATGTTGGCATTCCAACCTGATGCTTGAGGGACTAGGGTATTCCAACCCGATGGTTGACTGGACCCATAGTATGTTGTTTGTTATTATATGTATATTGTTGTGTGTATGGGTATTTTGGGGGAACTCACTAAGCTTCGGGCTTACAGTTTCAGTTTTGGTTTTACGTACATCAGATGATCGCGGGAAGGCGAAGGCGTGATCGTACAGCTCCTCACATTTTATGATTTTGATTTCTAAGATACTTGGACATGGAGATATTTTGAAAATAGTTTGTAATAATTAATGGTTTTGAAATGTTATAAAAAGTTTAAATTTTGCTCAAATTTTATGGATGTTACAATCCGGTTATGGCATCGACGTTAATAAACTTGTTCTCAATGATCTTGTTTGTGGTTTACCTATTTTGAAATTTGACAATGATTCGTTGTGTGCTGCATGTGAATAGGGAAAACAGTATCTTCAAGGTCATCGGATTATAATTGATTCAACAATCACTAAACCTTTGGAACTTCTTTATATTGACTTGTGTGGACCTTTGACTATTGAGTCTCTCAATAAGAAGAAGTACATACTAGTTATTTTTGATGATTTTTCAAGGTTTACTTGGGTTTTCTTTCTTCGAAAGAAGTTTGGAACTGCTCAGGTGATGATTGAATTTATAACGAACATTGAATTGAGCCTAAGATGGAAAGCTCGAAAGATAAAAAGTGATAATGGAACGGAGTTCAAAAATTGAATTTTAGATTCTTTTTTGACTGAATTGGGCATATCTCATAATTTTCCGTCCCTATACATAGCGCATCAAAATGGTGTTGTTAAAAGGAGGAATCCTTCCTTATGTGAAGTGGCGAGAACGATGCTCACTTATGCAAACTTGCCACAATACTTTTGGGCAGAGGCAGTTTCGACTGCTTGCTTCACGTAAAATCATTCATTCATTCATCGTCATTTTAACATAACACCTTATGAAACTATAAACAAAAGGAAACCTAATGTCAAATTCTTCCATGTTTTTTGATGCAGATGTTTCATCATAAATCTCAAGGATAATCGTTCCAAATTTTAGTCGAAAGCTAATGAGGGAATTTTCAAGGGATATTCACAAAATTATGTAGCCTGTAGAGTTTTGAAAAAGCAAACAAGGATGCTTGAAGAAACATTCTAATGGGTTTTATACAAACAATCATATGTGTGCATGCAACCCTAGATTGGATCTATGTTTTCTCTATTAGACATTTAGACATACAAGCATTGAACACAAAATACAAAACTCTAATATGCATCTAATAACTCGAAATCTACATATGAAAGATTAGATCACATACCTTTGTTGCTATATACTAATAACAACCAATTCTTGAAGATCCTTGGTTTTTAGAACAAGTACCACAATTGTAGTACATTTAATGGCTCACAACAACAGTAGGGCAAGAGGATGAATATGAAAGAGAGAGAGAGAGAGAGAGAGAGAGAGAGAGAGAGAGAAAGGAGTCATTTACTCAAAATTTCGTCTCTTCTAGGGTTTCAATAGAGTGCCCAAATTCAAGAGGCCAAGGGGCTCTATTTATAGTTGAGGTTAGCTAGGGTTTTGAGGTGGAAATCCTAATCTCTTAGCTTAAGGGCTAAGCAAGTCCATGGACCCCTTCCTTAGGGCTTGGACGAAAGTCTATAAAACCTTCTATGGATTTCTGGACCTCCCTAATAAGGGTGATCCAATGGCCCAAAACCACAACTATCAAATAATTGCAAAACAGCCCCTACACTTTTAATCAGTTCCTTTAATCCCAAAATTAATTCCAAATTAATTTCTGATTAAATACTAATTAATAATATGATTTCTAAATAATATATTATTCTTATAATATATTAATAAATTATTTTTATGCACTAATTTATTATTCGAAATAATAAATTCAGCCTCTCTCTCTAATAGTCATCCTGTCTAGTTGTCAGTGTGAAGGCAACCCAAAAGGACCATGTTACTATCAAATCAAGTACATACCAATTATAGTTATGGGCTTAAACACCTAATCCAACAGTCTCCCACTTGGATAAGTCTAATAACTATAATTGCAAATATGACTTCAAAATTTGACTAGGAATCGTATCAATAGATCAACTCACCTGACATCCTAATATATTTGTTATATAATCAAACCCCAAATTGTAATTAATTGCTTTTGCTACTATATATATCTAGGACTAAACGAATGGGTATTTTCCTTATTTTATAAAAGAGTTGCTATATTTTCATATATAAATAAACGAGGTAATGATCTGCAAATCCCAATTCATCGATCACACTCAGTCAATTATATAATCCTAAGAATCTTATTTAATAAGAATGGTTACTACAATTTCTTGAATTAAATACACCATATATTAAAATTATAAATGCATGGGCTCCAAATATTAGCTAGGCCATGTAAATTTTATGCATTTGCTTTCTAAAGTTCATTTCTTGAACAATCCAATTAGGCAAAAGGCCCAAATACACTTATGATCCAACTCACAACCCAAGCATAGCCAAATAGGTCATGGAAATAGAATGGAAAACCCTTACCTTATTCATCTTTTCAGCAACTCCAAGCAATCTGGTCGACATCACTCTGGCGACCATAACCCCGCAAGTTCTTCCCTTCTAGCACATTGTCGGAGTTGCAAGAGTTCTTGCTTCATCCTCAACAGCTTCTCGCACTCCTGCGCCGACATGCTCTCCTATCCCAATCATCTTCATCAAGTCGACAGATGGTTCTAGATGAACTCGATGACCCTCTGATGTCTACACCTTCATCGGGGTTGAGCTCATCGCTCAACCCCTCTTGCTGCTTCTCCGATCTTCTTAACCATTAACAAGAAACCTCCAAGCGATCTACTGAAGTTGTGCAGCTTAGAGCTTGATTTCTTAGCAAAAAATCCCATCAAACTCACCATGTTACTTCTTTCCTCTCGATACATCATCTTTCTAAGGCTTCTTTCGTTCCGCTCATTCCAACTGTGATAAATGCACCCACATACTCCCAAATATGCTAGGGTTTTGTTCTTATGCTGATTCGATGCAGGAGCAACAACCAAGGCAGCTCCCTCCTTCACACCTTGTCGATAACAGGAGGGACCAGATGCATAATTTCGTAGATAGGCATAAATAGTCCCTGATGTTTGGT
Source organism: Lactuca serriola (assembly GCF_051521515.1). Classification (NCBI taxonomy): domain Eukaryota; kingdom Viridiplantae; phylum Streptophyta; class Magnoliopsida; order Asterales; family Asteraceae; genus Lactuca; species Lactuca serriola. The sequence goes on from NC_136411.1 coordinate 296,076,097, forward strand.
CACTCTTTACACGTATAACCCCTTCACCTTAAATTCCATTCAAACTAAGTTTCTAAAATGAACCTTTAGGCCTTTTTATCTATTCTTCCTTAAAGGTCATTGCAATTATATTAGTATTTTTATTATTATTATTATTATTATTGTTATTTAATTATTTGAAGCTAACAATCTTATCAATACATCTGTAAATTAAAAACCCTAATGATTCTCTAGTTATATAAATATAATTATATTCTTTAATTTGTATTCCTTCATAGAAATAAATAAACGAAAACTGGTTGTTACAACAAACAAATCCACATCAATCATTTTCGGGTTATATAATCCTAACCGTATATAATTTTTAAAGCATACATTTAGCAATCACTGATACCAATACATATTCCCAATCTAGCATAACATCCAGTTCTCTTTAGGCTACAAGGCATCACATATCAAGCCAATCTATCATGTAATTCCTGAAAGTATCCTTAGCCTTATCCTATCATGCAATTCGCATAACATATAATCATAACAGACATGTATGGGTATTTTGGGAATCAATTACTTGAGCTCGGCTGATTGCACGCAGCACCCCTTTTGTCCTTATAAAATCCTTTTAGAAATTTATTACGTTTTACAAAATCTTTTTAGAAACTCATTTTCTTCCAAAAGATTATCAATTCCTCAGTTTGAGTTCATACATACCTGAGTATGCCTGAATCCCTCAAACCAAGGCTCTGATACCAACTTGTAACATCCTAAAATTATGAGGTGAAAATTTCCTTTTTAATTCGACCAAAACCTTAATTATCTTTACGTTACACATCCATTAGCCTTTTTCTAAATATTCAAAAGTACTTTATAAGAAAACAGTTATCAGAACAATCCCAAAATCATCATAATGCAGAACATTGGTGGATGCGCTGCGATCAAGTCAGGCCCTTCCCTTTCGAACCAGAAGTACCTGAAACAATAACCATAAAACTATAAGCATAAAGCTTAGTGAGTTCCCCAAAATACCACAAACCATACATACCATTAGGCCTAGCCCTCACATTGGGGCCCAACCCGTTTATTGGACACAACCCACCATAATGAGCCTAGCCCTGCCAAATAATTAGGCCTAGCCCGATCATACAAATGCAGAAGTCACAAAGACAATTAGCACCTACAGAACATACAACTTGCCTAGCCCTCCCTGTTACATGGACCTAGCTCAACATACAAATAGGCCAAGCCCGTGATACAATAGGCCTAGCCCATCATACAAATGGGCCTAGCCCAATATATAAATGGGCCTAGCCCAACTTATAAATTGGCCTAGCCCAACATACCATGCAAGAGTTACAAATACATCTAACATAACAGAACCTAGTGGACCGGTATTGGTGCCTTCGACCCACGAGTACAGTGAGGAGACTCACCAGGACCAACCAAAAGGGACCCTTAAAACGTCCAAATCTAAGGGATAAGCTTCTGAAACAACCTTTACTCACAAGGACCAAACAAAAGGGACCAAAATGTGCTATAAACAAACCCAAGCTAGATCTACACAAGGAGTTGTCAAGTTAAGAACTTTATACCTAAATGGTACGAAATGATGATGCTAACTCTAGATCTCTAAGCTTCACTTCAAGGAATGAGTCTTCAATCTTCTTCTAGCACTTCAAAATGCACAATAACACACCAAAATTCTTTACAAGAGCTCAAAACGCACCAAACAAAAGTTAAGGGAAAGATTAGGGTTTAGAAAATTTGGAGTCTAAAATGGCCAAGAGATGAGTTTAAGATCCTTAAATAGGGCACAAACCCTAATTTTTAGGGTTTGCCCCAACCTCACGTACGCCCCGCGTACGTGGTTAATATCTGTAATCAAGAATGAGCGAGTACACCCAACGTACAAGGAGTACGCCCAGCATACTCCAACTTTTCTGAAGTTGGCAAATTTGCCCCCAAGGGACCAATTCTGCAAAACATAGCACACCAAGGGTCTAAACTGAAAAGTACTTTGAATCGGGTGTTACAGTGTATATTTTGCATCATCAAATCTATACAAATATGTGTCCCAACATACCTATAGGACCATTCCATATTCTCTAAAAAACAAAGTTTCATATTAAAAAAATGATTCTAAACACACTTTAGACTACTTAAACTCATGTTTTATATGTACCAAAAAATACAAAAAATGGAGATTCTTAACTCATTCTTCGTATTCCGAAATGTTCAACGCATTCTGGAATACATATGCTTGTATGAAAACTCAAATACAAGTAACTTAAAGAGTAAAACTCACTTGGTTTGACGAATCCATGCTCAAAAGTAGGTCCAAAATGAGGGGAAAACGAACTTCGAAATTTTAGAATCTGGAATGCATATTCCGAATTTTTGTATATGGGACCCATATATATAGCAATGGGCTACATTATTGGGCTTGGCCTCGTTTTTCGGTCCAGAATGACCCATTCCAGACCAAGTGGTTAGTTGTAAAAAATGGTTAGTTTTGTTATATACAACTCAAATTGATAAGATTGTTAGCCTCAAATAATTAAATAATAATAATAATAATAATATAATTGCAATGACCTTTAAGGAAAAATAGATAAAAAGGACTAAAGGTTCATTTTAGAAACTTAGTTTGAATGGAATTTAAGGTGAAGAGGTTATATGTGTAAAGTGACCCAACATCAGGGACTATTTATGCCTATCTACGAAATTGTGGTTAGTTTAATAAATTTTCTCATATATATATATATATATATATATATATATATATATATATATATATATATATATATATATATATGGCGTGTTGGAACCGACGTCATAAAATAGAGTAAAATTGAGGGAGCCGGTTATTTGACCTTCTTTTTGTACCACACACCTCATAGAGCATAAGAGAATGAATAAATAAAGTCTTGAACTCCAAAACTTTGAAAAATCAAGAGAAATCAAAGGAGGAACAGAGGGTTTGATCATCACTCTTGGACTAAGGATAAGTTCATATATATATATATATATATATATATATATATATATATATATATATATATATATATATATATATATATGATAAGTTAAAAACTAACTTGAAGATCAATTAAATCTTTATAACAGGTAAAATAATGAATATGAAAACTGTAAAGAACACAAGAATGGATCAAAGTGTGTCGAATGATTAGATCAACAATCCTCAGCAGAGCTCGATTAAGAACTTCCGCTGTAGAGGATTTAGGGTTACAAGAACAATAATAAAACCTCTAAATAATGCTCTGATTAAATCTGCTCTATCATTACTATCGCTAGTTTAAGATGCATGCAAGCACCTATATTTATAATAAACCCTACTAGACTCACGGATGGACAGGCCCATACCGGAGTTACAAAAACGAGCTAACTAACGAGCCCAATAGACGCAACATGTTACAAAACACGACCCAACAATCTCCCCCTTTGCGTCAAATTGGAGCGAGACTACTTCTTCTTCTTGCTTGGGCCAGCAACGGGAACTTTCTTTGTGGTATCAAACAGACGAGATATTAGCGCGAGAATGGTCTGTCTGAACCGAATATACCATTGTATCATGTCATCAAAGTACTTGACATCATCCGCTGTGTTTTGCTTGCATCTGTGGATGATCCCCAAAACATGCTCTAGGCAAGCAGTAGTGTACAAATGTTTGTCAGCCAAGGCGAAAAGACATTTCTGTCCTTCGTTCCTGGTGAACATGACCGAATTCCTTCTCGAGTCAATTTTTCCCATCTGCATTTGGTTCAGATCACTGGCAGAGCCAACAGGAGATATTGTTGGTTTCTTCTTGAATACGCTTGCTATCTCCTGATCCATCAGTGCAACTTCCATGATGTAGCACACCAGCATCCTCTTGAAATGGTCGATGATCGGACCGTATTCAGCTTCATTGGTTAGAAGGATGTTGTGCAAGATTATCCAATCATGGGGATTGAGGTTCGGAAGATCTGCAAGGGAAATGGCATGGTTTTGGCAGATCCCCGAAGCACCTTGAACCGAATGTTGATGAAATTCCCTTCGGTATATGGCTTCAAGACCCGAACGTTGACGATTTTCTGAGCGCTCCAAGTCTGATACTGAGGTTGAGCAGCCTTCAGATAAAAATTAATCAAGTCCCGATCAACCTGTGGATGAGGATGAGGGAACTCTGCAACGTTGGCGAAGGCGTGAAAGATGAACGCCTTTCGGGTCAGTGGCATGTCGAACTGAGAGTCGACAGTGTTGGAACAATCTAGTGAGATTACTGGTTCCAGCCACAAAATACTCGGAGTGTCAATAGCTTCTTTTATCATCCTCTCGAGAGTCCAGGCAGGAAAAAGAGTTTTCCTACTCTCAAGAAGGTCGTGGGCTTCCTTCTGTTTTCTTTCAGCTTCTTCAGCTTCTCTGGACACACGAGCACTGATATCAGCCTCATTGTTTCGACTTTTTCGCTTCAGCAGATCAGTGATAGTCTCTTTGTCTTCTTCTTCATCCTCCTCAGCAATCTTCTTGCCTTTATCTTTCACACCAGAACCGGAGGCTTGGCCTACTGGAGGAGGTTCGGTTGTGTGAGTTGCCTTTGAGGAAGGAGGTGGTTGAGACATTGACTCCTTTTCTCCCCCTTGTTTCAGAATGGACACGAAATCAAGTAGCCCTTCAATTTTGCTGAGCAGGGCAAGGGCAGGAGCGAGCTTCTCTGCAAGGTCGCGCCTCACAGAATAGTTTAGGATGTGATCATGTGCTTCGAGGATGTTGGAGATGGCAGAGTGTACATCCGAAACACACGATCTGATCACCTCCCTTTCGGAGCGAAGAGAGTCAATCTCCTGTTGAGAGTTGGAGAGTTGAACACTCTTGACCTTCAGAGCGGTGGTCTTCCTGGCTAGAACATCCATGAGAGAGTTCTCAGCAGCCAAATCTTCTTGTAGCTTCGAGAGACGCTCGTCAATGGTTGCGCGAAATGCTGAGTTGTCGGCTGAAAGCGTTTGACGAAATGAAGCGAAGGACTTCAACTCAGTAGAGACAGACGTTGTCAACTGTTGAACAATTGGTTCCAACGTAGTCTTAGCCACATTTGCACTCTCCTGTAAAGACTTTAACAGGATAGAGGCATCAGAAAATAGTTTATCGACTTTTTGGGTCGCAGCCTGACAGGCTTTTGTTGAGGCTTCAATGGCGGATGTGGCAGAAGCAATGGAATCTTGCTGAGCCTTGGAGAAAGCGTCAACAATCTTCTGAACTGCATCATCAGAAAAGGATGTTTGAGACGTAGAAAAGGAGGCGATGAGCAAGTCAACCTTGTCATGGAGCTCCTTGAGATGTTTCTTTGTAACCGGAGCGTCATCATCATCATCGCTCTGTACTTGAAACGGACTGTAGTAGACTGAGTCAAACGTCATATCATCCCCGCCAAGGAAGGGTTCTTCTCCATCTGAAGCACGACCAGGAGAAGGTGGTGGTGGTGAAGCTGGGGGTGCAGAAGTATGGGTAGGTTCGGGTTGGGTTGTTTCGGGTGTTGGTGTGGGGGTAGGTTCGGGTGCTTTGGTGGTTTCGGGTGCAGCAGTATGAACCCCCGTATCAGATACGTTGGCCCGAACATCTGCAGTGGTTGTGGTTGCGTCGGTGAATATTGGTGGTATTGGAATTGAAGTGGTTGGTATTGAAGTAGAGGGGTTTATAGTGGGAATGGAGGTAGGAATAGTTTTAGGAGGAGAGGGAATTGGTGAAGTAGAGGCATGAACTTCTGGAGTTGGAGATCGTGGTGGAGTGTTACCACACTGAGAGTCTTCAGAATCCGAACTCTCACCCTCAGACTCGCTTGAGGAGGAAGCGATGATCAGCTTTCGCCTCGGCTGAGTTTTTCGTCGCTTTTGCTGCGGAGACTGAGCAGCCTTGGTTGGTTTCCTCTTCTTTGGAGATGGGCCTTTAACTCCTTTTGCCACCTGTTTCCCCTTGTCAGCCTTCTTGCCTCTTGGAGCAGGCCTATCGGCATCATGAATGGACTTCAACATCTCCGGAGTGAGATCCCTCGGACCGGAATGCTTGAATTCTTTGTATGTCCTAATAATCCGACTATCAGCAGGAACATTGCCATACATAGATTCCGGAATGGAACCGTTGAACGGAAACTTGGAAGTGTCCGAGACAATGATCTTCGTGGTATGAAATGTACCAATCGAAGACATTGGAGCACCAGCGACAATGGGGACATGGTACTTGTTCATCACCCATTTCGTGATCAGCGTCCAGAACCTAGCGTATGAAATTTCTGAATGCCTGGAAGTAGAGGAGAGACTCTGGATGAGTTGTTGCCAGAGAACAGACCCATAATCTACGTTGATACCATTGTAGATTCCATACATAGTGGAGAGAAATAACCGGCTGGCACCATCAGATCCAGCACTTCGTTCAGATAACCCTTTGAATAAAACAGTGAACATCCCGTTCCACTGTGGAGGTAGGCACGACTTTTTGAATTTCGTGACTGTAGTAAGCACCTCCGTATAACCCATGTTGTAGAACATGTTGAATAAGTGCCCCATGGGAATCGTTTCAGGGTTAACCCTTGAAGAATCAGGTTCAAACCCTAACAACGAGCAAAACCTTTGCTTTGAAATTGATGCCTTGTGCTCGAAGACATCAAAGAAGATTCTGTCAACGACCTTGTCGTAGTGAGCAGTTGCAAAGATTTGCAAAAAGAATTCCATCGGAACAGATTCAGCTCTTGTAAGTGCAGGAGCGATCAGAGAAAACTTCAAGCACTCGATAATGGGGAACATGAAGCCATCGTAAGCATGAAGGGTTAAATCAATGATTAGGCTTTGTTGTGGACGAATGGGCAGTATGTGGGATGTTGCGTGAACAGAAGATGAATCTGCCATTGCTTGAAGAGAGTGGAGAAGATGATGAACAAGGAAGAATTAAGGAGTTTTTTTCTCTCTGGGAATTTTAATTGCGGTAAAGAGGTAAACAAAGGATTATGTTGCCTTTTATACTGGGGTTTAAGGAGAGAGAAAGATCTTCCCAAATCTTCGATTAAAAATCGAAGGGTTTTTCGGAGTTGACTGATGCGTGACAGTTGGGGTTGCCGATGATCACGCATGAGAGAGAATGTCAGACCCCTAAAACACGCCTTCCCATCAATCGCCGTTTGGATACGAACCGGTTCAGATTCACACGCGCCCCTCTTACGCCGTTTGGAGATGAGACGGTTCCGATTCGCATGCTTCCCCTTTTTATTTAGCGTCGTTTGAAATCAAATCGATTAGACTCCCGCCTGAGTCAGCATGTCGTCATTTTATCCTTTAAAGTGTAACGGCATCTTTTGAAAAATACTCCCACGTGGATTAAAATTAACCACAGCCTTTAATCAACCGCCAAACCAAGAAAAATGCCTTGTAATTAATCGAACCTGAATTTTGGAAAATCAAAGATTTCCGTGCTAAGGGTGTAAAAGAAAAGAAATAAAGCAATATTTTAGGAAAATATGTGATGTCAATAAAGACACGAAACAAATGATCCCGGGCATGAATCTCTTCCTTCAAAGTCAAGAGAGACCTTAAAGTGTTTGTATGGCTTCCCATTGAATAACGATCAAACACTTATTAAGAAGTGTTGAAAGGCTTCTTTTAACTAGGCTTATTGGGGTGGATTTCGCTTCAATTCAAAATTCCTAATCTTGATATAAGATAGAAAGTGAATGAAGTACTTGTGAGACCGGTGTAGTCTGTTGAACAAGTAGGTTGTGAATAATTTAAGTTGGCTGGGAAATATAAAATCTCAACAAAAATTTAAAACTGGATCCCAAGGGAAGAAACGTTATTGGTTTTAACAATTTCATAGGAATCACACAAAAGAAAATTTTGAGATTTTATGAAGATACGTCCGTCAATTCATTTGTGAAAACTAGAACAAGTTAATTGTTCACCGTCAAATCGTATTGGGTATTGAATTTTGGGTTTCACTTAGCTCATAGTGGCACGAAACTAAGATCATAAACACAGAAATTGTGTAACCATAAACCTCAGTGGTAAGTTCTGAGAGTCTCAAGGGTTACGTTTGTGAAACGAATGTGATGGAGAAATGCATTTTAGATGGTGTAAGAAATTAAAGTACCTCTGCTGTAAAATTTAGGACCAAGCAGAAAACTCTTATCTCTTGTGAGAAGAGAGTTAGGTAGCTCATGATTAGAATAAATATGATAGCCTAATTGGGAAGACAAGATTTGTGTATATCAAGTCATTAAGGCTATTATTCAAAATCAGTCGAGGCTTTGGACACATACAGCAGCATGCTTCTAGGGACACTTAACTAATTAAACGATTTCCCCACACAAAAGTTAGATCAAAATAAATAAATAAATAACAAAATATTTTTGGAGTTTTTGAATTTATGATAAAAAGAAAAAAATATTTTTGGAATTTTTGAGAATAAAAATAAAATAAAATAAATTAAGACATAAAAAAAGAATACAAAAAAAATTGGAACCGAACCCAAGCGTTCGATTTATTTCGGTTGTGAAAAACTTTGGAACCGAACCCGAGCGTTCGGTCTATTTCGGGTGAGAAAAATTTAAGGAACCGAACCCGAACGTTCGGTATATTTCGGTTACCAAAGAAAATAGGTTTTTAAACGGAAAATAACTTTGATAATAAGATAAATGAATTTAGAACAAGTATACATAAGATCTACAACCAAGAAAACTACCTTTGATGGATGAGCAAAAAGCAAATTATTCAACCGAACCCGAGCGTTCGGTTCATTTCGGTGCATTAGTACAAGACTCGAACCCGAACGTTCGGTCTATTTCGCTTCTTACTTTTGAGTTTGAGAGGTAATTTTTAGTACTGACTCCGATTCCATCATACCTAGCCCTTGTAGAATTTCGTTGAACGATGCTTCAGGAAGAGCTTTGGTGAAGATGTCAGCCAGTTGATCAGTGGTTCGAACAAAATGTATTTCGACATTGCCATCTTCCACATGATCTTTAATGAAGTGATACCTCAGTGCTATGTGCTTAGTCTTGGAGTGTTGCACTGGGTTATGACAGATCCTAATTGCACTTTCAGAGTCACAATATAGTGGGATCTTTTTCATATTGAGTCCATAGTCCCTGAGTTGACTCTGGATCCAAATCACTTGAGAAGTACAAGAGGCAGCTGCAATATATTCTGCTTCAGCTGTAGATAAGGACACACACGTTTGTTTCTTTGATTGCCAGCTGACCAACTTTCCGTCAAGGAATTGGCAGCCTCCCGTGGTGCTTTTCCTGTCTAGTCCACAACCTCCAAGGTCTGCGTCTGAGTAGGCTTGAACGAAGAAGCCTGAGTTGGATGAATACCATAGGCCTAAAGAGGCAGTTCGCTTGAGATATCGGAGTATGTTCTTCACTGCAAGCATATGAGGTTCACGTGGATTCGCCTGAAATCTAGCACAGTAACAAACATAGAACATTATATCAGGCCTGCTAGCAGTGAGATACATCAAAGAACCGATCATCTGGCGATATAGCGTAATGTCAACTGCTGGCTTATCCAAGGATGGAGTGAGCTTGGTGCCGAACGCCATTGGAACTTTAACCTTTGAATCTCCCATCATGCCAAATTTTGCCAGGAGAGTCTTCGTGTAAGCTTCCTGATTAATAAAGATGTCTTCTGGTCCCTGTCTAATATTTAAACCAAGGAAAAAGTTAATTGGACCCATTGAGCTCATTTCAAATTTAGTCTCCATCAGCTTTTTGAATTCAGCTGTTAAGCTAGGATTTTTTGAGCCAAAGATGATGTCATCGACATAAATTTGAACAATCATAAGGTGGTTACCTTCCTTCTTACGAAAGAAGGTTGGGTCAACCGAACCTTGTTTGAATTTGGACATATTTAAAAATTTGGTTAGCGTTTCATACCAGGCTCTCGGAGCTTGTTTCAGTCCATATACGGCTTTGTCTAAAATGTAACAATGATTGGGGTACCTTTCATTGACAAATCCAGGAGGTTGTTCCACGTACACCGTTTCTTCAAGTTCTCCATTTAGAAATGCGCACTTGACATCCATTTGGTAGACCTCAAAGTTTTTGTGTGCAGCATAGGCAAGAAATATTCTAACAGATTCCAGCCTAGCGACAGGAGCAAAAAAAATTTCATAGTCGATGCCTTCCTCCTGACAATATCCTTTCACCACTAGACGGGCTTTGTTGCGTATCACGTTGTCTTCCTTGTCCATCTTATTTCTGAAGACCCATTTGAGACCAACAACTGAGGCATCTTGAGGAGTTGGAATTAGACGGCAAACTTTATTCCTTTCGAATTCATTCAGTTCGTCTTGCATAGCTTGAACCTAATCAGAGTGATCAAGAGCAGTATTAACTGTTTTTGGTTCCACTTTTGAGACGAAGGAGTTAAACATACAAAATTCCACTTTTGAAAATAAGGAAGTTTGTTTTGCCTTAAGTTGTGATCGGGTCAGGACCTTTTCAGAGACATTACCGACAACCTGGGAAACAGGATGATCTCTGGTCCATTTGACAAGAGGAGGGTAATTTGGATCGTAAGATGGATCCAATTCAGCGTTTACCATCTCTTCTGGTTCAGATTGACTTTCATCGTCATAGAGCATATCGGCATTCTCCCCCTCGACAGATGAGATTTCAGGTGTGTCTTGAGAATCTTGAGCTACAGGGGTTTCGGGTGGTGTCGAGCTTTCGGGTGTTGACGCACCTTCGGGTGGTGTGGCACTTTCGGGTGTTGAAGTGCGTTCGGGAGCAGCTTGAGAATTGTTCTCCCCCTCAACATGTGAGTTTGGCTGTGATGAAGAAGATGGATTCTCCCCCTCAACTGAAGCATTGTGCTGTGGAGGTTCGTTGGAACATAATACTCCTTCATTCATTCGCTTTGCAGCATCTTCGACAAGTTGCTTCATGTGATCTACTTTGTTGTCTGCTGCCTTGACTTCCGAGAGAGTGGCCTTCTCTAGTTCATCAAATAACTTGACAAACTTCTCAAAGAGGTTTGCGATCGAGGCTGTGACTTGGCCTGTTTGAGGAAAGATTTCTCCAGCTGTGTCTTTGTTGGCCTTTAGCTTTTTGACATAGCTATCATCAAAAGTCACGTAATAAGTCTCTTCTATTTTCCTCGAGCGCTTGTTTAATACCCTGTATGCTTTAGAATTGAGAGAATAGCCCAGAAATATCCCTTCATCGGCTTTGACATCAAACTTGTTACGATGTTCTTTAGAATTGAAGATGAAGCACCGTGAGCCGAATACATGGAAAAATCTGACATTTGGCTTCCTGTTGTTGATGATCTCATAAGGAGTGAGAGTGAATCGCTTATTGAGATATGACTTGTTCTGCGTAAAACATGCAGCAGCAATAGCATCAGCCCAAAAATATAAAGGTAAAGAAGCAAAACTTAGCATAGTTCGGGCCGCCTCACACAAAGATCGGTTTCGTCTTTCGACAATCCTGTTTTGTTGAGGGGTGTAGGGAGCTGAGAAGTTGTGACTGGTTTCTTTTTCTGCCAAGAATTCTTCGAATTCTTTATTTTTGAACTCCAGCCCATTGTCGCTCCTGATGTTGCGAACAACTTTCTTCAGCTGTACCTCAACCTGCTTGATAAACATCTTTAGCTTCAGAGTCGCTTCAGATTTGTGCTTCAAAAAGAACACCCATGTAAAGCGCGAAAAGTCATCAACAATGACAAGAATATACTTGCTACCGCCGATACTTTCAATAGATGATGGACCACACAGATCAATGTGAATTAATTCTAGTGGTTCAACAACTTTGGTGTTTACAATAGATGGGTGACTTTGACGACTTTGCTTCCCCATTTCACATGCAGCACATAAATGTTCTCGATCGTATTTGAGCAGTGGTAGACCTCGAACATGACCTCCAGTAACGAGTTTGTTGATGTCCTTAAAGTTGAGATGAGAGAGCCTTCGGTGCCACAGCCAGCTTTCGTCAGATTGTGCTTTTGATAACAGGCAGATAGCTGGATTCCCTTTGATGGGTTTGAGGTTCAGGGGAAACATTTCGCCTTTGCGCTCTGATTTAAGAATAACTCTTTTCGTTTTCTTCTCAATTATTTCCGAACCCTCATCATCGAATGAGACCTTTAGACCGGTACCTCCAACAAGCTGAGATACACTGATAAGGTTGTGCTGTAGTCCCTCAACGTATGCGACCTTCCTAATCGTAAAATCACCATTTGTTATCATTCCATATCCTTTTATTGTCCCGAATGAGTTATTCCCGAACTTGACATTTCCGCCATTTGAAAGAGACCGAAATTCCCTCAGTTCTTCCTTCCTTCCTGTCATGTGACGCGAGCAGCCACTGTCAATATACCATTCTTCGTCAAACTGCTCGTCACTGATAACCTGCAAAAATTAAGCAAATTTAGGAACCCAAAGTTTCTTGGGTCCACGTGAGCCTTTCACAGGAACAGGAATAATAAGAGAGATGTCAACAAGATATGTTCTTTTTATTAACGTTGTTTCATCTTTCCGTTTAATGGTGAAAACCTTAATTTTATTGGGATTTGTTGCTTTCGGTTTGGATTCTGGTTTAGGTATTTGGACTTTGGGATGATTTTGATTTGTTTCAACTGATGAAACCTTTGATTTTCTATTCAGATCTGTTGATGATTTAGGTTTTTGAGTGCGAACAGAATTGTATTTAGAGTTTGGTTGAGAGGAATTGGAAGAATTAGTTGAAGTACAAGGAGAGTATTTAGACTGGGATGTTTTCTTGACTTGAGGTTCTAAGTGACCCTTTTGTTTTTGATTATTTGTGGGACTGATCCTAGAACTTTGGTTGCTCTTGCTCTCTGAACCGAACTTATCCTTTCGGTAGCTTGTGTTCACTGAACCGAACCTTTGCCTTCGGTTGTCATAATTTTTAGAACCGAACGTATCCTTTCAGTTGTTATGACCTTCAGAACCGAACCTTTCCCTTCGGTTGTTATTACTCTCTTGCGCTCTCTCAGTACTTTTCCCTGACTTTAAATTTCTGTCATGGTAAGAAAAGTGGGCATTTTGAGATTGCCAAAACTGTTTTCTTTTAGAGAGATTCTTCTTGTATCTCTGATTCCTTTGTTGTTTTTGGTTTTTCACCTGCTTCGGCTGACGATGGATATTAGCTTTTCGTTTTTGCTTCCTGTCAGCTGGTTCACTTTGAACTGATGATGTTTCGCTTGAAGGAGTGACTTCTTTTGCAGAAGCTCCTTGTTCTTCAGGAACATCTTTTGTACCACTAGTACTTGGCACGTCGAAGCTATCAGGCTTGTTCAAAGGCTCTGGCACGTATCTGCCTTTGCTTTTCCATGACGTCCTTTCTGATAGACCAACACTTTCGTCAGCATTGTCAATAGGAGCTGACCAGAAGAACTCATCACAACCATCAGCATTATCTTCGTTTACAATGGCTGTGAGTTCGGCTGTCTGATGTTCGGTTACACCTGTGACCTTATATACCTGATTTGGAGTCGTTCTAACCTTTTGGTACACGACAGCTTTTTCCTCAAGGATCGGGGACTTTTGTTGGGACAAGCGAGCAAATTCCACAGAATTTTCTGAAATAAGATTTTTGTGGTTTTTGGGTTCGCTCTTGACAAACTCAGAACAGTCAACTTCATCCTCTACAGAAATTTCACTCATATCATCATCCTCATTAAGCTCAGATGCATTTTCAACATTAATTTTATTTTCCGAGCTCAAGTTGGCACTCAATGAGTCAAACTTTTGTATGGTTTCGATCCATAATTTTAGTTTGTCATTTTCATCCAAAAGATTTTTCAGCATGTCCTTATGGTCCTTGGACTTAATGAAAGATTCGATTTTGTCCAGACCATACATATATGTCGGATTAACATCCTCAGACGAAACCACACTTTCACAATTATATGTTTCAGCGTCGATTTCATCCTCCTTAAACTCAAGGAAGGGCAAAATCATGCGATGAATTTTCTGCCCTATTTCACAGTTTAAATGAAGGTGAGTGATATTATTGTAAAGACGCTTAGCAATCAAACAAAAGACATTTCGCTGTTTTAAAAGTTTCAAATTGTCTATTTGTAAATAAATGTTTTCGTCCTTGGTTTTGATTAACTCCGACTCCTTCAGCTCGATCCACATCCTCCGCTCCTCACTTTTTGAAGACACCCTGCTTATTTGGTCCGTTAGGTTAGAATTGGTGACCCGAGTTTGAGTTAAGCTACTGTCTAGATGAGAGATTCTTGAATTCACATTTTTTAATTCCTTTTCGTATGAACATTGTGGGACTTTGAATGAAACAAAAACGGATTGTACCTTCTTGATCAGTTCATCAAGCTCGTTGAACTGCACGCTGAGCGGTTTTGTTGTAAAGCACAAGTCCTGTTACTCCTTCGTGTCTTCATTCCCACCATCTGTGTTGTATCCCCTCATCTGAGATACATCAAACACCATCAAGCATTTTCCACCACTCCCTTCTTCTTTCGCAACAAAATCCTTTCCATGAGAAGGCTTCCTTACTTCATCATCTTCAGAGTCGGTTGACCAGACCTCCACGCCTCCGAACTCATCATTTGCTACCGAACCCTGCACAATTAAAGCATTCATTGAAGGGTTAGTGACAGCTTTCTTCTTCCTGAACTCTTCCAGCTTTTTCAGTAACAAAGCTTCTTCATCTTTCTCCTCATCCTTTTCTGCCATTTTCTTGAGGACACAATCTTTTGCATAGTGGTTCTTTCCTCCACAATAATAGCAGCTCACACCCGAATCTCCTTCAGCTTTCGGTTCCTTCTTTGATTCTTCTGCCTTCGGTTCATCTCTGACCTTTTCAGAACTATAACTTCCCTGCCAATTTCGGTTCTTATTGGTAGGAAATCTTTTCTTGATGAACCTCTTGGGGTTTGACACCATCATAGCATAGTCTTTAGAAGTAAGGTCATAGTCCTCCAAGTTGATGTCTTCATCTTCCATCACCCCTTTGCTTTTGGACAGAAGAGCCAATGATCCCAAGCTAGAAACCACATTTTTCTCCTGCAAGACAATCTTTTCTTGGGATTTCAAAATCCCTACCAGCTTTGCCAAAGAGTATGATTTGAATTGCTCATGTGCTTTCACACTGGATACAACAACTCTCCACTCAGATCTAAGTCCGTTTAAAAACGTAACCTTTTGTTCAATCAACTTCCTTTCAGTGTCATGTTTGATCATCTTGCTAAGAAGATGATTGAAGCGATCGAAAGTTTGAGTCACTGTTTCTTCGGGACCCTGCTTGAATTCACCAAACTCGGACAAGAGTAAGGTTTGAATGGAATGTTCAAGATCTTCGTCTGTGGAATATAACTCTCGCAGCCTATCCCATATTTCTTTCGCAGTGCTGCACGAACTTACCAGTCTGAACGTATCAGATTGAAGAGCGAATCTGATTAGTCTTAAAGCTTTAATATTGCACTGAAACTTATCTTTTTCGTCTTGGGCAATATCTTTAACGTCTTTCAATATACCATTATACTCTTTCTGAGTTTTAATGATCCTTGAAGTAGCTGAATGAGCGAAAGGTCCAGACACGATGGCTTCCCAGATGAGATATCCATTGTCCTCAGATCCAATAACATAATCTTCAAAGTGATGTGCCCAGACTTCATAATCCTGGGTGTAAAGGATGGGAATCTTCGTCGTTGATCCAATGTTGTTCGAGATGTTAATGGGATTTGATTGTGACTCGTCCATGCTTGATCGAATAACCTGTTTAAAAGATCAGACTTGTAATGTATTAAATTAGGACAAAACAAATAAATGTTGAGTTACGTCAATTATGGGATGACGGCTCAATAAATATTGATTAATGCGGAATAACCCTAATCGTAACCTTTTTCACAGAAAAGATGTGTATGAATTACACAGCCTCCTGCTCTGATACCAATTGATAAGTTAAAAACTAACTTGAAGATCGATTAAATCTTTATAACAGGTAAAATAATGAATATGAAAACTGTAAAGAACACAAGAATGGATCAAAGTGTGTCGAATGATTAGATCAACAATCCTCAGCAGAGCTCGATTAAGAACTTCCGCTGTAGAGGATTTAGGGTTACAAGAACGATAATAAAACCTCTAAATAATGCTCTGATTAAATCTGCTCTATCATTACTATCGCTAGTTTAAGATGCATGCAAGCACCTATATTTATAATAAACCCTACTAGACTCACGGATGGACAGGCCCATACCGGAGTTACAAAAACGAGCTAACTAACGAGCCCAATAGACGCAACATGTTACAAAACACGACCCAACAATATATATATAATTTCATCCTTTGATGATTAGATTGGAAGGGATCTCATGAACCATAATTTTTGTACGATCATATGTGTTAGATATTTTGATGAATAAGGAAGAATAGAGTGTTAGATAATATGTTTTCAAGATTTTTATGTTTAAATTATGACTACATATTTGGATTGTAAAAAATGATCCTAAATCCTATGTTGGGTAAGTTGTGATATAAGAAAAATTGCACACATATTTTTGTAAATAAAGACTAAGGTTATGTTTGATTTCGCTGATCTCGGTCAGATCAGAGTTTTGACTGGCTCGGTCCTGTCATAATGTTTGATAACAACACTTAAAAGCTTCTTACCCAGTCCATGCTCTGATTCAGTCATTGCAAAACGTATGACTCGTTCATTAAAAAAAATATTGCTGAGTAAAAACATACCCTTAGTTGCCTTTTTTCTCCTTCTTCACTCTAGATGTCAACAGCTTCTCCAATTCTGAAGATCTTCAATCCCTAATTTCTTAAAAATGATGATAAGGTGGATTCACAACGATTTTCTATTTTTTTTTTTCTATAAACATTGCATTAATAGATGGAATCGAAGAAGAAATTGGCATCGTGATATTTGACCTGATGATGATGGGAAACGATGATAAGGTTGGTTCACTGATCTGTTTTCAACATTCAAATTTTATCTATTTTCATCATTCAAATTTTATTTGTTTTCTTCTTGATTGAAAAAAAAAATAAAGAAATATGAATTTGGTGTTGGTGTTGGATATAGGAAGATTGATTTACATTATGTACTTAAATTAAAGCTTGAACTAGGTAAGCTTCTGTTTTGTAAGGTCCAAAAATGGATCTTACCAGAGATCAAAAGCAAACACAATCACACAAAGCAAATAGAAAACGCAGAGAAATAACAAACCAAGCTTGCATACGTTTGATAGTTATAAACGTATGATACAACTTGGTGGGAACTGTGAACACAAAAAGGCATCAACAGCCAAAAACGTCTAACTAGCCCACTATATATACACCTCATGACCGAGAAGGGTTTATGGTCGTAAGGAGTTTACGGCCGTAAACTCTTTTACAACCGTAAACTACATTTAAGGCTAATTGCCAACACACCCCTATCATTACACTGCAAAACCTAGACCAAACCACTAAACTAAGCCCTTCAATCTCCCCCTTGGTTTGGACTAGTTCGAGGTCATTCTTTGTTAACCACCATAACATTCTCCTGCCCCGTGGCTCCATTCCACATGCTTTTATTCAGAATTTCCACAACCATCGTCGTGTACGCCTTCGCACGATCTTCAAAGATATCTTCAGCAACCAAGATTTGAAAATTGCTGAGATGATGAATATCCCATTTCTAGAATTGCAACAGGTCTCTTCGATCATAGAGTCTAATGCATCCATTCTTGAGCTTAAGGACTGCACCAGAGGTGATCTCGTCAAAGACCCAACACTCCAATGAACCAAGAGATCCGTCCTGAAAAGTTTGAAGTATTGGAAATTGTTTAACCTGCTTGGTCGTAGGCTACATCACCACCTGCAATGGCTTGTCGGTTGTGCGATCGATAATATCAGGATGCTCGAAAATCACAGACTCAGCAGTGACATAGAAGGAAATCCTCTTTTGACCTGGTCCTCAAGAAAATGCTTGAATTGAGTTACCTGCGGATTGTTTGTTAAATTGATAAAGGGATCTCGGGACAACTCCGTCAAATCAACCCTTGTGAATGAACTAAAATCATGGTTATCCCTGTATAACTCAGAGTTACCACTCTTTCGCACCACAATCCACATTTTGAGGGGATCATGAAATCCCCATGAAGCAATTCCTGATCGATCCCCAAAAGTATCTCAGAAACGAACCACTTCAAGATCTGTCACTGTGATTAAAGGTTCATCCCAAGAGGCACTTTGGTTAGAGTTCCTCTTAAAAAATAATTGCCCTTTCTCCACTGCTTCCTCCTGAGCATGACGTATGGTTTCTATTACATGGGGAGCCTGAGGAGGCTCATCATCAGCATGACTAGCAACGCCAGATGATTGACCGACCGGCAAATCAACTGGGAAAGCTTGCACATGAAGATTAATCTTGTGTTCCTCAGCGGATGTCTGGTATCTGTCCCCAAGGTCTTCCTCAAGCTTCTTTTTAAGTGCAAAATAGCTTGAAGTTAGCAAATTGAAATGATCTTGTAGGTCTGAGATCTGCTTAGACTTCAGCTTTTTATCCTTTGTAAGTTCGGCCACTTGCACACCAAGACTTGATTTATCAGATTGCAGCTCAGAGACTTGAATGCTGAGTTTTGCATTTTCAGTGCGAAGTTCCGACACTTGAATGTCTAGCTCAATATTCTTTTGGCTCAGGACTGATATTTCCTTTTGAAGACCAGAAAGAGTTAGGTTATCGCCTCTAGAACCACCTTCCCCTATAAAAACACCCTTGCCTTGAGGGTTTGGCGTCAAAAGTTGTTCTTCAGCCATATGTAACGCCAATCTCTCGGACGCATCATCACGATTATACCTAGGAGTTGAAAAACCAGGTGGAGCAGAGGAACCACCAACATTAAACACAGGGCTCGAACCTGTTGCAAACATCTTAGCAGTGGTGAGATTGGTAGTAGCGGTAATAACAGGGGGTATTGGGAGGCTGCTGACAAGTCTTGCGATTACTTTGCCCTGCCTCAGATCCCTTCTTTGCCTTTTTGACGGGGGTTGGTCAGACTGTGTTGTAAAAACACTCACAAACGGCTCAGCTATAGGAGAAACAGATACAGGAGGGGAACATCCCATAACTATCTCCATAGGAATTAAAACATTAGCCATTTGCCCTGAAGTTGGAGTTTCAGTCTCAAAAGTTTCATTTGACTTCCTTGTCTCAGTTGTCGGAGGAACAACATCATCGACATTGTTGAAAATGGTGTCAAGATTCTCGTGTGACACCACATTAGCACTGCTAGCCAAGGAAGCAGCAATATCATCATGATCAAAACCTATGAGGTCACGATCACTAAAGGAGTCATTCTTGTCTTACCCAACATTTTCTCCCAAATCTACATTCGTTCCAGCATCATCTTGAGTACGACTTAACACTTTATCATGATCTGAAACTACTTGAGCATCAGGAGTTGGTGTATCTTCTTTCTCAGTGCCCTCATCCTCAGAGATATCAATAACAGGATTGTTAGGAGACGACTTTTCAGCAGACGCCGGCTTAGAAGAGGTTCGCTCAGATGAACCATATGATTCTGTAGGTTCATCTAGCTCCGTGAACTTCCCGAATTTCTCAAGAGGATATAATCCCTGAAAAACAAGCTTGCCTCTTCGGTTTTGCTTGATGAGTCCCACTGGGTGAGGACCCAAAGGCTTCATGTCAAGAGTTTCTCCCTCCTTCTTCACGTCTCGAAATTGAATATTGATAAACATCTGTATTAACCGAGGATATAGCAAGAATGTGTCTCGAGTGGAGGCTCTGATGTTAATAACAAATTCATCCATAATGAATTTTGAAAAATTGAACCTCACACCTACAGCAAGAGAGACGAGAGCACCAGTTGTTCGTTGTGAAATTTCATCTACTCCTGACCTTCTACCCGAGACACAACTGACAAACACATGTGCCAGAAATCTCCAATACGGATGCAGAAGCTTTTTCAGAGTCGGGGGTGAAGTTCCTTCATAGCTCATTCTTCTTAGAATTCGTTGAGCATCTTCAATCCCAATTTCCGTAAGGAAATTAGGTTGATCATCGATAAGCAGCGCATTTCGAATGAAACCTTCGTTGATCACAATCTCACATCCTTGAACCATGGCTTTCACAGTGAAGTGCCCATCATCATCCATGCTAGCGCTAGCAGTCGCCCAAAATTCTCTAATTAAGTTCTGATACACGACTGGGTTTACTGTGATGGCGGATGCCAAACAGCACTCCCGCAGTCGATGAATCATCGGTCGCATGTCTGAATGAATAATCGGAGGATCTGCAAGCACAATGGCAAGATTGTGCATATCTGCGAACTTCAAGTTTGCCATTTTCTGCACTCAACCACAAACTGTAAGGAAAAATTATGTGCAAAATAAATATTAAAAATTAAACTTTTATTTTGATCCAAAAAAATATTTTATTTAAAAAATGGATCAAAACAAAAATTTACTCGAACAACAATCAGTGTTTACGGTCGAGATTCAAGCAAAAATACACGGTTTAATTTATTTGTTCTTGGGCAGTAAACCATTTGTTCTTGGGCCGTAAACTCCGAGTTCACAGCCTATGAACAAGAGTTTACGGCCGACGAACAATTTATCGAAAAACTCATGAAAAACACGCAAAAACGGCTAATTGATAAACAAAAATTCAACAAATGCATGCAGTGGTGTGATTGACAAACAAATAAATTGAATTCACGGCCTAAACGGAGTTTACGGCCCAAGCTTACGGCCGTAAGCTCCGTCGCATCTGTTTTTGCCATTTACGATCAAATTACACGGTAAATAATGCAATAAAATATATATTCGTGATCTAGAACACATTACCTACGTGATGGTTGAAGCGGATTTGCGAAAATCGACAAAAAAAATTTGAAGGTAGAGAGAGCTGAGGTGTTTGCAGTCGGAATCTCGTGAATGAGGGGATTCCGGCAGTAAACCCTATATTTACCATTCTTGGGCCTTTTACCTGATAACTACCCAGTATTGAGCAAGTTCCAGCACAGTTAAATTTTTAAAAATAACTTTTGAGGATTATTTTAATTAAAGAAAAATAAAAATAAAATTTCGTACAAAAATAAAAAATAAAAAATAAAATTTAGAACCAAACAAATAAAAAAATTGTACAGTAAAAATAAAATAAAAAATTTAATTTCGAAAAATAAGAAATAAAATTAAAAATTAAACTAAAAAGAAAAATAAAACTTACAATTAAAATAATTTGACTTCAACCAATGTAACTAAGTTTGTGACGCTGGGATCAAAGTTGTTGGACAATCTTAGTCTACTTGTCAGTACCCTTATCTTCACATCTTCGTCTGATCAATCCCCAGTATTGTGGTCCACTTAAACACGAAAGATTTGTGACAGTTTTGGACAATTTACCAATGACTTGATACATGCATATATCTAATTGTAACTATATCATCATGATTGGCCCTAAATCTTAAATAAATTTTTCTTAAGACCATTTAACTGACTACAACCAGAGATATTGTTGTCCACCTAAATCGAGCAGCGAGATCTACAGAAAATCTGTATGTGTTCAATTTTAATTGTACTAGAACATGTTTCCCACTTCCTGATATGCCCCAAATCTGACAAAATTGACTGATACAACTTGGCTCTAATACCAATTGTAAGTCCCTAATTTACATGTGTATCAGTCAGATCCGTTTGATGGTGCGGAATCCCAATCAAACGGATGATGTCAGATCAAATAGAAGAGAATGAGAAGAAGAATATTAAGAATCTTGATTGTATTGATGATATAAAATGAAATTCCTTACAATAGATTCTCTCACACAATATGCTCTCTCTTCCTCTCTCTCTCTCTCTTGGCCGTACAATCTCTAAGGTTTTTCAATCTGTTCCTCACACCCTAACACCTATATTTATACTTGGGAGTATGGGCCAACTGAACTTGGGCCGTAAATGGGTTTACGGTCGTAAGGTGTTTACGGCCGTAAACTCCAAAAATATTACAGAAAAATACATTTGCCTAGAAAAAGTAAAGTATAAACCATATTTTTGACCCAACAATCTCCCCCTTGGTTTATAGCTTTCTTTTCTTAAATGACCCAACAAGCTCCCCCTAAAAAGTAGCTGGCTCTTCTTGTCAATCTTCAATGGGAGCTTGACTTCAGCTTTAACCTTCGATTTCATCACAGCATCAGGATGAACATATGAACCTTCAATGAATGACTTCATCTTGAGCACTTGAGGTTTTCTTCAGAATTTGGCATTGAATGCACATTGGATGAGGAGCCTTGACGTACTGATTCTTGAAAGATAGCGCTTTCAGCTTGAGAATCTTCAGAGAGAACATCAGAGAGAACAAATCTTTTGGATCACTTCAGCAGGTTTAAGATAGCAGCAGACTGATTGAGGAGGCTTCAATGCAATCTGTCACATAATCTTCAAGTGCAGCTTCACCTAGCTTCTGGGGTTACAAATTGAATGTTGAAAGAATAATCTTCATTTCTTGCTCCTTCGAGTGAGAATTCTTCGATGCTCACGGATGAAGCATTGGCTTAGAAATCTTCAACACAAACTCCATGAGTCTTATCTATACCTGAAATCACTTTTCAAGGCAAAACAAAACTAAAAGAAAACTTAAAGCAGAAACAAAACAGAAATAACACTATTTTTTGGGTTTTTAATTTTTTTTATTTTTCTTTGATTTTTGATTTTTGATTTTTTTTTAATTTAATTCTCCCCTAATATTTAAATTAGAAGAACACTATGAACAAACTAAAAAAATAATAGCTAACTTTAAGAGTGATTTGGGATCAAAGTTTTTAGACAGCCTTTATCCGCTTGTTGGTACCTTTTATCTTCACGTCTTTGTCTGGTCGATCGCCGGTATTATTGTCCACTTAAACACGAAAAATTGTGACAAAATTAGGACATACTATTAGTTATAAGACAAAGTGATCCTAAGTTCCTAGATAATATTCCTTAAGGACCATTCAACTGACGACGACCAAAGATATTGTTGTCCACCTAAATTGAACAGCGAGATCTACAGACAACCTATATGTGTTCAATTTTAATTGTACTAGAACATGTTTCCCACTTCCTGATATGCCCCAGCCATCATGAACTTCCAGAATACTCCTTACACTGGGTGAGCAGACAATTATTAAGAGAGAAGATAGATTTAGAATGCATATGTTGTACATCCAGGTCGGATCTCTTCCAATCACCCAAAGGATGAAACATATGACTAACTGAAGTTTCAGAGGGATTGAGAAGAGAATGGTGCATATATTGTGTACCAGGTCGGATTTTGAGTCACGCAAAGGAGATAGTATATGGCTAACAGATAGAAAGAATTGCATAGAGAGAAGATGCAGAGAGATGGAATTGTATATGTTACAGTCCAGGTCGGATCTCTTCCAATCACGCAAAGGATGAAACATATGACTAACTGAAGTTTCAGAGGGATTGAGAAGAGAATGGTGCATATACTGTGTACCAGGTCGGATTATGAGTCACGCAAAAGAGACAGTATATGGCTAACAGATAGAAAGAATTGCATAGATAGAGGATGCAGAGAGATAGAATTGCATATGTTACAGTCCAGGTCGGATCTCTCGATCACGCAGAAGAGGCAACATATGTCTAATAGAAAGAAAGAAAGAAAATAATCTTCTACAGACCTAATTTATCGGAATTCCCCAGTCACCCCATCCAACCAGAATTAAGGACAAAATCCGCACATCGAGGAAAAGTGAATCCACAGTTCTAGATACGGGTTATTTAATGTGACGATAGATTCCCATGTATATCTCCCTACTCAACCTATCCGAGCGTCATGATGTCAGGCTAAACGGATCTAACTAAGTCATTTAATTCATTAAGTTTAACTCTCCCTAGTCAAGTCCATTTAAAATCTTTTGTGCCTACCAGCGCATCGAACACAGAGCCTAGACAATTCAGATTTAGTCCCTTACATTGATTCAGATTGCCTATTATCACATGATTATATCACTTCCCAAAACATCTCCTGCAAGCACAATCCATTAACACCATATTTTTTTATTTTCTGATTTTCTAATGTTTTTTTTGGATTTTTTTTAATTTTTATTTTGTTTTTATTTCTCCCCCTAAATTTGTGCATAGGAGAGAAACAAAAGTAAATGCGCAAATTTAAACTATCCTAAAACAAAAATTAGTCTTTAAAGCGAATCAGCTTAAGAAAAAATCAGGAGTATAGAGAAGAAAACTCAAACCGTAATTCACCGATTGAATCTACATTCAGAGGGTCTGAGAACAGCAAGCATAATCTCATAACAGATCCGAAAATTCTTCATATCATTAAGCACTAACCCCATTTGTGATCTCTTCCTTTCTTCTTTTCCCGCAAAAGGACACATACTCTCAAGAAAAAGTCTGAATGTTGTACAGTTAAGAGATGTCCCCTATCATGTGTCTGTAACAACCACTACCAACAAACCAAAGTCTGATGATATGCCTCCATAGCTGCTCTAGCATAGAGCGGGATCAGTTGGTCTTTGGAACCCAGTCCATTTTGAAACTGGGTCAACCTTTGTCATTTTGAAAGAATAGGGACTCGACGAATTTGTGGACCAACTCGGCGAGTCAAGTCAACTGGAGGTTGACTTTGACCAAAGTTGACTTTGACTTTGCCTTTGACCCGGACTTGAGTTGACCCTTGTTAAGGAGGGTTGTGGGTACGAATTAGTAATCAAGGAGGGTTGTTGTGTAGGGATTGAGGAGTTGAGACGAGAGGATTTCTGTACCAAGGATTGTACAGACACTACGCGACATCGAGGTGAGTTATCTTCCAGTAGCGGTGGATCTACGGCCACAATGCCGGCCCACCAGTAGGAGTTGTATGTTAGATGATTGTCTTTGTGATATTCATCTAGGTTTGCTACTACCTGATATGTTCATGTGCTAGCATGATATGCTATATGTGATAGTGATAGTAGGGGGTGAAATAGTCCCCGGTAATCGGGTGAAATAGACTGACGGTTAAGTCAAGCACCCCAGAATGGATTGACCTGGGTAGGTTAGGCGCCCCAGAATTGTCTGGCAGTATATTTATGTTATATTATTGCGTAGTAGTGGTAGGGGTGAAATAGTCCCCGGTAGTCGGGTGAAATAGACCGACGGGTAAGTCAAGCACCCCAGAATGGCTTGACCTGGGTAAGTCAAGCACCCCAGAATGATTTGATCTGGGTAAGTCAGGCACCCCATAATTGTCTGACAGTATGTTATTGGATGGTGTGTGGTATGATGGGGGAACTCACTAAGCTTCGTGCTTACAGTTTTTAGTTTTGTTTCAGGTGCCTCTTCAGCGAAGGGGAAGGAGTCGGCACGGTAGCGGCACATCACACGCACACCAGGATTCCGCATTTAGAGATCTATGGGATTGTACTCTGATTTTATTATTATCTGATGATATGATTTCGAGACACTGTCATGATGGTTTTATGAATTAATATAATATTAGCAATGTTTTGACAAATGATTTTACATGTTACTTAATTAAAAATGAAATTTTTGGTCTTCAATTTTTAGGATGTTACATTTTGATGATGTAGAAAGAAGCAATAGAATACATGGCAAAGCTTTGTGGGGTTGTGCTCAAGTTTATTGTTCTCTGGTAATGAGGTAGAAAATATGTAATATATTTATGTCTATTATGTAATGAACATTTGGTGTTCTTTGTTAGTATTGTTACACCATTTTGAAACGGGTTCATATGATGATGCATAAAGTATTAGTATATTGTATGTAAACATTCTGTTTTGAAATGTGTTCATACAATGATGCATAAACTATGAGTATATTGTAATTAAATATGTTATTTTAAAACGTGATCTTATAATGATTCTATAATGATTCTTGTCTAGATAATTTTTTATCGTTGCTTTTATCATACAAATACATTTATGCAGCACAAGACAAAAGGGTAACATAGTCATTTTTTATTATTCAGCATAATTAGGGGTGTAAGTGAGCCGAGCTATTCGTGAGCTACTCGGGATCGACTCGTTAAAAGCTCGACTCGAGATCGAATTAAACGAGCCCGAGCCAAGCTCGATCCTAAATATGAGGCTTGTTTATTAAACGAGCTCGAGCTGAGCTTCAACTAGTGGGCTCGCGAGCCTAAACGAGCTTATATATATATATATATATATATATATATATATATATATATATATATATATATATATATATATATATATATATATATATATATATATAGGCTCGTTTAGGCTCGATTAGGCTCGCGAGCTCACTAAATTGTTCACGAGCCGAGCTCGATCTTCATTTTAAGGCTCGAATCGAGCTCGAGCTCGAGCTTGGTCAGGCTCGGGCTCGGCTCGGCTCGTTTACACCCCTAAGCACAATCGGTCAGATGCAAAATCAAACAATTAAGTTTCATAAGATTAAATCAGATTTGACTCAATCAGCAACTATCAAACAGTCCTGGCATCTCCAACTCACCCCCAAACTCCATTTCTTCCCTCATTCTTCTCCAACCCTACCCCATTTTCACCTCCATTTTTGGAGATATGAATAGTATTCCCTAAATATGGGGGAATATTATTCATATCTCCAAAAATGGAGGTGAAGTTTGGTTGCCAATTTTAATCTCTTTTATTTTTATTTTATATATTTCTAGTTTATTTTATCTAGGGATGAGCAGTTTGTCCCAAATCCCGATCCCGTACCGGTACCGTACCGGAATCGGTACCGAACCGTACCGAATTTAAAAATACGGGACGGTACTTGGTACTCAAAATAATGAAATACGGGAATCGGTACTGCAGGTATCAGTACTAGTACCGAGTACCGGTACCGGTGATGTTAATTCGGTTCGGTACTCGGGATTAACTTTCGATCAAATTCGGTATTCGGGAAATCGGGAACGGGACGGGTCGGTACCAGTTCCGTCCCATGCTCATCCCTAATTTTATCTACTAATTATAATTTAAATACAAGATTTAATATTTATAATATCATGTTATACACTAATTTATATTAATTAATCATAAATATAATGTTTAATTAGTAGAGATGTGTATTTGACAATATATATATATATATATATATATATATATATATATATATATATATATATATATATATATAAAAGTTATAAAAATGAAATATTTTAGGAATATACTTTTTGGGGTAAAAAATAAAATAAGATTAGAGATGAAACACTTTTACTTCATTTTTTACTCCATTTATGGAGGAAAAAATAAAGATGGGTTGGAGATGATCTAATAAGTAGTTTATCCATCAAACTAAGGGCAGAGAGTATTAACATATGGTATTCTCTCATTTGGAGCATAACTTTTTTTCTTCCGTGAAAACCACTAAAAAATCAAGTTATTTCCAAAAAAAATCATTAAAAAGTAGTTTTTTCAAGAAAAAAAAAGCTTTTTAACTACTGAAATCTCAAATATGAATTCCACGTTTTTTTGTTTTTTTTATTTTTTTGGTTAAAAAGAAAAGGTAACATTATTGAAAATGAGGTTAAAAAAAAAACAATATATATATATATATATATATATATATATATATATATATATATATATATATATATATATATATATATATAGGAAAAGGGAATATACATTACAGCCCCACCTAAGCTTAGGTACTAAACCTCTTGAAAATACATTGTTTTACTATATAAAGATTACGGTTAATGGATTCACGATTAATACTTCAAGATGTAAATTCAAGATCGACACAATAGGGTTTAGGGTTTAGAGTTTAGGGTTTAGGGTTTATGGTTTAGTGTTTAGATTTAGGGTTTAGGGTTTAGCTTTAGTGTTTAGGGTTCAAATTTAGGGTTTAGGTTTAGGTTTAGGGTTTAGTTATATTCACTTGGATGAAGTAATAAACCATAATTAAGGAAAGAAAACGAAGATAATAAAACAATAATAAAAGAAAGAAATGTTATGGAGAATGATATATTTACCAAGTGAAACCAAACCGGGTATATTTAGCATGTTAAAACGATATATTTTAGAGATTTAGTACCTAAGCTTAGGTGGGCTGTAATGTATATTCCTTATATATATATATATATATATATATATATATATATATATATATATATATATATATATATATATAAACACGTCTATGAAATTATAAATTAATATAATACATAAATAAAATAAACACGTCTATGATGTGACTCTGCAAAGTGCAAACCAATTAGAAAAAACAACGGAAATGGCTCGATAACATATTTACAATACAAATAGTGGTCTAGCATACAAGACGAACAATAAAGATATTCATTAATTAGTTTTCAACGATGTGATTTCCAGAACAATATTTGGCCGATTTATTTAAATAAATAAATAAATAAATAAATAAATAAAACCCTCCAATCTCCACTGAAGAAGGAGATTGATTAATTAGCAAGGCGGGCCTTCTAGACGTATGTAATCATACATAATACCTTGAAATGGGCTTTGGTTCCTGGGTTGTTTCAGATAGATAGTGTTTTCTCCTTCAACAAGTAGCGAGCCTGAAATGTCTATGTTGTATAGCCAATATAGCCCATGAATCCCTAGTCTCGCAACTGCATTATCCCTTCCTATCAGTCCTGTTGTAAACACTGGACGAGGCTTGTTTGGATCATTTACCCGAACCTACAAAACAACAAAATATCCCATTTTCTTAGTTACTAAGACAACTAAAAAAAGGGTTAAATGCAAAAAAGAAAACATACTACATGGAAAAATCTACCCAATTATACAAATGTTATCAACATACAAACCAATTTTCATTGCTATAACTGGGTTGATTTTTCTATAAAAATAAAAATAAAAATAAAAATAAAAATAAAATGAATGAATGAAAGTAGTAGGTTATGTGTGCAGAGATTTACTATATACCTGTACTTCTGCAAGAGATGCCCCAGCAAGTGCTATGCGTAACTTATATATAGCACGCTGGAGATTCTGGAGTTTGAACTTTATTTGCCATGTGGTTCCTTCATATGAATTGTCTTGTTTTCTCCTGTTATTCAAAATTTGTCACAATATAAAATAATTCAATGCAACATTTGATGAGGGTATAACTCTGGAATATTTTAATTATTATATACCTTGGAACTTGAGCATAGAACCAGTGTTTGCGATAATCGCTCTCACCAATGGTGAATACCAAGTCTTGATGAGGGTATAACTCTGCATACCTTTCCCATAAGCCATACTGCCTAAAGTTGCTGATAGAAAGCAAAATAGACGATGATGAAAATGAATTTCTTTATTTACAGTATAAGATAAGAAAAGAAAAACCTAAAACACCTAAACCTGTTGGGATTATTGAGGAAAAGTGGGTTGATGTAGTTAGGGTTAGGATCTGGGACATGGAACTCTGCAGCAGACCGGTCTGGGATCCCGATTTCCCATAACGTAGGACCGTCTCTGGGAGGCTCATAAACAAGATCCCCCACGTAAATATCACACCCTACAATCAGATTAAGAAGATTAAGGGTTCAACATCGAATGATTTGATTTTTTTTTTTTAATTTTGATTGCAACCTTGATTACCTGGGGTGATGGTAATGGGAACATGATATCGGTAATCTCCAATAAATCCAGGCACCCAACCATACAAATTATATTCTCCACCTCTTATATTCTTAATGCAGAAATCACCCCTGCCATCTGCTTCACTCCAGAACTGGTAATCCTGCATATAATACATATTCCATTGCAATTATAAAATTACATAAATAAAAATGGATTCTTTCTAATGTTTTGTTCCATTCCATTCCAGGAAGGAATGTCACCTTGCATTCTCTTTGCCATGATCCAACATCTCCAGGTGGAGCTAACCCAACGTAGGCACCATTTGCTGGTATCTCATCCTTGTGAATGTATCTTAAATGGAAATAAATATGTTATATTTGAAATCAAAACAGAAATAGAAAAAATATAAATATAAATAGGTCATCAGTTACCTGTCTCGAACAAGTAATCTGCCTCTAACATTTCCTCGGTCATGTGATTTTGGGAAATCCCTGGATGCTGGAAAGCTATACGGCCAACTCTCCACTTCAACCGTCATCTGGTATTATTTCATTTCAAGAAAATCATTTAACGTGATTTCATACTCACACACAAAGAAACATAGATTCTATACATACATACATACATACCTGTCTTTTTGCATCATCCCAAAGTGTAAGAGGATCTTGGCCACACATTGTTGAATTTAGATACATGAAAACCGGACCAAACACCTTTTTCCATGGCTCACCTTGCCCAAATTTTGGGACTAAATCATCCCCAGCATAATGAGCACCAACGAAAACCTGGTCATGTATTGGAGGCCAGATTAAATGTAATTTGGTTGCGATGTTCATTTCTACCTATTACAGAATTGTACTTTGAAAATATCTACAATTTTATTCAAATACAAAGCAGTTTTTAAAGTATAATGTCCTACTAAGAAATATTAATGCTATAATTGAAGGTAGGTAGTTACAGCTAGGCAAGTGGGGCCCACATGGGAACAGAGATTCTGCTTGAGTGGGCCACCAGTGCGGAACTCATTGCTGGGTGTAATTTGCCAAAACCCTACTGGAGGATCATTGGATATCCAGCCATGCACCATGAGGTTCCTGTTTTCACAAGTGTACTGATACTTGTCATCCACCTACACAAGCACAAGCACACCATTAATATTTTGATTTTTGAACTTCTAAAAAAAAATAAAAAAATAAAAAAAAGACCTCTCCTTTGAAGGCAGGCACGACTGGGTTGACAAGTGAAACAGCTTCCTGGTAGGCAAGGGGCTGGGCTCTTCCTGGTAGTCGGTCCTCTGGCAAAGGCATGTATCTTCTTCTATCATCTGCTACTGCCATGTAATGAAACCTACCCAAACCCTAAAACTCATAATTCATAATTCAAAATCTCACACTTTGTTTTGTAGGACAAGATAAACCAGGTGGTCTTGTACTACATTTTTCATTCATTAGACTGGGACTGGGACTGATGTCAATTGGACAAAAAAGTCGGGACAATTGTGCATGAGTTGATTGAAAATACAATATGTAGTTTACTTACTTGTCTTTTCTAAGTTTGAATGCAATTCGCGTTTCTCCAAGACTGAAAGCTTGCCATTCTTCAGAACCCAAGTGTTCATAAATGGCATACGAATAGAAACCAGAGGAACCACGAAGCAGAACAAACCTAAAAAAAAAAAAATTACAATCGCTTTCCCTCATTGACTAGAAACCATCATAGAAGACAAAATCGATAACCTCTTGTCTATGTTTATAGGAGCAACTTTTCCCCGAAGGGAAGGATCCCAAGGTCTTGAAAAAGACACCTCTACTTGTTCCTCTGTTTCCACTATAACCTTAAAACTTGTTCCTTTGATCCTGCAACAAAATGCCATCACTATGGGAAATGTACAACTTCTTCCACTTTTCTATCCAAATATTTATAGGGAAAATTTTCAGAATAGCAACGTACACTTCAAATACGCCTTTTCTTCCTGAGTCATCTAGAGCACTCCACACAACGTCCCAATACCTGCATTATTTATTTATTTTATTTACTAAATAAATTTGTATACTATTGATAGATTGAAGCTAAAAGTTGAAAGGTAAAACTTTGGTTTAGATTGCAACTTACCCTCTGTTACCTTCATGATTAAGAACCTCAAGGATGTTGTCAAGGCCATTGTATCGTACCCCAGTCACAAGGCCATCTGGTTTCGATAATGTCACTTGCAGTATGCCATTATCAATCACCACCTGAATGAATACAGATAGATACAAATAAATAAACTGTTGTGTTGGTCATCATCTATTTATTATATTTTTATTCAAAAAATAGGAAAACAAAATCAATAAGCAACCAAACCAACTAATGTTGGTCTCAAAATTTGAAAGGACCATTAGGCTGAATAACCAAAAAAAAAAAATGATAAAAGCGGATGAAGTTACATGGTGATCTTGAATACGCAATCGTACACCCATACAGGACATTGGTCCAAGTCCCTCGTGATGATTCCCTGAATAGAAGGAATTGTTACCTCCTCCACATGTGCAGACACTTGTAATCACTGTTCTGAACCTACTCCAAATTCCCATCAAATCCCGATATTGGTAGCTTAATAACCAAAATCAGAATCCAATTGCCATTTTATCGCCGCCATAAACTGCCACGGACACGTTCTTAACCAAACCGTCAAGAGGATTTCCCTGCCACCGCCTTATGCTCAACAGGACATCTTTTTGTGAATGTGCGCAAGTGTGAAATGGGAAAGTTATGCCCGTAATGAACGGAGAATTTGGAGGGGCTATCAGTTGCAGACAGTTTATTCCTTTGAAATTTACACCGGTTTTTGGATCTCAAATCACAGGGTTTTTTGGACAAGCAGCCTATTTTAACAAGAAGATAAAAGAAAAGGTTAGTGTTTATCGTTTATCGGTCATTTTATTTATATAATTTTTTTTTTTTTTTTTGAACATTTAACATATTTATTGTTTATTGTTTATTTTCTCCATAATAAGCTAATTCAAACACATTTTAAAAAAATGATTATTCCCACAGCAATAAGCTAATAAGCTAACACTATTTATCCAAACACCCCCTCAATAATAGCATTTGTTGTTTGGTACATGCCGGACCAATTGTGTGCCAAAAGATGATAAAAATTGTTTACGATTAGTTTTACTTTCAAACTTAGTTATTTGGGGAAATTACATTTGTTAAAATGCACATATAGTATTTATTTTAAAATTTTAATTCAAATTGTCTCTTGTTTGGTTTCAACTTGCACTATTCATCCCTCAAATGCAATTTTATTGCAAACTTAATCGGTTCCAGAATTGAAATGATGATAATACTCTTGTGTTTTTATTTTATAATTAATTTAATGTTTTTACCCTTATTATTATTATTTAAAATAAAGCCCTTTCACCTTCCCCACGCTTTTAATCGAAAATAAACACACAGATTCGATGAGAGGGAAAATAGAGACCCAAATCGTCGACCACCACCATCATCTCCACCTGCGGTGAACCTTTTATCTCCATCTATCACCATCTCCAGCCAACTCCCTCAGCCTTAGAAACGAGGATATCAATTTCATATCAATGCCTCTTCTTGGATTCTAACGTTCGATATGCTTCTTTAACGAAAGAAGGTTTGTTGTAATTGTTGCTTGTTCGATGTCATGTTTAGATGAAATAGACTCACCATAGTGACTCTGACAATCCCCTCTCTGTATGGACCAATACTACTATCTCTGGCGGTCCCCTCTCCGTCTCTGCAACTCCTGTCACCTTTCTTTGAATCCAAACTATTGATGGAGATGATGTTGAAAAAAAAAAGAGTAAAGTCCAGATCAATGGCATCGTAGAGGGGATAGAGGTGGTTCCTAGCGGGTTCTACATAAAGATGGAGATGTTGCCACTGCCTAGGGTTTCGAACCGCCATCTAGGGTTTCAGATTGAGCTCCACTGCCTGTCTGGGATAGTAATGATGGGTTTTGGTCATAAGAACATCCTATGTGCTCATACAAACCCTAATGCTTGGATCTAGGTTTCTCTATTGTACATGCAAGTTATCCAAGACTATAAACCCTAGATCTAGAATATGACAATCAATATAACATATAATTAGGGTTTAGATCATACCTTGATTGTTATGTAGCAATAACAATCTCAATTCCTCCTTGTATTGACTTTAGAAAGCTTAGAGTCACAAATGTCACTCCTCTAATGGTTCACAAACACCAAGAGCAAGAGGATGAGGAGGAGAGAGGATGGAGGCTGCCCAAAACGTGTTCTAACCCTAGAAGAGAAGTTCTCCACGTTTTTGAGCCTTAAGGGTTCTATATATAATGAGGCTATTAGGGTTATCTAACAAGGAAACCCTAATTTGGATGCTTAAGCCCTAAGCAACCCATAGACCCCTTTCTTTAAGGCCTTGGACGATTTCTTCTTGGGTTTCCCTATAGAATTCGTCCACTCCTTAATATAAGGCAATCCATGGCCCAAATTGCAATTATCTTATAATTACAATTCCAGTCCCTTAACTTTAATTAATCTCTTTTAGTCACAAAACTAATTACCAATCAATTATTGATTAATATTAATCAACCAATATGATTTCTCCTTTAATATATTATTCTCATAATATATTAATAAATCATATTTAATCCTTTCTCTCCATAGTTCATCCTATCAAGTTGCTTTGGTGAAGGCAACCCAAAAGGACCATGCACCATCGGGTCAAGTACATACCAAAATAGTTATGGACTTAGACACTAATCTAACAGTCTCCCACTTGGATAAGTCTAATAACTATTATGTGTATGACTTCAGATCCTGATCTGCAATCGTAGCTTTCCAAAGCCGCTGTCAACTCTGATCCTATCAGAAGCGCGTGTCCTTTAGATAAGGGATCATATATTCCTCCATTCTAGATATCATAAGACATGATTTCTAATCATTCTCTTTGTACTATTTCTCGATTTCTGATTTATGACGACTGACTAATTGAACAAATCAAATTAGCCCTAGCCCGGCCGAGCATTTACGTTTGTCATCACTAAGTCATCGAGGGGCCCAAAGATATCGCTTTTATCCTACTTTGGATAAAAGGAACGGATAAACTTTGATACAATGCTTGCTTACACTTACTCACCAAATCACACACAACAATATGTTTTATAACACCAAGTTACTAGTGCGCTTACATATTATCAATGTGCAACCGATTTGCAAGATACAACTCACACATCTCGGTTTCAAGAATATAAGATGTTATCGTCTCACCTATCACTCGTGATACAATTCATAGAGTGATCCAAGTGAGCGTGGGTTTAATCCAATGCTCAAATCATATTCATAAGCACTCATGAACGTTGCAGCAAACATTTGCTTATGTCTAATACTCTTTTAGACAATCCACACACCAATTCACGACAGTCTTCATTCATACCTACTTCCAACATATGAACGACTGTGGCCTGTTCGAATAATTTGACTGTTCTTAACCAATTAAATTATTCAGGAAGTCAAAACATGCAAAGTGAAACACAAGAATAATACTAATCCCATATGGCCTCAAACCTTTGAGCATAAATAAAACACCTTTTATTTATCACCATATCGATTACTCATTATTTGTTGTTTCGGGTAATCAACTTCTTACTTGAATTACAACACTTGTACCATGCTCTTAGCATGCACACAATGTTTACCTATGGTTCTTACTTTGTGAATTAGATCAAATTGAACACATTTCCAATCATTTACATTTCACAACTCCTAATCCTTTTTCATAAGTGAAAGAATATCGAATTCCTGCTACTTATAGAATATGCTAGATTCTAACATTTTATGCAATGATCCTTTCGTAATATCACTGCACCAAAGTCACAAAGACTATTGCCAATGATATTACAAAGTCCTCTATCGGAGATTGTTACAAGACAACTCCTTAGATATGATGTCTCTCATTCAAAGTACATTCCTTTGAACATCCTTTTGCATAAAAGTTTCTAATCTAGACATAGATTTTCAATATCCAATTCCCAATATGGGCACGTTTCCATATTTTCCATATGATAACTCATTCTTAATAGAATCTTATCTATTCATAATAATGTCGATATGGTCCATCCAATACCATACTTCCAACTACTCACAAGCGACCAATCCTCGGTGAACTTTGGATTGACCTTTGATAGTTGTTTAATTATTTTAGTCAAAACCAATTCTTGTCCTTTTTCCCTCTAAATGCGCTAGACATTTGGAAAATTTTAGAATGGTCAAATATTAAAGCATTTGCAATCGATCTTATACCCGAAGCGTATGGGACACGATGCATAATGTTTTATTTGCTATGTTCTCAAAATTCGAATTGTGAAGAGGAATGTCGTAATCATAATCAAAATTTTAAGAACACACTATGTACTTTTGACTAAAAATATTAACATTTCTCAACCTAAGCCTTTAGATTTGAAATGAAGCATAATATTCTCTCCCTTAATTATAGCAAAACAACTTTACAACACTTACGACTTTGCAAGGTATAACTCTTGTTTTTCTATAATTAATATTGCCAACTTGCAATACTTTCCTTAATAATCATACAATCATAACATTTATGCTCCCACTATCATGATGATTATTATAAACATAACACTTATGCTCCCACTAGCTTTGACATGTATTCAAAAACAGCCTAACTTTCAGAAAAACAATACTCATTGAATTTCTTAAGTTCTTGTTTCTAATACCTAATACTTTGATAATCCTTTATCTAAGCTTATACACCTTTCCCTTAGATAGCTCATATGTGTGTCTAAACAATTAAGACTAATTGTCAAATCTCACAATTCAAATTATGGAGAGGGATACTGTAACCATAATCGAATTCGAGAATCCAATTTTCACAGTCACTATCTTTTTAAAATCTCTCTTAGTGAAAGCATTTCCTCACATTCATTTTCATGAAGGAGGGAATCTTATGACACTTAGATTTTAATGGTGTATGTGTTCCTATCCATGTGAATTTGTCAAAACCAAAGTTTACGACAAATTCAAACTCATATGGACCGAACTTTCTTAATCTTGATTTCTTGCCTTATGGTAACACAGCTGCCCACCATGTCTTCCAAGTAGTTAAGCAGCTCACCTTTTCCTATCAATGTACTTTTCATTGATCAAGGTCCTTGCCTTTTATGCATTCAAATGAGAACTCATAGGACTCACATGCATAATTAACTCGATTGGATTGGCACAGAAACAAAATAATGTCAACACGATAGGTTGTAAACCTCAACTCGTGTGCTAGTGATGATCGATAAGGTCTATTTTGATTTGTTCTTGAAACCTTCCAAGACCATTAAGACTCCCACTGACTCCTTGACATATAAGATTCTCTTGTCAATAACCATTTCTTGACAAACAAATATTCAAGAGTTAGTGTAGCTTTTATCAAAACACTTCATAAATTGGTCCTAGTTGGTCTTTGTCTTATCCAAGACATCACTACTTTTCCATATTTGATGAATGTTATAAACCTTCTTAATACTTATCACTCAATGTCGCAATCTTAACTCTAAGACTTATTTTGGAACGAAGTATGATTGACCTCTTGATTTAACCATTTCTCCAATCCTTGATTCCTCTTCTTAAACATACAATTGTACTAAGACTCACTTAGAGAATCAATTGAGATATGCTTCTTAATCATTAAGACCTATCATAAAGCATAAAATGTACTCTCCCTTCTTCTTAGAATGGAGAAACTTTTATCTTTCTGCCTACTTGATTCTTCTTATTCGTTCTGCTATTGATTTAAACTTTTTTCAATCAATTCATAATTACACTTAATCGTGTAAGTATAATCATATTTACTAAACCTGTAGTAAATCATGACGAATATCATTGTTACTCTTATGGTGGACTTGATCAACACGCAACTTTGTGTGCTCGGTCTCCTAGTCCTTCACTTGACACTTTGTCAATGAATTAGTCTAATTTCCAAATATGAAATTTCTCATTCATCGTGCAACCAAGTTACATGATTCCAAGTTTCTGTCCAATTGAAACTTGGGCGATGAGAAGCTTTCCTTATTCGGTAAATTTCCGACATTTCCACAAATAACATAATTAAGAATCAAATCCATTATTGCTCATATTAGAAACATTCAAACCTTAATTTTTCATACACGCCATTGCAAGGATAAATAAATAAAATCAAAATTTATTTTATTGCGGAAAATTTTGTCCTTACAATGCAATTCATTGAAAAACTATGCTAATACATATTTCTTAGCAATCTTATTCTAACTCTAATTAGTAGCTCAAGAATCTAATCTTCAAGTAATGCGATCGAAATCCATTTCTTCATGGTTAGATTCTGCTCACTTCTTCTCTTAAGCTTCCTTTCTTTTCTTTGATCCTACAAAACATCAATTGTAATCTTATCACATTATGTATTAAGAATCTAGAATAGAAGCTTAAAAGAGTTAGTTAATGGATTTTACCTATATTAGAGCCATACGTTTCGACTCTCCCATCTCTTAGATCTCTTAGGTAAATGAGGCAGCTTCGTCTCCAATGCCCTTTCTCTTGGCAATAAAAGCAATTGACTCTTTTGGAACATGACATGGAACTACTTCAGACATTGTCTTTCTCTTATGATCAAACTTTTCGATCATAGTATGTCTTTCGTTGCCTTTGTCTATATCCATAGAGGTCTTGAAGGCAGATTCACCAATCAACTTTGCTTTTCTATTGCGCCAAACCATTGTTGATTCAGCGGCAATAAGCATATAGGTGAGATCTATAAGGGTCACGTCGCGGTTCATCATATAATACTCTCTTACGAACTCACTATATGAGTTAGGAAGTGACTGAAGAACCCAATCAACAGCCATTTCCTCACAGACAATGAATCCCAACATTCTTAACCTATCAATGTGTGACTTCATCCCTAGGACGTGTGCACACACCGGCTTTCCTTCTTTATGTTTACTTGCCAAAAGGGCTTGAGTGATCTTGAACTTTTCAAGCCTTTGAACTTGTGGGTTAGGGAGAATAACTGGAGGAGGTGGAGGAAGTGAAGCATGATTTCTTGTTCCTCGATCGAATCGTGGAATATCATCTTTATGTGGAATGCTTGTTCCACGGGATTTGGAAGACCATAGTTGTCGAACTTTGACATCTACAAAACGGGAGAAAACGAATTCAAGTTAGTTGATTGATTGAGTCCTTAGTAAATCACCCAAATGAGATACTAAGGCTAGGACCCAACACAATATTCTACAACTCGGGAGAGGGATGTCGTAACCCAAATTGCAGAACATTTGAAGGTAAGTCAATGACAATTCACTAATTTCCACCATGAAAAACGAAAAAGAAATTTAAGTTTTAAATCTATGAGAACTTCTAGATCCTATGAGATTCATTGAACATTTCAATGGCATGTTTAAATCTCGATATGCCCCTCTTGTTTGTGACTGGGATGCCGAGGATCACAAAGCGGGTGTGAATAACCATGCCAACTACATGGTACCCCCACATGTTACAGTCACCTATT
This sequence comes from Lactuca serriola, assembly GCF_051521515.1. Classification (NCBI taxonomy): domain Eukaryota; kingdom Viridiplantae; phylum Streptophyta; class Magnoliopsida; order Asterales; family Asteraceae; genus Lactuca; species Lactuca serriola. Next base: position 296,115,171 of record NC_136411.1, read on the forward strand.
CGATGTGCCGGTAAACCACACACACTCCACCGAACTATGACAAACATTGAGTCACCCTTTTCTATCTTTGCTTAGAACCATTTAGTGTGCCGATAAACCACACACGCTCCACTAACGTCTTTGCAAGGGTACAAAGTGTAATTTCATGGAATTGCATCAATTCACTTTGCCTAAGTAACTAAGATTGGGAATTTGAAAAACATTTAGTTACTTTAGTAATTCATTATACTTATAATGGAAGGTTTCGTCCTATCCTACCCGTTCGGCTAACGACCCTCCACTAGTCAAGAGTGCGGTGGGTAAGAGTGGATACCCATTCAATCGCCATTTTATAGGCAATTTCCTTAAACACCCCTTATAGACCAGCTTCGTGAATGAGGCCTACTAACGGTGTGACTGACTTTTACTCATACATATATAATGTTAGACTTTTAATGTTATATATATAGTATAGGGTGTATTTTACACTTTTAAAATATTAGGTGGTCAAATTTAACAATTATACTTTTAATTCAATTAAATTTTAAACCAAAAACTTTATGGATTTATTAAACCTCCTTTAATTATACACCTTAATTAATTAATAAAACCATAAGGGTGTGATTTGAACTTTTCCAAAACAATACTAGGGTTTTAGAATTTAACATTCCTAATTAAACTTTTAATCAACTTTTAAATTCCAAAACTTGAGGGCAAGTTTTGAAACATTTCAAAACATTAGGGTTTAGAATTTAAATATACATCAAAATTAAACTATTAATCAAAATATAAATTCCAAAACTTGAGGGCAACTTTTGAAACCTTTTTAAAACATTAGGGTTTCAACTATTTAAATTTCAAAACAACAAAACTTTTGGGTTCAAATTTAAACTATAAAACTAAGGGGGGAAAATATGAAACGTTTCATAACACAAGGTTCAAATAACAAATAACCTAAATTAACATTTAATCACATAATTATCCATATTTGATTTATTTAATGATTTCTTGCAAAACAATTTACCAATTTAATCAAAATACTTAGTCAATTATCACATAAGGAAACAAATATTTTATTAATTGATAAATATCTTCAATTAGATAAAGAATATAGTCATATATATCATAAAATCGGATTTATATTGATCTAATATGATAAAGGCAAGTATTTCAAAGATAAACAGCAAGAAATCCCGAAAATAGCTCCATCTGACGCTCGAACTCGCCGAGTTGAGGCCTACTCGCCGAGTACACTGTGGTACTCGCCGAGTTCATCAGCCAGAGAGCCCAAAAATCGATTTTGCAACTTAAATAAACACACAAGGAATCAATGCAATAGAAACCAATTAAGGCTCTGATACCACTGATGGGTTTTGGTCATAAGAACATCCTATGTGCTCATACAAACCCTAATGCTTGGATCTAGGTTTCTCTATTGTACATGCAAGTTATCCAAGACTATAAACCCTAGATCTAGAATATGAAAATCAATATAACATATAATTAGGGTTTAGATCATACCTTGATTGTTATGTAGCAATAACAATCCCAATTCCTCCTTGTATTGACTTTAGAAAGCTTAGAGTCACAAATGTCACTCCTCTAATGGTTCACAAACACCAAGAGCAAGAGGATGAGGAGGAGAGAGGATGGAGGCTGCCCAAAACGTGTTCTAACCCTAGAAGAGAAGTTCTCCACGTTTTTGAGCCTTAAGGGTTCTATATATAGTGAGGCTATTAGGGTTATCTAACAAGGAAACCCTAATTTGGATGCTTAAGCCCTAAGCAACCCATAGACCCCTTTCTTTAAGGCCTTGGACGATTTCTTCTTGGGTTTCCCTATAGAATTCGTCCACTCCTTAATATAAGGCAATCCATGGCCCAAATTTCAATTATCTTATAATTACAATTCCAGTCCCTTAACTTTAATTAATCTCTTTTAGTCACAAAACTAATTACCAATCAATTATTGATTAATATTAATCAACCAATATGATTTCTCCTTTAATATATTATTCTCATAATATATTAATAAATCATATTTAATCCTTTCTCTCCATAGTTCATCCTATCAAGTTGCTTTGGTGAAGGCAACCCAAAAGGACCATGCACCATCGGGTCAAGTACATACCAAAATAGTTATGGACTTAGACACTAATCCAACAAGTAACACTAGAAATAAAGTGTGCAAGATGACGTGGTGGTTGCCGGAGGTCAGATTCTTCACGTTTGGTGGTGCTCAGCATCATCGATATGAGGTTCTTTGATAACAACGGGATTTAAGGTAACCACCAATGTGTTTTATTTTGAATCCTCTTTCTTATATTGTAACTCATGGGTTTCGATTTACAGGTTTATAGTTTGATTTTCATGTTTAGGGTTTAGTTATATTTGATTTCAACTTCTTGTTTATTAAATTTAGGTGGCCGCCGAATTTTTGGTAAGGAAAATGTGGGATGCGTTCAATGGTGGTTGGACATAAGTCATATCTTCCAAAATAGGTGGTGGGAGAGAAATAGGAGTGAAAAGTGGTGGTTTCTGGTGGTGATAAGTGCTGGTTGACGGTGGTCATAGGTAGTGATAGGTGGTGGTAGCTAAAGTCGAGAAAAAACAGGGAAGAAATATGACATTTAATCAATAGCGACGATGGTGTTTATATTTAATTAAACATTTTTAATAGATTAATAATTAATAACAAATCAAAAAGGAAATAAATAAGGGCAAAATGGTCTTTTTATGTTCGGATGGACGAGGCGTGTAAGTTTTAAACTAATGAGTGACGGTCTGAGTTAATTTTTAAAAATAGGAACTAAACGTGCGTTTTGCCACATGCACGAGGGACAAATGGTGTAATTTACCCTAATTATTTAAATGGGAAATCATCGGAAAATCCAAATATTTTGAGAAAAAAATTATGTTTTAGTCTTACATTTATTATTATTATTATTATTATTATTATTATTATTATTATTATTATTATTATTTGAACAAAATAATATAGGATACCGGGTAAATTGAACGTGTTGGCATTTTTCATCTGGTCACCCTCATTTAATCGATTGCATTTGTTGATGCGACCTTAATTGGCTTAAGTGGAATAAGGCTAAACACACCCTCATTTACAAAAGAAGCACAAACCTTTCTTTATCGCCCTTCTCTTGTTTCACCCATATCAGTAATTTAGGGTTTTTACCCATCTCGAAGGAGGCAAATGGACGACGTGCATAATTTGGTTACGATAGATATAGAGCTTGATGATTGTTTTAAAAGGAAACCAAATTCTCGATGTAAAGATAAACTTCTGAACATTCTCTATGAAGAGGACGATGATGCAAATGATGGTGTTCAAGCTCAAAACAATGCTCAACTTCAAAACAATAACCAAGAATCGGACTCGAAGTATGTGCAAGGTAGTGATAAAGAAGATATTGATGATGGTTTCGAGTATTCTACCCACCACCCAAATGTTAAATGGAACATAATGAAACAGGTGTTTGGTGAAAGGTATGAATCCCCACATGAGTTGAAATTGTGTTTAACTAACCATGTTATTAGTAAGGGTTATCAAATTCGTTTCAAAAAGTGTGATGGTGTTAGACTAGTGGCAATATATGGTAGTGATCTGTCACACCCCAAAACCAAGAACGGCGGAAACGTTATGGGGCGTAGGACGTCATGTACAGTATCACAACAATGTAAAGTACTAAATAAGCAACAACATCATCCATTGCATTAATAGTATAATTTCACACAGGTGTGTTCTTTAATATAATAAGACACCAAAACAAGTAATCAAAATTAAAAGACAAGTCTTGAACACGCTCCGTCTTCTCAAAACCCGATCGACTGTACCTGTCTACTGATGACATGAGAATACAAGTTATTTTAAAAGTGTAGATCAACATTAAATTTGGTGAGTTCATAAGTATTTAGTGTCAATGTTTATGTAAGTGTAACATCTCGAAATTCAGTTAAAGCTATTTAACCCTTCCCTTTTGTCAAGTTGTCAAGATTAGTCCCTGGAGTGAGTTCTTGTAGCAAATGAGTACGTTGGGCGTACTGGGGCGTACGCTGCGTGTACTCATGCGCTTAAGTTAGACGCGGACTCGCCTGGGTACACTGGGCGTACCCAGGGCTACGTTGGGCGTAGCGGGCCCATATGCAAACCCTAATATTTGGCTTGTGCACTATATAAGGGATGTTAAGGCTCATTTCTCAGCCTCCATATCAGAGAGTGAAACCCTAAGATAGCCTTCCATCGTCCTTAACTTGAGTGTGGGTGTTTTGGAGCTAAAAGTGCATTGGTGTGTTAGTGAAGAAGAAGGAGAGGAGCTTGTGGAGGCTAGAGCTTGAAGTGCAAGTTTGGATCTGAGATCTTCAGAGGAAGGAGCTTCATGTAGATGTAAAAAGTTCAAAACTTTCCTCTTTATTTGGTTTGATGCTGCATGGACCATTTCTAGGGTTAAAAGTCCCAAAGGTGGAGACTTTATGAGTGTAATGGACTCCATGGACCTAGATCTGTCCCATTTCAGTGATATTTGTGTTATAGATCCATAAAAATCCCAACTTGGTCGTTGTTATGGGTTCATGCTTGAGTTATGAGCTTTCTAGGGTTGGAAATGGAATGTTATGGGTGTTAGTGACTTGTCCAACCATGCAAAGGCCTAAAGTCACCAACTTTATGGATTAAGAGGCTTAGGGATGGTCAGATCTGAAAGTTAGACATGTGTCTTAACTGTTTAAGACCCCAAAAGCTAAGGAGTCTGAAACTGGGAGTTACACGGGGCGTAATCCCAGTACGCGCGGCGTAAGGGGTCGCGTACCCCGTTTATGTGAATATGTCGGGTACGCCCAGCGTACATGTTTGGTACGCGCAGCGTAACCTAGAGAGTTGAATTTTGTTGACTTTTATGGTTTGTTCAACTTTAGGGTCTTTGAGCCAAGAGAGGGGTAAAATGGTCTTTTACCCTTCTGAGATTACTAAGAGAGGGAATAGTCTAGCATTGAGAGATGTATTGATTAAGAGTGTTTATTTCATATGATTAGGCAAAGGCTAGACCAGATTTTACAGAATTTGAGATTACCGAGTTACCCGAGGTGAGTCTTCTCACTATACTTTACCTAGAGTGGTAATTAGAGTTATATGACAGAGTATCTTGTATGCTATTTATGTGATTGTGATGCATTGCATTATTTCTATGTGATTTATGTTGTGTATGTTCCAGAGTTTACAGAGTTAGAACTGGAAGGTTAACAGAGTTAGGACCAGAGGGTCCACATATTTATAGCCTCAAGTGGCTAATATGTGTTATATGTGGTATTTTGGGGAACTCACTAAGCATTTATGCTTACAGTGTTGTGTTATGTGTTTCAGGTACCAGTGAGGATCGCGGGAAGGCGTCGGCATGATCAGTACACACATGAGGAGTTTTTATGCATTATGATCTTGGATTGTGTTTCTATGGTTGATATGTGATACAATGAAAATTTTATAATATTTATGAATGAAAGTATGTTTTTTTGAAAATGTAAAATTTGTTTGAAAATTTTGGGTGTTACAAGTTGGTATCAGAGCCTTGGTTTGAGGGATTCGGGTGCACCTTCGGGTGTATCTGAACTCAAACTGAGGATTTGAGATATTTTCAAAATAAAATTCACAAAATTTTCTCAAAGAAGTAAAAAGTTTTTGAAAGAGCAGAGCAGAGCAGTGTGTACGATCAGCCAGCGTCCGAACGGTGATTTCCCAAAATATCCTTACATTATGAGTTATGAGATATGTTATGATATGATATGCATGCTAGAATAGGCTAGGTATTCTTATTAGGACTAGAGTGGTCTGATTTGTGATGCCTTAGCCTAGGGGTTTTGCTAGGAGATGCTTGAGAGTGAGTAGATAGCAGCGAGGAGCTATGAGAGATCTGCTAGAGAGTAGACTATGCATTGTGAAAGCGGAGTACTTGGGATTTTGGATCCTAGGAGGAGGACTTGGGATGAATACTGATGTGGTGTGGACGGTAGTATTGGGGTCGTACTACTGAAGACACCGGAGCAGTGCGCAGCCCAAGTAAGAATCCTTGGGGTACCACGGAACGAGTAGGGTCGAGTTATCGAGTGCGAGTATGTTCGAGTGAGTCTCTGATATGTTTTATGTTGTATTTCAGAGACATCATGGTTGGGACACGCCACAGACCAGGGACCAGCGGGGTGAGCGATGAGGAGCTCTGCCAGATGATCCATGAGGAGGTGGTTGCGGCTATTCATGCAGAGATTCCAGAGATGTTTGGGTCTATTAAGACCATTCTGATTGAGACTTTCGATGAGAGATACGCAGCGGTTACTGAGGCTGCAGCTACCGCAGCTGTTGCTGCTGCCAGACCTCAGGGTGGCGATTCGTTGTGGGAGTTCAGCAACACGAAGCCACCAGAGTTTGATGGGACGCAGGATCTGATTGTTGCGATGAGATGGGTTTCTGATATTGAGGGATGCTTTTATACGTGTTCATGACCAGAGCATCTGAGGGTTCGGTTTGCGCTGAACCAGCTTCGCTTGGGAGCGAAGGACTGGTGGAAGTTTGTGACGACGCACTTTTCGTTTCCGGAGCTTGCCGCAGTGACCTGGGAGAGGTTCACCACTATGTTTCGTGATGAGTACGTTCCCCACATGGAGAGGGAACGTTTGGCCCAGGAGTTTCTGACCCTCAAGCAGGGTACTGAGTCTGTTACTGTGATCACCAGGATGTTCCATGATAGGGCGATGTTCTTCCATGAGCACGTGTGTACCGAGCAGGCACGTATGAGCCGGTATTTGAGTATTCTGAGGAGGTACATACGAGAGTTTGTAGCAAACTCTTCATAGCGAACATTTTCCGAGCTTCAAGCAAATGCTCGAAAGAGGGAGATAGAGTTGGAGACTCAGGTTAGGGAGGAGGCGGGGTCTCAGGAAAGGGATCGGTGACCGACTCAGTCCCAGCCGGCAGCCAAGCGGGCCAAGCCCGCTGATTCGAGATCAGGGAACCAGAAGGGTCGTACTTGTGGCAAGTGCGGCAAGGGTCATGAGGGAGTATGTAGAGCAGGGTCTTGCTACAAGTGTAGCAAGGAGGGAAATATGGCCAAGGATTGCCCCAAGGGATTTGCAGTCTGTTTTCTGTGACAACCCGAAATTTCCATTTGTACGAACAATATCTATTCAATAGAAGCCATTCCAGTTTCGGTGATTTTCAGACTTTTCCGAACAAGTTTGTGTACATTAGGGTTTACATTTCAGGAGATATCAGGAGAGTGGATGCTCCTGGAATTGTGAAACTTGAACATTGCAAGTTTCATAATGTCATAGTCCAATCTCCGGAATAAAAATATTTTCTGCCAAAATATTTCAGGACTATAAATAGATTTATGAATTAATTAATTCATTATTCACAATTCCAACTAGAGAAAAGCCATTTTCTCTCTGACGGATCTTCGGGTTTTCATCCCAGATTGTGAGTCTACTTTCCTAGATGTGTTTTATTACTTGTTTTATGCTTTATAACATAGATTACATGTCTAAAATGCAAGATCCGGGAGTTTACCGCCCAAGAACGTTCTTGGGGAGTAAACTCCAAAATGGAGCTTTAAGGCTACCTAGTCCCGTTTCCTTGTTAGGCAACTAGTTAAGGACTTAATGTATAAACATTTGAGGCTAGAAATCATCCAAGATCATAAAGCTATTGGAGTTTACGGCCCAAGAGTTCTTGGACCGTAAACACCATTTCCAAAGGGCCAAAGTGAGCCCTAAATCACCCTTAAGGCTTAAGGCATTTACCCTCTAATGCTTGTAGCTAATTTGGACACCAAAACACTTCAAAATCATAAAGATTTAGGAGTTTACGGCCAAGACATGCTCTTGGGCCGTAAACCCCTTTTTCAAGGGCTAAGAGTGCCCTAAACACCCCTAAGGCTTTGAGACAATTACCCTTGAATACATAGGACTTGAATGGGGATTAAACTACACAAAAATCATCCCTAAAAGGGAGTTTACGGCCAAGGAACATCACTTGGGCCGTAAACTCCAAGTAAAGGCACAAATGTGTGCCTAATGTCCCCTTTAGCCTTAGATAAAAACATAGAAGCTATCCTACATGTGCAAGTGACCAAAAAGAATTAAAACCAACACCCCATAGGAGTTTACGACCGTAAACTCTAGGGGATATGGTCTTTAGGTCGTAAACTCCTCTATGGAGCATTCTAGGGCCTTAAACTACTTCAAGGATTATTCCAACAATGCTAGGCTTATTCTAGGATTAAGATAGCACTTCAAAACACCCAAAACCACCAAGTGGGGAGTTCACGGCCGTAAACTCATGGGTTCACGGCCGTAAACTCCAAAGGTGGGGTTTGTTGGGTGGTGAACTCTTATACAAGGTCTTTAGTGCTTCAAACCCCTTTGCCTTGTCCCGTATTGACTTAGATGCAACCCTTAGGACCTATAACATTTATACAAAGTGTTTTCATGTTCCTAAGTGTCCCAACTTATTTTATTAAGTTATTATCTGGCTAATTAGTTATATATATGCTTATTATATGATAACTAGGCTCGTGCGTGTAAACAAGTCTCCATTTGCCACCTAGCACGGTATCCGACACTGCAATTCAAACAGCTCACCACAAGTGAGTTCATACCCCTTTAATCAACCTTTGAAATGATTTTAAATGTTTTAAATACTTTATGGGGGGAATACAAGTCAAACACTTATAGTTATTGCTTCAATCACATGTGATTGCATTTAATCACATGTTATTAATAACTAGGAAACCAATGATTTTATCATTGTTCAAACTGTTTATCAACCTGCTTTACTTTGAAATGTTTTACAAACTCTTATACTTTTTAAACTTATTTACAACTGTGATTCAAACAAATGTTCCAATTACTTAAACTGTTTTATCAAACTTATGCCTTCAAATTGTTTTATAGATTGACATCAAGTCGATCTTTTCTTGAAATAATATCTATGGTTCAAATGTCTTATAAAATCTTATTTATGATTTTACTTCTTATAAATTGCATGCCCATATATGTATAGATGTATAAATAATGTTTAAAGGGCTTAGGAATGCCATCCGCCCTATTTCCTTTTCCTCGATTTGGATGTGGTCTGGTGGGATTTCGGGTGACCATCCGAAGGTCGTTTCAATATTAATTATATATCAAATATACATATATAGACATAAAAGTACTCCCATATTCGTACGTACTAGACACATCACTAGTTAGTTACCATCGGGGTAACACAGGATCATACATATACAACTATACTACGAGAACATATACAACTATACTACGAGAACATATACAACTATACTACGAGAACATATACAACTATACTAGGAGGAGAACATATACAACTATACTAGAACTAGAAACATTACATTACATATACGAGAATACGTTAACAAATGTGATCCACTGTATCGGAGCATGCCTTAAATGTCATGTCCCGAGTTGTAGCCAGAAATCTCTTGGAGGGAGTGAGTTTGCGTATAGATCTATACTGGATTGACTATCCTACACCTTGCTGCTAGCTACAGCTGGACCTGCAGGTCTGCGGGTGCCAAACGTCATTCCATTATTACGACCATTCGTATGTCGTTGTTACCAGTCGATAGCATGGTGCAATTATCACATATTACCTTAATATAAATCCGGTTTAAGGTAGTTAGTACAACAGTAGTTTCTATAAAACAGAACTACAGTACTACATTGATTTACCCATTACATATTTTTAGTGATAACCTCACTTAAACATTAAATGTACAAACTATATTTTATTAAATGATAGTTACATTTGGTAAATTACACACTTTTACAACAAACGAGCATACAAACAGTTAAGCCTTGGTAGAAGGCTACTTTAATAGAAAATATAGGATTTTCTGAGAGATTCAAACTTTTACAAACACTTACATACATTTTACGAACTTATACTTGAGACACGTTCAAACGATTTTGATAACAAACACCGACACTAAAATACTTATGAACTCACCAGCTTAATGCTGATAAACTCTTTCAAAATAACTTGTATTCCCAGGTCATCAGTAGACAGGTACCGAGGCCAGCTTTTGAGAAGATGGAGCGCATTCAAGACTCATCATGTTATTATTTTGATTTAACTTATATTTTTGGTGTCTAAAACTGTACAGAACACTCTTGTATTAAAATTATATATTTAATGCAATGGATGATGTTGTTTGCTTATTTACATTTACTGTGTTGTGATACTTTACATGACGTCCTCCGCCCCAGAACGTTTCCGCCGTTCTTGGTTTTGGGGTGTGACAAATTGGTATCAGAGCATTGTTTATAGTGAATCAAGTATATCAACCCATAAAAGATATACTAAACTATAGACCCAAAAGGGATTAAAACACTATGACCAAGAGTCTATACTTTAAATATTAAAATATTTAATTAAGTATACTAATCTGCATTCATACTAAAATCAGTGTCACAATGACAAGAACGAAAGTATTACGATTGTTAAATATCACAGGTGAGCTCGGGGATATATGGTCAGTCCTGGGAATGGCATAGCTTGATCAACTATGTTGGTCCTAAGAGTGATTAGTATATGCCCTAGAATGGTTGTGATATGTTAACAAGTCTAAAAACTTACCAACAATACCACAAGAAGATCAGTAGAACTTAAACTTAAAATACTATAGGTGTATTTTGTACTACTAGTTACACGTATACTATATTCTTATACCTCTCTTCTCGCGTAGATTTAAATGGCTGGATTCCATCACGGCGACCCGTACTTTCCAAATGAAGGCAATGTCGGGTGGATCGATGAAGAGCCCGAAGATGAGCATCCAATCCCTATGGATGATCACCTCGCAGAAGGCTTTTCTGATGGATCCGACTCCGAGCCTGAAGTCAACAACCTACCGCTTGTAGGTCAAGCCCCGAACAACAACCCTCGACCAGCTTTTCCAGGTCCTACTCCCATATGGGCAAACAACTTGAATCGCTGGAGTGATGAACAGGGTCAACCCTTACCATACTTTGGGAATCGAAGCTTTTACAACGTCAGTGATGGTGGCTCTGCTGACCGAGCTCTGCCTGTCATTATCCGCAAAATAGCTCGTAATGTCGAGCAAGGTCGAGCAACCATCGACCGGGTCATGGAGATTGATGCCAACTCAGGTGTCAACACAGTCCGCATCCGCCGTATTGAAGAAGGCATGGAACGGACCCGGAGAACTAATGAAACCCTGCAGCAGCAGCTGGCTGCCTCACGAACTGAAATCTTGGAACTTCGAGCTCGTCAGAGGGCTCAGGATCGACACCTTCAAGAGGTGTTTCGTCAAGTGTCCGACCTCAGGGCTCGCTCGGGGAATTCCCATCGACGTTAGATGATGTCTAGTGCATCTCTGTCTTTTGGTTAAGGAACGGCCTTTAACATCTGTGCTCTAAGTAGCACTTGTCTGTAAAATATTCCTAACTTTCAGTACTCTAATTAGGAATCTAAGAACTGTCAAACTTTTCTGTATGGTATGATGTAAGACCTACTGTTAGGTTGATTTTCCCTAAAATTATCACATCAGTAATACCAGTATTAATGAAATCTATCGAATCTGTGGGAAAAATCTGTACACTTGTGTTTTCCTACTAATATTCCTTGTTGTGATTTCAAACACTCATTCAACTGTTGGGCTATGGTTAGTTAGTCCATGTGTCACTCTCACGTTGCTTACAAATTGATTCTTACCATCTTTCTTATCTTTATAAACTTATAGCTGAAAGCTGCCTCCTCGCAAATCTCCCAGGAATAACCCTGCACCTCCACCACCTCCTCCGCCTCCGGTCATCGATACTGCAGCCCTGAATGCTGCCGTAGCTGCAGCAGTGGCGACTGCCATGACTCAGTATCATTCAACTGATGCCAGTAGAGGTGGAACCCCTGTGGAATCAACCCCGGTTGAAACCCCTGTGCGCTCGAGGGAGTGCTCATACAAGGATTTCATAAATTGCAAGCCGAAGCCTTTCTATGGCACCGGTGGAGTCATTGCCCTCTCGCAATGGCTCGAGAAGATAGAATCAGTCTTCGAAATCTGTTCATGCCCTGCGGCGAGTAAAGTCAAGTACGCCGCATGCACCTTTGAAGGAAAGGCCCTGACATGGTGGAACGGCCATGTTAAGGCACTGACTCTCGTCGTAGCCAACGACATAGGCTGGGAAACAATGAAGGACCTCATGATGGAGGAATACTGCCCGAGGGGCGAAGTCCAGAAACTGGAACATGAACTCTGGAACCTGACCATGAAGGGCACCAATGTGATCGCTTACACTGCCCGATTTAGCGAACTGGTGGCCCTCTGCCCCAATATGGTTCCCACTGAAGGGAAAAAGATCGAACGGTACATATGGGGGCTAGTGCCTCCGTATCAGGGGAATGTCTTAGCATTGAACCCCGCTACCTTCGACAGTGCCAAACGATTGGCACAGAGACTCATTGACCATGGAGTCAAAACCCATGCAACCACAACCACCCTAGCCATCCAGGAACCCTCCAAACCCGCTGATACTAAGCGGAAATTCTGGGGTGAAAAGAAGAAGCAACAGGCTGCCAAAAAGCAACAAATCGTGGCAGTACATGCCGCGGTAACCCCTACTGCTGCTACTACTGCTCCGGTGAGTCGGTATGTTGGATGTTTTCCCAAGTGCAACAAATGCAACTACCACCACAACGGCCCCTGCCGTGAAATGCAGTGCTCAAACTGCAACAGGAAAGGACACACCGTCCGTTTCTGTAAGTTCCCGGCACAACATATCAACCAAGTCCCTGGCTCTGGCGCGAGCCCAACTTGCTATGGATGTGGCGAAGCAGGCCACTATAAGAGGGACTGCCCCAAAGCAGAGAATGCTGGTGGAGCAGGAAGGGTACTAGCTATAGGCCACGGGGAAGCAGTTGTTGACCCGACCGTGGTGACTGGTACGTTCCTCCTCGATAACTCCTATGCATGCATTTTGTTCGATAGTGGAGCGGAGCGAAGCTTCGTAAACCATAAATTTGCTCGCATGCTTAATCAACCACCGCACGCACTCAAAGAACTATTCACAATAGAAATGGCTAATGGAAAAACTGAAAGTACGAGTAGCATATACTTAGGTTGTACCCTAACTCTAGATAACCATTCATTCCTAATCGACCTCATGCCAGTCTCAATAAAAAGTTTCGACGTTATCATTGGCATGGATTGGTTAAGCCTTCATCGCGCCGACATCATGTGCTACGAGAAAGCAGTCCGTCTAAACCTTCCGTCTAACGAAACTCTTATAGTCTACGGCGACAAACCCGACGCAAGTCTTCATATTATATCAAGTATTCAAGCACAGAAGTATCTGCGTAAGGAATACAGTGCATTCCTTGCTCACGTTGTCGACACGAGCCTCGAAACGAAAGAACTAAAGAACATCCCAGTAGTGAGCGACTTCCCCGACATTTTCCCAGAAGAACTACCAGGGTTACCTCCGCAACGACAGGTCGAGTTCAGAATCGACTTAGTCCCAGGAGCTACCCCAGTAGCCAAGTCGCCCTACCGTTTAGCACCAGCTGAGATGCAGGAACTCTCTGGTCAACTTAACGAACTGCTCAATAAGGGTTTTATAAGACCAAGTTTCTCACCTTGGGGAGCACCGGTCTTATTCGTTAAGAAGAAAGACGGATCATTCCGTATGTGTATTGACTACAGAGAACTCAACAAACTAACGGTCAAGAATCGTTACCCTCTGCCTCGCATAGACGATTTATTTGACCAACTGCAAGGGGCGAACTATTTCTCCAAAATTGATCTAAGATCCGGTATCACCAGTTACGAGTGCTAGAGGAGGATGTGCCAAAGACAGCCTTCCGAACTCGTTACGGACACTACGAGTTCGTGGTGATGCCATTCGGATTGACCAATGCGCCTGCAGTCTTCATGGATCTGATGAATAGGGTATGTCGGCCTTACTTGGATCAGTTTGTCATCGTTTTCATTGACGACATCCTGATCTATTCCCAAAGTAAGAAAGAGCACGACGATCACCTGCGGCAAGTTCTAGAGACGTTACGAAAAGAGAAACTTTATGCGACCTTCTCGAAATGTGAATTTTGGATCCGAAGAGTCGAATTCTTAAGACACGTAGTAAGCGAAGAGGGAATCCACGTGGACCCATCCAAAATAAAAGCCATTGAGAACTGGTCAGCGCCAAAGACGCCTACTGAAATTCGCCAATTTCTAGGTCTCGCTGGCTACTACCGTAGATTCATTCAGAACTTCTCCCGAATAGCGAAACCTCTTACGACCCTGGTCCAGAAAGGCGCGGCCTTTGACTGGGAAGAGAAACAAGAAAGAGCGTTCCAAACGCTCAAACGAGCCTTGTGCACCGCGCCGATACTATCCCTTCCCGAAGGAATAGAAGACTTCATAGTCTATTGCGATGCATCAAATCAAGGACTCGGATGTGTTCTGATGCAGCGAGGAAAGGTCATCGCCTACGCCTCGAGACAGTTGAAGACACACGAGGTTAACTACACGACCCACGATCTCGAACTAGGAGCGGTAGTGTTCGCTCTGAAGATCTGGAGACATTATTTGTATGGAACGAAGAGCACTATCTTTACCGACCACAAAAGTTTACAGCACATTTTCGATCAAAAGGAGCTCAACATGAGACAACGACGTTGGGTCGAGCTACTCAGTGATTACGAATGCGATATTCGTTATCATCCGGGTAAAGCCAACGTAGTAGCAGACGCCCTAAGTCGAAAAGAATATTCTGGTCGCAAAGTCAAGTCATTGTCAATAACCATCCATTCACACTTGTCTAAGCAAATTCAGGCGGCTCAACTTGAAGCCATGAAACCTGAAAATGTGACGAGTGAATCCCTTAGAGGGATGGACAAGCATTTAGAAGCCAAGGGTGACGGAGCCTTATATTTCATGAACCGGATCTGGACACCGAAACACGGTGGTTTCTGAGACTTGGTCATGACCGAGGCACACAACACTCGGTATTCCGTCCACCCAGGTTCAGATAAGATGTATCTGGATCTTAAAAAGCTATACTGGTGACTTAATATGAAAGCAGAGATTGCTACCTTCGTAAGTAAATGCCTTACTTGCGCAAAGGTGAAGGTCGAGTACCAGAAGCCCTCTGTTTTATTGCAACAACCAGAGATCCCGGAATGGAAGTGGGAGCGGATCATTATGGATTTCATAACCAAGTTGCCCAAGACAACGGGTGGACTTGATACCATATGGGTCATCGTCGATAGATTGACCAAGTCTGCACACTTCCTACCTATCAAAGAAACCGACAAGATGGAGAAACTTACGAGAACATACATTAGGGAAATCGTACGGCTACATGGTGTACCTATGTCCATTATCTCTGATAGAGATAGTAGGTTCACCTCAAGATTTTGGCAATCACTACAACATTCCCTAGGAACAAGGCTGGACATGAGCACAGCCTACCATCCTCAGACTGATGGACAGAGTGAGAGGACCATCCAAACACTGGAAGATATGTTGCGAGCCTACGTGATTGACTTTGGGAAGGCATGGGATACTCATTTACCCCTTGTCGAATTTTCCTATAATAACAGTTATCACACGAGCATCAAGGCTGCTCCATTCGAAGCTCTCTACGGCCGAAAGTGCAGATCCCCTCTGTGCTGGGCTGAGGTGGGTGATACCCAATTAGCCAGGGGGCAAGCTTCCGACAGTACTCTCACCGGTCCGGAGATAATTCGGGAAATGACAGAGAAAATCGTTCAGATTCGTGAACGATTGAAAGCCTCTAGAGACCGACAGAAGAGCTACGCTGATAAACGAAGAAAACCTTTGGAATTTTAGGTGGGAGACCGAGTCCTTCTCAAAGTCTCACCCTGGAAGGGCTTGATACGCTTCGGCAAGCGTGGGAAGCTTAATCCGAGGTACATAGGGCCATTCGAGATTCTTGCGAGAGTCAGCCCCATAGCTTACAAACTCGACCTACCCGACACACTTCGTAACGTACATTCTACATTCCACGTATCTAACTTGAAAAAGTGTCTGTCCGACGAGACTCTTGTAATCCCACTCGACGAGATCGAGATCAACGAGAGCCTCAACTTCGTGGAAGAACCTGTAGAGATCATGGACCGTGAGGTCAAGCAGACAAAGCAAAGCCGTATCCCTATTGTGAAGGTTCGCTGGAACACCAAGCGAGGACCAGAATTCACTTGGGAACGCGAGGATCAGATGAAACAGAAATACCCTCATCTTTTCGCTTAATTATTTGTAACTTCTTATTTGCTTAAATTCTAATTTCGGGACGAAATTCCTTCTAACGGGGGGATGATGTGACAACCCAAAATTTCCATTTGTACGAACAATATCTATTCAATAGAAGCCAGTCCAGTTTCGGTGATTTTCAGACTTTTCCGAACAAGTTTGTGTACATTAGGGTTTACATTTCAGGAGATATCAGGAGAGTGGATGCTCCTGGAATTGTGAAACTTGAACATTGCAAGTTTCATAATGTCATAGTCCAATCTCCGGAATAAAAATATTTTCTGCCAAAATATTTCAGGACTATAAATAGATTTCTGAATTAATTAATTCATTATTCACAATTCCAACTAGAGAAAAGCCATTTTCTCTCTGACGGGTCTTCGGGTTTTCATCCTAGATTGTGAGTCTACTTTCCTAGATGTATTTTATTACTTGTTTTATGCTTTATAACATAGATTACATGTCTAAAATGCAAGATCCGGGAGTTTACCGCCCAAGAACGTTCTTGGGGAGTAAACTCCAAAATGGAGCTTTAAGGCTACCTAGTCCCGTTTCCTTGTTAGGCAACTAGTTAAGGACTTAATGTATAAACATTTGAGGCTAGAAATCATCCAAGATCATAAAGCTATTGGAGTTTACGGCCCAAGAGTTCTTGGACCGTAAACACCATTTCCAAAGGGCCAAAGTGAGCCCTAAATCACCCTTAAGGCTTAAGGCATTTACCCTCTAATGCTTGTAGCTAATTTGGACACCAAAACACTTCAAAATCATAAAGATTTAGGAGTTTACGGCCAATACATGCTCTTGGGCCGTAAACCCCTTTTTCAAGGGCTAAGAGTGCCCTAAACACCCCTAAGGCTTTGAGACAATTACCCTTGAATACATAGGACTTGAATGGGGATTAAACTACACAAAAATCATCCCTAAAAGGGAGTTTACGGCCAAGGAACATCACTTGGGCCGTAAACTCCAAGTAAAGGCACAAATGTGTGCCTAATGTCCCCTTTAGCCTTAGATAAAAACATAGAAGCTATCCACATGTGCAAGTGACCAAAAAGAATTAAAACCAATCCCCATAGGAGTTTACGGCCGTAAATTCTAGGGGATATGGTCTTTAGGCCGTAAACTCCTCTATGGAGCATTCTAGGGCCTTAAACTACTTCAAGGATTATTCCAACAATGCTAGGCTTATTCTAGGATTAAGATAGCACTTCAAAACACCCAAAACCACCAAGTGGGGAGTTCACGGTCGTAAACTCATGGGTTCACGGCCGTAAACTCCAAAGGTGGGGTTTGTTGGGTGGTGAACTCTTATACAAGGTCTTTGGTGCTTCAAACCCCTTTGCCTTGTCCCGTATCGACTTAGATGCAACCCTTAGGACCTATAACATTTATACAAAGTGTTTTCATGTTCCTAAGTGTCCCAACTTATTTTATTAAGTTATTATCTGGCTAATTAGTTATATATATGCTTATTATATGATAACTAGGCTCGTGCGTGTAAACAAGTCTCCATTTGCCACCTAGCACGGTATCCGACACTGCAATTCAAACAGCTCACCACAAGTGAGTTCATACCCCTTTAATCAACCTTTGAAATGATTTTAAATGTTTTAAATACTTTATGGGGGGAATACAAGTCAAACACTTATAGTTATTGCTTCAATCACATGTGATTGCATTTAATCACATGTGATTAATAACTAGGAAACCAATGATTTTATCATTGTTCAAACTGTTTATCAACCTGCTTTACTTTGAAATGTTTTACAAACTCTTATACTTTTTAAACTTATTTACAACTGTGATTCAAACAAATGTTCCAATTACTTAAACTGTTTTATCAAACTTATGCCTTCAAATTGTTTTATAGATTGACATCAAGTCGATCTTTTCTTGAAATAATATCTATGGTTCAAATGTCTTATAAAATCTTATTTATGATTTTACTTCTTATAAATTGCATGCCCATATATGTATAGATGTATAAATAATGTTTAAAGGGCTTAGGAATGCCTTTCGGGTATAAACTCACCTGTAATGAGGATATCCAGAAGACAACGTTCATAACTTGTATCCCCCCATAAAATCATTTAAAGTCATTTAAAAGGTAGATTAAGGGGTATGAACTCACCTGTAGTGAGTGATACGAATGAAAGATCGGTAAAGGATGTTAAGTGTCAAGTGAAGACTCGAGCACACACGGATCCTATTTATCACATAATAACACATATATGTATCTAATTAGTGTTTATAACATCTAATTATGAAGTGAAACAACCTTAAGGACTAGTAAACACTTGTCATGAAGTGTTAAACCGCATAGGGTTGCATATAAGGGAGGTATGGCCACACTAGGGTGTTTACAGCCCAAATGGTATAAACCATGGGAGTTTACGGCCCAACTGGTATTACGAACATGATTTTACGGCCGTAAACTCATGGTCTTAGGTACCATTTGTGAGTTAAGGCCTTATAAGTCACTAGGGAGTGTTCTAGACTTGGTTTCAAGGCTTAGGAAGGAATTGTGGCACAATTGCACCATTTATGAGTGTTTACGGCCCAAGGAGATTGCCTTGGCCGTAAACACCATGTGTTCTTGAGTTTTTGATGATTTCAAAGGGTAAACTAAGTGATTCAAGCATTAACACAAGCCAAGGTAAGAGTACTTACAATATAGAAGCTTGAGAAGGTGTTTAAGGCTCAAGAACATTAGTGTGTGTTCTTGGTGTTCTTGGTGAAATGAAGAACACTTGAAGATCTATCAAAATGAAATGATTTCATGGATGAAATAAATGATCCTTACTATATAAGGTGATATAACAACAACTCAAAGGATGAAATACTTACATTTTTGGAAGATTGAAATGAAGATCTTATGATACTTGAGAGAGAAATGGAGTTTCTAGCCTTGAAATGGAAGAGAAATGAGGAAAATGATGTAAAATCATGTATTTAACATGAGTTCATGGCCAAACCAATGATTTTACGGCCCAAACATGGAGGTTTGGCCCTAAACTCCTCTTAATGGGTTTAAAGCTTGATTAGGGCACAATGGACTCAAGCAGATACTTCCTAACACCTGATTCTTGATTGTACTAGGCTTAGGACACTCAAACAGACTCTAAACAGTGTTAAAAGATGGCAGAAACGAGTCTGAATTTGATTAAATTGATTGACTGTACAAGATGTAAATTTCGGGTTGTCACATCATCCAAAGAAGTGCCCATTCGTGGTTAGGGTTTCTTGGATGAGTACTGAAAGGTGATTCCAAGTAAAAAAGATTTTCGACCTACATACATGTGTTAGGAGTTTTAGCAATTCAAAGCTTATGAATCCTACTTAGTTAGCAAGGCAATTTTTGTGAAGGACTTGATCAGGAAACCTAACTTAAAATGCAAGGTGATGACATATGATCCATTAGCATGACCTAGACAGCTCTGGCAAGGCCAGCCTTGCCTGGTGTTCCCTTGCCAGCCTTGTTGGAGACTCCTTTGTCAGCCCTGTTGGGGAATCTCCTGTTGGCCCGACCTGGCGCTCCCTCGTCTGGTACCCCCTTGTCGGCCTTTCCTAGTGCGTGCTCGCCAGTCTTGCCTGGCGCGCACCCGCCAGCCCCTCCTGGCACCTCCGGGCGGCCTTGCCCAACTCCTTGTTAGTTGGGCCTTAATTGGGCTAGCCTAAGGCCTAACCTAATTCCCCTTGACCTAATTGTCCACTATAAATATAACAGTGTCGCCTCCATGGAAGGGGACCTTTCCCAAGTGGCTCAGCTGCCACTAGACTTCCCCCATGGCTCAGCCGCCACACTATACTCTATCCGGGTGGCTGTGGCAACCGTCAAATTTTGGTCAAGTCAAAGTCAAATAAAGTCAACAAGTTAAACCGGTCAACCCAATTAACCCTTATGTACTAGGGTTTACGCTATGTTATTTCCGTACAACTTGTTATTCTAAGGAGAAATCATCAATTGAAAAGTTGGTATATGTAGATTTCATTAACCTAAAACGATGTTAAGTAATGAACCAAACCGATAAACAAATGTTTCATACTCA
This sequence comes from Lactuca serriola, assembly GCF_051521515.1. Classification (NCBI taxonomy): domain Eukaryota; kingdom Viridiplantae; phylum Streptophyta; class Magnoliopsida; order Asterales; family Asteraceae; genus Lactuca; species Lactuca serriola. The sequence continues at coordinate 296,135,508 of NC_136411.1, forward strand.
TCGGGAGTGTGTAAGATCCTTAAACATAGCTTAACGGGGTTTACGGACCTTACGTTGCGAAACCGGACACTCACAAATGTCACACACGAAACCTCTCTCAATCGTTTTCACTCTATCTCTTTATCGAGAATCTCTCTTAAATCTCTCCAAGAATGTGAAATATCTCCCAAATCTCTCTTTGTATGAGAAATCTCTCCAAGAATGTGAAATCTCTCCTAAATCTCTCTTTGTGTGAGAAATCTCTCCCAAATCTCTCTTTGTGTGAGAAATCTCTCCAAGAATGTGAAATCTCTCCCAAATCTCTCTTTGTATGAGAAATCTCTCCAAGAATGTGAAATCTCTCTCCAAATCTCTCTTTGTATGAGAAATCTCTCCAAGAATGTGAAATCTCTCCCAAATCTCTCTTTGTATGAGAAATCTCTCCAAGAATGTGAAATCTCTCCCAAATCTCTCTTAAAATCTCTCTCAACATTTTATAATCACTTGGGGCATCCCGACCCTCGAATTTGGCGAAAACAACCCAAAAACGGAAGTCTACGCGAAAAACGGACTTATGGAGCCGAAACTCCTCTTAGGAACCGAAACCCCTCTCAAGGAACCGAAACCCTCTCAGGAACCGAAACCTCTTAGGAGCCGAGACCCTCTCAACCGAAATGGACCGAGTGCTCTATTTATTTCGGTCCTGTGATCATTCCCAAACCGAGCCTGACCTTCTGCTCTTCTCTTCTCACTTTCGGTCCGAGAGGACTACTCCTTCGGTCTAAGGAGTTGACCTTCGGTCCGAGGGCTTGAGCTTCTGTCCGAGGAGCGAGCCTGCGCAGCCGAACCCCTCCACTCTCGTTTCCTCTTCTACTCTCGGTTCCCATGCACAACCAAGCCTCACCTTCGGTTCTAAGCTCCTAAGGAGCCGAACCTTCGCATCCTCGGACCAAATTTCGGAATTTGGCAGTTTTTGCCCAGCTTTCAATATTTTTAGCGTTTTGAGCCCGTTTTTCGATATTTTAATGCGGGATTTTCACCCAAACTCGTATTTTATCATAATAAACCTCAAATATTCATATTTTAATTATTTTTTTGGGGAAAATCCTTGCCTAAGAATAAAATCTAGTTGGTGAGATATTTTGTTGAGTGTTGACTTTTCTTCAGTGTATGACACAAGCAACCTCCCATTCCCACTCCATGACCAACCCACACTCCTCCCCACCATACCTAGTCACATCCTTGTACTTTTTTCCTCTCTTTCCAACCCTCCCCACGTTCTTAGAGCTGGAACATCCATCCTCTCTCCTAACATTCTCTCATTTTCTCATTCTTCCACACAAGATCAAACACCCTTTTCTCTCTCAATTCTCTCACTAAAATTCGATATTCAAGGAATAATCCAAGGCTTTTCTCCTTCATTTAGTAAGTATCATCCTCTTTCTTATGATTATTACACATCCTCCTACTCAAAATCATAGTTTGCTTACACAAACATCGTCACATTCTTGTTAGATCTTCGAATCTTCAAGTGATTCTTCAAGTGTTCTTGAGTTGGACATTTCTCTTCTTCAACACTCATCTACTTAAACTAATCAAGGTGATTTCATACCCCTACATTTTTATCTTTTCTTAAGTTTTTAGGGAGGGGGGGGATACAAGTTAAAACACCAAGAACATAACTAAACTTTTCTCACAACTTTCATCAGAAAAGTTGGACTCCATTCACAGACTGTTTTGGATAACTTAAACATTTTAGTTTTCAAAAATATTTTAGGTGCAATTAGTTCCAGTTCTTAGCTTTAAAATGACTTCTTGAACATCTCCATACGATTTTTCTACAATTTATGGTGATTTTTACAAAACTTCTTATCATTTCAAACACCAATACGGACCAGTCTGTGATTATGGACTATTTCGCCCAAGTTGGAGGTCATTAAAAACCATGATAAAAATTATGAGTAAACTAGACACATTTTGGGAACTCTCAGAATTTACGGATTTAGTTTTCGACTTCGTATGATTTTTCTATGACTTTTCTAAAACAACGCAGAAAGGCTAAATTTAGTTAGCAGCATATAAATTTCGTAACACTTTGTATTATGTTGAGCAAAGTGTATAACAATAAGTTCTAAATATTGAATGTGTTTCCTTGTTAGTTTATAATCATAAAATGAAACTTAGTCATTCATGATAAAATTATTCATTCATTTAGAACACGTATATTAAGCTATAATAAGCATGGTTTATGGATTCATAACACAAATGCGTTTTCATAAAAGAGTTCTTGTACATTACAAACGTTTTTGGATAAACTATAATAGGTATAGTTTATGATTCTTCACATAACACACTCGGACAAAAAAGGTACATTCATACAAAAAGGTTCTACACTTACGCACACTACACGTAAGCTTGTTAACTCAGATTGTGAGACTTTCTCTCCCCGTATGTCCGAGTACGAGATCCAAATTCCTGTAAGTTATAACCAAAATCTCTTGTAGGGAGAGCGTGATAATTGTGTATAGATCTATATTGGGGTTGACATCACACACCTCGCTGCTAGCTACAGCCGGACCGGCAGGTCTGCGGGTGACAAGAGTCATAGGATCAGGGCGTCTAAAAGACGTTGTGCGGGTTACCTCTAGTCATAGTATGGTTATAGCGACCCACATAGGGAGCTAACAATACATAAAGTTTACGGGATTTTTATAAAACAAAAGGGGTTTTATGTCGATTTAAAATCACTTTTTATATCAATAATTACAAATATTGTTGTGTATTTTCAGTCTTGGTATTTAAGACTACACACCATTCATTACGGGAGTTTTCTCAAATCACAAAGGGTTTTAGGCCAATTTGAAACCACTTTTATATCTTTAAGTATGACAAATACTTGTTATCTCTCGGTCTTGGGATCTAGGACTACATATACATAATAAAGAAAATATTGGATTTTCTGGATACATACTCTATCGCTTTTACAAGGAAACGGTTTACTTCTCTAACAAAATCTCTTATGAACTTACCAACCTTTGTGTTGACACTTTTCAAAACTACTTGTATTCTCAGGAATTCGGTGAAAACAGGAAATCAACAACGTTTTGAGGATGAGACGATAATTCGTCAAACAGTTCATTTTATATCATAATGTAATTGATTCGAATCATGTAAACATATACTTTGGTGTAACTTTTTCAATTATATTTATGATGGTTGTATTTACTTTGAGCACTATTATACTCATTGTTGTGATACTGTACATGAAGTCCTCCACCCCCAGACGTTTCCGCCATCCTTGGTTTGGGGGTGTGACAGTGGCTTAGCCACCACCCACCGTCGTCAGCCATCATACACCACCACTAGCACCAAGATGGTCCTCTCCGGCTATGGAGAACCATCTCAGATCTACCAGCTGGTCTAACTTGATCGTCGGAGTCCATTCCCGGGGCATAGTCCCTGGGGCGGATCTAACGACCTTGTCTGTTGTGACCTCGCAGATCCTCTCCGGCGTAGAAGCACATCCTCAGAGCAGTTGGTCGGAGTTCTATGTCACATCATTTGGCACCATCCCGGACTTGAACGAGCAACCACCATATCGTTCTTGCCTAGATCTGTTCAGATATGTTGTGCTTCGGCTCAGGTTTGCTCAGATCCATTCACCTTTAGCACCATTTGTTCAAATCTGTTTGGCTCTTGCCAATATCTGCTTCACCATCGTTCATGTATCTTGATTTGCTTAGTTTTTTGTACAGATCTTTTGATATGCTTACTTTTTCGTTCAAATCTCTTGATCTGTTGAGTTTGTCTCGGTCAGATCTTCAGATCTGCCTCGTTTTTGCTCAGATATCTAGATGTGTTTCGTTTTAGTTCATCTAAGCAACTCTCAAGTTTTAAAATTCTTTATCAGATCTAATTTTCATCTATATTTTAATGGGTTTTTGAGTAAGTGGGTGGAAAAGAAGCTCTTATGAGCTCTTAACCCATATTTGTGTATATTTATGTTTTTATGTTTTATCAAACAACTTGAGAAGAAGAGAAATTTTTGTGGTTATTTACCTTATCTCTAGTTATTTTTATCAAAGAAACCACCCTCAGTTTACAATTTTATGTATACAACTTCATTCAAGCTGTTTATTTGGTGCTTTCTTTAAAAGCCTATAGATGGAAAACCAATTTTTCAGATAAGTTTCTTGGCTTGTTGAGCAAGCTGAAGAGAAAAGAAATTTTTATAAGAAGAATACTTTGTTAGATCCGTTTTTGTTTTTATTTTGGGGTTTTTTCAGTAAGTTGAGAAGAAAAGAAGTTTTTTTATGAGTTTTACCCCATCTTTTGTGCATACATTATCAGAAACCACTTCCCTAGCTGTGTATTTTTGTATACATTTTTACCCACTGTAACAACTATTTGTACACACAACTATATGGTTTTACATTTTACAAAACCTTCAAAAAAAGAGAAGGGATGAGAAGTTTTTATTGGGTTTTACTCCACTTTCAGTCCATATATTTTTTTAGAAAATCTCATGTTTATGATTTTCTGTATATAAGTTTATTCAAGTTGTTTAGAAGTTTGGAGAAGGAAATAAGTTTCTATAAATTTTTTACCTTCTCAAACTTTAAGAAAACCCATTTTCAATCTGAGTATGAATTTTTACCATCCATTTCAATTCATATTATAGAAAATTCATTTCAATAATGATTTGTGGGTACAAATGTGTTTAAGTTGTGAACTCAGCTGTGGCACATATACATTCCAAGATCTATCAAACCATATTTTCTCCTCAAAAATTATATTTACCCTCAACTTAGATATAGTCCATCCCATCAGTAAAAAAAGGGGGTGGAGAGGAGTTTTACAAAAAATGATCTGTAAGAGAGAGAGAGAGAGAGAGAGAGAGAGAGAGCGGGATGTATACTCAAAAAATAAGAGTTCGTAGCCCACAAAGAGAAAAACGTTATACGTGCCATTATCTTTACCACTCTAAAAAAATACATCCTATCCTACCCTACCTTGAATCCTTTATAGTTTACAGCTCAGGGCTACAATAGATTGTACAAAAAATAACATTACAAAAGAAATGGCGTTTGTGTCTCCTAAAAAAGGAGGAGATGTACGGTGGTATGACCTACTCCACTAGAAGACAAACACGGTTGGTACATATAATTTAAAATGTAACTCAGGAAAGTCAGATAAAGTCAAAGGACTACAAAAGGGTCCCACTATGTCCACCTCCCCAATGCAGAAGGTGCGACCATCACCGGGAACCGACTCCAAATGTTGTTCCATCTCACCGGACCAAGGAGAAACCAAAGAATCTCCGAGCAACCTCACCGGCCATCGGAATCCGACCATCAGAGATCGCTTTGAGCTCTAAGGAATCAGGCCTAGAAGCAACTTCACTCCACCAGCAACAATAGTCAAATTTTTTCCCTCCTTCACAGGTCAGAACCCAAGTAACAGCCGGTAAAAGAAACCATAACACCAGTTCTAGCCTCCAATACCAACAACTACCATCACAGGTGGTAATCGGCGGGGTTGTATTACCTCCCCTAAACCAACTATCGAGCTCCCAATTGTCGCCACCGACCTGGGCTTGAACACCACCTATTGTCAGCCGACAAAGCTTGCCCCTCCTATCACCGGCCGAAGACCATCATTCCTCGATCACAATGGCTCCCAGACCACCGGCAGCCATTACCAATCACACAAGCATGCATAAACACTAAGATTTAACACAAAACCAACTTGTATTCTCCCCCAAAACAAAGTAAAACCTAAAACAAGGGGGTATGAAGCTCACCTTGGTGATGGATTTGGTTTTAATGAAGAAATGAAAGAGGATGAAGGTGTTTTTGGCCTTGAAGTGTTCCTTTGAGAAGATCTTTGAAAACAAGTTGATTCTATAAGTATAAACACGAGAATGGTGTTGTTTTGAGGAAAAATCTTAGCATAAAGATGAAGTTTAACATCTTAAATATGGAGTAATTTACCAAGAATGTGAAGCTTGAAGTGGTCTTCTTGAGCTAACCCACACACCCACAGTTTTAGAAGAGGAAGAGGGAAAGATTGCCTTATTTTCTTGAGAGAGATATGAGAGGATTTTTGTGAGTTTGAAGTGGAAAAATGAGGGTGACGGTGGGTGTTCTCCATCGAGATTAAGAAGAGAGAAGAGAGAGGATAACTTGCATAGAAGTATGAGATTTTCTAGATGTATGGGAGGTTAGTTGCATGGATATCCTCCATGCAATAAGGAGGTGTCACTAATTTCAAATTAATTCATTTTTTATATTAAAATCGAGAATGAGGTGAGGAAAGGAAAGAAATTTGGATGTTGTGCTCATATTTGATTTTCAACTGAATTTGTGTAGCCCAAAAATAAATTTTTCGGCCCATTGGGCTCTCATACTCATTTTTTGCCCAATGAGTAAAAGAATGGGTTTTCGGCCCATAGAAAACAATTGAATGGTTTTCGGCCCAATAAGGCCCATGAAGAGTTTTATGGCCCAAAATACTATTGATTAATGAATGTGGGTCTACTAGCGCCCAAATGAGGTTTCTTAGCCCAAAAAAATCCAAATGAGGGTTTATTGGTCCATTAGGCCCAATAAGATGATCCTAGTCCAATAAGAGTTTGAACCGGGAAGTTAGGGTTACAAGCCCTAAGTTGAGTGAATGTAGTGCATTAAATTAGGTTTAGGGCTTTACGTGTGAGTTTTGATTCAAATTGTTGTTGTTGAATGAATAACATGTATAACATCATACTTAAGGTTACAAGATACATCAAAAGTAATTACACATGGACATAATTTCCTAGCCTTAAAATACTAGTTGTGACATATGTCTTCATGGCACGTGAGAATTGAAGGATTCCCAATCCTTCTTGCTTGCCAATAATCCACTGATGACAACTAGTGCTTACCACTGCTAGCGATCACGTACCGGTTAAACCCTAAGATCGCCCATCCTCTGAAATCCTGAAGAGTACTCTTGAAATCTGGTCCGGTCTGACACCTCGGTCCACCTTTCATGCTGACTACCGGAGGTCTTATCCTTCACCCTGACTGACGAATCCTCGTTCCCACTTCCAATCTTGCAACATGATATGTGCATATTTAGTTCATAATAAGTACATATTTTTATTCATTTATTAGCTAAATTATTGTATTTCATGGACAAAAGTTACTTAAAAGTGTTTCAATTATATTTTCAGTCCAAAAATGAAGCTCGGAAGCAAAAGGAAGCAGGAGAAGCGGTTGAAAGCTCGAGAATGGAACAAAGAAGAAAAACACTAAAAATAACACCTACTCGGCGAGTAGGGTCGACTACTCAGCGAGTCCAAGCGAAGATTCGAGAAGATAAACACTCGGAAACCCAGAGACTTATCACCATACGGGGACTGAGAGATGGACTCGACGAGTCGGCACCTGACTCGACGAATCGATTCGCATATATAAAGATAACTCCTCATAACGATGAGGGGGAATTCTGTAATGATTCTGGAGAGTTTAGCTGCGATTAAGAAGTCAAAAAAACCCTAGAAGACGAAGTTATAAGCTAGAATTCAATTCCGAAGGAAGAATTAAGGCAAATTTCATCATTCTACTTAATCTTTTGTTTTGTCATTATGGTTAAACAATTAGACTCTGTTTGTTTGCTGTTATTTACTTCAATTATGAGCTAAAACCTTTAGACTTCTGTTTGGGGTACAAAATTGATACTATGGTTTGATTATTGGTAGGATTAATTCTAAGTTGGTGATTTTTGTTATTTTAGCTTGCTAAAGAACCTTGTGTGTGAATAATAATTAATTTTCTGTTAATAGGAAGATAATTGATTAGCATGAACATCTATTGATTATCAACCTCATATGCTATGTGACCACTTTATCATATGTCTAGGATTAATGAACATGAAACTAGAGTTAATAAGAAAAATGAGTAAATTCATGTGCAAGCTTGTGTGATGACCATCAACAAGAAGTTAATTAAAAGACCAAACTAGTTAACTATTGCAAGTCTAAATTAACTCGAATAATTAATCTAGTGAATTTAATTAAATTAGACAACTGGCCACTGTTTAAGTTAGTTTATTTGCTAAGGATGAGTGTAGTGAACGCGAATCTAATCACTTGAATCGGTAACCAACAAAAGAAATAATCCATTGCACCATTACCTTAAAATCAATCATAGGATCAATTGAGTTGAACTAAACAGAAGTTCCTTCCCATTATTAATCTAGTTAATTCTTTGTTTTTCTAAGTTTTAGATTAAGTAATAGTAAGTAAGTTTCTAGTCTTGTAAAACTAGAGAAAACCCCCTACTTATTAATTAATTTAGATAGAATTAGTCTTTAGTTTTAATTTGCCGTTCCCTGTGTTCGATACCCTACATATTTAACTATACCAAAATTGATAGGTTCACTGCCTTTGTGTGTTATTTTATAATTGAAAGTAGGTTTAAAACTAAATGAGTTTGCACACATCAAGTTTTTGGCGCCGTTGCCGGGGAACGGTTCTAAAATTAACATTAAATTCTAATTTAATCGATCCTTTGTGTGGGATTTATCTTACACAAAGTTATTTAAAAGGTAATTCAGTAAGTAGTATAAGTTTTAAAAAAAAATACATTTTTAAAGTAACTATAAATTTTTTTCTGTTCTTGCCTTGAACTCGCCGAGTGCACTCGTGCCGACTCGGCGAGTACATTGCTGTTTACAACTTTAATTTTTTATTTTATTTTTGTTCTTTTTACGCGTTTTCTATTTTGTTTACAGTTGTTTCATGACCCCGAGGATCCGATACACCTCTGGTCCCTCCTCTTGAAGACCCGAAATCCGCACTAAGGAGGAGCAAAGGCAAAATAGTTGGAGAAACCGCTTCTTCAAAGAACTCACCACTCAAAAACCTCAAATCTGTTTTCAGCAAGAAGAGGAGCAGCAAAACAGGAGCATCCAGTGCCTCTTTGACAATCGGAGACCCAATTCAAGAAGACACCGAGTACGAGACCGAGGAAGAAGAATAACCCACATACGAGCACGAATCCGAGTTTGAAGACGATTTAGCTATCACTATGGCTAATATCGATGAAGTCCCCATGGGGGAATGGAAGAAGAGGATGCGCGATGACACCGGCCCGGGACTTGTGCAGCCCGCAATTCCCGCAACCGCTACTTTCGAACTAAAAGGCCATATTCTCGCTCTACTCAAGGAGATTCCTTTTTATGGGAAGGATCACGAAGACGCCTACAAGCACTTGGACGAAGTGAATGATGTGGCTGACTACTTCAATGTACCGAATGTTCCACGCGAGACCCATCTTCTTCGCATGCTCCCAGTCACGTTCAAAGGTGCTGCAAAGGATTGACCAAAGTCACTTCCTCCCGGATCGGTCACCACATGGGCCAAGATGAAAGAAGAATTCATAGACCACTTTTGCCCACCCTCCAAAATAGCCAAGCTAAAGAAAGCCATTGCCAACTTCGAGAAACAACTCGGAGAATCTCTTTATGAAGCTTGGGAAAGGTACAAAAGCTTGCTTAGGAATTGCCCACACCATGACCTCAATAGCCAACAAGAGGTCTCCATTTTCTATGATGGAGTCAATGTCACCACAAGGCAATTGCTCAATTCACAAGGCCCGCTCACGAAGAAGGCACCCCCGATAATCAAGGAGTTAATTGAAGAATTCTCTAAGCATTCTAGAGAATACCACAATCCAAGAAATGAAGTAAGTCGGGGGTAGTGAACTCGGCAAACGATAGCATGGCGGCGGTGATAGTTAAGCTCGATAGTCTAGATAGAAGAATGACAAAAATGGATCAAACAATCCATGCTATTTGGGTTGGATGTGAAAATTGTAGAGGGCCCCATCTCACAAAGGATTGTGACTTAGATGAGAATGGAAACAAGAAGGCTCAAGTATTCTATTCAAGTGGCGATCGATACGACGAGAATTGGCGGAAACCGAAGAAGGAATGGCTCCCATACGAAGAATATAAGAAGGCTAAAGAGGAGAAATACAAGCAGAAAGAGATGGGAGTTTATCAAAAGGAAGAACCGGTGATGGAAAAGAAAGCTGATTTAGAAGAATTGTTCACTAGATTAATAGCCGCGTCCGAAAAGAGACACAATGATCACGATGTTGCAATACACGAGACCATAAATATGCTAAGGAATCAGCAGGCATCCATTCTCAACATTGAGAAACAGCTGGGACAGCTTGCATACCAAGTGAACGAAAGAAGACCGGGTCAACTTCCAAGTAATACTGAAACCAATCCGAGAATGGAGAATGTGAGTGCAGTGACTTCCAGCAATGAAGAAATTTTCACACATGCACAGAGGATCTCCAAGAGGAAGACAGAAAAGGCGGAAGAGTTGGCTCTAGCTAAGCCCGACCAGACTCACCGAGTCCCTCTAATGGACTGGACGAGTCCATGCGTAAATGACAAAACTGTCATTCCCTTAAAGCCATATAATCCCCCTTTGCCATTCCCAATCAAAGCCATGCCTGTGGAAAAAGTTGAAGCTTATAGAGCCTTTATGAAGCATGTTAAATCCCTACAAGTCAATGTGCCATTTGTAGAAACGATGCTCAAAACACCCAAGTACTTCAACTTACTAAAATGTCTCTTTGTGCTAGGAAAGACTTGGCTGAAGTCGTGGAGATAATATTGAGTGAGCTACCCGAAAAGAAGGGCGATCCGGGGAGTATCATAATTTCGTGCCAATTTGGAAACGCATTTGTCACTCAAGCGTTGACCGACTCGGGTGCAAGCATCAATCTGATGCCTTTCTCTTTCTTTAAGAAGCTGAAATTACCGGAGCCAAGGCCGGTAAACATGAAGATCCATTTGGTAGACAAGACGACAATTCATCCACGAGGCGTTTGTGAGGATCTTCTTATTAAATTCAACAAGTTCATATTTCCAGTAGACTTTGTGGTGCTTGACATGGAAGAAGACCCCGAAATTCCGATCATTTTGGGGAGGTCATTTTTAAACACCGCATGTGCTTTAATCGATGTATGTGAGTCTACACTAACTTTAAGGGTAGGTGACGAGTCTGCAATATTTAGACCTATACCAGAAGCCAAGCAAGAAGAGGAAGGAAAAGAAGAGATCTCATTTATCGGTTTAGATGATGAGATACTACAAAAAGAACTTGCACTTTTGCAAGAAGAAGATCCAACCAAGTTTTTGCTACCTTCTGGAGAGGATGGAGATGTTAACAAGAACTTAGAGGAGATAGAAAAGCTACTGGAAGAAGCCGACTCAGAAAACACAACAGAATTGGTGAAATCCGATCTGACTCGCCGAGTCACTTTACTGGACTCGACGAGTCCAGTCGAAATTGCCAACAACTTGGATGAATTAGATCTGCTTGTTGCTAGTTCTCTGCATATGCTAGACTTGGATATTTTTCATCATTCTTTAGAAGAACAAACAACAGAAGGAGAAATGGACACGGAAGTTCAACATGTCCATATAGCATGTCTTGATGCAATTCCGCTTGAAGATGAAGTAAGCACAGAAAAAGAGGAGAAGGCAAATGATAGGAGAGTTGATGTTGGTCAGCCTTTCATTACCAAACCTAGAGCACGAACTTTCACAAGCTTTGAAGTAATTAAGTTTAAGGAAAAGGAGGTGCAAGAGAAGGTGAAAAAGAGTGGGGTGAAGAAGAAAAAGAGGAGAAGGGAACCCCAAGCAGCTGAGGATGATGCTGTAAATAAGAAAAGGGAGGAATTAAAATGGGTTTACAAAAAGAAGATTCACGCTTACAAGACAAAGTACAAACCACAAAAGATTAGGCGTGCATTCCCGATGCTGGAAGATGACGAGACGTAGATGGGAAGGAGTCCAGCTAACGACTCTTTAAAGAAGCGCTTGGCGGGAGGCAACCCATTATTTAGAGTTTGCTTTCTTTTGTCTTTTTACGTTTTTTTTTAAATTTTCGTTTTTTTTAGAATTCTAATCTTCCAATTTGTCGGACATGTCTGCTTGAGAGTGCGTACGGACTAAGTGTGGGGTGGAGTAAATTTTCTTTTCTAAATAAAGGGAAAAATTTTATAATTTTTAAATTGTTTGCAATAGACTCGCCGAGTCTGACCATGACTCGACGAGTCTATTCAGATTTCAGAAGAATGATAAAATCACGACCAGACTCGCCGAGTCTGACCCTGACTCGACGAGTCATTTTTATTTACAGAAAAAAAATAATTTTGAAATTACTTATACAACCGGTAACTAGGGTTTTAACCCTAATGGAATCAGTTTTTCACACTACACTCGCCGTGCGCCTCCCTCCCAACTTTTTCTCTCAAGCATTCATCATCTTCTTCAATTGTTCTTCAAGTTTTTCAATTTCCATCACAAAAGGTACTGAATTTCTTCCTAATTTCTGTTAAAAGCATGGTTTTTAGATGATCTAGGGTAACAATTTCATATAATACCCGATTTTGAAGTCTAGTCAATTTCTAGGGTTTTGATTTTTCATGAATTATGTTGTTTTGCATGATTATTCTTACCCTAATACCTTGTAAACATGTCCCTGGACAAAACCCTTAAGTTAATTTTGAGTTTTCATGGCCGGATTTTGACCGACTCGCCGACTGACTCGCGCAGTTCTTGCGACTCGCCGAGTCGTTCATGGACTCGACGAGTCGAGTCGGGGACCCAAGTGTGATCTGTTTTGATAATTTTATGTGTTTTCTGGGTTTTGTGTTCTTTGTGTTGCAGGAAAATGTTTCACAGGGCGCAAGGTTCCAGTGGACGCCAAGGAGATTTTCCTTGGTTAAATTTCCCTCAAATCAAATCCGCTTCAACCATGACGATGTGGAAGAAGAAATTAGCCGAAGTCAGAAAGAAAGAAATTTATGTGCCCAACAGAATTGATTGGGGTTGGTTGCAAAGTGTGCGTTATGAAGAGGAGTTGGCTCCCTATTTTTTAAAGGAGTTTACTTAGGAGGGAGAGACGATGGTTTGCGATGGGTGGAGCCGGGTCTTTCATATTCAAGAGTCGGTGTACTGGGAGCTTTGCCTGGAATTTTTCTCCACGGTATCTTTTTGTGGGGGAGATGACTGCTATCACCCGACGAGTGTCAGTTTCTGTCTTGGGGGCGAGTTTCATCAGTGCTCCGTTGTTGATCTGGCTTGTCGGATGGGTATTTATGACCGGTCATTGGTCTCGACCGCTATTTTCCGCGCTTTTATGGAACGCTCTCACAAAGTGTTCCCCGATGGAGTGACGAGCACGGGTTGGTGGAATACGATTGCCAACAAAGTGTACATTCTGAAGTCAGCCTAGGAGGGAAGCATTCGGTCGCCTATACACCGCCTTATTCATCGCCTTATTTCCACCACCATTAACCAAAGAAAGGATGATGACAAGGTTTCTAACCTTGACGTCTTTTACTTATGGAGCATTATCACACCGGACATTTTTTGCAATATTCCTTGGTGTTTAGCTTCATATTTGGCGGAGGGTGCGGTCAAAGACCGCAAGACATCGAAGATTAATGGTGGTATGTTTGTCACACGGATCGCCAATTCGTTTGGGTTGATGACCCGTGGCGCGTGGAATTTGATGACTATGATTCCTACCCCTCCATTCAATCCCATTCTTTTTAGGAGGGCTAGGATCATTGAGGACTATGGTGGAGGTCATTATGCTATCCCGCATGATGATCCTGTTGTTGGTCCCGAGGCGCCGAGAAGGAGGGTCCGATCGAGGCGTGAACGCGATGTAGAGGAGGAGCCGCCGGTGATTCCGATGGACAACGATGAAGTACCAATGGATTGGTACAATGTTGAGATGAGGCGATTACAAGATCAAATGGAGCGGGGTATCAACTTTAGCAATCAATCCCATATTTGACTTTTTGACCACTTCAACATTCCGCATATTGATGGTGGTAACTTCCCATATATTCCGTCTTGGGAAGAGGTGATCAACACAAGAAGGAGTGGCGCGAGTGGAAGTGGAGCGGCGCAGGAACATGACGATGAGGATGAGGATTAGTTCTTTATGTTTTTATTAAACAATTTTTATTTTTTGTTTTTGTTCTTATTTGGTGTGTTTTGGAATTTGTTAAGACTTTTACTGTTATGCTTGATGTTTGATTGCCTTGATAATTTTCAGAATTGGATTAGGAGTGCTTGCATAGAAGGGTTTAGAGTTGTAGAGTCAAGAGAGTAATAACGAGTGAAAGAGAGTCAAGAAAGGGAAGCTTTAGAGTCAAAGTGTCGAGTCCAGTCCCTAGGGACATGAGCGAGTGAGTCTAGAAGCGATGAGAATTTTTGAAGATTTATTAGAGGCTAGAACCAATGCAGAATACCATTTTTTCGTCCAGCGGTCTACTCGTCGAGTGCACTAAACTGACTCGACGAGTCGCCTTGTATTCTCACAGATTCGAAGATGTCCGCGCTTATACTCGACGAGTCGCATATATGACTCGATGAGTCATTCATTTTTATACCAAGAGGATTGCTGATTTGATGCTGCTGAGTGTGCCACTTGACCATTTCTTCTTCCATGTCGATTCTTGAAGATCTTACACTGATTTCCCTACATATTTGGAGCTGCCACACGAGATTTTGATACCCAAGTCATGGATGAGTTGTTCCCATGGATGAAGTCAAGTGAAGATGGAGCTGAAGAGAAGAGTATCAACCTATCGACTGCTACTCCAAAGGAGTTTGTTCCAATTCTCACTATATTTGCATTTTTATTTTTGCATAATATGCAATGAAGGCATTGCATAAAATAAGTGTGGGGTAGGGGGTTGGTCACATATTAGAAAATTTAGAATCTTAATTTAGGCTAATTTTTAAAAATTGTTTCATACCAAAAATATTACTTAGGACTTAATTTAGAAAATTTTGGTAAAAGCAAATTAGGATTCCATGTTAGAATTGTGTTGATAATTGCATGAAAACCCAAATGTTTAGTTGAGCCTATACACGTTCTAGTGCATTTGTGGCTTCCTTATTCCAGTGAAATAATGGGACAAAAACACGACCCTGCTCAGCCTGAGGGATGCAATATGTTTAGCAGCCTAAACCTGAAATGTATCCAGGAAAATTATATCGTTAGCCAATAAAGGTTGAGGTTGAGTGCCCCTGCCTAAGCATGTAGGGTTTTGAGTGAAAAAAGAGAGGTACATGTAAAAAAAAGAGAGAATTGCAAGAAAAGTTGTAAGAATTTTGGAGCAAATAAAGTGAAGATCAAAAGATCAAAATTCCAAGAAATTCGAAAAGTTGAAGATACCAAAAATCAAACAACAAGGTGGTGAATTCAAAGAGATCAAAGATCAAATTATCAAGGAAGTGAAGAATTCGAAACAGCTCCATAGTGGTATTGAAAAGTTGTAATTCTAGATTATGTATGCTTGGGTTGCTCAACTAAAAATACCTTGAGGGTAAGAGGTTTTCTGTGGATGGATTCGAAGGGTTGCATAAAATGAGCATAGTTCGGGGTGAGTGGGTGAATGTTTATGAGGATTGTGAGTATTTGGAGTATGGGGGGTACTTAGGACAACTTTAGACACAAATGCATGCGTTGCGGTCTTGGCATAATGGCTGGGTTAGATTGGAGTTGTCATATGTGATTCTAATGTTTAAAATTCAGTTTTGCTTGGGGGCAAGCAAAAGTCAAGTGTGGGGTATTTTGATATGTGCATATTTAGTTCATATTAAGTATAGATTTGCATTCATTTATTAGCTAAATTATTGCATTTCATGGACAAAAGGTACTTAAAAGTGTTTGAATTATATTTTCAGTCCAAAAATGAAGCTCAGAAGCAAAAGGAAGCAGGAGAAGCGGTTGAAAGCTCAAGAATGGAACAAAGAAGAAAAACACTAAAAATAACACCTACTCGGCGAGTAGGGTCGACTACTCGGCAAGTCCAATTGAAAATTCGAGAAGATAAACACTCGGAAACCCAGAGACTTATCACCATACCTGTAACACCCTAAAGTTTGGAAAGTCAAGAAAAGAAAGAAGACCTCAATTTTAAGGGGAGACTCGGCGAGTCCATGGAGGGACTCGGTGAGTCTGAGCGGGATCCGGGTCGAGGTGTAAGCAACCGACTCGGCGAGTCGGCCAAGGAGACTCGACGAGTTGGGTCTGAACGAGGAAAACCCTAAATCCGGGACTTGGAGCCTATTTAAGCGTCTCATTCTCCTTCCTAGGGTTCCTTTACTGCCTCTCTACCCCAGAACACCAAACCCTAGCCACCATATCCGTTCTTGAGCTAGATCTTGCCTTGAAGAGTGCACTAAAGCTTGGAAAAGGAAGAAAGGCTTTGGAGGTGCAAGAAGGGACTGTAGATCCGGGATTGAGAAGACATTTCAGACCAATTGGAGGTAATAAGTTGTTGCTTGGAATCCCTTTGCACCTAGATCTATTCTCATGTGTGAGTTTTGGGCATTTTGGCATGATAAGTAACCATTTCAAGTTAGAGGTCCAGATCTGAGGTTGCTACCTCAGATCCATGTTTGTTTTGGTCTAGAATCCCCTAAAGTATCAGCCCTTGGTATGTTGAAGAAGTATGTTGCCATAAACCCTAGTGTAGTTTCTCGTTATGAGAATAGTTTTGCCTGAGTATGTTTCCTTTATCCGAATGTTGCTTGCTTTGTGCTTTGTGGGACTCTGCGTGGTGGGAGTTAGCCATTAGGTGAATACGTCACATCACATGTGAGCAGGGTTGAATAATCTCAAAGTGTTGGATTTGGCCCTATTGCGCAGCTCTTGTCTGAGTCCAACCGTTATACGGACGAGTCTTTTACTCGAAGGATTATCCGAGCCTCATTGCATGTGATGGTATTCAGGTGGTGGCTAATTAGCATTACAAGGAGGCCTTCAGCAGCTGAGGACTAGTTTGAGTGGAGTCAGAGATTTCCCTAGGGCAAGCCTAGGATGGGAGTAGCAGAGATCAGTAGAAGTGATTTGGTGGAGTTGAGGTAACTCTTGAGGAAAGTGCGGATAGATGTGGAAGGTAGTAGGGGCCCATACTACTAAAAGCAAAGGATCCGTACTCGATTCAAGAGGGGCCAAGACGAAACCAGGGAATGGTGGAGTGAGTGAGAAATCCCTCAGCAGAAGTGTGTAAATTGATCAGGAATTTTTATATTTTCAGCATGGTGACGTTGCGCGAGATATCAGTTAGCAGTTCAGACGTCGAGGAGGGATCTGGCTCGGGCTTTAGAGCCGGGCAGCTTGATGATCAGATGAGGGATTTCATTTCCGCAGAGATCACACGCAACATCATTGATCAGACTCCAGTGATTTTCGGTTCGGTTAGAGAGGCCATTGTGGAGCTCATGGACAGTCATCTTGAGGCCTTTAAGGTCGGGATAGTTTCAGGACAGATTGGGGCTCGTCTAGGTCCCGAATCTTATGGAGTTCAGGGATCCATCAGGGAGGGAGATCCCATTTCTAGTTTCTGCCATCAAGGGACAGGAGTGTGTGGGGCACCCTGTCTCCAAGAGATGCCTCTGTATGATTGGATAGTTAAGGAAGTTTCGCGAGCCATTCGCGAGGATCTACCCGACATGGTCATGAGGATCACTGATAGATTGATCGAGAGGCTCCAGGATCAGGCAGCTGTTGTTCAGTCGGAGGGCAGGGAGTCGGAAAGGAAGAGGAAAGCGGATGAGACTCGGGTAGCCTCAGGTTCGGGTAAGAGGCCCAAGGGTTCGGATTTGAGGGCAAGGAACTATCAGAACCGCAGTCGATGCGGGAAGTGCGAAGGACGCACATGGGTGTGTGCAGGCATAGAAATGGTGATGATATGGGTTGTTTCAGATGCGGTCGAATGGGTCATATCAGCAGGGATTGTACTACTACCATTGCCCAGGGACTTGACCCGTTATGTTTCCATTGCAGTCAGAGGGGCCACAAGAAGGCCCACTATCCGAGTTTGTTTACAGCAGGGCAGGTGTCAGCTCCTGCCCCTGGGACTTCGAGAGCCGCCAGTGGACTTCAGGGCCGGGCAAGGGCGCCTACGGCTCGGAGCCGAGTTTTCCGGTAGATTTCAGCAGGGATTCGAGCAGCACTGAGTGATGGAGGTATGTATCTTTTGCTTTTCTGTCATCTATTATTGTGATACTATTGTTATGTTGCTGCATTACCTACTCGTGGTTGAGTTTTATGCCATCTGCATACCTTGGAATTCGAATAGTGAATTGGAGGTCGTTCCCTCTAGATCGGGTTACTTCGGATTCAGTATCTGTAGCATGTATGTGTAAGATGCAGTAGTGCTTTACTACTTGCAGAAGGCGTTAGTTGGGGAATGATCAGTTATATTCTCAGGAGTGATAGTCCAGAGTTTTAGTGGAGTAGCTAGCGGTCAGTAAGGAAGTGGTTGGGGATGTGCACCCCAAACGCAGGTTCTCGGGATGTAGTCCCTAAAGCAAATACAGTTAAGGATCGAAGGGTGCTCAGTCAGATAGCAAGAAGGGTGCGGATCTGGTAAGAGTTAGTTGGAGCGCTGGCAAGGGTAAACGTCGGCGGACAGCATATCGCCCTTTTAATGAAAGGAAGGTTGGAAATCCTTTCGACCAGTGAGCAGTAAGGAACTAGCCAAATCTAATTGGGGGAGAACCCTCCGAGTATACAAAGATAAGAGCCACGTAGACCCAGAATGAGTGTGCGGCCTCTGAGAAGAAATGATAGTAGCACAATGATTGATGGATTGAGGAGTTCAGATTTGGGAGTTCGAGGACCTTTCCAACAGTTAGTTCATGTAATCGAGATGGTTGGAAGATGGTTGAGAATCCAGGATTGGAGGACCACCTGTAGAGGCTCAAGTGAGTCGGAATGAGGATCCTGAGAAACGGTTAGCAAGAGATGTCTTCGTATTAGTAGCTAGTGTCAGCGTCAGCATGCAGGATTGTGTAGATTCAGGAGTTGGGAGTTTGGAAACTTCCCAACAATAGCTTCTTGTATTCGGATCAGTAGATGGTTGGTTTGGGAACCAAGCCGAAGAGTCCCTCGACGAAGCGCTAAGTATATTAAGGATATAAGATGTCGAGGATGGTGCAGTATTCAAGGACTGAGGGCTAGTTTTGAGAAATCAGGATGAGGAATCACTAGCGGGACTAGGGATAGTCAGGATGTTCTCGAGATAGTAGTAGTAGTGTTGTAAGTCTGCGGGGGTAGCCGTAGCATTCACTAGCAGTCAGATAGTAGTAGAGTGTTGTAAGTCTGCGGGGGTAGCCGTAGCATTCACTAGCAGTCAGATAGTAGTAGAGTGTTGTAAGTCTGCGGGGGTAGCCATAGCATTCACTAGCAGTCAGATAGTAGTAGAGTGTTGTAAGTCTGCGGGGGTAGCCGTAGCATTTACTAGCAGTCAGATAGTAGTAGAGTGTTGTAAGTCTGCGGGGGTAGCCGTAGCATTCACTAGCAGTCAGATAGTAGTAGAGTGTTGTAAGTCTGCGGGGGTAGCCGTAGCATTCACTAGCAGTCAGATAGTAGTAGAGTGTTGTAAGTCTGCGGGGGTAGCCGTAGCATTCACTAGCAGTCAGATAGTAGTAGAGTGTTGTAAGTCTGCGGGGGTAGCCGTAGCATTCACTAGTAGTCAGATAGTAGTAGTAGTGTTGTAAGTCTGCGGGGGTAGCCGTAGCATTCACTGGCAGTCAGACAGTAGTGGAGTGTTGTAAGTCTACGGGGGTAGCCGTAGCATTCATTAGCAGCCAGATAGTATTAGAGAGTTGTAAGTCCGCGAGTGTAGTCACAGCCTTTATCAGATTGGTAGGTAGCATGAGCGCGTTGTTGGACGCGGGAAAGCAGTAGTACCCACCAGTTCAGGTGCAGCAGTGAGGATATGGGAATCCCCGGGTTAGATTTCAGATTTCCCAAATGGTTCAGTTATGGTTAAGTCGGCGATTTGTCAGTAGATCGTCACATCAGTTATGAGATCAGAGTAGCAGTGGACCGTTGGGGTTCGGGTATGTTAAGGGCTACCGTCAGTCTGGGAGCCATCATGATGTTAGTTGAGGAATTGATGATGTCAGGATGTGACGTATGGACCCGATCGGTTGGATCGGAAGGTTGCTAGAGCCACAGTGACAGGATAACTAGTGGAAACTAGTCCCAGAGGAAGATTTCGTTCAGAAGTCGTGGAAGCGACTAAGTGAGGAGTCCTTTGACTCCACAGTTGGGTTGGAGATCAGTGTTTCAGGCAACTCAATGTTTCAGCCAGTTCAGTGTTTCAGGCAGCTCAGTGTTTCAGTCAGTTCAGTGTTTCAGGCAGCTCAGTGTTTCAGTCAGTTCAGTGTTTCAGGCCGTTCAACGTTTTAGTCGGTTTAGCGTTTCAGGCAGTTTAAAGTTTCAAGCATGTTCAATATTGCAGGCAGTTCAGTGTTTGGAAGGTTTCAGAGTTTTGGGACAATATTAGTATTTGTGTTGGAATGCAAGTGCTGACGGTATAGTTGGTTGATTTGGAAATGGCAAGTCTCTCTTAGCAGGTTCAGTTGAGCCTTCTGCCAAGTGTAAGTGATCTGTAAGGATAGCTAGGCAGGTAGCTTTTCTTTCAGGATGGAAGGCTCGAGTTAGTAGGAGTTGAGTAATCAGATGGAATATAAGCAAACTGGTTCCAGCAGCATCGTTTCAGTATGAGCGGCAGAATGGATAGAACAGTTATAGATAGTCGAAGTATCTTCAGGAGTCGCTGGAAGCGACTAGGAGATTGCGATGGAGTGTAGTGACCGGTGGGAGTCCGGTAACTCAGATATCGGTAGATTAGTTGGACCAGAGTGGTCTTAGTGCATCCAGTAGGCGGATGAGGGGTACAGAATTCTCAGTCGGAGGAAGTAACATTGAGGAAAATAGGGAAAGGAGAAGAATTCAGTATGTACCAACAGTAGTGACCAGCACTGTGAGTGGTTGGAGTGATGGATAGAAGGGTGTTAGTTTTCCGGATAGAGAGTTGGAGGCAGTTCGCAGGACAGTTGGTCATAGCAAACTTCGAGGACGAAGTTTAGTTTAAGTGGGGGAGAGTTGTAACACCCCAAAGTTTGGAAAGTCAAGAAAAGAAAGAAGACCTCAATTTTAAGGGGAGACTCGGCGAGTCCATGGAGGGACTCGGCGAGTCCGAGTGGGATCCGGGTCGAGGTGTAAGCGACCGACTCGGCGAGTCGGCCAAGGAGACTCGACGAGTTGGGTCTGAACGAGGAAAACCCTAAATCAGGGACTTGGAGCCTATTTAAGCGTCTCATTCTCCTTCCTAGGGTTCCTTTACTGCATCTCTACCCCAAAACACTAAACCCTAGCCACCATATCCGTTTTTGAGCTAGATCTTGCCTTGAAGAGTGCACTAAAGCTTGGAAAAGGAAGAAAGGCTTTGGAGGTGCAAGAAGGGACTGTAGATCCGGGATTGAGAAGACATTTCAGACCAATTGGAGGTAATAAGTTGTTGCTTGGAATCCCTTTGCACCTAGATCTATTCTCATGTGTGAGTTTTGGGCATTTTGGCATGATAAGTAACCATTTCGAGTTAGAGGTCCAGATCTGAGGTTGCTACCTCAGATCCATGTTTGTTTTGGTCTAGAATCCCCTAAAGTATCAGCCCTTGGTATGTTGAAGAAGTATGTTGCCATAAACCCTAGTTTGAATGTGTTTTAAGTCTAGATCTCTGGATCTACACGTAAAGTTTGCCACTTTACGCGGGGGATAGGCCTTAGAAGTATGGATATATGAGTTGGAAGCCCTGCTTGGCTCGAAAAGCCACTGCATGGATTAAGGACTGAATAGACTCGGCGAGTCCTTCGAGTGGACTCGGCGAGTATCTTGAAGATGAGGAGGAACTCCGACGAGTGGGATGAACAGCTCGTCGAGTCGGATGAAGTTAGGCATCAACTCGGCGAGTTGGAAGAACAACTCGACGAGTTGGTTGAAGATTGCCTTGGACTCGGCGAGTCTATTAGTGGACTCGGCGAGTCAGGTCGTGAAACCTCAAACCCTTCGAGTTGAGACTCGAATCAGTGAGTCGGGTGGTGACTCAGCGAGTTGGACAGGACAGGACTTGGAACTAGTTGGACTCGGCGAGTCATAGAATGACCCGGCGAGCCGAGTCGCGAATAGAAAGACCCTGAGTTTATGAACTCGGCGAGTCATTAGGAGGACTCGGCGAGTAGGGTTGACCTGGAAGGTTGACTTTGACCAGAGTTGACTTAGTTGACTGTCAGACTAAGTGTTATATGTATATTGATAGCTCGGAGAGCTAGAGGAGCAGCAGCTCAGTAGATTGGCGAGTAGCAGCCCAGAGGTTTATCAGCAGAGCCCAGCAGTTCAGGTGAGTTTCCTTCAGTAGGAACGGGTCTAAGGCCACAATGTCGGCCCGTTTAGCTAGCAGTAGTTTTCGGACTTCGGTCCGATGTAGGGGACGAATGTCCCAGTCAGCTTCGGACTTCGGTCCGATGTAGTAGTTAGTATGTTTGATGCCTTCGTGGATCAGACAGGGTTTATGTGTTTATGCTAGTTGGTATGTTATGCTATGTTCAGTCAGCTTCGGACTTCGGTCCGATGTAGGGGACAAGGTCCCAGTCAGCTTCGGACTTCAGTCCGATGTAGGGGACAAGGTCCCAGTCAGCTTCGGACTTCGGTTCGATGTCAGCTTCGGACAAGGTCCGATGTCAGCTTCAGACTTCGGTCCGATGTCAGCTTCAGACTTCTGTTCGATGTAGGGGGCAAGGTCCCAGTCAGCTTCGGACTTCGGTCCGATGTAAGGGGCAAGGCCCCAGTTAGTCCGGACTTCGGTCTGATGCAGTGGGCAAGGCCCAGTATGTGCTTTATATGTTATTGTGTGGTATGTGGTAGATTGGGGGAGCTCACTAAGCTTCGTGCTTACGGTTTTTCAGTTGTGGTTTCAGGTACTCGGTTTTCAGAAGAGGAGCTCGGGAAGATTGTAGAGCACACACTATAGTCAGTTAGCCTGGGAATGTTTGACTCTGATAATGATATTATGTTTTGAATTTAATACTCGAAAGTTATGTTTGACTTATGATACGTTGTTTATAAATCTAGTTTTAGTAATGTTTTAAAAGAAATTTTTAGTCGTGATTTTTGGGTCGTTACAATACCGGGACTGAGAGATGGACTCGACGAGTCGGCACCTGACTCGACGAGTCGATTCGCATATATAAAGATAACTCCTCAGAACGATGAGGGGGAATTCTGGAACGATTCTGGAGAGTTTAGCTGCGATTAAGAAGTCAGAAAAACCCAAAAAGACTGTAACAACGTAAATTTTCAAAACAAAATTTTCATTTCTTAAAAACATGTTTTCATCCAAAACAAGTCATAAAGATCCAATGTATCATATCATAATACAAATCATATAAATCCCAAGATCATAAATCCTCCATTAGTGTGTACAGATCACGCCGGCGCCTTCCCACGGTCCTCGCTAGTACCTAAAACACATAACACAACAACTGTAAGCATAAATGCTTAGTGAGTTCCCCAAAATACTACTTACGCACATACGCCTTTCCAGGCCATGACCTTCCGGTCCATGTGTCTCAGGGGACTTTCGTCCCGACCCGGTAAACCTTCCGGTCCTACCCGCGTCGACCTTCCGGTCCACATCACAATGCCTTCCGGCCCATAACATAAAATGCCTTTCGGCCCATAACATAATGCCTTCCGGTCCATATCAAGCATAACATACATAACACATACAAACGGTTAACTTATCCTATTCAATTCATACAACTCATAACATATCCGACCTCTCGGTCACACATAAATACCCTTCCGGGTACAGTATAGTGAGAAGACTTGCCTCGCAGGAAGTCTAGAACCTCACGTGCTCGCTATCTCCGAATCTTGAAACAAAGACCCAACCCCGCCTAATCAGAACGAAATATCATTCTAATTAATATAGACTTTCAAGACTAGGCTACACCCTTATCATTATCCCACAGAGGGGTAAAAGACCATTTTACCCTTCCTTGACTCATGTTGACCAAACCCTAAAAGTCAACGAAAGTCAACTGACCACAGTACGCGGGGCGTACCAGCTTCTGTACGCGGGGCGTAGATCGATGAGTCACAATTGGGGGTCGCAACCCCTTACGCTGCGCGTACTGGGAGTTACGCCCAGCCTAAATCCCAGATTTAGCCATACCATATTTCTTGTCTTAAATGGTTAAGACACTCCTTCAACTTCCAGATCTGGATCTCATCAAGCCTCCTAATCCATAAAGTCGGAACCTTTAAGCCTTGGCTAAATATATACGTCCAAGATCACATTTTTATGAACATACAACTCAAATGGACCTGGAATATGGTAGATCTAAGCCAATGGAGACTACTTGCTCATAAAGTCTCCATCTTTGGGACCAAAACCCTAGAAATTGGTCCATGAAGCATACCATAAGAACTACAAGGCAAGATCTGAACTTTTTACCTTGGGAAGAAGCTCCAATCTTTGCTTTTCACGGATCTACACTTGCACACCAACTTCTAGCCTCCACAATGGACTCCTCTTTCCTTTTGCTACCTTGAAATGACACCTCAAAGCTTAGAACACTCACAAACAAGCTATGAACGAAGGAACAACTCTCTTAGGGTTTTTTTTTTTCTGAAAGATGGTGGCTGAGGAACCAAGCCATCTCATTCCTTTTATAGCTAACAACTCAAATTAGGGTTTTGGGTCTGGACCGATTACGCCCGACGTAACCTTGGGTACGCCCAGCGTACCCGACGATGACATGTTTAAATGAGGTGCGCGAGTACGCGCAACGTGCTCCTTGTACGCCCAGCATACTCGCCCAACACAAAGGCCCAAAATGACAATAAATAAAGATGAAGGGCTAATCGGTTGTACCTGAATTTCGGCTGTTACAATTCTCCCCCACTAGAACCAGACTTCGTCCCCGAAGTCTTATACCGAAAACAATTCTGGATGCTGCTCCCGCGTCTCCGACTCGGACTCCCACGTCAGCTCGGACCCTTTCCGATGCTGCCACTGCACTTGCCCCAAGGGCACTTCCTTGTTCCTCAGAACCTTAACCTTTTGATCCCTAATTGCCACTGGTCTCTCAACATAGTTCAGGCCCGCATCCACCTGAATATCCTCTAATGGAACCACATCCGACTCGTCGGCAATACACTTCCTCAACTGCGACACATGAAAGGTGTCGTGAATCTGACCCAACTCCGCAGGTAGATCCAAACGGTAGGCTACCCTGCCTACTCTCGCAATTACCCTGAAAGGTCCAATGTATCGAGGTCCCAACTTGCCCCTCTTCCTGAATCGAATCACTCCTTTCCAAGGAGAGACTTTTAAGAGTACCAGGTCACCAACCTAAAACTCGAGCTCGGACCAAGGCCTGTCCACATAGCTCTTCTAGCGACTCTGAGTGGTCAACAATCTCTGCCTGACCTACTGTATCTGCTCTATCGTCTAAAGCACAATCTCCGTACTACCCATTACCCGATGCCCCACCTCTCCCCAGCAGATGGGGGTTCGACACCTCCTCCCATACAACAGCTCAAAGGGTGGCATACCAATGCTCGAATGATGGCTGTTGTTGTACGAAAACTCTGCCAAGTGTAAATAGGTGTCCCAACTCCCTCCAAAATCCAAAACACACGCTCGGAGCATATCCTCGAGCGTCTTAATCGTCCGCTCACTCTGCCCGTCCGTCTGTGGGTGGTATGTGGTACTGAAATGCAGCCTTGTACCCAACTCCTCGTGAAACTTCTTCCAAAATCTGGAAGTAAATCGCACGTCTCGATCTAAAACAATCGACATCAGAACCCCGTGTCATGATACCACCTCCCTCACATACAACTCTGCCAACCTCTCAGCAGAAGAGCTCTCACTGGTAGCAAGAAAATGAGCGCTCTTCGTCAACCTGTCCACAATCACCCAAATTGCATCGACTCCTCTCGCCGTCTTTGGCAATTTGGTGATAAAATCCATGGTAATTTGTTCCCACTTCTACTCGGGAATCTCCAGCGGTTGCAGCTTACCATGCAGACGTTGGTGCTCGGCCTTAACTTGGCGACAAGTTAGGCACCCCATGCAACATCCCTCTTCATACAGGGCCACCAATACTCCTTCTTTAGGTCCAAATACATCTTAGTAGCTCCGGGGTGGATCGATAACTTCGATCGATGTGCCTCCTCCATCAAAATGGTACGCCTCCCGCCCACAAACGGTACCCAAATCCGACCCTGAAATGTCATAAGTCCCCGACTATCGGTAACGAACTCCTACACATGCCCAACAACCCGCTCCCGCTTTCGTTTCTCTGGTCTCGCAGCCTCAACCTGGGCCCCTCAGATGGTGTCCAATACCGGAGTCATCACCGTCAACCTCATACAAATGTCTCAGATCGGGGCGCTCTCTGACCTACGGCTCAAAGCATCGGCTACGACATTAGCCTTGCCTGGGTGGTACAGGATCTCGTAATCATAATCCTTCACCACATCCAACCATCTCCTCTGGCGCATATTCAGGTTTGGCTGATCCATCAAATACTTCAGACTCTTGTGGTCCGTGTATATGGTACACCGAACCCCATATAGATAGTGTCACCATATCTTGAGGGCAAACACCACAACCCCCAAATCCAGATCGTGGGTGGGATATCTCGACTCATGAGGCTTCAGCTGGCTCGATGCATACGCTATAACGTGCCCCCTTTGCATAAGCACTGCCCCTAACCCAGATATGGATGCATCACAATATACAACAAAATCCTCCATTCCTTCCGGGAGTGCGAGCGTCGGGGCCTCGCACAACTTCTGTCGAAGGGTCTCAAATGAGGACTGCTGCTCCGGACCCCAAGAAAATGCAACACCCTTCCGGGTCATCTTGGTAAGTGGCACGACAATCTTGGAGAAATCCCTAATAAACCTCCGATAATAGTCGGCCAATCCCAGAAAGCTCTTGATCTCAGTGGGTGATCTCGACACCTCCCATCTCATCACTGCCTCAATCTTGGCCGGATTGACCAATATCCCTTTCTGGTTAACAAGATGTCCTAAGAACTGGACCTCTCGTAACCAGAATTCACACTTGGAGAATTTGGCATACAGCCTCTCCGATCTCAGAACTCCAAGGATCTCCCTCAAATGCTCCTCATGCTGCTCTCTAGACCTCGAATATACCAAAATATCATCAATGAATACGATCACCGACCGATCCAGCATCGGCCTGCACACCTTGTTCATGAGATCCATGAACGCAGCTGGGGCATTGGTGAGCCCAAAAGGCATCACCACAAACTCGTAATGTCCATAACGAGTTCTGAATGCAGTCTTCTGGATATCTTCATCCCGAACCCTAATCTGATGATAACCCGACCTCAAGTCTATCTTGGAGAACCAAGATGCCCCCTGCAACTGATCGAACATATCATCGATCCTAGGTAACGGATACCGGTTCTTGACCGTCAACTTGTTCAACTCCCGATAATCGATACACATTCGGTGTGAACCATCTTTCTTCTTGACAAAAAGGATCGGCGCTCCCCAAGGCGAGCTACTCGGTCGAATAAATCCCTTCCCTAACAGCTCCTGAAGCTGCGAGGATAACTCTTGCATCTCCGGCAGCACGAGGCGATAAGGCGCCTTGGCGATAGGTGCTGCTCCCGGAATCAAGTCAATACGGAACTCCACTTGTCTTTCCGGAGGCACGCCCGACATTTCCTCGGGAAAAACATCCGGGAACTAGCACACTACCGGAACCTCGTCAACCAAACTTGGCCTCCCAGTGGCCACTCGTGCGTCCATCACATAGGCTATGAATCCACTACAGCCCTGCTGCAAACTCTGCCTCGCCCCGGCAGCCGAACAAAACGCTGACCCACACCGGGTCCCCTCGCCATACACAGTAAGCACTCCCCCACTAGGGTCTCGCATAGTCACCAGCTGTTTCTCGCAGTCAATGACCGCTCTAAACTTACTTAACCAGTCCATGCCCACGATGACACAGACATCTCCCATAGTGATAGTAACTAGGTCTATAGGGAAATTGACACCAAAAATCTCGAGCACACATCCTCGAATCACGTCGGTGGCATATACCACTTTCTCATCAGCTATGGAAACCCTCAGAGGTCGACTCATCACCTCTCGATCAATACCGAGGTGCTGACTAAAAGCCAGGGATACAAAAGACCGACTCGCACCCGAGTCAAATAATACCAAGGCAGGTACATAATTCACAAGAAAAGTAACTACGTATATCATAAAATAAGCACAACATCTCAGCATAAAAAAATAAATACACGAAATAATACATACCAGCCACGACATCGGGCGCCGCGCGGACCTTCTCTGCAGTCAACTGAAAAGCTCTCCCACGAGCCCTCGGGGCCTCGGCCTTCACCGGTAGAGTCTCGGTAGCCCTAGCAGCAGGCGCAGATCCCTGGAGAATCTGAGGACACTCGGCCTTCCGATGGCCGGTCTGGTTGCAATGGAAGCAAACCATAAATCCCTTGGGGCAATCCCTAGCGATGTGTCCCTCCTTGCCACATTTGTAGCAAGCACCTGATCGACAGGCCCCCTTATGACCCTTGCCGCACTTTCCGCAAGTGCGGCCCTTCTGACCTCCTGTCCTCAAATCGGCGGACTTGGTCCACTTGGCTGTCGGCTGGGACTGAGCCGGCCGCCG
Source organism: Lactuca serriola (assembly GCF_051521515.1). Taxonomy (NCBI): domain Eukaryota; kingdom Viridiplantae; phylum Streptophyta; class Magnoliopsida; order Asterales; family Asteraceae; genus Lactuca; species Lactuca serriola. Next base: position 296,164,121 of record NC_136411.1, read on the forward strand.
ATCCACCTGCTGAGACTCGGCCTCCTCCCTGGCCTGGGTCTCCAACTCGATCTCCCTCTTCCGGGCATTTGCCTGGACCTTAGAAAATGTCCGGTATGTCGAGTTCGATACGAACTCCCGAATGTCCCTCCTCAGTATACCCAAATATCGGCTCATCCGTGCCTGCTCAGTGGACACCTGCTTAGGGCAGAACATCGCCCTCTCATGAAACTTCCGGGTGACCACATCAACTGAATCATTACCCTGCTTGAGGGTCAAGAACTCCTGAACCAATCGTTCCCTCTCCACCGGGGGAACATACTCATCTTTGAGCATGGTGGTGAATTTCTCCCAAGTCACCGCTGAAATCTCCTCAAGAGTAAAGTTCGCCGTCACGAACTTCCACCAATCCTTTGCTCCCAGGCGGAGCTGGTTCAAAGGGAACCGCACCCTCAGATGCCCCGGACATGAACACGTGTAGAAGCATCCCTCAATGTCAGCAATCCATCGCATCGCAGCGATCGGGTCCTGCGTCCCATCAAACTCGGGTGGCTTCGTGTTGCTGAACTCCCAGAACAACAACGAGTCACCTTCTTGAGGTCTGGCAGCAGCCACAGCTGCTGTAGCTGCAGCGGCCGCAGCCTCAGTCACTGTGGCGTACCGCTCATCAAAAGTCTCCAACAACGTGGTCTTGATAGACCCAAACATCTCCGGAATCTCGGCCCGGATTGCCGCAGCCACCTCATCGTGGATCATCTGACAAAGCTCCTCGTCACTCACACCGCTCGTCTCAGGTCTGTGGCGTGTCCCAACCATGATGCCTCTGAAATACAACATAAAAATATCAGAGACCCAATTGAGCATACTCACACTCGATAACGCAACCCTACTCGACCTCCGATACCCAAGGGATTCTTACTTGGACTGCCCACTGATCCGGTGTCTTCAGTAGTACGGGCCCTATACTACTGACTACACCGCATCAGCATTCACCCCAAGTCCTCCTCCTTGGACCCCGGATCACGAGTACTCTATTCTTGCTATGCATTGGCTACCTACTCGCTCTCAAAGCATCTCATAGCAGCAGATTTCCCCTAGACTAAGGCATCACAAATCAGGCCACTCTAGTCCTAATATGAATACCTAGTGTACTCTAGCGTGCATAACATATCGTAACATATCTCATAACACATATTGTAAGGTTATTTTGGGGATTTTACTATTCGGGCGCTGGCTGACCGTACACTCTGCTTCATCCTTGGTTATCATAAAATCCATTACAAAATTTTATGCTTTTATTTTTGAAATTTTTTCTCAAATCCTCGGTTTGAGTTCAGTTACGCCCGAAGGTGCACCCGAATCCCTCAAACCAAGGCTCTGATACCAACTTGTACCAACGTAAATTTTCAAAACAAAATTTTCATTTCTTAAAAACATGTTTTCATCCAAAACAAGTCATAAAGATCCAATGTATCATATCATAATACAAATCATATAAATCCCAAGATCATAAATCCTCCATCAGTGTGTACAGATCACGTCGGCGCCTTCCCACGGTCCTCGCTAGTACCTGAAACACATAACATAACAACTATAAGCATAAATGCTTAGTGAGTTCCCCAAAATACTACTTACGCACATACTCCTTTCCAGGCCATGACCTTCCGGTCCATGTGTCTCAGGGGACTTTCGTCCCGACCCGGTAAACCTTCCGGTCCTACCCGCGTCGACCTTCCGGTCCACATCACAATGCCTTCCGGCCCATATCAAGCATAGCATACATAGCACATACAAACGGTTAACTTATCATATTCAATGCATACAACTCATAACATATCCAACCTCTCGGTCACACATAAATACCCTTCCGGGTACAGTATAGTGAGAAGACTCACCTCGCAGGAAGTCTAGAACCTCACATGCTCGCTATCTCTGAATCTCGAAACGAAGACCCAACCCCGCCTAATCAGAACGAAATATCATTCTAATTAATATAGACTTTCAAGACTAGTATACACCCTTATTATTATCCCACAGAGGGGTAAAAGACCATTTTACCCTTCCTTGACTCATGTTGACCAAACCCTAAAAGTCAACGAAAGTCAACTGACCACAGTACGCGGGGCGTACATCGATGAGTCACAATCGGGGGTCGCAACCCCTTACGCTGCACGTACTGGGAGTTACGCCTAGCGTAAATCCCAGATTCAGCCATACCATATTTCTTGTCTTAAATGGTTAAGACACTCCTTCAACTTCCAGATCTGACTCTCATCAAGCCTCCTAATCCATAAAGTCGGAACCTTTAAGCCTTGGCATGGCTGTAAAGGCTCCTACACCCTCTAATACCTTCCTTTTCACCTCCAAAGATCTAGATCTCATGCATGGCTAAATATATACGTCCAAGGTCACATTTTTATGAACATACAACTCAAATGGACCTGGAATATGGTAGATCTAAGCCAATGGAGACTACTTGCTCATAAAGTCTCCATCTTTGGGACCAAAACCCTAGAAACTGGTCCATGAAGCATACCATAAGAACTACAAGGCAAGATCTGAACTTTTTACCTTAGGAAGAAGCTCCAACCTTTGCTTTTCACGGATCTACACTTGCACACCAACTTCTAGCCTCCACAATGGACTCCTCTTTCTTTTTGCTACCTTGAAATGACACCTCAAAGCTTAGAACACTCACAAACAAGCTATGAACGAAGGAACAACTCTCTTAGGGTTTTTTTTCTGAAAGATGGTGGCTGAGGAACCAAGCCATCTCATTCCTTTTATAGCCAACAACTCAAATTAGGGTTTTGGGTCTGGACCGATTACGCCCGACGTAACCTTGGGTACGCCCAGCGTACCCGACGATGACGTGTTTAAATGAGGTGCGCGAGTACGCGCAACGTGCTCCTTGTACGCCCAGCGTACTCGCCCAACACAAAGGCCCAAAATGACAATAAATAAAGATGAAGGGCTAATCGGTTGTACCTGAATTTCGGCTGTTACAGAGACGAAGTTATAAGCTAGAATTCAATTCTGAAGGAAGAATTGAGGCAAATTTCATCATTCTACTTAATCTTTTGTTTTGTCATTATGGTTAAACAATTAGACTCTGTTTGTTTGCTGTTATTTACTTTAATTATGAGCTAAAACCTTTAGACTTCTGTTTGGGGTACAAAATTGATACTATGGTTTGATTATTGGTAGGATTAATTCTAAGTTGGTGATTTTTGTTATTTTAGCTTGCTAAAGAACCTTGTGTGTGAATAATAATTAATTTTCTGTTAATAGGAAGATAATTGATTAGCATGAACATCTATTGATTATCAACCTCATATGCTATGTGACCACTTTATCATATGTCTAGGATTAATGAACATGAAACTAGAGTTAATAAGAAAATTGAGTAAATTCATGTGCAAGCTTGTGTGATGACCATCAACAAGAAGTTAATTAAAAGACCAAACTAGTTAACTATTGCAAATCTAAATTAACCCGAATAATTAATCTAGTGAATTTAATTAAATTAGACAACTGGCCACTGTTTAAGTTAGTTTATTTGCTAAGGATTAGTGTAGTGAACGCGAATCTAATCACTTGAATTGGTAACCAACAAAAGAATTAATCCATTGCACCATTACCTTAAAATCAATCATAGGATCAATTGAGTTGAACTAAACAGAAGTTCCTTCCCATTATTGATCTAGTTAATTCTTTGTTTTTCTAAGTTTTAGATTAAGTAATAGTAAGTAAGTTGCTAGTCTTGTAAAACTAGAGAAAACCCCTACTTATTAATTAATTTAGATATTAGTCTTTAGTTTTAATTTGTCGTTCCCTGTGTTCGATACCCTACTTATTTAACTATACCACATTTGATAGGTTCACTGCCTTTGTGTGTTATTTTATAATTGAAAGTAGGTTTAAAACTAAGTGAGTTTGCACACATTACAACAACACTGAACTCTAACGAGACACAACCCATGCGAACATACAATTCTCTTGAAACTCTAATGACCAACCACTTATGCATCTAAAACCCGCAAATAACACTACCATCTTTATGCTACCGGTCCTGTCCTAGCAATGGTAGTGCCTTGAACTCTAAGGTTCTTCCATAGACAACTGTCGACCATACCCGAACAAGGATAGAACCACTGAACTCTGACTTCGTTGGAGAACTATCACTCTAATATTGACCAACTACCCTCTAAATAATACTCTTGAACGGATCCCGACAAAGATCCGGAATGATAACGGGACATGCAGAACCCACTCCGCAAGATGCGTCCCTCTGCGGGTTCATCAAGGACTTCCAAAAATCAAACACCAAATACTCGGTTTAACTAACAAAATGCAGAATCGAATCAAAATAGATGATCTGTGATGATTTTCAAAATCAAAAGAGCGGAAAATTTTGAATCTAGAACGAGACTTAAAACCTTTTGAAAACTTAAGAAAATCAAATCAAATATGAATGAATCCTGCTCTGATACCAAATGTAGTTGTTATTAATCGAGTATATGAAACGAAATCAGAGTTTAGAATGAATTATGAACACGAGATGTAAATATGATATATATGGATCGATTACGGTTTGACAAAATACATAGAGAAATAGAGGGTACAAGTCGAAGACTCCAAAAACTACTCTAACTCTAGTACCCATCCCATATTTATAGGGATAACAAAAGTGTACAAAAAATATAAGGGAGTAAAACCTTATAACTTCGACACAAACTCTGCCCTTATACAAAACATACAAACTAGCTTTCGACACTAAGACTAACCTAAATTGACTTCGACATCTCAGAACTACATTCGACATCAACAAAAAACCCCATTTTTGACCTAAGTCGAGTCCACAACTTGCATTGGACATACAAGTATAAAGAGCATCAAACTTTAGGATGGTTTTAGTGTTATAAGCTCTTTTGGAGCAGATAGGCTTGAGACTTAAAGGATTAAGTGCTTCTTGGTTAATTCATTGCCATTTTTAGCCTTCTTGGATCTAAGACTTGAGATCTATACCTCTCAGTGGGTCTCAAGGTATAAAGGCGGAAAATTTATCCATTTGGGAATTAGAAATGATCAGATATAGAATTTGGAACCTTTGGTATTGTAGGATTTGACTTAACTCATTAAGACATTTTGGATCCAGTTTCCACGGTGTGACGACTGGGGAAAATGCGATTGTCTTGTCGTTTGAAGGCGACGACGTGGCCAAGGATGGACACGACGTGGAGGGTCAACTTTGATCGTTGACTTTGATTTTTGATTTGCTTTGACTTTTGGCTAAACCCCTAGTATTGGAAGAGAAGCTAAGGGTGTATTTTATATGGTTGTATAGGTGGTTGGTAATATCTATGTTCGCAACAGTAGTAGCAGTTGTAGTCGATCATCGTTTGATAGATGAGTATCTTCACTATACTCCTGGGTCGAAGGCACAAATGCCAGCACGTTGGATTATGTATGTGGGATGATAGTTGTCTTTATGACATTTACTGGTATGCCTGTATGTGATAGTTGTCTTTGTGACATTTGTTGATATGACTTTATTTGCTTGTTGTCTTTGTGACGCTTATTGATATGATTATATGCTTAGTTGTAGGGTGAAATAGACCCAGCATCGGTTGAAAGAGACCAAAGGGGGTGAAATAGAACTAGTACCGGTTGAAAGAGGCTAAAGGGGGTAAAATATACCCAGTTTGATTTTGTACCCATATATATGTATAGTACGGGGTATTTTGGGGGAAGTCACTAAGTTTTGTGCTTACACTTTTATGTTTATGGTTTTAAGTACTTCCAGTTCGAATGGGAAGGGCCCGACATGATCACACTACATCCACCATCATTCCGCATTTCATGACATGATTAGTACCCTGATAACTATTTTATACATTACCACGTCTTAATGGATTTTGAAATGAATGAATGATGTTTTTGTTGGTTTTTAAAACAAATTTTTTAATTAGTAATTTTTGGGACGTTACATGGTATATCCTTAATGTAACTTTATTTAAAATGGATGTTATATTAGCTTAAAAATGAAAAATTTAGCCTGGGGTGTCTAACAGAAGTTACGCTTGTCTACACAACCTTCCATTGTTTGAAATAACGGTAGACATTTGTCTGCTGATCTTTCTATGAATCTTCCCTTCCCAGGGCAGTAATCTCCCATTTAGCGCTTGAAAGTCCTTTTAATTCCTTGGTTCTACTATGTCCAACAAGTCCTTTACCTTATATGGACTTGGTTGTATCCTAGTGTTTGTGAAATAGTACCCCAATAATTTGCATTCATGTACGCTGAATGTACACTTCGTTGGGTTGAGCTTCGTGTGAACTCTTTCCAATATCCGTAGCGTTTCTTCAACATCTCTAAGCAGCTATACTTCCATGTGTGTCACACCCCCGAACCGGACGACGGAAACATATAAGGGCTCGCATGACTTCAATTGAAATATCATCACAATGAATATACATGAAACATAACATAAACATCACCATGCATTAATACATTACAAATGACATTGTTCACATCAAGTACATTGTCTAAATATTACATATCTATAGCATAAATTGTTTGAGAGATTTCAAAACATAATTAACATCATAACACACTTGGTTTTGTTCTTCAACTTATCTGTTACCTGAGAATACAAGTTATTTTGAAAACGTCAACATATAGAATGTTGGTGAGTTCACAAGCAGGTTTGATATGAAAATATTTTGTGTAGTTTATAAAACCCAGAAAATCCGATATTTTCTGAAACGACAATTGTTTATACAAAAAGTATGATGATCCATAGGTACATGCATGAATGATTTCAAAACGTGTATAAATGAGAAGTTTTGCATTATAGTTATTGAAAGTACAAGTGAATAATGTTGATTTCCCCGGAAACCCGATGTTTTCCGATAAAATAGTACGATCATTTAGTATTATTGTATCGTCACATCGAATGAATATGATTTCCCTTGATTACTTAGATGGTATTGGATTTTTATGTGAGTCGTTATAACCATGCATGATAATGACTAGTTCGTCTGTCTTGGCATTCTAGTGAACGCCAAAATTGATCTTAAGATTTTATCACCCTAGACTGGCCGAGTCTAACTGTAGCGATCAACTTAGGTGTGGGGGAGTCACCCCCGTATAGATCTATACACAAACTCTCGCTCTCCCTCCAGGAGACTTTGATTATAACTACAGACTACGACTGACACTTATTGGTGTCGCCCGTTATTACTCACTTAATCCAAATGAATTTGATTAACCTTGATTAACAATCTGATTTTTGTTTACTTGAATATAAGGTAAGCCTAACAGACGAGGAGAAGAGGACCACAAGGTCCTACTAATCACGCATGCTATTTAAGGCTGTCGAGTATACAAAGGGCGCGTTGACATATTTTGCATATGATTTATTTGGACGTTACTAGCAATGCTAATGAGCCACTGAGGCCCAATAACATGTAAAAGTCATTGAAGGTCCCCTTAAGCATGTAATTTGGTCACAGGAGGCCCAATAAACATGTATTATTTATGTTAGACCTAAAAGTCATGTTAATATGTCACGAAGGCCCAACAAGCATGATTTGAATCTTTCTAGCCCAACAATCTGAATCTTTACTTGTTTTGTATAGTATACAAATCGGGAATTTTGTTTGAACAATTGTTGAGTCGCAAAGACACAAAGTTTGTCGATTGTTTTATAATGATATTTAGATTTATGAAAATATATGTATATTCTTCATTCTAAATTCATAGGTTATAAAATTTTGTATTGTTGACCCAAATATCCTAATAGTAAAATATTTGACTCAAAAATATTGGTTTGACCTATTCAATCCTTCTTTTAATAAAAATGACAATTTTTGTCCCTTTTCATAAAAAAATGACATTTTAGGTCCTTAAACATAATTTTCTTGACATTTTGGCCCAAAGACTTATTTAGATAAGGTGTTCAGCCCAAGATTTAGTTTTTGGATAGATTTAGCCCTTTAAATAAGAAGTTTTGCACTTGAAGTCCAATCTTTCGCAAAATTTACAATTTTAGCCCAAAAGCCAAAAACTTTGCAATTTTAGTCCTATTTGATAAATAAGACATTTTTAATCCCTGAAACATGTTTATTTGCGTTTTTAACACTTGTTTTGAGAAACTTACAATTTCATCCCCTTAAAACATAATTTTCACAATTTTTGGGCCTAAAGGCTGAAAAGCCCAAAGTTTAGCCCATTAGGCTAAAATTTACACTTTTAGTCCTTTAAAAGTCAAGATTTTTATAATAACTCATATTTTAACTGATTTAACCTTTTTGACCCTTATAAAACCGTAAATGACATCTATTTCTCATCTTTTGCTTATTTGTCAAAATGGCTTATAATTTAGATTTGTGTTTTGTTTTGCTTGTTTTGAATTCGTATACTACTTTGGTATTGATAATAACATGTATAAGACGTCTTAGAACACATATATCCTTATCATGGTTAAGGATCTCGAATAGATCATGGTTTTTCACACATATTTATCAAATAAGTTCAAGAAATCACACATATCATATAAAAACACATATATCTACCCATTTTACTTGTACTCTCCCCCATAAAACATGTGAAAACCGAAAATAGAGGGGTATGAACTCACCTTGGGTTTGATGTTCACGGTTTTGAAGAAGAAAGGAAGAAAATGATGAGATCTTTCGGCCTAACAGTCTTCTTTAGAAGTCTTTGGGATTAGATTGCTTCTAAGGAGTATGATCATGAATTTGAATGAGTTAAAAGATGATTTTTGATGAGATATAGAAGTTAAACTTTGGATTTAAGTAAAAACTTACCAAGGATTTGCGTTATGAGTGAAAGATCTTCTTGGCATGCAAGCAAGTCTCGAAATTTTGAAGGAAGAATGGAGATGTTCTTGAGAGAATTTGATAGTATTGGAGTGGAGTTTGGTATGTGTGTGTGTTACTACCTTCGGCCGTGAGTGATAAGAAGACATGGGAGAGAATAGAAAGGATTGAAGTGACAAATGTGGATGTATGTTGGACCATGCATGTTTATTTGGTGTATAATAAGAAGGTGACACATAAAAGTCAACCCTTCTTATTCTTTTTATTATTATTATTATTATTATTTGGGCCGAGAGGGAGAGAGAAGAGAAAGGATTTGGGCCTTTAGTGCTTGAGTCCCATAATGTGAAGCCCAAATTGATGGTTTTCGGCCCATTGGGCCCTTAAGAGGTTTTACGGCCCAATTTGCATCAAAGAATGAGTTTTATGGCCCATTAGGGCTTATTTGATTTGTTATGGCCCAATAAGGCCCATTTAGGTAAAGTAATTCATTTTGGATTCCTTATGGCCCAAAATGTTAAGTTTTATGAAAGTGGGTCCAATTAGGGCCCATTTAAGGGTCCTAAGCCCAAATAGTCAAATTGGAAGCTTATTGGTCCATTAGGCCCAGTAAGGAAATCCTATTCCATAATGGACTTAAACCAAGATTTTTAGGGTTTCCAATCTTTTGTTGACCATTTGAAGTGTTTGTACAGGGTGTTTGTAACGACCGTAAAATTTCAACCAATTTAAATTTTTCAAAAACAACCTGATTCCATTAAAGTTATTACAAAAAGGTTTTCAATACAATTTATTTAAAGTATTCCCAAAATCACATCACGACAAAACATGAGGAGCGGTACGATCACGCCTTCGTCTTGCCACGGTCTCCTGAAGAACCTGAAAAACATTAAACCACAACTGTAAACCCGAAAGCTTAGTGAGATATCCCCAAAATACCAACCACATATACCATACACGCATAACATGCCATAACATATCCGATCACAGAACAGCCATACACTTCGGGTCTACTGTGTGACTGGTCCGCCGCACCGGCCAACAGTCCACCTGGTCCACCCTCCGAGTCTAGCCATATACCTCGAGTCTGCAGTGTGATTGGTCCGCCTGCACCGGGCCTTCAATCCACCTGGTCCACTCTAGCCACATACATCGAGTCTGCAGTGTGATTGGTCCGCCCGCATCGGGCCTTCAATCCACCTGGTCTACTCTCTGAGTCTACAGTATGACTGGTCCACCCGCACCAGGCCTTCAGTCGGCCTGGTCCACTCTCCGAGCCTAGGCACGTCTGGTCCGCCCTCTTGGGGCCTACAGCCTATCCGGACCGCTCGCTGGGCCTTCGGGACAACCGGTCTGCCCTAGGTATCTTGGCCTACAACACAAAGCAGGACCCGCCTCAACCCAACTCCAGTCCAAACAACCATGTGCACATAAACATACAATCATATAACAATTCACAGTCAACAAACCGATCAACAGATCACAGAACATATCATCATCCTAACCAGGATACCGACCTAACCGGTCACTAGCATAACATCACCCTACATCTCAGGATACCGATCTCAACCAGGTTTCTAACATATACCATCCTATCTACCAGGATGCAACATATCAAAGCAATAACATACAACAAATATCCGGATCTCAATCCGATAAAGAGCCGGCCTTGGTGCCTTAGACCCTGTTGATATAGTGAGGATAACTCACCTCGAAACTGCCGACTGAACAGATAACCCAAGCTGCTCCGATCACTAATATGATCTCCACCACTAGATAACCACCAAGGCACTGAACTCAAAACAATATCTAACAATTACCAAAATGCCCCTGGAAATCACTGGTCAACCCTTGGTCAAAGTCAAAGTCAACCCCTGACTGACTCTACTCGCCGAGTCAACCCGATGACTCGCCGAGTCCCCATGCTCAGAAATTCCCCAATCCGCGACTCAACCTGCCGAGTCACCCCGAGACTCGACGAGTCCAACAACTCTGAGTCCACTCACACACAACTCACCGAGTCATCCCTTGACTCATCGATTCTCGGCTCAACTAGAAAAGATTGGGACTCTTCGACAAGACTCGCCGAGTCCAAGAACAGACTCGTCGAGTTTAAGGCTATTTTCAACCTACTCGCCGAGTTGTTCTTCCAACTCGTCGAGTTCCAGGCCATCTTCATCCAACTCGCCGAGTTGTTCTTCCAACTCGCCGAGTTCCAGCCTATCTTCAAGCAACTTGCCGAGTTCACCTTTGTGTCGCCGAGTGCCTCTCGATCTTATTCCATACAGAAGCATTCCAGGCCATGTAATTGATTCAAAACGTAGATCTACCCTTCCTAAGGCCATCCATCACGTAAAGTGGCAAACTTTACGTGAATCCAAGGAGATCTAGGCATTTTCACTCTAGGGTTTGGGTTTGGGACAATATAGCTCCTTCAATCACTCATAAACAGGGACTTTTATGCATTCTAACCCTTTTCCATACCAGATCTGAGGTAGCAACCTCAGATCTAACCTCTAAACTCCAATACATCACAAGATATGTTTCCCCATAAACCCCAAAATGATGCATCTATATGAATAACAGCCCAAGAACGAGATAATACCTCAAAAGGAACCCCCAACAGCAATAAAACCCGAATCTAAGCAAAGCCCCTTGCTCCAAGCCTCCTAACCTTCAAGATTTCCTCAACAATCACTTCTTCAAGCCTCCAAATGCACTTTGATTGTCTCACACATGACAACTAGGGTTTCTGGATTTAAGAGAGAGTAAAGAGGCTTGGGGAAAGGATGTTATGCTCTTTATATAGGGCTCATCCTCCGGATTTAGGGTTTTCTCCACTCAGCGCCTACTCGCCGAGTCCACCCATGGACTCGCCGAGTTCCTCTTCCCAATTTACTCTTTTAGCCCTTCAACTTTACTCTGGATATTCCGGGATGTTACAGTGTTTGATGAAATTTTGTTGTCATTGGATAAACATCATACATGCTTTCAAGTTTTAGTTACAATGTTATCCTTGTTAAATGTTTACAAAACTTCAGAATTCCTAGTTGTGACAACTGGGCTTTTGATTACCATGTCGTCTACATATACCTCACTGTTCATGCCAATCTGGTCCCTGAAGATGTTGACAATCAGTCGTTGATACGTCGCCCTAACATTCTTCAACCCACAAGGCATCTTCTTGTAACAGAAGGTTTCGTGGTCCATGTAGAATGTTGTATTTTCCTCGTCTTCTTTCTTCATAAATATTTAATGATAGCCTATATACGCGTCCAAGAAAAACTTTCATTGGAAGCCTTCAGTTGCCATTGCTTGATGAATTTGATTGTGTGGCATTTTCCTCGCTGTTGCACACAAATGAATGACGCCAATGATGTGGCGTCAATCTCTGAAGTACTCCGATTTGGTGAAATCCTTCAAGACTTGCAGTCACACTCAACAATGAAGAATGTTAGTCACGCACGTACCGGGAGGAGATCCCGAAGAGGCACTCCGACGATCAAGTCAGTGATTGGTGATTGATTCTGTAAGTCTGTAATGAGTGAGAGTAGAGACTGTATCATGTACCTGAATTGTCCATACTCTTATATAGTTAGGGGTTTTTCCATACTTGACCACTAAGATCATATGGGTACGAGACCACCTGCTCAACGTCTTTATCAGTCTATGTGATTTCTGAAAGATCTTCCGTGACTTTGATTGGTGGGGAAGGAATCTTCATTAGTGGCATGAAATTCCACTTTGGCTGAAGTATGTCCCGTACATGTTGAGTCATCCTTTTACCACACTCTGCTCACGTGCCAATGATGGCCCACAAGAGCGCGTTGTCTCGATAGTCAATCGGATTGACATGCGATGAGACTTGCGTGACGGAGCTTGACTTGAGCTGTTAGTTATGTTCTGCAGCAAGGTATCTTAAAGGATAGGTCATTAATATTCATGTAATTTACTCTTAAAAATATAAGATCAGCGATTGATAGAAAACATTTTCATTTTGTTAAAAAAACACCCCATAGAGTATTTTTTTTTTTGGCCATTGTCGCTGTTAACAATACAAAGAAAATGACCAAAACCCCATCTCGATCAAACTTGGCTCGGTTAACTTCAAGCTTCAACTCGCTGATCGCGCGCTTCTTCACGTCACACGTGAAAAGCAAGTAAACAAAACTGATCTTTTTTTTTTTTTTGCTTCGCCACTCTGATACTAAGAAGAAGATCTGCAAGCGAAAAATCTGAGCTCAAGATTTCGATCGATCGAATTAGCCACACAGACATATGTGCGAATAGAGAAAGAGAGGGGGAGGGAGAAACAGAGGAAGGGGGATGGCTTTCATGGCGGTTTTGGAGTCAGATCTACGGGCCCTCTCCGCCGAAGCACGCCGTAGGTACCCCGCCATCAAAGACGGAGCAGAGCACGCAATCTTGAAGGTTAATTTTACTCTAATTCCTCTTCTGCTCTTTCCCTAGGCTGTGACATTTCTGTTCGATTGATTTAATTTTTGTTTTCTAGTATTCTTACATTCTTACATTTGATCTTTCTATGAGCTAGTGTACATTCTCATTCGATATGGCTATTGAAAGGAATTGTTGCTTCATGAACCTGAACATTTAGCAGCAGCTGCTGTACATAATTCTGTCTATGTTGATCGATATGTAAAAACTCAATTTGAAGGTTCTTGTGCAGCCTAGGGTTCTACAGCTTTACATTAAACTATAATCTATAGTTAAACTAGTTTAATTCAATACTACATGAGCAATGCTAAAAAGTCTACCACCTAAATCCTGCTGTTAGTGCAAACAAGATGCGATGCCTTACAATCAGTTTTACATTTACTACGCTTTAGTACTTTACTTATCGTGTGACATACAAAAGAAACTGAATAAGATGATTTACTTCTCTTGAATGAGTGATCCAATTTGAGCTAGTGCTATGTTGTTTGGATATTTGATGATTGACCTTGAGATTCATGTATATTATTCTTAACTTGCAGCTCCGCTCATTGTCAAGTTCTAGTGAAATTGCACAGCATGATGATATTTTGAGGATATTTTTGATGGCATGTGAAGTTAAGACAGTTAAACTGAGTGTCATTGGTTTATCCTGCTTACAAAAGCTCATAGCACATGATGCTGTAGCCCCATCAGCTTTGAATGAGATTCTTGCCACCTTAATAGATGTAAGTGCCATTGTATCTTGCTTCTTTACTGTTAATTGTTTCATACCACATAATGGATTTATCCATGCACCAGTGTTCTATAATAAGCAAAATGGTTTGGTTTGTGTATGCATACATACATACATAATTTTTGCTGTTTTCCAGCATGGTGAGATGGCAGATGAAGGTGTTCAACTGAAGACCCTTCAAACAGTACTCATAATTTTTCAATCCCGTTTACAACCTGATAGTGAGGTGAGAATTGCAAAGATGCTTTTAAACACTTTCTTCACTGATAGTTTTTCTTTCTTTCTCTTGTTTTTTTCTTTTCAAACTATCTGTATTTGTGTATTAGTTTTCCTCTTTTTCTTTCTATGTCTATACATATCCTTTTTGAGTTGATTGTTTTATGGATTGCAGGAGCATACTGCCCAAGCTCTTGGTATTTGTCTCCATCTTCTTGAGAACAACAAATCTTCTGATAGTGTACGAAAGTAAGATGCAACCGAATTATACTACATATTTACCTGGGTTGAGCCCAATCTTTTTATGGAAAATGTCAGTAACATACTCTACTGTCTTTCATCATCAATACACATTAACTTACCCCTCTTTGTTGCTCCTTTTTTTATCAAGTAATTCCATAATATTTGTTTGTTATTGATTTTTGAGATGCCAATATCACACAAAATAAAAGGAGTAAAATTTAATTTACTTTGGAAATTCCAAATATTCCACAAATACCTTATTGGTTTTTTCCCAAATGACATCATTTTTTGTGAAATGCAAGGTGTCATTCTGTGTTAACTAATTTATGTTTTTGTTTGAGCTATATTCAGTTCTGTGTTAACTAATTTATGTTTCACTTTTTTATTTGTTCGACACAAATCATTCCCAGTACTGCAGCAGCTACTTTCAGACAAGCAGTGGCATTAATTTTTGATCATGTTGTGTCTACTGAGTCACTTCCAGCTAGCAAGTTTGTTCATGGAGGATACATGTCACGAAGTTCTTCAGTTTCTTCTGACATTAATCATAGTATAAACAACTCAAGGTATTATGTACACCATGTTTTCAACATAATGATTTTCTTTTCTTTTTTGTTTGTGTAATAAGTAATAACTCATCTGTATTTCACACATGTCTAAATTCCGTTGACCAGGTCAATGGAAGGCTTGATGTATTTAGAAAAGGCAAAGATGAGAGACACATCAACCAAAGCTGGAAAACTTGGGCTACGATTGCTCGAGGACCTGACAGCTCTTGCTGCAGGTGGATCTGTATGTGATAATTTCTGTTTCTATTATTTTCCAAAAGTTGTAAAAATTTCTAAATTTTTAGTTTATTTTATTGAAGATGTGTAAGATAAATGGTGTGTGTCTCCTTGTTTCAGGCCATTTGGTTACATGTTGGTTCCATTCAGCGGACTTTTGCACTTGATATACTTGAGTAAGGATTCTTCTTTCAATATTTGGTATCAAAATATAATGTGTTATATTAGACATGCAAAATAAGGTTCTTTTAACTATTACACTGTTCTATTATTCATCTTTATTGAAGATCCAACATTCCAACTGACCTAATATATTTGTGTTTTTCTCTTTTAATCTTCAGGTTTATTTTATCTAATTATGTGGCTGTGTTTAGAGCTCTGCTTCCTTATGAGCAGGTGATTAATATTTAGTAATCCACTTTCTTTATAGAGTTTCTCTATCATGTAGCAAAAAGAGTTCTAAATTGCTACAAGCCTTAAAAATGTACAGGTCTTACGTCACCAAATATGCTCACTTCTAATGACATCACTTCGTACTAATTCTGAGGTAAATGGTCTAGTCAACTAGTCAACAAGTCAACATGCTCTAATTTAAATCATATTGCTTACTTTACTTAACTTAGTATTTCATAATAGATTGAAGGAGAAACTGGAGAGCCTTATTTTCGTCGCCTTGTCTTGCGATCTGTAGCTCATATAATTAGGCATTATAGTTCATCCCTCATCACTGAATCTGAGGTATGTTTTTCTAATTTAGCAATTGTGAATGTTTAAAAAATGAAAAGCTAACCACTAATTCTGTACAATCTTAATGGAAGAACTAGCATTTTGCAATGACACTTGTGTTTTCTTTTTAATTTTGATTTGGCAGTTTTAATTTTGAATGTACAGGTGTTTCTCAGCATGTTAGTGAGGGCTACATCACTTGATTTGCCATTGTGGCATCGTATTCTTGTACTTGAAATCTTGAGGGTAAATCTGGAAGGGTTGAATACAGCTAACTATTGCAGTTTTTAGTATTTTTTATATTCTAATATTACCTCCCAAAACCTTTCCTCTAACTATCAGTTGCTGTACATTTTGCAGGGTTTCTGTGTAGAAGCACATACTCTGAGAATTCTATTTCAGAATTTTGACATGTAAGCTAGTTAACATACTTGTGTTTCTAGTTGAAGTTAATTAAGATAACTTATTCATTATGCATCCCTTTTCACACACAAACAGATAGTTTTTCAAGCTGTGGCAATCATGCATTTGTTCATAATGAATTTCTATTTTACAGGGTGGGTAATTGATTAATGTCTTTTGAATAATGTGATGACTAAGTGGACATTAGAAATTAAATCTGACCTCTTCTAGCATTGTCATGTATCCTTATATAAAACATATAAGAAATAAATGATGTTTAGTTGTTACATGATCTTGAACTTGGTAATAGTCATGTACTACAATATCTGTCCTAAAAGTGTTCAAGAACCCTGACTACATATTGTAACAATACATATTAATGAATCTTTATTTCATATGTTTTCTGCTTATTTAGATTAATTCACACAAAAAATTTGATCTTCTTTTGTTCGTCTACATGCTTTATCAAGTAGTCTACAAAATACTTCCACATAGTTAACTGATAAAGTAGATAACAAAGTGCCATTTTTTTGCAGGAACCCAAAGAACACAAATGTAGTTGAGGGTATGATAAAAGCTCTTGCTCGAGTGGTTTCAAGTGTGCAGGTACTACATGTTTTTTTTTTTTTTTTTTTTTTTTTAATATATATATATATATATATATATATATATATATATATATATATATATTCTTTTGAGCTTTCGTTTTTTCTATCCAATAACTTATAGTTTGTCTAAATATTTCATCTAGTTGATAGTAATTCAAGTTGTGATGATCTCTTTTCTTCGAACACTACTCTTTCAATGCAAATTCTCTATTGCTTGTGCTTTTTTGACTTGTTTAGTTAGGTTATTAAATACTTTGCTTGAGTAAAAGGTAATTTTGCATACATAAAAGGTATATAAGTCTAGAGGTTGACAGGTTGTCCACTTAACCTGTAGAGTCTAGGCCCTAGGGGTTTTGTACCTTTGTAATAGTCAGTTTTCGAAAGGTATATGAAGTTATATAGAATACCCTTTATTTTCCAGAAATTTTTATCTTCTTTTTGAAATCTTTGATCTTGGTGTTAATGGAGTGTTCCCTTTCTTCTTAATCACTTAGTGGATTCTTCTTCCTTTACAGAATAGATTTGTGAGCTCTAAAATTATTATTTTGTTGACAATGTTTTTTTTTTCCTCGTGTTCTCGTGTTGGAAGGAAAAGGAAAGAAACTTGTCAATTTTACAATGGTACCCTTATCATATAAAATGAGTTGGTTTAGGTCAGGGAGGGTGGTTTGGTCATTCAATCATAGAATATTTCATACTTTTCTCTCCAAGTCTTCTTGGTTAAAATTACATTTTTGGTCGCCGAGTATAGTTTATTTTTTCAGTTTTGGTCCCAAAAAGTTTTCTCTTGCAAATTTTGTTCTTATTTAACGTTTTTGGTTTCTTTTCCAAATAAAATGACTATATTTTGGGGAGCAAAGTTACAAATATTAGCCATACTAAGGAACAATTGCAAGAAAAACATTTTGGGACCAAATTTACAAAAATATTCCATCTCCAGGGACCAATAATTTAATTTGCTCTAAATATAATATCACTCCAATTCCATTTCCCAGTTTCAGGAGACAAGTGAAGAGAGCTTGGCAGCTGTTGCGGGAATGTTTACTAGTAAAGCTAAAGGTAATGATGATCAATACACAGGAAATATCTTTATGCTTATTTTCAACTGCTATGCATTTATGTTTCCTTCATATTAGAATTCCTTCAAATTCCAATTCCGATGACAGATTTCATTCCTTCCAAAATGGAATTCAATTCCTTTCTTCCTCTCTTTCAGGAGTTGAATGGAGTTTAGATAATGATGCATCCAATGCTGCTGTTTTGGTTGCAAGTGAAGCCCATGCAGTAACTTTAGCCATCGAGGGCCTACTTGGAGTTGTTTTCACAGTGGCTACCTTGACAGATGAGGCAGTGGATGTTGGTGAGGTAACTTTGCATTTTCTTATTTTATTTATTTCAGTACTCAATTCTTATGTAACATGACATGCTTTTTTTTTTACTCAGCTTGAATCCCCAAGATGTGAGTCAGATCCACCTGCAAAGCTTATTGGAAAAACTGCAGTTCTATGTACAACCATGGTTGATTCAGTGTGGTTGACTGTCCTTGATGCACTATCCTTGATTTTATCCAAGTACTGTGTTTTTTTAAAAAAATTATTGTAAAAACAAATTATCGTTTCTCTTTTTTTATTGCAAAAACAAATTATTGTTTCTCACTGAAGTTTTTTTCAATAAACAGAACACAGGGTGAGGCTATAGTGTTAGAGATATTGAAGGGTTATCAAGCGTTCACACAGGTAGCTGCTAAATTCTAATTCTTAAAGAACAATATGCTGTATAAAAAGTCAATGATATATAGGGACACATATATTTGTCCATCTATTTATAGTACACACTGTGTTCTTTTTGGAACTTTGTAATGTGACTAAAATACCCTTAGATGAAGACAAAAATAGCAAATGTAAAAGAAAAAGAGAACTCTGACCAGTTCACTATAGTCTGGATAAGGTACAAATACCCGTTACCAAAAATGAAATACTTGTTTATTTTGGGTTGCCCTAAAAACTGTGTCTATTTTCTTTTTTGTTAAGTTTTAAATTCAAATTTAGGATCATGCCCATTATTATTTATTACTTGATGTCGATGAGTTGACTTTGCTCTACGATTTTTTCTCTATTTTGTCCATGTTAAAGGGTATTTTAGATATTTAACCAATAGTCAAACAATTGTTTTGAACTGTGCCATGTGACCTTTTACATGTATATATACATAGATGAATAAATCTGTATCTTTATTCTTAGTTAGTACTGAATCCAGTGTGGTTGATTTTTCACATGTAATTCCACTTCTGGTCCTGCTTTTTCTTGCTTCTGAGTCAGCCTTAAGATATCTGCTCTTTACTCTGCATTATTAATCACTATCTTTTTAAAGGGTACATTGGGTATTTCCGCTTTTGTGCAGGCATGTGGTGTTCTTCGAGCTGTGGAACCTTTAAATTCATTTCTTGCATCACTTTGCAAATTCACCATAAGTTCATCAAATGAATCTGAAAGGAGAAGGTACTCACTACACCTCTCTCTATGGTTTTTTATATGAGCTTTATTCTTCCATCCCTTTTTCTTGATGCATTATTCATTTTGCATTCCAATTCTTATGCTTTCTTATCTATAAAGGAATAAGCTCAAAGATTACCATGTGTTCATTTGTAAAATCTACATTAATTATATTGTTTTTGTGTTTGTTTATTTTTAGCCGAAGTTTACAATCTGTGGGGTCAAAGCGGATAGAAATAGTGGTAGATCAAAGGGATGTTGTTATTCTTACACTTAAGAATGTTCAGGTATATATGGTTTATGTGAATGCCATTGTTGTTAAATTCCCTTTTTTTTATTTTTGCCTATTTTGATCATCCAATCAGTAACTTGTTTTCTTTTGTGTTTCATGTAAGTTAGGCCCTCAGGACTCTCTTCAACATAACTCATCGGTTATACAATGTTCTAGGACCTTCGTGGGTGTTGGTATATGACCATTTACTTTTGTGTATATATAATAATAATAATAATAATAATAATAATAATAATAATAATAATTTAAATTAAAATAATATAAATATAAATATAACAGCAGTTTATCTTCTACAATGTAGGTTTTGGAGACTCTAGCAGCACTTGATCGAGTAATTCATTCTCCACATGCAACAACCCAGGTAATACAATGGTCATTTTTTTCTTTATTATTTTTTGACTAGTTAATCTATCTATATATTAAATATACAAAATAAAAATTAAGATATCGGAGAAGGTTGGTGATAGTAGATTATGATAAGTTAGTTAAATTTAAGTGACATGTGCTTAAAAAACGAGAAGTTACTTAGATGAGTGGGCTTTATAAAATATATAAGACAGAGGAGGATAAATTAGTTAACTTTTAAAAAACGATATTGAAAAAGGTTAATCTACTAGAGAAGGTTTGTGTTAAATTGGTTTTTGTTAAATAAATATTACTGGAAAGATGATGTGGCAAAAATAATAAATCTTTCAGAGGTGTAAAACGGGCGGGTTTGGGTTACAGCTCAAAATGAGTAATTTTTAATTATTTTTTTCTTTCTAAATCAACTGTTTGACCCATTATCAATAAACTACAACCTGAATTTTTAAAAATATTGGTTCTTTATTCAGGATGCATCTGCAGCTGTCTCAAAGCTTCCTAGAGAAACATCTGGCCAGTATAGTGAATTCAGTATTCTCTCATCTTTAAATTCTCAGGTGATCCTTATATTTCCCTGAACAATAAATATAACCAAATATTTTATTAAATTACTAACCTCTTGTTTTTCTTTTTCTTTTGTGAAGTTGTTTGAGAGCTCTGGATTGATGCATATATCTGCAGTTAAATCACTTCTTTCTGCACTCCGCCAGCTGTCACATCAATCAATGGCTGGAACATTAAGTGGTATTTCACAAACATCAAGTCAGAAAACAGGAAGCATTAGTTTTGCAGTTGAGAGAATGATATCCATTCTAGTCAATAATATTCACAGTAAGTTATTTTAATGCTTGTTATTTGCTTTAGTTTGTGGCTTACCTATTTTCATGCAGGGATTCAGCCACTGTGGGAAGAAGTTGTTGGGCATTTTGTTGAGGTTATTACATTTTACATCATTACATCACATTTTACACATTCTGAAACATGCTGACATCATCATTACAAACCTGTTAATAACATGATAAGGTATTTTTTGCAGCTTGCTAATAGCCCTAATCACCACTTGCGAGCTATGGCGCTTAATGCTTTGGACCAATCAATTTCTGCAGTTTTAGGTTCAGATCAGTTTGAGGAGCATGCATTGTCAAGACACCTTGGTGTATGTGAAAATGTTCCATTTTTATGTCTTTCTATACAAGAATTACACTTCAGTTTATAAAAAAAAAACATTTTTTTTTTGTTACTAGAGCAAAACAGAAATGAAGGCACTTGAAATCTCTGTGATATCTCCACTTCATGTCCTCTATGGTTCGTGTCAGAGCAGTGATGTTCAGGCTGGATCCTTAAAAATCCTTCTGCATGTTTTAGAGGTAATGTGTTTCATTTTTTTTTAAATGTTCAAGTGTGTGTGTGTGTATTTGGTATATCCTCTTTTCCATATAAATTCTTTTGGTTCCAATTTAAAGATGCCCGATATCAATTGACTTTTTTCACATAGCCTAATTACAGATTTTGTTACATGGTTTCAATTTGTTGCGGTTTTGGTCCATGGGTAGTTTATTCTAACTGTTCATGTGTTAACATCATAAAATAACCTATTTACCCTCTTTTTTATTTGTAATATTATTATTATTATTATTATTATTATTATTATTATTATTATTATTATTATTATCATAATCATAAAATATAACTCCATTGGAATCGTTAAAATGGTGTGTATAAAAGACAAAAAACAAAGGGACGGAATGAGGGTAAATCTGTCATTTTACTATCCCACATGTACCATTTTTGACTTTCTGTAATTTACTCGAGATTTTATAGTCCTCCAATTTTGTGGGATGAATGGAGTATGTGCTTTACTTTGTTTCGTAGTTCATGTTCTTTCTTTTGGTGGAAACTTTTTTTTTTTTTTTTTTTTTTTTTTTTTTTTTGCAGAGGCATGGTGATAAGCTGTGTTATAGCTGGCCAAATATTCTTGAAATGCTAAGGTAACAATTGGTCATATCTTTGTTTGGTGTTTGTATGCTGTGATGTTGGTTAAACCTCTCATTCCTTTCTTCTTTAGATCAGTTGCTGGATCATCTGAAAAGGATCTTGTCACACTCGGATTCCAGGTTAGTAAAAAGTTCTTATTACTGTTACATTCGTAAAAATTGTATTTTTTTTATTCAATACTTAGTGACCTAGTGATATATTGGCCAAATATAGTTTATTTTTTGATTGTTTTCTTATTAAATTATGCACTGGCTAGAACCCATGTTATATTATACACACATTTGAATATAGTATAGAAAATTAATAAAACCATAATACTTGATAGTATCTCACAGTTTTTTAATTAGATTTTATTTACATAAAAAGACAACTTATTCTTTGCTTAACAATTTAATTTAAGTTCATGTGTATATTGAATTATTAACGCATATCAAACAATATAGTTAAATGGCCATTCCATTCCAATAGGTCATCCATAAAAGATAATGGAATGTAATCACTCATTCCATTGGCTTGTCCACTGTATTACATTTTTATTCCATTCCATCCAACCAGATAGACCAATTGATTAGTTAATCACCAGAACTGAGCATAACTCTTGTAGATTCATATTATAACAAATCACCAAAATGTTGCTAGAAGTAGAAAAAAGATAAGATACCATATTGTATGCAGACTATTTTCATATATTTTTTTCTTAAATTCATGTTATTAGTTTGGGGGCTACATACCTAGTTAAACCATTGCATAAACTGTAAACGTTATCCAATCAAAATGACTGAAAGCAGTAGTAGTTCCGGTGAAAAGTAAAAAAAACTACAGTTGTAGCATATTCATGGATTTGTTTAATTTTACATTTATCCCATGCTTTGAAAACTGTTTTATCATTGATTACTTTATCCAGCTTGCTCTCTTTTCTTGTAGAGCCTACGAGTCATCATGAATGATGGGCTTTCAACTGTACCTCCAGAATTTCTCCACACGTGAGTTTTTTTTTTCAACAAAATATTTATGAGTTTTAATAAATAATTATTTTGGTTACTTATTGAGCTTGTTTTTGGAGTTATGCAGATGCTTAGATGTTACTGGTGCATATAGTGCTCAGAAGACTGAATTGAACATCAGTTTAACAGCAATTGGACTGCTGTGGACTTCAACTGATTTTATAGCAAAAGGTCTTTTAGAGGTTCCTACAGAAGATAGGGAAAGAGGTTTGGCTCTGATTTGGTATATCATTTGGTTATCTTCAGTTTACAAATAAGTTATATCTTTAGATTGTTTATTTTGCAGAAATGTTAGAGAACAAGAATGGTGAAAAGATAGAACAGGGTCTGAATATTGTTAAAAAAGCTAACCAACATGATCCTTCAGTAACTGTAGCTGAACATGAAAAACTGCTGTTTTCTGTTTTTTCGATACTCCAAAAACTGGGAGCTGATGACAGGCCAGAGGTAATATCTATTTATTTAGACAGCCATATTTGTCTTCTTGAAACTTATAGAATATACTCCAGCCTGAAATTAATTAAATGATATCATTGAATAGAAATTGGAGTTTATTACTTTGCTTTTGTGCAGAGCTTTTTTGGCTCACTTATCTCTCTGCAACTTGTTGCCAATGAGTTTTTTCAAACCCTTTTCATTTTTTTTCAATTTGTTAATTACCTTATAAGTTTTAATATCATTTTGAAATATAAATACTTTATTACATTAAATTTATTTAATGTAATAAGAAAATTATATGCAGTTTTTAATTTCAAATAGATTGATTTATATAAAAAAGAATAAAAGTGATATAATTTAAAATAGGTGGGGCCCATAAATAAGTTGAGGACAGGTTATTGTTATGGTGGAGATATGTTACGGCTTTTGGGTTATTGCTTTGTTATCTGTGATATCCTTCATATATGATAAAATATTTTCTTTGTAGGTGTAGAATATTAAAGTAAGCAATACCTTTTCTCATTTGTACATTTGTATATAAAATGCTTTATGATTCATATATATATACTATATGTCTATGTCTACATATGGAAGCTATTACTTACATGTAACTTTGGCTATTACTTTTGTTATTCATGTTTAGGTTAGGAACTCAGCTGTGAGAACACTTTTCCAAACCCTTGGGAGCCATGGGCAAAAGCTTTCAAAAAGCATGTGGGAAGATTGTTTATGGAATTATGTTTTCACCACTTTGGATCGTGCTTCTCACATGGTAAGATTTAGTGTATGCAAGATATACATCATAGTAGTTACATGCAAGAAACAACAATGCACTTCCGTTTTTTTTGTTTATTATATCATCATACTTACATTCCTTCCTATTACATTATCATACTTTGAAAAATCAACCTACTTATAGCAATGTCATCCAAATATGAAACAATCTTTACTTCTATCATTTAATAGATTTTACAAAGTATAATGCCCTAATAAGAAAAAACACAAATTTATATTTACAGGCTGCAACATCTTCCAAAGACGAATGGCAGGGGAAAGAACTCGGTGTCCGTGGTGGAAAAGCAGTTCACATGCTCATACATCATAGGCATGTCAACATAGACTTTGTTTCATTTATATTTCTACACTTATTTCACTCTTCTTTTCAGTTTTACAATAAATTTAAATGCTTTTTTTTTAATAAACATCCAGTCGCAACACTGCTCAAAAACAATGGGATGAGACGCTTGTGCTTGTATTTGGTGGAATTGCTCGTATCCTGCGTACTTTCTTTCCACTATTAATAAGTTTAACCAATTTTTGGTCAGGTATGTCTTCATTTAAAAGATTATAATTTCATCAAAATCATGTGTGCTTTAAAAAGGAACAACGGTGAAGTTGAATATTTGTTGTGTAGGATGGGAGTCTTTGCTCTGTTCTGTGAAGAACAGCATTGCAAATGGCAGTAAAGAGGTTGCCCTTGCTGCAGTTGGGTGCTTGCAGTCAACAGTCCTCTCTCATTCCCCCAAGGTATGCATGCTATTTTCTTTAATTAACTTTCAACGTTTGATTTATATTTAAGTATTTTTTTTTCTTTATTGTAAATATAGATGATTGAAGTTTCTATTTTTATATGTTTTAATATATATAAATTTGGTCATATGATAAAAAAGATGAATGAAATTGAATTCCTTCCATCCCCCCCCGGTGAAATCCATCAAACATGGAATTTGAAGGATTCCGGTGGAATTGAATTCCATCCATTTGGCAAAGAGGCCATGGAATGGAATCTCGTATTCCAATTCCGTTGGAATCCATGGACTAAACATGCATATAGCCTTCTTGATATTGTTATGTGATTCCTTTTTTTTTTTATTTTGTAATCTCGTTTTTAGTATTGGAAACTTTATTGTTATAATAATTCAAAATTAATTTAGTTAAACATTCATCCACCTACTTATATTGTAATCCTTTGGTCCAGGGAAATCTGCCAATGCAATATCTGAAATCTGTTCTTGATGTTTATGATATTGTTCTCCGCAATCCAACTGCATGTGGTGACATGGCAGCAAACAAGGTGAAGCAGGAGATAATACACGGGCTAGGTAATAGTTTCCATGACCTTTGACAGCTAATTTAATTGGAAGAAATAGCAACATTCTTTCATTTGTTTGTGTATTATATTTATAGCATCCCACTTCCATTTCTTTCTATTACAACACTCTACTTAAATTATCTTTTGTTATTTCGAAAAATCTGCCCAAAATATAGCCTTGTTCCTTTCGTTTTTTTCAAAGTAGAATGTTGTAATAGGAAGAAATGAAAGTATGATGATATAATAAACAAATCAATAAAAATACGATGCTATTTCTTGCATTTTGACCATAAACATGTGCTTCATGTTTTATCAACCCCCTGCTGCTCATATAACAGTTTTCAATAAACCATCACATTCACCAAAAAAATTCTGAATTTCTTCTCTTTTTAACAGGAGAAGTGTATGCGCATGCACAAGGGATGTTTGACAGCAGCATGTATGGGCAGTTGCTTTCCATCATCAATTCTGCTATCAAAGAAGCAAAGATCACTCAAAACAACTTTGAAGCTGAATTTGTGAGTGTGCTAATCTTTGCATAAGTTGGATGCTAGCAATTTACTATCATATATTCGTCTCTTACAGCATATCCTACTTTCATTTCTCTCTACTGAAAATTGCTTTGTATTTAGATGACATTGCTATAATTGGTATATTATTAAATGTGAAATGTTGTAATAGGAAGCAATGAAAATAATGAACAAAAAATACTCAATTAAGGCTAAAGGCTCAATACTTATAATTACTTGGGTTAAATGGAAGAAATAACAAAGCATTTTTGCACTGTCATTTTTCTAGAATCCTTCATGAGTAAGGTAAAGAACATACAATACACTATTAGAAGAATATTATCATACATGTGGAAGCCATTACTGTGATATTATAGGAGATTCTTAATCTATAGAAATATCTACAAAATAATGACGATAAAAAACATATATTTTGCTTATTATTAAAAACATATATTTTACAGGGACACATACCACCTGTACAACGTGTAGTATTGGACATCATCCCACAATTAAGTCCACCTGAACACCTTCCATCATTATGGGCAGTCTTCTTCCAAAAGCTCTTGCAATATCTTCCAAATTCTGATTCTTCAGAAGGAGATGCTGCAAATCGTGTTGAATCAAGGGGCTCCATTTTTGGTATTCACTAAGATGCTTTTATTTTTTGCTTTTGTTTTTGTTTGTTTGAAGCTAAAAGTTTCAAGTATTATCTCCCACAGATGGTAGGAAGATGAGTGATGTGACTAATGGAACCACTTTTAGCGAAAAAATTCAAGTATCTTCATCTTCAAGCTTTGATTCAAAAAAAGCCCCTGCAATCACCATCTCAAGTGATTTATTTGCTGAAAAGCTTGTTCCTGTGTTGGTAGATTTGTTCTTACAGGCTCCAGTAGCTGAAAAGGCTGTTACTTTTCCTTACATTATTCAAGCCCTTGGAAGGTAAAGTAAAAACATATCTATTGCTATCTTTTAGTTACATTTAATCCTATTTATTAATTATTATTACATCAATACAGGTGCATGATAACAAGAAGAGAAAACCCTGATGGTGGACTTTGGGGACTAGCTGTCAAAAGCTTCAACCAGTTACTTGTTGATGACATCAGCAAATTATCACAAGACATAAGCAGCATCAACAGTAACAATAACAAGCCTGCAAGAATTCGGCTTTGGAAAGAAGTTGCTGATGTGTATGAGATATTCCTTGTAGGCTATTGTGGACGTGCTCTTCCTTCCAGCTCACTTGCTGCAATATCAAAGGAGGATGATGAATCCCTTGAAATGGAACTTTTAGATGTTTTGGGAGACAAAGTTCTCATGTCAGACATCGATGCTTCTCCTGATGTAACTTCCTTTCACCATTCTACTTATATATTTAACAAAATGGCCCCTATCTTTCACAAAATTACAGAAATATTTCATATCATGGTCCATGCGTTTCATAAAGCCTCAGAAAATAGCCCCTGCAGTTCACAAAGTTACAGAAATGGACCCTGCGTTTCACAAAATTATAGAAATGCTAGAATATTTTATTAAATGGTCCCTGTATTTCACAAAGTTGCCGAAAATAGCCCCTGCAGCTCACAAAGTTACAGAAATGGACCCTGTGTTTCACAAAATTATAGAAATGCTAGAATATTTCATAAAATGGTCCCTGTGTTTCACAAAATTGCTGAAAATATCCCATGCAATTCACAAAGTTACAGGAATAGACCCTGTGTTTCACAAAACTACAGAAATGGTCCCTGCCTAATAGAAAAATACAGTAATGGTTCCTCTGTTTCACAAAATTACAGAAATGGTCCCTATACTTTGAAAATTGCTTTATATGTGGGTGACATTGCTATAATTTGGTAGATTCTTTAAAGTACAATGTTCTAATAGAAAGAAACTAAACTAAAGATATTATTATAAACAAAAAAAAATATGTTGCTATTTCTTGCATTTAGCAGTAAAAATACTTTTTTTTGGGTTTATTATAGCATTCTGCTATCACTTTCTTCTACTAGATCATTTGATTTTCAATTTTTTTTTCTTAATAAGGCATTGTACTCTGCAAAATCTACCTAGTTGCAGCATTGTACTTCAAATTCTTTGTTAGACATTATACTTTGAAAAATATACCAGCAGTGAAAATTGGTTTGTATTCATATAATAAAGTTGTTTTCAGGGTTAAATGCTATAAAGGGTATTTTGGTGATTTGACATAAAATTACATTCGGATTCCTTTATTGACAGATCTTGGAACGGTTGATAATTACCCTTGACCGATGTGCTTCTCGCACATGTTCTTTGCCTGTTGAGACAGTTGAACTTGTGCCTCCTCACTGTAGCAGATTCTCTCTCACTTGCTTACATAAGTTGTTTTCCTTGAGCAGGTATTTAATATTTATGACTTCCAACCTTTCATCTCTTCTCAAATAGTTTTTTTTATTGATTTTGAGTTATTGGAATATATATATATATATATATATATATATATATATATATATATATATATATATATATATCTATCTATATATATATATATATATATATTTATTTATTTATTAAATGCCTAATAACATCAGTCTTGCTCTTTCTTTCCAAATAACACTTTTACCTACATTGGTTCTGGTTCTGGATAAATAATTTCTAAAACATAGTCAATGATGAAAACACTAATCCTATGATTATTGCTATTAATGCTTTAGCTAAGCATGATTCTGTAATGAGGTGCAAAACAAAAAAATAAGAAATATTACAATTAGGTCCCTCCATGTTTTGCACCCAATCCCCATAATGGGGGATTGTTTAAGTATCTTATTGTTTTACTGGATGCTTATGTTTTGTGTTTCTCAGTTACAACAATGAAGCTAACAACTGGAACCCAACTCGAAGTGAAATAAGCAAAATTTCTGTCATGATACTTGTGACAAGATGTGAATACATACTCAAGAAGTTTTTGACTAACGAAAAGGAATTAGGTGCGTAATCAAAATCTCTATAAAAATTCCAACTTTTTCTCCCACTCAAAAAGACATAAATGCCCTCCTCAGCCATGTAGCAAACACAAGCAAAAGTGAAAGGTTTGTAATTGTATTATAAGTTATGATAAGATTTTTGTTTGGATTATTATTATATTATGAAAAGGTGAAAAGGCGTTTCCAGCAGCAAGAATCAGTGAGATTGCTTTTGTACTCCAAGAGATGGCGCGTGTTGTCTTGCATCCAAAAACAGCTTCAGTTCTTCCATTGCATCCACTTTTGAAAGGCGGTCTCTCGGAGGAGAATCCCGGTCAACGTGCACATTTATTAGTCTTATTTTCCCCCTTATGTGAGCTCGTTAAGTCCAGGTAAATTACAGAAACGATCCCTGTGGTATAGTGGAAGTTACAACTTTAGTCCAACTTTGCATTTCCTTACATGGACAAAAATACTAAAGTTAGAAATATAAGTTTGTTTCTTGATATTGGAATTAATTTATTGTTCAGGAATTCTCGAGTTAGAGATCTGGTTCAAGCTTTACTTAGACTCGTGAGTACAGAACTCGGACTAGATAAAATTTGCTTGACAAACTGAGAGAGGATTTAATTTGTACACGTGGTAGTTTTGATCTTGGCTTGGCTTTCTTTCTCAATTATTTTATTAAAATTGTATTTTAATTTTTGATTTTCCTTGTGTATTTGTAATTTATTCATATAATAGAATGTAGGCGTGATTCGTGATATGATTTAAACAATTAGAGTGTAGTCGACTCTAGAATGTTTTTTTTTCTCTCTTATTATTCACATACCCACAATCTATATATGTTTTCAATTGTTTTTTTATTTGTTTGGAGTAAACGAATATAATGACGCCCGGTAGATAAAATATGATAGTTGGATGTAGGGATCATTTGTATTGTTGCTATGTGTAGTCTTTTTAGGGTACTAAATTACAATCAAATTCACCACATTTGCCATATAAGAAAAGACATTACAAAAGAACAACATATTACATGCCAATTATCGAAAATACCATTATATTACTTTTTGTGTATTAAACCAAACAGTTTAAAGGATAATGTTATAGAATGAAAACCAATAATACTATTATATTTGCTTAATCTTATCCAATAGGGCGTGTAAACTTTTATTTTTTGTTTTATTATACTACTTGTTATGTGAACCATAGTTGGGTTTATTTTTTCCAAGTTTGTTTCTTTTGATTTGTATTTTCAATTCCGCATTGAACATTTCTTTTTGATTTCGTTTTTTTTTTCAGATGTCATACTGAGTGCCTTTTTTTTTTCTCTGGGTTTTTGTTTTTTAGAATGTCCTCAATGAAAAGATGAGATAATTGAGGTTAATATTCATACCGATGGTATGTTAGATGATACTAATCCATTCTTGACTGAGCTTTGTCCCTTTGTAAAGCAAGCACACACAAGATGAAGAAGAGGAAAAATATGAAGGAAAACACTAACCAAGCTAGCCATTTTCTTTATTTTATTTTTTTTATTGTCATTCTCATCATACATGTACGCTGTAGTTACTTCCGAGAGCCAGCTTGTCATTATCCTTACCAGCCAAACCTGTTTATGGCAAATACGGAGGATGGGGGTCGATCGAGAAATGAATTGAGGAAT
Organism: Lactuca serriola; assembly: GCF_051521515.1. NCBI lineage: Eukaryota > Viridiplantae > Streptophyta > Magnoliopsida > Asterales > Asteraceae > Lactuca > Lactuca serriola. Next base: position 296,194,911 of record NC_136411.1, read on the forward strand.
GTAAGTAGAATGTGGTCTGATGAAAGAAAAAATTGGCCTGGTGCAAAATTTGTTTGATCCAACGCAAAAGGTTTGTCTGATGCAAAATGCTATAATTGACATTAAAGTTAAAGTAAAATACTATAATCGACATAAAAATTAAAATGAAAGGTTATGATTGACATTAAAACGTAAGTAAAATGAATACATATATGACGGTATAATTGGTTGTGGTAACATTGAAACCAAAAATAAAAGGTTTATAGCTCAATTGGGTAGGATTAAAAGTTCAACTTAAAAAAAAGAATTTTCTAATAAAATCATTATATTTTGACGTCATATATATATATATATATATATATATATATATATATATATATATATATATATATAGAGAGAGAGAGAGAGAGAGAGAGAGAGAGAGAGAGAGGTTCAATAATTAACCAAGGAACCAATTTTTTTTTTCAACTTTTAGGCTTATGTTTTATCAAAAAAAAAAAAAAAACTAAAAATATAGAAATTCATAACTTTTTATCCTTTTTCCAATGATATCAAATTCGATTATTTTTTTTTACGTCAAATTCATAATGTGAATTTTTGAAAATTTACAACATGAATCCGGATTCACACGGTGAATCCGAAAAATATTTTTCACATTCACAATGTTAATATATGAATTTAGATATTTTTTGATTTTTTTCGATAAAGAATAAACTTTAGAAATTGAAAAAAAGATTTGGTTCCTTGAAGAACCAATAATGTGACATCCCCAAAATCATGGCCAGAAAAGACCGGTTTCATTTATGCTTTTAAAATAATTTCAGAATAAATCCTTTTGATTTAAAAGAGTTGCGGAAGTTGTTTCCAAAAACAAAGTATGATAAAATAATATTTACCAAAACATTTCATAAAGAAATGTATTTTCATTATATAATCAAAACTCGGGATTTCATGTTACGATACAGAAACAGAAGCATAAACAACAAAAGATAGACCATACAACAGTTACATATAACAACTGGTCTAATAAACAAAATAACTTGATGATTCATCCATTTTATGCGCTAGCGCCACTACCTGTAATACAAATAAACTGAGTGGGTCAGGCTTGGGAGCCTGGTGAACATATAGGGTTTTCAACTCGCAATAAATAATTATATTTAATTTCACCAACCAACAATAACCCGATTACCCATTCCCGTTATCCTCACTTTACGTCCCTAAAATAACATCTATCTCAAGGGATGAGACACATACACATAATACGTATTTCATAGAGAATAAATCATATCTATGAGATAGAAGAAAGTGAATATACATTCACACATATAACAACAAAATATACACATAACACGTATTTCGTATAAAATACTTCATAATTATGCGTTAGAAGAAGGTAACTACACGCTCACATGATCAGAAGATGATCGGACAGAACTACGACTTGTAGAAGTAATATTCTTCGGTAGATCTGGAAGATCTTCACAAAAACCGGGCTTCTCGTGGGTAGAGCTTCGACTCGGGAATTGCACTTCTCAGTATCTTCGGGGCTTCGGGACTTTCTTCGGGGCTCGGGAATAATATCAGGGCTTCGTGGTATAAGTTGCACGCAAAACGAGGAAAATTGGGGAGAGAAAGAAAGAATTTTGGCAAAAGAAATCGGCAGCCTCGCATGCCCTTTTATAGCAGCGAGACCTCGAGCTACGTTGGGCGTACCGAGGCCTTACGCTGGGCGTACTCTAGATAAGGCTTCCACGTGGCGAACTTCGGGTGGGGGAACGTGGCCTCTTCTGGACCGAGGAAAACAGCAGTACGCTGTGCGTACCCATCTCGTACGCTGGGCGTACCTCGCATCCCCAGGCTCTCTTCGGATAAGCTTTGGTATGCGTGCCACGATCTTAAAAAATTCATAACCTTTGCATACGAGCTCCGTTTTCGACTTTCTTTATATCTACGCGTAGGTGAGACTACGCTCTACAACTTTCGTTTAGACTCCGTCGTCTAATTTTGATTTATTTTTATTATTTATGGTTAGTAGGCCGGGATAGGAAAACTCCGTTATAAATTCATAACTTCTTCATCTGACGTCCGTTTTTGTTTGTCTTTTCACCATTGCACTACTATCAACGAGATCTTCGATTCTCGTTTAGATTTTTTCGACCAACAATCACTCGATCTCGAATTCGAGTTTTGGGTTGCATACTGCTAAGCTGAAACTTAAAAAAATCATAGCCTCCTCATACGAAGTCAGATTTAGGCATTCTTTTTATGCATGCTCTCGGTTTAACGAACACTACAAAATTTGTTTAGATCACTAGGGCTAAATATCGCTCTATCTTAATTTTGTATTTTACGTCATTCAACGTCATGCCGGTTCTGTCACGAAACTTCGACAGATCATAACTTCTTCGTTATAACTCGGATTTCGGCATTCTTTATATATTCGGAAAGCTCGTTACGACCACTACGTCTTCATGTATCAATATCGGGCTTATCTAACATTTATTTTTCACGCTTATTTTCATTCTTAATTCATTTAAGACACACAATTAAGCACAAGACACATAATACTCAAATAATACACTTCTATTATTTCAAAATGGGTTACAAAGGTTAACCTAGACTATTACATCAACATTAATGACAAGCCCAGAAACACAGACGTTACAATTCTCTTCACCTTAGAATGATTTCGTCCTCGGAATCACACATCAACAAACAAATGCGGGTAGTGACTCATCATGTCACTCTCCGTCTCCCAGGTGAGATTTGGCCCATTCGTGTGTTTCCATCGGAAAAGCACTAACTCGACGATCATGCGTCGCAACTTCTTAGTCTTTCGGTCAACGATTGCCTCTGGTTCTTCAATCAACCTTTTGTTCTCATCAATTCTCAACTCCGAAAGTGGAATTATGTCGGGAACTCCTCCCGTGAACTTCCTCAATTAACTCACATGGAAGTGTTATGAATTCCATTCAGTTCTTCTGGTAGTTTGAGCTTGTAAGCTTGGTTCCCAATCCTTTGAAGAACTTTAAACAACCCAATAAACCTTGGACTCAACTTTCCCCTTTTACCAAATCTTATAAGTCCCTTCCACGGCGAGTGTCACACCCCAAAACCGGAATGGCAGAAATGTTTTGGGGTGGATGACGTCATGTCAAGTATCACAACATATGCAATATAGTAATCAAAGTACAACAACCATTGCATTAATAGTAATAGTTTTACATAAGTTACATTTCATGGAGACATTAAAGTAATACAGAAACTAGTATAGATGCAGCTCGGTACTAAACTGTCTTCAACAAAAGCTCCTGGGATGTACCTGTCTATTGCTGACCTGAGAATACAAGTTATTTTAAAAGCGAGTATCAACATTTTTATAAATGCTGGTGAGTTCATAAGTATTTAGTGTCATTTGTGTAAGTAAGCATTTTATCCAAAATAACTTTATAAAAAGTAGTAGTTTAGAGTCTACAGTGTATTAGAGTCCTTTCCAAATTTTCTAATTAAAATCAGTCTTCTACCAAGACTCGACAGTGTTATGTTTTAGAGAGAAATTTTCCCTGAAATGTTATCATTACCAAAATACGGTATTTGACTTTAAAGAAAGTAGGAGATTATCACTAGTAAAAGTACTAAGGGAAAATAACATATGCCTCAGCAGAAAATACTGCTGACTAAGGCAAATAAATCATAGACTCCAGGAGAGTATCGACTGAATGATACGCCTGGATCAGTCTAACAAAAGGAAACACAGACCCCAGACGGTATCAAATGTACGATACGACTAGCAAGGTCTAAAACAAAGAGTGATCCTAAGAGTTTTGTTTTAAGAATACAGTGTTAATTCTCGTTACCTTAAGGCCATGAACTATAAGGTAAACATGGAGATACTCGTAACCATACTGATTGACATTGGAGTACTTGACGCCCTCCAAGCTTCGGAATAAATGTGACATTTATCACCCCTTGGCTTGGTAGGCCGTGGACTGTAGCTAGCAGTCAGGGTGCGGGAGTGTCAGTCTCGTATAGATCTATACACACAATGCCCGCTCTCCCTACAAGAGACTCTGGTTACCAACTCGACAACGGGGAGATCCGTGTCTTGAAGATGCATCTCGGATTCTGAATTATATTAGAGGCGTTGGAGAAATGATATAGACTTGCGTGTGAACTGACTCCTGTGGAATTCTCGTACTAGAAAGAGTGAATAGAGCTTCCTAACTATTCCTATAATAGTTACTAGTGTCCCCGATCTACGAGTGACGAGTGGGAGGATGCCCTTGCTACCCAAGGAACATGAACTGGCCGATGTAAACCTTTATGTCTATACATGTATACATGATATATAATTAATGATTAAACGACCTTCGGACGGATATCCGATCCCACCAGACCACATCCAAACGAGGAAAAGGAAATAGGGCGAACTAGCCTTCCTAAGTCCTTTAAAAATTATTTATATAACTATACAAGTACAGGCATGCATTTAACGAAGTAGAAGCGTTTAACGAAGTAGAAGCGTTTAACGAAGTAGAAGCACTTAATGAAGTAGTAGCATCTAACGAAGTAGAAGCATAGAAGCATGGAAGAAAACTTTAACGAAAACTTTGGAAAACCTTTACACTTAAGAAAATCATGACTTGATATCCTTTTGTAAAATAAGTTTGAAGACCTTTAGAAATCCTTGAAAATCTATCATAAACAAGTTTTGAATATAACTTGGATAAAACAATATAAGTAAAGAAAAACCTTTGTTTAAAATACTGCTGTAACTAGTTTTGAAGTAAAACATACAGCGCGAGATTCAATTTGAGAAAAGATTTAAACAAGTAAAGACGTTTTGGAAAACCATTTATAGTACCATACTTGGTAAAACAGCTGACCGTGTAATAAATCCTTGTGCATGCGGGTTATCAATCACATAAGATTGATATGATAACTAGCATGTTTTAACTTGTATTCCCCCATAAAAGCATGAAAAAACATTTAAAAGGTTAATTCAGGGGTATGAACTCACCTATTGTAAGCGGATCGGACGAAAGTGCCGGTTGGGTGCTCGGTGTCAAGTAAAGACTTGAACACACTTAGTGACCTATTAACATATGATGACATATGTTTAGATACAATTAGTAAATAAAATACTAATTTAAACACGTATGCACGTCCTAACATGCGGAAAACACTTTGGTCAAGTGCTAGGAGTGTCCCAAGTAACATCTAAGGGAGTGTATGGCCTAGTTAGGGAGTTTACTCTTCAAGAGTAAACTCTTTATAGAGTTTACGGCCCTAAGACCTTATCCCCATGAGTTTACGGCCGTAAAATCAAGTGTGGTGTGTTCTTTGATGCATTAAGGTCTTATAACACGTGTGGAACTAGGCTAGGTTCAATTCTAGGTCATAGGAAGGGCTTAAGGCCTCATATGGACCATTTTAGGGAGTTTACAGTTCATGACCACTCCTTGAGGAGTTTACGGCCGTAAACACATGAGTTTACGGTCATAAACTCATGTTAGCCCATTCCTTTTGTTGTTTGGTGGTTCTAACTCATGCATGCAAGGTTCTAGTCACTTATATGAACATAGGAAGGTGTTAAAGGCACTTAAACACCTTGGAAAGGTGTTTACGGTCTATGAAGATGTTCTTGGGGAGTTTACTACCTTAAACACATGAGTTTACGGTAGTAAACTCATGTTGTCCATGAATCCTATGTTTTGGTGCATCAAACGAAGGATTACAAGGCTCTAGGCACTCATGGAAGCTTTTGGAGGTGTTTGAGGGGTAGTTTAACACCTTAAAAGGTGTTTATGGTCCTTGAAGATGGGTTTATGGTCTAAGAATGTTCTTAGACCGTAAACTCATGTTTACTCCCCATTTTTTACAATTTTGGTGTTCTAAGTCCTTTCAGGCAAGTCTCTAAGTCATTGCTAAGCATTAGAAGTGGTTTGGAAGGGTTTTTGAGCATTAAAACCCTATTTATGAGTGTTTACGGTCCATGAAGGTGTTCTTGGACCGTAAAATCACGTTCTTGAGGGTTTTGGGTAATTTAAACACGAATTTGTAAGTTAAATGAGCTAAACAACAAGTTAGGGTAGATCACTTATTAGTTTGGGGGTTGAAGGAGGCGATTTTGGAGCAAACCCGATTTGTAGAGAGAGAAAGTAGAGAGAGAGTGTGTCTAAGGTGGGAATGAAACCCACTCAACCCTTATATAGGGTGGAGTTTATGGCCTGGTTGGGGGTTCACCTGACAGCAACCGCGAACGGGTTTTTTCACGACTATCGCTAATCACGACAAATTTTAAAATTATACCGCATTAATTTTGGTTCGCTTGACGAATATTATTTAAAATATTCCAACGGGTTTAAATCCGGTCAAAAATATTTTCGGAATAAATTTGGCTAATTTTTGACGTAATTAATTTCGACGTTAAAACTAACGGAAATTTTTGGGTTGTCACATCATCCCCCCGTTAGAGGGAATTTCGTCCCGAAATTCAGGTTTAGGCAAGGAAGTAATCATGAATAATCGGGTAGAGGTACGAGGGTACTTCCTATTTGGTTGGTCCTCGCGCTCCCACGTGAACTCTGGCCATTGCTTGGCGTCCTAACAACCTTCACTTACGGGATGCGGATTTTGATTCGTGCAGTTAGCGATTCCTACAGGTTCTTCTATGAAGTTAGGGTTCCCAATGGTTTCTAACAAGATGAGTGGGATACAAGTGTTAGGTCCAGCTTAGTGTTGCGTCTTTTGGGCTCGTTAGCTAGTCCAAGTTTTGTCTCCGGTATGGGCCTGTCCATCCGTGAGTTTTATGTAGGGTTTATTATAAATAGATGCTTGCATGCATCCTAGAACGAAATGATTAGAAAAGATTAGAAAAGATTAGATAAGTATTTTCAAGCGTATTCATCGTTCTTATTTTTTGTAACCCTAGAATCCTCTACAGTGGAAGTTCTTAGTCGAGCTCTGCTGAGGATTGAGTAATCGAATCATTCGACTCATTCAGATCCATACTTGTGTTTTATTTCACTGTTTTTACGTTCTTTATTTACCTGTTACAAAGATCTAATCGATCGAAGAGTTTTTATAACTCATCAATTGGTATCAGAGCAGGAGGCTGTGTAATTCATACATATCTTTTCTGTGAAAGAGTTTACGATTAGGGTTATTCCGCATTAACTGATATTTATTGAGCCGTCATTCCATAGTTGACGTAACTCAACATTTATTTGTTTTGCCCTAATATTACATATTACAAGTCTGATCTTTCAAACAGGTTAAACGATCAAGCATGGACGAGTCTCAATCTAATCCTATCAACATCTCAAATAGCATTGGATCAACGATGAAGATTCCTATTCTATACACCCAGGATTATGAAGTATGGGCGCATCATTTTGAAGATTATGTCATCGGATCTGAAGATAATGGATATCTTATTTGGGAAGCAATCGTGTCTGGACCATTTGCTCACTCAGGAACATCTAAAATCATTAAAACTCAGAAAGAGTATAATGATCTGTTAAAAGATGTTAAAGACGTTGCTCAAGACGAAAAGGAAAAGTTTCAGTGCAACATTAAAGCATTGAGACTGATCCGATTCGCTCTTCAATCTGATACATTTAGGTTGGTGAGTTCCTGCAGTACCGCTAAAGAAATCTGGGATAGGTTGCGAGAGCTATATTCCACAGATGAAGATTTGTAGCATTCCATTCAGACGTTGCTTTTGTCTGAGTTTGGTGAATTTAAGCAGAATTCTGATGAAACTGTTACTCAGACGTTCAATCGCTTCAATCATCTTCTTAGCAAGATGATAAAACATGATATAGAAAGGAAGCTGATTGAACAGAAGGTCACCTTTTTGAATGGCCTAAGATCTGAATGGAGAGCTGTTGTGTCTACAGTCAAAGCTCATGAGCAGTTCAAGTCTTATTCGCTGGCAAAGCTGGTGGGAATTTTGAAATCCCAAGAAAAGATTGTCATGCAAGAGAAGAATGTGGTCTCAAGTTTGGGGTCCTTGGCCCTCTTGTCTAAAAGCAAAAATGTGGTAGAAGATGAAGATCTAAACCTAGAAGACTATGATCTTACTTCTGAAGATTATGCAATGATGGTGTCTAATCCAAAGAGGTTTATCAAGAAAAGGTTCCCTACCAATAAGAACCGAAATTGGCAGGGAAGCTATAGTTCTGAAAAGGTTAGAGAGGAGCCGAAGACACAAGAACCAAAGAAAGAGGCGAAGGTTGATGGAGATTCTGGTGTGAACTGTTACTACTATGGAGGAAAGAACCATTATGCCAAAGACTATGTTCTGAAGAAAATAACAGAGAAAGATGAAGAAAAAGATGAAGAGGCTGTCTTGATGAAAAAGCTGGAAGAGATCAAGAGGAGAAAAGCTGCTACTAACCCTTCTATGAATGCTCTTATTGTACAGGGTTCGGCAGAAGATGACGAGTTCGGTGGCGTGCATGTATGGTCTACCGACTCAGAGGATGATGAAGTGAGAAGGCCTTCACATGGAAAGGCATAAGTTGCAAGAGGTGACGAAAGCAGTGGGAAGTGTTTGATGGTGACTGATGTATCTCACATGAGGGGATACAATACAGATGGCGGAAATGAGGACACCAAGGAGCGAGAGGACTTATGCTTCACAGCAAAACCTCTCAGTGTGTAGATCAATGAGCTTGATGAATTGATCAAGAAGGTACAATCACTTTTTGTTTCATTCAAAGTCCCACATAAATCATATGAAAAAGAATTAACTAGCATAAATTCAAGAATCTCAAATCTGGATAGTTGTTTAACTCAAACACGGGTCACCAATTCTAACCTAACTGACCAAATAAGCAGGGTGTCATCCAAGAGTGAGGAGCGAAGGATGTGGATAGAGCTGAAGGAGTCGGAGCTGATTAAGTCTAAGGACAAAAACATTTATTTACAAAGAGACAATTTAAAACTTTTAAAACAGAGAAATGTTTTTTGTTTAATTGCTAAACGTCTTTATGCTAACATCACTCAACTGCATCTGAACTGTGAAATAGGGCAGAAAATTCATCGCATGATTTTGCCCTTCCTTGAGTTTAAGGAGGATGAAATCGATGCTGAGGCATATAACTGCGAAAGTGTTGTTTCGTCTGATGATGTAAATCCCACTTACATGTATGGTCTGGACAAAATAGAATCTTTCATAAAGTCCAAAGACCATAAGGACATGCTGAAAAACCTTTTGGATGAAAATGATAAGCTGAAACTAAGGACCGAAACTATACAAAAATTTGACTCATTGAATGCCAATTTAAGTTCAGAAAATAAAATTGATGTTGAAAACGCGTCTGAACTTAACGAGGACGATGATATGAGTGTAATTTCTATAGAGGATGAAGTCGACTGTTCTGAGTTTGTCAAGAGCGAACCCGAAAACCACAAAAATCTTATTTCTGAAAATTCTGTGGAGTTTGCTCGATTGTCCCAAAATAAGTCCCCGATTCTAGAAGAAAAGGTTGTTGTGTACCAAAAGGTGAGAACAACGCCAAATCAGGTATATAAGGTCACAGGAGTAACCGAGCATCAAACAGCCGAACTCACTGCCATAGTGAACGAAGATAATGCAGATGGCTGTGATGAGTTTTTCTGGTCTGCTCCTATAGATAATGCCGACGAAACTGTTGGTCTATCTGAGCGGACGTCCTGGAAAACCAAAGGCAGATATGTACCAGAGCCACTGAACAAGCCTGACAACTTCGACGTGCCAAGCACTAGTGGTACATAAGAAGTTCCTGTAGAAGAAGTCACTTCCACAAGTGAAACATCATCTGTGAAAAGTGAACTGGCTGACAAGAGGCAGAAGAAAAAGGCTAACATCTACAAACAACCGAAACAAGTGAAGAATCAAAAGCAACAAAGGAATCAAAGATACAAAAAGAATCTCTCTGAGCGAAAGCAATTTTGGCGCTCTCAAAACAATCATTTCTCTTATCACGATAAGAATTCAAAGCAAGAGAAAAAGGATTTCAGGCCACATGAGGAACGGAACCGAAAGGACAGGTTCAGTTCAGAGAGCATAAGCAACCGAAAGGACAGATTCGGTTCAAACAACAACCGAAAGGACAGGTTCGGTCCCGAAAGCAATAGCTACCGAACGTCCAGGTTCGGTCCCTACAATGACCAAAAACAAAAGGGTCATAATGAACCGTAAGTCAGAAGAAATTCCCATTCTAATTCTTCTCATTCTCGATCCTCTTTTAAACCTAATCCTGTTCCTACTCAAAGTTCAAAATCATCAAAGGATTTGAAAGGAAAAGCGAATATTTCCTCTGTCAAGGATGACCGAAAGCAGTCTAAGGCCCAAACGTCAAAACCTGAAACCAAAACGACTGTAGTTAATTCTAACAAAATCAAAGTATACACCATTAAGAAGAAAGATGAAACAACATTAATAAAAAGAACATATCTTGTTGATGTTTCTCTTACTATTCCTGTTCCTGTGAAAGGATCACGTGGACCCAAGAAACTTTGGGTTCCTAAATCTGCTTAATTTTTGTAGGTTATTAGTGACGAGCAGTTCGACGAAGAATGGTATATTGACAGTGGTTGCTCACGTCACATGACAGGGAGGAAGGAGGAGCTAAGGGAGTTTCGATCTCTTCAGAATGGTGGGAATGTCAAGTTCGGGAACAACTCATATGGAACGATAAAGGGTTATGGCATGATAACCAATGGTGACTTCACCATAAGAAAGGTGGCGTACGTTGAAGGGCTACAACATAATCTCGTCAGTGTATCTCAACTGGTAGGAGGTACCGGTCTCAAAGTTTCATTTGACGATGAGGGCTCAAAAATCATAGAAAAGCAAACAAAGAGAGTGATTCTCAAATCAGAACGCAAAGGCGAAATGTTTCCTCTCAATCTCAAACCTATCAAAGGAAACCTAACTATATGTCTTCTATCCAAAGCACATTCTGACGAAAGCTGGTTGTGGCACCGAAGGCTCTCACACCTTAACTTCAAAGACATCAACAAGCTTGTCACAGGAGGTCATGTTAGGGGTCTCCCATTGCTCAAGTTTGATCTAGAACATTTGTGTGTTGCGTGTGAAATGGGGAAGCAGAGTCGTCAAAGTCACCCATCCATTATAAACACTAAAGTTGTTGAACCACTTGAGTTACTTCACATTGACTTATGTGGTCCATCATCTATCGAAAGCATTAGCGGTAGCAAGTATATTCTTGTTATTGTTGATGACTTTTCACGTTTTACATGGGTGTTCTTTCTGAAGCACAAATCTAAGGCCACTCTCAAGCTAAAGACGTTTATTAAGCAGATTGAAGTGCAACTGAGAAAAGTCGTTCGCAACATCAGGAGTGACAATGGACTGGAGTTCAAAAACAAAGAATTTGAAGACTTTTTGGCAGAAAAAGGAGCCAATCACAACTTCTCAGCCCCCTACACCCCTCAACAGAACGGTATTGTCGAAAGATGAAACCGGTCCTTGTGTGAGGCGGCCCGAACAATGCTAAGTTTCGCTTCTCTTCCTTTATATTTCTGGGCTGATGCTATTGCTGCAGCATGTTTTACGCAGAACAGGTCCTATCTCAACAAGCATTTTTCTCTTACTCCTTATGAGATCGTAAACAACAGGAAGCCGAACGTAAAATTCTTCCATGTATTTGGTTCACGATGCTTCATCTTCAACTCCCAAGAACATCGTAACAAGTTCGACGTTAAAGCTGATGAAGGAATTTTTCTAGGATACTCACTTACTTCAAAAGCGTACCGGGTTTTAAATAAGCGTTCGAGGAAGATTGAAGAAACGTATTATGTGACTTTCGATGACAGCTACGTCAAGAAGCTAAAGGCCACTGAAGAAGCAATTGGAGAGATTTTCACTCAAACAGGTCAAGTCACGACCTCGATTGCTAATTTGTTTGAACAGTTTGTAGAACTATTTGATGAACCAGAGAAAGCTACTCTCTCGGAAGCCATGGCAGCAGACAACAAAGTCGACCATCTGAAGCAAATCGTCGAAGATGCCGCTAAACGAATGGGTGAAGGAGAACATGTTCCAAACGAACCTCCAAAGCATGGTGCTTCAGTTGAGGGGGAGAATCCACCTCCTTCAAAACAACCGAGCTCACAAATTGAGGGGGAGAATTCCATTTCAGTTCCACCCGAAAGCTCAGTTCCACTCGAAAGCTCAGTTCCACCCGAAAGCTCAACTGCACCCAAAAGCTCAACTGCACCCGAAAGCTCAACACCACCCGAAATTCCTGTAGCACCAGAAAGTCTAGCTACACCGGAAAGCTCATCAGTCGAGGGGGAGAATGCCGATATGTTCTACGACGACGATATTCAATCTGAATTGGAAGAAATGGTCACTGCTGAATTGGATCCATCCTATGATCCAAATTACCCTCCTCTTGTTAAGTGGACCAAAGATCATCCTGTATCTCAGGTAGTGGGTAATGTCTCTGAAAAGGTCCTGACCCGATCTCAACTAAAGGCAAAGCAAACATCTCTATTCTCCAAAGTAGAGTTCTGCATGTATAATTCTTTCGTCTCAAAAGTTGAACCAAAGACAGTGAATACTGCTCTTGATCACTCTGATTGGGTTCAAGCTATGCAAGATGAACTCAACGAGTTCGAAAGAAACAAGGTTTGGCGCCTCATTCCAACTCCTAAAGATGCCTCAGTTGTTGGTCTCAAATGGGTATTCAAAAATAAAATGGACAAGGAAGGCAATGTGATTCGAAACAAAGCTCGTCTCGTGGTGAAAGGATACAGCCAGGAGGAAGGAATTGACTATGAGGAAACTTTTGCTCTGGTAGCGAGGCTGGAATCTGTTCGAATATTTCTGGCCTATGCTGCACACAAGAACTTTAAGGTCTACCAAATGGACGTGAAATGCGCCTTTCTGAACGGAGAACTTGAAGAAACAGTTTACGTGGAGCAACCTCCTAGGTTTTTTAATGAAAAGTACCCCAATCACTGTTATATTCTGGACAAGGCGGTTTACGGTCTAAAACAAGCACCTAGGGCATGGTATGAAACGCTAACCAAGTTTTTAAAGATGTCAAAATTCAAACAAGGTTCGGTTGACCCAACCTTATTTCGTAAGAAGGAAGGTAACCACCTTATGATTGTTCAAATCCATGTCGATGATATCATCTTTGGCTCAACGAATCCTAGCTTAACAGCTGAATTCAGAAAGCTGATGGAGACTAAATTTGAAATGAGCTCAATGGGTCCGATTAACTTTTTCCTTGGTTTAAATATTAGACAGGGACCCGAAGGCATCTTTATCAACCAGGAAGCTTACACCAAGACTCTTCTTGCTAAATTTGGCATGATGGGAGACTCAAAAGTTAAAGTTCCAATGGCATTCGGCACCAAGCTTACACCATCCTTGGAGAAACCGGCAGTCGATATTACGTTATATCGTCAGATGATTGGTTCTTTAATGTACCTTACTGCTAGTAGGCCTGATATAATGTTTTCTGTTTGTTACTGTGCTAGATTTCAGGCGAATCCTCGTGAACCCCATATGCTTGCTGTGAAAAACATACTCTGGTATCTGAAACGAACCACCTCTCTCGGTTTATGGTATCCATCAAACTCAGGTTTCTTCGTTCAAGCCTACTCAGATGCAGACCTTGGAGGTTGTGGTTTAGACAGGAAAAGCACCACTGGAGGCTGCCAATTCCTAGACGGGAAGTTGGTTAGCTGGCAATCAAAGAAACAGACATGTGTATCTCTGTCTACAGCCGAAGCAGAGTACATCACAGCTGCCTCCTGTACATCTCAAGTGATTTGGATCAAAGCCAGCTCCGGGACTATGGACTCAATATGAAAAAGATCCCACTATATTGCGACTTAGAAAGTGCAATTAGGATCTGTCATAACCTAGTGCAACATTCCAAGACCAAGCATATAGCACTGAGGTATCACTTCATAAAGGATCATGTGGAAGATGGGAACGTCGAAATTCACTTTGTTCGAACCACTGATCAACTGGCCGACATCTTCACCAAAACTCTTCCTGAAGCATCTTTCAACAAAATTCTACAAGGGCTAGGAATGATGGAATCGGAGTCAGTACCAAAGACTACTTCTCAAAATTAAAAGTTGGAAGCGAAGTAGACTGAACGTTTGCGTTCGGGTCTCATATGTGCCGAAATGAACCGAACGCTCGGGTTCGGGTCTTGTTTTGGTATACCGAAATGAACCGAACGCCCGGGTTTGGTCATATCATCTGCTCGTCGCTTATCACTCAAAGGTAGTTTCTTTGGTTGTAAACCTTTTGTATTATTCTCTCAACTTCATTTCTCTTATTTTCAAAGTTCTGTTCTTTTTCAAACTTATTTTTTTTATCAACCGAAATAGACCGAACGATCGGGTTTGGTTCCAAATTTTTTTTTAAACCGAAATAGACCGAACGCTCGGGTTCGGTTCCAAATTTTTTTAGTGTTTCAATTTTTTTTAAAGTTTTTTTTAAAAATCAAAAATTCCAAAAATATTTTTTTTATCTTATCTTCTTTTCGTGCATTCAAAATCTCCAAAAATACTTTTCTATTATTTTTTTATTATTTTGTTTTGTCTTGTGTCTTATCGTGTTGTGTGTCTATTTGTGGGGAAATCATTTCACTAGTTAAGTGTCCCTTGAAGCATGCTGCTGTATGTGTCCAAAGCCTCACCTGATTCTGAATAATAGCCTTATTGACTTGGTACATACAAATCTTGTCTTCCCAATTAGGCTTTCATCTTTATTCTAATCATGAGCTACCTAACTCTCTTCTCACTTGAGATTAGAGTTTTCTACTTAGTCCCTATTTTAACAGCAGAGGTACTTTGGTTTCTTTACACCATCTACACTACTTCTCCATCTCATTCGCTTCATAAACGTAACCCTTGAGACTCTTAGAAATTACCACTGAGGTTTATGGTTACCCAATTTCTGTGTTTATGATCTTAGCTTCGTGCCACTACGTGCTAAGTGAAACCCACAATTCCATACCTACTATGCATTAACGGTGAACAATAAATTTGCTCTAGCTTTCACTAATGAATTGACGTACTTATCCATGGGGATACAAAGTAAAATCTCTAATTTCCTTTTGAGTGATTTCTATGAAATTGTTAAATCCAATAACATTTCTTCCCTTGGAATCCAGTTTTATTTTTTTTGAGATTTTACATAAACTATTTTATCTAGCCACTTAAATTATTTCAAACCTACTTGTTCAACAGACTACATTGGTCTCACAAGTACTTCGTTCGATTTCTGCCTTATATCAAGATCAGGAATTCTGAATTGAAGCAAAAGCCACCCAAATTAGCCTAATTAAAAAAAGCCTTTCAACACTTCTCAATAAGTGTCTGATCGTTATTTAACGGGAAACCACACAAACACTTTAAAGTCTCTATTGAATTTGAAGGAAGAGATTCGTGCCCGGGATCCTTTGTTTCGTGTCTTTAATGACATCACAAAATCCCACATATGTGTTGCTTTATTCCCTTTTCTTTTACACACTAAGCACGAAAATCTTTTTGATTTTCCAAAATTCTAGTTTCATCAGTTACAAGGCATTTTTTTATGGGATGTGAAGTTATAAAAGGGTTGTGGTTAATATTGATCCACGTGGGCAACTTTTCTTTAAGATGACGTTAAAAGGATAAGATGATTATATGCTGACTCAGGCGGGAGTCCAATCGATTTGATTTTCAAACGGCGCTTGACAGCCAGGCGTGTGAAGAGGAACCGTTTCGTTTCTAAATGGCGCCTGATGGGAAGGCGTGCTAATCGGGACTGACACTCTCTCTCATGCGTGATCATCGGCGCTCATAATTGTCACACATCCATCACTTCCGAAAAACCCTTCGCATTTCCCTCGAAGATTTGGGACAGATTCTTCTCTCTCCTCTACCCACAGTATAAAAGGTAACGTAAACCATTGTTGACCTCTTTACTGCCCCCATATTTCAGAGAGCAAGAATACCTTCAAGCATTCTACTATTCATCATCTCTCCCATCTTCTTAACAACAATGGCGGATTCTTCATCAGTTCATGCTACTTCTCACATCTTGCCGATTCGTCCCTAGCAGAGTTTGATCATCGATCTTACTCCTCAAGTCTACGACGCTTTCATGTTCCCGATAATCGAGTGCCTCGAGTACTCACCGATTGCTCCTGCTCTTACCAAAGTTGAAGCAGTTCCTATGGAGTTCTTATCTCAGATCTTTGCCACTGCTCATTACGACAAGGCAGTCGACAGGATCTTCTTCGATGTGCTTGATCACAAGGCGTCGATCTCCAAGCAACGTTTCTGCTCAATTTTAGGGTTTGAACCTGATTCAACTAGGGTTAACCCTGACTCGATTTCGGTGGGTCATATGTTCCCTATGTTCTACAACATGGGGTACATTGAGGTGCTGACAATGGTCACGAAGTTCAAGAAATCGTGCCTGCCTCCTCAGTGGAATGGGTTGTTTACAGTGCTGTTCAAGGGGCTGTCTGAACGCAGTGCTGGATCAGACGGAGCAAGCCGTCTGTTCATCTCGATACTCTACGGGATCTTCAATGGTATCAACTTGGACTATGGGTCGATCCTTTGGCAATAGATGATTCAGAGTCTGTCTTCTACATCTCGACATTCCGAGATTTCCTATGCTCGTTTTTGGACTCTTATTACAAAATGGGTGATGGACAAGTACCACGTCCCCATTGTTGCAGGTTCCCCAATGTCTTCGATTGGTACTTTCCATACCACGAAGATCATTGTCTCCGATGCCTCCAAATTTCAATTTATTGGCTCAATCCCAGAGTCGATGTATGGAGATGTTCCTACTGACAGCCGGATTATCAAAACATACAAGGAGTTTCGACGCTCTGGTCCGAGAGAGCTTACTCCTGAGATGCTCAAGTCTATTCATGAGGCTGACAAGCCTGCTGCAAGAGGAAAGAAGACTGACAAGGGCAAAGACAAGCAAGTTGCTAAGGGAGAGAAAGGCCCATCTCCCAAGAAAAGAAAAACCACCAAGGCTGTCCAATCCCCTCCGATGAAGAAGAGAAAAACCCAACCAAGGCGAAAGCTGGTTATCGCTTCCTCCTCAAGCGAATCTGAGGGAGAGAGTTCTGACTCTGATGACTCTCCTCGTGGCAACACTCCACCATGATCACCTACTCCAGAAGCTCACTTTTCCACTTCTCCAATCTCTTCTCCACCAGTTACAATTCCTATTTCCATTCCCCCCATAACCTCCACCACTCAAATACCATCTACCTCCATCCCAGTACCCCCACCCATCTTTACAGAAGCAACAACAACAACTGCTGAAGTAAGAACCAACGTATCTGATACGGGGGCTCATACTGACGCACCCAAAGCCACCTCAGCACCCGAACCCACACCAACAACCGAACATACCACCCAACCCGAACCTACCTTTACTACCGAGCCTCCAGCCTCACCACCACCCTCATCTCCTGCTCATGCAGCAGAGAGTGAAGAACCATTCCTCGGCGGAGAGGACATGACCTTTGATTCGGTCTACTATAGTCCATTTCAAGTTCAGAGTGATGACGATGACGATGACGATGCTCCCGTTACCAAGAAGCATCTCAAGGAGATCCACGACAAGATAGATTCGCTCATTGCCTCCTCTTCCTCATCCCAGTCTACCATCTCTGAAGATGCTATTCAGAAAATTGTTGATGCTTTTTCCAAAGCTCATCAAGTCTCTCTTGACTCTGCCACTGCAGCCATTGATGCCTCAACCAAAGCTTGTGAGGCAGCGACCGAAAAAGTCGATAAACTATTTACTGATGCGTCTTCTTTATTACAATCATTACAGGAAACTGCTGAAGCCACCAAAACAAAGCTGGAATCCATTGTCAACCAGCTGGCTACATCAGTTGCATCAGAGCTGAAGTCGTTTGCTTCTCTTCATCAAACTCTCTCAGACGACAACTCAGCTTTCAAGATAACCATTGAGGAGCGCCTCGCCAAGCTTTAAGAAGATCTAGCTGCTGCGAACTCCCTCATGGATGCTCTTGCTAGGAAGACCACCGCTCTTAAGGTCAAGAGTGTTCAACTCTCCCACTCACAAAAGGAGATTGAGTCTCTTTGATCTGAAAGAGAGATAATTTCTTCATGTGTTTCGGATGTCCACTCAGCTATATCCAACATCCTGGAAGCACATGATCCAATACTCAACTATTCTATCAGGCGAACTCTTGCAGAAAAGCTTGCTCCTGCCCTCTCTCTACTAAGCAAGATTGAAGGGCTCCTTGATTTTGTGTCCATTCCGAAACAAGGGGGAGAAAAAGAGAATGTGTCTCAACCGCCTCCTTCTTCAACAGCAACACATACAACCGAACCTCCTCCTACAGGCCAAGCCTCAGGTTCCGGTGTAAAAGACAAGGGCAAGAAAATTGCTAAGGAGAGCGATGATGAAGATAAGGAGACCATTGCCGACCTTCTGAAGAAGCATGGTCGAGATAGAGATTCTGAAATCAGCGCTCGTGTAGCTAGAGAGGCTGAAGAAGCCGAAAGAAGACAGAAAGAAGCTCACGACCTTCTCGAGAGCAGGAAAACTCTTTTTTCCTCCTTGGACTCTTGAGAAGCTGCTGAAAGAAGCCATCGAAACACCCCACATCTTGTGGCTAGAACTGGTGATCTCTCTAGATTGTTCTAATACTATCGATTCTCAGTTCGATATGCCACTGACCCGAAAGGCGTTCGTATTCCATGCCTTTGACAACATTGCTAAGTTCCCTCATCCACATCCAAAAATTGATAGGGACCTAGTCGATTTCTATCTGAGGGCCGCTCAACCACAGTACCAAACATGGCGCGCTCAGAAGATTATCAATGTTCGGGTTCTAAAGCCGTACAGGGAAGGAAACTTCACCAACGTTCGGTTTAAGGTGCTGAGGGGATCTGCCAAGACCGAACATGCCCTCTCGCTTGCTGATCTTCCCAACTTGAATCCACACGATTGGATCATCTTGCACAACATCCTTCTTACTAACGAAGCAGAATATGGTCCGATCATCGACCACTTCAAGAGGATGCTTGTTTGTTATATCATGGAAGTCGCAAAGATGGATCAGGAGATTGCGAGCGTATTTAAGAAAAAGCCTACCATATCTCCTGTTGGCTCAGCAAGTGACCTAAACATGATGCAGATGGGGAAGATAGACCCGAAGAGAAACTCCGTTATGTTTACCAGAGATGAAGGCCAGAAATGTCTTTTCGCTTTGGCAAACAAACATCTCTATACCACTGCATGTCTGGAACATGTCTTAGGGATCATCCATCGGTGCAAGCAGAATTCGGCGGATGACAAGAAGTACTTTGATGATATGATTCAATGGTACATTCGCTTCAGACAGACAATCCTCGCCCTGATCTCGCATCTGTTTGATACAACCAAGAAAGTTCCAGCAACTGGTCCAAGCAAGAAGAAATGATAGTCTCGCTCCAAATTGACGCAAAGGGGGAGATTGTTAGGTCCAGCTTAGTGTTGCGTCTTTTGGGCTCATTAGCTAGTCCAAGTTTTGTCTCCAGTATGGGCCTGTCCATCCGTGAGTTTTATGTAGGGTTTATTATAAATAGATGCTTGCATGCATCCTAGAACGAAATGATTAGAAACGATTAGATAAGTATTTTCAAGCATATTCATCGTTCTTATTTTTTTGTAACCCTAGAATCCTCTACAGTGGAAGTTCTTAGTCGAGCTCTGCTGAGGATTGAGTAATCGAATCATTCGACTCATTCAGATCCATACTTGTGTTTTATTTCACTGTTTTTACGTTCTTTATTTACCTGTTACAAAGATCTAATCGATCAAAGAGTTTTTATAACTCATCAACAAGGAGCGACGTCAGGCAAACACTTATCAAGTCTAGGGAGTGGATTGATTTGGGGTGAAACTTGTGGAATTTCCGAAAGTAGTAGTGGTCTGACGAGGGTTGGACCAATCTTTGTAAAGAATTTCGGATGGTCCTAAGCTCTTGGAAGGGTAGAGCTTTTAAGTACTTAGAACATAGTGTACTTCTATGGCGAGATCATCACTGGCATGATCGCCATTCCGAAGTTCCAACCATTCTCTCTCATACTGAAAGTGTAGTCTTTCAGGTTGGTTCTTAGAAAGCTCGGGTTGTCCTTGGATTCGTGTTTCTACTGCTTGGCTTTCAGAGGTTTTTTGGATCATCGGATGGATTGCATGTCTACGGGTATCTGTTTGCTGCAGAGTGTCTATCTCAATCTTGTGCAAAATGAACCTGCACTTCTGATTCTTGAGATATTTCTAATGGAAACCCTCAGGGTCGGGGAGATAGGGTTTCACCAGACGAGTGCTTAGAAAGTTTTTAAACTTTACATTATCGTCTAGTTAGGGCTTTCACATTATGATCCTTAACGGGAACGAATCATGCTCTTACTTGCCTTGCTGTTTCATGAATAGCAGGCTTTGCTCAGAGCTAACTCAATCCTTAGAGATTTTCCGAAGTGTTGGACTATCTCGGGAGGTGGTTCTACTATTTCTGTGTGAGATAGTATTCTTGGAACACCTACTAGTCCATTGAATCTCTAAGACATGCCCTATTCTCTAAGGCGATAGTTTATTCCAGTTGCAGATAGCGTGTGCTCTTGTATAACCCATCGACTAACACCTAGACTGGTGTCAAGTCTATAATCTCTTCGGGATCTGGGTTATAGGGCTTAACGCAACCTACTTCCGCACTTAAATCAAGTATTCTTGGCTGCGGAGGTTATCCCGTGGTTCTTGGCATTCTAGTGTTCACTTCGGAGAATGCAATCTATCGTCTACAGGGCGACGGTGACTTCTTCCACGTGAGGGGGTGGAGTGTCCTAGGCACTACTTGTCGGTAACGGGGTGGACGAAGTGCCTGAGTAGTGCGGACATCTTCTGCAACTACTCTTCCGAAGGTTCTGAGTTATCTCGATCTAGGTCAAATCTAGTGAGTATAGGGTTCCATCACTCGGAACTTTTAATCTCTTCATCCACTCTCATCAAGGGTTAACGTATCGCAGCTTCTGGATTTCCGGGATATCTGCTGAGATGCTTAATTCGGGGGATTAAGCGTGAGTGGATGGTCGTAGTCAATGTCTTTGACTCTTACGACTCAGATTTCTTTACCAGCCGAGGGTGTTAGCTACTATGTTAGCTTAACCGGGATGACAACAAATTTCGGATTTGTGGTCATTATAGTAGCTCAACCCGCCGTGGTTCTCTTGACTCTAGCTCCTATTCTATGGAATAGGATGAAGGGTTTTACTATGAGGTTTGTGGTAGAGCTCATACTTGGCTTAACCACTAATACTTGGTGTATGCAAGCTGTATATAATTGAGGTCGGCAGGATGTTCAGTTGTGCGACTCCACCCCAGACCCACAACCCAACGAGGAACAGGGAGTAGGGAGGAAGCACACATCTTAAATCTTTTTGATCTCAATTTTATACCACCCTTATGCATATACTCAGTTATAGTGGTCAGTCCCATGAGTTTTATCCTCTTGATTCACGAACCTGATTGCGAGGTGCGAGGGGTCCTTCTGGGGGATCTATGGAGTATGCTTCGGGTGGTTATCGTCTTCGGGAATACCTGCAGTGTCTTTCACTTTGGTTTCTATCTGTCTAAGAAGGGTTGGTTAACAGGGCGCGGTACCCTTCTCCTGGGTACTTCGGAAAGTTTGAAATAAGAGTGAAGACTGACGGATCGCATTAGTCTTTATTATTTTTATTTTATTTAGGTTCGGAAGAACCTTTAATTGCCGAAATGGCTACGATGAAAGTTCTTTTTACACAGCACTAAGGATTTACACATGGTTGCACGAAGTCGAACCATGATTGATAGAGGCGTCGAAGTTGGCATACTTCGACATGATATAGAATGAGGGTCGATAGAGTCATGTGCCGAACGGGCACACAAGTTCTAGGCGTCTCGGGTTTCGTCCCGTGTATCACTGTCGCGGATACTTGGACCGCTAGAGTCGACGCGGAACTGTAGAGGGTCCTGAGTGTTTCTGAATAGGGTACCTTTCATGAATGGATTCTCACGAGGCCTTTCTATAATCGCCTAACATATACTAGTCATGTATAATTTAAGGTGGGGAGGACTGTTGACTGAGCGACTCCGCCTTAAATCCACAACCAAATGAGGAACAGGAAATGAGGCAGCATTCACTCACTCTAGGTCTATCCATCTCAATTATACATAGCCGTAATGTATATATCTAGCCATTATAGTTTTACCTGATGAAATTTTTAAATTTTATAACAGTGCTGCGACTTTCGCCTTAACGAGGAAGTAATTACATTCAGAATTAATCTTTTAATGTTTTCGGTTAGTCATCTAGGATCGAGAGACGTACCAAAAATCTACCGGGTTCCTTGATGCTTCTCCCTAAGCATTAGAGTTAGACTCTTCCTGTGTCCTTGTCTTTTCTTTCCGTTGGGCAATCTCGCTTTAGGTGCCCAATCTCACCACATAGGTGGCATACTGGATTGATCGTCACATTGGTGGTTGATGTAATAAACTCAATCGGGGTTCTGCAGACGCGAGCGATATGCCCCTTCATGTTGCACCTAGAACAAAAGAGTTCTCGACAGTTACCATGATGATGGTAGCTACACTTGTTGCAGTGGGGAAGGTTTCCTAGGTATAGTTTTTTTGAAGTCGGGATGGAAGGGCTGGCAGGGGTATTGATTGTCTCAGCTCTTCGCCCTTCGGAAGGTCCTTGAGCCGAGGTACTTCCCTCCTCGTTCTTGAACTTTCTCTTTAGTGAATTTGGTTGAGGTTCTTGGGTGGTTGGGTATGCAGGTGTTGGTTGCTGCTGTCCATTGCTAGGATCGGAATTCCCGATAGGGCTCTTGCTAACATTGGCGTTGTTAGCATTCAGTTGAGCCATGACAGCTGCTACGGCCGCCGAGACTGTAGCCTGGAACGTAGCTTCATCGAATAGGAGAGTCGGTTTCTTGCCAGCGGATGGGTTACGCTTCTTCGGAGGCATGGTTTTTCCTACACGGAAAGGAATACAAGCTGATGAGAGACGATGGTTAACCATGGACATATATGTCCTTACTATATTAGGCATAAATTTTTCCCGTGCCTTGGATATTGATTGTCTGAGTGTCCACCTACATCCCTATGATGTAGTCCGGGGATTCAAGGTAGGAGTATGAGTATCGGAAAAAGCCATAACATGAGAGTCGTTCCTACTAAGTTACCTTTATACTGGGAAAGGTTCACTCTCCGGATTGGGAAAGATTTGAGAACAGTTCGGTACAAAGACCACGGGAAGAAAGGCTCATGAAGACTTATGGCTAAACACTCTCAATAGAGGTGTTGGGATCCGCTCTAATTGTATTACTGGCAATGGGAAAAGGCGATTTACCTAACACATAGCATAAGTAGTGTAATCACTAACTCACTAAATTGTACTATTTTATGGGTGTATTAGGGTGACGAACACGAGGAAAAGACACTTCTCGAGTGCCATGTACTGGCTCCCTCTGTCTATCTCGTAACTTTGACTGGGACCGGCGTTGGTTTCCTTCGGATAGTTACCTAGGGTTCTCTATATAGACATATTGAATTTCTACTCCGTCTCACTTCTGATTCCGACTCTGGGTGTCATCACTTCATGATGGATGACTGGAAATCTCGGAAGTTTAGGCGAATTTCCCACCATGTCCCTAAAAAGATATAGGAACTTGGTGATTTCAATAGTCTCGACCTAGTTCACTTATTTCCGAACTAGAAATCTTCTCAATGAGCCTCTTCTGGGTCTGAATCAACTCTTCTGCCGAGTACTGAAGTGGATAGGGTTTCTATAGGGTTCGTGCGAGAATGGAAATGTCTAAAGAATCCTAAGAGATTATTAACATTTTGTTGGGTGATCCATATCGAGTCCTGCTACAATTACATAGGGTGCACAAATCATATATAGCTTAGATCCGATAGGCCTTCGAATATGTGATACTACTCTATACCCACATCCCAACGAGGAAAAGGAAGTAGAGCGAAACCACACATTCTTAGTCTATGGGATCCTTATTATATATAACCTTGGGAGTATACACTCTGTAATTGTAGGTATATCAATAAGGATCTTTTTAGTTCTTCACACAAGGTTATCTATGGTTCCTAAAATACCCCTATGGTATTTTAATTTCTTGTTTGATTCTTAACTTCTGAATATCATCCTGGGATTAATGTGAGTCTTTTAGTATTCCAAAATACTCCCATAGTATTTTAAACTTTATGTTTGGCTCTATCATTCCTAGTTGGTAAGTTTCAGACCTGTCGCAACACCACTATCACTCTCAAGCACACGTTCATCGCATCTCAAATAAATGTAGTTGATCAGGTTACATTTATTCCAGCTTACGATTACATAACTGCCCAGGTTTGACGGTAATGCTCAACATCCGAAGACATTTATTGTTGTTCTTCTTGTGATACTTGTGTTCGAGTGTTTAGATTCCGGATGTTCTTATACTTTGGTAAAATATGGTTATATTTTAAAGTATAATTCTTGGTCAGAGTGTTTTATCCCTATGTATTTATAGGCTGTATATCTTTTATGAATTGATATACTGAGCTCACTATAAACAATTCTCTGATACTAATATGTCACACCCCAAAACCGGAACGGCGGAAACGTTCTGGGGTGGATGACGTCATGTCAAGTATCACAACATATGCAGTATAGTAATCAAAGTACAACAACCATTGCATTAATAGTAATAGTTTTACATAAGTTACATTTCATGGAGACATTAAAGTAATACAGAAACTAGTATAGATGCAGCTCGGTACTAAACTGTCTTCAACAAAAGCTCCTGGGATGTACCTGTCTATTGCTGACCTGAGAATACAAGTTATTTTGAAAGCGAGTATCAACATTTTTATAAATGCTGGTGAGTTCATAAGTATTTAGTGTCATTTGTGTAAGTAATCATTTTATCCAACATAACTTTATAAAAAGTAGTAGTTTAGAGTCTACAGTGTATTAGAGTCCTTCCAGAAAATCTTATATTTTCTAATTAAAAGCAGTCTTCTACCAAGACTCGACAGTGTTATGTTTTAGAGAGAAATTTTCCCTGAAATGTTATCATTACCAAAATACGGTATTTGACTTTAAAGAAAGTAGGAGAATATCACTAGTAAAAGTACTAAGGGAAAATAACATATGCCTCAGCAGAAAATACTGCTGACTAAGGCAAAGAAATCATAGACTCCAGGAGAGTATCGACTGAATGATACGCCTGGATCAGTCTAACAAAAGGAAACACAGACCCCAGATGGTATCAAATGTACGATACGACTAGCAAGGTCTAAAACAAAGAGTGATCCTAAGAGTTTTGTTTTAAGAATACAGTGTTAATTCTCGTTACCTTAAGGCCATGAATTATAAGGTAAACATGGAGATACTCGTAACCATACTGATTGACACTAGAGTACTTGACGCCCTGCAAGCGTCGGAATAAATGTGACATTTATCACCCCTTGGCTTGGTAGGCCGTGGACTGTAGCTAGCAGTCAGGGTGCGGGAGTGTCAGTCCCCTATAGATCTATACAAACAATGCGCGCTCTCCCTACAAGAGACTCTGGTTACCAAATCGACAACGGGGAGATCCGTGTCTTGAAGATGCATCTCGGATTCTGAATTCTATTAGAGGCGTTGGAGAAATGATATAGACTCGCGTGTGAACTGACTCCTGTGGAATTCTCGTACTAGAAAGAGTGAATAGAGCTTCCTAACTATTCCTATAATAGTTACTAGTGTCCCTGATCTACAACTGACGAGTGGGAGGATGCCCTTGCTACCCAAGGAACATGAACTGGCCGATGTAAACCTTTATGTCTATACATGTATACATGATATATAATTAATGATTAAACGACCTTCAGATGGATATCCGATCCCACCAGACCACATCCAAACGAGGAAAAGGAAATAGGGCGAACTAGCCTTCCTAAGTCCTTTAAACATTATTTATATAACTATACAAGTACATGCATGCATTTAACGAAGTAGAAGCGTTTAACAAAGTAGAAACACTTAACGAAGTAGTAGCATCTAACGAAGTAGAAGCATAGAAGCATGGAAGAAAACTTTGACGAAAACTTTGGAAAACCTTTACACTTAAGAAAATCATGACTAGATATCCTTTTGTAAAATAAGTTTGAAGACCTTTAGAAATCCTTGAAAATCTATCATAAACAAGTTTTGAATATAACTTGGATAAAACAATATAAGTAAAGAAAAACCTTTGTTTAAAATACTGCTGTAACTGGTTTTGAAGTAAAACATACAGCGCGAGAGTCAATTTCAGAAACGATTTAAACAAGTAAAGACGTTTTGGAAAACCATTTATAGTACCATACTTGGTAAAACAGCTGACAGTGTAATAAATCCTTATGCATGCGGGTTATCAATCTCATATGATTGATATGATAACTAGCATGTTTTAACTTGTACTCCCCCCATAAAAGCATGTAAAAACCATTAAAAGGTTAATTCAGGGGTATGAACTCACCTGTTGTAAGCGGATCAGACGAAAGTACCGGTTGGGTGCTCGGTGTCAAGTAAAGACTTGAACACACTTAGTGACCTATTAACATATGATGACATATGTTTACATACAATTAGTAAATATAATACTAATTTAAACACGTATGCACGTCCTAACATGCGGAAAACACTTTGGTCAAGTGCTAAGAGTGTCCCGGGTAACATCTAAGGGAGTGTATGGCCTAGTCATGGAGTTTACTCTTCAAGAGTAAACTCTTTATAGAGTTTACGGCCCTAAGACCTTATCCGTATGAGTTTAAGGCTGTAAACTCAAGGGTGGTGTGTTCTTTGATGCATTAAGGTCTTATAACACTTGTGGAACTAGGCTAGGTTCAATTCTAGGTCATAGGAAGGGCTTAAGGCCTCATATGGACCATTTTAGGGAGTTTACAGTTCATGACCACTCCTTGAGGAGTTTACGGCCGTAAACACATGAGTTTACGGTCATAAACTCATGTTAGCCCATTCCTTTTGTTGTTTGGTGGTTCTAACTCATGCATGCAAGGTTCTAGTCACTTATATGAGCATAGGAAGGTGTTAAAGGCACTTAAACACCTTGGAAAGGTGTTTACGGTCTATGAAGATGTACTTGGTGAGTTTACTACCTTAAACACATGATTTTACGGTAGTAAACTCATGTTATCCATGAATCCTATGTTTTGGTGCATCAAACGAAGGATTACAAGGCTCTAGGCACTCATGGAAGCTTTTGGAGGTGTTTGAGGGGTAGTTTAACACCTTAAAAGGTGTTTATGGTCCTTGAAGATGGGTTTACGGTCTAAGAATGTTCTTAGACCGTAAACTCATGTTTACTCCCCATTTGTTACGATTTTGGTGTTCTAAGTCCTTTCATGCAAGCCTCTAAATCATTGCTAAGCATTAGAAGTGGTTTGGAAGGGTTTTTGAGCATTAAAACCCTATTTATGAGTGTTTACGGTCCATGAAGGTGTTCTTGGACCGTAAACTCACGTTCTTGAGGGTTTTGGGTAATTTAAACACGAATTTGTAAGTTAAATGAGCTAAACAACAAGTTAGGGTAGATCACTTACTAGTTTGGGGCTTGAAGGAGGCGATTTTGGAGCAAACCCGATTTGTAGAGAGAGAGTGTGTCTAAGGTGGGAAAAAGGTGGGAATGAAACCCACTCAACCCTTATATAGGGTGTAGTTTATGGCCTGGTTGGGGGTTCACCTGACAGCAACCGCGAACGGGGTTTTTGACGACTATCGCTAATCACGACAAATTTTAAAATTATACCGCCTTAATTTTGGTTCGCTTAACGAATATTATTTAAAATATTCCAACGGGTTTAAATCTGGTCAAAAATATTTTCGTGATAAATTTGGCTAATTTTTGACGTAATTAATTTTGACGTTAAAACTAACGGAAATTTTTAGGTTGTCACAGCGAGAATTTAAGCAAAACCAAATCTCCAACTTCAAAAGTCATTGGTCTTCGCTTTTTGTCAGCATATCTCTTTTGACGATCCTGAGCTGCTAACATTCTTTCCCTAATTATTTTCAACTTTTCCGCAGTCTGATGGACTATCCCCGATCCCATAAACTGTTTTTCCCCAGCCTCAAGCCAACAAGACGGCGTACGATACTTCTGTCCATACAAAGCTTGATAAGGTGCCATCTTTATGCTCGAGTGGAAACTATTATTGTAGGAAAATTCTACCAAAGGTAAATGTTCATCCCAATTATCTAGGAATTCTAGGGTACATGCTCTCAGCATATCTTCAGGTGTTTTTATTGTTCGTTCGCTCTGACCATCAGTTTGTGGATGGTAAGTTGTACTTAAACGCAACTTGGTACCCAATTCCTCTTGTAGACTTCTCCAAAATCGCGAGGTGAAACGACTATAATGATCTGACACAATCGTTAACGGAATGCCGTGAAGCCTCACAATTTGCTTCACATAAGAATTCGCTAGCTTTTCCATAGACCATTTCTCATTGGCTGCTATGAAATGCGCACTCTTAGTGAATCGATCAATGACCACCCAAATCATGTTGTGACCACTTTTCGTTCTGGGTAGTTTAATGACAAAATCCATAGCAATGTCTTCCCATTTACCCATAGG
This sequence comes from Lactuca serriola, assembly GCF_051521515.1. Taxonomy (NCBI): domain Eukaryota; kingdom Viridiplantae; phylum Streptophyta; class Magnoliopsida; order Asterales; family Asteraceae; genus Lactuca; species Lactuca serriola. The sequence continues at coordinate 296,223,576 of NC_136411.1, forward strand.
CACAAGTAAAGGTTTGAAACTCCCATACACTTTCAGATGTTGTGTCTTTACTCTCGCACAAGTCACACACTCGGCCACATATTTTGCAACATCAAGCTTCATCGTCGGCCACCAGTAGTAGGGTTTCAGGTCCCTTTACATTTTAGTGCTACCGGGATGAATCGAGTACATGGTCTTATGAGCTTCTTCCATTAGAAGATCACTGACTCCTCTTGTCTTAGGTACCAAAATACGACCTTGGAATACCTTCAGTCCATGACTGTTTGTACCGAACACCAACGTTTCGCCCAAACGTTCTTCCTTTCGGTCATTCTTTTCTGAAGCTTCCTCTTGAGCTTTCTTTATACTTTCCACAATTGTTGAGACAACTTCAATTCTCAACGCTCTTGGCTTTTTTCTTTCAATATTGACTTTCCGACTGAGAGCATCAGCAAAAACATTAGCCTTACCGGGGTGGTAAAGTATCTCGCAGTCGTAGTCCTTAAGTAACTCTAGCCAGCGTCGTTGCCTCATATACAATTCCTTCCGACTAAAGAGATATTGGAGACTCTTATGATCAGTGAAAAGTTTGCACTTCGTGCCATAGAGGTAATGCCTCCATATTTTCAGAGCGAAAACTACTGCTACCAACTCCAAATCATGAGTCGGGTAGTTCTTTTCATGCTCTTTCAGCTGTCGAGATGCATACGCAATCACCCTTTCTCTTTGGGTCAAAACACAACCCAATCCAACTCCAGACGTATCGCTATAGACAGCAAAGTCTTCGACTCCATCGGGTAGAGAAAGAATCGGTGCCTCACATAGCTTCTTCTTTAGAAACTCGAATGCTTCTTTATGCTTATCACTCCAAGCATATGTAGCTCCCTTGTGGCTCAAAGCTGTTAATGGACTAGCGATCGAAGAAAAGCCTTGGATAAACCTACGGTAATATTCGGCTAATCCTAAAAAGCTTCGGATCTCCGTGGGACTCTTCGGTTGTTCCCACTTCATCACAGCTTCGATCTTCGCTGGATCAACCATTATCCCTTCTTGGTTGACCACGTGACCCAAGAATTGGACTTCTCGAATCCAGAAATCACATTTAGAGAACTTAGCATACATCTTCTCCTTCTTCAATACTTCTAACACTTCTCGCAAGTGTCTGCCATGCTCCTCTTGGATTTTCGAATAAATCAGAATGTCATGTATGAACACTATCACCGATTTATTTAGGAACGGATTAGAAACCCTGTTCATTAAATCCATGAATGCTGCTGGAGCATTGGTTAGTCCAAACGACATAACCAAAAACTAGTAGTGTCCATATCGTGTTCTGAATGCAGTCTTCTCTATATCATGCTCTCTTACTTTCAGCTGATGATATCCTGACCTCAAGTCGATCTTTGAAAAATAACTTGAACCTTGTAGTTGATCGAATAGGTCATCAATCCTCGGCAGCGGATATCTATTCTTTATTGTTGCATTGTTCAACTCTCTGTAATCGATGCACATTCTCATACTTCCATCTTTCTTCTTCACGAATAACACCGGAGCTCCCCACGGTGATGAAGTTGCATCATTATCTCCTTCATCTTCGTCGGTGCTAATCGATAAGGTGCTTTTGCTATAGGATTCGTCCTTGGTAACAAGTCTATTCTAAACTCCACTTGTCTATCAGGCGGTAATCCGGGAAGATCTTTGGGAAATACTTCTGGATAATCACACACGACAAGAATGCTCTGCATCTCCTTTTTCTCCTTCTTAGCATCGATCACGAATGCCAAATATGATGTACATCCTTTGGCCAAACACTTTCTGACTTTCATTAGCGAAATGATTCCAGAATTTACTCTGTGTCTGTCCCCATATACCATAAATGACTCTTTCCCTGGCGGGTTTACTTTTACAATCTTCTTCTTGCACAATATCTCGGCGTCGTTGGCGCTAAGCCAATCCATTCCCAACACGATGTCGAAACCGTTTAGTTCGATAGGCAATAATTCCTCGTGAAAATTATTCCCATTCAAGTCAATTAAGATGTTTTCCATACGATGGCTAACAGGTACAAACTTGCCACTAGCAACTTCGACTAATAAAGCGTTATCTAGTCTATCGACAGTCAAAGTTAGTTTTCTACAAAATTCATGCGAAATAAAGGAGTAGTTGGCTCCAGAATCAAATAAAATTTGGGCAGGCAATTTGTTTACGAGAAATGTACCTGAAGTGACATCAACTTCATCTTTAGCAGCTTCCAGTGTCATCTGGAATGCTCTCTCCTTTGGCTTTGGGGGAATATTGGGTTTTGTTGCCTCCTTCTTTTTTGGACAATCCCTCGAGATGTGACCCCCCTCACCGCAACCATAGCAAACTTTCTTGGTGAGAGTGCATTCGTTGGCATAGTGCCCTGGCTTTTCCCATTTAAAGCATGTGGCTTCCCCGCCACATTTCCCATGATGCTTCTTCTTTCATTTGTCGCACCATTTCGCTTCGCCTCCTCCACCTCCTCTCGAACTAGACTTTGAGAATTTACCCTTTTTGCTGGACCCCGAGGGTCCATCGATTTTCCTCTTTTCACCGACCTCTGACCTCTCCAGACCTTTCTCCCTGATCTGGGTCTCAACATTTCTAGCAGCCCAGATGGCGGCTTTCAATGTGGTTGCTTGCTTAACCATTGGACCATAGTCCGCTGATAATCCGAGGGCAAACTTGTTGACCTTAAAGGGTTCTATTGGTACTAAATATGGGATAAGCTTCATATTTTCTGTGAAACTAGCAGTGTATGCAGTAACGCTCAATTTCCCCTTCTTCAAATTCTGAAACTCATTATTGATTTCCAGAAGGTCCTTCTTGGAGCAGTATTGCAGTTTTAGTTGTTCCACAAAGTCTTCCCAAGACATTTTGCTCGCTTCTCCCTTAAGCATAGAGTCAGCTAACAACTTCCACAAACTCAACACGCTAGATTTTAGCAGAGGGATCGCAAGAGCGGTCTTCTTCCTGTTGCTGCATTCACAACTTTCAAACATTGTCTCCATTTCGGAGATCCAGTGCATAACTTGCACCGGCGTTGGGCTTCCGGATAGACATGGTAGTTTGGATGCCATGAAATCTTTGTACTTACACCCACGCCCATCATTTCCTCCATCCTGGTAGTTGTGTCAAACTACCGGTGGGTTGGCTTGACCAACAGTCCCACTGAAGTTTCCTCCTTCCGAATGCCCTTCACTTAATTTGGGTTGTACAATCGGCATTGAAGGTTCTTCACGGTTCTGCTGAAGCAGACGCCTAGTTTCATCCATTTGACGATCCAAAATCATCTGAATCATCAATTGTACACCAGCCATTTGACGATCCACGTGTAGGTGAGACTACGCTCTACAACTTTCGTTTAGACTCCGTCGTCTAATTTTGACTTTATTTTTATTATTTATTGGTAGTAGGTCGGGACAGGAAAAATCCGTTATAAATTCATAACTTCTTCATCTGACGTCCGTTTTCGTCTGTCTTTTCACCATTGCACTACTATCAACGAGATCTTCGATTCTCGTTTAGATTGTCGACCAACAATCACTCGATCTCGAATTCGTGTTTTGGGCTGCATACTGCTAACCTGAAACTTAGAAAAATCATAGCTTCCTCATACGAAGTCAGATTTGGGCATTCTTTTTATGCATGCTCTCGGTTTAACGAACTCTACAACATTCGCTTAGATCACTAGGGCTAAATATCGCTCTATCTTAATTTTGTATTTTACGTCATTCAACGTCGTGCCGGTTCTGTCGCGAAACTTCAACATATCATAACTTCTTCGTTATAACTCGGATTTCGGCATTCTTTATATATTCGGAAAGCTCGTTACGACCACTACGTCTTCATGTATCGATATCGGGCTTATCTAACATTTCTTTTTCTTGCTTATTTTCATTCTTAATTTATTTAAGACACACAATTAAGCACAAGACACATAATACTCAAATAATACACTTCTATTATTTCAAAATGGGTTACAAAGGTTAACCTAGAATGTTACATCAACATTAATGACAAGCCCATAAACACAGGCGTTACAAATAATTATGGTTCTCTATTGAACTTTTCCCTATATATATATATATATATATATATATATATATATATATATATATATGTATATATATATATAGGGTTGAGATCGGTTGAGAACTCATATATGTATATTTCTTATACTGTAATATTCGTAAAAAAATCACAACAAATCTCATGTTTATTAATTAATCTATAAATATAATAGTCCAAGTATTTTATTCGATACAAAATAAAATATAAAAAATAAAAAATGCTACAAATTTCAAAGCATTTTCATGTCTTCGTGTCAATATTTTCTTATTTTATTCAATTTATCGTTTTTCATCTCTTCAATATTCACCACAATTTCTTCCAAATCTACAAGCAAATTAAAAAAATGATTAATGTAAAAATGCTCACAAAAATACATATGTGATTTTCATGTGATTAACATATGAATCACATGCGATTCACATATGAATCACATGTGATTTACATGTGAATCACATGTAATTCATATGAGATTCACTTGTGATTTACATGTGAATCACATGTAATTCATATGCGATTCATTTGTGATTTACATGTGAATCACATGTAATTCACATGTGATTTACAAGTGAATCACATTTAATTCATATGTGATCCGTTTGTGATTTACACGTGAATCACATGTAATTCATATGTGATTCGCTTGTGATTTACGTGTGAGTCACATGTAATTCATATGTGATTCACTTGTAATTTACATGTGATTCATATATGATTTACATGTGAATCACATGTAATTCATATGTGATTTACATGTGAATTTGTGAATTACATGTGATTCACATGTAATTAATATGTGAATTAAATATGATTCATCAAATACCAACCTTGTTCTTATAATCTGTAGGTAGGTTTTGCTCCTATTGTAAAGTTATCAAACAGTTGTAATATAATGGGTAAATTAGACATTTACTCACATTTAGGGCTTGATCGATGAAACTTAACGGATCATCATAATCTCTGTTCAATATTTCCAATTCAGTAGGAGATCTTTATGAATTAATAGTAATAGCAAACGAAAGCTAAGATGAAATCTAAGATCGTTGTGCATATGTCTAGATGATCGATACCTGATTTAGTGCGAGGGAGACCGGTTTTGCAACGCCTAGGGTAGGGCAAACTACGTTCGATATGGAATTGACCTCAATCAGACATGTTCTACTTCACTTGTCGGAAGAAAATGAAGATTAGCAACACACAACGAAAATACTTTCCACAGAACAAAATTGATGTCGACCTCAATACGTTCAATTACCAAGCCCCAAACCAGATGAAATCAATTATTATGCTAATGATCCCAAGTAACCTGTTTGATTACAAGCAAAGACTGAAGCTCCTTGGCGTCATTTCGGAGCCCTAACTGATCAATTAGGCTTGACTCTCAGCTTCTTCTTTGTTTTTGATAACGTCTGAGGGAGATTGGCGATGTAGGCGTTGGTCTCTGATAATGACCTAGATGCGGTGCTGAAGATTCGACTCGCCGGCGTCGGCTGTGGGGGAAGCGGAATCGCGACACCAGAATCAGAGAAGGTGAGGAGCGTTTGGGGAAGATCGAATTTTACGTCTAGAATAGTTTGGGGATTTCTTTTTCTTTTTAGTGATTTAACAAATGTAATAAACTAATAATATACTTGTTTCCAATAATACCCTTCAGTAATTTAATTGGTAATACCCCAACCTCTTTAGTTTTCTGATTATTTACAAAAATGCCACCTTCCATCTTGACCGTCCTTTATTTTGATCTAACGTTCCACTTTTAGTTCTCGGGTTCTCAGGAAACTATGAGTTCTCAAATGATCATTCCTCTCTCTCTCTCTCTCTCTATATATATATATATATATATATATATATATATATATATATAGAGAGAGAGAGAGAGAGAGAGAATTAGGGTCAAATGTTTTCAATAAGTATTGTGTGCCTCTAACAACCAATAAGAATTAAGTAAAAATAAATTCAATAATAAATCATAAAAGAGTATAATAGTAATCTAAACATAATTATTTATGGTAAAAATTGAGTCAATTAATATTCCGTTATATTAGGATATTAGTTTACAAACCCTATAAACATATAATTTATTCCCTCTATTTCTCTAAAATCCGTCAGCCACATCTTCTCTGTTTATAATCACTAGCCAAAACATATCACCGCCCCTTTTCACCAAAAGCGTCTATCCACCTCTGTGTAAATTAGGGCTTCTTCACCTCTTCCCTCACCTTCATCAAAATACAGTTTGTTAATCACCAAAGTTTTTTTTTTGAATCCATCATGTTTCATCGGTAGCATCATGCTCGATTGGTTTCTTAAACTCTCATCTGGAAGCTTTTATCGGTCATCAGGAAGCTTACTTACAACATTTAAACCCAACGAGGGCCACCGCTTAAGATTAAACTCTCATTCATCCAAATCGCAACCAAATCAGAACATACTCCATTCCCGACTCCAACTCCGGTTGCGACTTCAACTTCGGCTCTCACATCAGGTAATTAAATCAATTTCTTTGTTTTTCTATTTTTCACTATTTAGAAATCAATACCATGTCTTTGTTTTTTGTGGTTTAGAAATCAATAGCATTTTAAGTAGAATAAAACATAATGATAATTGTTTTATATGAATTTTGGCTTGTTTGATGATAACGTCTAACAAATGTTTGTTGAAATACCTGAAAAAGAATCTAAAGAATCTGACCATATGATATGCATTCTGTCAGAATTAATAGCAACCCATGTTTTATGTAATATTTATATTCTTATAGAATGAACAATTTTTTCTATTCTGATATGGAAAAGACAGAAAACATGGCGAACGACAGTATATTCTAGCAGAATAATGAGTAATGAGTGTTATTAGAATAAATTACAATTATTTAATGTCTACTACCTTTTGTCAGAATTTATAGCTTTTATTCTCTTAGAATGCTTTGGATTTTTTAATATTTCAAAGTTGATTATGTTTTCTTTGTAGATTTAGTTCTCACAACTTAGATCTGTATACATCACTAATATATAGATTGGTGAAAGCTACTCATCTTGTTCTAGATTTTTTTTAAAAGGTAATTAATTTGTCTGTGTATTATTTTTGTTCAATTTGTGATTTTAAATTCCAATTTCTATTGTCCCTCGTTATTGTGTATTTGTAATCTAAAATTATATTAGCAGTAAATACGATACTTTTGAATGTATTCTATGTATTTTGTCAGAATATATTCTGCCAGAATAAAATCTATGTATTCTGCCAGAATGTATTCTATGTATTTTGTCTTATTCTATGTATTCTATCAGAATATATAAAGTGATAGTTAATTGCAAGTAATTGTTTTTAACCATTATTAGTTTTTGTTGTATTTGTGATTAGAATGACTCGAAGAATGCGTTGAAGACATAATAGAAATAACTTGAAGAATGAATAAAGTTTGATCATACTCACATTTTAATTATGTATTTATTTTAAAGAATCTTATTCATTTTTGTTGATATTCTTTTAGAATATGTAATATCATACAATCTCAAATCATGTCCATTGATTAATTTCATCCGTTGGTCCAGATCTATGCATTCTGACACACAATAGTTAATAAAAACAAAATAATCTAAGCCTATATATATATATATATATATATATATATATATATATATATATATATATATATATATATATATATATATATATATATATATATACGTGTGTGTGTGTGTGCGGAAAAACTGCAATACAGTCCTTATATATTGGTCTCATAATCGATTTAGTCATTATATATTTTTTTATTCAATTAAGTTCCAAAAACCGGTAATCGTATTCAATTTAACCCTTTTACCCGGTCAACAGGTCATCCAACTTTCAAAAATTACATTTTTGGCCAAGATTTTAATATTTATTACAAATTTGGTCCAAAATATACAATTTTGGCCTAGATTTTAAATTTTATTAGAAATTTGATCCAAAATTTATCCTTTTGGCCCAAATTTTAGAATTTTGTTATGAATTCATCCTAACTTTAGTTTTTTTTACAACTTTTTGTCTCAAAATTTTGTTTAAAATATGTTTTTTCTTTATAAAATCATATTTATACAAAATAAAACATATTTTCACATAAAAAATCTTATATTTTCTATATAATTTTTTTAAAAACTTTTTTAGGATACAAACACATATTTTAAAGTAAACGTGTATATATTTCATAGTAAATGTATATATGTAACACCCCGTTTTGAAAAGTGCTTCGGTTGCGGGTTCGGAGGCCCAGGGTATAAGCGATTTGGTCTTTTATGGGTCTCGGGTTTTATTACAAAGGTTTTAAGGATTGGGGGTGTAGTCAGGAGCGTAGGGCTTCTCGCCACCTTTTCGTGGGTATAAAGTTCGTCGGAAACGGAATTTGAATGAAGGAGTTGTAGCACTTTGAAGTTATTGGCAATATTGGTCCTTAATGAAGAAAGGTGGCAAGAAAGGACCATGCATGAAAGGCGGTAGACGCAAGTGTACGCCCGCGCGTAAGCTGGGTTACGCTCAGCGTATAAGGAAGAATAGTCGCGGATGCGGAGGGGGGGTACGCCCAACGTACGCTCAGAGTTCCCAAACCCTAGTTTTAGGGTAGAGCCCTATATAAAAAACCCTAATCCATATTTGAGTGTTCTTGAAGCTTAGAAGGTCACTAGAGAAGCATCTTGGTGTTGTGGATCTATTTTCCAAACAAGAAAGGAGCAAGGAAATAAGGTGGTTCAAAGGAGAGGTTGTAGATCTGGGATTGTTGCTTCATTTCTAACCATTTCAAGGTATAAAGATCTAAACTTGGTGATTATCTCCTTAGATCTCTTAGATTGAGTTTTTGGACCATTTTGGTCCAAAGGTTGAAGTTTTGTGGTTCAATCCGATTTCTAGGACTTGGAGTTGCTACTCTTAGTTCTAAATGAGTCCCTAAGGCAGAAAGTTGCCATCTTGGATGTCCTAATGGGTTCATGCATGAGTTAAGACCATTTCCATGGAAGTATGTTGTTACAGTTCAAGTTTGGGCTCTTTTGGTGGGTTGCAAGCCACCAAGGAGTCGACTCTATGGATTAAGACATTAATGAGGACTTGGATATGTGATTGTAGCTTCTGGTTTGTAGTATTAAGCACTTACTAGAAAAGTGGCTTAACAGGGTTGTACGTTGGGCGTACAAGCAGGTACGCACGGCGTACAAGCCATCAGCCAGTACGCTTAGCGTACATAGATGTACGCCCCGCGTAGGTATCAAATTTGGGCTTTGCGTTGTTGGGCCTCGGTTTGGGCCAATCTTTGGTATTTAGGTTTTGATGGGCCCTAAGGAGTCAGATAATGTGAGCCAAGAAGATGTATGGGCTTAGGGTAAGGCCTATTAAAGGGATTGGGTCCAATTTAGCAAATTGGGCCATTAGTGGGCCACTAGTGGGTTTGGAAACCCATCTAGTGTTGGGCCTTTTTATATTATGATTTTGAGCCTTAGTTGGACCAAGTTGGGTTAGGGGTAAAATGGTCATTTTACCCTAAGGCGGATTATTGTTTTGGACTAAGTGATATTTTTGGCATTGATAGCTCGGGGAGTCGATAGATCAGCAGTTCGGGGATCTGCCAACTAGCAGCGAGGGGTTATTCATAGGATTCTACAGTCAACCTTGCGAGGTGAGTTTTCCTCCAGTAGGAACGGGTCTAAGGCACTAATGCCAGCCCGTTTATGTAGTTACAGTATGTCGGGGTAAGCCCGATGTCGGGGTTAGCCCGATGTTGGGGTTAGCCCGATGCAGTTTGTATGTTTTCGTACTTCTTTCCGATGTTGAGGCGGTCCCAAGAAGTAGTTATGTATGCTTGATGTCATTGTGATTCATGCATGTTTATGTTACGTGTTATATGTTCCGTATTTCGGTCCGATGCCAGGCAAGCCCGATGCAGGATATGTGATTATGTTATGTGTTTATGTTTATGTTTATGTTATGTTCAACTTATTTATACCAGAATTCGGTCCGATACTGGATTTCGGTCTGATGCAGTGGGCGGGGCACAAGTAATTCCGGACTTCAGTCTGATGCCGAGCGGGGACCGATGCAGTGGGCGGGACCCAAGTTATGCCGGACTTCAGTCCGATGCCTGGCGGGGCACGATGCAGTGGGCAATGCCTAGTATGTGTTATATGTGTTATTATATGTGGTATGTGGTAGGTTGGGGACTCACTAAGCTTCGTGCTTACAATTTTCAGTTTTGGTTTCACGTACTTCTAGTGGCGGAGGGACGAGCTCGGGATGACTGCATGACACACACCAATAAGTTTTAGCCTGAGATATTTACTTTGATAAAAAGAACATGTTTTGAGATGATACTCTGATTTGATATAACGAGTTATGTTTATGATTAAGAATTGTGGTTTTTATTAAAGTTTTAAAATGAAATTTTCGGACCGTATCCTTGGGATGTTACAATATATACAAACACATATTTATAAAAAAATGTAAACAAACACCTATTTCATAGTAAACGTGTGTATGTATGTGTGTGTGTATATATATATATATATATATATATGCACACAAATAGGTGTATCTATATTTTTTTATAAAATTATATTTGTGTGTGTGTATATATATATATATAAATATATATATATATATATATGCTTAGGTTATTTTATTTCTACTAAGTATTGTGTGCCTGTGAAATTGATTATGAGCCAATTATTTGGGGTAATTTAAGTAAGGGTTTTATATTTATTAACTAATTAAAAATAATCAATTTAATTACATAAATTTCAGCATAAGGGTATTTTGGACAATTAACTATATTTAAACAAGTAAATTTTCGGAAATTTAGGGATAACTAATTCTCTTACTTTTAAAATCTGATTTTTTAAAAGTAATTCAGTATTAATTCTAATGTATTTTTTATAATAACTGAATTTATTCTGTAAGAATGACATTTTGTTAGAATGCTATATTCTACGAGGATATCAGATCATATCATTCTTCAAACGAAATAACAACATTTTTTGATTGAATCAACTTTCTAAGATTAACAATTTTTTTGATACAAGTTAAATTTTTGTCATCACATTCTTAAAAAAGGAAAATCTTAATATACTATTCTATCATAATGAAATACTCATTAATAACAAAACAAACACAATTTGTAGATTATTTTTAACCGAATATTCTACCAAAATATACTATAAGATATAGTCTTATCATTATATTGTAAATTGTTTTGCCAGTGCTTTCTTTTGTGAAGATCATTGACCATTGTTCATCTTCATCCCACATGCCATCATCCAACCTTCAAGCACTTGATCATCATGTTCCTTTCATGCATTCTTTGAGAATAACTTCCTTAAAATCGACCATTCTATGAGAACAACTGCCTTCTATACATTCACCATGAGCATTCTAAATTATGTACATTATAAAAGAATAAAACTATAAATTCTGATAGAATAAAGAAGTGAAATTTTTCTTAAGTACAAAATACAACCATTCTGATAGAATGTGATATATATTGAACCTTTTTATGTAAATTTGATCAGAATAAAACTATAAAATCAGATGTAACCACTCAATTTACTTTTTAATGTCAAATAATCAACTATTTTGTGACTTCTCCAAAATCGAGGTGGTTATGCAGTGGGAGGTCCTGAAGTCTCCTTTGGAGATCAGAAGTTTCTTGTATTAGAAGAGTATTATCGGTGATTTATTCAGGACTTCTCCAAGATTGCAATACCCCTCACTCGTCTGACGAGGAAGGGTGTGGACTTCTGTCGGGGGCCTGAGCAGCAGACTGCATATGAGACGCTGAAGCAGAAGTTGTTTGAGGCACCAGTGTTGATCCTCCCTGAGGTTATTGAGGACTTTGTGGTATTTTGTGATGCACCCATCACCGGTTTGGGAGCGGTGCTTATGTAGTGTGGTCTGGGAGCGGTGCTTATGTAGTGTGGGAGGGTTATCGCTTATGCTCCTCGACATCTGAAGCCACATGAGGTCCATTGCCCGACTCATACGCAGACTGATGGTCAGAGTGAGCAGACCATTCAGAGACTTGAGGACATGTTAAGAGCCTGTGTGATAGACTTCGGTGGTAGTTGGCACTCCTACCTTCCCTTAGCTGAGTTTTCTTACAACAACAACTATCACTCCAGTATCAATGCCCCACCTGTCGAGTTTCTTAATGGGAGGAAGTGTCATACCCATGTATGTTGGGGAGAGATTAGTCATAGAGTATTGGGAAGGAATGAGGTGGTCCTTCAGACGTCAGAGCTCATCCAACAGATTAGGTAGAGGTTGCAGACAACTTAGAGTCAACAAAAGAGTTATGCTGACAAGCGTCGATATGAGTTGGAGTTTCAGGTCGGTGACATGGTTTTGCTAAAGCTATCACCCTGGAAGGATGTAATATGCTTCAGGAAGAGGGGAAAATTAGGGCCCCGGTACATCTTGTCATTTCGGGTGATTGTCGGGGTTGGCAATGTAGCTTATAGGTTGGATCTACCAGATGAAATCAGTCATATTCACAACACCTTCCATGTTTCGTCGCTACAGAAGTGTGTGACTGATGATTCATAGGTCATTCCTTTGGATGATGTTCAGATTGATGATCGCCTGAATTACTGTAACATCCCAAAAATCATTACCAAAAATTTCATATGTAATACATGGATTCATAAAACAATTTAAAGAGAACATCATCAAGTTATTTCATTTCATAAAAACCATAGATCATATGTCTCAAAAGAATGTCATAAAATAGTAAAATGTCAGAGTACAAATCCCAAGAATCTCATATGCGGAAAATCGTGTGTGATGCGTTGCTACCGTGCCGACTCCTTTCCTTTTGAGGAAGAAGTACCTGAAACCAAAACTGAAAACCTTAAGCATAAATCTTAGTGAGTTCCCCCATCATACCACATACCATACATAACATATACTGTTTAACATATCTGGGTAGTAGCTACCCTTTCGGTCTCTTTTAACCGGTAACTTGCCTAGCATATTAGGGTGCTGGCCTACCCCTTCTGTCCTTTCGACCAGTAACTTGCTTAGCATATCAGGATGCTGGCCTACCCCTTCGGTCCTTTCGACTGCTACCTTGCCTAGCATATCAGGGTGTTGACCTACCCCTTCGGTCCTGTCGACCGGTACCAGGGACTATTTCACCCCTACTTCTACCACATAACATCCTAGTGCATAAACATATAAGGCATATACTGCCTAGCTTATCCGGGTGCTGGCATACCCCTTCGGCCCTATCGAACTGTACTGGGGTCTATCCTACCCTTCCTACCACTATCACATAACATCATAGCATACTAGCACATAATCATAACAGATAGTGACATACCAGATAATTACCATAAAGACAATCATCTCTAATATAGCTCTTACTAGTGGGCCAGCATTGGTACCTTCAACCTACTTCTATTGGAGGGTAACTCACCTCAATGTCGTGAAGTAGCTGAACTGTCCTCGGCTCTATGATCAACTCTCCTTAAACTCCTTAAACTCCTACACATAAAATCTCTTTTAATTACTCTTTTATACCCATAACCCCTTTAAGGGTCAATTCTAGTCAATGGTCAAATTCAACACCCTGGTCATGTCAACCTTTGGTCAAAGTCAACATCCTGGTTAAATTCAACATCTGGTTGACTCAACTCTTCGAGTTCCATAAATTAGAGAATCTCGAACTTGTGATCCAACTCGTCGAGTTACTCTCTAACTCGTCGAGTTCTTCCTTATGACAGAATTGAGACTATTCGTTTGAACTCGTCGAGTCCTCAACTTTTCAAAACTTAAAACCATGGCCAACTTGTGGAGTCATCTCTTAGACTCAACGAGTTTGCTCCGAAACAGAAAAGGTTGGGGGACCACGACCCAACTCGTCAAGTCCCTGTAACATCATAAAGTTTCAAGCAAAAATTTTCATTTAAAAACACAATTATCTCATTTCAAAATCACAAAAATCCCACAATCATCAAGTTATCAAAACACATGTTCCAAAACTGAATATATCATGAATCCAGGATCCTCAAAAGATATATCTCCAACTCGGGTGTGTGTACAATCAAGCCGGTGCCTTCCCGTGATCCTGAGAGGTACCTAAAACACATAACACATAATACGGCAAGCACAAAGCTTAGTGAGTTCCCCAAAATACCACACAACTCATTAGCCACTCAAGGCTGTAACTCAATAAGACCCTTTGGTCAATGTGTCTTAGTGGGACCCTCCAGTCCCACGACTCGAGTGGACCCTCCGGTCCTAACTCAGTAAGCTCAGAATAATACACAACACAAATCACAAAGACATAATGCAGGATATCACAATACTCAATATAAACACATAAGACCCTCCGGTCACAAAAAGATTACCACTCTAGGTAAAGTATAGTGAGAAGACTCACCTCGTAAGAAAGCACGTAATAACCTCGTACACGAATCTCAAACTAGCCTCTGCCTAACACATAAGATAATTATCTCTAATTAACACTCTATTCACAACTCTAAATAAACCAAAGGTCATTCTCTCTCCCTCCCCCCTCTCTCTCTCTCTAACTCTTGGAATGGGTAAAAGGCCATTTTACCCCTCCATTGTCCCCATAATCCCTGTCTTGACCATACCCTAAAGTAAGCAAAAGTCAACACTCAATTCAACAGTCCATGTTGACCTGACTCGCCGAGTGCATCTATGTGACTCGTCGAGTCCCCTTGTTTCTTCTAAAATATCACGAACATCCAATTTAACTCTTCGAGTTGTCTCATCAACTCGCCGAGTTTCCCATGTTCAGAATCATCGGGGAAAACCCTAGTCGACTCATCGAGTCAGCTCGTTGACTCGGCGAGTCCCTTCAATCTGAATTCTCATTCAGACATTTTAAGGCAGATCTACCCCTCTACATTCTAGATCTAGGCTCCCAAGGCTCGAATGTCACGTAAAGCTTCGATCTTTACGTTCATGCATTACATATTTTGCTCCAAAATGATAATGCAACTTTAACAAGGGTGTTTAAGCACAATAACTCATGTATGGCTGAATAAAGCTGGAACCTTTGGACTCTATGGACCTCATAAGTTCTAGATATGAAGTCTAGACCTCCTAATACCCTAACTTCCATACTCAAGAGATCCAACTAATAAAATGAGAAAGGTGTAAGCTTTTTACCTTCCACAGAAGCTCCAAGTGAAATAATGCTAGATCTCACAGCCTCTTCGTGTTCCTTGCTTGTATCTCACTCCTTTCCTTCCAAAAGATCCACCAAAACACTCAATATTAGCTCACACACACACACACACACACACTCTCTCTCTCTCTCTCTCTCTCTCTCGCTTAGCTTAAAGTCTGATTAGGGTTTCACACAGGGGAGTTGGGCAACTGGTGAGGCGTAAATGAGGGCATAAGTTTCCTTAAATAGGCCCCAAACCCAGGGATTTAGGGTTTCATCTCGCAGCGCCTACTCGACGAGTCAGCTCTCTGACTCGTCGAGTGGATTTTTAGACCCACGTGGTCAATCAGTCTCTACTCGATGAGTTGAGGCACTAATTCGCCGAGTTGATCAATAGATCTCAAAAATAAATAAATAAAAGGATAATATACCTGGGAGTCCGAATGTTACAGTGCCCCATAGTATAAATCCATTAAGTCACTTTCTATTGGGCTCAATGCATCAAATCCATAGATCTGGTCCCCTAGAGTTGATATATCATGTAAAGTTACTAACTTTACGTCCATGCATGAGGTATATAGTTTAAAAGTCCCTAAAAAGTGGTTTACATGTTGCATGGGACTCCCATGGCCGTAAAGTTGGCACCTTTATGCCATGGAGTCCCTTAAATGCTTTGCGTCTGAAGTCATGGCTCCAAAACATGCTTGCATCCATGAATGTTCCCAAAATAGGCTCCTTAAAGACCTAAACTACTCCATGAAGAGATCTAGTAAATGAATAGACAAGGTATAGACTGTATACCTCAATAAGGCTGTTTTGACAACGAAATCTCTGGATCCAAGGCTTCTTCTTGCAACCAAGCACTTCTAGCTTCCACTCCTTCAAGGAAATACCAAAGAATCATTCTCCTTTCACTCACACACACACTCAAAAGGCTCAAGATCACGAATTAGAGTTTTCCTGGACTAAGGGTGTAACATCCCAAAATCGAGACCCAAATTTTTTTGTTTAATTATATTACTTATAAAAATAGTTTACGAAAACATCATTACTATCATTTCAAAACATCAAATCCCAGATCACAAGTCTCGAAAACCATAACATCAAATAGTAAAATGTCAGAGTATAATCCCATGGTTCTCAAAGCGGAAATCATGTGTGTGTAATGCACTGATACCCTGCCGACTCCTTCCCCTTAACTGAGGAGGTACCTGAAACCAAAACTGAAAACGGTAAGCACGAAGCTTAGCGAGTTCCCCCATCATACCACATACCATACAATCATACATACTGTCGGGCAATTCAGGGGTGCCCGACCTACCCATGTCAAGCCATTCTGGGGTGCTGACCTACCCATGTCAAGCCATTCTGGGGTGCTCCCGGTCACGAGGACTATTTCACCCCTTACTACTAGCACATAATAACATATCATAAACATGCTATCAGACATATATGGGGTGTCCGACCTACCCTTCGGTCCTAACGACCGAATCGGGGGACTATTCCCCTTCTACTACCACTATCACATATAACATATCATACTAGCACATAGGACACATCAGGTAGTAGCAAACCATAAAATTATCACAACGACAATCATCTTAACTATAATCAACTACTACTGGGTCGGCCTTGGTGCCTTAGACCCACTTCTACTCGAAGGTAACTCACCTCAATGTCGTGTAGTTTTTGCACTGTCCTTGGTGTGAAAACCGACTCTCGCTGACTCTTTAATCCCTACACGACAACTTTTCAAAGTT
Source organism: Lactuca serriola (assembly GCF_051521515.1). Classification (NCBI taxonomy): domain Eukaryota; kingdom Viridiplantae; phylum Streptophyta; class Magnoliopsida; order Asterales; family Asteraceae; genus Lactuca; species Lactuca serriola. The sequence continues at coordinate 296,240,559 of NC_136411.1, forward strand.
ATCAATTCATACTCATAACCCTTACAAGGATCAATCAAGTCCAAATCAAAGTCGAGGTCCAAAACCCTGGTTAAAGGCAACTTTTGGTCAAAGTCAACATTTGGTTGACCAGACTCGCCAATTTGGTTCACCAACTCGTCGAGTCCCCACGTCCACAAAATGCCACGATCCTGCCCCTACTCGTCGAGTCTAGCAAGTGCTAGATGAGTTCTCCTTCAACAACACATATGACTATCTTCAACCAACTCGCCGAGTTCGTCCTTGAACTCGTCGAGTTCATCTTCATCCGTATGAAGGTGTTCAGTCTATGACTCGCCGAGTTCATCCTCAAACTTGTCGAGTTAGTCTTCATATGGTTGGGACATCACCTTGTGTGACATCCCCAAAATCACGGCCAGAAAAGACCGATTTTTTGTTTATGCTTTATAAAAATCAGAGTACTTCATTTTATAAAAATGTTGCGGAATTTGTTCCCAGAAAAACATGGTAAATACGTTATTAAAACATTTTCGAAGAAACGTATTTATTTCATTTTAAAACGTTTGAGATGTCATCGTTAATACATAAACATAAGCATAAACAGAACTTACAATTATTTACACTAGTGATCTACATCTCTTTAAATCTCTCAGTGTAATGTCACTTCATATCAACACCTGTGATATAAATAAATTGAGTGGTTCAGGTTGGGAAACCTGGTGAGCACATAGGGTTTTCAACCCACAATAATATAATTATTATTTTTAAACATCAAACAATCAACCCAATTACCCATTCCCGTTATCCTCACATTACGTCCCTAAAACATCTAACACAAGGGACCTAGTCAAAAGGACTATCATTGGGATGGAGTATACCTGGTGAGCACACAGTTCACACAGTTCGAATAAACACACAGTTCGAATAAACACCTACAGGTTGCGAGCCTGCTAGTGTTCCACTGGACTGTCTAGAATAGTCCGTGGTCGTCATCTATACTCCGCTAGATGACTAGATCATCAAGAACAGCTATAACGAGGCCTCTCATTATTTTATTTTGTCACACAGCAACTATTACATCTACCCATGTTTTACCCAACACATTTTGTAGATATAAAATAGATATACAATTTAAATCATTGAAAACATGTATAAAACGTTCATCCAACATAGATAGCAAGTATACAGATAATATACACACACAACACGTAATTTATATAAAATACTTCATATCTATGTGTAAGCTAAAAGTAACTATGCACTCACCTGATTAGGTGGTGACTTAGCACTCGAACAGCGCTTCAATACTCTCAAAACGATATTCCTTCGATAAAACCTAGTATCGATACCACTAGGGTTTAGTTTAACGATAACCACGACAAATTAATTAGTCTGACTATTATTAAGCGTTAATAACACTCAATAATAGCCCAGATAATTATTTTAAGGACCTAATAACATTCCTATAATTATTTGAAAGCTATATAAAAAAAATTGCGTAAGCGTGGCACACTTACAGTGAATTTTATCGAAAATCGGGACTTAATTGGAGCAGCGTTTCGAAACCAAAAAATTCCTTTTTCTCAGGACTCTGGGAGCCTCGGGGCTTCCCTAGGGTGCTAAGGGGTTTTTCTAGGGTTTAGGGGGGTTTAGATGAGCTAGAGAGAGAAACTAGTGAGAGAAAGAAGTGGATTTGGAGTGAAAAACTCGGAATGGCTCGCATGCTATTTATAGCCCCAGCAGCCTCGGACTACGCGGCGTGTCCAGCAGCTACGCTGGGCGTAGTCTCGGATAAGGGTGCCAGCTTCGCACCGGCTGGCTCGCAACATCGGAAGAGATAAGGCGAGGGTACGCGGGGCGTATGTGAAGGGCGACGTGTCAAGATCCGAAGCGCGTTCCTTCATCAGCGATGGGCGGCCCAGATGCAGCCACGTCATCAACCTCGCAACAGACTTCGTAGATTCATGCTTCAACTTTAAAAATTTGTAACTTTCTCATACGAACTCCGTTTTTGACGTTCTTTATATCCACGCGAAGGCGGGAACGTACTCTACAACTTTCGTTTAGACTTCGTCGGCTAATTTTGGCTCGATTTTAAATTTTATATTATTAACAGGCCGGGACATGATTGGTCCGTTAAATCCTCATAACTTCTTCATCCGACATCCGTTTTCGCCCATCTTTTTCTCGTTACGCTACTCTCAACGAGATCTTCGATTCTCGTTCAGGTCGTGTCGGCTAAAAATCGCTTGATCTAATATTCGAATTTCGGGTTGTACACTACTAACTCGAAACTTCGAAAAATCATAACTTCTTCATACGAAGTCAGATTTGGGTGTTCTTTTTATCGATGTTCTTAGTTTAACATATTCTACGACTTTCGTTTAGATCACTAAGGCTAAAACTCGTTGTATCGTAAATTCACTATTCACGCTTTCCGGTATCGTGTCGGTTCTGTCGCGAAACTTTGACGGGTCATAAATTCTTCGTTATAACTCGGATTTCGGCGTTCTTTATATGTACGGAAACCTTGTGACATAATCTACAACTTGGTTAAGATTATTTATTCTAAATAATCTTTTCTCGAAAAGTCGTTTTCGACCCCTATTGCCTCTAATTTGACTAGACCGGATTTGCGGGCGTTACACCTTGAACTCGCCGAGTTGGCTTATACACTCGCCGAGTTCTATGACTTCTAGGTCCCTAATGAGTCCAAACAACCGAAGGACCTTCAATCCTAGCATCTGGCCCATCAATAGAAAGGATTTGATGGAAAATACGTCCTGACTCGCCGAGTCCCATGAACGAGGGACTCGGCGAGTCTATCTTTTTCCAAAACTATACAGTCGATTATAATGGGTCTTAATGCACCAAAATCACGGATCTGACCTCCCAAGGTCCATTTTACACGTAAAGTTCCAATCTTGATGTCCATGCATGGGGTTTCTGGCTTAAAAAGCCATAAAAAGAGGTTTATATGATGCATGGGTCTCCCATGTCCATAAAGTTGGCACCTTTATGCCATGGGAACCCTCAATGGTTCCAGACCTGAAGTGTAACTCCAAACACACTCAGAAAATTCGATTATAACTTCACAAACTCATAAAGGGGTAGAAAATAGCCCAAAACAAGATCTAAGAGATAGGTGTTCAAGGTTCAAGCTTTTTACCTTGAATGAACCGAGAAAGAAGCAAAACCTCTGGATCTACTAGCTTCCACCTGAACTCCTAAGTTTCTTTCTTCACTTCCAACTTCAAATGCACACAAAAGTCACCAACAAGCTTAAGAACACTCAAAATAGGCTTAGGGTTCGAGTTAGGGCTTTCTCTGGGTTGGGAGGAACAATGGAGGCTGGGTTGGGGCATTATAAGTTGTTTAAATAGGGTGCAAACTCAAATATTAGGGTTTCATCCAGATAGTCCTACTCGTCGAGTCGGTCTCCCGACTCGTCGAATAAGTCACTTATCCTCCCGATCTAAAGTCGAGTCTACTCAACGAGTTGTGCCTCCAACTCGTCGAGTCCCAGAGCAAAACATAAGTTTACTATAATTAAAATATGTACCATGAACCGAGTGTTACAAAGGGAGGTGATGAGGGAGGCCACAATGAAGTGTTAAAGTCCTTAAATAGGGTGCAAACCCTGAAAATTAGGGTTTCACTCTGGCAGCCCTACTCGTCGAGTTGGGGCTTCTCAACTCGTCGGGTAGACTTCAAGTCCTCCGTCCCAAAAATTTGTTTCTACTCGACGAGTTTGGGGCCTCCAACTCGTCGATTCCATTTGGAAAAATGAATAATTCTTATTAAAATACATACCATGAATCGGACGTTACAAATACATTGAGAGACCAGTGGCAATTTCAGATCGGAAGACGAAGGCCTTACGTAACAAGGTGGTAGCTTTGGTCAAGGTCCAAGGGCAGCATCGAAAGGGTTTCGAATGGACTTTGGAACCGAGTCGAAGATGCAGGAACATTACCCAGAGTTGTTCGCAGCAGCAGACTTCGAGGACGAAGTCTAGTTTATGTGGGGGATAATCGTAACATCCTGATGATGAGGTATTTTCAATTTTAACCCTAGTATGAAGAAATATTGCATTTTGGCTCTTGTGCATGAAAAAGTTTGGAAAATGACTCGACATTTTTGTAATTATTTGGGGTGGACGCACGTATGCTGGGCGTACTCCTAGAGTAACGGGGCGTACACGGGTGAGCCACAAACCCTATTTAATAATCTTTATGGCCTCCAAACCTCTTTTCTTACCAGCCTCCATTACCCCCATTCGACCTTAACAACTCCTAGTTCCTTGTTTGGGCATTATTGACCCTTGGTGTTCATTTTGTGGCTTTGAAGAAGAAGGAAGAAAGTGAAACCACCTTGGAAGCTTGAAGAAGCCTTGGATCTAAAATCTTCATTTCTTTAGCAACCTCCAAGAGGTATAAAGTTTTAAACTTGGCTTGTATTTCCTTAAGATCTTGCTACATTCTTGATTCATCAGCATTTTGTCCCAAGTCTTAATCTTTTTGGAGTATTGCATGCTTTAGCCCATTCCTCCTGCGCTTTCAGACATTTTGAGGTGCTTAGAGGCGTAAAAATGTGGACTTGATCAATTATTCCCTTCCATGCGTGTGCTACAAGGTCTTAATGGGTTAAGTATATCAGGTTTTTAGTATTAAGCCCTTTTTGGCCATGCAAGACCATAAAGTTGGAAACTTCATGGTCAAGGATGTCATTTGGGACTTGGATCTTACTTTGGGCGTAATGACTTGATGTATTAAGCTCTTGATGAGAAAATGGGCTGACCAGGTACATACGTTGGGCGTACCAAGTGGTACGTTGTGCGTATGCGGTCAGAGCCCCATCATCTAGTCAACAAGTGAGTACGCCTTGCATAAAGAGGAGTACGCCCAGCGTACTCGGCTGGGTCGACCCAGCTGGGTTGACTCGGTTGTGTGTTGACTTGACCTTTAACCTTTGACTAAGTTTGACCAAGGGTATTTTGGGAATTTTTTTATTAATCCAGAATGGAAAATGTTTTAATTAATAGGAGTCAAGTAGAGCCGGTTGTCGGAGTAGAGATTCATTCAGACTGTATTCGGATTAAGAAGTGAGTTTTCCTCACTGTACTTATTGGTCAAAGGCACCAAGGCCAACCCACTGGATTAGATATCCTGGTTCGCTGTATGTTGTTATGTTATAGTGATCTGTTAGATCTGTGTCCTGGTATATATGATGTTGCTATGTTGTAGTGATTTGTTAAATTCATATCCTGATATGTAGGATGTTGACATGCTGTAGTGATGTGTTAAATTTGTATGACTACCTGTATTTGTTAGCTATTGATTATTATGTGTATGTTGATATGTTATGGGTTACTGGGTTGAGGCGGACCAGCTGAGACTAAAGGCCAAGACACCCAGGGAGGTCCGGATAGACTGAAGACTTGCGAGGCGGTCCAGATAGGTTGAAGGTCCGGTGAGGCGGTGCAGTCATGTTGAAGGCTATGTATGCATGTTGTTATCTTATGTGACGGTAATGTGGGGTGACTCAATAAGGGTTGGTTTACAGTTTTAGTTTTGTTACAGATACGTCTGAGGACCATGATAAGACGAAGACATAATCGTGTGCGTCCTTTGGTTTTATGTTATCTGGATTTTTGGGACACTTAGATTTCTGAGAAACACTTTTGAAACAATGGTTTTGTAAACATTATGGATTGAATTACTTTTTTGAAAAGTTTAAATTTGTTATGATTTTTGAAATGTTACAATTCGAACACTCCTAATGATTTAAATTAAATAATAATAATAATAATAAAAGACTATTTTGTCATTATTCATCCCATCACTCACCATTGGTAGAAACGCACCAAATCATCATCTATAACTAGTTTTACGTTAGGTGACCTCGTGAAAGGTGGGTCCAAAACAAAAGATATTTTGGTACATATGAATTAATCAAAAACACTACCAAGTCTACTTCTAAAAGCCCCAATCATCCTTCAATGCACAAAAACTACATTTTGTATGAAGCAATTGAAAACATTAAACATGTGCTCATGAGCACAATATTCATATAATTTATTTTAAAATAATTGCTATAACAAGTTTAGTTGCGGAGAAATAGAAAAAAAAAATTGTAGTTTTTTTAATTTTTATATAAATGATAATAAAAGATTGAGTGACTAAAATGAAAAATAATAAAAAAAAAATTCAATGACAAATAATAAAAAAAAATTCAATGACAAATGGTAGCTTAAACAAAATATAATAACTAAAATAAAACATTCATAAAAATTGCTCAATGGATGAAAATGACCTAAACCCTTTTTTTTAATGTTCTAGATTAATAAATGGTTGAAGTGGACTCATGAAAATGAAAATGAAAAACAAGCAATTAAAATAAGAAATTAACAACCAGACGTTAATTAATAATATTTAGAAACTGTGAAAAGTGTTGGAAAGATGGAAATCACAACTAAACATAAAAGAAGAAACTCTACGACTAAAAAAGTAGCAATTTTTCAATAGACAAAAAAAAAAAACAATTACGAACAAGCATAAACAGACAGGGGTAGAATGGTCTTTCACTACTCATCGGCCTTTGGTGCTTCTTTAATTTCCTCAGCACTGTCATCCTGGTGTTCAAACAAACATTTAAAATCAATAAACATTACAGTAAATATAAAAAGCAACACATTTTCATTAAACTTTTAAAAATCTACACAGTGAAAATTTGTTTTGTATTTTAGATGAAATTAAGAAGAAATGAAAGTACATTGCTATTTCGAGGATTTGACTCATTTAAAAATTAAAATACCTGCATATCAGAAGTCCACAAAGTGAGGTTATCACGAAGAAGCTGCATAATAAGAGTGCTGTCCTTGTAAGAGTCCTCTCCCAAAGTATCCAATTCAGCAATTGCTTCATCAAAAGCCTGTAAACACATCCAAACATTTCAGTATAATATTTCATCAAAATTATTAACAAACAAAACTGATAAAAGATTCAATAACATGATTATGAGCTCATGTATCTCACCTGTTTTGCAAGATTACACGCACGATCCGGTGAATTCAGGATCTCATAATAAAACACAGAGAAGTTGAGTGCCAACCCTAGTCGGATTGGGTGAGTGGGAGCTAGTTCTCCATTTGCAATATCCTGAAAGAATGAAAATTTAGAGGAGAGAGACGATAGATGATGATAAGGGGAACAAATGAACAGATTTTCCAACAGATGATGTTACAAGTTACAAGTTATAACCACAACATAGTTTCTTTTTTACCAAATCTGCACCTAACAGGGTTGGAATTTGGAAATGGAATGACTAATTTAATGTTTAACTTGAATATAAAGCCTAAAAGCGAAGAAAATCTCATATAATAAGTAGAAGTGAGGGAGAGTAGAGAGGAGAAAACCCTAACCTGAGCCGCCTTGTAAGCGGAGAGAGTGTTCTCGGCAGCTTCCTTCCTCTCAGATCCGGTCTTAAATTCAGCCAAATACCGATAGTAATCGCCTTTCATCTTCAGATAAAAGACCTTCGAATCACCACTAGATGCGGATCCGATAAGTTTCGAATCGAGAAGCTTGAGAATACCGTCGCAAATCGACGACAACTCCGTCTCGATCTTAGATCTGTAGTCACGGATCGTAGACACGTGTCCTTCGTTGCCTCGGCTCTCTTCTTTCTGCTCGATCGAGGAGATGATGCGCCATGAGGCCCTCCGTGCTCCGATAACGTTCTTGTAGGCGACGGATAGGAGATTTCGCTCTTCGATGGTTAGTTCCTCTCCGCCGTCAGCGGCGGCGACGACTTTTTCCATGAATTCAACCATTTCTTCGTAGCGTTCTGCTTGTTCCGCAAGTTTTGCCATGTAAACGTTCTCATCGCGTGGAGACGATGCGGCGGCCATTGGTGTGTGCTTGTGTGTGAGAGAGAAAGAGAGATTATAGAGATGAGATCAAGGGAGAGAACAGTTGTCGTCGGACCCTAAATTTCAATATAGTTTTGTTTTGCAGAGGAAGAGAGAGAGACGGGATAGTGACGTGCTAGGTAGCAGTGGATATTGTATTGGCACTTTTACAAACGAGTGAATTACAAGCCTTCGATAATAGTAATCGTTGACTCAAACACTTTTAATTCAAAAAATAACAATGTAACGTTTTATATCATTTCATATGTTGTACTAAAAATAAAATTAAAAACTTTCATGAACTTAATTTAATAATAATAATAATAATAATAATAATAATAATAATAATAATAATAATAAATGAAACCTAAAAATGATACGTGTCAACTTTTTAGAATGTCTTTTGACACATGATATTTTTCTATGATTTTTATTATTTCTTTTTTTTATGGTAACAAATCAAATTCAAAATTGAAAAATACAAAATCATATCCTAATAACATTATAATGTTTATTTTGCTTAACAAATTAATTCAGAATTACTTATAATGGATAATATCTTTGTTTTTTTTATCTATATAAAAAATTTAAATATATCTACTATAGTTTCCACAGGTTATAACCTAGTAAATAAATAAGTGAGCCTAGATTTGACAAGAAAATGTGTGGTTAACGGATGCTTAACGGTGGATGATACATAACAATCGGGACTGATTCATTGATTTTAGAGGTATTGTGCAAAATGTAAAAATGAGTCTTAAATATAATTTTTGTATATAAACAAAAATCAACGATACGTCAATAACTGTTATAATTTAATCAAAACAAAAATTGTTATTGATCTGTCACTAAGTTGTTAGTAATCTGTCACTAATATAATGTATGCAAGAAATTCCCGAGCCCACTAAACAACATGGGCCGATATAGGGATGTCAAAAACCCCCCGAGACCTCGTTCCCGTGGGACCCTGATACCGTACGAGACTAATTTAAAAAAAATTCGGGAGCAGGGGCGAGGGTGAGATTAACCCCCGTTTATTTTCGGGACCAGAGTCGGGTTGAGTATTTCCGTTGGTACTCCCATGGGGTCCATATATATATATATATATATATATATATATATATATATATATATATATATATATATATATATATATATATATAATGTAAAATACAAATGGGAAATTAGGACTTCAGCTTTCTTCGGTCTCCACAATCGATTGACGACTTTCTAACTTCGATTGGACTTCAGCTTCCTTCCCGTACTCCGACTGCGACTTCTCCAACTCCCACCCAAGACGCGACATGCGACCGACAACCCGCATTTGACGTTTCCCGTCACCACCATCGACGCCCTTCCGCATTTTATGATAATGTATCCTTAATTTTCTTCTTTCCTTCTCTGATACAATTAAGACTTGAGAGTTTGATTTATGGATTGTTTGAATTACCATCGACTGTTGGCTCACGATTTCTGTTTCTCAACGACTTCTCATCGATTGTTTGTGTAACACTGTTTTCTCATTGTCTTTTATATTATATCAGTTGATACTCAACAAAGCTTTTAAACAAATGAAGAGTATAACCGAGTAAACCAAAAACATATAGAGTTATCTTTATCTTTTCCTGCATTATACCTTTTGGCTTAAAATCATACCAATTGCAATTACACTGTAAATTGACAGCAACTGAAAACGTAAAAAATCAGCTAGCATTTATGCAACACCCGTATACCAGAAGGCTAAATGAGGAAAGAAATCTCCAAAAAAGAAGTCAACTCGTCGAGTTCAAGGGTGAGAACTTGACGAGTTGGAACGATGGTCACGCGTGTTTTTGGAAGACCAACTCGACCAGTCGGAGGGGACCAACTCGATGAGTTGGACTGGGTTTGGAAAACCCTAAATTCAGGATTTTGTACCCTATATAAACACTTTATGACTTAGGGTTTGGCGCCATTTCTAACCTCCATTGTCCAAACGCTAGATCTCGAACCTCTAATGCTTGTGAGACATTTTTGAGTGAACTTTGGGTATTTGAAGCTTGTGAATAAGAGGAGAAGCTTGGAGATTTAGAAGGAAGTTAGTAGATCCAGAAACAACACCTCATCCTCTTCATTTTCTGGTAAGAAGGTCTCAACCTTGCTTAGTATATAAATCTCTTTCTTCTTAATTTATTGGGGGGGGGGTTGGTCCAAGAATCTTAGTCCTTGAGAAATAGACGTCCCAAGTGACTTACCTTTCAGATCTGGAGTATAGAAGGGGTTTCATGGCATAAAGGTGCAAAATTTATGACCATGGAAGCCCCATGCAAGCTTCAAGGTGTTCTTTTGGCCTTTTAACACCCAAAGGGCCATGCATAGAAGGAAAGTTAGGAGCTTTACGTGTTTATTTGGTGTCTAGGACCTAGATCTCAGTTTTCATGCTTTGGTTTGGAGTATTATGGCTTTTGCAAAAAGATATATGACCTAAAGAACCAGGATTTGAGCTAAACCCATTAATAAGGACTATTAATGGGTAAAGTTGGAAACTTTACCCTTAAGAGGGCACTTTCAGTATGTAGAAGAAGTATAAAGTTTGGATCTGGAGACTAGAGGCTTAATTTGTTAAGATGACCCAAACAAACAAAGAAACTCGTTGAGTCCATATAGGAACTCGACGAGTTGAGTCGTTATATCGCGATCCAGTTTAAGGTAGAACTCGACGAGTCTGCGAAGGGACTCGATGAGTTGACTCGTTTCATCACGACTACGAGTAGCAATGGAACACGACGAGTCAGGGGGGATGACTCGACGAGTTGGATCGCGAGTTTAGTGTTATGGTTTATAGAACTCGGCGAGTTGATGGAGCAACTCGACGAGTTGAGCCAACCCAGAACGTTGACATTGACCATAATGTTGACTTTGATCATGGGTAAAATGGTCATTTTACTCTAACAAGGATCATCAAATTTTGACTAAGTATTATGTTGGTAATGATAGGGAGTCAAGAGATCAGCAGTTCGGGGATCTGCCAACTAGTAGCTAGAGGTTTATTCAGGGGATTCTGCAGTCAGCTTGTGAGGCGAGTTTTCTCCTGTATGAATGGGTCGCAGGCACAAATGTCGGCCCGTTTATGTATGTTAGTGTATGCCGGACTTAGGTTCGATGTTGGGGTTAGCTCGATGTAGGTTATATGTTTCTGGACTTCAGTTCAATGCTGGGCGGGGCCCGAGGAAGGTTATATGTATGTTTCCGAACTAAGGTTCGACGTCGGGTGGTACCCGATGAATGAATGCATGTTCAGTTATACTTGTTGCCTTTGTGATACTTGTATGTGCATGGTAGGGGGTGAGTGTGGGCAGGGTCCCATATCTCATCACTAGCTGAGTGTGGACGAGGTTCCATATCTCTTTATTAGCAGAGTAGGGGTGGGGCCTATGATAGGCGGGGCCTTAAGACTAGCAGTTATAGTATTGTGTATGAATTTTATGTACTAGTATGGTTATATGTTATTATTTGTATGAGCATAGCGGGAGGGGCCCATAGACAGGCGGGGCCTGATAGAAACAGATATGTATACCGAGCGGGGCTCGATGCCAAGTGGGGCCTGATGTCGGATTCTACTGAAGCCGAGCGGGCCCGATGTAGCGAGCTAGGCCTAATGTATGTTGTTATGTGCTTATGTGTATGATATGTGGTAGTTTGGGGAGACTCACTAAGTTTCATGCTTACACTTTTCATTTTTGGTTTTAGGTACTTCCACTAGCAAAGGGAAGAGCTCGGGATGACTACATGGCACACACCACAACTTTTAGCCTTAGATGTTTTACTCTGATGTTGACATATGATTTTGATATATTGAAAATTGTTATCACATTTACGAGATGCATGTTTTATGATTTTGGATATGATGAATGATCCTTATGGTTTTTATTAATGATTAAAAATGAAAATTTTGGACTGTAGTTTTGGGATGTTTCAAGTTGATATCAGAGCCTTGGTTTAAGGGATTCGGGCACACTCTCGGGTGTGTCTGAATTCAAACTAAGGACTTGCAGTATGTTGATGCTACGTGCTAGACCAGTTGGCGGTTTAGGCGTCGGGGAGGGATCAGGCTCAGGCTCTGAAGTCGGGCAGCTCGATGAGCAGATGAGAGAGTTTATTTCAACTGAGATTACGTGTAGTATTTTGGACCAGACTCCTGTGATCTTTGGTATAGTGAAGGATGAAATTTTGGAGATTTTGGACGAGAAGTTGGGTGCGTTCCACACCGAGATAACGCCCATGGTGGAGGCGCGCACGTTGACATTCAGAGAGTTCAGAGTCTGTGGAGCTTCAAACTATCATAGGGCTAAGGTCCCTATTTCTAGCAGCCGGTGGTTGACAGATGTCACCAACGCCTTTCTTTCTAGCCAGTATCCCGAGGGGGACAAGGGCCAACTCGCCTCCTGTCTTCTGAAGGACAGGGCACATGATTGGTGGGAGGAGGTTGGACATGCTATTAAGGATGATGCCGCATTAGACGCGATGATATGGAGTGACTTCTCGGCTAGGTTCAGGGCCGAGTTTGCACTAGTGATTGAGGTGCAGTAGTTAGCACGAGAGTTCCAGAACCTCCATCAGACTATGAAAACAGTGGCGGAGATCACCGCCAAGTTCAGGGAAAGAGCCCTTCTTGTTTCGCAATACGTGGCAGATGAGGAGATGAAGAAGGCTCGGTACCATGAGAAGCTAAGGAGTGACATCAGGCAGTTTTTGAGCCGGTCCACCTGCAAGACACTGGAGGATATGATTGCTCGATCCAAGGAGAGGGAGATCGACTTAGAGGCGGACATGAAAGAGGCCCAAGACATCAGATTCTAGATCGAGAGGTCATCAGGACTGTAGCCGTTGTGGTAAGTGTGGCAGGACACACGAGGGTGCGTGTAGGAGCGTTAGTGGTGGTGATTCTGGTTGCTTCTAGTGCAGTAAGATCGGTCATTACAGCAGGGATTGCACTGCTACCACCACCTAGGGATCAGACTTGATCTACTTCCATTGCAGTCAGCAGGGCCACAAGAAGGCCCAATGTTTGAGTTTGGCTACAGCGGGGCAGATGGTGGCACCTGCCCCTACGACATTAAGGATTACCGACGGCCGTTAAGGCCGGGAAGAGGCACCTGCGGCGAGAAGCAAGGCTTTCCAGTTGATTACAGAGGAGACACGAGCAGCTTCCGATGTTGCAGGTGCGTAACTTTTGCCTTTCTATCCGTTTTTATTTATGATTTTATTGCTATTATGTCGCATCCATATGAGTAGTTGTATCTTGGGGTTATACTTCCTGCTTATGTTCATATTATATGTCATTTACATACCATGAGTCTTACGGTAGCAGTGTGGGGACGTCTCCTTATAAAGTGGGTTCTTAGGATGAGGTAGTTGTAGCAAGTGTGATTGGAACCCAGGAAGTGTTCTGACAGTCTTCAAAGGTCTTACTGCTTTAGTTTCGGTTAGTTTTGGGAACACTAACAGTGGTAAGCGTTGGTTTCCAATAAGATTGATCATTGGATGATACGAATGATTGGAAATCCTTCTAGCCTGGTGTGCTGCAAGATGCTAGTTGAATCAAAGTGGGGGAGAATTCTCCAAGGGTTTAGGAAACAAAAAGAAGTGTGAATTGAGGATGAGTACGCATTCTCGACAGGAAGGAAGGTGGCCAAGTAGCTGATTGGATTGAGGGGTATGTGAGTTGGGAGTTTCGGAAACTTCCTAATGTGGGGTTCGTGTCTTTTTGGTGTTCGATAGCTGGCCTTAGGGACCAGGTTGTGGAAATTTCCGTTAGAACGCGAATTCAGCCATGATGTTAGGTTGTATGCGTGATCAACTTAGAAAGTGTTTTAAGACTGCGGGATAGTCGTAGCATTCACTAGCATCCAGACAACATGGAAAGTGTTGTAAGACTGCAGGATAGTCGTAGCATTCACTAGTAGCCAGACAGCGTGGAAAGTGTTATAAGACTGCGGGATAGCCGTAACATTCACTATCAGCCAGACAGTGTGATAAAATGTTGTAAGACTGTGGGTTAGCCTCAACATTCATTAACAGCCAGATAGCAGAGTGTGGGCGGAGGCCCGTATCTCCTAGTTACCAGAGTGTAGGTGGGGGCCCGTATCTCCTAGTTAGTGGAGTGTGGGCGGGGGGTCGTATCTCCTAGTCAGCAGAGTGTGGGCGAGGCCCATATATCCTAGTTAGCGTGATCATAATCAGGAATGGATAGGTAGATAGGATTCGAGGTGAAGTTGTACCTACGTAGCCCTAGATATGTGAGACCTGAGGGCAAGGTCACTCAGTATTATGGTTTGGGTGAGACTCATGGGCGAGGCCCGTGTGATCGTAGCAAGGCAGGTGGGACCTGGCAGAGACCATGGGCTTGAAATATAGGATTGGGGATTCCAGAATTATAGATCCAAGAGTGGCAATGTGGATAGAGCAGTTTTGATAGCCGAATTTTTGTCGGAAGTCGCTGGGAGTGACTGGGAGGGTGTTCATTGGTTCAATAACTGGGTGGAATCCGGTATTCCAGATAGTGGACAAATAAGTTTGGACCTAGGAGGTCCCAGTTCATTTGGAAGGTAGATAAGAGGCAGCGTGATGTTCGGGTAGAAGTAGTGATTATGAGGGTTCTAGTGCGTAGGGTAGCTTGCGGATCAGAAGAGCGAAGACACTTACAGTTGGATTGAACCATCTCAAAGTAATTGATTTGACACTGTTGCACAACTATCGTATGAGTCTAACCGTTTCAGGGATGAATCTTCTACTCGAAGGATTATCTGAGCCTTTTGTCAAGTATAAGTATTCACCGTTAACTTGTTCAACTCCTTATAATCAATGCACATCCGGTGCGAACCATCCTTCTTCCTAACAAAAAGGGTCGGTGCTACCCATGGCGAACTACTCGGACGAATAAATTGCTTACCTAGCAGCTCTTGCAACTGAGACGAAAACTCTTGCATCTCTGTCAGTGCCAAATGGTACGCCGCCTTAGCAATAGGAGCCGCACCCGACACTAGATCAATCCTGAACTCCACCTGCCTCTCAGGAGGCACTCCAGGTAACTCCTCAGGAAACATGTCGACAAACTCTCTAACCACCGGACCTCTGAAACTGAAGTCTGATCCCTGACCCGCGTATCCACCACACACGCTAAATAACCGGCACATCCGTGCTGAATATACTGCCGAGACCTGGATGCAAAACAAAACCATGATCCTACTCTGGTTCCCTCACCATGTACCACCAGTTCTTCCCCACTTGGGGTTCGAACTACTACTCTCTGTCCCTCACAATCGACCATGACGCTAAATCGACTGAGCCAATCCATCCACACGATCACACACACTTCCCCCATAGGAATAGGAATCAAATCTATCGGGAAGGATACCCCGAAAATCGCCAACTCACATCCCCGGTAGACCAAAGAAGCAGAAACCCCGTGTCCGTTGGTGATAGAAACTCGCAACGGACATTCAAGCTCATCTACTGGCACACTGAACCCCCTACTGAAAGTCTGAGATATAAATGACCGACTCGCCTCCGAGTCAAATAAAACCAATGCAGGCAAAGAGTTCACTAAAAACGTACCTAAACATAGGTACAACAAATAAGCATAACACATATATGATAACTGAAATAGAGAATAGAAACATACCAGCAACCACATCCGGTGTTGACTTGGCCTCCTCGGCCATGAGCTGGAAAGCACGCCCCTGAGCTTTTGGAGGCTCCGTCTTGACTGGCCTCCCATCTGTAATCCTCAACGTAGCTGGTGTGAGAACCTACGTTGACTTGGCGGTGAGCTGCGGACAGCTGGTCTTGACATGACCAACCTGATGACAGTGATAACATATCCTCCTATCTGCCGGAGGGGCGGACTAGCGACACTCCCTGGCATAGTGCCCCTCTTTGCCACATTTGTAGCACCCACCATCTGCTTGAAAAACTCCAGAATGACCCCTACCACACTTTCCACAAGTGCGACTCTGCTGACCTCCGGTCCTAGTATCAGCGGTCTTAGACCGCTTAGGTGTCGACTGAGACTGTGCTGGAACCTGAGACTGTGCTGGAACCTGACGCTGCTCCTTCAGCTGCAGCTCTATTTCCAACTCACGCCGCCTCGCGACTTCCTGAAGATCCATAAGAGTGTCACAACGTTGCATAGCAACAAACTGACGGATTTCAGTCTCGAGCATACTCAAATAATGGGTCATCTGAGACTGCTCGGAAGCAAATTCTAGGCAAAACATAGCCCTCTCTGTGAACATGCAGGTGATCTCCATCACCGACTCTCCATCTTGGCTCAATGTCAAAACTCTTAAGCAAGCCGCTCCCGCTCCACGCGTGGAACGTAACGGGTGCGTAACATATCCCTGAACTGCTCCCAATAAATAGCAGCTCTCTGATCATCAGTGTATGACCCAGTCATCAGTCTCCACCAGTCCGTGGCCCCAAGCCTCAGTAGGTTCAGGGCACACCTGACCTTCTGGTCAGTAGGACACGAGCACGTGAAGAAACATCCCTCCACGTCAGATAACCACCTTATAGACCTGATCGCATCCTGTGTACCATCAAACGTCGAGGGCTTCGTGTTATCGAAGTCTTGATACTGGAAAGCCCATCTGGATCCCCCTCCACCCCCTGCCGCTGTTATAGCCGATGTGGCTGTTGTGGCAGCCGTCTCTGCTAAGGCTGCATAACGCTCATCAAAGTACTCGATCATAGCGGTCTTGATCGACCCAAACATCTCTGGTAGTTGCGCTTGAAACACAGCAACAATCTCATCATGCAGGATCTCCCGAATCCTGGCATCCAACTCCTCTGTCCCTATCTGCACCACGGGCTCAGGTGCAATAGGCACATCCGGGCCTCCGCCCCTTGATCCTAATCCTGATCCAGTCGTAAAGCGTCTCATCATCACCATACTGAAAATATACCCAAGACGTCAGATAAACAACATAATATCGGGAGACCAATTTCCACAAACACTAAAGGTTATGACTTCCTTGCTACTCATATGGGTCCTGTGCTTTCAGTAGTGGGCCCATACTGTTGGATTAGTGTCTAAGTCCATAACTATTTTGGTATGTACTTGACCCGATTGTCCATGGTCCTTTTGGGTTGCCTTCACCATAGCAATATGTGAGATGAATTAGGGAGAAAAAGGTTTAATTATGATTTATTAATATATTATAAGAATAATATATTAAAGGAGAAATCATGTTTAATTAATATTAGTCAAGAATTAATTAAGAATTAATTTTGTGGCTAAAAGAGATTAATTAAACTTAGGGGATTGGAGTTGTAATTATAAGATAATTGCAATTGGGCTATGGATTACTTAATAATATATAGATTGGACGAATTATATGGGGAAGCCCATTAGAAATCGTCCAAGGGATATGTTAAAGGAATCCATGGGCTGCTTAGGGCTTAAGCAGTCGGATTAGGGTTTCCTAGTTGAAAACCCTAATAGCCTACCTATATAAAGGAACCCTATTGCCCCAAAAACGTGGCTAAGACTCTCTTTAGTGTTTGTAGACGTTTTTGGCTGCCTCCTCTCTTCTCCTCTTCATCCAAGTTGCTCTTGGTGTTTGTGACTCCATTAGAGGTGCAACATTTGAGGCACTAAGCTTTCTAAAGCCAAGGATTGATTGTTATTGCTATACAACAATCAAAGGTAAGATCTAAACCCTATTTTATGTTAATATGATTAATTGTATGCTAGATCTAGGGTTTATAGCTTTGGATATTCAATTGCATGTTCATTAGACAAACTAGATCCAAAAGCTATTAGGGTTTACATGTACACCATAAGAATGATGTATTGCTCAAAACCCTTCAGTAGTATCAGAGCCAAGGCTGTTTGTTTGATGTATTTGATGCTATTATGGATTATTCTTGCTTAAAAATAAAAAATTAGGGTTTCTGGGGGGTGGACTCGTCGAGTCCATGGTGAACTTGACGAGTCAACTCGTTAGAAAGAGGTAATTTCGGGATTTTGTGCTCCTTTGGCTGTGGGATAGTTACCAAAACCTTTTTTATTGATTTAAATTAGATTTTTATAATATTGGGTGATTATCTTGGCCAAAATAAAAGATAACTTCATATTAATTAAATAATTATTTCCTTATATGATTAGAAATAATTATTTGGTGAATTATCTTGCAAAAATTTGGACTAGGTCAAATTAGAAAACCACCAATTAATTGTTAATTGCCTTATTTGAATTTTGTAATCTAGAATATTGTTGATAAAGTTTGGAAAAGTTTCAAATTACTCCCTTTAGGTTTTATAGTTTAAATTTGAACCTAAAAGTTTTGTTTTGAAATTTAAATAAGTTAAACCCTAATGTTTTGAAATGTTTCAAAAACTTGCCCTCAAGTTTTGGAATTTAAAAGTTGATTAAAAGTTTAATTTTGAAATGTTAAATTCTAAAACCCTAGTAATTTGAAAAGTTCAAATCACACCCTCATGGTTTTATTAATTAATTAAAATGTATAATTAAAAGTGATTTAATAAATCCATAAAGTTTTGGTTTAAATTTAACTAAGTTAAAAGTATAATTTACTAAATTAAACCACCTAGTATTTTAAAAGTGTAAAATAAACCCTATACTATATATAACATTAAAAGTTTAGTATTATATATGTATGAGTAAACAGTCAGTCTTACCGTTAGTAGGCCTCATTCACGAAGCTGGTCTATAAGGGGTGTTTAAGGAAATTGCCTATAAAATGGCGATTGAATGGATATCCACTCTTACCCACCGCACTCTTGACTAGTGGAGGGTCGTTAGCCGAACAGGTAGGATAGGACATAAACCTTCCATTATAAGTATAATGAAGTACAAAAGTAACTAAATGCTTTTACAAATTCCCAAATCATAGTTACTTTAGGCAAAAGTGAATTGATGTAATTCCATGAAATTACACTTTGTGCCCTTGCAAAGACGTTAGTGGAGCGTGTGTGGTTAACCGGCACACTAAATAGTTCTAAGGAAAGGTAGCAAAGGGTGAGTCATTGTTTGTCATGGTTCGATGGAGCGTGTGTGGTTAACCGGCACATCGAATAGGTGACTGTAACATTGGGGGCACCATGTAAGTTTGCATGGTTATTCACACCATGTTTTGTGATCCTCGGCATCCCAATCACAAATCGAGGGGCATATCGAGATTTAAACATGCCATTGAAAAGTTCAATGAATCTCAAAAGATCTAGGAGTTTTCAATACATTTGAAACTTAAGTTTCCTTTCGTTTTTCATGGTGGAAATTGGTAAATCGTCATTTACCTACCTTCAAATATTCTGAAACTAGATTACGGCATCCCTCTTCTAGGTTGTAGAGTATTGTGTTGGATCCTAGCCTCGATGTTTCATTTGGGTGTCACATCAAGGATTCTAATCAACTTAACTTGAATTTTCTCCCGTTTTGTAGATGTCTAGTTATGACAATCATGGTCTTCCCAAATCCCATGGAACAAGCTTTCCAAACGAAGATGATATTCCATGATATGATCGAGGAACAAGAGATCATGTTTCACTACCTCCACCTTTTCCAATTATTCTCCCTAACCCACAAGTTAGAAGGCTTGAAAAGTTCAAGCTCACTCAAGCCCTTTTGGCAAGAAAACATGGGAAACCTGTGTGTGTACACGTCTTAGAGATGAAGTCACACATTGATAAGTTAAAGGATGTTGGGTGTCGAGATTTCAGGTAAGTTGGCTGTTGACTGGGTTCTTCAGTCGCTTCCTGAATCATATAGTGAGTTCGTTAGAGAGTATTATATGATGGATCACGACGTGACCCTCATTGATCTCACTTATTTGCTCATAGCTGCTGAATCAGCAATGATTTGGCGTGCTGGTCAAGCAAATTTGTCTAGTGAGTCAAACTCCCAAACTGCAATGGACACTGGCAACATCCGAAGTCTAGAAAGAACTAAGTCTATGATTGTCCAATGTGTTGTGCCAAAGGAGTCCATTTGCTTCTATTGCCAAAAGAAGGGGCATTGGAGACGAAGCTGCCCTATTTACCTGAGAGATCTAAGAGATGGGAGAATCAAGACGTATGGCTCTACTTTAGGTAAAATCCATTAACTAACTCTTTTAAGTTCCTATTCTAGATTCTTAATACATGATGTGATAAGATTACATTTTGATGTTTTGTAGGATCAAAGAAAAGAGAGGAAGCTTAAGGGAAGAAGTGAGCTGAATCTAATCATGAAGAACTGGGTTTCGATCGCATTGATTGAAGATTCGATTCTTGAGCTACTACTTGGAGTTAGATTAGATTGCTAAGAAATATGTATTAACATAGTTTTTCAATTGAATTGTAAGGACAAAATTTTTCCGCAGTAAAATAAATTTTGATTTTATATTATTTATTTATCCTTGCAATGGCGTGTATGAAAAATTGATGTTTGAAGGTTTCTATTATTAGCAATAATGGATTTGATTCTTAATTATGTTATTTGTGGAAATGTCAAAAATTTACCAAATAGGGAGAGTTTCTCATCGCCCAAGTTTCAATTGGACAGAAACTTGGAATCATGCAACGATTATTGTATGATGAATGAAAACTTTCACATTTGGGAAATTTAGACTAATTCTTTGACAAAGTGTCAAATTGAAGGAGTAGGAGATCGAGTACATTAGGTCGTACGTTGATCAAGTCTACCACAAGAGTGACAAAGATATTCATCATGATTTACTAAAGTTTAGTGAATATGGTTATACTTATAAGATTGAGTATAATTCTGAGTTGATTGAAATAGTTCAATCAATAGCAGAACGAATAAGAAGAATCAAGTAGGCAGAAAGATAAAAGTTTCTCTATTCTAAGAAGAAGGGAGAGTACCTTTTATTATGTTTTATGATAGGTCGTAATGATTAAGAACCATATCTCAATTGATCCTCTAAGTGAGTCTTAGTACATTTGTCTGTCTAAGAAGAGGAATCGAGAATTGTGGAAATGGTTAAATCAAGAAGTCAATCATACTTTGTTCCAATATTAAGTTTTAGAGTTACACTCCAACATTGTGAATTGAGTGACAATTCTTAAGAAGGTTTATAACACTCAACAAATGTGGAATTTGGAAAGTTTTCTTATTCTTGCACATTTGAAATTGGTAAGTTGTGCTGTCTTGGATAAGACAAAGACCAACTAGGACCAATTTTGTGAAGTGTTTTGTCTTGATAAAAGCTACACTAACTCTTGAATATTTGTTTGTCAAGAAATGTTTCTTGACAAGAGAATCTTATATGTCAAGGAGTCAGTGGGAGTCTTAATGGTCTTGAAAGGTTTCAAGAACTAATCAAGAATAAACCTTATCGATCATCACTAGCACACGACTTGAGGTTTATAACCTATCGTGTTGACACTATTTTGTTTCTGTGCCATTCCAATTGAGTTAATTATGCATGTGAGTTCTATGAGTTCTCATTTGAACGCATAAAAGGCAAGCACCTTGATCAATGAAAAGTACATTGATAAGAAAGGGTGAGCTGCTTAACTACTTGGAAGACATGGTGGGCACTCGTGTTACCATAAGGCAAGAGATCAAGATTGATAAGGTTCGGTCCATATGAGTTTGGATTTGTCGCAAACTTTGGTTTTGGCAAATTCACGTGGATAGGAACTCATACACCATAAAATCTAAGTGTCATAAGCTTACCTCCTTCATGAAAATGACTGTGAGGAAATGCTTTCACTAAGATAGATTTTAAGAAGATAACAATTGTGAAAATTGTATTCTCGAATTCGATTATGGTTACAGTGTCCCTTTCCATAATTCGAATTGTGAGATTTGGCAATTAGTCTGAATTGTTTAGACACACAGATGAGATATCTAAGGAAAAGGTGTATAAGTTTAAGAAGCTTAGATAAAGGATTATCAAAGCATTAGGTGTTAGAAATATGAACTTAAGAAATTCAATAGGTATTGTTTTCTGGAAGTTAAACTGTTTTCTGAATACATGTCAAAGCTAGTGGGAGCATAAGTGTTATGCTTATATGATAATAATCATCATGATAGTGGGAGCATAAATGTTATGCTTGCATGATTATTAAGTCAAATATTGCAAGTTAGCAATATTAATTATACAAAACAAGAGTTATACTTTGCAAAGTCGTAAGGGTTGAAAAGTTGTTTTGCTATAATTAAGGGAGATAATATTGTACTTCGTTTCAATATCTAAAGCTTAGATTAAAAAATTTTAATAAATTTAGTCAAAGGATACATAGTGTATTCTTAAATTTCAATTATGATTATGGCATCCCTCTTCATAGTTCGAATTGTAAGAACGTGACACATAAAATATTATGGCAGAAGATTGATAGAGTATCATATCATTATGTAAGACATTATGCATCGTGTCCCATACGCTTCGGGTATAGGATCGATTGCAAGTGCTATAATATCTGACCATTCTAAAATTTTCCAAATGTCTAGTGCATTAGGAGGGAAAAAGGACAAGAATCAGTTTTGACTAATATAATTAAACAACTATCAAATGACGATCCAAAGTTAGCTGAAGATTGGTCCCTTGTGAGTAGTTGGAAGTATGGTATTGGATGGACCATATCGACATTATTATGAATAGATAAGATTCTACTAAGAATGAGTTGTCATATGGAAAATATGGAAATGTTTCCATATTTGGAGTTGGATATTGAGAGTCTATGTCTAGATTAGAAAATTTTATGCAAAAGGATGTTCAAAGGAATGTACTTTGAGTGAGAGACATCACGTCTATGGAATTGTCTTGTAACAATCTCCAATGGAGGACTTTGTAATTTCATTGGAAATAGTCATTGTGACTTTAGTGCAGTGACATTACGAAAGGATCGTTGCAAGAAACGTTAGAATATAACATATTCTATAAGTGGCAAGAATTTGATATTCTTACACTTGTGATAAGGATTGGGAGTTGTGAAATGAGTATGATTGGAAATGTGTTCTTTTGATCTATTTCACAAAGTAAGGACCATAGGTAAACAATGTGTGCATGCTAAGAGCATGGGACAATTGTAGTAATAATTCAAGTAATAATTTAATTAATAGAAACAACAAATAATGAGTAATCAATATGGTGATGAATAAAAGGTGTTTTATTTATACTCAAAGGTTTGGGACCATATAGGATTAGTATTATTCTTGTGTTTCACTTTGCATGTTTTGACTTCCTGAATAATTAATTATTTCAGAATAATCAAATTATTCGAATGGTCCACAATCGTTCATATGTTGGAAGTAGGTATGAATGACGACTGTTATGAATTGGTTTGTAGATTGTCTAAAATCGTTCATATGTTGCAACGTTCATGAGTGTTTATGAATATGATTTTGAGCATTGGATTAAACCCACACTCACAAGAATCACTTCATGGATTTTATCACAAGTGATTGTGAGTCGATAATATTGTATATTCTTAAAACCAAGATGTGTGAGTTGTTATTTGCTGGTCAGTTGCACATTGATGATAAGTAAACGCACCAGTAACTTGGTACCATAAAACTTATTGTTGTGTGTGATTCGATGAGTGAATGCAAGCGAGCATATGAGTCGAAGTTTATCCATTCCTTTTACCCAAAGTGGGATAAAAGCGATATCTTTGGGCCCCTCGATGATTTAGTGATGGCACATAAGCGCTTGGCCAAGCCGGGACTAATTTGATGTGTTCAATTGTAGTCTGTTGTCAGTCGTCATAAATCAGAAGTCGGGAAACAGTATAGAGAGAATGATTGAAATTCATGTCTCGTGTCTATATGTTATCCAGAATGGAGGAATATACGATCCCTTATCTAAAGGACACGCGTATATGATAAGATCAGAGTTGACAGCGGCTTTTGAAAGTTACGATTGCTAATCAAGATCTGAAGTTATACGCAGAATAGTTATTAGACTCATCCAAGTGGGAGACTGTTGGATTAGTGTCCAAGTCCATAACTATTTTGGTATGTACTTGACCCGATTGTCCATGGTCCTTTTGGGTTGCCTTCACCATAGCAATATGTGAGATGAATTAGGGAGAAAAAGGTTTAATTATGATTTATTAATATATTATAAGAATAATATATTAAAGGAGAAATCATGTTTAATTAATATTAGTCAAGAATTAATTAAGAATTAATTTTGTGGCTAAAAGAGATTAATTAAACTTAGGGGATTGGATTTGTAATTATAAGATAATTGCAATTGGGCTATGGATTACTTAATAATATATAGATTGGACGAATTATATGGGGAAGCCCATTAGAAATCGTCCAAGGGATATGTTAAAGGAATCCATGGGCTGCTTAGGGCTTAAGCAGTCGGATTAGGGTTTCCTGGTTGAAAACCCTAATAGCCTACCTATATAAAGGAACCCTATTGCCCCAAAAACGTGGCTAAGGCTCTCTTTAGTGTTTGTAGACGTTTTTGGCTGCCTCCTCTCTTATCCTCTTCATCCAAGTTGCTCTTGGTGTTTGTGACTCCATTAGAGGTGCAACATTTGAGGCACTAAGCTTTCTAAAGCCAAGGATTGATTGTTATTGCTATATAACAATCAAAGGTAAGATCTAAACCCTATTTTATGTTAATATGATTAATTGTATGCTAGATCTAGGGTTTGTAGCTTTGGATATTCAATTGCATGTTCATTAGACAAACTAGATCCAAAAGCTATTAGGGTTTACATGTACAACATAGGAATGATGTATTGCTCAAAACCCTTCACATACTACCTTCCACACCTACCCATATTTGTATCAAGTATCACCAGAACACCCTAACAATAGACATCAACATAGCAATCGCTCAACCCTCACTCCTAGAGGAAGGTGAATCTATCTCACAACTGCCCTCACGACTTCTCACGACCCATCTACCCATGAAACTTCCACCAACCCTGTAGCATTAGCGTATGATAGCCACACATAACGCTGGACCCGATAGACTTTCGAATATCTAATCCTACCCTAAGGTCGAATCAAACCTTCTTAGGCTATAAGATCTTGATTATGCACAGCCGCAATGCATACACTAAACAACTACAGTAATGATGTCAATTCCATATAAAAGATACTCTAGGAAAGTAATCATCATATAATCAGGCAAGTCTATCATGCAATTCCTGAAGATCCCTAGCCTAGCACTAGCATGTTGTTCTTACAGATCATAATATCAAATAATTGTATGGTATTTTGGGGTCTACTTACTGGCTCCGACTTGTCGCACACTCCGCATCCTCCATCCCTTATTTTGAAAACCACTTTAAAATTTATTCTAAAATTTTCCTTGATATGAGATTGGATTCACACGAGTGTTCTTCCAATTCACTCAAACCAAGGCTTTGATACCAACTTGTAACATACAAAAACTTTTAAGCCAAATTTAAACTTTTTCAACCATGATTCCATGAAACCAAATAGTGTTTTAAAAAATGTTTTCAAAATATTATTCATCAGAGTATTCCAGAAATATAGTCACATGGATGAGGAGCGGTACGGTCAAGCCTTCGCCTTGCCATGATCTCCGGAAGTACTTGAAACAATAAACTGAAACTGTAAGCCCGAGGGCTTAGTGAGCTACCCCCAAAATACCAATACCACACCGATAATACCATATCAATAACAGATAATCAACAACATGCATACTGGGCCTTCGGCCTGACTGGTCCGCCCTACAGGGCCTACAGTCTATCCGGATCTATCCCGAGCCTTCAGTATGACTGGACCGCCATACGGGCCTACAGTCTATCCAGACCGCTCATAGGGTATGTTAGCCTTCAACACATAGCAGGACCGCCTCAACCCAACATCAAGAAAATAACCATGTGCGCATAACTAACATATACTTGATGGGTTTTGTGCATAAGACATCCTATGTGCTCATACAAACCCTAAAGCTTGGATCTAGGTTTCTCTATTGTACATACTTTGAATCCAAGACTTTGAACCCTAATACTAGCATATGGAAATCAGAATTCACATGTAAATAGGTTTAAGAACATACCTTGATTGTTATATAGCAATAACAATCCAATTCCTCCTTGAATTGACCTTGGAAAGCAAAGAGTCACAAGTGTCACTCCTCTAATGGCTTACAAACACCATAAGCAAGTGGAGAAGGTATAAAGAGAGAGGAGGGAGGTTAGAATTCGTATTTGGGACCTCTTGGGAAGGGATACACGAATTCATGGCCTTGGGGTTGTTTATATAGGTATAGAGATAGGGTTTCAGTCATTATCCGTATCTAGTTGATTATCCATTAAGCAACCAATAAGATAATCCTTGAATCCTTATCATACTCGAATTCTAAGGCTTTCCAACCTTAAATTCGTTCACCATACTTATAAGATAATTCTTACCTTATTTTGTAACTATCACATAATTACAAATCAGCCCCTCTAGTTTAATTAATTACATTTGATCACAAAACTAATTCTTAATTAATTATCGACCAATATTAATTAAACAAATATGATTTCTCCTTTAATATATTATTCTTATAACATATTAATAAATCATATTATCCTCTCTCTCTTTATTCATTTCTCCAATCAAGTTGCTTTGGTGAAGGCAACCCAAAAGGACCATGCACCATCGGGTCAAGTACATACCAAAATAGTTATGGACTTAGACACTAATCCAACAATACTGGCATAACAGATATCAGATATAACTATATCACAGATCATCGATCATAGCAATCTCTCATAACCAGAGCACCGACCTAACCAAGTCACAAACATACCAATCCTAACGGATCATAAGAGCATAACAACATATTGTCTATCCTGATACCAATCTAACTGATCATAACCACATGTAGCATACTATAACCAAGATAACAACTAAAAGGGCCGAACTTGGTGCCTTAGACCTTATTGATATAGTGAGGATAACTCACCTTGCTAGTAGCTCGAAAATGATACTGCTCACACCTCCAGATATAGCTCCAACCACCTCGCCTGTACCCATAAGTGGTCCACTCAATAATCATTCAAAATACCAAAATGCCCTTGGCAGGTACATGACATCCCACAGTCAAGTCAAGTCACTGGTCAATGGTCAACAGTCCATGTTGACCTATTTGCTGAATATAACTCTCTCTGCCTCGAGTCCCTCCTGATTCCAGAATTTCTCAACTCGACTCGCCGAGTCGATACGTGACCTAGTGCATGGAATCCAAATTGACTCGCCGGGTCATCTCCCAGACCTCGCCGAGTCCATGCGGGACTAATTTGAACAAAACCCTACCCGACTCGTCAAGTCGTCTCCCAGACTCGCCGAGTCCATACACATACTCTCATGATCACGCGATTCTGAACTACCCCTTTGCTCCAATTAGTAGATCTAGGTCCCTAGAGTGCATTAGCAACGTAAAGTTGCCACCTTTACGTATTTGCATGACTCATATTCCATATCTAAGCTTGAAATGGGACTTTACTCATAAACAAGGGTTCCTTCATGACCCTATTAAGAACTTTAGGAACTTAGGGCTCAAAAGAGGTTCAGATATGAAGTTTCAACTTTAGATCTAGCTCCCATACCATAATCCCTTCATGAATAGATAAAGAAAGTCCTAAACTTCACATATGAAAGATTCTAGAAGAAAGGAGGTCAAGGTAACAGCTTGTTACCTCCAAAACGTGCCCAAACTAAAGTAGACTCTGGATCCACATGAAATCCTTGATGCTAGCCTCTTGATCTACAAGTTTCCTTCACAAAAATCCCTTTCTAAAGCTCCAAAACACTCTCCAAGCTCACACACACGAAAATTAGGGTTTCTGGCTCTCAAGGGGTGGTAGAGGACAGTGGGAGACGCTAATGGTCCAATATATAGGGTGCAAAAACCCTAAAATTTAGGGTTTCCTCTGCCAGCTCCTACTCGTCGAGTCACTCATTAAATGACGTGTCCTGACCCGCTGCTACTCGACGAGTCACAACGTCAACTCGTCGAGTAGGCCTTAAAACATGAAATCTAATGGAATAATAATGATACCTGACAGTTGGGATGTTACACTATTTTTCTTTGTAAAAAGACATTTTTGGTCCATAAGACCGAAAATTTACAATTAATGCATATTTTGGTAAAAATGATGCTTTAAGTCCCTTAAGACTAATGTTTACATTTAAGGGCTTATTTTAAAATAAAATGACATTTTTAGCCCACTTTTGTTAGAATTGTCATTTTTGGCCCAATTTTATTAAAAGTCGACATTTTCGGTCCAAATGAACAAAATTAACCTTTTTAGCCCAAGTTTAATAAAATTTTCACTTTCAGCCCATTAACCGAAAATTTACATTTTTGGCTAAAATTAGTTTAAAATGACAACTTAATTCATAAAAACCAAAAATTTACAAGTTTAGTCCATGAAACCGTGAAGGCCCAATTTGAGGCCTATTTTGTGAAAATTTACATTTTTGGCCCTTTTAAAACCATGAATATCATAAAGACCCATTTTTATTTAAAAATGACTCTTTTAGTCCTCTTAAAACCATGAGTTGACAAAAGGATCCTCACTTGTGTTTACTTTGTCAATTTTTTTAGCCCTTTACATGATTTTACTTAGTTTCAAACACCATTAACATGTTTTAATCCTTTCATCTTCATCATAAGTTGCATAAGGTGTTTTAGTTTACAAATATCACTATATTTTGGTAGATCTTTCGAAATCTAAGATGTTCCAAACACATAAGCACAACATATAACATGGAAACACATATAACCATGCACAAACACATACATCTACACAAACCAACTTGTATCCTCCCCCAAAACATAGTAAAAACCAAAAATAGGGGGTATGAACTCACTTTGGGGTGATGGATCGGTTTTGGTGAAGAAAAGAGAGATATTTAGGCCCTAGCAAGCTCCTTTGAGTAGATCTCGAACTTATGGGGTTCTAAGGTACATGGATCATGGAATGGAGTGTTAAAAGAAGTAAGTTTAACATGAACATGAAGTTAAACACCTTGATGAGAAAGTAGCTTACCAAGAATGGATGGATTTTGATGAAGTATCCTTGGACTTACACACAAGCTCACACGAATTTGGAGAGGGAAATGGGAGGTTTCTTTGAGAGTTCATAGATGAGTTTAGAGATTGAAATGGTTGAAGTGTAGAGGGGTGTGGAATCCTCCGGCCATAAGTAGAGAGAAAAGAGGAGAGAGATCAATTTCTATTGCATAGAGGACAATGGCTTCTTAGAAGTATGTGATTACCTTGAAACATGGAGGTTAATTAGGAGTTGTCAAGCTTAGATCAAACTTCATTCATTTTCCTTTTTTTGTTTTATTTTCAAACCGAGAATGGGAGGGAAAGAAAAGAAATTTGGTATTGGGCTTAAATTATGCATCTAAAAATTGAGAGTATGTTAGCCAAATAAGGATTTTCAGCCCTTTGGGGCACTTGTGAGAATTTAAGGCCAAAAAGAGCAAGGGTAATGGGTTTTCGACCCAATGATGTTCATGATAATGTTTGCGGCCCATTACAGCCCATAAAGGGTTTTTGTTGCCCAAAGCCACTTACTTAGAGAATATGAATTAGGGCCCAAATGTGTGTTCTTAATTCCAAAATAGTTAGGTTGTGGGTTTATTGACCCATTCGGTCCATTAAATAATTCCTGGCCTAAAAGATGTTTGAACTAGGAAATTATAGTTACAATCCAAAGCTGAGTGTATAAAATGTATTGAATTAGGTTTTAGGTTCCACGAGTGAGTATTGGTTCGAATAGTGGTTTTTGAAATGAATAACATGTATAACTTCAACTTACAGCTCTAGCTACATCAAAAGTCGATTACATACAGACATAATTTCCAAGCCCAAGAATGCTAGTTGTGACTTCATCCCCCCATTAGAGGGAATTTTGTCTCGAAATACTTTAAAAAGTTTTTCTTAGGAACTAGAGAAAAGGTGAGGTTACTTTTGCTTCATTTGGTCTTTGCCTTCCCATGTGAATTCGGTCCACGCTTAGCATTCCATCGAACCTTCACAATCAGAATGCGGCTTTGTTTTGTGCACTTCACTTCTCTGTCTATTATCTCAACCGGCTCTTCGACGAACAACAAATTCTCGTTTACTTCAATCTCATCTAGAGGAACGGTGAGGGTTTCATCTGATAAGCAATTTTTCAGATTTGACATGTGGAACACAGGGTGTATGTTGCTGAGCGCCACATGTAGCTGCAATTTATAAGCCACCGGACCAATTCGGGCAAGAATCTCAAACGGCTCGATCTATCGTAGATTTAGTTTTCCCCGCTTCCCAAAACGGATCCTTCCAGGTAGAGACCTTCAATAGCACCCGATCTCCAATTTGAAATTCCAGAGGCTTTATTCGTTTATCAGCATAACACTTTTTTTGATCTCAGGATGCTTGGAGTCGTACCTTGATTTGAATTATTTTATATGTAGTTTCCCGAATGATCTCGGGTCTCGTAAGAGTGCTATTTGATGTTTGTCCCCTTGCCAACTGGGTGTCTCCCACCTTAGCCCACCAAAGAGGCGATCTGTATTCGCGTCCATACAAAGCCTCAAAAGGAGCAACCTTAATGCTCGTGTGATAGTTGTTATTAAACGAGAACTCAATTAAGGGCAAGTGGGTATCTCATGCCCTACAAAAATCAATCACACAGGCTCAGAGCATATCTTCAAGTGTTTGGATGGTTCGCTCACTTTGACCGTCGGTTTGAGGGTGGTAAGCAGTACTCATGTCTAGTTGTCTTCCCATTGCCTTTTGGAGCGACTACCAAAATCGTGAAGTAAATCTACTATCTCGATCTGAGATAATAGATATCGGCACTACATGGAGTCTCATGATTTCTTTTATATAGATTCGTGTTAGCCTCTCCATTTTATACGTCTCCTTTATTGGTAGGAAATGGGGGGATTTTGTTAGCCTATTGACAATCACCCAAATTGCGTCCAATCTGTCCGCTGTCTTAGGTAATTTGGTTATGAAGTCCATGGTGATCCTTTCCCACTTCCACTCAGGTAATATTGGCTGTTGTAACCTTCCCGGGGGCTTCTGATATTCCATTTTAACCTTGGCACAAGTGAGACACTTGCCCACATAAGTGGCAATTTTTTCTTTCATTTTGGGCCACCAATAATGTTGTTTAATGTATAGGTACATCCTATCGGAACCTAGATGGACGGAGTATCATGTTTTGTGAGCTTCGTTCATGATCACATCCCTAAATCCTCCAAATTTTGGGATCCAGACATGTTCCATGAAGTAGTAGGCTCCGTCTCTCTTGACTTCCAGATTCTTATCCATCCCGCGCAGTGTTTCAATAGTAGCATTTTTCGGCTTTAATGCCTATAATTGAGCTTCCCTAATTTGTGGGATTAGATGAAAGTAGATGGTTATCGATAATGTTTTCACCCGGCGACCTAAGTATTCTTTCCTGCTTAGGGCATCGGCTACCATGTTAGCCTTGCCTGGGTGGTACCTGATCTCGCATTTATAATCATTTAGCAGTTCCACCCACCTTCATTGCCTCATGTTCAGCTCCTTTTGATTTAGAATGTGCTGGAGGCTTTTGTGGTCCGTGAAGATGGTGCACTTTGTACCGTAGAGGTAGTGCCTCCAAATCTTTAGAGCGAAGACCATTGCTCTCAGATCGAGATCATGGGTGGTGTAATTTACTCATGGGTCTTTAATTTTCTAGATGCATATGCAATCATTTTTCCGCGCTGCATCAGCACACAACCTAGCTCTTGGTTCCAGGCGTCACAATATACCACGAAGTCTTCTGTTCCCTTCGGTAAGGACAACACCAGAGCACTACGGAGGGCATGCTTCAAGGTTTAGAAAGCAACTTCTTGTTTGTCAGTCTAGTTGAAGGGGCCTTTTGTGTTAGGGTGGTGAGGGGCTTGGCTATCTTGGAGAAGTTCTGGATAAACCTTTGGAAGTAGCTCGCAAGACTCAAGAATTGCCGGATTTCTGTTGGTGTCTTCTGAATCGTCCATCCTTCAATAGCCTTGATTTTGGAAGGATCCACATGAATTCCTTCCTCACTGACTACATGATCCAATAAGATTTCACTGTGAATCCAGAACTCGTATTTGGAAAGTTTTGCATATAGTTTCTCGGCTCTTAGAGTTTCCAAGATCTGCGTAGGTGTTGACCGTGCTCCTCCTTACTTAGAGAGTATATGAGTATATCATCAATGAAGATAATTACAAAATTATCAAGAAATGGGTGGCAAACTCGATTCATGAGGTCCATAAATGCTGCGGGGGCATTTGTCAGACCGAAGGGCATAACAACGAATTTGTAATGACCGTATCGGGCTCGGAAAGCAATTTTTGGAATATCCTCTTCCTGGACTCGGAGTTGATGATAACTGGATATTAGATCTATTTTTGAGAAATAACTAGCTCCTTGAAGCTGGTTAAATAGATCATCAATTGATGGAAGTAGGTATCGATTCTTGATAGTGAGTTTGTTCAACTCTCGATAATTGATGCACATTCCGAAGGATCTGTCCTTCTTCTTGACAAACAAGACCGGAGCTCCCCAGGGTGAGAAGCTTGGTTTGATGAATCCTTTGTTCAGAAGTTCGCTTAACTGACTGGATAACTCCTTCATTTTGACGGGAGCTAACCTGTAGGGTGATTTGACAATTGATGTGGCTCCGAGTATTTGGTCAATTCAAAATTCAACCTGTCTTTCTAGGGGTATTCCTGGAAGATCTTCAGAAAATATGTCCGGGAAGTCGCATGCCACTGGGATGTCATTAATGTTTACTTCCTATTTTGCTTTATCCACAACGTGAGCGAGGAAGGCATCATTTTTCTTGTGCATACATTTTTGTGCCTTAATGCATGAGATAAGATGGAGATTGGCGCCATGTTTATCACCATATATTATTAGGGTTTCGTGGTTGGGGAGGTGAAGGCGAACGACCTTCTCACGGCACATAATATCAGCATGATGGGGGCTTAACCAATCCATGCCGATTATCACATCAAAACTCCTAATATTTACTGGCATCAAATTTATTTGAATGGTTGTTTAATGTTAAGGTGCACCCTACGTAAACATCTTTGGTTGTTTCAGTTTTCCCATTAGCCATCTCAACTGTGAAGGCTTCGCTTTGCTTTTGGGGTTGTTGGTTTAGTAAGTGTTTGAATTTATTACTCATAAAACTCCGCTCAGCTCCACTGTCAAATAGAATGCATGCGTAAGTGTTGTTGAGGAGGAACGTACCAGTGACTACTGTTGGGTCTTGAACTGCCTTTCCTTGACCCAAGGTCAGGACCCTACCCGATCCTCCTTCCCCTTGGTTGTTGGCTTTGGGGCAATTGTGTCTAAAATGGCCAGTTCCTCCACATCCATAACAAGTATGGATGTCCCCGACGTTATTGTTGTTGTTGTTGTTGTTGTTGTCGTTGTTGTTTGTTTGTTGGTTCTGTTGGGGTTGAGATCTGTAGTACCGGGTGGTGTGCCCCTTGCGGTTGTAGTTGGTACACTGCATTTCTCTGCACTCGCCGTGGTGGTGGTAGCTACATTTGTTACATTTTGGTAAAGTTCCTGAGTATTGACTGGTAGTGGTTTGCGTAGTTAAGGCTGGAGTAGCTGGTGCTGGCGCAACTTGATCGGTAGCAGCGTGGACTGCTACAGTTTGCTGCTTTTTGGAGGCTCCTTGGTTTTGTCGCCATTTTCATTTGTTGTCCGCATTTTTCTTGTTATTGTTTTCCTTCTTTTTCTCAGCCTAAGCTGTTTTGGCCCCTTTCTTGTCGCCATGGTCGTAAAGCTTCTGAGCTAACCTTTTTGCACTGTCAAAACTTTCTGGATTTGCCACAATCACGTTTCCTTGGATTGGAGAAGTTAATACCCAAATGAACCGCTCAATCTTCTTCTCTTTTGATGTGATCATCCCTGAGCACAAAAGGGCTAGTTCACTGAACCTTGAGATGTAATCCTCGATATCTGAATTTTGTATTGTGAGGTTCCATAACTCTTGCTCTAATTTCTGTATCTCCCCGCGGGGACTGTACTCCGCCATCAACATTTCCTTGAGCTCCTCCCAGTGCATGACATTTACCACTGGGAGTGTCTTAGCCTGAACATGACCATTCCACCACGAGAGCGCTTGGTCGACAAACGTGCAAGCTGCAAACTTCACCTTGCATTCTTCAGGGCATCCGCAGATCTCAAAACCTGACTCTATCTTTTCCATTCATCGTTTTAAAGTTATCATGCCTCCCGTTCCATTGAATGTTCGGGGTTTGGCATTTGAAAAGTCCTTGTAGGTGCAGACTTTCGTAGGACCTTGCTTCGTTCCTTGGTTCGAGCTTCCAGTCCCTTGTCCGTTACCGTCCCCGTTGTTTTCTTTATGAATATGTGCAAATGCTGCGATGACCGTAGCTGATACTGCTGCTTGGAATGCAGTAGAATCTACCTATGGTGGAGGCAGTGGTGGTTGCGCCATGTTGTTTCCGTGATTTGGTATTTGTGGCATCTTCTGTCATAGAACAAAAAGATGGTGAGTACATAGTAGCTCACGGTTTCGAGTCCCTCTAACATCCAGTGGTTCCAATGGTTTGATTGTGCATATAAGTGAATTCATGCAATATCATGAAACATAAAAATGGAAACACATAACAGGTAACAACGTCACAAATAAAACACAGAACTTTTTCATTAAAATCAAACTTTGTAGTACAATGCGTGAAAATTTGCCTTGGAAGGCGTACGGTACATAGAGACATATATGATCCGACAGCATAACAACTTTATGAGTAGTGTAGTCAATTAATCATAAAGTCAATTGTACATAAAAGAGAAACATAACAGTAGTGATGAGAGGTGGAGCTGATCCTAGTTATGATGGGAAGTGTCAGATGCCGAAATAGCGCACCAAACGGTCAGCAAAATCACTCATCTCCCGAGTGATTTCATCTATCTTCTGCTCCACCTGAGCTGCTCTTGCTTCAGCTGCAAAAAGTTGTTGCCTGAGAATAACAACTTTCCCCTCCAAGGAGCGCGTCCGATCTATGGGGTCCTCTGGTGCTATGTGTGGATCTAATATCATCTCTAAAGGGTGGGATTAACTAGGGACTTCTTTAACGCCATCTACCCTTTTAGTCTCCTCATCAGATCCCTCGTCCTCATAGTCTATCTGTAGGTACTTCTCAAGTTACATCCCTGGACCTGCCTCCTGAACCATTTCAGGTTCCTCCTCGATCCAGCCATAGGTCACAAGGGCCTGATAGTAGAGGTCACCTTGTTGGTGCTCGTCCATGATGTCTATGTGAAAAAGGGAGGTGTGAGAAACGTGTAGGGGGTGTATATAGATAGCATTCTAAAATACTCCTATAGCAGTTTAATTGTTTTAGGTTTGGTTCCTTAAAACTCTTGGATAATTAGATGGTAAGTTTTTGATTCATTGATCACCACGACCACTCCCGAACACATGTTGGTCATATTTTAAATATATATAGTTGATCATGTTATATTTATCCCTAATACAACTACATAATTGTCCGGGTTTAACCACAATGTTCAAATCCCCCAAAGACTCTTACTGTTTCTTGTTGTGATAATACCCTAAAATGTACACATAGGTATGGATTTTTATTTTTGTTCAAAGTATTTTAGTCCCAATGTATTTATAGTTGAATATCTTGTATGATTAGATATGCCAATTCACTATAAAAATTGCTCTGATACCAATCTGTCACACCCCGAACCAGACGGCGGAAACGTCCAGGGGTTGGGTGACTTCATCTTGTAATATGATCATAGTGAATATAATATAAACAAGGCAACCATCATCATTACACGTACAACAATACAACCATACTGAGTTTACATCATTGTAATTGTTTACAAGAGTTAATCCAAAAATATAAAGGTTTATAATAGCAAAAAATGCAACAAATTTCCACATATTCTTGATGCCCACCTGCATAACGATTTCTTGAGAATACAAGTTATTTTGAAAACGTCAACATATATAATGTTGGTGAGTTCATAAGCATGTTTGTATGAAAATTTTTGTATAAATTTTAAACACCAGAAAATCTGATATATTCTGTAAAACGGTTAAAAGTATTGTATCAAGTCACGTATTAATGCATGTGTGTTTCCTGTTTTGAAAATGTATAAAGCGAGTATTCCAGAAAATCTGATATTTTCTGTAGTAAGTAGCAGGTGATGTATAGTGTACGTTTTTCCCATAAAATACGATATTTTCTATGTGTAAAAGTGTGGTAGTATTAAAACCCAAGACCGTGAGTTGGTGTTTGTATAAAATAGTAATTGTAGAATCAAATATGTATTCCGTAAATTTTACAGTGGAGTTAATTTCTTTGTGAGTCGTTATAACCATACTTGATAATGACTGGTCCGCCCGTCATGACGTTTTTCAGACGCCGACTTGTTTAAGGTAAGGTTTGTCACCCTAGACTGACCTAGTCTAACTGTAGCTAACAGCTCAGGTGTGGGGTGTCAACCTTGTATAGATCTATACACAAACTCTTGCTCTCCCACTTGGAGACTCTGGTTATAACTACCGGCTACGATTGTACACTAGATAGGTGTGAGCAAATGAAATGTCTTACAAGAGTCTTAACTGAATTTATGTGAATATTGAATTGCACAATGTATATTGTTTCCGTGTATGTTTTTAGTTTATTAGGCCCAACAAGCGTGTAAATGGGCCACAAAGCCCCAAACAACATGTAATGTATATTCCAGGCCCAATAAGCATGTAATTGAACCACAAAGGCCTAATGGACATGCAATGTGTATTCCAGGCCCACTTAAACATGCAAATGGGCCACTAAGGCCCAATAAGCATGTAAGGTATATTCCGGCCCAATTAAAAGTGTAAGTGACGTATTTGTTTTGTTTGTTATTACGTTGATCATTTAAGCTCAACTGTTTACCCAATGACATAAAAAGTCCATTTTTCTTTGTAAAAAGACATTTTTGGTCCATAAGACAGAAAATTTACAATTAAATGGACATTTTAGTAAAAATGACGCTTTAAGTCCCTTAAGAACAAGGTTTACATTTAAGGGTTTGTTTCAAAATAAAATGACATTTTTAGCCCACTTTTGTTAGAATTGTCATTTTCGGCCCAATTTTATAAAAGTTGACATTTTCAGTACAAATGCACAAAAATTAACCTTTTTAGCCCAAGTTTAATAAAATTTTCACTTTCAGCTCATTTAACTGAAAATTTACATTTTTGGCTCAAATTAGTTTAAAATGACAACTTAATTCATAAAAACCAAAAATTTACAAGTTTAGTCCATGAAACCGTGAAGGCCCAATTTGAGGCCTATTTTGTGAAAATTTACACTTTTGGCCCTTTTAAAACCATGAATATCATAAAGACCCATTTTTATTTAAAAATGACTCTTTTAGTCCTCTTAAAACCATGAGTTGACAAAAGGATCCTCACTTGTGTTTACTTTGTCAAATTTTTTTAGCCCTTTACATGATTTTACTTAGTTTCAAACTCCCTTAACATGTTTTAATCCTTTCATCTTCATTATAAGTTGCATAAGGTGTTTTAGTTTACAAATATCACTATATTTTGGTAGATATTTCAAAATCTAAGATGTTCCAAACACATAAGCACAACATATAACATGGAAAACACATCTAACCATGCACAAACACATACATCTACACAAACCAACTTGTATCCTCCCCCAAAACATAGTAAAAGCCGAAAATAGGGGGTATGAACTCACTTTGGGGTGATGGATCGGTTTTGGTGAAGAAAAGAGAGATATTTCGGCCCTAGCAAGCTCCTTTGAGTAGATCTCGAACTTATGGGGTTCTAAGGTACATGGATCATTGAATGGAGTGTTAAAAGAAGTAAGTTTAACATGAACATGAAGTTAAAAACCTTGATGAGAAAGTAGCTTACCAAGAATGGGTGGATTTTGATGAAGTATCCTTGGACTTACACACAAGCTCACATGAATTTGGAGAGGGAAATGGGAGGTTTCTTTGAGATTTCATAGAGGAGTTTAGAGATTGAAATGGTTGAAGTGTGGAGGGGTGTGGGATCCTTTGGCCATAAGTAGAGAGAAAAGAGGAGAGAGATCAATTTCTATTGCATAGAGGACAATGGCTTCTTAGAAGTATGTGATTACCTTGAAACATGGAGGTTAATAAGGAGTTGTCAAGCTTAGATCAAACTTCATTAGTTTTTCTTTTTTTTGTTTTATTTTCAAACCAAGAATGGGAGGGAAAGAAAAGAAATTTGGTGTTGGGCTTAAATTATGCATGTAAAGATCGAGAGTATGTTAGCAAAATAAGGATTTTTGGCCCTTTGGGGCCCTTGTGAGAGTTTACGGCCAAAAAGAGCAAGGTTAATGGGTTTTCGGCCCAATGATGTTCATGATAATGTTTGCGGCCCATTAAGGCCCATAAATGGGTTTTTGTGGCCCAAAGTTACTTACTTAGAGAATGTGGCTCCAAATAGGGCCCAAATGTGTGTTCTTAATTGCAAAATAGTTAGGTTGTGGGTTTATTGACCCATTAGGACTATTAAATGATTCTTGGCCCTTAGATGTTTGAACTAGAAAATTAGGGTTACAACCCAAAATTGAGTGTATGAAATGTATTGAATTATGTTTTAGGTTCCACGAGTGAGTATTGGTTCGAATAGTGGTTTTTGAAATGAATAACATGTATAACTTTAACTTAGAGCTATAGCTACATCAAAAGTCAATTACATACATACATAATTTCCTAGCCCAAGAATGCTAGTTGTGACATAGCGGTGTTCGAGGACGAAGCCCAGTTTAAGTGGGGGAGAATTGTAACACCCAGAAACCAGAAGGCTAAATGAGGAAAGAAAACTCCATACAAGAAGTCAATTCTTCATGTTCAAGGGTGAGAACTCAATGAGTAGACACGATAGTCACGCGTGTTTTTGGAAGACCAACTCGACGAGTCGGAAGGGACCAACTCGACGTGTTGGACTGGGTTTGGGAAACCCTAAATCTCGGATTTTGTACCCTATGTAAACACTTTATGACTTAGGGTTTGTCCTTATTTCCAGCCTCCATTGTCCAAACACTAGATCTCGAAACCCTAATGCTTGTGAGTCATTTTGAGTGAATTTTGGGTATTTGAGGCTTGTGAAGAAGAGGAGAAGCTTGGAGATTCAGAAGGAAGTTAGTAGATCTAGAAACAACACCTCATCGTCTTTGTTTTCTGGTAAGAAGGTCTCAACCTTTCTTAGTATATAAATCTCTTTCTTCTTAATTTCTGGGGGGGGGGGGGGGGGTTGATCCAAGAAGCTTAGTCCTTGGGAAATAGACGTCCCAAGTGAGTTACCTTTCAGATCTGGGGTATAGAAGGGGTTTCATGGTATAAATATGCAAACTTTATGACCATGGAAGCCCCATGCAAGCTTTAAGGTGTTATTTTGGCCTTTTAACACCCAAAAGCTTTACGTGTTTATTTAGTGTCTAGGACCTAGATCTCGGTTTTCATGCTTTGGTTTGGTGTATTATGGCTTTTGGACAAAGATCTATGTCCTAAAGAACTAGGGTTTAAGCTAAACCCATTAATAAGGACTATTAATGGGTAAAGTTGGAAACTTTACCCTTAAGAGGTCACTTTCAGCATGTAGAAGAAGTATGGAGTTTGGATATGGAGAGTAGAGGCTTAATTTGTTAAGATAGCCCAAACAGACAGAGGAACTCGTTGAGTCCATAGAGGAACTCGACGAGTTGAGTCGTTATGTCGCGATCCAGTTTAGGGAAGAACTCCATGAGTCTGTGAAGGGAATCGATGAGTTGACTCGTTTTGTCACGACTACGAGTAGCAAGGGACCTCATTGAGTCAGGGGGGATGACTCGATGAGTTAGATCGCGATTTTAGTTTTCTATTTTATAGAACTCGGCGAGTTGATGGAGCAGCTCGGCGAGTTGAGCCAACCTAGAACATTGACTTTGACATGAATGTTGACTTTGACCAGGGGTAAAATGGTCATTTTACCCTAAGTATTATGTTGGTAACGATAGCTCGGGGAGTCGAGAGATCAGCAGTTAGGGATTTGCTAGCTAGCAGCGGGAGGTTTATTCATGGGATTTTGCAGTCAGCTTGTGAGGTGATTTTTCTTCTGTAGGAACGTGTCGAAGGCACCAATGCCGGCATGTTTATGTATGTTAGTGTATGCCATACTTAGGTCTGATGTCGAGGTTAGCCTGATGTAGGTTATATGTTTCCGAATTTCGGTATGATGCCTGGCAGGGCCCGAGGAAGGTTATATGTATGTTTCCGAACTAAGGTTCGATGCCGGGTGGTACCCGATGAATGAATGCATGTTCAATTATCCTTGTTGTCTTTGTGATACTTGTATGTGTCTGGTAGGGGGTGAGTGTGGGCAGGGTCCTGTATCTCATCACTTGCTGAGTGTGGACGAGGATCTATATCTGTTTATTAGCAGAGTAGGGGCGGGGCCAATGATAGATGGGGCCTTAAGACTAGCAGTTATAGTATTGTGTATGACTTTTATGTACTAAAAAGGTTATATGTTATTATTTGTATGAGCATAGAGGGCGGGGCTATGACATCCCCAAAATCACGGCCAGAAAAGACCGGTTTGTTTATGCTTTGTTTAAAAATCAGAGTAACATTTTAAATAAAAGTGTTGCGGATTTGTCCCAAAACAAAATATGATAAAGATTTATCAAAAGCATTTCCATAGAAATGTATTTCATTAAAAGACTTGGGATGTCGTGTTCGTACAGATCAAAAGCATAAAAAGTACAATATAAGCCTTACTACATTATTTCATATCTACAGGCCTATATCCGCAATCCCTCGTCCAAACATCATATTTATGCTCAAGCGCCACTACCTGTAATACATAAAACTGAGTGGGTTAGGCTTGGGAGCCTGGTGAGCACATAGGGTTTTCAACCCACAATAAATAAGTTTATTAACTTTATCAAACCAAACAAACCCGATTACCCATTCCCGTTATCCTCACTTTACGTCCCTAAGACATCTAACACAAGGGACCTAGTCTAAAGACTATCATCGGGACGGACGCTACTACTAAGGGGATTCCTCAGCAATAAATGTCCTTAAGGAAACCATGTGGGGGATGGAGTACATCTGGTGAGCACACAGTTCAAATAAACACACAGTTCAAATAAACACCTACAGCTTGCGAGCCTGCTAGTGTTCCACTGGACTGTCTAGAATAGTCCGTGGTCGTCATCTATACTCCGCTAGATGACTGATTCATCAATAACATCTATAACGAGGCCTCTCATTATTTTATTTCGTCACACAGCAACTATTACATCTACCCATGTTTTACCCAACACATTTTGTAGATATAAAATACATATACAGTTTAAATCATTGAAAACATGTATAACAATGTTCATCCAACATAGATAGCAAGTATTATGATAATATGCACACATAGCACGTAATTTATATAAAATACTTCATATCTATGTGTAAGCTGAAAGTAACTATGCACTCACTTGAGTAGGTGGTGACTCGGCGCTTGGACAACACTTCGTTACTCTTAACACACTTTTCCTTTGGCAAAACCTAGTATCATTGCCACTAGGGTTTAGTCTAACGATAACCGCGATTAATTAGTAGTCTAGCTATTATTACTATTATATAAGCGTTAAACGATACTTATATAACCCATAATAATAGCCCAAGTACTTATTATAAGGTCCTAATAACATTACTATATTAAAACATAAGCTAAACCAAAGATAGGTTAGGCGTAGCTCACTTACAACGGGTTTTCTCGAAAACCGGGCTTCGCTGGAGCAGTGT
The DNA here is from genome assembly GCF_051521515.1 of Lactuca serriola. NCBI lineage: Eukaryota > Viridiplantae > Streptophyta > Magnoliopsida > Asterales > Asteraceae > Lactuca > Lactuca serriola. The sequence continues at coordinate 296,282,247 of NC_136411.1, forward strand.
TCCCGAGTCGAAAGACCCCTTTTCTCGGGACTCCGGGAGCCTCGGGGCTTCCTTCGAGTGCTAGGGGGTTTTCCTAGACTTTAGGGGGCTTAAGGAGGCTTAGAGAGAGATTCTAGAGAGAGAAAGAGAAGTTGGAAGGTGTGAGAAATAAGGATGCCCCGACACCCTTTTTATAGGCTGGAAATCACCAAAACTCGTCGAGTTTTATGGCCAGGTGTCACCATCTGGTGGCTAGCCTTGGGGAGGAAGCAACGGCCAGGATTGCGCCTCGTCACCCGATTTCGCACAGCAGCCTCTCGACTTAGAAAAATCATAACTCTCGCATATGAGCTCCATTTTTGACGTTTTTTTCCACGCGTAGGTAAAAACAAGATCTACAACTGTCATTTAGACTCCGTCGGCTAATTGTTGACCGATCTTAAATTTAACAGTAGGAGGAGATTTAGACTGCTAAATGACCGCGAAGAATTCGTAACTCCTTCATACAGACTCCGTTTTTGTCTATCTTTTTACCGTTGAGTTCCTATTAATGAGATATTCAACTCTCATTTAGGTCGCGTAAGCCAAAAACCACTCGAACTAAAATTCGAATTTCGGGCTGTACACCGCTAATCCGAAACTTCGAAAAATCATTACTTCTTCAGACGAAGTCAGATTTGGGAGTTCTTTTTATCGATGTTCTTAGTTTAGCATACTCTACGATTTTTGTTTAGATTGCTAAGGCTAAATCTCGCTCTATCGTAAATTCACTATTTACGCTTCCCGGTGCCGTGCCGGTTCTGTCGCGAAACTTCGACGAGTCATAACTTCTTCGTTATAACTCGGATTTCGGCGTTCTTTATATGTATGGAAACCTTGTGACATATTCTACAACTTGTTTAAGATTATTTATTCTAAATAATATTTTGTCGAAAAGTCGTTTTCGACCCCTATTGCCTCTAAATTGACTAGCCCAGATCTACGGGCGTTACAATTATCTCCCCCTTAGGATGATTACGTCCCGGAATCGTCAACGAAACAGGGCTCGTATAATGACCCCATACGTCATCTCTTCATCCTAGGTAATAATTATAACTTATATATTCCTTCAAGTCTATCTCTTAGACTCATTGACTGTAAGCAGTACTCGATTGTACACCTGCTCTCTACCTCAGGTTAGACTAATTATGACCTTTAAGTCACAATCTTGATCCTTATTGGATACAAACTTGAGATGGGTTCTTTTATTACTACTATAGATCGATGTGTCATATTCTAATGACCTATTATCGTATGTTGCATCGCTTAGACTCAGGTCTTTTAGAGTTAAATTCTAAAACAGACTATGCCTTCCTTCATGTTCTAATGTGATATAATCACACTTTAACATTAGGCATTTTTGGCTACCAACTTCTTTAACAACGAGCGCGATACTTCTATTGATCGCTTTGATTTCAATCGTTTGGTTTAATTCGGACGCTACATCAAACTTGGTTCTCTGAACCATGTAACCTACTCATCGTAATCGGACTCAATGGGATATGATCACTAGGGTCGGGATAACAAAAATCTTCTTAGTCATTACCAAAACAATGGTAACGACATACTTGAATAAAACGAAATCAATTACTAGCTTCTTGGTAACCTTGTGACTTTCCCTGATCCAAGTGTGAGTCCTGTGCTTCCGGTAGTATAGGCCTCTACTACCATTCACGCCTACTCATACTCGTCCCAAGTATTGTCCCGTAGTTTTCCAAGTCACCACACAAGAAAATCACATACCAGCTTAACACATCAAATATCAAGGCGAAGGTTTTTTTTTATTATTCCTTGAAACTATTACATAGGTGTTCAAGTTCACCCTAGACTATGCCTCTAACAGGCTACATCATATGATTCTATGGCTACTTCATAACTCGACCTTCGGATGTCAAGCCTTCCCTCCTGAATCCTCGCATTGTCATCTGCTTCATGAAGGATCATTTGAAATGCTCTTGCCTTTGATTTTGGCGGCACATTCGGCTTTGTATCCCCCTCTCTCTTTGGGCAGTCTTTCTTGAAGTGCCCTTCCTCATTACATTCGTAACACACCCTTTTGTTGAATTTGCACTCGTTGGCATAATGCCCATGCTTCCCACACTTGAAACAAGTCACCTCCTCACCGCATTTTCCAGAGTGTTTCTTTTTGCACTTCTCGCACCATCTTTCTTCACTCCCTCCTCTAAACTTCCTGGTACTGGTCTTGCTTCTCTCATCGGGCTTTGTAGACCCCTCAAACTTCCTCTTTTCACCAACCTCGGTCTTGTTGGCGGCTCTTCCCTTGATCATATCCTCCACAGACTTGGCAGCCCAGATAGCTGCCTCCAAGGTAGGTGCCTGACGCACTGGCACCGCGTACTCCCATGGCAATCCCTTTGCATACTTATCAATTTTCGGCAGCTCATCCGGAACAAGACGCAAGGCAAATTCCATCTTTTCTGTGAAGTTGTTCGTGTATTCATCAATTGACATGCTCCCCTTCTTCAGGGTTAGAAACTGGTTCTCTAGCTCGAGCAGGTTTTGAGTTGAGCAGTACTTTCGTTTGAATTGCACCATAAATTCTTCCCATGTCAGTTGCAGGGGCTGGTTGGGGCTTAGAGTCTTCCCCAAGGTGTTCCACCAACGTACAGCGCCTCCTCAAAACTGACGCACTGCAAATGTGGTCTGTAGCTTCCCTCTGCAACCGCATGTCATGAAAGCTAACTCCATTTCCGAGATCCAATCCATGACCCCGATCGGATCCTCCTTTCCAGTGAAAGTCGATGGCTTGCAAGTCAGAAAATCCTTGTACTTGCATCCATTCCTCTCGACTTTGTCATCTTGGTTGTTTTGTCGAATTATTGGTGGGTTGACTTGACCAACAGTCCCACTGTAGTTTCCTTCCTCAGTCTGCCCTTCGTTCAACTCGGGCTGTTCGATTTGAATGCTCGCTTCCTCTCGATTTTGCTGGAGCAAACGCCTGGTTTCCTCCATTTGATGATCCAACATTGCCTGGATCATCGCTTGCACTCCGGCCATCGTTATTGGCTCAGCAGCGGCTACCACAACCGGTATTTGCTCAATCACTGGGGGTTGATCTCAGTTCCCACTCGCATTCACGTTTCCACTACGGGTCCTTACCATCTTGATCTATACACCGAATAAGGTGAATCTAGATCTTTACTTAGGATTGACGGTTAAATCATCCTTATCACTCCGAAACGTTTATATGCTAGTTCTAATATCGTAGTCGTACGTTTAGAATCCTAAACACATAAGGTTTCCAGATCCGGTCAGCAACAAACCATAGATCCGAACAAATAATAGCATATCAGGCACAAAGCATTTAGCACATAAAGCATTTTAGGCATAATTCCTAAAATAATCTAGTGCTCACACCTCACAATCATCGCTTAGCATTCTAAGTTTAAGTCTAGAAATAAATCCATATTCCTAGTTCGCTTAAACTAATGCTCTGATACCAACTGTGACATCCCCAAAATCACGGCCAGAAAAGACCAGTTTGTTTATGCTTTGTTTAAAAATCAGAGTAACATTTTAAATAAAAGTGTTGCGGATTTGTCCCAAAACAAAATATGATAAAGATTTATCAAAAGCATTTCCATAGAAATGTATTTCATTAAAAGACTTGGGATGTCGTGTTCGTACAGATCAAAAGCATAAACAGTACAATATAAGTCTTACTACATTATTTCATATCTACAGGCCTATATCCGTAATCCCTCGTCCAAACATCATATTGATGCTCAAGCGCCACTACCTGTAATACATAAAACTGAGTGGGTCAGGCTTGGGAGCCTGGTGAGCACATAGGGTTTTCAACCCACAATAAATAAGTTTATTAACTTTATCAAACCAAACAAACCCGATTACCCATTCCCGTTATCCTCACTTTACGTCCCTAAGACATCTAACACTAGGGACCTAGTCTAAGGACTATCATCGGGATGGACACTACTACTAAGGGGATTCCTCAGCAATAAATGTCCTTAAGGCAACCATGTGGGGGATGGAGTACATCTGGTGAGCACACAGTTCAAATAAACACACAGTTCAAATAAACACCTACAGCTTGCGAGCCTGCTAGTGTTCCACTGGACTGTCTAGAATAGTCCGTGGTCGTCATCTATACTCCGCTAGATGACTGATTCATCAATAACATCTATAACGAGGCCTCTCATTATTTTATTTCGTCACACAGCAACTATTACATCTACCCATGTTTTACCCAACACATTTTGTAGATATAAAATACATATACAATTTAAATCATTGAAAACATGTATAACAATGTTCATCCAACATAGATAGCAAGTATTCGGATAATATGCACACATAGCACGTAATTTATATAAAATACTTCATATCTATGTGTAAGCTGAAAGTAACTATGCGCTCACTTGAGTAGGTGCTGACTCGGCGCTTGGACAGCACTTCGTTACTCTTAACACACTTTTCCTTTGGCAAAACCTAGTATCATTGCCACTAGGGTTTAGTCTAATGATAACCGCGATTAATTAGTAGTCTAGCTATTATTACTATTATATAAGCATTAAACGATACTTATATAACCCATAATAATAGCCCAAGTACTTATTATAAGGTCCTAATAACATTACTATATTAAAACATAAGCTAAACTAAAGATAGGTTAGGCGTAGCTCACTTACAACGGGTTTTCTCGAAAACCGGGCTTCGCTGGAGCAGTGTTCCCGAGTCGAAAGACCCCTTTTCTCAGGACTCCGGGAGCCTCGGGGATTCCGTCGGGTGCTAGGGGGTTTTCCTAGACTTTAGGGGGCTTAAGGAGGCTTAGAGAGAGATTCTAGAGAGAGAAAGAGAAGTTGGAAGGTGTGAGAAATGAGGATGCCCCGACACCCTTTTTATAGGCTGGAAATCACCAAAACTCATCGAGTTTACCTCGAACTCGTCGGGTTTTATGGCCAGGTGTCACCATTTGGTGGCTAGCCTTGGGGAGGAAGCAACGGCCAGGATTGCGCTACGTCACCCGATTTCGCACAACAGTCTCTCGACTTAGAAAAATCATAACTCTCGCATACGAGCTCCATTTTTGACGTTTTTTTTCCACGCGTAGGTAAAAACAAGATCTACAACTTTCATTTAGACCCCGTCGGCTAATTCTTGACCGATCTTAAATTTAACAGTAGGAGGAGATTTAGACTGCTAAATGACCGCGAAGAATTCGTAACTCCTTCATACGGACTCCGTTTTCGTCTGTCTTTTTACCGTTGAGTTCCTATTAATGAGATATTCAACTCTCATTTAGGTCGCGTAAGCCAAAAACCGCTCGAACTAAAATTCGAATTTCAGGCTGTACACCGCTAATCCGAAACTTCGAAAAATCATAACTTCTTCATACGAAGTCAGATTTGGGAGTTCTTTTTATCGATGTTCTTAGTTTAACATACTCTACGATTTTCGTTTAGATCACTAAGTTTAAAAGTTGCTCATTCGTAAATTCACTATTTACGCTTCCCGGTGCCGTGCCGGTTTTGTCGCGAAACTTCGACGGGTCATAACTTCTTCGTTATAACTCGGATTTCGACGTTCTTTATATGTACAGAAACCTTGTGACATATTCTACAACTTGGTTAAGATTATTTATTCTAAATAATCTTTTGTCGAAAAGTCGTTTTCGACCCCTATTGCCTCTAAATTGGTTAGCCCGGATCTACGGGCGTTACAGGGGCCCATAGACAGACAGGGCCTGATAGAAACATATATGTATACCGAGCGGGGCTCAAGCGGGGCTTGTTGTCGGATTCGTACGATGTTGAGCGAGGCCCGATGTAGCAGGATAGGCCCAATGTATGTTGTTTTGTGCTTATATGTATGGTATGTGGTAGTTTGGGGAGACTCACTAAGCTTTGTGCTTATAGTTTTCAGTTTTGGTTTTAGGTACTTCCACTAGCAAGGGGAAGGGCTCGGGATGACTGCATGACACACACCACAACTTTTAGCCTGGGATGGTTTACTCTGATGGTGGACATATGGTTTTGATATATTGACAATTGTTATCACATTTACGAGATACATGTTTTATGATTTTGGATATGGTGAATGATCCTTATGGTTTTTATTAACGATTAAAAATGAAATTTTTGGACCGTATTTTTGGGATGTTTCAAGTTGATACCAGAGCGTTGCTTTGAGGGATTCAGTCACACTCTCAGGTGTGTCTGAACTCAAACTGAGGACTTCGTATGAAAATTTTCAAAAGAAAATCATTTTTATAAAAACGAACTTTGAAAAGAGAATGGAACTTTGAAAAGAGAAAATAATTTTGAAAAGGGAAAAGGGTGTGATGCATGCAATCAACCGAGCTCAAGTAAGTACTCCCAAATTACCCATACAAGTTTATGCTATGATGTGTTTATGAGAATTGCATGTTAGATTAGGGCTAAGGATCTAGGAAGGATGCCTTATTTGCCTGTTATATGTGTATGAGCTTGTAGATTTTCATGTTAGAATTGATCAGCCAATGGTAGGATAACTTGCTTAGGTTATGCCTGATTGTATGAGTCTTTGAATTTCATGCTAGTACAGATGCCTAATTAGAGGATAGGATGGGTTGATTGGATTATGTTGGTTAGATTTTCCATTGTCTGAATGTTGCTTGCTTTGTGCTTTGTGGGACTCCTGGCAATGTGAGCTAGCTACTAAATGAATATGCCGAGTCGCATGTGGCACAAGATGGATAATCTCAAAGGGATAGACTTAACCCTACTACACAGCTCTTGTATGAGTCTAACCGTTCTAGGGACGAGTCTTTTACTCGAAGGATTATCTGATCTCTGTTGCATGTGGCTATATTCATCAGGTAGCTAGTTGACATTGATGGGAAAACCTTTAGAAGCTGAGGATTGGGTGGGGTGGAGATTACCCTAGGGAGATCCTAGGATGAGATTTTGTTATTTATATGAAAAAATAATGTTGATTTTTATATTTGTGTGAACCATTTTCAGATTTTTGTAATCATGTCTTCAGCAGAGCCGAATCAACCCAATGATTCAAACACGGTTAATGATACCGCAAATTCTACAGTTAACTGTAACGAAAAACAAATGAAATATATATTTCCAATGTGGCGTCATTTCACCTATGAAGAAGTTAATTTGTAGAAAGGAAATTACTTATACAACCAAACATGGAACCAACGGGATGCATACTCACCATAAGTCATGCAAAATATGAAATGGCCAAAAGAAAATTGATGATTTTCAGAGTCAGTTAACCAAAAAAAGATCTAGGACAGATGAAAGTGGGGAATCAATTTTAGCAACACATCAGTTTAATTATGACGATTCGCGAACCGATCTTGCTAAAATGATCACAAAACAAGATTACCCACTTAGAATTGTTGAACACAAAGGCTTTAGAGATTTTTGTCAGGGGCTCCAACCATTTTTAGGCCTATTTGTAGAAACACGGCTAGATCTGATGTCATGATGTGTACGATGAGGAAAAGACAATGATGATGCATTTTTGGAGAGTATTCAAGGTAGGATTGCAATAACTACAAACATGTGGATTGCCAACTACCGAAAAAAGGATACATGACAATGAAAGCCCATTTCATTGATGATTCTTGGCAATTACAAAGTCTTCTTTTGAGGTAATACTTAATTTGTATTAATTTGTTTAATCTATCATTATGCTTTCTTTAATTAAATTGATTTTATTTTGTTAACTGGTAGGTTTATATATGTGCCATGTTCCCATACTGTTGAGAAACTAACTAATGTGTTGATGGATAGTTTGTTGCACTGGAACATAGATAGAAAATTATCAACTTTATCTGTTGATAATTGTTCAACAAATAATTGCATGATAGATTTGATGGTAGACAAACTTCCTTTTGATAGCTTGATTTTGGGTAGAAGCTTGTTTCATATGCGATGTGTTGTGCATATTTTGAATTTAATTGTGAGGAGTGGGTTGGATGTTTTTAGACATGGGATTGAGAAAGTGCGTAACAGTTGTAGTTTTTGGACAGCTGCACCCAAACGCTTGATACATTTAAAAAAGTGCAAAGTTTGAGAATCATTCGTGTGAAAAAAACCTAGTTGTTGACTGTAAAACACGATGATTACAAAGTTTGATGAGTATTGGAAAGAAAGTCACGGGGTGTTGGCTATGGCGACGATATTGGATCCAAGGTTTAAGATGAAGCTCCTAGAGTATTTTTTTCCCATTTATCTATGGAGTAGATAATGCAAAAAATGAATTCAGAAAGTGCGACAAATTTGTGAAGATATACATCTGCGATATGAGTCAAGCAAGTAATGATGATATTACTAGTAAGCCCACTTCTAGTCGAGATACAGCTCCCGGAAGTGACAAGGACTCATTCGATGCTTTCTTTTCATGGAATTCTTCTACTAGTGAAGTTTTTGTAAAAAATGAATTAGAAAGGTACTTAGAGGAAGGCACTTTACCTCGGATTCATGAGTTTGATGTGTTAGGTTGGTGGAAGTTAAATGTGGTTAAGTATCCTACATTGTATTTGATTGCAAAAGACATATTAGCCATTCCTATCTCCAATGTTGCTTTAGAGTCTTCTCTTTCTACAAGTGGTAGAATCGTTGGTCCACATAGGAGTAGACTTCTTCTGTTAACAATTAAAGCTATCATATGCACTCAAAATTTGCTATGGGCGGGTAAAAAAGGTATGCATGACTTTACTAGAACCATTATTTGTTTTATTCATTTTAATATATTTTGCTTATTACCTTTATTTATTTTTTCTTGGTTAGGTTGTGTTATTGATGGTGATGATTTACATTCCGATGAAGACGACGAGGGAATTGAGGTAAGATTGTTAAATTTGTTGTTTTGTATTGAATAGACTAATATAACAATTTATTTTATTATTATTTTTGTTATTTATTTAGGGTGTGTATTCAAATGTCAATGAATGAAGAGTCGAAGGAATTAATGGATATTGAAGATGTAGTGAACTAGTAATAAATTTTTGGACATGTTGGTATTTTATATTTGTAATTTTGGATTTTTCATATTTTGCATTTGTCTTTGTAAGATTGTTGGAATTGTCGTTTTGTAATGTTGGATTTTTAATTTTTAGTTTCTAAATGATTAGGTTTTAAGCTTTTAAATTTATTAAAAATAGTCTTTGTAGCCTAAAACAAAGCAATTTTTAGCAAAAAGAAATCTAATTTTAAGCCTATAAATCGGGGGAACGAGGGTGGGACCGGAGGCGATGGAGGTAACCGAGGGCTGTGTAAACGGGGGATCCGGGGGCGGGACCAGGGCAGGGGCAACAAGTGATTTTGGGGGCGGGGCGAGGGCAGCTATTTCTGCTCCTGTTTGGTCCCGTTGACATCCCTAGGATAGTACGGTCATACACCCCACATATACCCAATGTTGGCCTGGGTAAGGAATTAATGATTCACACCATTCATTCCACCTTAAATTTCAATCTATTTTTATTTTGAACGTTAAATAGTCGACATATTAATATGAAGGCTAGTTATAGTCTAGCCTTATACAAAAGATTACAAAGGCAAATACAGGAAAAAAAATTACATGATGCCAAAAAGCGATATATATAACAGTCATTCCAATAAACTGAGTGAAAATTTTCTCTAGATTTAACCTACGAGAAATTAATCGCATTATGTCATCACCTTTTCGGGTCATGTGCTTCCTTAATATGCATACGGGTCATGTGCTTCCAGTAGTACAGACCCATACTACCTTTCACACCTACCCGTATTTTTCTTAAAGGATCATCACGAATTCCCTAGCCAGTAGGCCCAAACAACTAGGATACACATACACCCTATATCCACTATACAAAGGTAGATACTAATCCCTTACTTGCTGACTTAATAACTGTTGGGTTTTAAGCATTCTAACACTCCTAAGTGTACATGCAACCCTAAATACCTTGGATCTATGTTTTCTCTAATATACATGCAAATATGAACTTTCCAAGGTATTCATCCTAACTAGCATAATAACATTGATTCATATGAATATATCAAGTTAGAATTACATACCTCTTTGATGTAGAATGTCTTCATGAAGCTTGAGTGCCTAGTACGCCAAGTGTGACACCTCAAATGGTTCACACAACACCAAATACACTTTGAATAACTTAAGAGAACATATACACTTCTTGAAATCGGCTAGCCCTTTTTTCTCACACATAGTGGCCGATTTTCTCCAAGAATAAGATCATTATATAGTTAGGGTTACACCATGTAAACCTTAATTGTAATGGCCTTTCATTTCCATGATCCATGGGTACAAATACACCATGGATCATCTTATGGGTTTTAGCCCAACTTGACAATCCATGGAGCATTAGCCCACTATATAAGTATAGATGATTACACAATCAACCCATATATTTAATTAGTCTTCTTTTGATCACTTAATTAATACTAGATTAATTCTTGATCAATACTAATTAAATAATCTTATTAATATATTAGAACTTATAATATATTAACCAACCTTAAGTGTTATTTCTCTCATATAGTCTATCCAAACGCATGATGCCATGCAACCCAAATGGACCATGCCGGGTCAGGTCAATTCTTACCAATTATAGTTATGGACTTAGACATTAATCCAACAGTCTCCCACTTGGATAAGTCTAAAACTATTATTGCGTATGACTTCAGGAACCGATCAGCAATCGTAGCTCTCAAAAGCTTCTGGACTGAGACATGGATTATAAATCATTCTCTCTGTCCATTTGTTGTTTCTCGATTTCCGATTCATGATGATTGACTGATTGAACAAATCAAATCAGTCCTGGCTTGGCCAAGCACTCACATTTATCATCATTAAATCATCAAGGGGCCCACAAATATCGCTTTTATCCCGAAGGTAAAAGGAATGGATAAACTTCGACTCATATGTCTTGTTCTATTACTTATTGAATCATACACAAAGGCACGTTTTATAACATCGAGTTACCAATGCATTTTCGTGTAATCAATGTACATCTAACTCATAGTAACAACTCATATCTCTAGGTTTGAAGAATATAAGATATTATCGTCTCATGATCACTCGTGATAAAATCCATGAAGTGATTTCGATGAGCGCGGGTTGAATCCAATACTCAGTACTTATGAGCACTCATGAGTGTTGTAGCACCACCTTGTCCAACATCTTAGACCTCTATAAGCCCAACCCATGACAATCTTGACTCATATCTACTTCCAACATATGACCGACTGTGGATGGTTTGAATAACTTAGTCATTCTGGAAGAATAACCCAGTTTATTCGGGAAGTCAAAACATGCAAAGTGAAACACAATAATAATTGAATCCAATATGGTATCAAAACCTATGAACATAAATAAAACACCTTTTATTTATCACCATATAATTACACATTATTCATTGCATACTGTTTCAACTATTAACTTTATTCTTGAATTAAAACAATAGTTGTCCCATGCTCCAAGCATGTACACTATGTTTTTTTCTAAACAATAGCTTTATCATACACCAAGTATGCACTCCATGTTTGTCTATGATCCTTACTTTGTGAACTAAACCAATTGACCAAAATTTCAATGATTCTAATTTCACACTCCCGAATTCTTATGGCAAATACAGGAATTCCTAATTCATGCCATTTTACCGAAATTTGTTAGATTCTAAACTTATATGCAATGATTCTCTTGTAATGATTATGCACAAAGTCACAAAGACTTGACAACAAACATTACAGAGCATTCCAAAGGAGATCAATTCCTTGGAAACATCCTTCTTGCATTAAGTTTCCTAATCTTACACAGATTTATTGAATAACTTCCACTAATGGGATCATTTCCACATTCCCCTTTTGACTATCACTTCTGAACAAGAGTTGCCTCTTTTCAGAATATGTCAATATGGTCCTTATAACAATTAACACTATACTTCCAACTGTCCCTGAGCAACCAATCTTTGGTAAACCTTAGATTGTCCTCGACGATTGCTTAATCCTTTTAGTCATATCCAATTCTAGACCTTTTCCCTTCTTAATGCCCCAGGCATTTGGAAAATTTTAGAAAGGATGAATATAGCACATGTAATCGATCCTATATCCGAAGCATATGGGACACGATTCATGATGTCTCACATAAAGACTATACCAGTCTTTTGCTATAATATTTCCATTTCATATGCCAAGTTCTCATAATTCAGATTATGAAAAGGGATGCCGTAATCATAATCGAATTTTAGAACGCAAATAATGGATCCATATATAGAATTTTCTTATGTTGAGCCATTCCAACATATCATTCATATATATACTTGACTAAATTTGATTAAAATCTCATGATCTAAGCTTATATATTTGAGATGAAGTATAATTTTATCTCCCTTAATTATAGCAAAATAACTTTTTCCCAATTGAAACCTTTTGTTTTCTATAATTAACAGTGCTAACTTGCAACCTTTATCATAATTATCATGCTCCCACTATCATGATGATTATTAGCATAACACTTATGCTCCCACTAGCTTTGACATGTACTCAGAAATCAACTGAACTTCTAGAAACAGTACTTTATTGAATTTCTTACCAAAGTTTAGATTTCTGATACTAGATTGCTTTGATAAAACTTTATCAAAATTATACACCTTATCTTAGATAGCTCACAGGTGTGTCTAAACAAATTTAAGAACTATGAAAAGGGATGTCGTAATCATAGTCTCGATTGTTTATACCTTTGCCACTTCTCGCAAGTCCATGTTAGTGTTCTAGTTAACCACACATGCTCCACTAACGACTTTGAGAATGCAAATATCACAATTGCTATCTAGCTAAAATCTACTTAGTGAAAGTGTTTCCTCACCATCATTTTCATGAATTGGAGAGAAACCTTATGAAACTTAGATTTAATGGTGTATGTGTTCTTATTCACGTGAATTGTCAAAACAATAGTCACAAGACAAGGATAATGACAAATCCAAACTCATATGGACTGAACTCAATCTTAATTTCTTGCCACCTGGCAGCTCAAGGGCCTGCCATTGCTTCCAAGTTGTTATGCACCAAATTGAGAACTCTAAGAACTCATATGCAAAGCCAACTTTAACTGGAATGGGCACAGAATATGTCAACACGATAGGTTATAAACCTCAAGTCGTGTGCTAGTGAAGAACTTCAGGCTTTATTCTTGATTAGTTCTTGAGCCTTTCAAGACCTTTAAGGCTCCCACTGTCCTCTTGACATATAAGACTTTCTTGTAAAATATTCAAGAGATAGTGCGGATTCTTTATCAAGACAAACACTTCACACAATTGGCCTAAGTTGATCTTTGTTTTATCCAAAACATCACAACTACCAATTTCAAATGTACAAGAGTAGGACACTTTTACTCTTACATTTGACTAGTGTTAATATACCTACTTTAAGATGTGTCACTCAAGTTACAATCTTGTAGTATAACTCTAAGAATTGTTTTTGGAATGAAGTATGAATCATCTTCTTGATTTAACCACTTCAACAATTCATAACTCCTCTTCTTAGCTATCATAATGCACTTAGAGGATGAATTGTGATAAGGTCTCTTAATCTTTAAGATGATCGTATATCATGATACTAAAGTACTCTCCCATCTTTTTAGATTTGAGAAACTTTTATCCTTCTACCTAATTTGATTCTTCTTATTTGCTCTGCCATATATTGCAACCTTTTCCAGTGTCTCACAATTACACTTAAGCTTGTAAGTATAACCATATTTACTGAGCTTTAGTAAATTATGACAAATAGTGTCTATCTATATTTTGTGGTGGACTTGACCAGTGCACAAGAATGTGTACTCGATCCCTTAGTCCTTTACTTGACTCACTTAAACATGTGAACAAGGAATTAGTCTTAATTTTCCAAAGATGAAAATTCTCATTCATCATACAACTTGCATGATTCCAAGTTTCTATCCAACTGAAACTTGGGTGATGAAAATCTTTCCTTATTTGGTAAATTTAGATACTACCACAAATGAAAGAATCAAATTCATATTTCCAATATTGCTATCAATGGAATCATATAAGAAACAAAGTTTTTTTTTTCACAAATGCCACTGTAAGGATATTTTAAAATCAAAATTTTTCCTTTTATTTTAAAAACTTTGCGGAAAAACTATCCTTACAATGCAAAAGCGCATGAAAACTTTGTTGATATCTATTCCTAAGCAATATCTCATAACTCCTAAGAAGTAGCTCAAGAATCCGATCTTCAAACTATGCGATAGAAATCCATCTACACGATCAGATTCAACATATTCTTTCTTTAAGTTTCTTCACTTTTCTTTGATTCTTAAAAACATCAACATGTGACCCAGTCACATCATGTATAAAGAATCTCAGGATAGAAACTTAGCAGAGTTAGACAGTGGACTTTACCTGAAGTAGGGTCAAACTTATTGACTTTAACATCCTTAGGTAAAATTGGCAGCTACGCAACTAATGCCCCTTCCTTTGGCAATATAAACATATGGACCCTTTGGTAATGGTACGCGGGACTATCACAAACTTAGTTTTTCTATTTACCATTTGGTCAACCTAGTTGACTATGGTCAATCCCTTTCCTTGGGAAGAGAAGGTTTTTCTAGATATCCAATGTTACCATTGTCAATGTCCATGGTAGTTTGGGAAGTTGATCAAATTTTCTCTCCCAGTCCTGTTGATTCAGCAGCACCAAGCAAATAGATAAGATCATTAAGGGTCATTTCATAGTCTGTTTCATAGGAGTCCCAAAGGAACTTACTATGTGGCTTAGAAAGTGATTGGACATCCAACTTTCTCAAGACTTTGACACCCAACTCTCCTAGCTTGTCAGTATGTGACTTCATCTCCAAGATGTGAGCACACCTAGACCTTGCCTTTTCAATAGGGCTTGAGTGACATTGAACTTGTGGGATAGGGAGAATAATTGGAGGAGGTGGAGGAAGTGAAGTTCCAAGAGATTTAGGAGGATCATAGATGTCTGAACTCAAGATAATTGATTAAAAGTCCTTAATATAACACCCAATATGAAATACTAGGGCTAGGACCCTACAAACTATTTTATAACTCGGAAGAGGGATGTCGTAATCCAAGCTATAAAATATTTGAAGGTAGGTGAATGAAGATTCACCAATTTCCACCAAGATAAACAAAATGTATTATTAGGTTTTAATTGGTTTTTGAAACTCCTAGATTCTTTGAGATTCATTGAACTGTTCAATGGAATGTTTCAATCTCGAGTGTGCCCTTCAAGTTTTGTGACTGGGATGCAGAGGATCACAAAACAAGGTGTGAAGTAACCATGCAAATATACTTGGTACCCTTAATATTTACCCCTTAATTGATGTGTCGGTTAACCACACACGCTCAACCGATACTATGATAAATATTAAGTTACCCTTTGCCTACCTTGTTAAGTCCAGGTTAGTGTGCCGGTTAACCACACATGCTCCACTAACGGCTTAAACAAAGTGCAAAGTGTAATTTCATGGATTAGCACCTTATTCACATTTTCCTAAGTAACTAACACTGAGTATTTATAAGAGTTTAGTTACTTAGTATTTATCATTAATACTTTTAATGAAGGGAGAATCTAGTCCTTGTCCTACCCATTCGGCTAACGACCCTCCACCGGTCAAGGAAGCGGTGGGTGAGAGTTGACACCCATTAAACAACCATTTTATAGGCACTAACCTTATACCCCCTTATAGACTGGCTTCGTGAATGAGGCCTACTAACGGTAAGACTGCCTTTACTCTTATACATATATATAAATATTATTAACTTATAATATTATAAAGTATAAGGGTTGAATTTTAACTTTTAAAATTCTAAGGGCTAACTTGGAATTAAATTATTCATAAGTGAAAACTTTTCAAATTCCAAAACTTGAGGTCAAGTTTTGAAACTATTCAAAACTAATTAATTCCATAACTTATATGTTTAAAGTAGTTTTAATTAAAAAACTCTTCAAGTTCCATAACTTGAGGACAAGTTATGGAAGACTTTAAACTAATAAAAGAATGTAACTTTTCTTTATTTTGTAACTTATGGAATTAATTAAGGTTACACATTTTATTACTTAATGAAGTGACTCTTGAACCTCCATAACTTGAGGACAAGTTATGGAGTCATAAAACAACTTAATGAGAACAAGACGCTTCATTTTTGTAACCTTTGCCATCTTTTATAAGTTTTAAGAGACTTAAATGTGACCTTTCATGTAACTTGAGGACAAGTTACACAAACACATTTTAGAATTATCTCTTAGATTAAAATGGATTGAAAACACATAATCAATTAACTTATCTATTAATCTAAGCAACTCATATGAACAAATATAATTCACATCAAACTTTTTCATGTAATTAGCATAACTTTTAAACTAATACAAAACATGAATTTATTGACAATTATCTTTGAAGTTGGATTAGCATGAACATTACCACATCAAAAACAAGTTTACAAGTTCATAAACAGCTTAGTGTAATGTTCCTAGTCCCATTCCAGCCAAGAAACATGAAAGTAAGATGTCAGGGGCCAAAACTCGTCGAGTTCATACAATAAACCATGAACTCGTTGAGTTTCTTGAAGAAATTCGTCGAGTTTTCTGTCTGGACAACTTCTTGGCTTCGAAAAATGTATTTGCATCAAGTATAAGAGAAAGCAAGCCTAGGCTCTGATACCATTGTTGGGTTTTGAGCATTCTAACACTCCTAAGTGTACATGCAACCCTAAATACCTTGGATCTATCTTTTCTCTAATATACATGCAAATATGAAGTTTCCAAGGTATCCATCCTAACTAGCATAATAACATTGATTCATATGAATATATCAAGTTCGAATTACATACCTCTTTGATGTAGAATGTCTTCATATAGCTTGAGTGTCTAGTGCCCCAAGTGTGACACCTCAAATGGTTCACACAACACCAAATACACTTGGAATAACTTGAGAGAACATACACACTTCATGAAATTGGCTAGCCCTTTTTTCTCACACATAGTGGCCGATTTTGCTCCAAGAATAAGATCATTATATTGTTAGGGTTACACCATGTAAAGCCTAATTGTCATGGCCTTTCATTTCCATGATCCATGGGTACAAATACACCATGGATCATCTTATGGGTTTTAGCCCAACTTGACAATCCATGGAGCATTAGCTCACTATATAAGTATGGATGATTACACAATCAACCCATATATTTAATTAATCTTCTTTTGATCACTTAATTAATACTAGATTAATTCTTGATCAATACTAATTAAATAATCTTATTAATATATTAGAACTTATAATATATTAACCAACCTTAAGTGTTATTTCTCTCATTATAGTCTATCCAAACGCATGATGCCATGCAACCCAAATGGACCATATCGGGTCGGGCCAAGTCTTACCAATTATAGTTATGGACTTAGACATTAATCCAACAATAACAACCACACCCACTCATGAAACTTCCGCTAACCCTGCAACCGCTTAGTATATGCTAATCATACATAATGATGGATTCGATAGAGAGTCGAATAATTGATTCTACCTTAAGCCCAAACCAGAAAATGAACAGGAAATAAGGCTAAATTAAATATTCTCAGGCTACAAAATCTTAGTTATGTACAACCATGATGCATACAGTAAGCAACTACATTAATAATGGCAGTTCCATTTAGCATATCAAGAATTCCCTTAGGCTATCAAGCATCATAAATTAGGCAAAATTCTATCATGCAATTCCTGAAGATCCCCAGCCTATAAACTAGCATGCATATCTAACATAACATCAATACATATAAATAAAGTGTAGGTATCTTGGGGAATAGCTTTTCCTTGAGCTCTGACTGATTGTACACATCACATCCTCTCCTTTGGTTATTTGAAATTTATTTATGAAAAATCTTTTACAAATATATAGTTTGAGTCTGGAATCACATAAGTGTTCATCTAATTCTATGAAACAAGGGATTTGATACCAACTTGTAACATCTTAAGAACCATGATAATTTTATTTTATTTTTAAAAGACATTTTCATAAAACCATAAGATAAGCAAACATTGTTATCAAATCAAACCCATAGAAATTAGTGTATCAAAATAATTTCTCAAAACATAATTAACAGGAGGATGTGTACGATTACGCCTTCGCCTTGCCCTGGTCATCTGAATTATCTAAAAACATTAAAATCCATAACTGTAAGAGAAAGCATACTGGGTTCCCCCAAAATAACCCACACAATAATACATATACAATGTATGCACACCAGAACCATAATGTAAAAATAGATTTTCCCTTGGCCCACAGTCATAAGATTGGATTGCCAACGATCCCACAGTCATAAGACTGGATTGCCCTTGGGACCACAATCATAAGACTGGATTGCCCTCGTGCCCACATTACAAGACTGGATTGCCCCTGGGTTTGAAGGCCTATAACACAAAGACGTACTGCCTCAACCCAACTGCAATATGTCAACATATGTAAAAAACTATAACAAGAAAGCACATATAATCATAGCAGATCTACCAGTCTAACAGATCACTACAACATAACAACATTCTACAAACAAGGACACATGTTGCGGTACAAAGTATAGTGAGAAAACTCACTTTGCAGTCTAGTAGATAACAACACTAACCACATATACAATAACCTACACTACAGGTCACCTATAAAAAAAATAGAGACCGGATCTCAAACTACAACTAAAATCCCTCACATTGACCTAAAGTCAAATTTTGTCAAAAAGTCAATGTTCAAAGTCAAAGTCAAGACTCGAAGGTCACTCAGTTGGTTGCCACGCTGTGACCACCCTTTGGTCACATCACGACAACGTGAGGACAAAATAACCATGAAACTGACCATCTTCACATCATGACAACCAACCCGTCACGTCTTGAGGATCGCTCTAGACAACTTAATGCTCTAAGCTCTTAATCCTTCAAGCCAAGCACTCAAACTTTCCAGAACATTTTCACCATCCCAAAGAACCATAAAAATCATTTCTTTTTAGACATGCATGTCCAGTGCATGTATTGGACACAAGCTAGGTCCAAATGAATTAAAAATGAGATCTAATTTAATGCATGGACTCATAACTCACTAACTCTCCAGATCTAGAGTAAGGGATCACAAAGGAACCTTAAGAACTCATAAAGTTGTCAACTTTATGAGTTTCCAACATTCAAACTTCTTCAAAACATTGAGAAAATGGACAAAACTCTAGATCTAACATGCTTGAGCTAAAAAGGAAAGAGCTTGACGACCTACAAGGGTCCTAATACAGTTCAAAATGATGAGGGATAGGCTTACTAGCTAAGATGATGCACCAAAAATCATTCTCTTTTTTTCTAGGCTAGAAATAACCAAAAAGGAGCTCACAATTAACAATTGAGGATTAGGATTTTGTTGAGGGTGGAGGGAGGTGATGGGTGCTGAGGGTGTGCAAACCCTAGCCCTCACTTCCCTTAAATAGGGGCACAAACGCCAAAAATAGGGATTTTGCATGCAGGGTTGTCACGTCGTGACCAATATGTGTCACTTCGTGATACCCAATGAGATACATGTTCTTCCCTAGGACCGCCACATCGTGTCGCACACATGATCACGTTGTGGCCAAGATTTTTATTGTTTAAGACTTAATTGATAACTCATAAGTGATGCCTAACTGGAACTGGGTGTTACAAACTCGCTAAGCTTCATGCTTAGCCATTTGATTACAAATGTTTCAGGTACTTATTCAGATTGTTAGAAGGGCAAGGCATGACTGTACATACACCCATTCACATCATATATTCTGCATATTATAATTATACTTTGATATATTTGCATAAATAAAAATGAAAAATTTATGTTGAAAACCAGGACGTTACAATTTGGTATCAAAGCCCTGGTTTGAGAGAATTGGATGAAAACTCGTGTGATTCCAAACTCAAACTAAGGATCTGGATATCTTAGAAAATCCTTTACAGAAAAAGAACTTTATTTAAAAGAACAGAATATGATGTGTACAGTCAGCTAAAGCTCAGGAAGGAAAGTGATTCCCAAAATATCCATATTTGTTATGTCTGCTAATATATGAATTGTTAGAAATACATGCTAGTTCAAACATCCCAAAAACACAAGCCAAAAATTTCATTTGAAAACATTACTAAAACCATAATATCCAAATATCATATAACAAAACCATAAGCCGTGTATCTCAAATGTCATAATAAATGTATTAAATCAAATATGAAGTCATGATCGTGTCAAAATATCAGAGTCTAAATCCCAGGCTAAAACTGTGGTGTGTGCCATGCCATCAACCTGAGCCCTTCCCTTTACTAGCTGAAGTACCTGAAACCAAAATTGAAAACTGTAACCACGAAGCTTATTGAGCTCCCCCAAACTACCACATACCATGCAATAACAAATAAAACACATACTGGGCCTTGCTCACTGCATCGGACCGAAGTCCGGAACTGACTAGGGCCTTGCCCACCGCATCCGACCGAAGTTCGGAACTAACTAGGGCCTTGCCCACTGCATCGGACCGAAGTCCGTAACTAACTAGGGCCTCGCCCTCTGCATCGGACCTGAGTCCGGAACTGACCTGAACATAGCATAACATAATCATAACATATAACAATAACACATATAATGCATACTGCATCGGACCGCAGCCTGGAACACATACACATAGACAAGCCTGACTCAGAAAGACATCAAGCATACTGAACTACTGCTATCTAAACGGGCATCATTGTGTCCGTAGACCCTTTCCTACTGGAAGGAAACTCACCTCGTAAGGTTGACTGCTGAAATGTTGATCGGGAGCTATCTGACTGTTGCTCCGGTAACTCCTCGGCTACAATTCCCATAAAGACACTTAATCAAACACTGATAACAAATCCTAGGGTAAAGTGACTATTTCACCCCTGGTCAAAGTCAACTTCCACTTGTCCCAACTCGCCGAGTTGGGCCGCCAACTCGCCGAGTCCTTATCCATTCTTCTGCCCCCTTACCCGACTCTACTCGTTGAGCTTAGCAAAGACTCGACGAGTTCTCCTTCTATAACTCCTTGATTCAATCTTCATCCGACTCGCCGATTTGTATGAACAACTATTCGAGTTCATCCTCATCATATGAACACGTCCAGAATATGACTTGCCGAGTTGTATAAACAACTCGTCGAGTCCGTTCTTGTGGGTAAGGAGATTGCCTTGGACTCGTCGAGCGTGTTCTAACACTCGTCGAGTCCCATGGTTTCAAGATTGTGGCTATATCTTAATATGTCGAATCACTCCTGTGGACTCGTCTAAATGCTTGTTATCACTCATTTGGGTCCCTTTGAACCACAACAGATTGGGGACTAAAACCCCGGACTCGTCGAGTTCCAATAACAACTAGTCGAGTCGCCTATTGTCCAAGTCCATAACTCGATTTCTGGTGTACAACATTCATCCAAAAGGTAGATCTGGGCTTCTAAGATCGATATAGCACGTAAAGTTATGAACTTTACATGCATGCATGGAAGTATAAGCTTTAAGGACCCAAAATGAGGTCTAAAAGGGTTCATGGGCTAATATGGCCATAAAGCTTGCATCTTCATGCCAAGAACTTGGTTTTAGAGTCTAGACCTGAAGGTGAATCGACTTGGGACATCCAAGTCTTAAGGATCAAGCTTATTGACCCCAAAACTCCATAAAAGGGCAAAGGAGAAATCTATAAAACCACAAGTCAAGTTTTGAGCTTGATTACCTGAAAGTGAAGAGAAACTAATGTTGCTCCTGGATCTAGTCCTTCTCCGTAGATCCTTCTTCCTTCCAACTCTTCTACTAGATACACAATGCACCAAAAACCTCCAAGTCACTAAGAAAGCTCAAGTTTGCCAAAAGGGAGTTAGGGTTTTAAAAGTAATGCTCTGGAGGTGATGGAGGCTAGACCTGAAGCTCATAATATTGTTTAAATAGGGTGCAAACCCTTTAATTAGGGTTTCATCCAGACCGGCCTACTCTTCAACTCCAAGCGTGGACTCGGCGAGTAGATTACTTAAACCCGCATCCCAACCTCGCATCTACTCGACGAGTTAGGGCTGCCACTCATTGAGACACTAATACAAATGATATAAAAGTAGATCAATTACGTACCAGAAACGGGGTGTTACAATTCTCCCCCAGTTATCTTAGACTTCGTCCTCGAAGTCTGTTGTCGTTGTAAACAACTCTGGGTAGTGCTCTCTCATCTCCTCCTTGGGCTCCCACATCCACTCCGAGCCCTTGCGGTGCTGCCACTGAACCTTTACTAGCTGAATCATTTTGTTCGTCAAGGTCTTTGTCTTTAGATCCAAGATCGCAACGGGTCTCTCGATTTAATTCAGGCTGCCATCAACCTGAATATCCCCCAATGGTACAACTGCTGACTCATCCACTAAGCACTTCCGCAACTGAGAAACGTGGAAAGTGTTGTGGATCTGGCTGAGCTCTGCCAGAAGATCTAACCGATATGCAACTCGACCCACCCAGGCCAAAACCCTAAAGGGACCAATGACTCTGGGGCCCAGCTTGCCCTGCTTCCAAAATCGGATGACACCCTTCCAGAGTGACACCTTCAGGAGGACCATATCGCCCACCTGGAACTCCAAGTTCGAGCGCTGCTTATCGGCGTAACTCTTCTGCCGACTCTGTGCAGTCTGAAGCCTGCTACGGACCTGCTGTATCAACTTTATGGTCTTGAATACCACCTCCATACTTTCCATGACTATCTGACCGACCTCACCCCAACAAACTGGGGTCCTACACTTCCTCCCATAAAGCATCTCAAAGGGAGGATGGTCAATATTGGCTTGGTAACTGTTGTTATACGAAAATTATACTAATGGAAGATATGTATCCCAAATGCCACTGAAATCTAGGACACATGCCCGAAGCATGTCTTCAAGAGTCTGAATCATCCTCTCGCTCTGCCCATTCGTCTGAGGGTGGAAAGCGGTGCTGAAATGAAGATGAGTTCCCATCTCGTCATGAAACCGCTTCTAAAACCTGGAAGTGACCCGGACGTCTCGGTCTGACACCACCGAAACAGGCACTCCATGATGTGCCACTACCTCTTGCACATAAATATTGGCTAACTTCTCAGCCGAGATGCTCTCCTGGATCGGTATAAAATGCACACTCATGGTCAACCGATTCACGATGACCCAGATCGAATCAACTCCACGTGCGGTCTTGGGAAGCTTAGTAATGATATCCATGGTGATATTCTCCTATTTCAACACGGGAATATCCAATGGCTGCATCTTTCCATGGGGTCTATGGTTCTCTGTCTTGACCTTCTTGTAGGTCAGGCATCTCTCTACATACCATGCTATATCCCGCTTCATGCAGGGCCACCAGTAATCGGGTGAAGATCTCTATACATCTTTGTCGCCCCCGGATGGATGGAGAACCGAGACTTGTGGGCCTCGTCCATCAACACCTTCCGTACCCCGCCCCAGTACGGTACCCAGACCCTCCCATGCATGGTCATCAATCCTCGACTGTCATAATCAAAGGAAGCTACTCGGCCCACGATCCTCTTACACTTCTGCCTCTCCTCCTTCAGGCCCTCAACATGTGCCTCTTTGATCTGCTCCAACAATGGGGTAATTACTGTCATCCTCAGACATATATCTCTGATTGGGGCCACCACTGCTTTGCGGCTCAGAGCATCGGCCACAACGTTGGCCTTGCCCGGATGGTAAAGGATCTCACAGTCGTAATCCTTTACTACGTTTAACCATCGACGCTGCCTCATGTTCAAATTCAGCTGATCCATAAGGTACCTCCGACTTTTGTGATCTGTGTAAAAGGTACAACGGACCCCATAGTGGTAATGTCGCCAAATCTTAAGGGCGAACACCACTGCCCCCAACTCTAAATCATGTGTCGGATAGTTAGCCTCATGAGGCTTCAACTGTCTAGAGGCATAAGCTATCACATGCCCCTGCTGCATCAACACTGCTCCCATACATGTGATTGAAGCATCATAGTAGACTACAAAGTCATCCACTCCCTTTGGCAGGGTAAGAATCGGTGCCTCGCACAGTCGCTGCCTGAGCGTCTCAAATGTTGACTGCTGCTCAGGACCCCAGCGAAACGTCGTTGACTTCTTAGTCGGTCGAGTGAGTGGTACTGCTATCTTGGAAAAATCCTGAATGAATCTCCTGTAATACCCTACCAGACCTAGGAAGCCTCGAATCTTAGATGGAGACCTCGGGATCTCCTATTGCATAACGACCTCTATCTTGGCCGGATCTACAAGTATACCCTTCTGGTTGACGAGGTGTCCAAGGAATTGCACCTCGCGCAACAAGAACTCACACTTGGAGATCTTTGTGAAATTTTTTTTCCCTCCTTAGTGTCTCTAGCACCTCTCTCAGGTGCTCCTCATGCTGATCCTCAGTCTTGGAATAGACCAAGATGTTGTCGATGAATACTATCATAGACCGATCCAACATCAGCTTGCACATGCAGTTCATGAGATCCATGAACGCGGCTGGAGTGTTGGTGAGCCCAAACGGAATCACCACGAACTCATAATGACCATATCGGGTCCTAAAAGCGGTCTTCTGCACGTCCTCATCCTTGACCCGCATCTGGTGATATCCGGACCGTAGATCAATCTTGGAAAACCAAGATGCTCCATAAAGCTGATTGAACAAGTCATCTATCCTCGGAAGTGGGTAACGGTTCTTCCCCGTTACCTTGTTAAACTCCCAGTAGTCTATACACATGCGATGCAACTCGTCCTTCTTTTTCACAAACAGGATTGGGGCTACCCATGGTGAACTACTTGACCTGATAAAACCCTTGTCTAGCAGCTCCTGCAGCTGCGTAGACAACTCCTGCATCTCTGGAAGAGCCAACCGATATGGTGCGTTGGCTATCGGAGCCGCACCAAGAACCAGGTCAATCCTGAACTCAACTTGTCTCTCAGGAGGTATTCCAGGAAAATCCTCTGGAAATACATCTGGGCACTCTCGTACCACCGATACATTATCAACTGTCACCTTACCATTCTCTCGTGCATCCATCACATAGGCGATGTACCCCATGCAACCCTGCTGAAAGTAGCGCCTCGCTCTCGTTGCGGAGAAAAGAATCGGTCCGCG
This sequence comes from Lactuca serriola, assembly GCF_051521515.1. Lineage (NCBI taxonomy): Eukaryota > Viridiplantae > Streptophyta > Magnoliopsida > Asterales > Asteraceae > Lactuca > Lactuca serriola. The sequence continues at coordinate 296,307,404 of NC_136411.1, forward strand.
CTGTGGCCTCTCGCCCTGAATCACTAACTCTCCACCACTAGGAGTGTGAAACCTCACTAACTGCAGCTCACAGTCGATCACTTCGCCATTGGGGCTCAGCCAATCCATACCTACTATAACCTTATTCCCTCGCAGGGGAATAGGAACCAAATCCACTGAGAACTGCTCATCAAATAATCGCAACGAACACCCCTTATATACTCTCGCGACCCTGACAGTCCTTTCATCTGCTATCTCAACCTCAAGTGGGCAATCCAACTCCCCTGGAACTCTGCAAAATCGCTTGCTAAGCGCAAGCGAGACAAATGATCGGGTAGCCCCCGAATCAAACAATATTGTAGCTGAAATTCCGTTCACTAAGAACGACCCTAAACACAAACACCTAACCATGAGAATTAATCAATACTAAAAACAGAGATAAGAGGAAAATACATACCCGTCACCACATCAGGAGTCGCTCGCGCCTCCTCTGTTGTCATCTGGAAAGCTCTACTCTTCGCTACTGGCACCTCAGCTCTACCCAGACGGCCGTCTATAATCCTTAAAGTAGCAGGGGCAGGTGCCGCCACCTTCCCTGTTGCTGCTAAGCTCGGACATTGGGACCTCTTGTGGCCCCTTTGATTGCACTGAAAGCAAATCAGATCAGATACTGAGGTGGTAATCGTAGTGGTAGTAGCGGTACAATCCTTGCTCACCTGCCCAGTCCGACTGCACTTGTAGCAGCCGGAACTCCCTGCCTTACACACTCCATAGTTCAACCTCCCACACTTGCCACGCCGATCGTGGCTCTGCTGTCCCCTAGGTCAGCGATTGGATACGTTGGGCTTTTTTCCCGAACTCATTATGCTAGATACCACCTTTGGCTTCCTCTTCATCTCCATCTCTAAATCAATCTCCCTCTCACGAGCCCTCGCAATCATGCTATCCAGTGTTTTACAACTGGAACGGCTCATGAACTGTCTGATATCACTCCTCAACATCTCATGGTATCGGGCCTTCTTCATCTCCTCGTCTGCCACATACTGAGGAACGAGAAGAGCCCTCTCCCTAAACTTAACGGTAATTTCTGCCACTGTCTCTGTCGTCTGCTGGAGATCTTGGAACTCCCTAGCAAGCTGTTGCACCTCAATAACAGGTGTGAACTCGGCACTTAACCTGGTCGTAAAATCCATCCAGGTCATAGCATCAAGATTTGCGTCATCCCCGATGACATGTCCGACCTCCTCCCACCAATCACATGCCCTGCCCTTCAGAATACAGGATGCGAGTCGGACCTTGTCCCTCTCGGGACATCTGCTAGTGCGGAAATCGTTGGTCACATCAGCCAACCATCTGGTACTCGTAATGGGGTCTCGGGCCCCCTGATAATCTGGAGCTCCACAAGCCCTAAACTCCCTGAATGTGAGTGTGTGCGACCCCATCATAGCCGCCACCTCAGCTCGGAACATACTCATCCTCTCATCGAAAAGCTCCAAAATACCCTCCTTGATCGAACAGAAGATCACAGGAGTCTAATCAAGTATGCTGCATGTGATCTCTAAGGAAGTGAACTCCCTAGTCTGCTCATCTAAATGCTCGACCCCCGAGCCTGAACCTGATCCCTCTCCGACACCGAAACTGCCGACTGCTGGTCTAGGGTGCAAAACCACCATTCTGAAAACACATAACGACAACATCAACATGTAATTATAACTAGAGGGATCATGTCTACTATGAGTTCCCTGGTCTTATTTCAGCCCTCCTTGATTCGAGTACAGATCCTCTGCTTTCAGTAGTACGGGCCCATACTACCTTCCACATCTATTTGTACTTTCCTCAAGAACTGCCTTGACTCCACCAAGTTCCTTCTACTACTACTGATCTCTACTACTCTCATCCTAGGCTTGCCCTAGGGAACCTCCAACCCGCACCCAATCCTCAACTATTGAACGCATCTTTGTAATGCCAATTAGCCACACCTGAATACCATCACATGTGACGAGGCTCGGATAATCCTTCAAGTAAAGGACTCATCCCTACAATGGTTAGACTCAAACGAGAGCTGCACAATAGGGCCAAATCCAGCACTCTGAGATTATTCAGCTGTGATCACATGTGACGTAATGTATTCACCTAATGGCCAACTCCCATCGCTCATAGTCCCACAAAGCACAAAGAAAGTAGCATTCAGGAAAAAAGGGAAATCTAACCCAACCAATTCTATTCAAACAAGAATCTGTACTATCATACGATTCTAAGCTCTTACTATCAGGCATAACCTAAACAGGCTATCCTACTACTATCTACTCGATACTAGCATGCAATTCTCATAAAGCTGAAACACATATAGCAGGCAAATAAGGCATCCTTCCTAGATCCTTAGTCCTATTATAGCATGCTGTTCTACTAAAACTGATAATCATAACATAAACTTATATTGGTAATTTGGGAGTAATTACTTGAGCTCGGCTGATCGCATGTACTACACCCTTTTTCCTTTTTCAAAAACTCTTTTCTTTTTAAGTTTCTTTTCAAAAGTTTCTGTCGAAAATGTTTTTCTTTTGAAAACCTTATACCATTTCCTTAGTTTGAGTTTAGACACACCCGAGAGTGTGCCCGAATCCCTTAAACCAAGGCTCTGATACCAACTTGAAACATCCTAAAAATACAAGCCAAAAATTTCATTTGAAAACATTACTAAAACCATAATATCCAAATATCATATAACAAAACCATAAGTCGTGTATCTCAAATGTCATAATAAATGTATCAAATCAAATCTGAAGTCATGATCGTTTCAAAATATCAGAGTCTAACTCCCAGGCTAAAATTGTGGTGTGTGCCATGCCATCAACCTGAGCCCTTCCCTTTGCGAGCTGAAGTACGTGAAACCAAAAGTGAAAACTGTAAGCACGAAGCTTAGTGAGCTCCCCCAAACTACCACATACCATGCAAAAACAAATAAAGCACATACTAGGCCTTGCCCACTGCATCAGACCGAAGTGTGGAACTTACTAGGCCCTTGCCCACTGCATCAGAACAAAGTTTGGAACTAACTAGGGCCTTGCCCACTGCATCAGACCAAAGTCTGGAATTGACTAGGGCCTTGCCCACTGCATCAGACCGAAGTCCGAAACTAACTAGGGCCTCGCCCTCTGCCTCGGACCGGAGTCCGAAACTGACTTGGGCCTTGCCCACTGCATCGGACCGAAGTCCGTAACTAACTAGGGCCTCGCCCTCTGCATCGGACCTGAGTCCGGAACTGACTGAACATAGCATAACATAATCATAACATATAAAAATAACACATATAATGCATACTGCATCGAACCGCAGCGCGGAACACATAACACATAGACAAACCTGAATCACAAAGACATCAAGCATACTGAACTACTGCTATCTAAACAAGTCGGTATTGTGGCCGTAGACTCGTTCCTACTGGAAGGAAACTCACCTCGTAAGGCTGACTGCTGAAATGCTGATCGGGAACTGTCTGATTGCTGCTCCGGTAACTCCCCTGCTATAATTCCCATAAAGATACTTAATCAAACACTGATAACAAATCCTAGGGTAAAGTGACTATTTCACCCCTGGTCAAAGTCAACTTCCACTTGTCCCAACTCGCTGAGTTGGGCCGCCAACTCGCCGAGTCCTTTTCCTTTCTTCTGCCCCTTACCCGACTCTACTCGTTGAGTAAAGACTCGACGAGTTCTCCTTCTATAACTCCTCGATTCAATCTTCACCCGACTCGCCGAGTTGTATGAACAACTATTCGAGTTCATCCTCATCATATGAACATGTCCAGACTATGACTTGCCGAGTTGTATAAACAACTCGTCGAGTCCGTTCTTGTGGGTAAGGAGATTGCCTTGGACTCACCGAGCGTGTTCTAACACTCGTCGAGTCCCATGGTTTCCAGATTGTGGCTATATCTCAATATGTCGAATCACTCCTTTGGACTCGTCTAAATGCTTGCTATCACTCAGTTGGGTCCCTTTGAACCACAACAGATTGGGGACTGAAACCCCAGACTCGCCGAGTTCCAATAACAACTCGTCGAGTCGCCTATTGTCCAAGTCCATAACTCGATTTCTGGTGTACAACTTTCATCCAAAAGGTAGATCTGGGCTTCTAAGATCGATCTAGCACGTAAAGTTATGAACTTTACGTGCATGCATGGAAGTATAAGCTTTAAGGACCCAAAATGAGGTCTAAAAGGGTGCATGGGCTAATATGGCCATAAAGCTTGCATCTTTATGCCAAGAACTTGGTTCTAGAGTCTAGATCTGAAGGTGAATCGACTTGGGAGTTCCAAGTCTTATGGATCAAACTTATTGACCCCAAAACCCCATAAAGGGGCAAACGAGAAAATCTATAAAACCACAAGTCAAGTTTTGAGCTTGATTACCTAAAAGTGAAGAGAAACTGATGTTGCTCCTGGATCTAGTCCTTCTCCCTTGATCCTTCTTCCTTCCAACTCTTCTACTAGATACACAATGCACCAAAAACCTCCAAGTCACTAAGAAAGCTCAAGTTTTCCAAAAGGGAATTATGGTATCGAAAGTAATGATCTGGAGGTGATGGAGGCTGGACCTGAAGTTCATAATGTTGTTTAAATAGGGTGTAAACCCTTTAATTAGGGTTTCATCCAGATCGACCTACTCGTCGAGTCCAAACGCGGACTCGGCGAGTAGATTACTTAAACCCGCATCCCAACCTCGCATCTACTCGACGAGTTTGGGCTGCCACTCGTTGAGTCACTAATACAAATGATATAAAAGTATATCAATTACGTACTAGAAATGGGGCATTACACTAGTATGTATGTTAGGCATTTTTCAGTAATTGTGGGCTAGAAATATTGGGTTTTATTCAAAAAATAGTTTCAAAAACTCGAGATTTTAGAAATAGAAGACTTTAAAATTAAAATAAACATAAAACTAGTTTATACCCACCATGGATCTTCTTGCAGAGTGTGACATCCCCATTTTCACGGCCAGAAAAGACCGATTTTGTTTATGCTTTATAAAAATCAGAGTACTTCTTTTCATAAAAATGTTGCGGAATTTGTTCCCAGAAAAAACATGATAAATACGTTATCAAAACATTTTCGAAGAAACATATTTTATTTATTTTAAAATGTTTGGGATGTCATCGTCAATATATAAACATAAGCATAAACAGAACTTACTAGTGATCTACATCTCTTTAATCTCTCAGTGAAATGTGACTTCATGAAAACACCTGTGACATAAATAAACTGAGTGGGTCAGGTTGGGAAACCTGATGAGTACATAGGGTTTCCAACCCACAATAATGTATTTATTATGTTCAAACAATCAAACAATCAACCCAATTACTCATCCCCATTATCTTCTTTACTCTTAAGGATTTACCCTAAGAATCAACCATTCCTCGTTCATACATTCCTCAGGATCATCCTAAGGAATCGGCACGAAGTCCATCGTCGCCAGGGTTTAGGCACTAAGTCTGCATAGTCGCCATAATTTATACAACAGACACTAAGTCTGCATAGTCGCCAGGGTTTTGGCACCAAGTCTGCATGATCACCAGGGTTTAGGCATCAAGTCTGCATGATCGTCAGGGTTTAGAGTACACCGAGTGAACACATCGTTCACAACACCTACAGGTTGCGAGCCTGCTAGTGTTCCACTGGACTGTCTAGAATATTCCGTGGTTGTCATCCATACTCTGCTGAATGACTGGGCCATCGTTTGGGAAAAGGCTTCTCACATCGTTCCCCTCTCACCCTCACCTCGTGGTCTATAACACCTCTCAACTCATCGTCCAAATTATATTCCATCTATTACATCTACCCATGTTTTACCCCAACATTTTTGTAGATATAAAATACATATACCGTTTAAATCCTTTAAAACGTGTATAAAATCGTTCAACTAGCATAGACAGCAAGTACTCAAATAATACACACACATAACACATAATTTATATAGAATACTTCATATCTATGTGTAAGATGAAAGAGACCATGCACTCACTTGAAAAGGTGGTGATTCCGAACTCAGACAGCGCTTCGCTTCTTAAAAAAATTTCCTTCGACGAAACCTAGTATTATTACAAGTCGAGTTTAGTCTATTATTCGCCGAGACTAATTAATAGTCTAGCTATTATTACTATTATGTAAGCGTTAAATAACACTCAATATAACTCATAATAATAGCCTAAATAATTATTTTAAGGTCCTAACAATGTTACTATAATTAAATAAAATCTATATTAAATATAGTATAGGCGTAACTCACTTACAGCGGGTTTTTATTAAAAACCGGGCTTCGCTGGAGCAGCGTTTCCGAGCCGAAAGCTTTTCTTCTCGAAGTCGTCGGGCGCTCTGGGGATTTCTTCTCGTGCTAGGGAGGTTCCCTAGACTTGGGAGGGGTTTAGGGAGGTTAGAGAGAAGTTAGAGAGAGAAAGAAATGCTTATGGTGTGAAGAAATAATGAAGGGTTCACCCTTTATTTATAGGGATTTTATAGTAAAGTAGCCGCTAAGTTTCGTCCGTATCTTCCGCGTACGAGCTTCGTTTTCTACGTTCTTTATATCCACGCTTTGGTATTTACGAGGACTACAACTTTCATTTAGACCTCGTCGGCTAATTCTCCTTGTATCTCAGATTTACAAAAACTGTATCGAATTTGCCGCGCTTGAAAAGTAGAGACTAAGCTTCATCCATAACTTTCTCATACGATCTCCGTTTTTGTCGATATTTATATCCACACCTTGGTATTTATGAGTACTACAACTTTCATTTAGACCTCGTTGGCTAATTCTCAATCTATCCCGGATTTACAAAACTGTATCGAATTTGTCACGCTCGAAAAGTAGAGACTAAGCTTCGTCCATAACTTTCGCATACGAGCTGCGTTTTTTATGTTATTTGTATCCACGCATAGGTAAAAATAAATTCTACAACTTTCCTTTTTACTCCGCCGTCTAATTCTCGACCGATCTTAAATTTAACAGTAGGAAGAGATTAGACTGTTAAATGACCGCGAAGAATTCGTAACTCCTTCATACGGACTCCGTTTTCGTCTGTCTTTTTATCGTTGAGTTCCTATTAATGAGATCGTCAACTCTCATTTAGGTCACGTAAGCCAAAAACCGCTCGAACTAAAATTCGAGTTTCGGGTCGTGCACTGCTATGCCAAATCTTAGAAAAATCATAACTTCCTCATACGAAGTCAGATTTGAGCGTTCTTTTTACGGACACTCTCGATTTAACATTTTCTACTAATTTTGTTTAGACTGCTAAGGCTAAAAGTTGCTCTATCGTAAATTCACTATTTACGCTTCCCGGTGCCGTGCCAGTTTTGTCGCGAAAATTCGACGTGTCATAACTTCTTTTTTATAACTCAGATTTCAGCGTTCTTTATTTCTACGGAACCCTTGAGACATATTCTACAACTTGGTTAAGATTATTTATTCTAGATAATCTTTTGTCGAAAATTCATTTTCAACCCTATTATCTCTAATTGACTAGCCCATATCTACGGACGTTACACAGAGTTTGGAAAGAAAACACGCACCAAAGAAGAAGAATACTTTAACAACCTTTATAGACTTTGGATCCTCTAGGGGATGCTTGGAAGTTGATAGAGAAGGTGGAACCTTTGAGACACCAACAATAATCCAACTTGATTTCAGATGCTAGTCTTGCAAAACTCTTAAGCTCTTAAGCTTAAAGTTCATAACCAAAGTATGAACTTCAAGAGAGCATATGCAAGTAAAATCTAACACTTAAAAGTGGGAAGAATGAGAGAAATAAGGAACAAATTTCGTTCTTGGCATAGCCACAATGAAAGGCTTTCAAGCATTCATAAAGCTAATTCTTTATCCTTAAGTCCTACTTTAAGCACATCATGTCCCCTGAAGTCTAGGTCCCCCCCCCCCCCCCAAAAAAAAGCTTTAAGACATGTCTTACTTTTGATTAAACAAATTAAAAGACCATGTCTTTTGTTCCCACTCATCTTTTATAAAAAAAGAAGCCATAAAGTTTATAAATTTTGTAAACTCTTTTATAAAATATGAAATGTCTTTTGGCAAAAAGACAAAAGTCTTTCTAGTCCAAAATAATATACATGACTTGATAAATCATACCATATGATATATATATATATATATATATATATATATATATATATATATATATATATATATTATGTTTTTTGCTAATGAAAATTATTATTTCCAAGAAGCCTATAGCCCTCCGTTTCATGCTAAACCCTAAATTGTCTTTTGGCTAACGGCGATAGGGAAGAAGCCTATAGACCCGTGTGTTGACGACGAAATGGTTTACATGTCGTAAGTATAAATACACATATTATCGATGGATCGACGAAAGGTTGTGAGCCAATCGATGGATCGATGAAAGGTCACGAGTCATTGTTTTTACGCATGTATGTATTGTGATATATGGTATTTTGTGGAACTCACTAAGCTTCGTGCTTTCCCATTTGATTACAAATTTTTCAGGTACTTATTCAGATCATTAGAAGCACAAGGCTCGACTGTACACATGTGCATTCACATCATGTTTTCTGCATATTGCAATTATACTCTGATATATTTGCATAATTAAAAATGAAAACTTTATGTTGAAAATTAGGACATTATATGATGATCTAAGCTGGGTGTCCCTATCCTAGCTACTAATTTTCATACTCTTTACTATTGAAATAAGTGCCGAAAGTCATAACTAAATTGGTGAAGGATAAAACTAAATCAATATAACTTTATGGAATAATGATAAAATCCTTTTTGAATATCCATCAATAAAAAGAAATAGCTAGAAATGACTTTAGGAGAGAGATAAAATGATTTGTTAATTTATGATATGATTAATAAATTAATTAGAAATGACTATTTCATTCTTATCCATAGTAATTTTGGGGTTTTTCTGCCAAAATGAGTTAGTCCTAAAATCAAATACTAGATTGAATGGTGTTTATGAGAAAATTGTTCGGGATTGAAAATTCATGGTTTAAAACGTCAAAAGAAGCGTTTGAAGTTTCGTTACACTTTCAAGTCTCTAGGACTCTTATTTGATTGTTCGTTTTCTTCGAAAGCTCATAATTTTTCCATACGAACATCATTTTTGACGTTCTTTATATCCCTAGTTTCGTATTTTCCTATGCCTCCATTGTTATTTGTTTGTTTATATGTTTTTCCCGAGCATGAGAAACACCTTGTGATCCAAGAAAATATAATAGAGGGGTAGAAGGGAAAACATGTAAGTGAGCTATGAGTGGAGTTAACACAACTGATCTTAAAAGTCAAGTGGATAAATCTTATCCCTAAAGCAACCACTTGCAATTTAGAATACAGTTCAAACAAGATAGCTGATCTAGCTGGCCTAGTTGTAAAGAGGGATGTGTTTCCTTGGAATACAACACTCATCAATATTAGGGTGCCAACTAGTGTACACCACATGAATCGCAAGTTGATCATTTAATGTAAGCATAAAATGTGTTATCTCGACAACAGTGGTCATATGTGCTTCATGTGTCAAGGGAGATCTCTAAATCCACCACTCCTTATTTGTATTATCTAAGATATAAGTGTCTCAAAAAGCATATATCTATGGAATTTCACTTGTTACTATCTCTACAGTTGGATATGCGAAGAAAAGATCTGAAGTATCCATATTTTTTTGTGGTCAGGAAGGAAATTATGGATGAGGTTGATGAGATCAAGAATCAACCGTTTGATTTTTTTTAGTTTTTTAGGCTCTTTTGTAAAGTGTGTACTCTATGTAATATAAAGATGCATTCTTATATTTTCTTTTTTAGTATTTAGATTAGTTTTAAATCGCGAAATATAAGAAATTTTTATGGTCAAACCCAATGATTTGATAAGTCAAATTACTTTACCAACTAGTTGTTATACTAGCCGAAAGATGGACCAACAAGCCTACCGAGTTGGTGCTATTAGCAATTACTAATTAAAGACATGTAGCCTACTGAAGACTTGTGGTCGAAGGATAATCTTGATATATTTGAGATGGGGGGCGATTCAAATATGGATAAATATTTTTTTTTTTTATCTTGTTGAAGACTCCCTAATTTTCAGGAGTTTATCAGCCGAACATAGTATTTAAGTAATTCTAGGGTTTGTAATTTGCAAGTACTATTTTGACTATAAATTGTTAAGTTTTCTTTATGAGACCTTTATTAAAAGTATGTTGAATTAAAAGTATGTTGAATCAGAATAAGATCCGATTCTTTCTATCTATATTTTGGAAGAAATTTATTAGTATATATTGATTTTCAATTTTCTATGTATTTATTGTGCTTTGTATTGGCAATTAGTTGTGAGACCCGTATATTATACGAGTTGATTAAAACAAAAATGTTAAATACGAATGATTAAACGGGAAGTTTATTTGATTTTGAATTTGAAATAAGTAAAAATTATGAAAAAAACATGCAAAAAAATGTGTTTAGTTGTTAGACCCGTGTATCAAACGTGTTAATTATAACAAAATATTAAATACGAACGTTTAAACTGTAAATTTATTTAAAATTGAAATTGAAGTTTGAAATTTGAAATTAATATATTCATTATGGTATGTTTAATTTATGGAAACTAAATTAATGATATATTGAAAAATGAAAAATGAAGTAAATGACAAGTGGAAAATGAATATCTCAAAATTATGACAAAATAACATGTGACATAATGTATGAGAGAATGACATATGACAAAATTATTTTCATTTATTAGAGATGATTATTGTCCATGAGACCAACCTCACCTTATTTCACACATGAAGACCATTATCGAAATTAGGGTTGATGAAACATGACTAAACTTATATATCTCTACCATACAAAGTAAGGTAATTAGCTAATACTTTTAAATCTCAAGTTCGATGATGAAAGCCCTTTAATTTCTCCTTGATGCTTCCCTTAATTGTGTTTTCACATACTAATCTCATATTGGTTCACCTATACGTAAAGTCTCCATAAGTTTAGATGTTAAAATAACAAGAGTCATTTAAATTCACTGGCCAACAAAGTTAACCTAAAGTCAAATTTAGTAAACTTTTTGATAGCATACAAAGTAGTTATGTGTCCATCTTCAAGCCTTTATAACTTTTGTATATGACCTCAAATACGTCTTCTTCTCTATTTTTGTTGCATGTTAGGCTCAGGAATAAGTGTAGTATGGATTACATAGCCCTAGAGATAAGTACATTAAAACTTAAAATTCTCATATTTACAAATTTTTCCTTATTAGACTATATAATAGTTCTTCAAATTTATACATTCATAACTATCTCATGTGAACTCGTACTAGGCTGATTGTTTTTGCTAAATGCTGCTCTGTTATCTTGTCTACGTCTAAGAAAAAAACACAATTTTGATGCACTTAAGACTGAGTTCTATATGTTCACAAAAAAAATCATTAAAATCTGGAATATACCATTTTAAGACATATGGTCTTCATTTTAGCTCCAAATTACATGTTTAGTTTTTAGTTACTTTCCTCACTGTGTCATGTGCACATTGCAACTTTTATAACTTAGTTATTATGATTTTAGGTTAGGTTTCCATGATTCCAAGGTAGGGCAGGTATAATTTTTTGAAGCATTAAAACTTCACCTATTTTGTAACATGTCGTTAAATTTTTTCACCATAAGCTTTTATATATATATATATATATATATATATATATATATATATATATATATATATATAAGTTCAATTGAGAAAATAGAAAGGGTTGAGAGTGGGGGAATCATTCTCATCTACTCATTTAATCTAAGCAAAAAAAGACACGGTGGCAAACTTGTAAATATGATAATAACCTTCAATCTTAAATACATAACATCGATTTCTTTGTTGAATACTCCGAAATGGAATTTCTCAGATTCGCAAACGAATTCAGTTGGAATCAAAATTTCTTCGCTGTTCATGAATTTGGAATTGGAGTTTTGGACTCACAGTTACATTCGACATTGAAGGACTCGGAATCGGTACTCATAGGTTCCCAATCAGATTTTCGGAAATCAAAATAAAAATGTGAAATCAGTCAGACATAAGATGTCGCATCTGAAGTCAGAAGATTTTGAAATTGGAACATATATTCTAATCGGAACAGTTCGTGTCTTGATTATAGGTATTACAAAGAAATCTGGAATAAGGATTTCAAGGTTTCAAAATTGAAATCAGAATTTCTGTTGGAATGAAATCAAAATCGGAATTGCACGCTTCAAAGTCGAAATTGGAAGTATATGATGATTTGGAATTGATAACTTGAATCGGAAGTATCATGTTTTTAACATTTTTAAAAAAAGTTAACTTGTATGCCCTCCAACTGTTTGATGAAATGCATCAAATAAATTACCACGTTATATTCACATATAAATATATTTTCTCACCTGAATCAATATATAATTATTAAAAATACAAAACAAATATGCAAATCTGTATGTTATTCATAAGTGAATAACATATAAAAATTATACATATTTGTGAAACCACCTTGTAATATTCATATGTGAATATACTATGTAATATTCATAAGTGAATATATCATATAATATTTACAAGTGAATATACTATGTAATATTCATATGTGATATACTATGTAATACTATGTAATATTCACATATGAAAACATCATTTAATATTCATAAGTGAATATACCATCTAATATTCACAAGTGAATATACTATGTTAATATTCACAAGTGAATACATCGTCTAATATTTAAATATGAATATACTATATGTATTATATGTTATATTCATATATGAATGGTACTTAAATTATAAAAAAAAATTAATCATACTTTTTATTCATAAGTGAATAACGAATGTACTGTGATAAAACCTGATGCATTTTTATTCACTTAAGAATAATGATAGTTGAAAATATAAAAAAAAATTATTTAATCTTAAAACTATATCAATATGGATGTCTATTTGTAGAGAATAAAAAATCATGAATTTTGGTATATTTAAAATCATTTTTCGATAAAAATAGCTTCTTAAAAATTAAAAAAAAAAAACGAAAAAAAACTATATTTTTGTATATATTAAGGTAATAATTAGCATATTTTAAGAAAATATGTTTTGTTGGAAAACACATGTCTATTCATTTCCCATTTCCACTGGTACGACGGGGGCTTTTGAGACAAAAATAAATGAGTGGCAGATAATGATTCCCCTATTTTCAACCTTTTTTTTCTTAATTGAACCCTCATTTTCTCTCTCTCTCTCTCTCTCTCTCTATATATATATATATATATATATATATATATATATATATATATATATATATATATTCAGGTTTATTTGAGACCATGCTAATTTTGTGAGACCGGAAGACCAAATCTAAAAATAATTTTAAAATGTAAAATAAAAGGAAAAATCCAAATATTCTTTTTTTAATTATTATTTTCGGAACTTTAATTACTTAAAAAATTAAAAACAAATAAACAAATTACTGTTTTTTTTTTTTTTTGAAAATACGTGAAATATTCTGATAGAATATTACACTGTAAATATTTTAATGTGATTTTTAGAATCCTAAAATATTATACTAAATTTCTTAGATGTGTAGAATATTCTATTTATTCTACTAGAATATGTAAAAAAATGTTTTTTTTTTATTATTTTTATTATTTTTTGGTATGTTTTTTATTTTTTATTTTTGGAAAATATAAATTCCAAAAATAATATATGAAATTTTTTTTCTAAAGTTTTTAATTGTTTTTCATTTTAAAAACATTTTTTGTTTTATCTACAAATGAATGGCTAACATTGAGTCTCACGGTCTCATAAAATTAGGCCGTCTCACATGAACCTCTCTCTCTCTCTCTCTCTCTCTCTCTATATATATATATATATATATATATATATATATATATATATATATATATATATATATATATATATATATTATAGAGTGTATGTACAAAACAATCAAATGTATATTTCACTAAAATGACCATTGGATACCTTTTGCCTTTCCTGATTAATTCCTTAAAAAAATTGAAAGCGAAGCCATCATGCCACTGGGCCTTATCAGAACCATAAGCCCACACAATCACTTTTACCTCTAAATCAGCGAGTGAAGAATCCACAAAGATAACTAAACTTCATTTTGAGAAAGAACTTTTAAAAAATTACTTGCCATTTCATTGAATTTTATAATTTTGAAAAAAACTCTCTAGACTTCATCTTCTATTATAATTATGTTAGAATTCCAGCATCCAATTATAGTTAGAATGTTGATTTATCCCCGACTAATGTTGTTTTTCATAATTTCATGGAGAAAATGCGAGTTTTCATCGCCATCTACCACTCATTTAATTCTTGACTTTTGTTTTAATTTTAAAATCTAGCCATCTAGGATGCTATAAAGGGATAATGACTTAAAAGGGTAATATATTCTTTGATTTGTACATATTTGGTCACCGTTCGTCCACATTTACTCCTTCAACTTGTTAAACTGTACACATCCGGTCCTTATGACCGATTACTCCACCTTAGCCGGGAAAAATGACTTATTAGGGTAATATATTTCTCATTTTGTACACATTTAGTCCTTAATATTTTTGTACACATTTAGTCCTTAATATTTTTATACACATTTAGTCCTTAATTTTTTTTTTTTTTGTTTCAAAATATGTTTTTTTTGTTTTTGTACCAATTAAGTATTTATGAATGATTTATTTATGGTTTTTTCTCACGACATCTAACGTGACACTATCATTGATGTGGTGTTTGAGGCTGTTGATGTTTATGTCCATCGCAGCACCGACTGCTTGGTTGCATAGGTCTTGTGGTTTGACTTAGGTTTTGTATTTCGAACGTCATAACTTATTTATACGATATCTGATTTTAACGATCTTTATATCTATGTGTTCATTTTTTAAGTCTGATATAACTTTCGTTAAGATTACTCCCGTTAAAATATAATATGTTTTTACTTACGATTTTATAAAAAAACATCTTTACATGCATTCATAAAAAACGTATGGATATAAAGATCATAATTAAAAAATATATTACTTTTTAACGAGAGTAATTTAAACGAAAGTTGTAGTAGACTAAAATACAAACGCATAAATATAAAGATCGTTAAAATCCGAGATAGTATGGAAAAGTTATGACGTTCAAAACACATAACCTAAGCAACTAAATAGTCGAGAATGCGATAGACATAAGCATCAAAAGCCTAAAACCTCGTTAATGATTGTTCCACGTAAGATGTTGTGAGAAAAACTTAAATAAAATATTCATAAGTATTGAATGAGTACAAAAACAAAAAAAAAAATATTTTGCAACAAAAATAAATAAATGACTAAATGTGTACAAAAACATTAAGAATTAAATGTATACAAAATGAGAAATATATTATCCTATTAAAACATTTTTACCGGCTAACCTGAAATAACCGGTTAAAATGATTGAATGTGTACAGTTTAACAAGTTGAAGGGATAAATATGGACAAAAAATAAACTCAGTTATCAAATGTGTACAAATCGAAAAATATATTACCCATTTAAGTCATTATCCCTCCTATAAATCCAATAATGATTTTTTCTAGTTTATTATGTTAAGTTTTCCTTATAAGATAAGGTCCTTATTCAGCCATCAATTCCAAAAGATTGATTTTATCATTAATCTCCGTTATATTGGCATTTTCGAGATAAGATTTACAAAACACCATTTCTTAAGCAGGTAATTTTGTTTCTAAATTAAATGATTCCTTTTTTTTTTTTTTATCTGTTTAGAGTGCCTTTATATAAATATTACCACCAGAGCTGCCCATATGCGTTTAAATGGAGATGAGACCCACAAAAGAGGGATTTAGACAAATAGGATTTTATCAGAAGTAAGGGAATTGGGCTAAGCAGCCCATTAGCAGCATCTTTCGTCTATTATTTGTTCTGCCACATTTATTTCAACCTATTAACATATTCTACCAGCGCAGCTAGAAATATTATTTTTTAAATAAGAAATAGCATTTCTCAATAAGATAAAGTTAAATAACTTTGAATTTGACTTTAGGAAATGGGTTAGTCTATATATGTATTCGATGTCGGGTTGAGTTATGGACCAAAATTGGCTGCCAAGAAAACATAAGAATTTGTTATATACGGTTTCTCGAGGTTGACATACTTGTCCGATCAAGAAAATATTCATCATATAATGGAGTTTGGCCAACCAATAACTCACGATATTTGACTTGGTTTTTCGTATGCTTTCTGTAATGATATTATTCTTTATATTTTATGAAAATAAAAAGATCTTATATGAAATATACAATATGCAACATATTTAAAGAAACTCGTTACCTAATGATGTTGTAGCGATTACATGGTTTTTAGTGCATCAATATCTCCCGTTTTACCATTGTATTCAACTATGTGTTTCATTATTTTTTTATTGTAATAGAGGAATAAGGTAAGTGATATTTCTACTGGATTATTTTAGCTATCCACTTGAAACTGAAATGTTATGACCTTTTTGTATTTTTGTTAACTTATAAGAATATGAGAAAAGAGAGAAAGATCCCAAACGTCGTTTTCTTCTTGACGCTAATTCATCTTCCCAAACAAAACGTTGATTCCTAAATGCCATTCGAGAATTGATGTTGCTTCTTCGTCGTTCGTCGGATGTTGTTGTTTATTTGATGTTCACATGTCTTCGTTGCTTCTTCCAAGTCGTCGTTCCCTCTTTTGAATCAATCCACGGATCCCAATCAATAGAGGTAAAGTTATGCAGATGGTGGTGAAGACGAGCCTCATTCACAGGGTTGTAGATGGTGACTGTGATGGTATTTCCGACTGAGATGGGGCAGGAACATATAACCCATTTCTCTATTTCGTATTAAATTAAGTAAGGGAAAAAAGGTAAAAACACTTTACTTTTAAACGGATAGATAAAATTGAAAAGCGACAATATCAGCTCCCATAATGCAACCATGTATCAACCGACAAAATAGGTAACATAGTAATTGCATCGGCCCTAAAATAGTAAAATAAAACGTCATTACATATATCATATAAAACCAATTTGTTGCATAAATTGGAAAATAAAAAACGTTGTTCCATACAAAAAATATCTCGCTTCATTTTTGTTATTTGTTTATTTTTTTTAATTTTATGATATTTTTAATCGAAAAAGACGAATATATCAAAATTTATGATTTTCCACCATCTTTCATTAGAGATGTATATTGATATATAAAAGTGGAAATTAAAAAAAAACAATTTCATTTTTTTGTTTTTTTAATAGTTAGGATTTATTTTTATAATAAAAATAAATAAATCAAAATTCATAATTTTTTTTTACTTTTTAAACATATATTCATAGAAATATATAAAAATGATTATTTTTTAAATCTATTCAAATTTAAATGTGAATCTTAACAATATCCATTTTTTTTATATAAAAAAATTTACATGTAAATGTTTTTTCTCCAAAATTTTTCCAACAATTTTTGATCAATTACGTGTGAATTTGAATAAATTCACCTATGATATCATTAAATTTATTTATGTCTAATCAAAATTGTGAAATCCCAAATAAATCAAGTGAAATTATGCAGATTAACATTTAGTTTAATTAGATTCACATGTGAATATGAATTTTTGTCAAGTTCACATGTCAATTTGATATATGTAGATTAAAGATCATTCACGTAGATATTTACCATTCATATTCGTCATCCAAATTTGAACTAAAAAACAATAAATTTGAACGATTTTTATACATGATAATCATTATAAAATAATAAACATAAAAACTATTATACGCTAATGAGCAATTAGTGAATTATCAATAAGTGTTGAAAAATATAAATACAATAAATATTTAAATATGAATCATTTTTAACAAATATTTAATACAGTTTAGATTCACAAGTACATCCGAATATGACTATTATACAATGGAACCAAATAAACAAGAAAAAAAGTTTATTTTTATATATCAGTATGGATATCTATGGAAAAGAATAAAAAAACGTGAATTTTATTTTATTCGGTTTTTTGAAAAAAAAGCATCACCTAAAAATTACAAAATAAAACAAAATGGATTTTTTATGATTTGGTGCATTCGTGTCCAGTTTATAAATTTACAACCCATATTTTGTCATTTCATTGGTTTTAGGTCTACTTATCAAGATTTGTTTCTTGGTTCTTTGATTAATTATGGTTTTCTATATATATATATATATATATATATATATATATATATATATATATATATATATATATATATATATTGTTGAGATTGGTTTTGTTGTGAAGATGTCTGAAACATTGTTGCATGCCAAACTCATATTATCCGAAGAGTGATGTTTGGTGAGTATCTCGAAAAGTATAGTATATATCAAAGTGGTGCATAGAGCTTATTAAGTTCTTGCAATATATACATTTTTATTACATGGCATCTTTTATGTACTTTAATGAAATAGACCATGTATATTTTATGATCAGTTGTACTGCACCCTTATGCCAATATACATGGTGCTAGTTTATGAGAATTGTTATCGAGATTTGAGAAAGCAAAGTTTGATTTGAGTGATTGAAGATTTAGAACACGAAGAGTAAATATTAATCAGATCTCATATTGATAAAGACTGATTACAACATAAGCAGAAAAGAGATATCAGTTACGAAAGCTCCCTCTACTTCTAACCTCAGTCCCTATTTATAGGGAACATGAGTGTACAAAAAATATACTAAGTCTAGACATTTCACTTCGTATAAAGATGACTTAGTAAAATAACAATAAAATGTGAAACTATACAAAACACTATATTCGACTTTTACAATTTTACATCTACATTCTCCCCCTTTGTAAACAGTTGAAGCTATTCATACCATAAGCTTTTGAACAGCTGAGTGGATTGTCTTTCGCACTTCTCCATACCAGGAGATCACCTTCTTGAGATCTTTCTTGTCTCCTTCATTGTTCTTCTTGCAATTGTTCATACGAACAATAAAGTGCGTATATTGCGAAGAATTATATCTTTCAATCTCTGAGACTTTAAACAAGAACTTCTTAGGTTTCCCTTTTGTATCTCTTCCAGAAAACACCATACCGAATGGTTTCAGGCATATTTCCCCAACAACATATTTCGATAAAGCTGATTGAGATAAAGTTTCTTCCCAAGGAACGTTCACTTCTCTTCCCAACACATTAGCCAGTTCTTCATCTGTAAGGGCCAAACAATCGAAGTAGTTGTCGATGAATGTCTTCACATGTGCAAAGCCTATCTTGAACACTTCAGTCTCAGAGCCTTTGAGATTATTTTCTTCCATATGCTTCAAAATCATAGCCACTTGAATTAAATCATTGCAGTTCATCAAAGGAAAATCAGCTACCGTGAAGTCATACTGCTTGTTGTCTGCTCGGATAACAAAATAACGAAAATTTTGAAGCATGTCTTCAAACAATACATCTTTCTTGATTGTCAGCACCTTTTTGATCTTCATTAAAGACCAAACTTCATCTGGATTCTTCCCCAAAACAACATGAAATCTGATTTTCATGTGTATATAATCATCATGATTATCAAACTTCTCACTAATCTTGTACTGAGCAGTGATGAATAGCATTTCATTTATCGGAAAATCCAGCTGACAATTGTCTGAATTCGCAATATCACAACTTCTCTTTGGCTTCTTCTCGAATTCGTACATTTCCCTTCCGACAACTTTTGACTCTATAGTTTCGTAAGAGTAAAGCTTCGCATGATCTCCTTTGTTCATCGTGGGAGGATCACTTGCCCTCTGCCTCATAATGCTTTGTACTTGCCTCATCCTTTCCAACTCTGCTTCAGCCTCAACTTTCTTCTCCTCCTTTGATTTTTCATATAAAATCCCTTTTCCTTTTCCCACCATATCTGTTTGAGGTTTTGAACTTGAACCTCCTTCTTTTTCTCCAATAACGATTCCTTTGGCAATCGTTTTTGTGGTTACTGTGGTTGAGGAAATTGGCTTCGTAAGTATGGGAATAGTAGTTATAAGCTGAGTAGATATAACTTTTCCAACTGTCTTCGCATCCTCTTCTTTACTTAATCTTTTCTCTCCCCCTTGCACCCCTGTGAAAGCAGGTGGGGCACTCCTTGGTAGTAAAGAAGTAAAATTGGCAAGTGGAGCAAGAGCTTTCTGAATTGGTTGATCTAAAGTATTAATCTTTAGAGACAAGAACTCAGGAGTGAGAATTTGTGTAGTTGAAGATTGCGAAACCACCATTTTAAGCTCAGACACCAACTTGGTTAGCTGATCAAGCTTCTCCTTTGTTTCTTCGTTATGGGCTTCAAGAATAGGAACATCAAGAAACTTTTGTACTCTTGAAGAAACCTACGCAATCTGCTTTTGAACTTCAGCATTTTGAGCATGAATATCCTAAAGTTCCTTTGCAAGTTCAGATTTCAACTCTTGAAGCTTATAGTTGACATCTTCCCGAACTTTCTTCACATCTTGTACAAAAAGAACATGACGTTCTTTTGCAACAGCTTTCAAATCCTTGACCTCTAAAGAAAAATTGCTCCCTTGTGCTTGAATGCGAAGCTCATTATTCTTGTCGGATTGATCAACCTTCTCCATAATACGCTTCTCATCACCTTTGATCATTACATCAACCTCCATAGCTGAAATAGAAGACATCCTGCCGGAATCAACTTGCGACTGAATAATAGCATTCAACTTCTGATTCAGGATTTTAAATTGTTTTCCTGTCATAAGCATATGATCAGGAATATCCTCCTCCTCTGAATCAAAATGAATATCTTCAATTATCCCTCCAAATTCACCTCCTTCAGCTTCATTATCAGATAAAGGTTGTGAAGGTTGAGGATTTTCGGGTGATTGAGATGGAAAAAGTGTTGTAAATGGGTTTTAAAGAGCTTGATCAAAAATTGATGAGGTGGTGGATAAAGTTGTAACTGAAATTGAAACAGTTGGTAATGAAATAGGTAAGGAGATTGGGATTGTGGTTGCAACACTCAGGATAGGTGCCCTCGTATCAGATACGTTGACAACCGTATCAGAAATAGGTACCTCCTCAGAAACTGATTTGGTAGTGACTATTTCGAGTGGTTTGGTGAGTGGTAAGGTGGTAGAGATTTGTGAAGTAGGAATGATAGGTAATGAAACATTTACCGTAGATGGCACTGGTGGAGTTTCTGGTACTATTTCTTCATCAGATGATTCATTGCGAATCACCATCTTCCTTCTTTTGACTAGAGTACGTTGCATGTTCTTGGAAACATCTTCAGCTCTTTGTCTTTTCTTTCCTGGAGAAATCGGAGCTGGAATACTGCGAATAGTAACACCTTTACTGCTTACCTCAGCCTTGCGAATTTTCTTCAATACCCCAGACTTAGAAGGTATTATTTCTTTCTTTGATTTCGATGAAGTTTCTTCAATTTGAATATCTTCATCTTAAACTTGTTGTGAAGATGAACCTTTCACATCCTTCTTTATGAGCTTCTTCTTCTTTGACGGAGCAGCAACATCCAATAATACTCTAGTCTGCTCTGATTGATCAATTGTTCGCAAATATCTCACCAAGACTTTGTGAGTTTGAGATACCTTGCGAAGCATCGCATCTGCAATGCGAGCCACATGAGTAAAGATGGCTTCATCATCTTCTACTGCCTTTGGAAACTGATACAAAGAAAATTCTGCAACTTCAACATCCTCCATTACTGGAATTGATTCTTTTTTATAGACCTTCTCCAGAATCAAGCTCCAATATCTTGCACACGAGATCCCCTTTTCGGAATTTGTGTTTTCAAGACTTTTAACAAATTCCTTCCATAACTGGGTTGCATAATCAACATTTATATCATAGTATATGCCCATAACCATGGTGTATACTTCCATTTGTCCTCTAAACAGTCCAACTGATCTTCCTGTTAGGCATCTAAGAAAAATTCCAAATAAGAAATTCCATATGCACGGCAACCCAGACTTTCGAAAGTCACTGATCTTCTCAAGCTCTGGTTGATGACCCATCTCGTTGAACATGTGAATGATTTGAGAGTTAACAGGTTTGACAAATGGAGGGTTGTTTGGAATCTGCAAGAATTCAACAAACATCTTCTTGGACAGTTTAACCCGTTTGTTGTTGATTAAGTTGAATGTTATCACATCCGTTGTGTGATTGTATGATGCCGTTGAAGCTGCCAAGGATAACCATATCATCGGAACGGAGAAGGAACTAAACATGGCAGTTGACAGAGGGGATCGTTTCAGGGCAACGATAAGCATCTTCAATCCTTCAGGATAAGAAGATACATTTGGATCAACTTGATAGTTTGTGCTTTGGATTTTCATCAGAGATTGAGAAAGAACTTCATCAGTGTTGGATTGAGTGGCTGCCATTTTTAGGGTTTGAAAAAGATGAATTTTTGATCAAGGTTGAAAATTTGAAGGTTTGTGAGAGTTCTGTTTACGTAACCGTACATAGTGTTCTTGATCCCCCTTTTATAGGTTACTCAAATTGATTTGAAATTAAAGCGGGATGCATTTAATGTTATCCGATGTGGCACCTGGAAAATCGAATCATGAATGCAAAAGATAACCATGCTTCAAAAAGTAACTGTCACATCTCCTTGAAAACCGGATAGAATACCAACCATCTTGAGTACACAGCCTGTCAAGTTTCCCGTTATAGAATCTGAACCGTTAAAACCCTTCGCATGGAGTCAAGGCTCTTTCACTTTTGGGATATAAAGTGAAGTCATATGCCAGATTTGTGAAATCATCAGTCTGAGTTGGTTTTACTCAGAACCTCAAGGATTTCGTGTGTGCATTGTGTCAACAGAATAAGATGAGAGAAAAAAAATTTGGAATTTTGTGATGTCAAAAATTTAATTTGACACGAATGTAGTGAAACCCCAGGCAAAGGTTGCTTCGTTAATCATCAAGAGAGATAATCAACAGCTTGTGTAGTTTCCTGTGAGTTACAATCGAATACTTGTAGAGAAGTATCGAAGGGCTTCTTTTAAAAGACATTTTGGATTGGTTTGAGATTTCATTACATATCAGCCTTAACATAAGGTGAGAAATTGTAAATGAAATTACTTGTTTGACCAGTGTAGTCAGTGACAAGTTGGCTTGTGAAAATATTTATCATGACTAGAATTTGCGAATGAAACTTACACGGAAATCATATTAAAAAAAATTGTTATGGATCTTGTTAGGCACCAAATATTGTTGGTTGTGAATATTTGATCAAGACCACACATGCGAATTGAATATGATTTGAAGTTTGGAAATTTTTGATACTGAAACAAAGGTTTCGTAAAAATCTGGAACAAAGTTCCCCGTCAATTCCTTAAGGTTTATGATTTTTGGGTTTCACTTCCATCACGGACTCATGATGTTAGATCATAAACACAGACTTGTGATTTGTCTAGGTTTTGATTGGTTTGATCAAAGACCTCAAGGACAAATCTCTTCAAAAATTTGGAGTTTAAGAATTGTTTGGTATAAAAAGATTGGATAAGAATCGAAGTGTACCTCTGTTATAATGGACAAAACAGAAAACTCTTAACTCATTTGAGAAGAGTAAGGTAGCTCTGTTGACTTATGCGAATATAAGCCTTTTTGGGAAGAAATTTTCATGTGATAATTTCATTAAGGCTTTCTTTTCACACATAGAGTCTTGTTGAGGCTTTTGGTCTACATACAACAGCATGCTTCTAGGGACATCCTAACTAGTTTTTAAAAGAAATTTGATACCTTCCCGTAGAAACACATAAGTATGACATCTTCGCATTTTAGCCCTGTATTAAATTCTCAACACACAAAGTTTAAAGAACAAAGAAAACAAAAATATTTTTGTGATTTTTGAATTTTTCAAAATTAAAAACATAACAAAATAAAATCTTTTTGGATTTTTAATTTTTCAAAATTAATGAACAGAACAAAATAAAATCTTTTTGGATTTTTGATTTTTCAAAATTAAGAACATAACAAAATAAAATCTTTTTGGAATTTTAATTTTTCAAAATTAAGAATATAACAAAATAAAATCTTTTTGGATTTTTGATTTTTCAAAAGTTAAAAAAAATTCAAAATTAGTCGTAAACCTTACCTTAGTTGTTATGATCTCAGATGCGGAAATATGTGGATGCGAAGCCATGCGAAGCCTCTGAATGAACAGTAACCTCTGAACAAATTTGACTCATAACTGCTGAACCAGACTTTTAGGCATGAGTTTTTGAAATTGAATTCGCATTAATCATCCCCAAACCTGGTAAAATTCTAACAAATGATTTTTCATCAAGAGGTTTTGTAAAGATATCAGCAAGTTGTTCAGTTGTTTTAACAAAATGATTTTCAATATTCCCATCTTCCACATGATCTTTGATAAAATGATATCGAAGAGCAATGTGTTTTGTCTTTGAATGTTGTACTGGATTATGACAAATGCGAATTGCACTTTGCGAATCACAATACAAAGGAATCTTTTTCATGTTTATTGCATAGTCACGAAGTTGACTCTGAATCCAAATAATTTGCAAAGTGCAAGCAGCAACAGCAATGTATTTTGCCTCAGTGGTTGATATAGCCACACAAGTTTGTTTCTTTGATTGCCAACTCACCAACTTCCCATCCAATAGTTGACATCCACCACTCATACTTCTCCTATCCAAAGTACATCCTCCTAGATCAGAATCTGAAAAAGCTTGAATGAAAAACCCCGTTTTTGTAGGATACCAAAGTCCTAAAGAAACTGTTCCCTTAAGATAGCGAAAAATATTTTTCACTGCAGTCAAATGAGGTTCTCTGGGATTAGCTTGATATCTAGCACAATTGCAAACCGAAAACATAATATCAAGTCTACTTGCAGTTAAGTACAATAAAGACCCTATCATGCTTCGATAAAGTGTTAAATCAACAGCAAGAGCATCTAACGAAGGAGTTAGTCTTGTTCCTACTGCCATTAGTACTCTGAGTTTCGTGCTATTAGACATTTTAAATTTTCAAGCAAGTTCTTCGTATATTTTTCTTGATTGATTAAGATTCCATCCCTGTTCTGAATTATGTTTAAGCCAAGAAAATTATGAATTTTTCCTATCATGCTCATTTCAAACTGGCTTTTCATTAAATTTTCAAATTCAATTGACAATGCTGGATCAGTTGAGCCAAAGATAATATCATCAACATAAATTTGAACAAGCATTAGATGACACCCAACTTTCTTGCGAAATAATGTGGGGTCAACTGATCCTTGTTTAAATTTAGATTGTTTCAAGAAATTTGTAAGTGTTGCGTACCAGGCTCTTGGTGCTTGTTTTAATCCATATACAGCCTTATCTAGGATGTAAACATGATTAGGATGTTCATTGCTTATAAATCCTGGTGGTTGTTCAACATACACTGTTTCTTCTAGTTCTCCATTTAAGAATGCACATTTAACATCCATTTGATAAACATCAAAGTCTTTGTGAGCTGCATAGGCTAAAAATATGCGAACTGCTTCAAGTCTTGCAACAGGTGAAAATGTTTCTTCATAGTCTATCCCTTCTTGTTGCGAATAACCTTTAACCACTAGTCTAGCTTTATTTCGAATAATATTGCCATCTTTGTCGGTTTTGTTTTTAAAAATCCATTTTAATCCGACAATTGAAACATCAGAAGGTTTAGAAAGTAATCTCCAAACCTTGTTTCGTTCAAATTCAGTCAGTTCAGATTGCATAGCAACAACCCAATCTGAGTGTTCCATAGCATCTTTTACTGTCTTTGGCTCTATTTTCGAAATAAAGACATTAAACATACATAGTTCTTGGTTCGCATTCAGTACCTCATTTTTCGCACGAATTTGAGCTCTAGTCAACACACCATCTTGTAGATTACCAATTACCTGTTCTTTTGGATGATTTCTTGTCCATTTCTCAAGTGGTGGAAAATTAGGATCAAATTCTAATGATGCATATTCATACATATCTTCATTTTCAGATCCTGCAACAGAAAAGTTATCATTTAGTTCATGAAACTCATCATTTTCATCAAGATTAATTGTCTCTGTTTCATCATGCTCCCCCTCAACATGATCTTCATCTTGATGCTCCCCCTCAAAATGATGTTCCTGTTGATTTTGCGAATGCTCCCCCTCAACTTGATGTTCCATAAGTTCATTCTCCCCCTCGAGAGTTAGCTGAGTATCTTCATGAATACTCATATGTTCCTCCTCCATACGAATATCAGTCGTACTTTCATAACATATCGATGTTGTATTTATTGTTGAATCATCAGTATGTTTTGAGGATTCTGATGTTTGATTATCAGGAGCATTATTTTCTGCGTCAATTGCCCTGTCAGGAATGCCGAAAATTAAGTCATAATCAAAATCATTTATTTCAGAATTATCAATTGGAGTATTTGAATCCACAAGTATTGATTTATTGTCAAATTTACTATCCATTTGTTTAAGATAGTAATCATCAAACGTTAAATTGAAAGTTTCTTCAACTTTTCTTGTTCTTTTATTAAGCACTCTGTATGCAACTGAATTCTGTGAATATCCTAAGAATATGCCTTCATCAGATTTTCCTTTTGTATATGAAATTTTGGTCGGTTTTGAGACTGAAGGATTTGGAAAATTTGGTTGTTTTGGTGAAAATTTCACTTTTGCTTGAGTTGAATTTTTCAAACTGGATGAAGTATTCGTGAATTTGCCAACATTTTGAACCTTTTGATTATTTGTAAATTTTTGCGAATTCTCAAATTTTCGATTATTGTCATATTAGCGAACATATGGAATTTTGTCAACAGAATTTATTGGTTTATGAAAACTTGAATCTGTTTGTTTATTTTTGTTTTGAAATTTTGATGATGTTGTTTTTGAAATTTGTTCTTTTTCAGCTCTTGGTTTGTAATTAGACACAACTTGCCAGAAAATTGCTTTTCTTGCTTTTCTTTTTGAAACATTATTTTCTGTTGAATAATTTCCAACCATCAATTTGAATTCATGAGAATTTAATTTTACTTCAGACTTTGGTTTTTCCACTTTTTCAAAAATTTTGTTTGGTTTTTCACCTTTAACCACCCATTTTTGTTTTTGAAACACATAAGAATTTTGAGTTAAATTGTTTGCTTCTGTGTTTTGATTTGCGAAAAAACCTTCTGTGGTTGACTTTAGATTATCTTTTTCAATCATTTTGTTGAATTCAGGATGAACTTTCTCAGCATTTCCAGTAGTGACAAAAACTTGATTTGGAAAAATAGTTTTATCAGTGCATACAAAATTTGGATATACCACAGTGTTGGTTTCCTAATAATGTGCGCCTTTGTCATTTAAAATTTTGTCAAACTCTTTTGTATTCTCAAACACTTGATCAACCACAACTCGTTGAGGTGTTTCAATTGAATCTTTCTTTTCTTCTTTGTTCTCAACAGTATCATCAGATTTCCAGCTTTCAACTTCCACATTATCAAACTTACAATGTTGCGAAGTTGAAGGTTTATCAATTTCATCCTCTACTATCGAATCAAATATTATTTCTTTACCTTTGATCTTAGATGTGATATTAATGATTGACAATTGAGAACAATCAACCTCTTCTTCCTCTTCTATCTCACTGATTTCACTCACATTATCTGAATTTTCATCAATATCAGCATAATTGAATTGTGAGGCAAGAGTTGAATTTTCTGTTTTCTTTAAGATTTTCACTTGTTCACTCTTTGTCAAACTTTCATTGACAATGTTAACCAACTCATCAGCATTCAGAAATTCATCAATTTTGAGAATACCGTATGGATATCTATCATCAGGTATTTTTTCAAATTGAGCAATTGTACTTTCTCAATCATAAGAAACAACATCAACTTTTTCACGTTCATACTCAAGAAAAGGTAAAAGTTTCCTATGTTGTTCTTTGCTAATGTCAGAAGAATGATGTAAAGCAGTTAATTTTGCATACAATCGTTTGGCAGAATTACAATATATGTTCCTTTGTGCTAGCAACAACCTAACATCATTTGTAAGATTATTCTTATCACAATCTATATTTTTGATCTGCATTTCAAGTTTTTCTACTCTGATCCTCTTTATTTCTAATTCTCTCCGTGTCTCACCTAGTTGCAAATTTAATTTTTGAGCTTCAGTACTAGCAGACACAATAACAGAATCAAAATAAGCCACAGTATCATCAAATGAAACAATTTCAGCATCATAAGCAGATAAAGGAATATTAAAAGATTCAAGTATTGCACGTACCTTGGTTGTCATAGGTGATTTGTTTGTGGATTTAGATACGAAGCATCTCCCTGAAATGTCCTCTTTGAAATCTTCAAAACTTGAGAACATCGCTCCATGTGTGGGATGCCTCATTTCCTCGTCATCAGATCCTGAAGACCAGATCTGATACGTTCCACTCTCTTCATCAACAGATTCACCCTTCGCAACCAAAGACACTCCTTTGGTCTTAGCATGTATCTCTTCAATCTTTTCAGAGTAGTATGCTTCATCTTTAACTTTTTCCTTCTTCTCTTCTTTCTTTCGCAACATGCAATCGGCTGCGAAGTGATTCGCACCATTGCAGTAGTGACAGTAAATTCCTGAATCACCTTTCAGCTTCTTCTCTTCTTTCGCATCTTTTTGTTTCTCATCAGCTTTCTCAAATTTCTTCCTCTCCTCCCCTCCAGTTCTTGTGACTACATTCTTCACATCACTAGCCTTTCGTTTTGGATTAAAAGGCTTTTTGAAAAACTTCTTAACTCTATTGTTTGAATAGAATGCCACAGCTTCATCATCAGAGTTCATCAAAAATCCTTCTTCATCTGAACTATCTTTTTCATTAACATCAATTTCTGATACCTTTGAAACAAGAGCCAAAGGACCTCGAATACTTTGTTTTGATTCTTCATACATGTTTGAAACCTCACATTCATGTGTTTTCAGTTGATTGTAGAGATCATTCAATTTAGTTGTATCAAAACTCTGTTGATTCTTAATCATCATGCTCACACTTCGCCATTCCTTGCGAAGACCCACAATGAAAGTTAAATTGAACTCCATGAGAGACCTAGTGATTCCATACCTATTGCAGCGAAACATAAGCTCATTCAAACAATCATAGTAGTTTTCAAGAGTTTCTGCATCCTTTTGTCTGAATTCCTTCAGTTCAACTAGACATTGCTTCACAGAGTTGATCTTCATCTTTTCGCTACCTTGATACTTCTCTTTTAGAGTGTTCCAGATCTCCTTGGCTGTTTTACAACTACGGATGTAATTGTAAACCACAGGAGGTAGAGCACCTCTTAGTTCCCTCATGCACCTCTTTTCATTATTCTTCAGTCGTTTTTGTTGATCAGCAACTTCAGCAGATGTTCAGTAGATGGTCCAATTGGTTGAACATTAGCAGGAGCTTGCACTGTTCCATCGATACAATTCCAAAGTTCTTCATTAATTCCATTTAAGTAATCTTCCATTCTATCAGCCCACTGATCATAGTATTCTGGAATTAACATCGGAATTTTGGTTGAGGAACCAAGCAAGTGAGAGAAGGAAGTCATTGTATTCATGTTGAAGTTCGCCATTGATGAACACAGAAATTTTCAGAAAGCTTGAAAAACTTGATGAAATAGAGAATTTCATCAATTGAATTGATCACAAATCACTAATCGATTACTCGACTTAACTATTCAAAGACATAATCAATTCAAATATGAAGATCAAATGTGATTTTCAAAATCAAAATGCGCGGAAAATTTTGAGTAAAGTTGCAACTCAAAAAGCAAATGATTCTAACACGAAAATCAGATCGAAGTAGTTTGAATCCTGCTTTGATACCAATTGATGAGAATTGTTATCGAGATTTGAGAAAGCAAAGTTTGATTTGAGTGATTGAAGATTTAGAACACGAAGAGTAAATATTAATCAGATCTCATATTGATAAAGACTGATTACAACATAAGCAGAAAAGAGATATCAGTTACGAAAGCTCTCTCTACTTCTAACCTTAGTCCCTATTTATAGGGAACATGAGTGTACAAAAAATATACTAAGTCTAGACATTTCACTTCCTATAAAGATGACTTAGTAAAATAACAATAAAATGCGAAACTATACAAAACACTATATTCGACTTTTA
Organism: Lactuca serriola; assembly: GCF_051521515.1. Lineage (NCBI taxonomy): Eukaryota > Viridiplantae > Streptophyta > Magnoliopsida > Asterales > Asteraceae > Lactuca > Lactuca serriola. Next base: position 296,337,508 of record NC_136411.1, read on the forward strand.
CAATTTTACATCTACACTAGTCCTAGTGATAGTGATAGGTTTTGACTTTTTCACGCATGGCCAAAACTCTTTGTTATTAGAGCTATCATTTTGTAACCTTTCAAACTTGATCAATGAGCAAAATTGTTATATTTACATGTTGAGTATTTACTTTTATTGAATTAATGAACTGTTCTTAAGTTGAATGTTGGAGATAGTGCATACAATTACAAAAATTAGTAATGTTACTATTAATGGAAGAGTTTTTTGGGGTTCCATGCAAGGACAAGTTTCAACATTTTATGACATGAGAGAATAATAAGGATCTAATTTGTTAATTAATTAGGTGCTTAATTAATTAAAAGAAACTTGTAGACTTAAGGAGTTTAAGTACGAAGATTTGAAAGTTAAATCTTGTGCATAATTACTTTTTGACCAATTTATTATCCTATAGGTATTCTAAATCCTCCTAAATAGATAGAGGAGCCTAGGACCGAAATTCCAAGTGATACAAACCTTAAAATTTGATTGCCTCTCAACCTCCCTTAAAATACAGATTTGCCTCGACAAATGCATCATGTCTTCTTTGTTTTCACACAATGTCCGAAGAACACAAACCCTAATAGACTAGGTTTTGGTGTTTGGCTGATCCAAAGTTGTCAAGTTTGTTATGTTGTTTCCTTGGGTACGACTACCTGATAAGGATCCTACTTTTGGTTGTATACATCCAATCAACTGGCTAGACCAAAGAAGTCAAAGAATACAAATATACCTGTACTTTATCCTTATATGTTTGTTTCCTTTTATTGTGTTAGACTGATTTAACTTGGATCTTCTATTGGGTTCTTAGGATCATTTTTATACACACACAAAAATTGATCTCACGAACCACCTAGATACCAATTAGAGGTCAAACCTCATCATATAGCTCAAAACCAACCATGTTTGACCAAAAGTCAATCTGATCAAAAAGCCAAAAGTCAAAGTCAAGGGTCAAAGTCAACGACTAGGCATGCCATGACCTTGACCTGAAGTTTCGCGACCCACAAAACAACAAAATAGTTCTGCATGGTCTAAAAGGCACATTGAGACACTTAAAAGGTGCGCCACACTCAGTTTCTGGACAGCCTCTTAATTTTAAGTCCTTAATCCTTTAAGACTTAAGCTCTAATTTTTCAGATCTTAACAAAATATGGTGTTGATGGACAAAGTTTCCAACTTTATCAATTTGCATTACCTAAATACCAACATCTCTATGTAACACTGTGATTTTTCACCCATTTGTTATTTTTAAAGCATTTATTTAACAGAATACATTAGCCGAAGTCTTATTTTGAATTTCATGAAAACATCAACAATGTTACTTTTATTACCAAAAATAACATTCATAAAGAATTTAAGTTCATAAACCAATCCGAAACAAGTATTATGAAACTCAACGACATGTCCAAATGGTATCAATATTAAGACATAAATTGGAATGTAACTATCTATAAGCCCCTAATCCTAACCGGGCCATCATATCATGCTACCTGTACTAATGCAAGACAAAAGGCACAAGCAAAGAAACAAATGTCAGCAAATGCTAAGTGAGCCAACCATACTCGCACGTTGCGCATAATACAACAATATACTCAAAATCTTTACAAATATATGTTTTTAAAATATATCAATGACGTTGTTGTTAGCTATTATATAATAAATCTTATAATAAGTTGATATAAACATTTTTGTTTTCAATTATACGATAATGTAAAAATCTTTTAGAATTCTATAATCCGAACTGTCTCAGTGCCTCTCCCTGCGGGTTACTCATGAATAAAATTAAATATAATATATGGTTTAATGATATTTATAGTTTTTGTTACGATTCATTAATTTTAAAAAGTTTATTTGTTTAAGATCTTAATTTCTATCATTATAATTATTTAAAAAATCAAACATTGTTTTTGTTTTTAAAGGTAACAATATAATTTTTATTTATAATGTTACTTTTAACTCTTTTTGTTTTAAGTTATTTAAAATAATGTATTTGTAAATTCCTAATTATTTTAATTTGGTTCTAGAAATTTAACTTTATAAAATTTATTTGATGAATATTGTTAGTTTCTTTAATTGTAATTATTTAAAACAACAAACATTCTTTTTGTTTATAATGATAATATTATAATTTTTTTATACAATATTATTTTTAACTATTCTTATTGTAAGTTATTTTCAAGCTAATTATTTGAAAATTCTTAATGATTCTAAAAAACAGTTTTATGGTTTTTTTGTTAATTTAGGACCATAATTTAGGTTAACTGAATTTTGATTTAAGTTTAACTATTTTAACATTATATTAAAATTAATAATTTAACTATTTTGCATAAAATCATAAATTATATAAAAAGTTGTGACTTTAAAATGACAATTGCTCACACATATTTAAACTAATAAGTTAACTATAATATGTTAAAAAAATTAAAGTCATAATTTTGTATATAGAAGTAAAATATGATATTTTAATATTGCAGTTTACTTAAATTATGATTAGAATTTAGTTGTTACATTAATTTAACATTAGTAACCAATTTATAATAATTATTAGAAAGAGATTGAAAAATCATCAACGTTTCAAATGAATGAGGTGCAAGTAAAAATGTCTCCTTTATATGTATACTAAGTGAATGCCTCCGCGTTGCACATGAATACCTATATAGTTGAAATTTTCACAAATATATGTTTTCGTAAATATAACTATAACGTTGTTGGTAAATTTGATCTAATAATTTGTATACTAAGTTGATATAATATATTGATTATTTTCAGTCATATGAATATATATACATCTATTAATGTCACACCCCAAAACCAGAATGGCGGAAACGTTCTGTGGTGGAGGACGTCATGTCAAGTATCACAACATATGCAGTATAGTAATCAAAGTACAACAATCATTGCATTAATAGTAATAATTTTACATAGGTTACATTTAACAATAACATCAAGTAAATATAGAGAATAACATAGAGTGCAGGTCGGTACAAGGCTGTCTTCATAAAAGCTCCCGGAGTGTACCTGTCTACCGACGACCTGAGAATACAAGTTATTTTGAAAGTGAGTATCAACATTTTTTTATGCCGGTGAGTTCATAAGTATTTAATGACATTTGTATAAATACATATTTTTCTTCAAAATAATCACATCAAAGATAGTGGTTTAGAATTTACAGAGTATTAGAATTCTCTCCAGAAAACTCCATATTTTCTAAATAAAAGCAGTATTTCTATGTTTAGACTAAGGAGTATCTCTATCAAAAGCAGTCTTTTACTAAGACCCGACAGTTTTATGTTTTAAGGAGTAATTTCCCCAAAAATACTATCAATACCAAAATATAGTTTTTACTTTAAAGGAATTGTGAGAAAATCACAAGTAAAAATTGTTGGATTAGTGTCTAAGTCCATAACTATTTTGGTATGTACTTGACCCGATGGTGCATGGTCCTTTTGGGTTGCCTTCACCAAAGCAACTTGATAGGATGCATTATGGAGAGAAAGGATTAAATATGATTTATTAATATATTATGGGAATAATATATTAAAGGAGAAATCATATTGTTTAATTAATATTAGTCAATAATTAATTGGTAATTAGTTTTGTGACTAAAAGAGATTAATTAAACTTAAGGGACTGGAATTATAATTATAAGATAATTGCAATTGGGCCATGGATAGCCTTATAATAAGGAGTGGACGAATTCTATGGGGAAGCCCATAAGAAATCGTCCAAGGCCTTAAGGAAAGGGGTCCATGGGTTGCTTAGGGCTTAAGCATCCAAATTAGGGTTTCCTTGTTAGATAACCCTAATAGCCTCACTATATATAGAACCCTTAAGGCTTATATTTGTAGCAACTCGATCCCCCTGCCTTGCAGGGCCCCTCATGTGACTTGCTGCATTTCCTACAGCGGCCCCGACCCTCTTGGCCCTTCGACCTAGCATTGAATCCCTTGGGTTTCTTCCCCGAAACCCCTGTAACCTGCTCAGTCTCCACCTTCCTCTTTTGGAGGTGCTCAATGTCAATCTCCCTCTCCCTCACCTTCGCAATCATATCATCCAATGTCGGGCATGCCGGGTAGCTGACATGTTTCCAAATGTCAGCTCTCAACATGTCATGATAGCGGGTCTTCCGCATCTCAGCGTCCCCTGCATACTGAGGCACAATAAGGCCTTCTCCCTGAACTTGGCAGCAATCTCCGCCACTGACTCAGTCATCTGCCTCATATCCAAGAACTCTTTGGCCAACTGCTGAAGCTCCACAGCCGGTGCAAACTCAGCCTTAAACCTGGTCACAAAGTTAGACCAGGTCATAGCCTCAATGGCGGAGGCTCCCAAAGAATCACCAACTGAATCCCACCAATCTCTAGCCATGTCCCTCAAACATCCTGCAGCATACTGGACCTTTGACCCCTTAGGGCAGAAGCTAATCAACTGAGCAGACTCCGTGTCTGCAATCCATCTCCTGGAAACTATGGGGTCTTTCACCCCATGGAAGTCTGGCACACCACATCCCCGGAAGTCCTTAAAGGACAGTGTGCGTGCCCCTGACTAGATGGATGCCATGTCACTCTCGAATGCTCTGAGACAATCCTCCATCAGCTCGATGATCCCCTCTTTGATCGACCAAAAAATCACCGGGGTCACCTCATGGATGCCTCTCGTGATCTCGGAAGCAATGAAGTCATGTAGTCCCTCATCGACTGGCTCGACACCTGATCCTAATCCTAAACCCCCCCCCCCCTCCGTGATGCGTAATCATCACCATTCTGAAACAAAAAACATAATCATCAGGGTCATAAATAACCTCGAAAGGTCTCACATACTACAAGTTCCTTGGTTCTATCTCGACCCTCCTTGACTCGAGTACAGATCCTCTGCTTTTAGTAGTACGGGCCCTTACTACCTTCCATACCTATCCGTACTTTCCTCAAGGATTTCCTTGACTTTACCAAGTTACTTCTTTTACCACTGCTCGTTGCACTAGTCTCATCATAGGCTTACCCTAGGGTAATGTTCTGACCTACTCTCCGCTATCAGCTGCATAAGAAGTCCATGTTATCTCGCCCTAACTAGCTCGTGAATACCATTACATATTACTAAGACCAGATAATTCTTTGAATGAGAGGTCCTGCTCTACAATAGTTGGACTCAGACAAGAACTGCGAACTAGGGCTAGACCTAACCTTCTGAAATTATTTCATCCTCATAATATGTAACTTAAGGTATTTGTCTACTAGTTAATTCAAGATAACTAGAACTCCTAAAAGCACAAAGAAAGCAGCATTCAGGGATTGAGTACCCAAACCAAGCATATCCTATTTAGGCCATCATATCACTATCTAATCAGTTCTAGTGTGAAATTCAGTAAGCACATATAGCAGACACATAAGGCATCTTCCTAGACCCTTAGCCCTAATCTAGCATGCAGTTCTCATACATATACAATAGGCATATAAGGCATCCTTCCTAGATCCTTAGCCCTAATCTAGCATCCAGTTCTCATAATCATATCATATCATAACATAAAATGTATGGGTATCTTTGAGAAAACTTACTTGAGCTCGGCCAGTCACACGCATCACACACCTTGTTCTTTTCAAAGTTCTTTTCTCTTTTCAATTTCTGTTCAACTACTTTTTATAAAAAAAATGATTTTACTTTTGAAAATTTTCATATCATGTCCTTAGTTTGAGTTTAGACACACCCGAGAGTGTGCCCGAATCCCTCAAACCAAGGCTCTGATACCAACTTGTAACACCCCAAAAATCACGACCAAAAGTTTCATTTTTAATCAAGTAACTTATAAAATTATTTACTGAAAAACGTCATCAATATCATATCAACCCATAATCTCATAAGTCAAATATCATAAAACATGTCATGGAATAATAATAATGTCAGAGTATAATCCCATGGATCTCAAAATGCAGAAATCATAAGTGTGTGTGATGCGTTGCTACCGTGCCAGCACCTTCCTCTTCGATGAAGAGGTACCTGAAACTAAAACTGAAAACCATAAGCACAAAGCTTAGTAAGTATCCCTATCATACCACATACCATACAAGAACATATATACCTAGGCATATCTGGGTGACAGCCTCCCCTTCGTTCTATCTCAACCGGATAACTGCCTAGCATATTTGGGTGTTGGCCTCCCCTTCGGTCTATTTCATCCGGATAACTGCCTAGCATATATGGGTGCTGGCCTCCCCTTCGGTCTATTTCAACCGGATATTGGTGACTATTTCACCCCTACAACTACCACATAGAATCATCACATACTGGCAAATAGAACATAACAGATAATGGCATACCAGACAATTAACTCACCTCATAAAGCTGAGTGTCGAACCTCACAGGAAGTAATCTCTAACAACTGGTCCGATGACTCCCGGCTACCATAATCATAATAAAACTCACTCAGAATCTATAACACTACTTAGGGTGAAATGACCATTTTACCCCATTGGCATAACTTACACCATTCCTAAGGCACAGTTCTAACTTATTAAATCCAATGTACCCATGGCCCATCAAAGGCTCCCTAAGGGCCCACTAATGGCCCAATTTTTTAAAATGGGCCTAACCCTTCAAATGGGCCTTTTCATAATACTAGTAAGTCCTTAGCCCAAAATGAAATAATCTCGAGTGGCCCAATGTGGCCCAAAAGGCCCAATACTTCTAATTCCAAGTGCCCAAGCCCAAAACTATACCCCATAGTGGCCCACGAGGCCCAATAGTGCAGGCACAACCCTCTAAGGCCCAAAAGGCCCAAGGTGGCCACTCTGTATGCGTACGCACGACATACCTGGCACGTACACCCAGCATACGCTGGTCTTGACCGCAAATGGGAAGTTGACCTAGTACGCGCAGCGTACTAGAGTGTACGCTTAACGTACTGGCCAGCTTTCTTGGGACATCATTTGTGAATTAATCCATTAATTCTTCACATCCAAAATGTAGATCCAGGTCCTTTAAGACCTCCTGTCCATAAAGTCACAAAGTTTAAGTGCTTGCATGTATGGTTGGGGTAAAAACATGATTTTGGTCCTTTTAACAAGCTTTATGACCGTCAAACACTTGCATGGTTGTGGCTTAACCGGCAAGGTCTGATTTTTATGACTCTTAGTGCCTCTAAGAGCCCAAATGGACAACTCTTATGGTTTGAAATCATTAATATGCAAGAAGCCCCAACAATGGAGTCCAAAAGTGACCTTAAACACTCATATAAACAAATCTAAGCATGAAATGGTCAAGTTTGGAACTCGATACCTCAAAAGAGTCAGAAATGATGCCAATCTCCTGGATCTACAAGCTCTTGGTAAATCGTTGCTCCTTCTTCAAGCTCCTTTCTCTTCTAAAGCACCAAAATGATGGGTTTTTTTAGCCATAAGAACATCCTATGTGCTCATACAAACCCTGATGCTTGGATCTAGGTTTCTCTATTGTACATGCAATTCATCCAAGACTTTAAACCTTAGATCTAGCATATGATAATCAATATTAACATAACAATGGGTTTAAGATATTACCTTGATTGTTATGTAGTAATAACAATCTTAAATCCTCCTTGTAATGACTTTAGAAAGCTTAGAGTCACAAATGTCACTCCTCTAATGGTTCTCAAACACCAAGAGCAAGAGGATGAACAATGACAAGAGAAGAGACAATCAAAAAACGTGTAGAAACCCTAAGGATTCAGTTCCCCACGTTTTTGGTGCCCAAGGGGTCCTTAAATAGTAAGCCTATTAGGGTTATCTAACAAGGAAACCCTAATTTGGATGCTTAGGCCGTAAACAACCCATAGACTCCCTTCTTAGAGGCCTTGGACGATTTCTAATGGGTTTCCCCATAGAATTCGTCCACCCCCCCTAATATGGAGTCCATTAGCCCAATATTTAACTATCACACAATTGACAGTTCTAGTCCCTTAAGTTTAATTAATTTCTTTTAGCCACAAACTTAATTCTTATTAATTGTTGACTAATATTAATTAAACAACATGATTTTTATATATATTATTATCATAATATATTAATAAATCATAATTAATCCTCTTTCTCCATAATTCATCCTATCAAGTTGCTTTGGTGAAGGCAACCCAAAAGGACCATGCACCATCGAGTCAAGTACATACCAAAATAGTTATGGACTTAGAAACTAATCCAACAGTCTCCCACTTGGATAAGTCTAACAACTATTCTGCGTATGACTTCAGATCCTGATCTGCAATCGTAGCTTTCTAAAACCGTTGTCAACTCTGATCTTATCAGATACGCATGTCCTTTAGATAAGGGATCATACGTTCCTCCATTCTAGATATCGTATAGATATGAGACATGAACTTAATCATTCTCTCTATACTATTTCCCAACTTCCGATTTATGATGACTGACAACAGACTACAATTGAACACATCAAATTAGTTTCGGCTTAGACAAGTGCTTAGGTGTCATCACTAAATCATCGAGAGGCCGAAAGATATCGCTTTTATCCTACTTTGGATAAAAGGAACAGATAAACTTTGACTCAATGCTCGCTTGCACTCACTTACCGAATCACACACAACAATATGTTTTATAACACCAAGTTACTGGTGCATTTCCATATTATCAATGTGCAACCGAATAGCAAGATACAACTCACACATCTCGGTTTCAAGAATATACGATATTATCAACTCACAATCACGCGTGATCAAATCCATGTAGTGATTCTTGTGAGCGTGGGTTTAATCCAATGCTCAAATCATATTCATAAGCACTCATGAACGTTGCAGCAAACATTTGCTTATATCTAATACTCTTAAGACAATTCACACACCAATTCACGACAGTCTTCATTCATACCTACTTCCAACATATGAACAACTGTGGCTCGTTCGAATAATTTGACTGTTCTGAACCAATTAAATTATTCAAGAAGTTAAAAAATGCAAAGTGAAACACAAGAATAATACTAATCCCATATGGCCCCAAACCTTTGAGTATAAATAAAACACCTTTTATTTATCACCATATCGATTACTCATTATTTGTTGTTCCGGGTAATCAACTTCTTACTTGAATTATTACAACACTTGTCCCATGCTCTTAGCATGCACACAATGTTTACCTATGGTTCTTACTTTGTGAAATAGATCAAATGAACACATTTCTATTCATACTCATTTCAAAATTCCCAATCCTTATCACAAGTGTAAGAATATCAAATTCTTGCCAGTTATAAAACATGTTAGATTCTAACATTTTATGGAATGATCCTTTCGTAATATCACTGCACTAAAGTCACAATGACTATTGCCAATGAAATCACAAAGTCCTCTATCAGAGGTTGTTACTAGACAATTCCATAGATGTGATGTCTCTCACTCAAAGTGCATTCCTTTGAACATCCTTTTGCATAAAAGTTTCTAATCTAGACATAGATTCTCAATATCCAACTCCCAATATGGAACCATTTCCATATTTGCCATATGACAACTCATTCTTAATAGAATCTTTTCTATTCATAATAATATCGATATGGTTCATCCAATACTATACTTCCAACTACTCACAAGCGACCAATCCTCAGCGAGCTTTGGATCGTCTTTCGATAGTTGTTTAATTATCTTAGTCAAAACCGATTCTTGTCCTTTTTCCCTCTTAATGCGCTAGACATTTGGAAAATTTTAGAATGGACAAATATTATAGAATTTGCAATCGATCCTATATCCGAAGCGTATGGGACACGATGCATAATGTCTTACATAGAGATTTGATACTTTATCAATCTTCTGCCATAAGTTTTTTATGTGTCACGTTCTCACAATTCGAACTATGAAGAGGGATGCCATAATTATAATCGAAATTTTGAGAACGCACTATGTGTCCTTGACTAAATTTATTAACATTCCACAACCTAAGCCTTTAGATTTGAAATGAAGCATAATATTCTCTCCCTTAATTATAGCAAAACAACTTTTCAACCCTTACGACTTTGTAAAGTATAACTCTTGTTTTCTATAATTAATATTGCTAACTTGCAATACTTGCCTTAATAATCATACAAGCACAACATTTATGCTCCACTATCATGATGATTATTATCATATAAGCATAACACTTATGCTCCCACTAGCTTTGACATGTGTTCAGAAAATAGTTTAACTTCCAGAAAAACAATACCTATTGAATTTCTTAAGTTCATATTTCTAATACTTAATGCTTTGATAATCCTTTTATCTAAGCTTCTCAAACTTATACACCTTTGTCTTAGATAGCTCACATGTGTGTCTAAACAATTCAGACTAATTGTCAAATCTTACAATTCGAATCATGGAAAGGGATACCGTAACCATAATCGAATTCGAGAATACAATTTTCATAATCACTATCTTCTTAAAATCTCTCTTAGTGAAAGCATTTCCTCACAGTCATCTTCATGAAGGAGGGAATCTTATGACACTTAGATTTTAATGCTGTATGTGTTCCTATCCATGCGAATTTGTCAAAACCAAAGTTTGCGACAAATCCAAACTCGTATGGATCGAACTTTCTCAATCTTGATTTCTTGCCTTATGGTAACACGAATGCCCACCATGTCTTCCAAGTAGTTAAGCATCTCACCCTTTCCTATCAATGTACTTTGCATTGATCATGGTTCTTGCCTTTTATGCGTTCAAATGAGAACTCATAGAACTCACATGCGTAATTAACTCGATTGGAGCGGCACATAAAGAAGATAGTGTCAACAAGATAGGTTGTAAACCTCAACTCGTGTGCTAGTGATGATCGATAAGGTTTATTTTGATTTGTTCTTGAAACCTTTCAAGACCATTAAAACTCCCACTGAGTCCTTGACATATAAGATTCTCTTGTCAATAAACATTTATTGACAAACAAATATTCAAGAGTTAGTGTAGCTTTTATCAAGACAAAACACTTCATAAAATTGGTCCTAGTTGGTCTTTGTCTTATCCAAGACATCACAACTTTCCACATTTGATGATTGTTATAAACCTTCGTAATACTTGTCACTCAATGTCACAATCTTAACTCTAAGACTTGTTTTGGAACGAATTATGATTGAATTTTTGATTTAACCATTTCTTCAATTCTTGATTCCTCTTCTCAGACATACAATTGTATTAAGATTTACTTAGAGATCAATTGAGATATGGTTCTTAATCATCAAGACATATCATAAAGCATAAAAGGTACTCTCCCTTCTTCTTAGAATAGAGAAAGTTTTATCTTTCTGCCTACTTGATTCTTCTTATTCGTTATGCTATTGATTTAAACTCTTTCAATCAATTCAGAATTACACTTAACCTTATAAGTATAATAATATTTACTAAACCCTTAGTAAATCATGACGAATATCTTTGTCACTTTTATGGTGAACTTGATCAACACACAACTTTGTGTGCTCGATCTCCTAGTCCTTCACTTGACACTTTGTCAACGAATTAGTCTAATTTCCAAATATGAAACTTCTCATTCATCATGCAATCAAGTTGCATGATTCCAAGTTTCTGTCCACTTGAAACTTGGATTATGAGAAACTCTCCCTATTTGGTAAATTCTTGATATTTCTATAAATAGCATAATTAAGAATCACATCCATTTGTTGTAGAAATATGCGAACATCAATTTTTCATAACGATTTCGTTGCAAGGAAATAAATAAATAAATAAATGAGTCAAACCAAAATTTATTTTATTCATAAAACCAGCGGAAAACATTTGTCCTTACAATGCAAAATCAACTGAAAACTATGTAGTCAAAAAGAAAAATTCCTAACAACTCTATCATAACCTTCTAAGCTCAAAATCTAATCTTCAAATCCATGCGATCGAGATCCATTTCTTCGTGATTAGATTCATCTTGCTCTTACATCAAGCTTCCTCTCTTTTCACTGATCCTGCAAAACATTCAAAGGCAATCTTATCACATCATGTATTAAGAATCCACAAATAGGAACTTAATGGAGTTAGATAGTGGATTTTACCTGAAGCACAACCATACTCTTTGACTCTCCCATCTTCTGGACTCTTCAGGCTCTTGGGGAAGACTTGTATCCAACGCCCTTTCACTTGGCAGCAAACGCAGGTCGGTTCTCCTAGAACGTCCTCGGAAGTATGGTTGGTTGACTATCCCAACAAATATGCTTCATTGCCTTGCCAAATCATTTTTGATTCTGCAGCAATGAGCATGTAAGTTAAGTCAATGAGGCTTGCATCATGATCCATCATACAATACTTTCTTTTGAACTCATTATATGATTCAGGGAGTGACTGCAGAACCCAGTTCACAGCCAACTTATCAGGGAATGACGCACCCAACATTATCAACCTATCGATGTGTGATTTTGTTCCTAGAACGTGGGCACACACAGGTTTACCATCTTCATGTTTCGTTTCCAATAGGGCTTTAGTGACATTGAACCTTTCAATTCTTCGATCTTATGGGTTAGGGAGAATAATTGGAGGAGGTGGAGGAAGTGAAGCATGATATCTTGTTCCTCGATTGAATCGTGGAATATCATCTTCATGTGGAATGCTTGTTCCACGGGATTTGGGAAGACCATAGTTGTCGTACTTTGACATCTACAAAACGGGAGAAAATAAATTCAAGTTAGTTGATTGATTGAGTCCTTAATAAATCACCCAAATGAGATATTAAGGCTAGGACCCAACACAATATGCTACAACCTAGAAAAGGGATGTCGTAATCTAGTTGTAGAATATTTGAAGGTAAGTGAATGACGATTCACTAATTTTTCACCATGAAAAACAAAAAGAGTTTAAGTTTTAAATCTATTGAAAATTCCTAGATCTTTTGAGATTCATTGAACTTTTCAATGGCATGTTTAAATCTCGATATACCCCTCTAGTTTGTGACTGTGATGCCGAGGATCACAAAGCAGGTGTGAATAACCATGCAAACTTACATGGTGCCCCCACATGTTACAGTCACATATTCGATGTGCCGGTTAACCATACACGCTCCACCGAACTATGACAAACATTGAGTCACCCTTTGCTACCTTTGCTTAGAACCATTTAGTATGTCGGTTAACCACATACGCTCCACTAACGTCTTCGCAAGGGCACAAAATGTAATTTCATGGAATTGCGTCAATTCACTTTTGCCTAAAGTAACTAAGATTGGGAATTTGTAAAACATTTAGTTAGTTTTGTACTTCAGTATACTTACAATGGAAGGTTTCTGTCCAGTCCTACCCATTCGGCTAACGACCCTCCATTAGTCAAGAGCGCGGTGGGTAAGAGTGGATACCCATTTAATTGCCATTATATAGGCAATTTCCTTAAACACCCCTTATAGAACAGCTTCGTGAATGAGGCCTACTAATGGTAAGACTGACTTTTACTCATACATATATATAATGTTAGACTTTTTATGTTATATGTAGTATAGGGTGTATTTTACACTTTTAAAATACTAGGTGATCAAATTTAACAATTATACTTTTAATTCAATTAAATTATGAACCAAAACTTTATGGATTTATTAAACCTCTTTTAATTATACACTTTAATTAATTAATAAAACCATAAGGGTGTGATTTGAACTTTTTCAAAACAATACTAGGGTTTTAGAATTTAAGATTCATAAATTAAACTTTTAATCAACTTTTAAATTCCAAAACTTGAGGGCAAGTTTTGAAACATTTCAAAACATTAGGGTTTCAACTATTAAATTTCAAAACAAAACTTTTGAGTTCAAATTTAAACTATAAAACCTAAAGGGGGAAAATTGAAACTTTTTCACAACACAAGAATCAAATAACAAATAATATAAATTAAACAATTAAATTTATCATTATCTATATTTGACCTAATTTCAATTTCTTGCAAAATAAGTTACGCAATTAATACAATTAATCAAACTTTAATCAAATAAGGAAGTTATTATCTAATCAATTGGTAATTATCTTTTTTTTAATCAAGGATACACTCAAAATATGATTAAAATTCGAATAGTAATGACGCATAACAGTTAAAGCAAGTATCTTTGAGTAAAACAGCAAGAAATCACGAAACTGCCTCCTTCTGACGCTCGAACTCGTCGAGTTCCTCTATGGACTCGCCGAGTAGGAGCTAACTCGCCGAGTTCATCAGTCAGAAAGCCAAAATTTCAATTTTGCAACAAGAATGAACATGCTAGGCATCAATACAAAAGAAACCAATCAAGGATCTGATACCACTGATGGGTTTTTTAGCCATAAGAGCATCCTGTGTGCTCATACAAACCCTAATGCTTGGATCTAGGTTTCTCTATTGTACATGCAATTCATCCAAGACTTTAAACCCTAAATCTAGCATATGATAATCAATATTAACATTACAATGGGTTTAAGATATTACCTTGATTGTTATGCAGTAATAACAATCTCAAATCCTCCTTGTAATGACTTTAGAAAGCTTAGAGTCACAAATATCACTCCTCTAATGGTTCACAAACACCAAGAGCAAGAGGATGAAGAATGGCAAGAGAAGAGACACTCAAAAAACGTGTAGAAACCCTAAGGATTCAGTTCCCCACGTTTTTGGTGCCCAAGGGGTCCTTAAATAGTGAGGCTATTAGGGTTATCTATCAAGGAAAACTGTAATTTGGATGCATAGGCCCTAAGCAACCCATGGACTCCCTTCATAGAGGCCTTGGACGATTTCTAATGAGTTTCCCCATAGAAGTCGTCCACCCCCCTAATATGGAGTCCATTAGCCCAATATTCAACTATCAGACAATTGACAGTTCTAGTCCCTTAAGTTTAAGAAATGTCTTTTAGCAACAAACTAAATTTTTATTAATTCTTGAGTAATTTGACTGTTCTGAACTAATTAAATTATTCAGGAAGTCAAAACATGCAAAGTGAAACACAAGAATAATACTAATCCCATATCACCCCAAACCTTTGAGTATAAATAAAACACATTTTATTTATCACCATATCGATTACTCATTATTTGTTGTTTCGGGTAATCAACTTCTTAATTGAATTATTACAACACTTGTCCCATGCTCTTAGCATGCACACAATGTTTACCTATGGTTCTTACTTTGTGAAATAGATCAAATGAACACATTTCCAATCATACTCATTTCAAAATTCCCAATCCTTATCACAAGTGTAAGAATATCAAATTCTTGCCACTTAACATGTTAGATTCTAACATTTTATGGAATGATCCTTTCGTAATATCACTACACTAAAGTCACAATGACTATTGCCAATGAAATTACAAAGTCCTCTATCGGAGATTGTTACTAGAAAATTCCATAGATGTGATGTCTCTCACTCAAAGTACATTCCTTTGAATATCCTTTTGCATAAAAGTTTCTAATCTAGACATAGATTCTCAATATCCAACTCCCAATATGGAACCATTTCCATATTTGCCATATGACAACTCATTCTTAATAGAATCTTTTCTATTCATAATAATATCGATATGGTTCATCCAATACTATACTTCCAACTACTCACAAGCGACCAATCCTCAGCGAGCTTTGGATCGTCTTTTGATAGTTGTTTAATTATCTTAGTCAAAACCGATTCTTGTCCTTTTTCCCTCTTAATGCGCTAGACATTTGGAAAATTTTAGAATGGTCAAATATTATAGCATTTGCAATCGATCCTATATCCGAAGCGTAATGGACACGATGCATAATGTCTTACATAGAGATTTGATGCTTTATCAATCTTCTGCCATAATTTTTTTATGTGTCACGTTCTCACAATTCGTACTATGAAGAGGGATGCCATAATCATAATCAAAATTTTGAGAATGCACTATGTATCCTTGACTAAATTTATTAACATTCTACAACCTAAGCCTTTAGATTTGAAATGAAGCATAATATTCTCTCCCTTAATTATAGCAAAACAACTTTTCAACCCTTACGACTTTGTAAAGTATAACTCTTGTTTTCTATAATTAATATTGCTAACTTGAAATACTTGCCTTCATAATCATACAAGCACAACATTTATGCTCCCACTATCATGATGATTATTATCATATAAGCATAACACTTATGCTCCCACTAGCTTTGACATGTGTTCAGAAAATAGTTTAACTTCCAGAAAAACAATACCTATTGAATTTCTTAAGTTCATATTTCAAATACTTAATGCTTTGATAATCCTTTTATCTAAGCTTCTCAAACTTATACACCTTTGCCTTAGATAGCTCACATGTGTGTCTAAACAATTCAGACTAATTGTCAAATCTCACAATTCGAATCATGGAAAGGGATACCGTAACCATAATCGAATTCGAGAATACAATTTTCACAATCACTATCTTCTTAAAATCTCTCTTAGTGAAAGCATTTCCTCACAGTCATCTTCATGAAGGATGGAATCTTATGACACTTAGATTTTAATGCTGTATGTGTTCCTATCCATGCGAATTTGTCAAAACCAAAGTTTGCGACAAATCCAAACTCACATGGATCGAACTTTCTCAATCTTGATTTCTTGCCTTATGGTAACACGAATGCCCACCATGTCTTCCAAGTAGTTAAGCATCTCACCCTTTCCTATCAATGTACTTTGCATTGATCATGGTTCTTGCCTTTTATGCGTTCAAATGAGAACTCATAGAACTCACATGCGTAATTAACTCGATTGGAACAACACATAAACAAGATAGTGTCAACACGATAGGTTGTAAACCTCAACTCGTGTGCTAGTGATGATCGATAAGGTTTATTTTGATTTGTTCTTGAAACCTTTCAAGACCATTAAAACTCCCACTGAGTCCTAGACATATAAGATTCTCTTGTCAATAAACATTTATTGACAAACAAATATTCAAGAGTTAGTGTAGCTTTTATCAAGACAAAACACTTCATAAAATTGGTCCTAGTTGGTCTTTGTCTTATCCAAGACATCACAACTTTCCACATTTGATGATTGTTATAAACCTTCGTAATACTTGTCACTCAATGTCACAATCTTAACTCTAAGACTTGTTTTGGAACGAATTATGATTGAATTTTTGATTTAACCATTTCTTCAATTCTTGATTCCTCTTCTCAGACATACAATTGTATTAAGATTTACTTAGAGATCAATTGAGATATGGTTCTTAATCATCAAGACATATCATAAAGCATAAAAGGTACTCTCCCTTCTTCTTAGAATAGAGAAAGTTTTATCTTTCTGCCTACTTGATTCTTCTTATTCGTTATGCTATTGATTTAAACTCTTTCAATCAATTCAGAATTACACTTAACCTTATAAGAATAATAATATTTACTAAACCCTTAGTAAATCATGACGAATATCTTTGTCACTTTTATGGTGAACTTGATCAACACACAACTTTGTGTGCTCGATCTCCTAGTCCTTCACTTGACACTTTGTCAACGAATTAGTCTAATTTCCAAATATGAAACTTCTCATTCATCATGCAATCAAGTTGCATGATTCCAAGTTTCTGTCCACTTGAAACTTGGATTATGAGAAACTCTCCCTATTTGGTAAATTCTTGATATTTCTATAAATAGCATAATTAAGAATCACATCCATTTGTTGTAGAAATATGCGAACATCAATTTTTCATAACGATTTCGTTGCAAGGAAATAAATAAATAAATAAATGAGTCAAACCAAAATTTATTTTATTCATAAAAGCAGCGGAAAACATTTGTCCTTACAATGCAAAATCAACTGAAAACTATGTAGTCAAAAAGAAAAATTCCTAACAACTCTATCATAACTTTCTAAGCTCAAAATCTAATCTTCAAATCCATGCAATCGAGATCCATTTCTTTGTGATTAGATTCATCTTGCTCTTACATCAAGCTTCCTCTCTTTTCACTGATCCTGCAAAACATTCAAATGCAATCTTATCACATCATGTACTAAGAATCAACGAATAGGAACTTAATGGAGTTAGATAGTGGATTTTACCTGAAGCACAACCATACTCTTTGACTCTCCCATCTTCTGGACTCTTCCGGCTCTTGGGGAAGACTTGTATCCAACGCCTTTTCACTTGGCAAAAAACGCAGGTCGGTTCTCCTAGAACGTCCTCGGAAGTATGGTTGGTTGACTTTCCCAACAAATATGCTTCATTGCCTTGCCAAATCATTTCCGATTCAGCAGCAATGAGCATGTAATTTAAGTCAATGAGGCTTGCGTCATGATCCATCGTACAATACTTTCTTTTGAACTCATTGTATGATTCAGGGAGTGACTGCAGAACCCAGTTCACAGCCAACTTATCAGGGAATGACGCACCCAACATTATCAACCTATCGATGTGTGATTTCGTTCCTAGAACGTGGGCACACACGGGTTTACCATCTTCATGTTTCATTTCCAATAGGGCTTTAGTGACATTGAACCTTTCAATTCTTCGATCTTGTGGGTTAGGGAGAATAATTGGAGGAGGTGGAGGAAGTGAAGCATGATATCTTGTTCCTCGATTGAATCGTGGAATATCATCTTCATGTGGAATGCTTGTTCCACGGGATTTGGGAAGACCATAGTTGTCGTACTTTGACATCTACAAAACGGGAGAAAATAAATTCAAGTTAGTTGATTGATTGATTCCTTAATAAATCACCCAAATGAGATATTAAGGCTAGGACCCAACACAATACGCTACAACCTAGAAAAGGGATGCCGTAATCTAGTTGTAGAATATTTGAAGGTAAGTGAATGACGATTCACTAATTTTCCACCATGAAAAACAAAAACATTTTAAGTTTTAAATCTATTGAAAATTCCTAGATCTTTTGAGATTCATTGAACTTTTCAATGGCATGTTTAAATCTCGATATGCCCCTCTAGGTTGTGACTAGGATGCCGAGGATCACAAAGCAGGTGTGAATAACCATGCAAACTTACATGGTGCCCCCACATGTTACAGTCACATATTCGATGTGCCGGTTAACCATACACGCTCCACCGAACTATGACAAACATTGAGTCACCCTTTGCTACCTTTGCTTAGAACCATTTAGTGTGCCGGTTAACCACACATGCTCCACTAACGTCTTCGCAAGGGCACAAAGTGTAATTTCATGGAATTGCATCAATTCACTTTTGCCTAAAGTAACTAAGATTGGGAATTTGTAAAACATTTAGTTACTGTTGTACTTCAGTATACTTACAATGGAAGGTTTCTGTCCAGTCCTACCCATTCGGCTAACGACCCTCCATTAGTCAAGAGCGCGGTGGGTAAGAGTGGATACCCATTCAATCGCCATTATATAAGCAATTTCCTTAAACACCCCTTATAGACCAGCTTCGTGAATGAGGCCTACTAACGGTAAGATTGACTTTTACTCATACATATATATAATGTTAGACTTTTTATGTTATATATAGTATAGGGTGTATTTTACACTTTTAAAATACTAGGTGGTCAAATTTAACAATTATACTTTTAATTCAATTAAATTATGAACCAAAACTTTATGGATTTATTAAACCTCTTTTAATTATACACTTTAACTAATTAATAAACCCATAAGGGTGTGATTTGAACTTTTTTAAAACAATACTAGGGTTTTAGAATTTAACATTTCTAAATTAAACTTTTAATCAACTTTTAAATTCCAAAACTTGAGGGCAAGTTTTGAAACATTTCAAAACATTAGGGTTTCAACTATTAAATTTCAAAACAAAACTTTTGAGTTCAAATTTAAACTATAAAACCTAAAGGGGGAAAATTGAAACTTTTTCACAACAGAAGAATCAAATAACAAATAATATAAATTAAACAATTAAATTTATCATTATCTATATTTGACCTAATTTCAATTTCTTGCAAAATAAGTTACCCAATTAATACAAATAATCAAACTTTAATCAAATAAGGAAGTTATTATCTAATCAATTGGTAATTATCTTTTGTTTAATCAAGGATACACTCAAAATATGATTAAAATTCGAATTTTAATGACCCATAACAGTTTAGGCAAGTATCTTTGAGTAAAACAGCAAGAAATCCCGAAACTGCCTCCTTCTGACGCTCGAACTCGCCGAGTTCCTCTTTGGACTCGCCGAGTAGGAGCCAACTCGCCGAGTCCACATTGGAACTCGCCGAGTTCATCAGTTAGAAAGCCAAAATTTCGATTTTGCAACAAGAATGAACATGCTAGGCATCAATACAAAAGAAACCAATCAAGGCTCTGATACCACTCATGGGTTTTTTAGCCATAAGAACATCCTATGTGCTCATACAAACCCTAATGCTTGGATCTAGGTTTCTCTATTGTACATGCAATTCATCCAAGACTTTAAACCCTAGATCTAGCATATGATAATCAATATTAACATAACAATGGGTTTTAGATATTACCTCGATTGTTATGTAGTAATAACAATCTCAAATCCTCCTTGTAATGACTTTAGAAAGCTTAGAGTCATAAATGTCACTCCTCTAATGGTTCACAAACACCAAGAGCAAGAGGATGAAGAATGAAAAGAGAAGAGACACTCAAAAAACATGTAGAAACCCTAAGGATTCAGTTCCCCACGTTTTTGGTGCCCAAGGGGTCCTTAAATAGTGAGGCTATTAGGGTTACTAACAAGGAAGCCCTAATTTGGATGCTTAGGCCCTAAGCAACCCATGGACTCCCTCCTTAGAGGCCTTGGATGATTTCTAATGGGTTTCCCCATAGAAGTCGTCCACCCCCCTAATATGGAGTCCATTAGCCCAATATTCAACTATCACATAATTGACAGTTCTAGTCCCTTAAGTTTAATTAATGTCTTTTAGCAACAAACTTAATTTTTTTTAATTCTTGACTAATATTAATTAAACAATATGATTTTTAATATATTATTCTCATAATATATTAATAAATCATAATTAATCCTCTTTCTCCATAATTCATCCTATCAAGTTGCTTTGATGAAGGCCACCTAAAAGGACCAAGCACCATCGGGTCAAGTACATACCAAAATAGTTATGGACTTAGACACTAATCCAACACAAAACTACACGAAGATACTCTCAAATGGCTTCCAAATCACAAGGACACACAAATAGGGGTTAGGGTTTTTGTGGAGGTTGCATAGAGGTGAGAGGGAGGCTGGACCAAAGGCGTAAGATCCTTTATATAGGGATCATACCCTAAAAGTTAGGTTTTAGAACCTGCGCGTGTATGCTGCGTGTACCCTTTGGTACATTGGGCGTACGAGCATAGCCTCCCCGCCCATACTCTTGAGTACACTGCGTGTACCTAGCATGCTACGCCCCGCGTAATGCCTTTCTCAGCCCAAAGCTTAAATCCCAACTATCCTTGCCCAAACCAACAACAACCCATTATTCAATAAAATAAGTAATTTTAAAACCTACAAATCCCGGATGTTACAAACAAGGTTCGATTACGCCTCTCAACCAAACCATTCAACTACGATGTCCTAGGCGGCATCAATTGCGAAACAATTCCACATTCCTTACGATAGTCGTGGAACTTGATACTAATATATTCTCCACCTCGACCGGATCGGAGCATCGTTATCTTCCTACCCAGCTGATTGTCCACATATTGCTTAAACTATTTGAAACTTTAAAAAGTTTATTGACTTGTGCTTGATTAAGTAGATATACCCATATCTGCTATAATCATCGGTAAAAGTCACATTTAAGCAGTTCGCATCCCTTGTGGTGGATCTATTGGGCCCACATACATCCATATATATGAGATCCAATAAAACATCACCCCAATCACAAGTACCAGTGAAGGGTGACTTGGTCATCTTTCCAAGCAAACAAGATTTGCACATGTCATCGGACCTAAGGTCAAACGACTCCAAGACTCCATCTTTTTGGAGTTGAGTTATGCGCTTCTTGCTGACATGTCCAAGACGACAATGCCACAAGCATGCTTTGTCTAAAAAATTGGATTAATCGATATGCAACATATTATTTCCTAAGTTGTCTACAACCATCACAATTTCATATATACCATTACAAGGCAATGCTTCAAAATGGAAAGTACTATTGAAGAAAGCTTTAATAGAGCCAATTTCATTGTTAAACGAAAATCTAAAACCTTGCTTATACAAACCATGAAAAAAATAATGTTTCGTTTCATTTTAGAAGAGTAGCAACAATTATTCAACTCTAAACCTACCCACTACTAAGCACTAAAGAAAAAACTCCAATCTTGGTGATAGGCGATGCTTTCCTATTCCCCATGATCAAGTTCATCCTCCCATGCTCCACATCCCTACTTCTTCTTAGACGCTGCAAATAAGAGCAAATGTGAAAACCACATTCTATATCAAGGACCCAGGAAATAGCATGTGATGAGTTATTAGATTGAATAGTATAAATACCTGTGAAGGTGGGATTTATCTTCCCATCCTTGATGTCTTGAAGATACTTCGGGCAACTTTGCTTCCAATGCCATTTGTCGTGATAGTAGATGCACTCTGAATCCTTCGGATTGGAAGGGGGAGCAGCAGGACCACCTTTGGTTCTACTAGAAGAGGATCCAACTTGGGACTTTCCCTTGTAGCTCTTAGATGGACCTTCTTCTGCTTTCCCTTTCCCTTGTCCAATTGCCAAGACAGAGGCAGCAGCAGTAGGAGTTTATGCAACAAACTTGTCTTATAAACTACTCTCAGCAGTTCACAGAAGGCCTTAGATCTTCCTTAGAGTGACCTCCTCCTTGCTCATATGATAGGTCATACGAAACTAATCATAACAGGGAGATAAAGAGTGTAGGATAATATCTATGGCCAACCCTTCGTCGAAGTTGACATTCAGCTTTAGCAAGCGGTCCAAAAATATCTGCATCTTTTGTAAGTGGGTCGTGATGGACTCTCCATCCTTCATCTTCATAATGATCATGGAGGTGATGATCTCGTACCTGTCCTGCCTAGCACTTTGATGGTACCTTTCCATCAAATCTTGATGCATCTCATAAGGATAGTAGTCCTCGTAGGACTTCTGGAGTTTGGCAGTCATGGTCGCAAGCATGATACATGACACCTTTATCGTATCCCTCTCATGAGCATCATATTGAGCGATTTGCTCAGGAGTAGCAATGTTGTGGTCAATCTCCTTCAATTCCTTGTCGATAACATACTCCTTGTCCTCGTAGCAGGTGAACATGCGAATGTTGTGAATCCAATCGTTAAAACTGGATCCATCAAAGATCACCCTCCCACACAAGTTCATAAGGGAGAAAGAGCCAGAAGGGTTGGAGCCAGAAGCGTTTTTTTTGGAAGTAGACATCTGAAAAAGAAAAGAGAAAAAGTTTAGATTAGATAAGAATCCCCAATTTAACACCCAAATGAAAAATTAGGGCTAGGACCCAACACAATTATTTACAATTCAGAAAAGGGATCTCGTAATCAAATTGCAAATAATTTGAAGGTAGGTAAATGACGATTTACCAATTTCCACCATGAAAAACAAAAAAGAATATTAAGTTTTAAATCAATTGAAATTCCTATATTATTTTGAGATTCATTGAACTTTTCAATGGCATGTTTAAATCTCGATTATTCCCTTCAAGTTTGTGACTGGGATACCAAGGATCCTTCCCGAAGGCCCTTTGGACAAATTCTTTGTGGACTCCCACATAAATTTCGTCCACCTTTCCTTATGAACCCTAAGCCCAACTTTGTAACTATCTTATAATTATAGTATCAGTCCCCTTAATTCAATTAATCTCTTTTGACCATAAAATTAAATCTAAATTAATTCTTGACCAATATTAATTAAATAATATGATTTCTCCTTTAATATATTATTCCTATAATATTTTAATAAATCATAATTAACCTCTTTCTCCATAATTCATCCACTCAAGTTGCTATGGTGAAGGCAACCAAAATGATCATGTTACTATCGGGTCAAGTACATACCAAATATAGTTATGGGCTTAGACACCTAATCCAACATATATCTAGTATGCTAGCGGTTTGATACATCAGAGAACCAATCATGGATCAATATAGAGTTTGATCAACTGATTCTCTATCCAGATATGATGTCAATAGTGTTCGTTCAGCCATGGGAGTAAGAGCAATCTTAGCATCCTTGAACCCGAATTTCTCCAACATGTGATCAACATATTTGTCTTGATGCAGTAGAATGCCCGAAGAATCCTGGCACACTTGCAATCCTAAAAACATCGTCATTTCGCCTAAAGAACTCATCTCAAACCTCATCTTCATGAACTTTTCAGAATCCTTTCATAATTCATCATTTGATGACCCAAAAACAATATCATCCACATATATTTGAACAACAATAAGGTCCTCCTTCACTCTTTTGAAGAACAACGTCTGATCCAGTGTGCCTCTTGTGTACCCATGAATTAAAAGATGTTATGTCAAAGTGGCATACCAAGCTCGAGGAGCTTGATGGAGACCATAAAGTGCCTTGTCTAGCATGTACACATGATTTGGAAATTTTGAGTTGACAAAAACCGGTGGTTGATCAACATAGATTTCTTCCTTTACTTCTCCATACAAGAAAGCAATTTTGACATCCAGTTGATATACAGTAAAACCCATGTAGGAGGTGTATGCTAAGAAGATACGAATTACTTCCAGTCGATCCACAGGAGCATATACCTCTGTGTAATCGAGGCCTTCAATCTGCCTGAAACCACGAACAACCAAACGCGCCTTGTTTTGTATAATTACCCCACTATCATCTTTCTTATTTCGAAAGACCCATCTAGTGTTAAGGGACTTCTTTCCTTCAGGAAGTTCTACCAGTTTCCAAACCTTCTACTTCTCAAATTGATTCAGCTCTTCATGCATGGCATCTACCCAACTTGGTTCATTAAGAGTCATCTCAACTTTCTTTGGCTCGATTTGGGATATGAAGCATGAATATAGACATTCGTTAACATATCTGCTCTGGCTTCTGGTTTGGACTCCATCAGCCACGGAACCTATAACATTTTTGATGGGATGATCTCGCTGAACCTTTGAAGAAATCTCATGATCCACCGCTTATGAAGAGACTGGAAGATTCGTGATGTTCTCTACCCTGCCTGTGGCTGAATCGTTGCTATCAGATGATCGGAAGTGATAAGAAGTACTTGCCACATACTCATCAGGAATTCTCTTAGGAAAGAGAAAATCCATAAAAGTAGAATCAAAGGTTTCTGCAGAGTCTGAGGAGACATTTTCAGTAGAAGCGACATTTTCTTCCAAAATCGGTAAATCATCATCCTTTTTAGGAGATTCACCAGGTGAGTCATCAACTGCTGGTTGGGGTTCCGGAGTGCTACCATTCAGGCTTTTATTTTCATCCTGTAGTATCAATGGCTTGATAGGTTCAGCAATGATTACCTCTTGTTCATCATCTCTACTTGATCCACACGAGTTTCGACAAAAACCTAAAACATTATTAGAAAACACATAAAATGGTTTTAACAATTCAACACAATCAAATAACCAGTCAGGGCCGACTCGAGCATCTGTCTCGTTTTCTTCTAGCCAACGAACATCAAAGGACTCCACGATCTGCTTGGTAGCTTTATTGTAGACGCGATAAGTGGTGCGTCTATCATATCCGACGAAGTCACAATTATCAACTTTGAATTTAACTTTGGAGTGGCTTCAAGATGAAGAAGAGTGCATGGCAGCCAAAGGTGCGGAAATAGGCAACAGTTGGTTTGTATCCGTAGAGAATTTCATACGAAGTCTTCATTTTAAGTTTGTTGATTAGTGTAACAACCCGAAATTCATATCCCTAAATGTAACCGTTTTCGCGACTTGTTCCGATCATCCAATCGCCGTTTCCGATTTACTTTCCGATTCCGACATTTTATTAAGTCATTAATGTGGATTTTATTTATGACTTAATGAGTGTCTTAATACCCTTAGAACTCATTTTAACGTCTCATATTAATGATCGGAACATTTCTAGAATCAACCATATCGGGTTACGGCAAGTTAGCCGGGTGCGACCAAAAGCCCCGTCTAATGCCGGTATCGGGTAGAATTCTACCGTGTCCCGAACTTGGATACTATTTAAAGTGATCCAAGTCTTCATTTTGAAGCTTTTGCTCCATTCTAAAACTATCACTCCAACCTCTCTCCTCAAACTAGATTTAAAGGTCCAAATCTCAAGTTTAAGGTCTCAAATCTGCAAGGTACCTTCCTATACTCATTTTGCATCATATTGGACCTTCAAATTCGAGATTTATTCATGATTTAGAGCCTTTTATATGAGTTTATGGCCCAGGAAGGTGCTTAGGCCGTAAACCCATATTTAAAGGGATTTTAAGCCCTTAAACCCTTCCATGACTCAATCTAGACCTAGATATGACTTTTAGACATTTGGTAATCGACTTAGAACACTTCAAACATGAATTTTGGGGGCTTTGTATGAGTTTACGGCCAAGGCATGTGCTTGGGCCATAAACTCCTCAATCATGGGTGTAAACTCATTTCCAAGGTGTTAGAAAGCCATCCAACACCACCAAAAGCCTTAGAATAAATCATAGAACCAACCAAAAATAGTTTAGGGGCCTTAAACACAACCAAACTCATCATTTGAGAGTTTACGGCCATAGCATGTGTTCCATGGCCATAAACTCCTATAAGTATGTCAATTGGTGCCCCAAATTCATTTCAAGGCTTGTAGGAATTTTTAGAATCACATGTGATTAATTTTGGGACATTAAAACACATATTCATGGGAGTATGAGAGTTAACGGCCATAAGCTCCATGCTAAGGCCGTAAACTCCCTTAAGTGTTGTTATTGGTGATTCAAATTCATTCCAAGCCTTAGGTAAATTTGTTCCAGCCCTTCCCAAGTGTTATTGACCCTTTAAGCATCACAAATTAAATATGGTTTGAGCATAGGAGAGTTTACGGCCGTAAACTCCAAGTTTACAGCCGTGAACTCTCAAATGTGATGTATATGTTGCTTCAATTAAATCCATGGTATTAGAAAAATCCATTCCAACATTCCCTTGTCCATTTAAGCCATTTTAGCACTCAAAACCACCCAAACATGATTTCACGGCCGTGAACTCATGTATATAGGGGTATATGGCCGCAAACTTCATTAGGAAGTTTACTCTTGGAGAGTAAACTCAAATCCCAAGTCCCTCGCTTCAATTCCCGTCCGTAGATGTCACCCGGGTCACTCCAAACACCCATTTTGAGGTGTTTTCATTCGTTGGAGTGTGACTTCATATATAATTAGAGTTTATGAATCTAATTAGATATATTTGTATGCCATTTCATGTTAAATAGGAACCTCGCGTGTTATCAGGCCTCGATTCGACGTTTAGCATCCGAAATCGACACATTTCCGCGTCCGGTGAGTTCATACCCCTACCCTTTTTCAATGGTTTTTCAATGTTTTCAGGGGGGAATACAAGCAAGAGTACAAGAATATCTTCTACTTAAACTTATGATTTTAGTTAAATAGTTTCATACTTGTACATTTTTAAGGATTGAAAACCTTTTTAACAAACTATTTTTAACTTGCAGAGTTGTTTGTTTAACCCGATTTTCAATTCTTATTATACACTTTTATATTGTATACTTTATGTTTGATTGTTCACAGTTAAACTGATAGGACACATAAACCATTGTAATGTCTGTAATAAAACACTAAGGTTCGAGTGTAAACGACAGACACCATCAGAAAACATAAAACATCTGTATGTCCTTAACAATACACCTAGGCTCGAGTGTGATAGATAAATACAATCATAATACACAAATAAATTGTAATGTCCTTAATAATACACCTAGGATCGAGTGTAAAGGACAATCACCATAAGATAACACATATATCATTTGTAACGTCCTTAATAATACACCTAGGATCGAGTGTAAAGGACGGTCATCATTAGATAATACCTAGACTCGAGTGTAATGTCCTTAATAAAACACCTAGGCTCGAGTGTAAAGGACATGTACGTTAGAACTTAGCTAGTCGTAGATACTACTTTCCTAGTCGAAAACTAAAGAATAATCTTAAAGATTGGAGACACGTCCTTGTAACACTTCCTTGGCACGAGATAGTGGAGGACTAACCCTATAACCAGAATCTCCAAACGTAGGAGAGCGTGGCTTGAGTGTATAGATCTATACGGGACTGACAATCCCACACCTGGCTGCTAGCTATAGCCGAACCGAAATGTTCAAGGGTGATGAAAGTCATAAAAAGGATATTGGCCCTGGTCCGAGTCATATCTAGTCTGAGTATGGTTAAGGACTCGCAATCAGGATTATTAACACTTTACGAGTATTTATTAGTTTTATGTACGTAATAAAACTAATGTACGTTCAAGGATGACAGGCACACACATACACACAGTCAGGAGAACATGGGGTTTTCCTGGGGATAACAATGAACATATTCGGAATCGGTAACAGTTAGCACAAACAGGATTGGTAACAGTACACACACAGTCATGAAAACATGGGGTTTTCCTTGGGAGGACATTGACATAATCAGAATCGGTAGTAGTTCACACACACACAGTCAGGAGAACATGGGGTTCTTCCTGAGTAACAGTAGTACGTAACTAGAAAAGTATAACAAGTTAAATAACTGAACTACAATTCACAAGAACAATCATGTTTTCATTGTACATCGTTTACTTTACTTTTCGGATTTGGAAACTAACTTTACAAAAGAAAATATGGGATTTTCTTGGATAACCACATTTTTAGAAAACTAAGGGAACTCGTACATTTTCAGAAAACAAAACCGCTTATGAACTCACCAGCTTTATGCTGATTTTTAAACCGCTTGTATTCTCAGGTTCACATTAGACAGGTACCCGACGATCTCTTTTGGTGAAGAAGAAGTGCGTAGAAGACTCGTTTCGTGTTGTTTATATATGATATGTATCACTTGTATAACTTATGCTTTTGAAACGAATGTAAAACTTTCATATATATAATGTAATGGTTGATTTACTTTACTTACTATGTACATTGGATTTGATACTCAACGTGGAGTCAACCCCGAAAATGTTTCCGCCTTCGGTTTTCAGGGTGTGACAATT
Source organism: Lactuca serriola (assembly GCF_051521515.1). Taxonomy (NCBI): domain Eukaryota; kingdom Viridiplantae; phylum Streptophyta; class Magnoliopsida; order Asterales; family Asteraceae; genus Lactuca; species Lactuca serriola. Next base: position 296,366,518 of record NC_136411.1, read on the forward strand.
AGTATCCAATTCTAAACATAACATGTCGTATTTATAGCCTCGACCCAAAAAACACTGGTAATTTTGAATCACACAACATTATTCTGGCAGCGTCAATTAGGGTTCTATTTTTCTCTCAGCAACACCATTTTGTTGAGGTGTACGAGTAGCACTGTATTGGTGTTGTATCCCCTTTTCAACACAGAAATGGTCCATAATAGCATTTTTGAATTCTGTCTCATTGTCACACCGAATGCCATTCACCTTTTCATTGGTCTGATTCTTAATCAAGACGATGAACCTCTTAATCAGTTTTGTTGTCTCACTCTTATTTTTCAAAAAGAATACCCAGGCAAAATATGAGTAATCATCTATTATAACCAGACAGTACGAGCTTTTGTTGATGCTAAGAACATTGACTGGTCCAAAGAGATCCATATGAAGCAATCGAAGAAGTGTGTCGATTGAGTTGCCTACTTTTGGCTTGTGTGGTTTTTGATGATGCTTTCCCTGTGCACATGCCACACACTTCTCAAAGATGACAAAGTCTTTAATAGGCAACCCTCGAACAAGGTCATTTTTGGCAGGATGATTTGGACTCTTTGCATTTGCGTGACCTAGGTGACGATGCCAAAGTATAGCATTATGTTCATAAGACTTGGAGAACAAGCAAGTAACTTTCTCTGGGATGTTGTTATTCATGTCGATGATGTAGGCATTGTTTTGATGTTCTGATCTTACCAAGATCCATTCTTCTGGTATGACAATATCAGGATTTAGAATTAAGCACTCCTTCTTGGTGAAATGAGTTGAAAAGTCTCTATCGCAAATTTGAGAGACATAGCAAACTATGTTTCAATTCAGGAACAAAGTTAGCGTTTTCAAAGTTCAACACACCATTTGTAATGGTCCCTATTTGAGTGATCATTCACTTTTCTCCTCCCGCAAAGTAGACATAACCACCATTAATGTTTTGAATGTCGTGCAGTTATGATATGTCTCCTGTCATGTGCCTGGAACAACCACTTTCAACATACCAGGGTCTGATGATATTCCTCCATAGCTATTCCTGCACATGTTGCGGGATTAATTAGTTTTGGGAACCTAATCCATCTTGAAACTAGATTTACCATTATTATCAACTTGGGATACTCTTTCCCATACCATATCTTTTTTATCGAATAATGATTTTAAAGAATCTGAAGACCTTTTTGGACCGATTGATGCTTTAGAAGAAAGTACCTTAGGAACCCATTGATAATTTGGTTGTGTACTTTCTTGTTAGACCGAATGGGACCCTTTTTACTAGCCTTTAGGTTGGGATCGCCATTCGATTTTGGCTTGTATTGTGAGTGTGAGGTAGAGGACAACCCTTGAGATGACTTTGACCTCACCTGACTTGGTTTGGTTGGGCCATCTCTTGAGTTAGCTTTTTTTTGTCCTTGAAGGCCTGATTCTTGGCCTTGTATACATTCCACTTGTTATTACGGGGATGTGACCTCGAAGGATTTCTTTTGGAAGATCTCCACTTTGGCACGTTCATCCATCTGAATTCAGAGAAGGGACCATGTGAATGATGTGGACAGTTTCTAGCAATGTGACCTGGAGTCCCACAATTAAAACAAGTATGTCTTTTCAAGAAAGTGTTATTTGAGCTTGGTCTGGGTCCAAAAGAGTCTTGTTTCAAAGAATTTCCACATGCACATTTACATTTATCAGACTCTTTCACAACTTTACATGGATTAAATTTTTCAAACACATGACTTTTTGAATTTGAATTAAAGGCAACATCACCACAATTTTCAAAAGAATCCAAAACAACAGTTTTAATATCTCTGTTCACACAATTATTTGAAAACGAAGAAAAAAAGTGTTACTCTTTGAAATGTGTTCAATAGAACTAGCATTATTAAAGTCCTTCGTGTCCTCATCTTCCACAAATACTTGATCAACACATGAGGTAGAAACGTCAGTATCGTTCACCTCAACACTTGTTGTGGAGCTAGGTTGTTCAGTCTTAATTGAATTTCATACAGGTGGCTCGCCATATTGAGCTGGTCTTTCTATTTCTATGGTATCAGAGATAGAAACATAATTATCATTAAAAGGAGGTGGAACACTATGATACCCTAACCCATTTTTCCGGTTATCTTTCCATTTCAATTGTTTTTCTATCATAGATTCAACTATCTCACCTAACACATCAAAATTTTTGAAGTTAAATTCAGCATCCTTAAATTTAACTTTTAACGCATCAAGTTCGACAGTTAATTTGGCAATTTCTTCTTTTGCATAACGTTGATGAACACATTTGGTGCTATATTCCTCCCTAATCCTAATTAAATCTTTATTTTGAGCATCTAGTTTTTCTTTAAGAGGCTTGTTTACTTTCTTAATTTCATAGATTTCATTTTTAAGATCGAAAACCTCTCTAACTAATAACTCAATATACTCACAATATTTATTAACCTTATCTACGCAAGATTTAGAGCATGAAACTTCACTAACCTCTTTAGTGGTAGGAGTGGTGGAGACCATGAAAGCAAAATGCAACTCTATCATCTTCTCCTCAGCCATATCAGCATCCTCACATTCTTCAATCCGGGAAAGATTAACTCTTCCATTTTTAGCAATATTTAGACCCTGTATCTGATCTTCCCACGAGAACTGTTGTGCCTCCATAGCTTTCTCATTATTCTGAGGTACTTCTCTGTTGTTTCCAGATGGAACCAAAACCCTCTTAACATTATTCTCCACTCTTGGCTTGAAGCACTCACGAGCAAAATGGCCTGCCTCGTGATAGTTGTAACACCGCAACTTGCTCTTGTTGAAGCCCACTTTCTTATCCACATTCACTCCCCAGTTATTCTTTCCTATTCACTGAGTGAAATTCATTGCCCTGAACACCGTCATAGCAATTTGCCATGATATGTCCATTTGTTCAACATCCTCAAGGTGAATATGATCAAGTTCTCCAATCATAACTGGAGGAACTAATTCACCAGCAACAAAAGCATTGTAGCGGTTCATGAATCAAGCCATCAGAGACATGTTTTCTTCATCTCCTTTGGTAGCAGCTGAAGATTGCAAGGTGGATTTGGTGGTGGAACTAGATGCAGAGGAGTTAGGAGATACCATTGGTGGACCAAAGGATAGAGGAGCATGATGCAATGAAACAACTGAAAATGCATTGTTAGTGGATGCTCCTAAGCTTACAGTTGAGTAGGAATTGACATGATTCATGTCTCTTTGCCTGTCATCCATGTCACATTCCTTGATAATAGCCATCACTTCGGCAAGAGAAAGTTTTCTCGGGTCCTTTGTCTTCTTTATCATAGATACATTCATATCCCAATTCCTAAGAAGTGAATTAAGCAACTTCTTATTTATCTTAGAGCGAGACAACAAGATTGCAATGGTGCTCATTTCTGTGTTGAGAGTAATAAAACGCTGTAACTGAATTTCCAGAGTCTCCCCAAGAACATGATTGAACATGTTGAATCTTTGAAGAAGCCGATCTTGTCTGCTTTGCTTCATATCCTCATTCCCTTCACACACTTCAATCAAGACTTCCCACAAAACCTTAGCAGATTTATATTCCCGAAAACCTTGAGCAATGTCAGGAGACAAAGCCATAGTAAGAAAGGCCAGAGCTTTCTTATCATCTTCAATTTTTTCGAAGTCCTCATTGGTGTAATCTTCAATTGGCTTGTCAACCACAGTTTTAGCTTCATCATCTAAGGTAGTTGTGATCTTGACAGGACCTCTCAAGAAACTTCTCCACACTTTTGCTATCCTTCATTTTAAAATATTTCTCAAATCTGAATTTCCATTCAGGAAATCCATTAATAGTCAGTAGCTGGCGAATTCGAGTTGTTGTCCTCATAACTGAATCAAGTTCACTTTTCATTGTAGAAAGAGAAGTGTTGTAGGAGTCCATTGTAAACCGAAAAGTATGATATTTAACCAAAAACTACTAAAATTTCTACGGAAAAATCAAAAAGTAAAAATTGTTGACCGAAAACCCTTCAACCGAAAACGTTGACCGAGAACGTGATCGAAGACCATGTTTTCACCGAGATCGTTGAACAAATACAAAGTTTAACTAAGAACTAGGCGGTTTACCAAGTTGCTGACCGAGAACACAGGTAGCCACCAAAATCACCTTAAACCAAGCCGAGAACTTTAACCAGCTGCCGAAAACGTCCAGATCAGTTCGAAAAACTTCCAAAAATACCAGAAACACAAAATTGGTAATTTATCAAAATCAATTTCGATTAACGTCTTCAAAAAATGTAGAAAACGAAGAAAAGCAGCAACAGTTTTTCGAAAAAAAATTAAAATACCAAGAGAAATTCCAACAATCGTTTAAAAATCCTGCCAATTCGATTGACACAAAACCTTGCTCTGAAACCAATTGTAATACCCGAAATATAGTGTCAATCGAAATCACAATAATTGGTGCGGAATCCCAATCAAGTGATTAATGCAAAAACAATTATTATGAATTAAGAACAGAGTTATAAATCTTCAATGCACACTATATTGATAATAGTTTATGTCATACCCCGAAACCCAGGGCGGAAACGTTCCGGGGCGGAGGTGACTTCATGTTGAATATCACAACCAATGTACATAGTAAGCACAGTAAACACAAAACATTACATTACATAGAATCACTTACATTTGTTTGAAAGTAAAGTTAGACAAGTGTTGTACACATATATCATATGAACAAAAGCAAAGACGAGTCTTCTAAACGCTCCGTCTTCTCCAAAAGATGGCGGTGTACCTGTCTAATGCGGACCTGAGAATACAAGCAGTTTGAAAATCAGCATAAAGCTGGTGAGTTCATAAGCGGTTTAGTTTTGAAAAGAATGAGTTTCCTTTGGTTTTCTAAAAAAGTTGTTATCCAAGAAAATCTCATATTTTCTTATAAAAACAGTTTAGTTATCTTTTGTTACCAATTCGATTACGAGTTGTTACGTTATTCCAGGGAAATCCCATAATTTCCTAATAGTTTAGTTATCCATTCGTTACTTAATTCATTTACGAGTTTTTATGTTATCCCAGGAAAATCCCATATTTTCCTAAGCGTTGTGGTTAGTTCTTAGTTTAGATTTCGATGTACTAGTAGCTACCATACTTATAGTATTAGTTAGGTATTCTGATATCTTAGTTATCCTACACACAAATGTCGATTATCTACTGTACTTAGTTGTATTTTAGAATATTTGGATACACTCAGATGCGTACATTAACTGTATATTCGATGTTCTGGTGACTTCCAAAAGCGCATATTAAACGTATCTCTGAAACTCTGTCGACATCCAAAGGCGTATGTTTTCGAAACTTAGTCGATGTCCAGAGGCGTACTTTCAAATTATTTCCGAAACTCTGGTGACACTCAAGGCGTACACTAACTGGAATTCCGAAGTCTTGGTGTCATCCAAAGGCGTTATTTCGTATTCATATTTGTTCTATCCTAATGGTTCTTTCGTATTCGTTCTATCCTATCTGTTTCGTATTCGTTCTGTCCTAACTGTACTTTCGTATTCGTTCTATACTATTCGTTTTGTATTCGTTCTGTCCTATTCGTTTCGTATTCGTTCTGTCCTAACTGTACTTTTGTATTAATCTTAGTTTATGATTAGTATGATTCCTTTACAATATATAATATGTAATATAGATTATAACACTTTTTAAAGGAATCTACATTTAGTCTGACAGTTTACTCTGCAATTCGAACCATTGGTTAATACGATTTTCGATATTAAAAGCATGCATAATATGAAACATTTGAACTGAAAATAATAAGTTTAAGTACAAGATTTCCTTGTACTTTTGCTTGTATTCCCCCTGAAAACATTTGAAATACACGGAAAAAGGGTATATGAACTCACCGGTTGAGGAACGCGTCGGTTTGGATCCTAAACGTCAGTTCGGGGTTTGCAAACGCACAAGATTCCTATGTAATATGAAAAGATACACATTTGTATCTAATTAGGACTTGAATCACTAATTAGTTGAGGACATACACTTCTAGATGCGAAAACACTTCATTACAAGTGTTTGGAGGGACCCAGATGACATCTATGGACGCATATAGCCTGGATATGGAGTTTACTCTTCAAGAGTAAACTCCCAAGAGAGTTTTCGGCCCTAAAGACCCACTCCCAATGAGTTTACGGCTGTAAACTCATGGTGGGGTGTTCTAGGGTGCTAAATGGCCTTGTATCATTTGAGGGTTAATTCTAGGTTTGGTTTTAAGGCATGGGAAAGTAGTTTGGACATGTTAAGGACCATTCGAGGAGTTTACAGCAGTAAACTTTGAGTTTACGGCTGTAAGCTCTTATGTACACATTCAAAATGTGTTTTGGTGGTGTTAGGTCAATCACATGTGATTTCAAGTCATATTACAAGCCTTGGATGGAACTTAATGCATCATTTGACAATGTTTTAGGAGTTTACGGCCCAAGAACCCATCCTTGGGGGGTTTACGGCCGTGAACTCCTAAGGTAAGGGTTTTCATTCAGATTAGGGCTTCTAATTCGTTTGTGGTTGTTTCTAGGCTTTAGTTCTAGGCTTAGGAGGTGTATAAATGGCAATTTAACACCTTAGAAGGAGTTTACTACCCATGAATGGGTGTTTACAGCTCAAGCATGTTCTTGGGCAGTAAACTCATGTTTACTCCTCTATTAATGAGTTTAAGGTGTTCTAAGTCCATTCCATTAAGTCCATAAACCATATCTAAGCTCCAAAGGTGGTTTGGAAGGGTTTTAAGGCTCAAAAACCCCACTTATATGTGTTCACGGCCCAAAATTGTTCCAGGACCGTAAACACATGTTTATGGTCCCAAATCATGATTTGAACACGAAATTGAAGGCTAAAGATGCTAATCTATGAGTTAGGGAAGTTACCTTGATGATTTGGAGCCTAAATTTGATGATTTTTTGACCTAGAGTTTGGATTTGAGGAAAGAGGTTAGAGAGAGAGTGAAAAAGCTTCAAATGAGGCTTATCAACCTTATATATAGTTCGGGTTTGGGACACGGTGGAATTCTACCCGATACCGACGTTAAATGGGGCTTTTGGTCGCACCCGATTAAGTTATCGTAACCCGGCGGGATCGAATTTAGAAATTTTCAAATTAATAATTTGGACCATTTACATGAGTTTCTTAGGGGTTTGGACACTCATGAGATTATAATAGACATATAAATTTAAATAACTTATCCCAAAAATGAAATCGGAATGAATCGCTAAAGACAGGTTTTACGGACGGAATGGGTTACGGCGATGGAACAACTTGGGGTTGTCACATTTGTTGGGTTTTGAGCATTCTAACACTCCTAAGTGCACATGCAACCCTAAATACCTTGGATCTATGTTTTCTCTATTACACATGCAAATAAGAACTTCCAAGGTATTATCCTAATCTAGCATATAAAATAATGAATATAACAAGATAGAATACATACCTTTTTCATGTAGAAAGTCTTCATGAAGCTTGAGTGCCTAGTGCCCCAAGTGTGACACCTCAAATGGTTCACACAACACCAAATACACTTGGAATAACTTGATAGAAATCTACAACTCATGAAATCGGCTAGCCCTTCCTTACACACACTAGTGGCCAATTTTGGTCAAGAATAAGATGCTTATATAGTTAGGGTTACACCATGTAAACCCTAATTGACATGGACTTTCATTTCCATGATCCATGGGTACAAATACACCATGGAGCATCCATGGACCATCCTATGGGTTTTAGCCCAACTTGATTATCCATGGAGCATTAGCCCACTATACAAGTATGGATGATTTACACAATCAACCCATATATTTAATTAGTCTTCTTTTGATCACTTAATTAATCCTAGATTAATTCTTGATCAATACTAATTAAATAATCTTATTATTCTTATTATTAATATACTAGAACTTATAATATATTAATAACCATAAGTGTCTTATTTCTCTCATTAAAGTCTATCCACGTGCATGATGCCATGCAACCCAAATGGACCATGCCGGGTCGGGTCAAGTCTTACCAATTATAGTTATGGACTTAGACATTAATCCAACAGTCTCCCACTTGGATAAGTCTAAAACAATTATTGCGTATGACTTCAGGAACCGATTGGCAATCATAGCTCTCAAAAGCTTCTGTCGAACTCTGACCTTGTAGATGAACTCTGACCTTTGTCAATGACTTGTCCATTAGATAAGGGATCATATATTCCTCCATTCTAGATATCATATGGACTGAGACATGGATTATAATCATTCTCTCTGTCCATTTGTTGTTTCCCGATTTCCGATTTTTGACGACTGACTAATTGAACAAATCAAATCAGTCCTGGCCCGGCTGAGCACTTCCATTTGTCATCATCAAATCATCGAGGGGCCCACAGATATCGCTTTTATCCCGAAGATAAAAGGAATGGATAAACTTCTACTCATATGGCTTGTTCTACTACTTGTTGAATCATACACAAAGGCACGTTTTATAGCACCGAGTTACGAAATGCGTTTTCGTGCAATCAATGTACAACCAACTCATAGTAACAACTCATATCTCTAGGTTTGAAGAATATAAGATATTATCGTCTCATGATCACTCGTGATAAAATCCATGAAGTGATTCCAATGAGCGCGGGTTTAATCCAATACTCAGAACTTATGAGCACTCATGAGTGTTGTAGCCCTTTGTCCAACACCTTAGACCTCTACAAGCCAACCCATGACAGTCTTAATTCATATCTACTTCCAACATATGACCGACTGTGGATGGTTCGAATAACTTAGTCATTCCGGAAGAATAACCCAGTTTATTCGGGAAGTCAAAACATGCAAAGTGAAACACAATAATAATTGAATCCAATATGGTATCAAAAACTATGAACATAAATAAAACACCTTTTATTTATCACCATATGATTACACATTATTCATTGTATACTGTTTCAGCTATCAACGTTATTCTTGAATTTAAAACAATAGTTGTCCCATGCTCCAAGCATGTACACTATGTTTTCTAAACACTAGTCATGCCATACACCAAGTATGCATACTATGTTTGTCTATGATCTTTACTTTGTGAACTAGATCAATTGAACATAACTTCAATGATTCTCTTTTCACACTCCCAAATCCTTACTGCAAATGCAAGAATTCCAAATTCATGCCATTTACTGAAATTTGTTAGATTCTAAACTTATATGCATTGATCCTCTTGTAATGATTATGCACAAAGTCAGAAAGACTTGACAACAATCATTACAGAGTATTCCAAAGGAGATCAGCTCCTTGGAAACATCGTTCTTGCATTAAGTTTCCTAATCTTAAACAAATTGAAAATTCTAACTTTGAAACATTTCCAGATTCCATTTTGACTATCACTTCTGAACAAGAGTTGCCTCCTTACAAATTATGTCAATATGATCCTTCTAGAATTATCACTATACTTCCAACTGTCCTTGAGCAACCAATCTTTGGTAAACCTTAGATTGTCCTCGACAATTTTTTTAATCCTTTTAGTCATATCCAGTTCTAAACCTTTTCCCTTCTTAATGCCCCAGGCATTTGGAAAATTTTAGAAAGGGTGAATATAGCACATGTAATCGATCCTATATCCGAAGCATATGGGACACGATTCATGATGTCTCACATAAAGACTAAACCAGTCTTTTGCTATAACATTTCCATTCAATTTGCCAAGTTCTCATAATTCAGATTATGAAAAGGGATGCCGTAATCATAATCGAATTTTAGAACGCAAATAATGGACCCATATACAGAATTTCCTTATGTTGACCCATTCCAACATGAAATTCATATATATGCTTGACTAAATGATTAAAACCTCACGATCTAAGCTTATAGATTTGAGATGAAGTATAATTTCCTCTCCCTTAATTATAGCAAAACAACTTTTTCCCAATTGAAACTTTTGTTTTCTATAATTAACATTGCTAACTTGCAATACTTATCATAATTATCATGCTCCCACTAACATGATGATTATTAGCATAACACTTATGCTCCCACTAGCTTTGACATGTACTCACAAATCAACTGACTTCCTTACCAAAGTTCATATTTCTGATACTAGATTGTTTTGATAAAACTTTATCAAAATCATACACCTTCACTTAGATAGCACACTTGTGTGTCTAAACAATTATGAAGAGGTATGCCGTAATCATAATGGTTAGACCTTTTTGCCACTTCTCACAAGTCCAGGTTAGTGTGCCGGTAAACCACACACGCTCCACTAACGACTTTGAGAATGCAAATATCACAATTGCTATCTAGCTAAAATCTACTTAGTGAAAGTGTTTCCTCACAATCATTTTCATGAATCGGAGAGAAACCTTATGACACTTAGATTTACTTGTGTATGTGTTCTTATCCATGTGAATTGTCAAGACCTTAGTCACAGGACAAGCGTAATGACAAATCCAAACTCATATGGATTGAACTCAATCTTAACTTCTTGCCACCTGGCAGCTCAAGGGCCTGCCATTACTTCCAAGTTGTTGTGCAACACATTGAGAACACTAAGAACTCATATGCAAAGCCAAATTTAACTGGAATGGGCACAGAATATCTCACCACGATAGGTTATAAACCTCAAGTCGTGTGCTAGTGAAGAACTTCAGGTTCTATTCTTGATTAGTTCTTGAGACTTTTAAGACTCCCACTGTCCTCTTGACCTATAAGACTCCCTTGTCAAATATCCAAGAGATAGTGTGGATTCTAATCAAGACAAACACTTCACATAATTGGCCTATGTTGGTCTTTGTTTTATCCAAAACATCACAGCTTACCAATTTCAAATGTACAAGAGTAGAAAACGTTTACTCTTACATTTGACTAGTGTTTTAAACCTTCTTTAAGACATGTCACTCAAGTTACAATCTTGGAGTATGACTCTAAGACTTGTATTGGAACGAAGTATGACTCATCTTCTTGATTTAACCATTTCAACAATTCAAGTTCCTCTTCTTAGTCACAAGAATGCACTAAGATTTCCTTAGAGAACTAATTGTGCTATGGTTTCTTAATCCTTATGATGATCACAAAAACTGATACTAAAGTACTCTCCCATCTTTTCAGATTTGAGAAACTTTTATCCTTCGGCCTAATTTGATTCTTCTTATTCGCTCTGCCTTACATTGGAACCTTTTTCCAATGTCTCAGAATTACACTTAAGCTTGTAAGTATAATCATATTTACTGAGCTTTAGTGAACTATGACGAATAGTCTTATCAATATTTTGTGGTGGACTTAATTAGTGCACAAGACTATGTACTCGATCCCTTAGTCCTTCACTTGACTCACACATCCATGTGAACGAGTAATTAGTCTTAATTTTCCAATACTTGAAAATTCTCATTCATCATGCTATACAACTTGCATGATTCCAAGTTCCGGTCCAATTGAAACTTGGGTGATAAAAATCTTTCCTTATTTGGTAAATTTAGACATTACCACAAATGAAAGAATCAATTTCATACTTCCACTCTTGCTATTAATGGAATCTTATAAGCAACAATTTTTCCTCAAATGCCATTGTAAGGATATTTTAAAAATAAATAAAAACAAAATTTTTCCTTTTATTTTAAAACTTTGCGGAAAAACTATCGTTACAATGCAAAAGCACATGAAAACTTTGTTGTTATCTATTCCTAAGCAATATATCATAACTCCTAAGAAGTAGCTCAAGAATCCGATCTTCAAACTACGCGATAGAAATCCATCTATGCGATCAGATTCAGCATATTCTTTCTTTAAGTTTCTTCACTTTTCTTTGATTCTTAAAACATCACCATGTGACCCAGTCACATCATGTATCAAGAATCTTAGAATAGAAACTTAACAGAGTTAGATAGTGGACTTTACCTGAAGTAGAGTCAAACTTATTGACTTTAACATCCTTAGGTAAATCTGGCAGCTTCGCAACCAATACCCCTTCCTTTGGCAATATAAACATATGGACCCTTTGATAATGGTACACGGGACTATCACAGACTTAGCTTTTCTCTTTACCATTTTGTCAACCGAGTTGACTATGGTCGATCCCTTTCCATTGGGAAGAGAGAGCTTTACTGGATATCCAATGTCATCATTGTCAATGTCCATAAGGTTTTAGGAAGTTGATCTTAACAAATAGATAAGATCATTAAGGGTCTTGTCATAGTCTGTTTCATAGGTGTTCCAAAAGAACTCACTATGTGACTTAGAAAGTAGTTGAACAACCAACTTTCTCAAGACTTTGACACCCAACTCTCCCGGCTTGTCAATATGTGACTACATCTCCAAGATGAGAACACACCTAGACCTTGCCTTGTCAATAGGGCTTGAGTGACCTTACACTTTTCAAGAACTTGTGGGTTGGGGAGAATAATTGGAGGAGGTGAAAGAAGTATGATTTCCAAGGGACATCATCTTCATTTAGGAAAGCTTGTTTCAAGAGATTTGGGAAGATCATAAATGTCTAAACCAGACATGTTTTTGGGAGATATTCAAGATAGTTGATCTTAAGTACTTAATATGACACCCAATATGAAATATTAAGGCTAGGACCCAACAAACTATTTTATAACTTAGAAGAGGTATGCCGTAATCCAAGCTATAAAATGTTTGAAGGTAGGTGAATGACGATTCACCAATTTCCACCAAGATAAACGAAATGTATTATTAGGTTTTAATTGGATTTGAAACTCCTAGATCTTTTGAGATTCATTGAACTGTTCAAAGGCATGTTTCAATCTCGAGTGTGCCCTCTCAAATTTTGTGACTGGGATGCCGAGGATCACAAAACAAGGTGTGAATAACCATACCAATTCACTTGGAACCCTTAATATTATCACCCAATCAATGTGCCGGTTAACCACACACGCTCCATTGATCTATGACAAACATTAAGTCACCCTTCGTGATCCTTACTAGTCCAAGTTAGTGTGCCGGTTAACCACACACGCTCCACCAACGACTTGGTAAGGTACAAAGTGTGAATTCCATGGGCTAGCACCATATTCACATTTTCCTAAGTAACTAAGATTGGGAATTATTAAGAGTTTAGTTACTTAGTATTTATCATTAATACTTTTAATGAAAGGGAGAATTATAGTCCTGTCAAACCCGTTCGGCTAACGACCCTCCACCGGTCAAGCAAGCGGTGGGTGAGAGTGGACACCCATTAAGTTGCCATTTTATAGGCAACAACCTTATACCCACCTTATAGACCGGCTTCGTGAATGAGGCGTACTAGCGGTAAGACTGACTTTACTCTTATACATATATATATTATTAACCTATAATATTATAAAGTATAAGGGTTGAATTTTAACTTTTAAAATTCTAAGGGCTAACTTGGAATTAAAGTATTCATAAGTGAAAACTTTTCAAATTCCAAAACTTGAGGGCAAGTTTTGAAACTATTCAAAACTAATTAATTGCATAACTTATGTGTTTAAAGTAGTTTTAATCCAAAAACTCTTCAAGTTCCATAACTTGAGGACAAGTTATGGAAGACTTTAAACTAATAAAAGAATTAACTTTTCTTTATTTTATAACTTATGGAATTAATTAAGGTTACACTTTATTTATTTATTTATTAATGAAGTGACTCTTGAACCTCCATAACTTAAGGACAAGACTCTTCATCTTTTGTAACCTTTGCCAACTTTTATGAGTTTTATGAAACTTAAATGTGACTTTTCATATAACTTGAGGACAAGTTACAAAAACACATTTTTAGAATCAACTCTTAGATTAATTTGGATTGAAAACACATAATCAATTAACTTTTCTATTAATCTAAGCAACTCATAAGAACAAGATAATCCAAATCAAACTTTTTCATGTAATTAGCCTAATCACTAAACTAATTCAAAACATGAATCTATTGATAATTATCTTTGAAATTGGATTAGCATGAACATTACCACATCAAAAACAAGTTTATAAGTTCAAAAACATCTTAGGGTAATGTTCCTAGTCCATTTCTAGCCAAAAACATCTTAGGGTAATGTTCCTAGTCCATTTCTAGCCAAAAACCTCGAAAATATGCTGTCTGGGGCTCCTACTCGGCGAGTGCATGAACCTACTCGGCGAGTAGGATGATTTTACTCATGGACTCGGTGAGTTCATCAGTGGACTCGGCGAGTCCAGTGCCCAGAAAGCCAGAAAATCGAGTTTTTCAGCATTTTTCACCAATTTGCATCAAGTATAATAGAAAACAAGCCTAGGCTCTGATACCACTGGTGGGTTTTGAGCATTCTAACACTCTTAAGTGCACATGCAACCCTAAATACCTTGGATCTATGTTTTCTCTATTATACATGCAAATAAGAACTTCCAAGGTATTATCCTAATCTAGCATATAAAATAATGAATATAACAAGATAGAATACATACCTTTTTCATGTAGAAAGTCTTCATGAAGCTTGAGTGCCTAGTGCCCCAAGTGTTGTCACACCCCAAAACCACGAACGGCGGAAACGTTCTGGGGCGGAGGACGTCATGTATGCATCACAACAAATGTAAAGTAGTAAACAAGCAACAACATCATCCATTGCATTAATAGTATAATTTTAGTTACAAGTATTTTCTTTCGTAGTACAAGACAGCATGATAACTGATCAAAATAAAAGACGAGTCTTGACTTTTCCGTCTTCTCTAAACCTTGCATCGACACCTGTCTATTTGTAACCTGATAATACAAGTTATTTTGAAAGAGTAGATCAGCATTTAAGCTGGTAAGTTCATAAGTATTTAATGTCATTGCTTTGATTAGTTGATATGAAAGACTGGTGAATGAATGATGAGACATTTAGTATAAGTATGAAAAGCTCTAGAAAATCCCATATTTCCTACTAGTATAAAAGTAGTCTTCTACCAAGACTCGAATGTTTTGAAAGTAGTCTTTTACCTAGACCTGATTGTTTTGAAAGTACGCATCTCTTGAAAATGTGATGGTTTTTCCCTGTTTAACTCTTATTAGTAGTCCCTTAAGTATACCTGAAATGGTATCAACCTAAAACATCCGTAGATTGTTCATTTACCTCTGCAGCTAACAGTGGTTGTCGGAATGGTTAGTCCCTCAAAGTATCATGTGGTATTAGGAGATAAAGTCCCAATCTATCTCGTCGATGATGTGATTGAATCACAAGGTAAAGATAGAAAGGCGAACGTTATAACCGTATCTAGACATATAACATGTAATAGTAATTTGCCATATAATGTCTATGTAAAAGTATTCATGTATAAGTATTCATGTAAGAGTATTCTTTTATATAATGTGTAGTAGTAATTTGCCATATAATGTCTATGTAAAAGTATTCATGTATAAGTATTCATGTAAGAGTATTCTTTTATATAACATGTAGTAGTAATTTGCCATATAATGTCTATGTAAAAGTATTCATGTATAAGTATTCATGTAAGAGTATTCTTTTATATAACGTGTAGTAGTAATTTGCCATATAATGTCTATGTAAAAGTATTCATGTATAAGTATTCATGTAAGAGTATTCTTTTATATAACATGTAGTAGTAATTTGCCATATAATGTCTATGTAAAAGTATTCATGTATAAGTATTCATGTAAGAGTATTCTTTTATATAACGTGTAGTAGTAATTTGCCATATAATGTCTATGTAAAAGTATTCATGTATAAGTATTCATGTAAGAGTATTCTTTTATATAACATGTAGTAGTAATTTTCCATATAATGTCTATGTAAAAGTATTCATGTATAAGTATTCATGTAAGAGTATTCTTTTATATAACATGTAGTAGTAATTTGCCATATAATGTCTATGTAAAAGTATTCATGTATAAGTATTCATCTAAGAGTATTCTTTTATATAACATGTAGTAGTAATTTGCCATATAATGTCTATGTAAAAGTATTCATGTATAAGTATTCATGTAAGAGTATTCTTTTATATAACATGTAGTCTGGACTCACGAATGAACTGACTCTGGTGTAATTTCTTGTAGTAGGGATAATGTTTTGTTTACTCTAAACTATTCCTATAATAGTTTACTAGAATGTAATTAATGAGTGTCCAAGTAGGTTTATACACTCTTGCTACCCAAGAGTATCGGAACTAAGTTAACTGATGGAACATTTATGACCATATATGTATACTTGATATATAACTAATATTTAAATGACTTTCGGACGAATACCCAATATCCCACCAGACCACATCTCAAGGCGCGAAAAGGAAATAGGGTGGATAGCCTTTCTAAGTCTTTTAAACATTTCTTATATAACTATACATATAGAGGCATGCAATTTATAATATAAAAGCATAAGGAAGTTTTGTAAATCCGTTGAAAAGTCTAATAAAGCATTTGAGACTTGATGTCAGTTTATAAAATGATTGAAAGTATTTTGTTTGATAAGACAGTTTAAGTACACGGAAAACCATTGTTTGAAAACACCTTTGTAACCGAGTTTGAAAGGAAGCTTACAGTGTGTAAGACAGTTTAATAACGAGCAATAATCATGTAAAATGTTTAAGAAAGTCATTTGAAGTAATATGTTTAGTAAAACTGTTAAACTTGTAGTAAATCCATTTGTATACTAGTTCTAAATCCCATATGATTGATTTATTAACAACAAGTATCCCAAAATATTGATGTTTTTCGTGCCAAAATAATCGTATGTTTATAGTACCGAAGGTGGACACATATACCTACAGTATAAGCAAAGTGTTTGATTTGTATATAAATAGCAACACTTTTCATTTCAAAAGATATGATGTTATCGTGATACATTTTGCATACAAAAGTTTATTTATAATAGTTATAAATCACCTGTGATTCCGTTGATAAAAAGTGTATAATGAAACTTTATATAACATACGATAATCATCGTGTGTTTTACTTGTATTCCCCCCCCTTAAAAGCATATAAAAACATTTATAAGACATTTAAAAGTGTGGATTATAGGGGTATGAACTCACCTGAAAGTTTGAAGATAGCGAGATGGAAACCGGGCAGAGTTTCGTCTCGGGAAATGGATTTTTCTCGGGATTCTCGGGAATCTCGGGAGTAAAATCGACCCTCGGGACTTGAGCAAAATGGCCAGCGCTTCGGGTTTGAACGGGCACGGAAAACGAGGCAAAACGCAAGAGAAAAGAGGAGAATTGAGCAAATTTCCCGGAGACCCTCGCATCACTATTTATAGTGGTGCTGAACCGCCTCGGTACGCTGGGCGTACGAGGGTACGCAGCGCGTACGAGACGTCATCGCTTACGTATTTCGGATGGGGCGGGTCGGACGGGCGGGTCGGTAGCTTCGCATAGGGCGATGTGGACGATCCGAGGCCTTCGATCTGAGTACGCGGGGCGTACGAGGGTACGTAGGGCGTACTCCGGTCCTATCCGATGACTCCCCTTCGGATAATACTGGGAGTTTATAATTAAATTTATATTTATTTTAAATAAACTTCTAAAATTCATATCTCCTTCATACGAACTCCGTTTTTGACGTTCTTTATATCCACGCGAAGGTGAGACTAAGATCTACAACTTTCGTTTAGATTCCGTTGGCAAATTATGAAATAATTTTTATTATTTATTTATTAAAATGACATGATTAAGGAATTTCTTTAAAAAAATTCATAACATCTTTATCCGACGTCGGTTTTTGCCAGACTTTTTACCGCTGAAATACTATTGACGAGACCTTCAATTCTCGTTTAGGTCATTTCGACCAAAAGTCGCTCGATCTCCGATTCGAGTTTTTACGTAACTTCGTATTGCCGTTTTTCTGTCGGAAAAACTTAGAATGGTCATAACTTCTTCGTTATAACTCGGATTTTAGTGTTCTTTATATGCTTGGAAACCTTGATACGATTCTTTCTACTTTTTTTAACCCAAATAAGATTTTAGGAAAGTTCAATTTTGACCTAAATTTGACTTGCGTTCCATCATAATGCCTCGAAATATCGGGTTGTCACAAGTGTGACACCTCAAATGGTTCACACAACACCAAATACACTTGGAATAACTTGAGAGACATCTACAACTCATGAAATCGGCTAGCCCTTCATTACACACACTAGTGGCCAATTTTGGTCAAGAATAAGATGCTTATATAGTTAGGGTTACACCATGTAAACCCTAATTGACATGGCCTTTCATTTCCATGATCCATGGGTACAAATACGCCATGGAGCATCCATGGACCATCCTATGGGTTTTAGCCCAACTTGATTATCCATGGAGCATTAGCCCACTATACAAGTATGGATGATTTACACAATCAACCCATATATTTAATTAGTCTTCTTTTGATCACTTAATTAATCCTAGATTAATTCATGATCAATACGAATTAAATAATCTTATTATTCTTATTATTAATATACTAGAACTTATAATATACTAATAACCATAAGTGTCTTATTTCTCTCATTAAAGTCTATCCAAGTGCATGATGCCATGCAACCCAAATGGACCATGCCGGGTCGGGTCAAGTCTTACCAATTATAGTTATGGACTTAGACATTAATCCAACAACATTATCCCCCATTAGAGGGAATTTCGTCCCGAAATTCAAAGATTAAGATACAGATCATGAATTGAAAAAAGGTGTGGATGAATCTACTGTTTCGGGTCTTCACGCTCCCAAGTGGAATCAGGTCTCCGCTCGACATTGCAGTGAACCGTCACTATCGGGATGCGGCTTTGTTTGGTACGTTTGATCTCTCGATCCATGATCTCAATTTGTTCTTCCATGGAGGTTCAAGCTTTTGTTGATTTCGGTCTCATCAAAGGGGTTAATAGGGTTTCGTTGGGCATGCGCTTCTAAAGATTCGAGATGTGGAAGACAGGATGGATACTACTATGTCCTTGAGAAAGTCGAAGTTTGTAGTTCATGGTTCTGATTCTGGCGGGGATTTCGAAAAGTCCGATGTATCGCGGGTGAAGTTTTCCGCGCTTCCCAAAGCATATCATGCCTTTCTGGGATAAGACCTTCAACAGGACATAAGCTCCAACAAGAGGGTACCTCTTCATGTGGCAGAGTAGCTAAGGGTCTGTTGATTTTGAAAGAAATTTCTGGGTGGGTCTGCGATAATAGCCGGCGGAACCCGAGAATTAACGGGTTTCTATGGGTATCTCCGGTGCCGACTAATTCTCTATCGCCTTAATTTTTGGAATGGTCCACGGGTATGACTGCTTTGCTTACTACATGACCAGGGAAAGTGGTTTGACCGAAGGGCACCACAACTAACTCGTAGTGACCATATCGAGCCCTGACCACTGTCTTGGACACATCATACTCACGGAGATTTGGCTACGAGGTAGTTCCAGGGATTAGGTCGATGCGAGACTTGACTAGGCGTTCGGAAGGAATTCTCGGGAAGTCTTCAGGAAAGACTTCAGGGAAAGAGTTGCAGACTTCCCATTTCCTGATGGTCACACGGACGAGGAATGCATGGCACTCCTTTCGGGGAAACTTTTTAAGCTTTGATGCACGAAATGATGTGAAGGTTGGATTTAGGTTTGATGCCGAAGATCATGAGAATTGGTTCAGAGGAAAGATTTAGATGGACGACCTTTTCGAAACCAAGAAATAACAGCATGAATGAGACTCAGTCATTACATGCCAAAGATAGCATCAAAACTTTTCATGAAAAGTTTGTCATTAGATCGAATGGAAAAGAATAATCGTCCAGATTAAGGATACAACTTATGGATATGTCGTTAGCGTTCTCTTTCTCACTGGTTATCCATCTTGACGGTACACGTTTTGGTTACTAACGAAGGATTAAGTTTAGAAAGGTGTTTGAATGGATAGTTAGCAAATTTCTTTCATCACTAGAATCAAAAAGGAACACGGGCATAAGATTTATCGAGGAGGGATATACCTATGGCAACGGTGGGGTCGGCGGCTTCCCCTTCTTGTCCCGTAGCTAGGACTCTCCCGGTGTTGACAGATGTTGCTGCCTTAGGGCAGTTTCGCTTGTAATGTCCGAATTCTCCGCAACTGTAGCAGGCCTGACCGATACCCGCTCCAGAAGCTTGACTGGTTGATTAGGTTGGTGCTCTGCAGCTTCGCGCAAGGTGACCTTCCTGGCCACAATTTTTCCAAAACTTTGCACGACAAGGGCCAGGGATACGATGGTGGTAACTGCATCGGTTACACCATGGAAGGATACCGGCATATCCGGTGATAGGTGCTTGGGCTGAGGAACCGATAATAGAAACAACAGCAGGGGTAGTGGCAGCGTGGACTGCCACTATCTGTTGTTTCTTCGAGGACTCCTGGGAAGACTGACTCTTCTTCTTCTTTTTCCAAAACTTTCTTTTCTCACCACTCTTCTATGTCGGCTCAGGAGTGGTGGCTGCTTCTTCTTGGTCATCATTATGGTCGATAAGAGTTTGCGCTAGGCATTTGGCGTTGTCATAAGTATCCGGCTTTGTAGCTAAAACATTCCCTTTGGTTGGCTGGGTCAATCCCCAGATGAACCTCTCAACCTTCTTACTCTCCGGGGTAACCATTCCCGGACAGTGTAATGCCAGGTCATCGAATCTGGATGTGTAGGCGATGATATCGGAACCCTTCATCTTCAGGTTCCAGAGTTCATACTCCAGCTTCTGTATTTCATCCCGAGGGCGGTATTCCGCAAATAGAAGTTCCTTCATAACTTCCCAACCCATAGCATTTGCTACAGGTAAAGTTAAGGATTTGACTCGGCCGTTCCACCAAGTCAAAGCTTTATCGGTGAACGTGCAGGCGACGAATTTCACATTGTCGGATTCTGAACAGGCACAGTTCTCGAAGATAGATTCAATTTTCTCTAACCACCGAGTTAGAGCAATGGCGCCCCCTGTGCCGTCGAAGAATGTGGGTTTTGCGTTCATAAAGTCTTTATAGGAACACTCCTTCCGGTGTCCCTGGCTACCTTCCTAGTTTTGGGTTTGGGTACCACCCCCTGAACCACCGGGGTTTATGTGAGACATGGCTGCTGCCACTGCGGCAGCAACAGCTGCCTCGAACACGACATGATCAAATTGAGGAGGAGGTGGTGGTGGCGGAGGGTTGTTATTCTTTGAGCTGGGTCTTTTCCTCGGAGGCATCTTGATCTAGAATAGCCAGGAAAAAGAGGATCATAAGTCCTCTGAATTGAATCAAGAGATATGGAACAGGGGATATCTCATTAAGACAGATATAGAATTCTATTAATCAATAAAGCAGGAAAGAGTTATCAAAGCAGACAAATTATTGCTAAAGGAATGATCAAGGAACAACGGTTGAATGAGGATTTCTACAACGGATTGGCTCGAGAAATACTCCCATAGTATTTCATGGTTCATTGTAACGACGACTCGTTGTTTGGGTATTGGGTAAGGTTTAGCCATGTTGCATACCAACGTCACTCCCAAGCACATGTTGGCCGTGTCTCGAATGAATATAGTTGGCCAGGCTATATTGATCCTAGACACGACTACATAACTGCCCAGGTTTAGCCGCAGCGTACAACACCCATTTACATATGTTTTGTTCTACTTGTAGTTACGGATTTCGACGGTTAGGTATACTTGTATACTTTTGAAAATACTTATATTTTAAGGTATACTTTTAGTTCAGAGCACTTAGGCCCCTTAGTGTTTATAGTCTTATACAATGTAAGCTTTGGTATACTAGTTCACTATAAACAAGGGTTCTGATACCAATCTGTCACACCCCATAACCCAGGGCGGAAACGTTCTGGGGCGGAGGTGACTTCATGTTGAATATCATAACCAATGTACATAGTAAGCACAATAAACACAAAACATTACATTACATAGAATCATTTACATTTGTTTGAAAGTAAAGTTATACAAGTGTTGTACACATATATCATATGAACAAAAGCAAAGACGAGTCTTCTAAACACTCCGTCTTCTCCAAAAGATGGCGGTGTACCTGTCTAATGCGGACCTGAGAATACAAGCAGTTTGAAAATCAGCATAAAGCTGGTGAGTTCATAAGCGGTTTAGTTTTGAAAAGAATGAGTTTCCTTTGGTTTTCTGAAAAAGTTGTTATCCAAGAAAATCCCATAATTTCTTATAAAAACAGTTTAGTTATCTTTTGTTACCAATTCGATTACGAGTTGTTACGTTATTCCAGGGAAATCCCATAATTTCCTAATGGTTTAGTTATCCATTTGTTACTTAATTCATTTACGAGTTGTTATGTTATCCCAGGAAAATCCCATATTTTCCTAAGCGTTGTGGTTAGTTCTTATTTTAGATCTCGATGTACTAGTAGCTACCATACTTATAGTATTAGTTAGGTATTCTGATATCTTAGTTATCCTACACACGAATGTCGATTATCTACTGTACTTAGTTGTATTTTCGAATATTTGGATACACTCAGAAACGTACATTAACTGTATATTCGATGTTCTGGTGACTTCCAAAAGCGTATATTAAACGTATCTCTGAAACTCTGTCGACATCCAAAGGCGTATGTTTTCGAAACCTAGTCGATGTCCAGAGGCGTACTTTCAAATTATTTCCGAAACTCTGGTGACACTCAAGGCGTACACTAACTGTTTATCCGAAGTCTTGGCGTCATCCAATATCGTTATTTCGTATTCGTATTCGTTCTATCCTAATGGTTTTTTCGTATTCGTTCTATCCTATTCGTTTCATATTCGTTCTGTCCTAACTGTACTTTCGTATTCATTCTATCCTATTTGTTTCGTATTCGTTCTCTCCTATTCGTTTCGTATTCATTCTGTCCTGACTGTACTTTTGTATTAAAATTAGTTTATGATTAATACGATTTTCGATATTAAAAGCATGCATAATACGAAACATTTGAACTGAAAATAATAAGTTTAAGTACAAGATTTCCTTGTACTTTTGCTTGTATTCCCCCCTAGAAACATTTGAAATACACGGAAAATGGTAGGGGTATGAACTCACCGGTTGAGGAACGCGTCGGTTTGGATCCTAAACGTCAGTTCGGGGTTTGCAAACGCACAAGATTCCTATGTAATATGAAAAGATACACATTTGTATCTAATTAGGACTTGAATCACTAATTAGTTGAGGACATACACTTCTAGATGCGAAAACACTTCATTACAAGTGTTTGGAGGGACCCAAATGACATCTATGGACGCATATAGCTTGGATATGGAGTTTACTCTTCAAGAGTAAACTCCCAAGAGAGTTTTTGGCCCTAATGACCCACTCCCCACGAGTTTTCGACCGTAAACTCATGGTGGGGTGTTCTAGGGTGCTAAATGGCCTTGTATCATTTGAGGGTTAATTCTAGGTTTGGTTTTAAGGCATGGGAAAGTAGTTTGGACATTTTAAGGACAATGTGAGGAGTTTATGGCAGTAAACTATGAGTTTACGGCCGTAAGCTCTTATGTACACATTCAGAATGTGTTTTGGTGGTGTTAGGTCAATCACATGTGATTTCAAGTCATATTACAAGCCTTGGATGGAATTTAAGGCGTCATTTGACAATGTTTTAGGAGTTTACGGCCCATGAACCCATCCTTGGTGGTTTTACGGCCGTCAACTCCTAAGGGAAGGGTTTTCATTAAGTTTAGGGCTTCTAATTCGTTTGTGGTTGTTTCTAGGCTTTAGTTCTAGGCTTAGGAGGTGTATAAATGGCAATTTAACACCTTAGAAGGAGTTTACTACCCATGAATGGGTGTTTACGGCCCAAGCATGTTCTTGGGAAGTAAACTCATGTTTACTCCTCTGTTAATGAGTTTAAGGTGTTCTAAGTCCATTCCATTGAGTCCATAAACCATATCTAAGCTCCAAAGGTGGTTTGGAAGGGTTTTAAGGCTCAAAAACCCCACTTATATGTGTTCACGGCCCAAGAATGTTCCAGGGCCATAAACACATTTTTATGGTCCTAAATCATGATTTGAACATGAAATTGAAGGCTAAAGATGCTAATCTATGAGTTAGGGAAGCTACCTTGATGATTTGGAGCCTTAATTTGATGATTTTGGACCTAGAGTTTGAGAGAGCGTGAAAAAGCTTCAAATGAGGCTTAATCAACCTTATATATAGTTCGGGTTTGGGACATGGTGGAATTCTACCCGATACCGACGTTAAACGGGGCTTTTGGTCGCACCCGATTAAGTTATCGTAACCCGGCGAGATCGAATTTAGAAATTTTGAAATTAATAATTTGGGCCATTTACATGAGTTTCTAAGGGGTTTGGACACTCATGAGATTATAATAGACATATAAATTTAAATAACTTAGCCCAAAAACGAAATCGGAACGAATCGCTAAAGACAGGTTTTACGGACGGAATGGGTTACAGCGATGGAACAACTTCGGGTTGTCACAGTTTAGTACATAAGATTCTAAATTGGCTCCCGGTTCTCTCTTTCTCTTTAAAACACGATCTCAGCTTCTTAGAATCACCAACCTTTTTCACGGTTAAAACAACAATATATATATATATATATATATATATATATATATATATATATATATATGTATATATATATATATATATATATATATGTCACACCCCAAACCGGAACGGCAGAAACGTTTGGGGGCGGAGGACGTCTTGTACAGTATCACAACAATTGTATAATAGTAATCAAAGCAACCAAAACCATCACATTGATAAAATATAGTGTTTACATCTGTTCATAACATAGTTTGTATGACATCAAAAATGTATAAAAAAAGTGTAAAAGACACGAGCCTATAAAGCTCCGTCTTCTTAAAATCCTGCGTACGTACCTGTCTACTGATTCCCTGAGAAAACAAGTGATTTTGAAAGTGTATCAAAACTTAAGTTGGTGAGTTCATAAGTATATTTTTGATATGGAAAGCTTGTTCTTGTTCTTTGAAAAATGTTATAGTGTACTTCCAGAAAATCCAATATTTTCTTTTGTAATGAATGTAGTCTTAGGCCTTAAGACCAAAGTGTATGTTTGTTATTATAGTCTGAAATAGTAAATTCGTAGTCTTATTAATAAGTAAAACTATATCATGAATGTTCTTGAAATTGTATGTACTAGTATACTCTGTACTGAAATAGTAACATGTCATAGTAGTGTTTGTATGAAAACCCTTTTTGTATGATTGCCTGGAATCCACTGACTGTAATGTAAAATAGTGTATTGTAGTTTTATTATTTAAAATAAAACCTTTGAAGTAGTGTTAATCCCGTAAACAAATGTTTTTGTTTATACTATTGCGAGTTTCATATAACCATGCTAAAATGACTAGTGGCCTCTACAACGTTTTTTAGGCGTCAGAATGTTATGACATTTGTCACCCCAGGCCTGCCGGCCTAAATATAGCTAGCAGTTCAGGTGCAGGATTGTTAGTCTCGTATAGATCTGTCAACAAATTCATGCTCTCCCTTTAGGAGACTCTGGTTATACTTTATAGGACTTAGACCTGTACCCTAATGGGTACCACGAAGTAGTGTCTCACAACCCTATATTAACTAGTTTACGTGTAGTGTAGTAGTTTTCTCTTGTACTTGAAGTTGTATGCATTTCCTTGTAGTAATATACTTTTGTAATGTAAAATAATTATACTTAAATAATTATTTTAGTAGTGTATCATTGACTTAGTGAAATATAGTAGTGTTCCATAAACTATACCTATTATAGTTTATATACTTGTTTCTGTATAGTGTTCTTGAGCTTTGTAAAATAGTGTAGTGATTCTCAAACTATACCAATTATAATTTAATTGTATGTTCTTGTATCATTTATTGAACTTAGCAAAATATTGTAGTGTTCTCCAAACTATACCTATTATAGTTTGTATGTATGTTTTGTATAGAGCTGAAAGCCCCATGCAATTTAACAGTCTGTATAAATCGGAAATACAAGATTTGTGGAATCACCCCTTTTGCTCAACGTGTTACAAAATGGTTAACAATATAATGAAATATATTCGGATAAAATGCAGTAGTTAAAACGGTTTTTGAAGTAGTTGCAAGTGGTTTGAAATCGTTTGAAATTCTTGTATGACAACACAAGACTTGTGTTTTACTTGTATCCCCCCCCCCTGAAACATTGAAAAATAGTGAAAACGTAGGGGGTATGAATGCACCACTAGTGTGTGTTCGAGTCTGGATAGCGGAACTGTAAAGATGACCCTCGAGCTAGCGTACATGGAAAGAACGGCATCCTAATATTATTTAAACTCGTAATCGTATTTAAATTAGAGAAATGATTAATTAAAGTGTTAGACAACACTTATTTTATGTAAGAAGTAATTACCGAGAATTATTTGGAGTATTGATGAGGGTTTTCAGTCTAGCCTTCACCGAATTCCCTTGATTTCGGTCTTAAAACCTCAACCGAGAACCAAGTTTACGGTCTAAAAGGTGTTCTCGGTTAGGAGTGAATTTTTGGTCTAGGCAGTTTTCGGCTAGCTTGAAGATTTGAAGATTGTTCTTGGTGTTCTTATGAAGATTTGAAGGGGTTTTCTTGAAGATATGAAGATTCTTGTATGATATTTGAGAGTAAAATGGGTATGTTTTCGGTTGGAAAAGTGAGAAAATGACTATGTTTTCGAGTGAAACCATATATAACGGGTGGGTTTTCGGTCGAAAGGGCATTTTCGGTGCTAGGGGTTTGCGGTCCGAGGGTTTTCGGTTCGAGGGTTCTCGGTTCCAAGGAAAATGTTAAGATTTTTAAGTGCATTCTATTCCAACCTTTAAAATACTTATATATAAATATCATTTGTATAATTTAAATCATATTCTAACCCTTTGGAACTTAACGAAAAAATAAAACTCGAAATTTTAATTAAAGGGTTTGACTTTTATTGACTTGAAAATAACAGGTTGTTACAATATACCTATACCCAGATACAAAGGCCCAACCTAAATCCAACTGAAATCCTTATTAGGCCCACCGAAATCACATGAAGATTTCGGTCCAAACGCCACCGAAAACATGGTGATTTCGTTCTTGGACCGAGAACACTAAAAGCCAACAAAAGTAAAGTATAAACCATTAATTATGTTCTAACAACTTATTATAAGATTTATTATATAAGAGATAACAATAATGTCATCGATATATTTAAAAAAAACATATATCTGTAAAGATTTCAAATATATTAGTGTATTCTACGCAACGCGCAGGTATTCACCAAGTTATACTATAAATGAAACATTTTTCCTTTCACCACATACATTTGAAACCTCCAAACTATTCATATTTCATTCTAATATATCTATTTATTAACTTACATGTGTTATTAAATGTTAAATATCATCATATTAATGATAGATTTTTTGAATTATCAGTATAGTATACTTAAAATGTTAATTTAAATATCTTGTGTGTGTGTGTGTGCATATATATATATATATATATATATATATATATATATATATATATATATATATATTATCACCTTAAAACAGGACTCGGCCTTTTAATATTGAGGATGCTGAAACAAATAATGTTAGACTGGACGATATCGGAGGGGTGTTTCCCTCATTTTTGTGGGCCACACCACCATTTTCTTCATTTTCTTTTCCTTCACCTAAAACCCAAGGAATGAGTGAGAAGCTCCCCTTACTATTTTTTATTTATTTTTTTAAAAATATATATTTCACACATATATTATACTCATTATGTAGGGAATTAAAAACCATGAATTTTGAGGAGAGCGAGTGCAACACCCCCCCCCCCCCCACCTTTTTCCCGCGGGTTGCTTCCCTCACCCACGATATGGTGTTCCAGTTAGAGGGAAGCTTCCCGCTCCCCTTTCCCGCTTCCATTTCGTCCGACTTTATTATTCTTGTAATAATCTTATTTTACATTATTATAAGACTTTTGGTGATAATCTTATTATACATCAATGTTTTTGTTCTATGTATAATCTTAAATGATGGTTTGCGTGGGTAGACATCTAATGTGTGTGTGTATATATATATATATATATATATATATATATATATATATATATATATATATATATATATATATTATTCTAATAAAAGAATATTATTCTCCTATTGACAATTGTGATACTATTAAAATTTTTCATTAATATTATATATTATCTTCATTCTACTTGCAAACTTATTAATTATCCATTTCAAATTTCAAATTTTAAATTTCCAATCTAATTACATCAAATATATAATTGATTTTCTAATTCAAATTTCAATTTTTAATTTTAAATTTCTCACTCTAATTACATTAAATAAATAATTAATTTTTTATTTTAAATTTCAAATTTAAGTTTTCCCACTGTAACTATATTAAATTAATAACATCAAATTAAAAAATAAAATAAAATTAATACAGATTATAAGGTGATATAACTTCACGTATTTGTTTAAATCGACGATTATAATTTTATATAACTAAAAGAATATCTCTTAAATAATAATTTGTTTAAAATAATTGATTACAAATTTTGATTTTTTAGTATTAAAGTTTAATTAATTTTATAATCGCGGTTCTTACGAGTTATTATATATATATATATATATATATATATATATATGTATGTATGTATAGAGAGAGAGAGAGAGAGAGAGATAGGTTCAAATGTTTTTAGCAAATATTGTGTGCCTAAATGCACCAATCAGAAATTAGCAAATAATTAATTAATTAATTAATAAGGGTAAATTAGTAATATTACATATATGTATTAATGAATATCCAAAATTAACAACTAATATCCCTTTATTTAAGGGATCAATTTTTATTTACCTATTAAAACCCTACACCACCGTTTTTTCCAGAGACGTACCTCACCAACACCTCCGACCACCACCAGTACGTCTGGATCGTCGCAATCTCCACCTCATAGTCCGCCGACCACTATTGTTCCAACTTCTTTATGCTTGGTGGTCTTCATTGTCGACCAAATCAGCAGCAAGTGGCTATTCCACCACCATCAAATTGTTGATCGGCCTTCATCATCACCGAGATCTATCCGAGATTTTGTATAAAGCATTTATCGTTTGAACTTTGAAGTCTTGTTTATAATCTTTAGGTATGTATTTTTTTTATGTTCTTTATTGTTTCTTTCAATTAATTGATAAAAAAAGTTAATTCGTTATGAATCGTAGTTGCTGTTTCATTCGAATGGGATATTCAATTTCATAAAGTCTGCAGTTTTTGATCTTCTTTATTGTTTCATTTGATTATTTTATTCAATTTAATAGTTAGTGGTTTTTTCAACCACCATTGTTAATTCATTTTAATAGATATTGGAATGTTTGTTTCTATTTTGTTCTATTTCGAACCATGTTCTTTAACCATATTTACTTGCTTTACTGCATAAGCTATAATTGAAGCAACGATAGTGAACCCTAAATTGACAATCCTAGTGTTTGTTGGGTTCAAGAATATATACACTCTATATCATTGGGTTCAAGAATATATACACTCTATATCATTTATACATTCTGTTAGAATTTTACATTGTAATTGCGCTTTTAGTTTTATGTATTCTCTCAGAATATATTGTGCCAGAATAAAATCTATGTATTCTGCCAGAATATATTCTATGTATTCTCTCATATTTTAACCATTGTTAATTTTTGTTGTATTTATGATAGGAATGGCTGGAATAATGTGTTGAAGACCTAATAAGAATAATTTGAAGAATAAATAAAGTTTGATCATACTCACATATTAATAATGTTGTTATGTTTTTAAGAATTTTATTCATTTTTGTTGATATTCTTTTAGAATATGTATAATTATATTAAAATATATAAGACTTTTATTCTGTATGAATATGTATTAATTTGTATTTAAGTTTCGGATGTATAAGAATATATTAGAATGTTGTTATTTTTCAACATCAGATTAAAGAATTTTATTATTCTTCAATAATATTCTAATAGAATAAAATTCTGAAAGAGCACTATTCTAACAAAATAAATATTATGACAGAATAAAATCGGTTTATGTTAACAAAATAACATTATGATAGAATAAAATCGGTTTATGTTTACAAATGGCGTTTGAAATTGAATTAATCTGAAAAATAAATCAGATTTTTTAGATCAAAATCATCAATTATCCCATAAATCTCGATTTTTCCTTTTTTAAATTTGTCTCAATTGACTAAAATGCCCTTATGCTGAAATTTGTGTGTTTATATGGTACATATTACCCTATTGTACTATCATAAACCCTCAGATAATTACATTTGATTATATTCCATCCGATTGCTCAGATCTGTGCATTCTGGCACACAATAGTTACTAGAAACAAAATAATCTAACCATATATATATATATATATATATATATATATATATATATATATATATATATATATATATATATATATATATATATATATATATAAAGCCATAAAACCATAAATTATGAGGTCTTGTGTCGATTCTAATATTAACAAAATGATACACAAAGAAGACGGGTACATCCATGAAAACTAATAAAAAGAAGGAAAGATGATAAACATGTTATGATGTTGTGTGAGAAAAGATGTACAAGTACGAAAAATAAAATTTACCATTCAAATAACGTGAAATGAAGATAATACGTGCTTGACATGTTCTACAAGTAAACGAGAGAAGACAAGCAAAGATGTTTGACGTGATTCAAGACAAATTCAAAACACCGAATTGAAATTTGTAACAAAATTCTTTCTGACTATCATAACCATAATTTTCTTACACCGGATTTTTGTAATTTTATACACTTAAAATGATCATTTTTTTGGGTAAATTGCACAACTAGTCCGTGTGGGTTGAGATAATTCTCATGTTTGATTCTTAATTTTTTTTTTCTAACTTCAGCCGTCCCTTTGATATTTTTTTTCATACTTTTGGTCCCTGTCAAATACTAAGTAAATAACGTCCTTTTATATATATATATATATATATATATATATATATATATATATATATATATATATATATATATATATATATATATATATATATATATATAATGCCTAAACCTAAAAAAACCTAAAATTTGTAAAAATATATAAAAAAATACTTTGTAATATCTAATCTTTTTATAGATTTTACAAAATTAAAAATCAATTTTTTTAAATGTAAAACTGTTGAAAAAAAATTATTGTTATGAATTAATATTTAGTGAATGACTATTGGAAATCTCATATTCCCCCACTACTCTCCATAATTAATGAGCATTATAGCAAACATTATTATGAGTTTTATGAGTGTAGTTATGCACCATCATAATGTGCATTCATATCATACATGACCTTTCACCTTCTTTGTCTAGTATAAATAGTCAATATTATGTATTATAAAGTTTTGATGATTTCATCACAAATATTGGAATAAAAGTTCTTTTTATTCTCATGTCTTTCTTTATCTATAATGTATCTTGTTATTTGATCATATTTTATAACACGTTATCAGGACGACTCTACCATAGAGCTCTAACTCTTTATCGCTCTTATTATTTATTTTCAAGTATGTATTTTTTATAAGTTTACATGTACAATGCTTACAAATTATTTTATGAAATTTATTAACTAACAATTCTTGAACTTACAAGTCTTTATTTTGATTAGTATTTTCACTATGAAAAACTATGTTATGCTAGAGAAAATTTTCTCTACTTTCCATGCCACCAACATGCTCCTGCAGTAGCAATATCGTGAGAAAGATTTAAAAAGAATATATTATGAATTAATCTCATTTCTTCTTGTGGCTGAATAAAACTATGAACTATTGATGAAAAATCATCAATCAATCCCGACCGGTTCTAGTGCATTCCCTGAAGTGAATGCAATATCATATAATCATAATAGTCATGGGTATAATCGAGGTCGTGGAGGTTATTATCATAAAAAATAACAAGATTACAAGCAACCGCCAGAAGTTGGAAAATAACAAAAATCCACATCCTAATGATAAAAGTGGTTAAGGCAAAAAAAAAGTTGAAAATGTTTGTCACTAATGTGGAATGATCGATTATTGGTCTTGTACATGCCACTTACCAAAACATTTTGTTGATCTTTATCAAGATTCTCTAAAATATAAATGTTGCGAATTATCTTGTCTACCCAGAAGGGACAAGTGGTGCTATTGATGGTGATGGAAAAATAATATATAATAGTTTTGTTTCATGACATTTATTATGTTTTTATGTCATATTCGTTTCATGAAAAATGATGTCGTCACAATCTTCCCAAATTAATAAAATATGACTTTATTTCTCTAAGTCGAATGTTTCTTGTGTTTTATTTATTTATTGAAAAGAAATATGGATATTCGCAACAAAAATAAGGAAGATATATTTCTTACAAACAATGCAATAACACATAATATTTTTAATAATGAAAAGTATTTTGCTTACTTATCAATTAGAGAAGCAAATGTTAATATAATAACATGTAATGCAAAAATGATTGAAGGCTCCGGAAGAGCGAATATAGTATTACCACAAGTGACAATAATTACAATTGGTGATGCATTATTTTAATTAAAATCACCAAGAAATTTATTAAGTTTTAAGGATATTCGGTCCATCGAATATCATATTGAAACAACTAATGATTGTGATAAAGAGTATCTCAATATCACAAAATGATATCGGGTAAGAAAACTCTTTTGAAAAAAAAAATTATCTGTATTGTCCTCTGGATTGTATTATACAAATATTAGAATGATTTAATCTCATGCTATTGAAAAAAAAAAGGTATGATAATACCTTCAAAGTTTGACATGACCGGTTGGGCCATCCCGGATAAATTATGATGCACAAAATAATTGAAACTTCAAGTGATCATTCCTTGAAAAACCAGAAGATTTTTCAAGCTAATGAATTCTCTTGTGTTGGATGCTCTTAAGGAAAATTAATTTCCCATCCATCATTGAACAAAGTTGGGTATGAAAGTCATAGTTTTAAGAAAGATTTCAAAGGGATATATGTGGACCAATTCAACCACCATGTGGACCATTTAGATATTTTATGGTTTTAATTGATGAGTCAACTAGATGGTCACATGTGTGCTTGTTGTCTAGCTGCAATTTGGTTTTTGCAATATGACTTGCATAAATAATCAGCCTAAGGGCACATTTTCCCGATTACCCAATTATGAAAAATTGACTTGACAATGTTGGAGAATTTACATCATAAGCTTTTAATGATTATTCCATGTCGATTAGGACAACTATTGAACATCATGTTGCATATGTTCATACACAAAATGGTTTAATTGAGTCGTTAATCAAACACTTTTAATTAATTGCAAGACCATTACTAATGCATTCTAAACTTCCTATATTGACATAGGGAATGCAATTTTACATGCAACATCACTTATATGCATAATGTCAACTAGTTATCATGAGTTCTCCCCTATTCAACTGGTTTGAGGTCAGTAACCAATTATTTACCATCCAAGGATGTTTGGATGTATAATTTATGTACCCATTTCTCCACCTCACTTCACAAAAATGGGTCCACAAGAAGAATGAGAATTTATGTTGGATATGAATCTCCATCTATAGTAAATTATTTAAATTCATCAATTAGAGATTTATTTATAGCTATATTTGATGATTATTATTTTGATGAATCATATTTTCCAACATTAGGGGAAGAAATAAAGAAGCTGGAAAATAAAATCTCGTGTACTAGCTATAATGATCCAATTAGAATTGATATCCCAGAAGGAAAAATACAACTGCAAATGAATCTTAGGCACGCCTGAAGCGTGGAAGATCAGCCGGTTCCAAAGATAAAAATCCTTGAAAATGAAATGAAGCAAATACAATTGATGGTCCAAAAGAGAAAACATAATCTATTGAAAAGATTAATGAAGCTCTAGAAGAGCCCAATGACATAACAAAAGAAAATAAGGTACCTGAAAAAATGAAAATGATGAGATCTCAATAAATTATGTCATGACATGAATAAGATGAAACCGAAATAAGATAGACGTCGACGATAATTTTTCATATCATGTTTCGCGCGTGATTATAAAGAAAATGAGGATGTTGAACCTAAATCTATTGAGAAATGTATGAATAGAAAATATTGACCAAAATGGAAAGATGAAATGAATAAAGTGCTTAATTCTCTTACTCAATGAAAAGTTATTAGACCTGTAGTTCATACACCAAACAGAGTAAGAATAGTGGGACACGAATGGGTATTTGTGCGCAAAAGAAATGAGAAAAATGAAGTTGTGAGATATAAAGCAATACTTGTTGCACAAGGTTTTACCCAGAGGCCTGAAATTGATTATGAAGTAACGTATTCTTTGGTAGTTGATGCAATTACATTCAATTATTTTATAATTTTAACAACATATGCAAAACTTGAGATGTGTCTAATGGATGTATTTACCGCTTATTTATATGGTTCAGTTGAAAATGATATTTATATGAAAATCACAGAAGGGTTTAAGGTGCCAGAAGCACAAACCTCTAATTCTCATGAAGTATATTTGGTAAAATGAACTAAATCTTTGTATAGATTGAAACAATTTGGCCTTATGTGCTTCAATTGTTTTAGTACATTTCTGTTGAAAGAGTGCTATAAAAAAAATGATCCATTAAGCCCATGTGTATTCATAAAAAGATCCAAATAAAAATTTATCATAATTGATGTTATTGTAGATGATTTGAACATAATTGGAACTCCAAGAGAATTTGAAAAGGTCATTTCTTGTTTGAAAGAAATTTTTGAAATGAATGATCTTGGTAAGATGAAATTCTATTTGGGTCTTCAAATTAAGCACACAAAAATGGAGTTTTTGTACATTAATATCTAGAAAAGGTGCTAAAAAGGTTTTATATGAATAACTCACATCCATGAGTAACCCGAAGATGGTAAAGCACTTAGATGCCAAAAAGGATCAATTTCAGCATCATAAAAAGCATGAAAATCTTCTTGTTTAGAAGAACTATATCTTAGTGCTATTGGTGCACTAATATATCTTACTATTAATACAAGACCTGATAAATCTTTTGTCATAAACTTATTAGCAAGATATATTTCTTGTCCAACAAGAAGATATTGTAATAGAGTCAAACACATTCTTTGATATCTTCGAGGTACAATGGATATGAATTTATACTAATAAAATTCTTAAAATGCGAAGTTAATTAGTTATGCAGATGCTAGATATTTATCTGATCCACACAAAGCTCGATCCCAAACAGGTTATTTATTCACTTGATGAAGTAACGTAATTTCTTGTCATTTTGTTTAACAAACTTTAGTTGCTACTTATCCAAACCATGTAGAGATTATAGCAATTTATAAGGCAAGCCATGAATGTATTTGGTTAAGAAATTTAACTCAATACATTTGCAAGAATTGTGGTCTAACTTCTAACAGAGATGTTCTAACCATACTATATGAAGATACTACAACTTGTATAGCTCCATTCAAGGAAGGATTTATCAAAGGAGACAAAACCAATCATATATCACCAAAGTTTTTTTTCACTCATGATCTTCAAGAAAAAGTGTGGCATCAACATCTAGAAAATTCCATGCAGTAACAACTTTCCTTATTGATTTACTAAAGCACTTCCTACATTGAAATTTGAAAAGATGGTACGAATCATTGTTATGCGGTGCTTCAAGAAAATCAAGTGATGTGCTAATCAGGGGGAGT
Organism: Lactuca serriola; assembly: GCF_051521515.1. Taxonomy (NCBI): domain Eukaryota; kingdom Viridiplantae; phylum Streptophyta; class Magnoliopsida; order Asterales; family Asteraceae; genus Lactuca; species Lactuca serriola. Next base: position 296,402,108 of record NC_136411.1, read on the forward strand.
TGGAAACATATTGTACTCTTTTCCTTAGCTATGTTTTTCCCACCGGGTTTTCTTAGCAAGGTTTTTAACGAGGCAATTGTTTCCAATATCTATTATTAATCATGTACTCTTTTTCCTTAATAAAGAGTTTTTCCCATGAGGTTTTACCGATTAAGGTTTTAATAAGACATGATACAATCGTCATTCAAGGGGGAGTGTTATGAATTAATATTTAGTGAATGACTATTGGAAATCCCATATTCCCCCATTACTCTCCATAATTAGTGAGCATTATAGCAGACATTATTATGAGTTTTATGAGTGTAGTTATGCACCATCATAATGTGCATTCATATCATACATGACCTTTCATCTTCTTTGTCTAGTATAAATATTGAATATTATGTATTATAAAGTTTTGATGATTTCATCACAAATATTGGAATAAAAGTTCTTTTTATTCTCATGTCTTTCTTTATCTATAATGTATCTTGTTATTTGATCATATTTTATAACAATTATATATATATATATATATATATATATATATATATATATATATATATATTCAACTTTTATTTTTTCAACGAATATGTTCCAAAACCTGCGATTTTTAGCCTTATAAAGTAAAAAAAAAAGATTCGATATCTTATCGTTTTTTTTAAATGTATTTCTATTGATCTTTTAATTTTTATGGTTTCCAAACCATTATGCATTTTCTATTGATTTGCCTTATATATATATATATATATATATATATATATATATATATATATATATATATATATATAATGAGAAAGAGTGATAGAGATAGTGATATATATATATATATATATATATATATATAGAGAGAGAGAGAGAGAGAGTTAGGTTATTTTGTTTTCACTATCTATTTTGTGCATGTATGATTGATTATGGACCAATCATTTTAGTTATTTTAAGAAAGTAATTAATGCATATTACATGTTAAAGATATAATGAGTATTAATTACATCTTCAGCATTTAATATGCATTAATTACTTTCTTAAAATAACTAAAATGATTGGTTCATAATCAATTATACAAGCACATATTAGATAGTAAAAACATATATATATATATATATATATATATATATATATATAATGAGAAAGAGTGATAGAGATAGTGAGAGATAGATAGAGAGAGATAAATAGATAGATAGATAGATAGATAGAGGTAAGTTCAATTGAGAAAGTAAAAAAGGTTAAGAATGAGGAATCATTCTCAACAAATTATTTATCTAACATGTACACCTTAAAAACGTGCGTATCATTTTTTCATTAAGGATTTCTATGTAAATTAGCCACGTATTAGATCTACTTCTTTCTTGTTCGTATTTAGTTTACGATTTCATTAGATATTGAATATCAATCTGTTTATTCTTTTTTCCTTTGCAATTGGATTTCGTTAATCTTTATCTCGTTTGAATCGGATATATTGGAATTCATTATCAATATTCTTTCTTTATAGGGAAAACCCTAGAAAAACCCAACCTATTATCATCTAATGCTCGAAAAAACCATTATGTTATCTTTTTGTACGATAAAACCATTTTATTTGTTGATCCTGCATTAAAAAATAATGTCTTGTAACCAGAAAACCCTTGATAGATGGTTTTCTAAAATTTTTGACATCAGAAAAACCTAAACTATTATCTTTTAATGTTCGAAAAAACCATTATGTTATTTTTGTACAAAAAACCATTTTATTTCCTAATTTTGTACAATAAAACCCTTTTATTATATGATTTTTACAACAAAACATTTTATTTACCCCTTTATGTCCCATATTTTTTCCTTCTAAGAAATGATAATTGATCAATATCTCATTTATCGTTACGGTTACACACTGTCCAATAAGAGAAGTTTTCAAGAAGGAAAAATATAGTTAGCTTCCTTGATTTCAAATTTTGTTATGCTTTATACTCATCATGTATCTCGTTTCCACTAGTGGTGTAAAGTTCTTATTAACAACTGGTCATTATATTGTAATGTTGTGTTATGTATAACTTCTACTTCATATATAAAATCAATAAGAAATATGTCTCTTTATGCATGATCCTCGTGAACCTAATTTTATTACTCTAAAATGTATACTTCCATACCTTTAGGGGACTTTGTCTCTTGGTCTTCATCTTCATCCTCAAACACGCCACTCTACTTTTGTAGTTTGTGTCTTTATTGGTGACAATCATGTTTCTTGGTCCTCTAAAAGGCAAAACGCCATGTTGAGGTCTAGTGTCGAAACTGTGTACAAGGGGTAGCCAATGTTGTTGTTGAATCTGTCTAACTTCATAATCTTCTTGAGTTGTCATGTCCATTATCTCGTACTAATGTTGATTTTTGTGACAATGTAAGTTTTATGTACCTAAATTCGAACCCAATATATCACCAAATAACTAAACATGTGAAATAGATCTATATTTTGTTATGGAACATGTTGCTATTGGTCATGTGCACGTACTGGATGTTTCTACTGCTCACTTGTTTGCTAATATTTTTACTAAAGGGTTACCTACATAATTATTTTTGAACTTTTAGGACAATTTAAGCATTTATGAACCTCCCGCTCAAATTGAGGGGCAGTGTTAAACTATTATTTATTGGATAATTTAGGTCTTTTTATCATGATATAATGTACATTCCTTTATGTAATTGTACAATATTGGTAGTAACATTTATAGCAAAGGATTACATCAGAAACCCTAACAGGGTTATTTTCACAAACCAAGCACGCCATTTTTATTATGACAACTTCAGTGTTATATACTTGAAATCAATTCTTATGAAATGTTGTATACTTGAAATTAATTCTTGTGCAACATCGACGCATGAAGCACATAAATATTGTCACCCCCCAAAACTGGAACGGCGGAAACGTTATGGGGTGGATGACGTCATGTCAAGTATCACAACATATGTAGTATAGTAATCAAAGTACAACAACCATTTCATTAATAGTAATAGTTTTACATGGGTTACATTACATAGAACATCAAAGTAATACAAGTAATAATATAGGTGCAGCTTGGTACTAAACTGTCTTCATCAAAAGCTCCGGGGATGTACTTGTGTATTGCTAACCTGAGAATACAAGTTTTTTGAGAGCGAGTATCAGCATTTTTACAAATGCTGGTGAGTTCATAAGTATTTAGTGTCATTTTATCCAAATAACTTTATATAAGTAGTAGTTCTTAGAGTATATAGTGAATTAGAGTCCTTTCCAGAAAATCCTATATTTTCTAATTAAAAGCAGTCTTCTACCAAGACTAGACAGAGTTATGTTGTAAAAAGTAATTTTTACCTTAACACTATCATTATCAAAATATGGCATTGATTTTAAAGAAAGTAGGAGAATATCAGGGAAAATAACATATGTCTCAGCAGTGAAGACTGCTGACTAAGGGAAAAGAGATCATAGACTCCAGGAGAGTATCGAATGAACGACACGCCTGACTTAGTCTAACAAAATAGAGACACAAACCCCAGACGGTATCAAATGAAAGATATAGCTAACAAGGTCCAAAACAGTGGATACTGACCCCAGACAGTATCAAATGAAAGATACAGCTGGCAAGGTCTAAAATAGTGGATACAGACCCCAGACAGTATCAAATGAAAGATACAGCTGGCAAGGTCTAAAACAGTGTAATTCTAAGAGTGTGTTTCCAGCATACAATGTTAAATATCGTTACCTTAAGACCATGAATTATAAGGTAACATTGAGATACTCGTAACCATACTAATCGACACTAGAGTACTTGACGCCCTGCAAGCGTCAGTGTAAGTATGACATTTGTCACCCCTTGGCTTGGTAGGCCGTGGACTGTAGCTAGCAGTCAGGGTGTGGGGGTGTCAATCCCGTATAGATCTATACACACAATGTCCGCTCTCATTACAAGAGACTCTGGTTACCAACTAGATAACGGAGAAGGCCGTGTCCTGAAGATCTATCCCAAATAGTGAATTCTGATGAAAGTGCTGGACTAGCAATAGAGACTCATAACTGAACTGACTGATGTGAAAACCCATATGTCTATACATGCATACATGTTATATAACTGATGATCAAACGACCTTCAGATGGATATCCGATCCCACCAGACCACATCCAAACGAGGAAAAGGAAATAGGGTGAACTAGCCTTCCTAAGTCCTTTAGCCATTATTTGTATAGCTATACAAGTATAGGCATACACTTAACTAAGTAGAAGCGTTAACAAAGTAGAAGAGTTTCTCGAGGTGGGAGTGTTAATAAAGTATAAATGTTTGTGAAGTAGTAGCATTCATAAAGTAGGAGTGTTTCTCGAAGTAAAAGTGTATATAGAGTATAAGCGTTTATGAAGTAGTAGCATTAATAAAGTAGGAGTGGTTCGTGAAGTAGTAGCATAAATAAAGTAAGAGAGATTCGTGAAGTAGTAGCATAAATAAAGTAAGAGTGGTTCGTGAAGTAGTAGCATAAATAAAGTAAGAGTGGTTCGTGAAGTAGTAGCATAAATAAGGTAGGAGCGTTAATAAGTGGAAGCGTTAATAAGTAGTAGCATAAATAAGGTAGGAGCGTTAATAAGTGGAAGCGTTAATAAGTAGGAGCGTTTACAAAGTAGGAGCGTATCACTAAGTAAGAGTGTATCACGAAGTAAAAGCATAAACAAGTATAAGCGTATCTCGAAGTAGAAGCGTTAATAAAGTAATAGCTTTTAACTAAGTAGGAGTATTAACTAAGTAGAAGCATAATGAAGCAGTAGTATCTAACCAAGTAGGAGTATAAAAACATGGAAGAAAACTTTGGAAAAACCTTTATGCGTAAGAAAATCATGACTTGGTATTCTTTTGTAAAATCAGTTTGAAAACCTTTAGAATTCCTTTGGAAACCTTTCATAAACAAGTTTTAAGTGAAACTTTGATAAAACATTTAGTGCGAGAGTCAATTTGAGGAAAGCTTTGTACAAGTAAAAACGTTTTAGAAAAACCATTTATTGTATCATACTTGGTAAAATAGTTGACAGTGTAAGAAATCCTTGTGCATGCGGGTTATCAATCACATGTGATTGATATGATAACTGGCATGTTTAACTTGTATCCCCCCCCACTAAAACATGTAAAAACATTTAAAAGGTTCATTCAGGGGTATGAACTCACCTGTTGTAAGTGGATCCGACGGAGGTGCCGGTTGGGTTCTCGGTGTCAAGTAAAGACTTGAACACACTTAGTGACCTATTAACATATGATGACATATGTTTACATACAATTAGTACATATAATACTAATTAAACAAGTATACGCATCCTAAAGTGTGGAAAACACTTTGATTAAGTGCTACGGGTGTCCCGGGTAACATTTAAGGTTGTGTATGGCTTAGATAGGGAGTTTACTCTTCAGGAGTAAACTCTTTATAGAGTTCATAGCCCTAGGACTAACTCCCCATGAGTTTACAGCCGCAAACTCATGGTGAGGGTGTTCTAGGATGCCAAAAGGTCTTATATCACTCAAAGAATTAAGCTAGGTCCAAATACAAAGTGTATGAATGGATTTAAGGCATCAAATGGACCATTTGAGGAGTTTACGGCCCTAAATTAGGAGTTTACGGCCGTAAGCTCCTATATGCATGTTCTTTTTGTGTTTTAGGGTCTTAAAGGGTAGAGAATAAAATCCTATGTATTTTTCCAAGTCAAAAGAAGAGTTTAGGGCATCATTTGGGCACTTAATGGGAGTTTACGGCCCATGGACCTTTCCTAGGGGGGTTTACGGCCATAGACTCTTATTTCCTTGGTTTCTTTAATGTTTAAAGACTTTACTTCAGTGGGGTTTGCTTCTAAACATTTTCCAAGGCCTTAGGAGGTGTTTGAGGGCATTTCTAACACTTGAACTTGAGTTTACTCCCCATGAAGAGGAGTTTACGGCCCAAGCATGTTCTTGGGCAGTAAACTCAAGTTTACTCCCCAAAAGTTAAGTTCAAGGTGTTCTAAGTCCGTTCCCATAAGTCATTTAGCCATATCTAAGCCTTAGGGGTAGTTTTGAGGGGTTTTGGGGCTTAAAAACCCCATTTAAGGGTGTTCACGGTCCAAGAGTGTTCTTGGGCCATAAACACCTACTCTTGCCCCTATTTGATTCCTTAAACACAAATTTGCATGTTAGTTAAGCTATACAACAAGTTAGGGTAGATTGCTTACTCATTTGGGGCTCGAAACGGGCGTTTTTGGCTCGAAAATAAGTTGTAGAGAGAGAGAGAGAGAGTGTAGAGAGAGAGTGAAAAGGGTGGAAATGAAGTCCACTCCCCCTTATATAGGGGTTTGAGTTGGGGCTCAGTGGAAATCTACCCGATACTGTCGTTAAACGGGGCTTTTAGTCGCACCCGATTTAGTGGTCGTATTTTAACTTGGTTGAAACTAAAATTTTTCAAGGGATTAATGAGAGTGTTTCTAATTTGTTTCAACCCTTACTAAGTCATTTAAAAAATTCCCAAATTAATTAACCAGTCCAAAAGTTAACGGACAATTAAATAAAACGAGTCTTATTAACGGAAAAAGGGGTTAAAAACGACGGAATAAATTTCGGGTTGTCACAAATATTGACATTTATTTTGTTCAGATTAAGTATCTTGGAGGTTAGTTTGTATTATTCATAACTTGTAATTTATTTCTAAGAAGAATTAATCAATTAAAAGTTTACAAATGATATTTTTTCAAGAGAAAAATACATGTCATAAAAGGGAGGATAATTAATTATTGTACAAAATCATAACATAAAAGGGTTTTATTGTACAACATCAGAAAATAAAATGGTTTTTTTAGTACAAAAAATAAAATAATGTTTTTTCCGAGCATTAGAGGATAATATGTTGGGTTTTTCTGATGTCACAAATGTTATGTAACCGGCTACCAAGGGTTTTCCGGTTGCAAAACATTATTTTAGGCATGATCAATAAAAAAATGGTTTTATCTTACATAAAAATAATATAATGGTTTTTTCGAGCATTGGAGGATAATATGTTGGGTTTTTTCTAAAATTTTCTCTTCTATATATAATTCGTTAGCAATTACATGTATTCGTTCAATTTGCGTAGTTTTATGCATTTATCGTGAAGTTTCACATCTGTATTGTGATTGTTTCATCATATATTTGTTGTGAAGTTTGAGATCTCTATTGCAATTACATCATCTGATCGGAGCTGATTAATTTCAATCAGATCATTTTTATGCTCTGAAGTGAGACATATTCAAAATTGATAAAGTTTTCATATGATCTTGATTGCAATTGCATCATCTGATCGAAGCTGATTTAATTTTCAAGAAAATCGTTATGTACGCTCTGAAGTGAGACATATTTGAAATTGATCAGGTTTTCATAATTATAATTTTTTTTTTTGTGTTTTTTTTTTTTGTTTTAGTTTTGTTGTCTTTCATTTTTATTTTATTTTATCATGATTTTCATCAATATTAAGATTGTTTTTGTTGTTTATTACAGTCCAATTGGTTTATTATGTCAAATTCAAGTGTTATTGATTTGTATTCTTCGATGTGTGAGATTGAAGAAGAAGTTATTGAGAACTCATTTTTTGAACATAGCACTTATTGAATTCTTGATTATCGTGTATTTACATATAATCCGTGAATCCGAATAAATTATTGTCCTATTCATATATGAATAAATGTGTGATAATTGTAATTTCAAATTTATTAGTATTTTCATTTTATTCATATATAAATAAGTACTGTTTTTATTTTAATTTTTTGAATCATATGAATTTCATGTATTCATATATGATAATTTTATTCATTCGTTAATAAACATTGTTTTTTGATTTATTCATACGAATTTCATGTATTCATATATGAATATTTTATTCATATATGATTGTTTTATTAATGCATTAATAGATTGATTTAGATTTTATAATTTTTTATCAGGTGAATCTTCGAGTGTAGCAGATAATTGTAGTAATGTAGTTGATGTGAGACTGAACACACAAACAAGGTTTGATAATAATATTATAAAGAAGAAACATGTTATATGTAATTATGGTGGCAAACAGAAAAACAAATCTTGTGACACAGTGGGTACAAGTGGTGTTAGGTGTAAACAAAATTCAAATTCAAGAGTTATTGGCTGTCAAGCGAAGATTGTATTTGAATCTATGTATGGAACTCCAGATTAGAAAGTTTTTCAGTTTGATGAACTTCACAATCATCCACTTGAGAAGATAAGTGACTTAAAAAAAGCAAGGCAAATGTCATATTCAGAAAAAGAGTTTTTAGTGTGTGCTTCCAAATCAAAAATAGGCCCATATATGGCTCATAAGTTTAGGGCAGTTCTGAGAGGTGGGTATGAGTTTGTAAAGCCCAAAGTAGTTGAGTATAAAAATTTAAGGAGAGATATCAACATGGTTTTAGGTTATAAAGATGCCCAGTTGATAGTAAATACAATGAATGACCGTTGAGCTCACTATCCAAATTACTCATTTGAGTTTAATTGTCAAGATGATGTTTTGGACCCTATGTTTTGGGCTAATGAAATGGAGAATGCATATTATGCTGAATTTGGTAATGTTATCTCATTTGATGTGACTTTCCGAACAAACAAGTAAGTTATTCTATCCAATTTTTTATAGCTTATTCATATATGAATATTTTAACCTTATATTTAGGGTTCAATTTTTAATATTGAAATTATTTAATAATATACTGTAACTCTATTCATATATGAATATTTTTATATTCACTTATGAATACATCAAAAATTAACTTTTATGAACATTTTTTTGTGTTATAGGTATCGAATGGTTTTTGTTCCATTTACTACTATTGACTATCATAAAAAATCAGTTACTGTTGGAGCAGGGTTGCTAAGTAACGAAAGCATTGAGTCATACTCTTGGTTACTTATAATGTTTCTTAAAACTCATGGGAAAGAACCAGCACTAGTTTTAACCGATCAAGATGCGACAATAAAACAAGCTATTGAGAATGTGTTTCCTAATACAAAGCACCGATTTTGTATGTGACATATAATGAAGAAGTTGAAAAACAAGGTATTATTTTAATATATTTCAAATATGTTACATAGTATTAGTTATTCATATATGGATATAGTAATTTTTCAAATATTAGTATATTCATTTATGAATGTTTACTATCATTTTACTTATTAATATTTATTCATTTATGAATAAATATAGAAGTTTATTTTATTTTTGTTTTAATACAGATATCAAATGATTTATTTACGAACACAAACTTTAGAAAAAAATTCTTGAAGCTTGTTTGGGACATGAATATGAAACTTGATGTCTTTGAGGTGAAGTGGGGTTTGCTTATGAAGGGATTCAATCTTAAAGACACAAGATGGTTTAAATACATGTTTACAAAACGTGATTCATGGATACCTGGATATTTTAACGATATTCCAATGTGTGGGTTGATAAAGACTACGTCGTGGTCAAAGAGTATGAATTCATTCTTAAATACGTACTCAGAAAGTGGTCATTTACTTTTGAATTTCATGATGGATTACGACACTACCATTCAAAAGCAAAGGAATACTCAATGAGAGCTTGATAAGGGAAAAAAGAAAGCATCATATAAAATAGACACACCTCGAGAAATAGAACTATAAGCATAAAAAGTTTATATAAGTACATTATTTTTTGAGGTGCAAAAGGAAATATATAAAGCAATTTTTTTTCTGTACATACTCCTATGTTGGTATTGAAGATGAGTGAGAAGTTTATAATGTGCAACAAAACAATAGTAAAATCAAATTTAAAAATGAATCCGAGGTAATTTAATAGTTTTTTTAAGAATAATGTAATGTTTATATATAAATATGGGAATATTCATATATGAATATTTTGATCAATTTAAAAATAGAACATGTTTTATATATGAATTTGATTTCTTATATGAATATTTATTATGTTATTATTCATATATGAATATTTATATTTGATTATTCATATATGAACATGAATTATTATATATGATTAGAATGTAATATTCATATATGAATACTTATATATGATTGTTCATATATGAGTATTGATATATGAATATGAGTATTTATATATGATTTTAAATGTGTAAATTATGTTTCAATTCTTTATTCATTTTTTTATTATGTTTTTGTATCAAGTTGAAATAAAAGTTGAAAAAAAAAAGAAATATGCAGTTGTGAACATTTCAACCGTATGGGTGTTTTATGCGGAAATGCTCTCATAATAATGATGAGATGCGGTGTTAAAGAAATTCCTAATAGGTACATTCTGAAAAGATGGAGAAAGGACGTGATATCAAAAAATTATCGATTTAGTTCTCATCAATCTGATTCAAGGGATCGTGAGAATGTAAAGCTAGTCAATGATTCATATTATAGTTTTGAATCATGTTTGGATATTGTAAGAGTTGACAAAAAGAAATTGCTTTGTTTACTGAGAAACAATAGATGCTGTTGAATGAAGTTGAGAGTGATTATACATCTAGTGGATTAAAAAGCAAGACGGGTAGTGAAGTCGTTTGCAATAGAGGTTCTGGAATCAAGAAAAGAATTCCATGTGAGGTGAAACAACATCTGTTAATTCTAAAAAAGAACATAGAATGTGCTAAGGATGTGGTGAACGAGTTCCTCACAATTTACGTACATGTCCTGTAAGAATTGCAGTTGCGGAGTAAACAAAAGACATCTAGGTTTTTTGTTTTTGTTTTTTTATGTTATTTGGTTCTATTCATTTATGAATATATGCAGATAATAATCATAAACAATAATATTCATGTATGAATAATACAATTGTAACGTCCCCAAAAAAATTGACATAACATTTTGTTTTATTTATAGAAGAAGAATCATCAATTACTTGTTTAAATAAAACTGATACATTATAATCAGAGTATAAGCCACGGAACAAGTCGAACGCAGAACATAAAGTGTGCGTGCCATGTAGTCAACCCGAGCTCTTCTTTTTGAAAACCGAAGTACCGAAAACATAAACTGAAAACCATAAGCACAAAGCTTAGTGAGTTCCACAAGACACCACATACCACACATACATAAATCACATACTGAACCCCCGAGCTCTATTAGGAATCGCCCGGTCTCTAGTCCCACTCGGCCTCGGGCCCCGCCCGACATCGAGCCCCACTCAGATTATAGATCTTTTATTCTCAGACCTCGTTGTCATTGTGCCTCGCCTGGCATGACACATACAAAATATCACATAATCATGCTAACACATAAAATGATCATAAACAGTAGCATATGTTCCAGTCATCGGGCCTCGCCCGTCATCGGGTCCTACCCGATACACACATTACCATATAACCATATAATCACATAGACATATAACCATACTAGCACATGCAATAATCACAAAGACTATAGCACACCATACAGTCATCAGGCCCCACCCGGCATCAGGCCTCTCCCACTAATCGTAAAGGCACATACTAATAACTAACATACGGTATCCTCATCAGGCCCCTCCTGGAAACAGGCTTTTCCCGGTAAGCATATCATCATATACCACCTACAAAAGTCAAAGTCATAGTAAAGGTCAAAAGTCCATGTCGACCCAACATGCTGAGTGCACTAATAAACTCATTGTATTTCTTTATCAACTTCAGATCGAGGAGAAACCAAGCCAACACGCCGAGTTTTCCAACAAAATCGTCGTGTTCGCCTAAAGTCCAACATCTTAATGAATTTAGTTGTTTTCAATGAATCCAAGAGTTCTAAAAATCAGATCTCGACCAAAAATGAAATCTTGAATGGTAAAGTTTCCGACTTTACTCCTAGGGACCACTAAAATGGGTCCAAAACCCAAACCCTAGGCTTAAAAGAGTGAGGGCTTAATCATTAAGCACCTAACCTTCAAAGACAGCACCAAAATGCGGATCTGATCCCGCAAAGTTGGAAGGCCATGTAAAGTTTCCAACTTTACGCTCATGCATGACTAGGAGAAGCTCAAATGCTCAAAAAGGGCCAAATGAAGGACTTATTGAGCACATGAAGCCCTTAAACCCATAAAGTCGGCACCTTTATGCCAAAAGAGTTCATGTAGACTTTAGATCTAAAAGAACAAGCATTTGGGATGTCCTAATCCCTAATATCCACCCAACCATGGCTGAAAGCATACAATCTAACCCACGAAGAGATCTAAGAAACTAACATGCAAGGTGAGAACTTGTGTGACAACCCGGGACTTCTATCTTGTATAATTGGTCACTTATATCAATATTAAACTTGATTTTATCACCATTTATCACCGTTTAAGGGTCTGATAAAGCATTCTAAGCCTCTTACAATCAAAGTTTGGGTTCTAGGTCGAGTAATACCAAGTCATAGTACAATATTCGGGGCATATACTCTCTCGGGAGGAGTGTACGGCCGTACAAATGGGTGTGCGGCCGCACAACCACCCCTCAACCATACACCCACCTCTTTATATATGAGGAGACCCCTTCATTCATTCTTTTCCCCTTTTGGCTGCGCACTACTTTCTCTCTCTAAAATCTTCATCTAAGGACCCTCCAAAGGCTTCAAAAACGTGAGTATTCCATCATCTAGCTTGTTATACTTCTAAGACCTATTGATCTAAGCCTTAATTCATCATGTTCTTCATCCTTTGAAGGTGTATGGCCGCACACCTTCATAAGATGGTCGTACACACCTTAATGGCTCTCCAAAGTGAGAGTTTGGCCTCCGTCTGCTAGTTGGACTTGGTATTAGCCTTAAAGCACCTTAAAATCGACATTTCGGGCATAGATGAAGAGTGTACGGTCGCAAACCCCTCTATACGGCTGCACACCCCTTTGTACGGCCACACACACAACCTCTTGACCGTACACCCACTTTGATGCTCATATTTGGCCTCAAACTCGCAATAACACTAAGTATGGGACCTAGAACACTCATTGGATGCTTGTAGAACCTTGGAAACACCTCAAAAACGCTCCCCATCATGAGTGTACGACCGTACACTCATGGGCCGTACACCCATAGCCGTACACACCCAAAGGGTGGCCGTACACCTCCATTATTCAATCATATATGGTTCCGTCACTTAGTGTAAGCATTTCCAGGTCGTTAGGGTGGTTTCCTGTCATGTTTAATCATGAAATACCCTAATCTAATACATATATGTGTTACCATATGTTAATAGGACCCACTTGCGTATGAAACATCAGTTGACACTCGTCATCCACACCGATCTTACCCTTGAATCCTACGTCAAACTGTGAGTTCATACCCCTACAATTTTGCAAGTTTTCAAGTTTTCAGGCGGGGATTACAAGTAAAAGTACAAGGAAACTTGTGCTCAAAATATATTATTTTGCTTAGGATAATCATATTTTTAGAAGTTTTCTAACATGGAAAAAACGGTTTTTACCAAACGATTAAGAAATCAACTCGTAGAAATAGTTTTCAAAACTTGGATAACGAACTAGTGAATCATGTGGTGAAATATATTATTTTATAAGTGATTCATGCAAATCATAAACAGGATTTTCACTATTATTACTTGTAAATTTGTTAGTCTAAATGTTGGAGACACGTCCTTGGTAACACTCCCCCACCGAAAATGAGAGTGTAGGACTAGCACTTGTAACCAGAATCTCTTGTAGGGAGAGTGTGACTGTTGTGTATAGATCTATACGGGACTGACTATCCCGCACCTGGCTGCTAGCTACAGTGGGAACGTCAGGTCTACGGGTGACAAAGTCATAAAGGACACTAGCCCCGATACGTACCATATCAAGTTAATGTATGGTTATAAAACTCGCAACCTAGATAACAGAGATTTACTTTTGTAGTAATGAATCAAGTGAACTAACCTCAAAGTAATAACTGATTTGATTACTAGAGGGTATCGATAATAACTTCAGGATTTAGTTCACCACATACTTATTAGTTTTTTTTTTATGTAATAAGGCTAATCTACCTCAAGTAACCAGGGTCTTTCAGGGAAACTACGTTAAACGATATAAGTATGGTAGATACTTGTACACTTCATATCAGAGCGGATAATCAACCACCTACTTTTAGGGAAATATAGGATTTTCTCAAGATAACTCAGTCTTTCATAAACAAAATTTTTTTACATGTAACTAATGAATATTCATATTCATTCCACGACTCCTTGGATTGTACATATCTTGTATGAATCGGGAAGTCATGGAAGGAATGGACTTTCAAACATGCTTTTCATGAGAAAATATGGGATTTTCTTGAGATACACTTTTAACTGATATCAACAAGAACATACCTCACATACTGGTAGTAGCCAGGGTTTTCAAAAACTGAACGTACTTTATTTACTGGTGGTAACCAGGGTTTCGATACAAACGATATTTTCATATAATGAAAGGAAATCTTTTGTACAAATTCAGTGACTAGTTTTCAATACAAAAACATGCTTATGAACTCACCAGCTTTAAACTGATACCCTTTCAAAACTTACTTGTATTCTCAGGGCTTTAGTAGACAGGTACTCCCGACAATTTTTGAGAAGATGGAGCAATTTGGAGACTCGTCTTTTAACTTTTTTCTATTTATGTGTATATAAACTATGTTTCCAAACTGATGTAAATATTCATATTATAATGTAATGGTTGTGTTTACTTTGATTGCTATGATATGATTGTTGTGATACTACGCATGACGTCACCGGCCCCCGGACGTTTCTGCTGTCTGTTATGACGGTTCGGGGGTGTGACAACTTGATACCTCAAAAACTTGGCAAATAAGATGGTGGTTATGGATCTAAGACCTCTTATTCAAGCCAAGCAACTCCTAGTTTCTTTAGCTTCTTCAAAATGCACCAAAAATGAACACCCAACGTTCTTCACAAGCTTACACACTCAACAATGGAAGATGATACTCAATTTTAGGGTTTCTGGATAGAGGAGGTTGGTAAGAAGGCCAACCAAGGGACTTAAGGCCTTTAAATAGGGTACAACACCCTAAAAATTAGGGTTTCCTTCCCAGCTTCCAACACACCGAGTTGAGGCACCTCAACTTGTTGTGTTGCTTCTTTAAACCCCATGACCAAATACATCTTGATACGCCGTGTTGAGGCTCCAACACGCCGAGTTCCAAAAAAAGAAAACTTAAGCAACTTGGAATCAACTTCATACCGGATCTCAAGCGTTACAATTATCCCCCTCTTAAATTAGATTCCGTCCTCGAAATCATTCCTTACCAAACCCATGCATGCCAGACAGTCTGAACGACACAACCACAATTCCGATCATACAACGGCCTTCCCAAGGTTACCAAACCCAACTCGAGCAGAACTCCCAATACTCGAAGAGGACTAATTTATACTCCATGCAGACAATCAGCCCTATCTTACCTGAAGCCTGAAATCTTGAATTCTCAAATTGGTTTGGCTCCATGACAAACCGCTCATACGGAATCATTCACCATAAACAGTTGCAGAGCCTTATACTTGACAGGAGGCTCAAATAAGCCTTCGAATAGAATATTCATCCCTGCAACGGTTAGACTCAGACGAGAGCTGCGCAACAGGGTCAAATCATTTACTCTAAGATTATTTAATCTAAACTGCAAGTGATAAAACCTGTTCACAAGCATTTCACACACTATTTAAATGATGTTAAAAAACACTTAACAACCCATCTAAAACTTGTTCACAAACTTGTTTAACAAAACCATCTTGCATGTCCTCCAAAAGCATTCAACTTCATCACAAATTGTTCTCCTATACCATCACACTTCATAAAAAAACAATCATGAATATTCTTTTAACCTTTTTTGAAATCTTTGCATAACCTTTTATGCATGAGCGGTATGCACTGTGAATTCCAAATTTTGATATTTTTGGAAAGATCCAACACCTTAGCCTTCAACATGTTAATTTCTGACGTTAACATTTGGTGCACATACTTTTGCAAAGACTCCACAATCAACTTTTTTTTAATTGTTCTCCATGGAATTTCAAGTCGTTGGGGTATAATAGTTTCTTTTGATATAACATTGGCTTTTGGATGGTTTATTTCTGTGACAACCATCAAAATTTGAGACAGTTCTAGATTTGAATAAACTTAATTGCACATATAGGCATGACACATACTAGACTTTGTAACTACGAGCTATGTTATAACCTACTAGAAACTTAGAAACAAGTAGAATCGAAGGATAGTGTACTTAGATTTCACATTGCTATGTGAATTCTACAACTACTTAACTGTAATGACTATCCATATTCGAGTCTTTCCTCGAATTAAACATCTTTGCATGAATCATGTAGACACATAATACACTTGACCTAGAAGTATAAATTAGGTCAGAGTCTCATAGAAACTTAAGTCAAAGTTGAAAACTAGGACTAGTATACTTGATTCCTCAATTTCACTTCAATCTCGGAATCACTACATAGAATGCCAATAAATCGATAAAAATTAATTACAAACATTATTTCTAACTTGATGAAGAGTTATGAAACACTAAAATACTTTGAAGTCTCAAAATTCAATTAATTTTGATATCCAAAGATTTACAAAATTCCTTAAAACCCTAAAAGTTATAAAAACTTAAAATTTTGAAGTTTTATATTAAAATCCCATAAATTTTTTTATAAACACTAAAATATCAAAATAATATATTTAAAATGTGGAAATATAATCAAGGAAATTAATTTAATTCATTAACATTAACCTTACATTTATAAGCTACAAATCCAAGAGTTATGAACAAAATTTATATAAAATACACATTTTAAATAAATTGAAAGAAATTTTATAAAAATTACGAAATTAATAAAAAAAAAGAAAATCAAATATCCTCTTGTTGGATTAGTGTCTAAGTCCATAACTATTTTGGTATGTACTTGACCCGATGGTGCATGGTCCTTTTGGGTTGCCTTCACCAAAACAACTTGATAGGATGAATTATGGAGATAAAGGATTAAATATGATTTATTAATATATTATGAGAATAATATATTAAAGGAGAAATCATATTGTTTAATTAATATTAGTCAATAATTAATTGGTAATTAATTATTGACTAAAAGAGATTAATTAAACTTAACGGACTTGAATTGTAATTATAAGATAATTGCAATGTGGGCCATGGATTGCCTTATATTAAGGAGTGGACGAATTCTATGGGGAAGCCCATAAGGAAATCGTCCAAGGCCCTAATTAAAGGAGTCCATGGGTTGCTTAGGGCTTAAGCATCCAAATTAGGGTTTCCTTGTTAGACAACCCTAATAACCTCACTATATATATGACCCTTATGACCCAAAAACGTGGTGAAGCTTTATTCTAGGGTTAGAACACGTTTTGGGCAGCCTCCATCCTCTCTCCTCTTCATCCTCTTGCTTATGGTGTTTGTGAACCATTAGAGGAGTGACAATTATGACTCTAAGCTTTCTAAAGTCAATACAAGGAGATTTGGGATTGTTATTGCTACATAACAATCAAGGTAACATCTTAAACCTATTCTCATATTAATATGATTACTTGTATTCTAGAATTAGGGTTTATAGTCTTCGATAACTTGCATGTACAATAGAGAAACCTAGATCCAAGCATTAGGGTTTGTATGAGCACATAGGATGTCTTATGACCAAAACCCATCAGTGGCATCAGAGCCTAGACTGGTTTCTATTGTATTGATGCAATGTATGATTGAAAAATTCGATTTTTGTGGTTCTGGAGGCTGGACTCGCCGAGTCCATGCTGACTCGGCGAGTCTACTCGTCAGAAGGAGGGAAAATCGGGATTTCTTGCTGTTTTTGCTTAAGGATAGTTGCCTTATCATATTAGATCAATATAAATCCGATTTTATGATATATTTGACTATTTTCTTAATCTAATTGAATATATTTATCAATTAATAAAATATTTGTTTCCTTATGTGATAATTGATTAATTATTTTGATTAAATTGGTAAATTGTTTTGCAAGAAATCATTAAATAAATCAAATATGGATAATTATGTGATTAAATGTTAATTTAGATTATTTGTTATTTGATCCTTGTGCTTTGAAAAGTTTCATATTTTCCCTTTCAGGTTTTATAGTTTAAATTTGAACCCAAAAAATTTTGTTGTTTTGAAATTTTAATAGTTGAAACCCTAATGTTTTGAAAAAGGTTTCAAAACTTTCCCTCAAGTTTTGGAATTTAAATTTTGATTAATAGTTTAATCTTGATGTATATTTAAATTCTAGACCCTAATGTTTTGAAATGTTTCAAAACTTGCCCTCAAGTTTTGGAATTTAAAAGTTGATTAAAAGTTTAATTAGGAATGTTAAATTCTAAAACCCTAGTAATGTTTTTGAAAAGTTCAAATCACTCCCTTATGGTTTTATTAATTAATTAAGGTGTATAATTAAAAGAGGTTTAATAAATCCATAAAAGTTTAGGTTAACAATTTAATTGAATTAAAAGTGTAATTGTTAAATTAAACCACCTAGTATTTTAAAAGGGTAAAATACACCCTATACTATATATATATATAACATTAAAAGTCTAATATAATATATATGTTTGAGTAAAAGTCAGTCTTACCGTTAGTAGGCCTCATTCACGAAGCTGGTCTATAAGGGGTGTTTAAGGAAATTGCCTATAAAATGGCGATTGAATGTGTATCCACTCTTACCCACCGCACTCTTGACTAGTGGAGGGTCGTTAGCCGAACGGGTAGGATAGGACGAAACCTTCCATTATAAGTATAATGAATTATTAAAGTAACTAAATGTTTTCTTAAAATTCCCAATCTTAGTTACTTAGGCAAAGTGAATTGATGCAATTCCATGAAATTACACTTTGTGCCCTTGCGAAGACGTTAGTGGAGCGTGTGTGGTTTACCGGCACACTAAATGGTTCTAAGCAAAGGTAGCAAAGGGTGACTCAATGTTTGTCATAGTTCGGTGGAGCGTGTGTGGTTTACCGGCACATCGAATAGGTGACTGTAACATGTGAGGGCACCATGTAAGTTTGCATGGTTATTCACACCCGCTTTGTGATCCTCGGCATCCCAGTCACAAACAAGAGGGGCATATCAAGATTTAAACATGCCATTGAAATGTTCGATGAATCTCAAAGGATCTAGGAGTTTTCATAGATTTAAAACTTAAATTTATTTTTGTTTTTCATGGTGGAAATTAGTGAATCGTCATTCACTTACCTTTAAATGTTTTGCAATTTGGGTTACGGCATCCCTCTCCCGAGTTGTAGAATATTGTGTTGGGTCCTAGCCTTAGTATCTCATTTGGGTGATTTACTAAGGACTCAATCAATCAACCTACTTGAATTTGTTTTCTCCCGTTTTATAGATGTCAAAGTTCGACAACTATGGTCTTCCTAAATCCCGTGGAACAAGCATTCCACATGAAGATGGTATTCCACGATTCGATCGTGGAACAAGAAATCATGCTTCACTTCCTCCACCTCCTCCAATTATTCTCCCTAACCCACAAGTTCAAAGGCTTGAAAAGTTCAAGGTCACTCAAGCCCTTTTGGCAAGTAAACATAAAGAAGGAAAGTCGGTGTGTGCACACGTCCTAGGGATGAAGTCACACATTGATAGGTTAAGAATGTTGGGATCCGTTGTCTGTGAGGAAATGGCTGTTGATTGGGTTCTTCAGTCACTTCCTAACTCATATAGTGAGTTCGTAAGAGAGTACTATATGATGAGCCGCGACGTGACCCTTATAGATCTCACCTATATGCTTATTGCTGTTGAATTAGCAATGGTTTGGCGCAATAGAAAAGCAAAGTTGATTGGTGAATCTGCCTTCAAGATCTCTATGGATATAGACGATAGCAACTAAAGACATGCTATGACGAAAAGTTTGATCATAAGAGAAAGGCAATGTCTAAAGTAGTTCCATGTCATGTTCCAAAAGAGTCAATTTGCTTTTATTGCCAAGAGAAAGGGCATTGGAGATGAAGCTTCCCCATTTACCTAAGAGATCTAAGAGATGGGAGAGTCGAAACGTATGGCTCTAATATAGGTATAATCCATTAACTAACTCTTTTAAGCTTCTATTCTAGATTCTTAATACATAATGTGATAAGATTACAATTGATGTTTTGTAGGATCAAAGAAAAGAAAGGAAGCTCAGGGAAGAAGTGAGCAGAATCTAACCGTGAAGGAATGTATTTCGATCGCATTTCTAGAAGATTAGATTCTTGAGCTACTACTTAGAGTTAGAATAAGATTGCTAAGAAAGATGTATTAGCATAGTTTTTCATTGAATTGCATTGTAAGGACAAATTTGTTCCGCAATAAAATAAATTTTGATTTTATATTATTTATTTATCCTTGCAATGGCGTATATGAAAAATTGATGTTTGAATGTTTCTATTATTAGCAATAATGGATTTGGTTCTTATTATGTTATTTATGGAAAGTCGAGAGTTTACCAAATAGGGAGAGTTTCTCATCACCCAAGTTTCAACTGGACAGAAACTTGGAATCATGCAACTTGGTTGCACGATGAATGAGAAATTTCATATTTGGAAATTAGACTAATGCATTGACAAAGTGTCAAGTGAAGGACTAGGAGATCGAGCACACAAAGTTGCATGTTAATCAAGTCCACCATAAGAGTAACAATGATATTCGTCATGATTTACTAAAGGTTTAGTAAATATGATTATACTTACAAGATTAAGTGTAATTCAGAATTGATTGAAAAAAAAGTTTTAAATCCATAGCAGAACGAATAAGAAGAATCAAGTAGGCAGAAAGATAAAAGTTTCTCCATTCTAAGAAGAAGGGAGAGTAGCTTCTATGCTTTATGATAGGTCTTAATGATTAAGAACCACATCTCAATTGATCCTCTAAGTAAGTCTTAGTACAATTGTATGTTTATGAAGAGGAATCAAGGATTGAAGAAATGGTTAAATCAAGAATTCAATCATACTTCGTTCCAAAAAACAAGTCTTAGAGTTAAGATTGTGAAATTGAGTGATAAGTATTAAGAAGGTTTATAACATTCATCAAATGTGGAAATTTTTGATGTCTTGAATAAGACAAAGACCAACTAGGACCAATTTATGAAGTGTTTTGATAAAAGCTACACTAACTATTGAATATTTGGTTGTCAAAAAATGTTCATTTACAAAAGAATCTTATATGTCAAGGAGTCAGTGGGAGCCTTAATTGTCTTGAAAGGTTTCAAGAACAAATCAAATAAAGCTTATCGATAATCACTAGCACACAAGTTGAGGTTTACAATCTATCGTGTTGACATTATTTTGTTTCTGTGCCGTTCCAATTGAGTTAATTATGCACGTGATTTCTATGAGTTCTCATTTAAATGCATAAAAGGCAAGGACCTTGATCAATGGAAAGTACATTGATAGGAAAGGGTGAGCTGCTTAACTACTTGGAAGACGTGGTGGGCATCTGTGCTACCATAAGGCAAGAAATCGAGATTAAGAAAGTTCGATCCATATGAGTTTGAATTTGTCGTAAACTTTGGTTTTGACAAATTCACATGGATAGGAACAAATACACCATTTAAATCTAAGTTTCATAAGATTTCCTCCTTCATGAAAATGATTGTGAGGAAATGCTTTCACTAAGAAAGATTTTAAGAAGATAGTGATTGTAAAATTGCATTCTCAAATTCGATTATGGTTACGGTATCCCTTTCCATAATTTTGAATTGTGAGGTTTGGCAATTGTTTACACACACATATGAACTATCTATGACAAAGGTGTATAAGTTCAATAAGCCTTGATAAAAGATTATCAAAGCACTAAGTATTAGAAACATGAACTTAAGAAATTCAATAAGCATTGTTTTTCTAAAAGTTAAGTTGTTTCTGAATACATGTCAAAGCTAGTAGGAGCATAAGTGTTATGTCTAATAATCATCATGATAGTGGGAGCATAAATGTTATGATTGTATGATTATTAAGGCACGTATTGCAAGTTGGCAATATTAATTATAGAAAACAAGAGTTATACCTTGCAAAGTCGTAAGGGTTGTAAAGTTGTTTTGCTATAATTAAGGGAGAGAATATTATGCTTCATTTCAAATCTAAAGGATTAGGTTGAGAAATGTTAATAAATTTAGTCAAGGGTACATAGTGTGTTTTTAAAATTTCGATTATGATTACGACATTCCTTTTCACAATTCGAATTTTGAGAACATAGCAAATAAAACATTATGCGTCATGTCCCATACGCTTCGGGTATAGGATCAATTGCAAATGCTTTAATGTTTGACCATTCTAAAATTTTCAAAATGTCTAGCGCAATTAGAGGGAAAAAGGACTAGAATCGGTTTTGACTAAAATAATTAAACAACTATCAAAGGACAATCCAAAGTTAGCCGAGGATTAGTCGCTTGTGAGTAGTTGGAAGTATAGTATTGGAAAATATGGAAATGTTTCCATATTGGATGGATCATATCGACATTATTATGAGTAGATGAGATTCTATTAAGAATGAGTTGTCATATGGAAAATATGGAAACGTCTCCATATTGGGAATTGAATATTGAAAATCTATGTCTAGATTAGAAACTTTTATGCAAAAGGATGTTCAAAGGAATGTACTTTGAGTGAGAGACATCATATCTAAGGAATTGTATTGTAACAATCTACGATAGAGGACTTTGTAATATCATTGGCAATAGTCTTTATGACTTTGGTACAGTGAATTTACGAAAGGTTTGAGGCCATATGGGATTAGTATTATTCTTGTGTTTCACATTTGCATGTTTTGGCTTCCAGAATAATTGAATTTATTAAGAATAATCGAATTATTCGAACGGGCCACATTCGTTCATATGTTGGAAGTAGATATGAATGAAGACTGTCATGAATTGGTGTGTGGAATGTCTAAAAGAGTATTAGACATAAGCAAATGTTTGCTGCAACGTTCATGAGTGCTTATGAATATGAATTGAGCATTGGATTAAACCCACGCTCACTTGGATCACTCCATGAAATTGTATCACGAGTGATTGGTGAGACGATAACATCTTATATTCTTGAAACCGAGATGTGTGAGTTGTATCTTGCAAATCGGGTGCACATTGATAATATGTAAACGCACTAGTAACTTGGTGTTATAAAACATATTGTTGTGTGTGATTTGGTGCGTGAGTGCAAGCGAGCATTGTATCAAAGTTTATCCATTCCTTTTATCCAAAGAAGGATAAAAGCGATATCTTTGGGCCCTTCGATGATTTAGTGATGACAAACGTAAATGCTCGGCCGGGCTAGGGCTAATTTGATTTGTTCAATTAGTCAGTCGTCATAAATCGGGAATCGAGATATCGTACAAAGATAATGATTTGAAATCATATCTCATATGATATCTAGAATGGAGGAATATATGATCCCTTATCTAAGGACACGCGTATCTAATAACATCAGAGTTGGCAGCGGCTTTGGAAAGCTACGATTGCAGATCAAGATCTGAAGTCATACGCATAATAGTTATTAGACTTATCCAAGTGGGAGACTGTTGGCTTAGTGTCTAAGTCCATAACTATTTTGGTATGTACTTGACCCGATGGTGCATGGTCCTTTTGGGTTGCCTTCACCAAAGCAACTTGATAGGATGAATTATGGAGATAAAGGATTAAATATGATTTATTAATATATTATGAGAATAATATATTAAAGGAGAAATCATATTGTTTAATTAATATTAGTCAATAATTAATTGGTAATTAGTTTTGTGACTAAAAGAGATTAATTAAACTTAAGGGACTGGAATTGTAATTATAAGATAATTGCAATGTGGGCCATGGATTGCCTTATATTAAGGAGTGGACGAATTCTATGGGGAATCCCATAAGGAAATCGTCCAAGGCCCTAATTAAAGGAGTCCATGGGTTGCTTATGGCTTAAGCATCCAAATTAGGGTTTCCTTGTTAGACAACCCTAATAGCCTCACTATATATATGACCCTTATGACCCAAAAACGTGGTGAAGCTTTATTCTAGGGTTAGAACACGTTTTGGGCAGCCTCCATCCTCTCTCCTCTTCATCCTCTTGCTTATGGTGTTTGTGAACCATTAGAGGAGTGACAATTGTGACTCTAAGCTTTCTAAAGTCAATACAAGGAGATTTGGGATTGTTATTGCTACATAACAATCAAGGTAACATCTTAAACCTATTCTCATGTTAATATGATTACTTGAATGTTAGAATTAGGGTTTATAGTTTTGGATAACTTGCATGTACAATAGAGAAACCTAGATCCAAGCATTAGGGTTTGTATGAGCACATAGGATGTCTTATGATCAAAACCCATCACCTCTATCCTCTTCAAAGTTTGGAATGCCTCTCTCCCCCTTCATTTATCCTTCCAAATTCAATCATTTTCAATTCCCATTCACTCCACCTTTCTCTTTCTCTCTCTATAAACTTCTCTCTCCCTTCTCTCTAAAGCTAACAAACATAGAAGCCAAATATGTGGGAGAGATTTAACCAGTCAATTCTTCATGAGTTCGTAAGCATCTCTGTATTTTGGTGGAGTATAAGCCCAAAGAGATGACAAATGAGATGAGATATCCAGAGATTTTCTCTATTTTCTTCTCTCTAAAACCCCTACTCTTTACCTACAACAATTAGCTCCAAAACCCATGAAATTTCCAGAAAATATCCCTCATTTTACTCAAGAATATTCATCATTTGAAGTTGATCTTCAAGGTAAAATCAATTTCCTTACATTGTGTTCACTTTTCTTTCAATAATATCAAGTTTTCTTGCATTTTTCTTCTCTATAAACACTTTTCTTTGAGATTATTCACATGCATTTTCATGCATGCCGAATTTGATGATGATGGTGGTAGGATTTCACCCAAAACAACATGCATGTTGTTAGAAGGTGAAATCCAATGATCAAAACCTAAATCAAAGCCATCAATTGAGTTTTACAAGCTTTAAAGATTCAAAACCACGTGCATTCAAGTTTTTCAGAAACATCATTTTAAACAAAAATAAGTTCATTCATGGTCTTCAAATCATAATGCATGTGATGAACATCAACCTTAAAGGCTTGATTATCAAAGTACATTATTAAGAATGCTTATAAATGATTTATTCATAAATAAATATCTAAAACTTCTTTTCTGATCAAATCCGATTTTCCCAGAATCCAAACAACAAAATTAGATGATCTGGAAATTTTCAGAAAATAAATCGTTTCTCTCGATTTATTGTAATTTTTGCAAGAAACTAGAGCAATAATTCATATCAAATACTTTTGATGGTTAATAAATTTTGGTAAAATTCGGGTATCACCTATACACTGAGAAAAGACTTTTCATGAATTTGTATGCATTTATAAACTTTTTCCTGTCGATTTTGAATTTATTTGTTTTGAAGAGAAATGAATAGAAAAATAAAGTTATGAATGTTCAAATCCATATTTCATAATTTTTGAATCTTCTAGACATCATAAAGACTCCATGAAAATAATTTCCATATTTTTCGAAGACAATTTCTTATTTTTCCCGATGTTTAAGGGTTAAATTGCTTAAAAACAGCTACAATTATCAAAAAATTACAAAACTTCATCAAAATATCTTATATTACATATATATATATATATATATATATATATATATATATAAAATAAATAAAAGGTTTAGCGAATTTTACCTACTGTTTAATAATTTTTCACGAATTAATGCTTATTTAAATTAATAAAACAAAGAAAAATAGTTAAATTATTTGAAAACTAGCTTTGATATTTTTGCCAGCTTATATATGTTAAATAACATTGGAACAAAATTTTTTGAGAGTTTTATAAACAAATTCCTATTTATTTTGATTTTTTCTATAATAAATACCCAAAAAATCACAAAATCGGGTTAAACTGTTTGAAAATCAATTTGAGTATTTTTCCCAGTTTATATACCTTATATAACAGTTTTACAAAAAGATTGGTAAGTTTTATTAAATGTTTGTTATTTTTCACGATTTTATGATGTTTTCAAGGAATTAAATGGTGGGAAAATGGTTAAACATATTTAAAAATTATAAAAAATTACAAGAGGGTTCTACATTATAGTTAGAACTGAAATGTAAAGTTTGGAAATTTTTGAACTGATTTGATTTAGTTTTGGATTTTTAGTTCGTAAAGCCCTTCCAAAAGTGCTAAAATGCATTTCAAACAATAACACAAAATGGGATTTGTGTGACATCCCCAAAATCACGGCCAGAAAAGACCGGTTTGTTTATGCTTTGTTTAAAAATCAGAGTAACATTTTAAATAAAAGTGTTGCGGAATTTGTCCCAAAACAATAATATGATAAAGATTTATCAAAAGCATTTCCATAGAAATGTATTTCATTAAAAGACTTGGGATGTCATGTTCGTACAGATCAAAAGCATAAACAGTACAATACAAGCCTTACTACATTATTTCATATCTACAGGCCTATATCCGTAATCCCTCGTCCAAACATCATATATATGCTCAAGCGCCACTACCTGTAATACATAAAACTGAGTGGGTCAGGCTTGGGAGCCTGGTGAGCACATAGGGTTTTCAACCCACAAATAAATAGTTTATTAATTTCATCAATCAACAATAACCCGATTATCCGTTCCCGTTATCCTCACTTTACGTCCCTAAACACCTATCATAAGGGACCTAGCCTAAGGATCATCATCGGGACGGACACTACTACTAAGGGGATTCCTCAGCAATAAATGTCCTAATAGGCAACCATGTGGGGGATGGAGTACATCTGGTGAGCACACAGTTCAAATAAACACACAGTTCAAATAAACACCTACAGGTTGCGAGCCTGCTAGTGTTCCACTGGACTGTCTAGAATAGTCCGTGGTCGTCATCTATACTCCGCTAGATGACTGGATCATCAATAACATCTATAACGAGGCCTCTCATTATTTTATTTTGTCACACAGCAACTATTACATCTACCCATGTTTTACCCAACACATTTTGTAGATATAAAATACATATACAGTTTAAATCTTTGAAAACATGTATAAAACGTTCATCCAGCATAGATAGCAAGTATTCAGATAATATGCACAAATAGCACGTAATTTATATTAAATACTTCATATCTATGTATAAGTTGAAAGTAAATATGCACTCACCTGAAAAGGTGGTGATTCCGAACTCAGACAGCGCTTCGCTTCTTAAAAAGAATTTTCTTCGACGAAACCTAGTATTATTACCACTAGAGTTTAGTTTATTATTCGTCGAGACTAATTAATAGTCTAGCTATTATTATTATTATTATTATATAAGCGTCAAAAAAATACTTATATAACCCATAATAATAGCCCAAGTATTTATTATAAGTTCCTAATAACGTTACTATAATTAAATAAAAGCTATATTAAAAATAGCGTAGGCGTAGCTCACTTACAGCGGGTTTTATAGAAAACCGGGCTTTGCTTGGAGCAGCGTTCCCGAGCCGAAAAGCTCTTCTTCTCGGAGCCTTCGAGCACTCCGGGGCTTCCGCCTCGTGCTAGGGAGGTTCCCTAGGCTTTTCGGGGGATTTCGGGGCTAGAGAGAGGTTCTAGAGAGAGAGAGAGAGAGTAAAGAGAAGAAAGAATGGAAAAGGTGTGAAGAAAATGAGGGTGGGAGAGGTGGTATTTATAGGGTGAAATGTGGCTGAACTTGGTGCCACATGTCACCATCTGGTGGCAAGCCTTGGGGAGAAAGCAATGGCCAAGATTGTGCCACATCACCCATTTTCGCACAACACACTTCCGACTTCTAAAATCCGTAACTTTCACATACGACCTCCGTTTTTGACGTTCTTTATATCCACGCGTAGGTAATAATAAGATCTACAACTTTCATTTTGACACCGTCAGCCAATTCTCGATCGATCTTAAATTTAACAGTACAAGGAGATTATACTGTTAAACGTCTGCGTAAAATTAATAACTTCTACATACGGACTCTGTTTTTGTCTGTCTTTTTACCGTTGATTTCCTATTAATGAGATCTTCAACTCTCATTTACGTTGCGTAAGCCAAAAACCGCTCGAACTAAAATTCGAGTTTCAGGCTGTGCACTGCTAAGCCGAATCTTAGAAAAATCATAACTTCTTCATACGAAGTCAGATTTGGGCGTTCTTTTTATCGATGTTCTTAGTTTAACATATTCTACGACTTTTGTTTAGATTGATAAGGCTAAAAAGTCTTCTATCGTAAATTCACTATTTACGTCTCCCGGTGTCGTGCCGGTTTTGCCGTAAAACTTCGGCGGGCCATAACTTCTTCGTTATAGCTCGGATTTCGGCATTCTTTATATGTACGGAAACCTTGAGACGTATTCTACAACTTTATGTAGAGATATCAGGATTATCTCACACTTTAATTTTGACGCTCATTTTTATTCTTTATTAATTATACATTTATAATTAAATAATAAACACATAAACACACATAATTCACATAATACTCAAATATTTTATATTTATTACTTCAAAAAGAGTTACAATAGTTGACCTAGACTATTACATTGACAAAAATGCTTAGCCCTGAAAACCCGGGCGTTACAATTCTCTCCCCCTTAGGATGATTCCGTCCCGGAATCATGCATCAACAAACAGATGTGGATAGCGACTCATCATGTCATCCTCTGTTTCCCAAGTGAGATTCGGCCCATTCGAATGTTTCCATCGGACTAGCACCAAGTTGACCATCTTGCGTCGTAGCTTCTTAGTCTTACGGTGAATAATTGCCTCAGGCTCTTCGATCAGCCTTTTATTCTCATCCATCCTTAATTCCGAGATTGGAATTATGTCGGGAACATCTCCCATGAATTTCCTCAAATAACACACATGGAAGGTGTTATGAATACCATTGAGTTCTTCGGGCAATTCCAGCTTGTAAGCTTGGTTCCTAATCTTCTGAAGAACTTTGAACGGTCCAATAAACCTTGGACTCAACTTTCCTCGTTTCCCAAATCGTATAAGTCCCTTCCACGGTGAGACTTTAAGTAAAACGGAATCCCCAACTTCGAAGGTTATCGGTCGTCTTTTCTTGTCAGCATAGCTCTTCTGACGATCCTGAGCTGCTAACATTCTTTCCCTAATCACCTTCAATTTCTCAGCAGTCTCATGGAATATCTCGGGGCCCATAAACTGCTTCTCTCCGGCTTCAAGCCAACAAGACGGCGTACGACACTTCTGTCCATACAAAGCCTGATAAGGTGCCATCTTGATGCTCGAGTGAAAACTATTGTTGTAGGAAAATTCTACTAGAGGTAAGTGCTCGTCCCAATTCCCTTGGAATTCGAGGGTACATGCTCTCAGCATGTCTTCCAACGTCTGAATCGTTCTTTCACTCTGACCATCAGTTTGCGGATGGTAAGCAGTACTCAAACACAACTTTGTACCCAACTCCTCTTGTAGACTCCTCCAAAACCTTGACGTGAAACGACTATCACGATCTGACACAATCGTAAGAGGGACACCGTGAAGTCTTACAATTTCCTTCACGTAAGCGTTTGCGAGCTTATCCATAGACCACTTCTCGTTGGCAGCTATGAAGTGTGCACTCTTGGTGAAACGATCCACGACTACCCAAATCATGTCGTGTCCGTTCTTCGTTCTGGGCAGTTTAGTCACAAAATCCATGGTGATGTCTTCCCATTTACCCATGGGTACAGGTAAAGGTTCTAAACTCCCATACGGTTTCTGATGTTGTGCCTTAACCCTCGCGCATGTTACGCACTCGGCCACATACTTCGCAACATCGAGCTTCATCGTCGGCCACCAGTAGTAGGGTTTTAGGTCCCTATACATTTCAGTGCTACCGGGATGAATCGAGTACATGGTCTTGTGTGCTTCTTCCATTAGAAGATCTCTTATTCCTCCCATCTTAGGTACCCAGATTCGATCTTGGAATACCTTCAGTCCTCGACTGTTTGTACCGAACACTAACGTTTTTCCCAAACGTTCTTCCTTTCGGTCATTCTTTTCTAAGGCTTCTTCTTGAGCTTTCCTGATACTTTCCACAATCGTCGAGACGACTTCAATTCTTAACGCTCTTGGCCTTTTTCTTTCAAGATTGACTTTCCGACTGAGAGCATCAGCAACAATATTTGCTTTACCTGGGTGGTAAAGTATCTCACAGTCGTAGTCCTTGAGAAGCTCTAGCCAGCGTCGTTGCCTCATGTTCAACTCCTTCTGATTAAAGAGATACTGGAGACTCTTATGATCAGTGAAGAGCTTACACTTCGTGCCATAGAGGTAATGCCTCTATATCTTTAAGGCAAATACTACCGCTGCCAACTCCAGATCATGAGTGGGGTAGTTCTTTTCGTGCTCTTTCAATTGTCGAGATGCGTATGCTATCACCTTTTCTCTTTGGGTCAGAACACAACCCAACCCGACTCCAGATGCATCACTATAAACCGCGAAATCTTCAACTCCATCGGGTAGAGAAAGTATCGGTGCTTCACATAACTTCTTCTTTAGCTTCTCGAACGCCTCATCGTGTTTCTCACTCCATGTATACGTAGCTCCTTTATGGGTCAAAGCTGTTAATGGAGCAGCTATCGAAGAAAAGCCTTGGATAAATCGTCGGTAATATCCGGCTAATCCTAGAAAGCTTCGAACCTCCGTGGGACTCTTCGGACGTTCCCACTTCATTACAGCCTCGATCTTGGCGGAGTCAACCATTATTCCTTCTTGGTTAACAACATGACCCAAGAATTGGACTTCCCGTATCCAGAAGTCGCATTTGGAGAACTTCGCAAAAAGCTTCTCCTTCTTTAACACCTCCAACACTTCTCGTAGATGCTTGCCATGCTCCTCCTGGCTTTTCGAGTAAATAAGAATGTCGTCGATGAACACTATCACAGATTTATCGAGGAATGGTTTATAGACCCTATTCATCAAATCCATGAATGCTGCGGGAGCATTGGTTAGTCCGAATGACATAACCAAGAACTCGTAGTGTCCATATCTTGTTCTGAATGCAGTCTTCTCAATATCCTGCTCTCTCACCTTCAGCTGATGATATCCTGACCTAAGATCGATCTTTGAGAAGTAGCTCGAACCTTGCAGCTGATCGAATAGGTCATCAATCCTCGGCAATGGATACTTGTTCTTCACCGTTGCCTTATTCAGCTCTCGGTAGTCTATGCACATCCTCATGCTTCCGTCCTTCTTCTTCACGAATAACACCGCAGCTCCCCAGGGTGATGAACTAGGTCGAATGAATCCGCTGTCCAACAACTCCTGAAGTTGTGTCATGAGCTCCTTCATCTCCGTCGGTGCTAATCGGTAAGGTGGCTTTGCTATCGGTGTTGTTCCTGGTAACAAGTCTATACGAAACTCCACTTGTCTATCAGGTGGTAATCCGGGAAGATCTTCGGGAAAGACTTCCGGATAATCGCACACAACCGGTATATTCTGCACCTCTTTCTTTTCTTTCTTAGCATCGATTACGAATGCCAAGTATGATGCACATCCTTTGGACAAACATTTCCTGGCTTTCATCAGGGAGATGATTCCAGAAGTTACTCTGCGTTTGTCCCCGTACACCATAAATGATTCCTTTCCGGGTGGGTTTATCCTAACTATCTTCTTTTGGCATAATATCTCGGCATCGTTGGCGCTAAGCCAATCCATACCCAAAACGATGTCGAAACCGTTTAACTCTATGGGTAATAGTTCCTCATGGAATTCGTTTCCGTTTAGGTCAATGACGATGTTCCTAATACGATTACTAACAGGTACGAGTTTGCCACTGGCAACTTCTACAATCAGAGCATTATCTAGTTTTTCTACAGGCAATGCTAATCTTCCACCAAATTTATGCGACACAAAGGAGTAATTGGCTCCGGAATCAAATAGTATATTTGCAGGCAAACCATTTACAAGAAAGGTACCTGAAGCGACGTCTGCTGCCTCCTTCGCAGCCTCGAGCGTCATCTGAAAGGCTCTCGCCTTTGGCTTTGGTGGTATGTTGGGCCTTCCCGCATCTTTCTTCCTTGGGCAATCCTTAGCAATATGCCCTTCTTCACGACACTCGTAGCACACCTTCTTGTTGGTGGTGCACTCATTGGCATAGTGCCCTGTTTTCCCACACTTGAAGCAGGTTACTTCATCGCCACATTTTCCCGAGTGCTTCTTCTTGCACTTCTCGCACCATTTAAATTCGTTTCCTCCCCCGAATTTTTTTGAACCGAACTTGCTCTTCTTTTTGTTGGGTTTAGCAGACCCTTCAAATTTCCTCTTCTCGCCAACCTCGATTTTGCTGGCAGCTCTTCCCTTAATCATGTCCTCCACAGACTTGGCAGCCCAGATAGCTGCCTCCAAAGTAGGTGCCTGACGTACTGGCACCGCGTACTCCCATGGAAGTCCCTTTGCGTACTTATCAATTTTCGTCAGCTCATCCGGAACAAGACGCAAGGCAAACTCCATCTTTTCTGTGAAGTTGTTCGTGTATTCATCGATTGACATGCTTCCCTTCTTCAAGGTTAGAAACTGGTTCTCTAACTCTAGCAGGTTTTGAGCCGAGTAGTATTTTCGTTTGAATTGCACCAGAAATTCTGCCCATGTCAGTTGCAGGGGCTTGTTGGGGCTTAAAGTCTTCCCCAAGGTATTCCACCAACGTACAACGCCTCCTCGAAACTGACGTACTGCAAATGTGGTCTGTAGCTTTCCTCTGCAACCGCATGTCATGAAAGCTAACTCCATCTCCGAGATCCAATCCATGACTCCGATTGGATCTTCCTTTCCCGTGAAAGTCGATGGCTTGCAAGTCTGAAAATCCTTGTACTTGCATCCATTTCTCTCGAATCCGTCATCTTGGTTATTTTCTTGAACTATTGGTTGGTTGACTTGACCAACAGTTCCACTGTAGTCTCCTTCCTCAGTCTGCCCTTCGTTCAACTCGGGTTGTTCGATTTGAATAGTGCCTTCCTCTCGATTTTGCTGGAGCAAACGTCTAGTTTCCTCCATTTGACGATCCAACATAGCCTGGATCATCGCTTGCACTCTGGCCATCGTTATTGGTCCGGCAGCGGCTTCCACAACTGGTATTTGCTCGATCACGGGGGGTTGGTGTCTGTTCCCATTTGCGTTTACGTTTCCGCTACGGGTCCTTGCCATCTTGATCTATACACCGAATAAGGTGAATTTAGATCTTTATTTAGGAGAGACGTTTTAAATCGTCCTTATCACTCCGAAACATTTACATGCTAGTTCTAATAGCGTAGTCGTACGTTTAGAATCCTAAACACATAAAGTTTCCAGATCCGGTCGGCAACAGACCATAGATCCGAACAATTAACAGCATATTATGCACAAAGCATTTAGCACATAAAAGCATTTTACGCACAATTCCTAAAATAGGCTAGTGCTCACACCTCACAATCATCACTTAGCATTCTAAGTTTAAGTCTAGAAATCCTACAAATTCCTAGTTCGCTTAAACTAATGCTCTGATACCAACTGTGACATCCCCAAAATCACGGCCAGAAAAGACCGGTTTGTTTATGCTTTGTTTAAAAATCAGAGTAACATTTTAAATAAAAGTGTTGCGGAATTTGTCCCAAAACAATAATATGATAAAGATTTATCAAAAGCATTTCCATAGAAATGTATTTCATTAAAAGACTCGGGATGTCATGTTCGTACAGATCAAAAGCATAAACAGTACAATACAAGCCTTACTACATTATTTCATATCTACAGGCCTATATCCATAATCCCTCGTCCAAACATCATATATATGCTCAAGCCCCACTACCTGTAATACATAAAACTGAGTGGGTCAGGCTTGGGAGCATGGTGAGCACATAGGGTTTTCAACCCACAATAAATAGTTTATTAATTTCATCAATCAACAATAACCCGATTACCCGTTCCCGTTATCCTCACTTTACGTCCCTAAACACCTATCATAAGGGACCTAGCCTAAGGATCATCATCGGGACGGACACTACTACTAAGGGGATTCCTCAGCAATAAATGTCCTAATAGGCAACCATGTGGGGGATGGAGTACATCTGGTGAGCACACAGTTCAAATAAACACACAGTTCAAATAAACACCTACAGGTTGCGAGCCTGCTAGTGTTCCACTGGACTGTCTAGAATAGTCCGTGGTCGTCATCTATACTCCGCTAGATGACTGGATCATCAATAACATCTATAACGAGGCCTCTCATTATTTTATTTTGTCACACAGCAACTATTACATCTACCCATGTTTTACCCAACACATTTTGTAGATATAAAATACATATACAGTTTAAATCTTTGAAAACATGTATAAAACGTTCATCCAGCATAGATAGCAAGTATTCAGATAATATGCACAAATAGCACGTAATTTATATTAAATACTTCATATCTATGTGTAAGTTGAAAGTAAATATGCACTCACCTGAAAAGGTGGTGATTCCGAACTCAGACAGCGCTTCGCTTCTTAAAAAGAATTTTCTTCGACGAAACATAGTATTATTACCACTAGAGTTTAGTTTATTATTCGTCGAGACTAATTAATAGTCTAGCTATTATTATTATTATTATATAAGCGTCAAAAAAATACTTATATAACCCATAATAATAGCCCAAGTATTTATTATAAGTTCCTAATAACGTTACTATAATTAAATAAAAGCTATATTAAAAATAGCGTAGGCGTAACTCACTTACAGCGGGTTTTATAGAAAACCGGGCTTTGCTTGGAGCAGCGTTCCCGAGCCGAAAAACTCTTCTTCTCGGAGCCTTCGAGCACTTCGGGGCTTCCGCCTCGTGCTAGGGAGGTTCCCTAGGCTTTTCGGGGGATTTCGGGGCTAGAGAGAGGTTCTAGAGAGAGAGAGAGTAAAGAGAAGAAAGAATGGGAAAGGTGTGAAGAAAATGAGGGTGGGAGAGGTGGTATTTATAGGGTGAAATGTGGCTGAACTTGGTGCCACATGTCACCATCTGGTGGCAAGCCTTGGGGAGAAAGCAATGGCCAAGATTGTGCCACATCACCCATTTTCGCACAGCACACTTCCGACTTCTAAAATCCGTAACTTTCACATACGACCTCCGTTTTTGACGTTCTTTATATCCACGCGTAGGTAATAATAAGATCTACAACTTTCATTTTGACACCGTCAGCCAATTCTCGATCGATCTTAAATTTAACAGTACAAGGAGATTATATTGTTAAACGTCTGCGTAAAATTAATAACTTCTACATACGGACTCTGTTTTTGTCTGTCTTTTTACCGTTGATTTCCTATTAATGAGATCTTCAACTCTCATTTACGTTGCGTAAGCCAAAAACCGCTCGAACTAAAATTCGAGTTTCAGGCCGTGCACTGCTAAGCCGAATCTTAGAAAAATCATAACTTCTTCATACGAAGTCAGATTTGGGCGTTCTTTTTATCGATGTTCTTAGTTTAACATATTCTACGACTTTTGTTTAGATTGATAAGGCTAAAAAGTCTTCTATCGTAAATTCACTATTTACGTCTCCCGGTGTCGTGCCGGTTTTGCCGTAAAACTTCGGCGGGCCATAACTTCTTCGTTATAGCTCGGATTTCGGCATTCTTTATATGTACGGAAACCTTGAGACGTATTCTACAACTTTATGTAGAGATATCAGGATTATCTCACACTTTAATTTTGACGCTCATTTTTATTCTTTATTAATTATACATTTATAATTAAATAATAAACACATAAACACACATAATTCACATAATACTCAAATATTTTATATTTATTACTTCAAAAAGAGTTACAATAGTTGACCTAGACTATTACATTGACAAAAATGCTTAGCCCTGAAAACCCGGGCGTTACAATTTGTCACTTGCAAATGTTAATAAGTCAATTGGTATATGGAAATCTAAATTTTTAGAAAAGTATTTGCAACTTATATAAATTCTAATTTTGACACAATATTGGCTTAATTCTATTATAGAAATTAAGTATACTAGTGTTAGATTTTCGACTAGAGACTTACTAGTGTGTAACCTTATCGCAGGGAATTGGTAGTAGGACGTGAGGGAAGTTAGCTCAAGGCATCAGAAATACCTTCACATATCATTATGAGTATTCACGACTCCTCCTATTTTCGGTTTTTAAATGTTTTGAGGTGGAAAAGCATGTCCAAAAATTGTTTATTGTTCGTTGCATTTAATATGACTTGTATCGAACTTGGTTGCTATATTTGGTTGTGTATGTATATGGTATTGTTAATTCATGAGGCCTTATCGTGTTTAAGTCCCTAAAATCAGTTCACACAACTCATTAACTCATTTGAGCCCATGGTCATTATGGACAACGCTATTAGGTGGTAGACAACTCCTCACTCGCACAATTTGCTTGAGTGCATTTTACCATTATTTCTCCTTATGTTAGCGATAGACATAACATTCAAGAGGGCATTCAGTCTTAGGCTTGGGTTGTGAACTCATGATTTGATCACTACGCACATACAAACTTTGTTTCTCATTATAACAACGGACTTTTATTACTGGAAACTTATTTACTTGTCTTAGCAATGAACTTGTTTTCTCTTTGTAGCAACGAACTTGTTTGCTATTTGTAGCAGTGAACTTGTTTTCTCTTTGAAGTAGTAAACCTGTTTACTCATTTGAGCAACTTAATTTGTTTCTCATATTAGCAACAAACTTCAATTTATGGAAACTTTATTACTTGTTTTAGCAACGAACTTCTATTCATGAAAACTTATTTACTTATTTTAGCAATGAACATTTGTTTATGGAAACTGTTAAAAAATATTCTTATTATCACGACTTCAAACTATATTATAATATAAACCTGTGAGTACTCACTAACTATTTCGGTAGTTGACCACTCATTTTACATGCTTTTTCAGGAACTCGTCTATAATATGACACTTAGGGACACATCACTTGTAGGAGCATTCACATGTGTTGTTTTTCAATTACAATGTAATTTATTTTAAAATTTGTTGAAACCCATTGTAATTTGTAATGTTTTTAATACTATAGTTGGTGTTGTCTTTATCTTTTGCTATGAAACCCTTTGTACTGCCACGTCCCGTATTTCCGCTTTAGCGGGGTGTGACAATTTCTTTAAAATTATATCAAAATGGTTTTTTTGATCATTAAATAAAATAAAAGTTTGATATTTAATAAATTGGTTCTTCTAGGTTGTTGTGAATTGGGTACTTACCAAATGTTTCAATAGTACTCTATATTTCCTTTCATAATCTCCTTTAACTGCACTATTGTCCAAAATTTCAATTGATGATTTTTTTTAAGTCGAAGACAATCACAGTGAGCATTTCTAACAACTGAAAAGAGTATCTGTTTTTTTATGTATATAATGGTAAGTATTTTTTTTTAATAAAAAATATATAAAAAAACAAGATAAATTAACTCACCATGTCAATATCTTTTATGTTTAAGATTTTTTTGTACCTATCAGTGCTGTCATGAAAGTTCTCCTTGAACTTCTCATACTTTCTTTCATAAGAAATGTTAAAGATACATAAGCATTCTATATCAATTTTTTTTAAAGGATTAGTAAGTTGTTAATCATAAATGAATACATCATATTGGTATATTAATCATAAGTGAATACTAAAGATATTTATTTTTTATTTTTATATTCATAAATTAATACATCATTTTGTTATAATCATATGTGAATTTCAGTTGCATATACATAATTATCTTAAATGATACTAAATATATTTAATATTCATAAATGAATACATTATATTTTATATTAATTTATCAAATAAAGAAGAAATTAATGTTAGAACACAAACTTATAGAAACTTTAACTTTCAAGAAAAGTCTATATGGTGAATTTCTGACATCCGTTCCTAGTTCTGGGTGGTTAAGTAAATTAGCCCAAGTGTGTAAAACTTTTGCAAAAATCTCCGTGTTTCCATATGGACTTTCCATAAATGCTCTTTGTGTTTCCTGACCATATTTTGTTTGGACAACCACATCTCTACAAATATATAATCAAAATGTCATATATTATTATTTATATAATAATCATATATGATATGTCTATAAAATAAAGTTATTTATGATGTATTTCCTCGCAAGTTGAACAACCACTCACACACAATAATCTCCTAATGTGTCAACTTAGATTTTGTGTCTATTATCCTGCATTTTTAAGGTGATTTGAAAGCATCAGCATGCTTCTTCGGTCTTGAGTCATCTATATCATGCTTTGATGGTCCTCCTTCTGTAGGAATTGCTACAAAGATTGGATTTGGATTAAGAAAAATTTATTAATAATATGATCACAACCGTCTAATGGTGTTCTTTGATTTGTTTCATTGTAAGTGGGTTTTTTGGTGAAGATTCATTGGATTTTTTACTTGAAGTTTTATCTGATTCTTAACTGAAACCTAGACTAAAGCTTAGATGAGTATTATCTTCATTTTTTGATTTTTTACCTTCCAGAAGATTTATCATATAAATAATTATATGTTAATTATAATATTTTTTTATATTTTATTCATATATACTTATTGATCATTCCAATTATATATGAATTTTCAAATGTTTTTCCAAATTGTTACATCCTTCATTTCCCTTTGTCTTCTCAGCTTCTCAACATTTTTTATTTTCATCTTTAGACTTTCCCTTGCGTGAAAGATACACAAAATATATGAATATTCTATCTATATTCAAAATATTGCATTATTTATTCATAAATGAATCGAAATATTTTAATATATTCATTTATGAATAAGTAATGCATAGCATTACTTATGGACAAGTAATTCAATCATTACTTATAAATAAGTAATAGTATCTTTTTTTATTCATATACTATCTTATTCACTTGTGAATAATCAATCTTATTATATTGACTTATTAGCGAATCATCCATTTACCTTTATCATCTGCATTTCGTTTCTCAACTTCTCCTCGTTGTTTATCTCCACTTTTATCTTTATTTGCCTCAATAGTTTCAATTTCTTCGTGTTTATCTCCACCTCCATCATTTCCTTTTATCTTATCAACTTCTCCTCCTTCTTTATTTCCATGTTTAGACTTTCCCTTGTCTGAAATCTCTCTCTCTCTCTCTCTCTCTCTCTATATATATATATATATATATATATATGTCAATCAGATATGAATATTCTATCTTTTTGTACTCAATTCATATATTGTCTTATTCACTTATGAATAAGCAACTTTATTAAAAAAAAATCAATATAAGCATTGTAATATATTCATTTAATAGTGAATCATGCATTTACCTGTATTATCTCCTTTTCCTTTCTCAACTTTTCTTCCTTGTTTATGTACACCTTCTCAGTTTCCCTTTCATACAAGATCCATATCATATTATATATTAAGTATTATGTATATATAAT
The DNA here is from genome assembly GCF_051521515.1 of Lactuca serriola. Classification (NCBI taxonomy): domain Eukaryota; kingdom Viridiplantae; phylum Streptophyta; class Magnoliopsida; order Asterales; family Asteraceae; genus Lactuca; species Lactuca serriola. The sequence goes on from NC_136411.1 coordinate 296,441,396, forward strand.
TAGTGAATTATTGAATCTATATAAACATTTTTTATTTGTAAATAAATGATAAATTAATAGTAACACTTTATAAGTTAATAATAACATTTTTTTATATTCATTCATATATGAATGACAAATACATACATTGAATAACTTGACTCGGCGGAGCATTAGTTTTACTTCCGGTCAATGGTGGCCCTGGTCAAAATTTAATAACAAAATTTGTTATTGTGTATTAATATTTTTATATATTTTTATAAAAAAAAGTATGTCAAAATTTACCTATATCAATATTATCCAAAATAATTTTCATTTCAAGGTCATTCCAGATTTTATCTTCTTGATTTTTTAAAGTTGAAATCCAATGCCAAAGACATTATCCACAATGTTTTCAATAACTTTATCTAACACATTTTGATTTGTTTCATTTTGTCGACTAGTCTCTCCATCATTATTTTTTCTTCAATCTCCTCAACATTTTCTCTTCATCATTCTCATTTTCATTGATCTATTATCTTTCTCTTTTGCTTCAGTTTCACCTTCCTTATTCTTTTCAACACCATCTTTTTATTGGTCTCTCCATCATTCTTTGTTCCTTCATTCTCTGCTACGTTTCCATCAAAAAAATAATCTACTTTAGGTTCAGGTCCATCATTACCATTATCTTCTTCACCATTTCCTTTTTTTTTATCTGCATTCTCTTTTTTGTCATTTGCTTTTTCACCCATAACTAGTGTCAAATTGAAACCTTCGAGTCCAGTTTCATTAATTGGAAATTCAAAAAAATTTGTGCTTTCAGTTTTATCTTCAACAATTATATTTGTGATATTTTCATTGAAAATCTTGAAACTTTCCTTTTCAGGAAACTTTTTTATTGCATCATTGAGCTTTGAACTCAACTTTTCCTTTATCCTCTAAAAACTATTAAGCATGTCGGATAATTTTGATTCATATGCCTATGTAATAAAAGTAAATATGATTTGAAACTAATATAATAAATTAGTGTACTCATATATGATTAACATATTCAAAATAATTACCTCAACAAAAACATCTTCATCTTTACCACAATCACTGTCTTCCAGATTTGTATCTCCTTCAACTTGTTCATTAACAAATTCTTCATTTAATTCTATAAGGCCAAATCTACCTATTTACTGTTCAAATGTATCTCGATATCTAATCTTCTTTGAACTCCAATAACAAATTGTTGGACGTTTACGTGTTACCGTTAGAGCTTCAGAGTTGATTTTATCAGCATATAACAACTGCAGATAAATGATAATTAATTCATATTAATAAATGAAATTTTACAAAATATAGTATTATGAAAAAGTAATGCAAATCATTACATGTGAACAAGTAATACTATCTTTTACTTATTCATATATGAAGATGTGTTATTCAGTTATGAATAATTAGTATTATTAAAAAGTGAATATAAACATTACAATATATTCACTTATAAATAACTTACCACCAAGAAAGTTAAAGGTCCAACAAAGTAGTTGGTATCTAAGTATGGTGTGTATGAGCTCTTTGTTCTAATGAGACAATCCAAAACATAGCTGCACCAATCTATGTTGTTGATATTTATTTTCTTGAAATATAACTCAAAGGGAACATGTTGCATCTTCCCATTGATGTTGACTCACAAAATGTGTTGACAAAAGAACTAAGAAGTTCAATTTGAAATTAAAATCAACTTCTGTGGTACAAACAATAACATTTTTGATTGCTTTCAGTCTTATGATTACTCCTTCTTGAAATTGTTCCTTCTATTCATCATAACATGTATCATCTTTAGGCCATTGATCCAATTGTGTAACTATGGTTCCACTATTTGGAATCCCCAACATCTCATGAACAGACTGTGTTGTTACTTTCACTTCCTGTCCTTCAACAACTATGACAATTCTTTCATAATCAAGTTTTTAAGAAGATAAAATCTCAACTACAGTGGTATATCGGTCATTTTCATTTTTAACAAACTTCCAAAACCCATAGATCTTGCACATTTTTTTGTTATTTGTCCAACCCAAGGATTATAGGGAGTAATTACTCTGGTGAACATCTGTTTTTCATTGAATAAAATTCCTTTACCATAAGTTTTTTCTTTTCTTTCTTAATTGGTGACTCCTTTTTCTTTGGCTTCTTTGATGGAAGACTACTTCAAAATTAGAACTGAATAATGTAGTTGAGTTTTTGTTTTTGTTGGACTCTTTTTGCTTTGATGCTTTGTTTTTTTTTTTTGTTTTTTTTTCTCGTAAATAACAACATATATTACTTGAATAAGGTGGAAGATTTATATATATGAATATCTATATTGATTTACTCACATTTGAATATACAAAAATATAACAAGGATATACAAGTTATTCATATATGAATATGATATATATATATATATATATATATATATATATATATATATATATATATATAGGAGTAAGATCATTTGAGAAAACCAAAAAGGTTGAAAAATGTGAAAACATATCCGGCTCATCTAAATATTCAAATCTAAGGCTATTATCAAACGAGTCATTTATGTTAATTGTACAACTATTGGTATTAAAGTGTAACTTTTAAAATGGCATAAGGGTAATTGAAACTTTAGGTCAATCCTATAATTTCTCATTCTCACTCTTATTTCCATTAAAGATTGTCATCTCCCTATTCATCTCTCTCTCTCTTTCTCTCTCTCTCTCTCTCTCTCTCTCTCTCTCTAGGGTTGAATCAGTTGACTTCCTCCGTCATTTTCACACCATGATATCTTCATCTCTTAGCGTACCTCCATCACACCTTCAGTTTTTGTAGCCCTAGTCGGATCATCGCAAGTCGCCAACTCAACACCGTCGTTTCTGGGTTACGATCTCAGAAAACAAGGTTTTTGGGTCGATAATCTTCTCTTGGTCAAACATGTTTTTGGTTTGGGCATCGTTTTTTATTCAGCCGAAAGTTTACCGCCTCCATCATCTGCATACTATGATCTTCATCTCTTATCCTACCTCCATCAAAACTTCAATTTCCATAGCCCTAATCGGACCACCGCAAGTCGTGAACTCAAAATGTTAGGGTTTTAGCCAACAAGGTTTCTGGGTCAAGCATCTTCTCTTGGTCAAACATGTTTTTGGTTTGGGCATCGTTTCTTATTCAACCGATAATGTTTATGGGTTCAGTCGCCGATCCACCATCTAAGATTTCAAACCCTTATAATCAAGGAAAAAGATAGCCACGCAGATGTGGAATTAGATTTAAAGGAAAAGGTTGTGCATAGAACCTGTTTGATGAAATTTGTGAGAGAGAAATGGTTCGTTGAACTCAATGACATATGGGTATTTAAATACTAGGCGAATGCCCGCGCATTACGCAGAAACAACTATATAGTTGAAGTCTTTACAAATATATGTTTTTTTTTAATATAACAATAACGTTGTTGTTAAATTTGATATAATAATTTTTATACTTAATTGATATAATATATTGATTATTTTGAATTATATGATAATATATACATCTATTATAACTTCGTAATCTCAATCGTTTGAATGACTTCTACCTGCGACTTACACATGAATAAAATTAAATATAATATATGGTTTAATGTTATTTATAGTTGTTATTGTAAACTAATTTTTTAAAATTTATTTGCTTAATGTTTTAATTTCTATCATTATAATTATTTAAAACATCAAACATTATTTTTTTTTTATTTTAAAGGTAACAATATAATCATTTATACATAATTATTTTTAACTATTGTTATTGTAAGTTATTTTAAACTACTTATTTGGAAATTTTTAACAATTATAAAAATATATTTTGAAAATATTTGAGTTAATCTGATATTACAATTTAGTTTTTGCATTTATGACAACAATTTATCACTTTTAACTATTTACAGAATATTCTTTGGCTATTGAAGTGGAACTGAAATTTATATTTATGTTAATATTGTAATGCGCAGAAATTCCTATATAATTGAAGTCTTTACAAATATTTTTTTAATATAACAATAACGTTGTTGTTAAATTTGATAAAATAGTTTGTGTACTAAATTGATATAGTATATTGGTTATTTTGAGTTATATGACTTCTATCCGCGAGTTACACATGAATAAAATTAAATATAATATATGGTTTAATGTTATTTATAGTTGTTATTGTTGTTAACTAATTTTTTAAAATTGATTTACTTAATGTTTTAAATTCTATCATTATAATTATTTAAAATATCAAACATTATTTTTGATTTTAATGGTAACAATATAATCGTTTATATAGAGTTACTTTTAACCATTATAAAATATGTTTAGTAATATTTTAGTTAAGCTGAGATTGCAATTTAGTTTTTGCATTTATCACTTTTAACTATTTATAAAATATTCATTTGTTTTTTAAATGGAACTGAGATTTATATTTATGTTGGCATTGTAATGTTATATTTTAGTTAACAATTTAAGTATTTTGTCCAAACTGTTCAAAGGTTACAACTTTAAACTGATAATGGTTTACAACATATAACAACATATTAAATCTAATAAATTAAGTATAATATGTTAAAAGTAAAAGACATAACTTTATAAGTAGAAGGAAATATATTATTTTAAATTTAAAATTTAGTTTATTTATGATTACACTTTAGGTTTGATATTTATTTAACCTTATTAACCAACTTATAATCATTATTAGAAATACACTACAATTTATCACTTTTAACTATTTACAAAATATTATTTGGATTGTTTAAGTTAAACTAAAATTTATATTTAAGTTGACCTTGTAAATCAAAATTAATAATTTAAGTGTTTTATACAAATTGTTCTACAATTATATGTTTAAAATGATAATGGTTTACATCCTACAATATATTAAAACTAATAAATGAAGTATAATATGTTAAAAGTTAAAAAACATAACTTTATAAGTAGAAGTAATGATATTATTTTAATATTGCAATTTAGCTTATATATGACTACACTTTAGATTTGATATTTATTTAACTTAATTAACAAAATTATAAATATTATTAGAAAGAAATTGAAAAGTCATGGGGGTTTCAAATGAATGTGGTGAAAAGAAAAAATACATGGAAGTTTCAAATGAATGTAGTGAAAGGAAAAATGCTTCCTTTATAAGTATATAATAAAATGATGGGTTTTATGGAGATCCTTTGGAATTGTTTGATAAGATGAAAGGTGAAGAATTTGACCAAGAGGAGAATGAAAAACTGTATTATGTTCTATCTTTTTTTAGATGTAAGCTTAAATATATTTTGGTGTATTAATTTATGATAGAATGTCTATTTATTTATGAATAACAATGTATTCATTTATGAATAATAGTGTATTCATGTGTGAATAATTGTATTTATTTATGAATAGTAGTGTATTCATGTGAATGAGTTTTATTTATTTATGATTAGAGGTATTCATTTTATGATGAAATTATAATTTTTACATTATTTTTAATTTCAATTGATGAAAAAGGCATTGAATTATTTGTAAATTGATGCGTATTCATTCGTGATAGGAGTAGTATTAGGTTTTCTGAAGAAAAATTTCATTAGTGAATACAAGTCTAATGATTTCGGATTGGATTTCGATTCATTTTTTTTTTGAAAAAAAAAGCATGAAATTGGAGAAAAAAATTATCTTTTTTAAGATTTTTTTTTTTCAGTTTTAAAATAAATTTGAGTAAAAATGTTTTTTTATACTCCATTAATAAGAAAACTAAAAAAAAAATGAATATTTCTTTGTTTTTTGGTAAGTAATCCTAAATTTAAGGGAATTTGATTGAATTTTATTATATTTTAATAAAATTGAAATATATAGCTACTAATATGCCTTTATATATTGATTGATCCAGAACTGTTTTCGTGTTTTCAATCTTTTAGGTATTCTCATTTGATCATTTCCATATATATATATATATATATATATATATATATATATATATATATATATATATATATATATAAAATAAGATGTCACAACTAGCATTTTAGCTAGAAAATTCTATTCCTGTGTAACCATTCAACTATTGTAAAATATATACTCTAAGTAAATCCCACTCAATGCTCATTTAGATTCACCATTTTTGTTCATCAAAGAGTCTGAACCCTAAGAACCATGGTTTAAGTCCATATTAGACAAGGATTTCCTTATTGGGCCTAATGGACCAATAAACATCCCATTCAACCATTTTGGGCTTGGAAACCCTATTTGGAGTGAATTGGACCCACTTCCATAAAACTTAGCATTTTGGGCCATTTTGGGTCCAAAACAAATTAGTTTACCCTTAATGGGCCTTATGGGCCATTAATGAATTATTTTTCCTTAATGGGCCATAAACTCCTTTTTTTCTTTTAAAATGGGTCGTGAGCTATCTAATGAGCTCAATGGGCCAAAAATTTTATTTTTAGGTTCCAAAAATCCTAACTACATGTTAAAGGGCTCAAACTATTCCATTCCCACTCCTTGGCCCAAAGATCTCGACCTAACATCAAATAAAATAAAAAAAAGGGAAAAGTAATAAGAGTTGGCTTAGGAGGTACCACCTCCATATTGTTCAACATATATCAATGCAAGGAATCTCATATTCCCATGCATGTCACTTCATTACCTCTCTGCCCTCTCTTTTTCTACTCTCGGCCGAGAGCCAAAAACACACACACACACAAACACACACTCTTTCAAACACTTCCTCAATCACTCTCAAGCATCCTTCTTCTTCTTCCTCCAAAATCTCAAGATTTTGCTTGTGTTCAAGAGGATTCTCACAAGAATATCATCATTTCTTGGTTAGTTTTTACATATCCAAGCTATATAACTCCTTTCTCATGTTACATCACTTCTCCTAAACATTTTGGTGATCATACTCTTAGAAAACCTCCATAAGCTCGAGATCTACAACAAAGGTGTGTTAGGACCAAAACTCTCTTCCACTTCTTCTTCAAAACTGAAACATCAAGCAAAGGTGAGTTCATACCCCCTTGTTTTCGGTTTTTACATGATTTTTGGGGGAGAATGCAAGTAAAATGTGCAGATCTATGTGTTATATGCATGTCTTGTGTGCTTTCTTAGTTTATGTTGTAAAAATATGTTAAATCTTGGCAAATCATGACTTCTTAAGTAAGATTGAGTTAATATCCATGAACTAAGACACCTTAAACATCAAACTATCAAGTTAAAAGTGTTATATGTGTAACAACCCGAAATTTCATATCACTTCTTGTAACTCAAATTGTTATCCAATTCGACCAACCAAACGTCGTTTCCAAATTCATTTCCGATTTCGCCATTTAATTAAGTCATTAACTTGTATTGATCTAAAATGACTTAATGGGTGTCTTATTGCCATTTGAAATCATTCTAACACCCCATAGTAGTTATCAAAATAATTCTAGAATCGACCATATCGGGTTGCGACAAATTGGTCGGGTATGACCAAAAGCCCCACTTAACGCCGGTATCGGGTAGAATTCCGTCGTGTCCAATTCCCGAACACTATATAAATGATTCAAAGCTTTCATTTGAAGCTTTTGGACATTTCTTCCATAAACACTTCCAACCTCTCTCCTCATCTATAATCAAAGGTCCAAAAACAAAGATTTAAGGCTCCAAATCAAAGAGGTAACATCCCTAACTTGTTATCTAACCTCATTAGCCTTCAATTTGATGTTTAAATTGAGTTTTAGGACCTAGAGCATGTGTTTACGGCCAAGGATCAAGCTTGGGCCGTAAACACCTAAAAATGGGGTTTTAAGCCAATTAACCCTTCCAAATCATTGTTGGGACTTAGATACGACCTTAAGGCTTGCAAATTGGTACTTAAAACATTTAAAACATAAATTTTGAGGGACAAATAAGAGTTTACGGCCAAGACATGTGCTTGGGCCGTAAACTCCTCAAACATGGGGGATAAACTCATTTTTGCATGTTAGAATGCCTTGAAACTTAACCAACAGCCTTGTGGTAAATCCTAGAACCATCTAAAAATAGTTTAGAGACCTTAAACACACCAAAAATACCACATATAGAAGTTTACGGCCTAGGAACATACCCTTTGGCCATAAACTCATGAAACTATGTCAAAAGATGCATCTAATTCACTCCAAAGGCTTGCATAAATTTCTAGAATCACATGTGATTATTTTAAGTGTCAAAAAGTAATTTTTCATGAGCATAGAAGAGTTTACGGCCATAGAACATGCTTCTAGGCCGTAAACTCCTAAAAATATGTTAAATGGTGCCCTAAATTCATAACAAGGCTTGGAAAATTAACTAGAATCACATGTGATTGTTCTTTGTACCTCAAATGAATTATTCTTGACCATAGTAGAGTTTACGGCCGTAAACTCCAAGTTTAAGGTCGTAAACTCCGTTTTAAATGGTATAAATCCAAACAAATTAATCCAAGGCATTTTAGAAGTCCATTCCAACAATCCCCATGTCCATTCATGCCATTAAACCCTCAAAATCACACCAAACTGAGTTTACGGCCGTAAACTCATGTGTGTGTGTGTGTTTTGTGGCTGTAAACTCCCTAATATGTTTACTCTTGGGGAGTAAACTCAAGTCCTAAGTCCCTAGTGTCAATATATGTCTGTAGATGTCACCCGGGTCACTCCAAATGCTTGTTTTGAGGTGTTTAACATCGTTGGAGTGTAATGTTCCATATGATTAGTGATTGTAAATCTAATTAGTTATATATGGAAATTATTACATTTTACATAGGGTCATTGCGAGTAATCAAGCCCCGAACCAACGTCTAATATCCAAAACCATCGCATTTCCGAGTCTGGTGAGTTCATACCCCTACCCTTTTTCACTGTTTTTCACTGTTTTCAGGGGGAACACAAGCAAAGTACAAGAGTTTTCTTGTACTCAAAACTTATTTTCGTGTGTGTGTGTTTCAAATTTCATATGCTTTTAATAGTGATATACACAACTGATAACCAGTAGAACATGCAGATCACGTAAACATTTATTTGTGAAATGGGTTTTATAAACTGTTATGTTTTATATATTTCACAAATGGTTTTCCACATTTTATCAGTTAAAAGCATGACATTAGAACACATGAACAATATAATTTGTACACTGTCTTGTCCTCGGTAACATTCCACAAAGATACGCGAATGGAGGATTATCATATTATTACTAGTAAATTTGTTATTCCTGTATGATTAGAGACACGTCCTCGGCGAACACTCCATAGAGATACGCGAGTGGAGGACTACACCCGTAACCAGAATCTCTAGGATTTAGAGAGCGTGACTTGAGTGTATAGATCTATGCGGGGCTAACTACCCCACACCTGGCTGCTAGCTACAGCCGAACCGAAATGGTTCAAGGGTGACGAAAGTCATAAGGTTGTGGACTACTTATTGCCACAGGTTTAGTCTTTAGTATGGTTATGGAACTCGCAATTAGGATAACAGAGATTTACTTATAGTAATAATGAATAACTTATACATCTTTTACATTGATAACCAACATTCAGGAAAGTATGAGATTTTCCTAGGAAACCTTGTACATAACCAGGTCTAACAGAATACATCTTTACAATGAAAACCAACATTCAGGAAAGCATGGGGCCTTCCTGGGGAACATATACTTAACTACAAAAGTGTAACAAAACAGATAACATTACATCTTTTACAAATGATAACTCACAAACAGGAAAGTATGGGACTTTCCTGGGGATACATTAGAACTCAAGCAGAACAGTTTAACAAACCGGATAATCAAACTATACATTTTTCACATGAGTAACATGTTTTCAGTGTACAAACCTACTATACTTTGTAATTGTGAAACAACAATCAACTTTTAAGAAAATGTGGGATTTTCTTGGCGTGTGTTACATTTTTCAGAAACAGAAAGGAAGCATGAACATTTTCACAAAACAAAACTACTTATGAACTCACCAGCGTTATGCTGATTTTCAAAACCGCTTGTGTTCTTAGGTCAACGTTAGAACAGGTACCGAAGATCCTTTTTGCTCGAAGTTGGAGTGCTCAGAAGACCCATTTTATTTTGTTTATATATATATATACTATGTATCACAACTGTACAACTTTAGTTTTGAAAACAATTGTAAAACTTTTATATGTAATGTAATGGTTGTTCTACTTTACTTACTATGTACATTGGATTTGATACTCAACGTGGAGTCAACCCCGGAAATGTTTCCGCCTTCGGTTTTTGGGATGTGACAGATTGGTATCAGAGCCCTTGTTTATAGTGAATAAAGTATACCAAACCTTGCATGGTATAAAACTATAAACACTAAAGGACCTAAGTGTTCTGAACTAAAAGTATCCTTCAAAATATAAGTGTTTTCATAAGTATACAAGTATACCAAACCGTCGAGATCCGTAACTACAAGTAGAACAAAACATAAGTAAATGGGTGTTGTGTACTACGGTTAAACCTGGGCAGTTATGTAGTTGTGTCTAGGATCAATATAGCCTGGCCAATTATATTCATTCGAGACACGACCAACATGTGCTTGGGGGTGACTGTGGTATGTGACATGCCTAAAACTTACCCTAATACCACAAACATCGCGCCAGTGTAGTAAAGAATCATGAAATAGTATGGGAGTATTTCTCGAATCAATCTTTTTTGTAGAAATCCTCGTTCACGTATAGATCCTAGATCATTCCATTAGCGATAGTTAACTTGCTTCGATAACTCTTCTCCGTTTTATCGCTTACTTGGAATTAATATTTGTCATATCTCTCGATTCAATTCAGAGGACTTATCATCCTCTATTTCTTGATCTTATTAGATCAAGATGCCTCCCAGAAAAAGACCCAGCTCAAAGACCAACAACCCTCCGCCACCACCTCCTCCTGAAATTGATCCCGTGTTATTCCAAATAGCTGTTACCGCCGCGGTGGCAGCTGCCATGTCCCAATTGAACACCGGTAGTTCCGGTGGTTCAGGAGGTGGTACTCAAGATCAAGAAAGCAATCAGGGACATCGAAGTTCCTACAAGGATTTCATGAATGCAAAACCAACATCCTTTGATGGCACTGGAGGTGTCATTTCCCTATCCCGATGGTTCGAGAAAATCTAATCCATCTTCGAAATATGTGCCTGTGTTGAGTCCGATAAGGTCAAATTTGCAGCATGTACCTTCAGTAATAAAGCCTTGACTTGGTGGAATAGCCGAGTCAAATCCTTGACCCTACCCGTAGCCAATGCCATGGGGTGGAATGCCATGAAAGAACTCCTCCTTGCCAAATACTGTCCCCGTGGTGATATGCAGAAGCTAGAGCATGAGCTCTGGAACCTGAAGATGAAAGGTTCTAAAATTGCTGCATATACTTCCCGATTCGATGATCTTGCCCTTCTCTGTCCTGTTCTGGTCACTCCTGAAAGCAAAAAGATCGAGAGGTTTATTTGGGGGTTAACCAATCCAACAAAAGGTCATGTCTTAGTTACTCACCCGGACACATATGATAGTGCTAAGACTTTAGCCCAAGCCATAATCGACCACAGTGATGATGTCGAGGAAACCACCACCGCCCGTGAGTCGACTAAAAGCAGTGGTGAGAAAAGAAAATTCTGGAAGAAGAAGAAGGGTCAATCTTCCCAAGGCTCCTCCAAAAGAAAGGAAACAGTAGCAGTCAATGCTGCTACCACCCCCGTTACTGTTGCTTCTGTTGTGGGATCCACAGCTCCAACTCCTACCATCCGGTATGCTGGTAATCTCCCTCTCTGTGAAAAGTGCAAGTATCACCACAATCCTGGCCCCTGTCTAGAACTTTCCTGTACCAATTGTGGTAAGAAGGGGCACACAGTCCGATTCTGCAAAGCTCCGGCCCAATTAGCCAATCAATCTTCGGGAGCAGGCGTTGGTCAAGCATGCTACAACTGTAGTGAGACTGGGCACTTTAAAAGAAACTGCCCCAAAAAGTCTACTGTTGATAACACCGGAAGGGTCCTCGCCATGGGACGGGAGGAAGCGGTCGCTGATCCCACTGTTATCTCGGGTACGTTCCTTCTCGACAACTCATATGCTAATATTCTTTTCGATTCGGGTGCTGAGAGGAGCTTTATTAGTCATGCATTAAAACATAACCTAAAACATAATTCCCAACCTTTAACCGAAATATTTACCGTCGAGATGGTGAATGGAGAGAAGGAAAGTGCTAGTGAGGTGTTCGTAGGTTGTACCCTTACCCTAAACGACCATTTTTTTCCTATCGATCTTATGCCAGTATCCATAAAGAGATTTGATGTCATCATTGGCATGGATTGGTTGAGTCCCAATCATGCAGATATCCTTTGTTTCGAAAAAGCCATCCGTATCAACCTTCCTTCGGGTCAAACTCTAGTAATTTACGGTGATAAACTCGGTTCCAACCTTCGTATCATTTCCTGCATCAAAGCTCAGAAACTCCTGCGAAAGGAGTGTATTGCATTCTTGGCCCATGTAATCAACGAGAAACAGGAAGTTAAAGACCTCGCGAGCATCCCTGAAATCTGTAACTTTCCTGATGTGTTTCCCGAAGAGCTTCCAGGAATCCCTCCCGAGCGTCAGGTCGAGTTCCGTATTGACCTAATTCCTGGAGCTACTCCCGTAGCGAAGTCTCCGTATCGCTTAGCTCCAGCAGAAATGCAGGAGTTATCCAGTCAACTCAATGAGTTACTTAGTAAAGGATTCATTAGACCGAGTTCCTCACCGTGGGGAGCTCCGGTTTTGTTTGTCAAGAAGAAAGATGGATCCTTTCGTATGTGTATTGATTATCGCGAACTGAACAAGTTGACTGTTAAAAACCGATATCCTCTTCCGCGAATAGACGACCTCTTCGATCAACTCCAGGGAGCCAGTTACTTCTCCAAGATAGACCATCGATCAGGGTACCATCAGCTACGAGTTCATGAAAGTGATGTGTCTAAGACAGCTTTCAGGACTCGATATGGACACTACGAGTTCGTAGTGATGCCCTTTGGTCTAACTAACGCACCGGCAGTGTTCATGGATCTAATGAATCGGGTGTGTCGTCCTTATCTAGACAAGTTTGTCATTGTGTTCATTGATGACATACTTGTCTACTCCAGAAGTGAAGAAGACCACAAACAACACTTAAGGCTAGTGTTGGAGACCCTACGATCTGAGAAGTTGTACGCAAAATTTTCCAAATGCGAGTTCTGGATTCGGAAGGTAACTTTCCTCGGTCATGTGGTAAGCGAGGAGGGTATTCATGTAGATCCTTCCAAGATAAAGGCGATAGAGAATTGGTCAGCACCGAAGACACCCACAGAAATCTGGCAATTCTTGGGTCTCGCTGGCTATTATCGGAGATTCATCCAGACCTTTTCCAGAATCGCCAAACCTCTAACCACTCTAACACAGAAAGGTGTACCCTTTTGTTGGAGTGATAAACAAGAAATTGCATTTCAGATGCTGAAGAAAGCCTTGTGCAGCGCGCCTGTTCTGTCCCTACCCGAAGGGACAGAGGACTTTGTTGTCTACTGTGATGCGTCTAATCAAGGCCTGGGATGTGTGCTTATGCAAAGAGGAAAAGTAATTGCCTATGCTTCTAGACAGTTGAAAACACACGAGGTCAACTATACCACACACGACTTGGAGCTAGGAGCAGTGGTCTTTACGTTGAAGATTTGGAGACATTATCTCTACGGAACCAAGTGCACGATCTTCACTGATCACAAGAGCCTGCAACACATCTTTGATCAGAAAGACTTGAACATGAGGCAAAGACGATGGGTAGAACTACTCAGTGATTATGAGTGTGAAATCCGTTACCATCCCGACAAGGCCAATGTGGTAGCAGATTCCCTTATCCGAAAGGAAAGTGCAGGCCGTAAAGTGAAGAACCAGACGATGACCATCCATTCCAACCTACCCATACAAATCCGAAAAGCCCAATTAGAAGCCCTCAAACCTGAGAATGTGTCGAATGAAGCTTTGAGAGGAATGGAAAAGAAACTTGAGATCAGAGGTGACGGAGTCCATTGTTTCATGGATCGGATCTGGATTCCCAAGTTCGGAGGATTCAGAGAGGTAGTTATGGAGGAAGCGCACAGAACCAGATACTCTGTTCACCCGGGCTCTGACAAGATGTACTTAGATCTCAAGAAACAATATTGGTGGCCAAACATGAAGGCTGAGATAGCTACGTTTGTGGGCAAGTGTCTGACTTGCGCCAAGGTAAAAGTTGAGCACCAGAAACCCTCGGGTCTGCTCCAGCAACCTGCAATACCCGAATGGAAATGGGAGATGATCACCATGGATTTCATCACCAAACTACCCAAGTGTCCGAGTGGATATGATACCATATGGGTAATTGTTGATCGTTTAACCAAGTCAGCTCACTTCGTTCCAATCAAAGAATCATACAAGATGGAAAGAATCGTACGGATTTATATCCAAGAGGTAGTCCGACTGCACGGTGTACCTACGTCCATTATCTCTGATCGAGATAGCAGGTTTACCTCCCGATTTTGGCAGTCTCTCCAGAAAGCTCTTGGAAGCAAACTAGATATGAGCACGGCGTATCATCCTCAGACAGATGGACAGAGTGAGAGAACAATCCAAACTCTGGAAGACATGCTTAGGGCATGTGTCATTGACTTTGGAAAGTCGTGGGACACACATCTACCTTTGATCGAATTCTCGTACAACAACAGTTATCACACCAGCATTAGGGCTTCCCCGTTCGAAGCCCTATACGGTCGTAAGTGCAGATCCCCTCTGTGCTAGGCCGAGGTGGGGGATACACAGCTAGCCAAGAGTCGAGTCCCCGACAGTGCTCTCACTGGTCCTGAGATCATCCGTGAAACCACCGAGAAGATCATCCAAATCCGAGAATGAATGAAAGCTTCACGTGATCGCCAGAAGAGTTACGCTGATAACCGTCGGAAACCATTGGAATTCTAGGTTGGAGATCGTGTCCTATTGAAGGTCTCGCCCTGGAAAGGCACTGTATGCTTTGGTAAGCATGGGAAACTTAATCCGAGGTACATTGGACCTTTCGAGATCCTCGCCAGGATCGGTCCAGTAGCCTATAAACTTCGTTTACCTCACAAGCTCAGTAACATCCATCCCGTCTTCCATGTTTCAAATCTCAAGAAGTGCCTATCCGATGAAACCCTAGTGATTCCTTTAGACGAGATCGAGATCGATGAAAACCTCAACTTCGTGGAGGAAATGATCGAAATCATGGATCGAGAAGTCAAACGTACGAAACAAAGTCGCATCCCGTTAGTGAAGGTTCGCTGGAATGCCAAGCGGGGACCGGAGTTCACTTGGGAGCGAGAAGACTCGATGAAACAGAAGTATCCACAACTCTTTCTAGATCCATGATTTGTATTTTGTCTTGTATCTTGTCTTGAATTTCGGGACAAAATTCTCTCTAACGGGGGGATAATGTAACAACCCGAAATTTCATATCACTTCTTGTAACTCAAATTGTAATCCAATTCGACCAACCAAACGTCGTTTCCAAATTCGTTTCCGATTTCGCCATTTAATTAAGTCATTAACTTGTGTTGATCTAAAATGACTTAATGGGTGTCTTATTGCCATTTGAAATCATTCTAACACCCCATAGTAGTTATCGGAATAATTCTAGAATCGACCATATCGGGTTACGACAAATTGGTCGGGTATGACCAAAAGCCCCACTTAACACTGGTATCGGGTAGAATTCCGTCGTGTCCAATTCTCGAGCACTATATAAATGATTCAAAGCTTTCATTTGAAGCTTTTGGCCATTTCTTCCATAAACACTTCCAACCTCTCTCCTCATTTATAATCAAAGGTCCAAAAACAAAGATTTAAGGCTCCAAATCAAAGAGGTAACATCCCTAACTTGTTATCTAACCTCCTTAGCCTTCAATTTGATGTTTAAATTGCGTTTTAGGACCTAGAACATGTGTTTACGGCCAAGGATCAAGCTTGGGTCGTAAACACCTAAAAATGGGGTTTTTAAGCCAATTAACCCTTCCAAATCATTGTTGGGACTTAGATACGACCTTAAGGCTTGCAAATTGGGACTTAAAACATTTAAAACACAAATTTTGAGGGACAAACAAGAGTTTACGGCCAAGACATGTGCTTGGGCCGTAAACTCCTCAAACATGGGGGATAAACTCATTTTTGCATGTTAGAATGCCTTGAAACTTAACCAATAGCCTTGTGGTAAATCCTAGATACATCTAAAAATAGTTTAGAGACCTTAAACACATCAAAAATACCACATATAGGAGTTTACGGCCTAGGAACATACCCTTTGGCCGTAAACTCATGAAACTGTGTCAAAAGATGCATCTAATTCACTCCAAAGGCTTGCATAAATTTCTAGAATCACATGTGATTGTTTTAAGTATCAAAAACTAATTTTTCATGAGCATAGAAGAGTTTACGGCCATAGAACATGATTCTAGGCCGTAAACTCCTAAAAATATGTTAAATGGTGCCCTAAATTCATAACAAGGCTTGGAAAATTAACTAGAATCACATGTGATTGTTCTTTGTACCTCAAATGAATTATTCTTGACCATAGTAGAGTTTACGGCCGTAAACTCCAAGTTTAAGGCCGTAAACTCCCTTTTAAATGGTATAAATCCAAACAAATTAATCCAAGGCATTTTAGAAGTCCATTCCAACAATCCCCATGTCCATTCAAGCCATTAAACCCTCAAAATCACACCAACATGAGTTTACGGCCGTAAACTCATGTGTGTGTATGTGTGTTTTGTGGCTGTAAACTCCCTAATATATTTACTCTTTGGGAGTAAACTCAAGTCCTAAGTCCCTAGTGTCAATATATGTCCGTAGATGTCACCCAGGTCACTCCAAACGCTTGTTTTGAGGTGTTTAACCTCGTTGGAGTGTAATGTTCCATATGATTAGTGATTGTAAATCTAATTAGTTATATATGGAAATTATTACATTTTACATAGGGACATCGCGAGTAATCAAGCCCCGAACCAACGTCTAATATCCGAAACCATCGCATTTCCGAGTCTGGTGAGTTCATACCCCTACCCTTTTTCACTGTTTTTCACTGTTTTCAGGGGGGGGGGGGGAACACAAGCAAAGTACAAGGGTTTTCTTGTACTCAAAACTTATTTTCGTGTGTGTGTGTTTCACATTTCATATGCTTTTAATACTGATATACACAACTGATAACCAGTAGAACATGCAGCTCACGTAAACATTTATTTGTGAAATGGGTTTTATAAACTGTTATGTTTTATATATTTCACAAATGGTTTTCCACATTTTATCAGTTAAAAGCATGACATTAGAACACATGAACAATATAATTTGTACACTGTCTTGTCCTCGGTTGTCACACCCCCAAACCAGAATGGCGGAAACATTCGGGGGTGGATGACTTCACGTAGTATCACAACAATTGAATATTGTAAAGAAAGTAACACAACCATCATATATATAATGAAAACGTATATTGTGGTGTTATACATATTAGCAAAAGAATGTTACAATATGATGATAAATGTTCAATAATAAAACATCCTTAGTGTTCCTTCTCCAAAGCTGGTGGTTACCTGTATTACTGATTCCCTGAGAAATACAAGTGGTTTCGAAAAAGTGTCAACAATTAAGTTGGTGAGTTCATAAGTGTTTTGCATTGAAAAGTATGTCCTTTTTGGTAGTAAATCGATGAACGAGGTTTTCAGAAAATCCAATATTTTCTATAAATGGTTTGAAAAGTTTCCAGAGTTGGAGTGCGTTAGTATGTTCCATACTTGAATAATAATGATAAACTTTGTGCTAAAAATAAAGTGGAACACTGAATGCATATATGAATCTCGTAAATTAAACTTGTTTTTATACTTTTATGTGAGTTTTATAACCATACTATTGACACTGACGGCCTGTAACAACATTCTTCAGGTGTTGTAGTGTTATGACATTTGTCACCCCAGACCTGCTGGTCTAACTATAGCTAATAGTTTAGGTGCGGGGTTGTCAATCCCGTATAGATCTATACACAAGTATCATGCTCTCTCTCCACGAGATTATGGTATATAATCCAGGACTTGAAATGAATACATATGAGTACATTGAAGTTTGAATATCTCACATTACTTGGTAAAAACAGATTTACGATGATAAAGACTTTACTTCATTTGAAAGTATTTCATTTGTCAAGATGTATATGTAAAATGTATGAATAACTTGTTAACTATACTCATTATAGTTTCTCAAAAGTATGTTTCCATTTAGTAAGAATAACTTGGTGATATAATAGCCCTCTAAACATAAAGATGTTTGTATCAATACCCTATAAGATAGATATTATAATTATGTTTATAAAAACGATACTTTGACTTGTAATATACTTGTATTTCCCCCCTAAAACATGAAAAGAATTGAAAAGTAGGGGCATGAACTCACTCGTTTGGTTTGAAGAGAGAGAGAGAGAGAGGCTAGAGTTGAGCAGAACTTCGACCGCGGAAAGTTGCGTCTTTGGGCTCTTCGGGGATCTCTGCAGCGTCGATCATTCGTCGGGGGCTCGAGTGCGGAAACCTAGGGCGTCGGGATGATCTCTGGGGCTTAGAAGTATGGGAGAGTGACTGAGGATTTGAGAATGTGTGCAAAGACTCGAAGCTTAACCTCTCTATTTATAGGCTGGAAATTCCTCGTACGCGGGGCATACTACCGGAGTACGCTGGGCGTACTCGGTACGCGGGGGGTACTTTGGTTACACGGGGCATAACAATGCGTCATGGCTTACGACTCCGGTCTAGCTAAGCGTAGAGGTGCAGCCGATGGGACTCGACTCTGGGTCTAGTACACGGGGCGTACTCCCATATTACGCGGGGCGTAATCCCGACTCCCGTCTTCTAAATTCCGTAACTTTCGCGTACGGGCTCCGTTTTTCGCGTTCTTTATATCCACGCGTAGATGAGATTATGCTCTACAACTTTCATTTAGACTCCATCGGCTAGTTTTGACTTTATTTTTAATGATATATTTTTAATAGGCCGGGACTCCTAAAGTCCATTAAAAATTCATAGTTTCTTTATTCGACGTCGGTTTTCGTTTGTCTTTTTATCAATTTGCTCCTATTGTGGAGATCTTCAACTCTCATTTAGGTTGCGTTAGCTAATTAACAATCGATCTTCAATTCGAGTTTTTAGCCCTCTACTATTGTTACAAAACTTTGAAAATTCGTAACTTCTTCATACGAGGTCCAAATTGGGCGATCTTTTTATGTATGTTTATAGTTTAGCGGACTCTACATCTTTTGTTTAGATACTTAAGGCAAAAATTGATTTTATTGAAATTTCACTTTTTACGTTAAATAGCGTTTTAACGGCGTGTCGTAAATATACGAGTGGTTATAATTTCTTCAATATAACTCGGTTTTGAACGTTCTTTATGTTTTTGGAAACCTTGACACGTTATCTAATATTTGATGCATCCCAACTTAGATATTTGAACACTTTATTTTCAAGGTTAATTTAGTTGGTTCCAAATAGTTTTTGTTATATTTGACATTTGAGCGTTACACTGCTTTGGAAAAATATAGGGTTGTCACATCATTCCCCCGTTAAGGGAATTTCGTCCCGAAATTTAATCTAATATAGAGTTTACAGGTTAGGAAAAAGATGCGGGTATTTCTGTTTCATCTGATCCTCGCGTTCCCAGGCGTATTCAGGTCCTTGCTTGGCGTTCCAGCGGACCTTTACAATAGGTATGCGGCTTTGTTTAGTCCTTTTAGTTTCCCGATCCATGATCTCTACTGGTTCCTCTACAAATTGGAGATTTTCATTTATTGCGATTTCGTCTAGAGGGATGACAAGGGTCTCATCGGAGAAGCACTTCTTTAGGTTTGATACGTGAAAGGTAGGGTGTACGTTGTGGAGCTCCTGAGGTAATCTAAGTTTGTAGGCCACTAGACCGATCCTGGCAAGGATCTCGAAGGGTCCGATGTATCTTGGGTTTAGTTTTCCACGCTTCCTGAAGCGTATTAACCCCTTCCAGGGCGAGACTTTTAGTAGGACTCGATCTCCGACCTGGAATTCCAAGGGTTTCCGTCTTTTATCTGCGTAACTCTTTTGTCTGTCCCTTGAGGCTTTTAGACGTTCCCGAATCTGAACAATCTTCTCCGTAGTTTCCCCTATGATTTCTGGTCCAGTGAGCGTGTTGTCTGTTGCTTGTCCTTTTGCTAGCTGTGTGTCCCCCACTTCGGCCCAGCACAAAGGTGACCTGCATTTGCGGCCATAGAGGGCTTCGAACGGGGCAGCCTTGATACTAGTGTGGTAGCTGTTATTATACGAGAATTCGACCAAGGGAAGATGTGTGTCCCATGCCTTACCAAAATCGATTACGCGGGACCTCAGCATATCTTCTAGAGTTTGTATGGTTCTCTCGCTCTGGCCGTCGGTTTGTGGGTGATAAGCGGTACTCATGTCTAGCCTTGTCCCCAAAGCTTTTTGTAGCGACTGCCAGAACCTTGAGGTGAACCTACTATCTCGGTCCGAGATAATGGACATGGGCACACCATGTACTCGTACAATTTCTCTGAGGTATTTCCTAGTTAGCTTCTCTAATTTATCCGTCTCTTTGATCAGTAGGAAGTGAGCTGATTTAGTTAACCTGTCGACAATCACCCAGATAGTGTCGAGTCCGTTTGCCGTTCTAGGTAGTTTGGTTATGAAATCCATGGTTATACGTTCCCACTTCCATTCTGGTATTTCTGGTTGTTGCAACAATCCTGAGGGATTTTGTTATTCTACCTTGACCATGGCGCACGTCAGACATTTACTCACGTAGGTAGCAATTTCGGCCTTCATGTTCGGCCACTAGTACAACTTCTTGAGGTCGAGATACATCTTATCGGAGCCGGGGTGTATGGAGTATCGTGTTTTATGGGCTTCGTTCATGACGACTTCTCTGAATCCGCCAATCTTCGGCGTCCAGATCCGATCCATGAAGTATTGAACTCCATCATTCTTGACCTCAAACTTCTTATCCACTCTCCTTAAGGCTTCCCCTGCCACGTTTACCGATGTTAAGGCTTCTATCTGAGCTTCCTTGATTTGTGTGGACAGGTGTGAAAGGATTGTCATGGTTAAAGACTTCACTCTACGGCCCGAGTATTCCTTCTGGCTGAGTGCATCGGCCACCACGTTAGCCTTTTCGGGATGATATCGAATCTCGCATTCATAATCATTTAATAGTTCTACCCACCGTCTTTGTCTCATGTTGAGTTCTTTCTGGTTGAGGATATGTTGGAGGCTTTTATGGTCGGTGAATATCGTACATTTCGTGCCGTAGAGATAGTGTCTCCATATCTTCAGAGCGAAGATGACTGCTCCTAGCTCAAGATCGTGCGTTGTGTAGTTTACTTCGTGCGTCTTTAGTTGCCTTGAGGCGTAGGCGATGACCTTCCCTCGTTGCATCAGGACACACCCAAGTCCTTGGTTTGATGCATCGCAATAGACCACGAAGTCCTCCGTTCCTTCGGGTAAGGTTAGGATAGGCGCACTACATAAGGCTCGCTTTAGCGTTTGAAACGAGGCGTCTTGTTTTTCTCCCCAGTCGAAGGTCACACTCTTCTGAGTTAGGGTGGTCAGTGGTTTGGCAATCTTCGAAAAATTCTGTATGAACCTTCGGTAATACCCGACAAGTCCCAAAAATTGTCGGATTTCTATAGGGGACCTTGGTGTGGTCCAACTTTCTATTGCCTTGATCTTAGAAGGATCCACGTGTATCCCCTCCTTGCTTACTACATGTCCTAGGAAATCCACTTTCCGAATCCAAAATTTGCACTTAGAAAATTTTGCGTAAAGCTTCTCTGCTCTCAACGTTTCCAAAACTTGGCGGAGGTGTTGGTTGTGTTCTTCCTGGCTTCTAGAATAGATGAGTATATCATCTATGAACACGATCACGAATTTATCCAGGAAGGGACAACATACTCGGTTCATCAAGTCCATGAACACCGCTGGAGCATTTGTCAATCCGAAGGGCATTACTACGAACTCGTAGTGACCATAACGTGTTCGGAAAGCCGTTTTAGGGATGTCTCCTTCTAGCACTCTCAGTTGGTGATAACCAGATCTTAGATCGATCTTTGAGAAGTAGCTTGCTCCCTGCAGTTGGTCGAACAGATCGTCTATGCGCGGTAGGGGATATCGGTTCTTGATCGTCAGTTTGTTCAGCTCCCGATAATCGATGCACATGCGAAAGGACCCGTCCTTCTTTTTCATGAATAGGACTGGTGCTTCCCATGGTGAGAAGCTCGGTCTAATGAATCCCTTGCTCAGCAGCTCGTTTAATTGATAGGACAATTCCTGCATCTCGGCTGGGGCTAAACGGTAAGGCGATTTTGCTACTGGGGTGGCTCCGGGGATTAAGTCGATTCTGAACTCAACTTGACGCTCTGGTGGAATTCCTGGAAGATCTTCTGGGAAAATATCTGGGAAGTTGCAGACTTCCAGAATGTCTTTAATGTTCTTTGGTTCTTGTTTCTGGTCCACTACGTGGGCTAGAAATGCATGGTATTCCTTATGAAGATATTTTTGTGCCTTAACACAGGAGATGATTTGTAAACTTGAACTAGGTTTGTCACCATAAATGACAAGGGTTTCGCCGTTTGGCAGATTTAGGCGAATGGCCCTTTCGTGACAAAGTATATCGGCATGGTGAAGGCTCAACCAGTCCATACCGATGATGACATCGAAACTTCTTATCGAGATGGGCATAAGATCGACTCGAAACAAGCGCTCGTTTAAATTTAGTGTGCACCCTACGTACAAATCGTTTGCGTTTTCTGTCTTACCGTTTTCCATTTCTACAGTGAATATTTTATTGAGTGGTTGGGGTTTTTGACTAAGTAGGTGTTTGAATTTATGACTCACAAAACTTCTCTCCGCACCGCAGTCAAAGAGTATGCATGTATAAGTGTTGTTGAGTAGGAACGTACCCATAACCACCGTGGGGTCTGCTACTGCTTCATTCTGCCCTATTGCCAGCACTCTCCCCACACCGCCAACGTTCCTTGTCTTGGGGCAGTCCCTTTTGAAGTGCCCAGTTTCTCCACACCCAAAACATGCATGGCTTATCCCAGTACCAGGAACTTGAGTGACTGGTCGCGCTGTCGCCTTACAGAAACAGGCTGTGTGCCCTTTCTTGTCGCAATTCTTACAGTGCATCTCGCGGCAATTACCGTGGTGATGGTAGTTGCACTTGCTGCACTTAGGCAGATTCCCCACATATGGTTTTGTTGGTGCAGGGGTAGCAGGAGTTGTGGTGGGGGTAGTAGCAGCATGAACCGTAACCATTTGCTTCTTTGAAGGTTCTTGCGAATTTTGCCCCTTTCTTTTGTTCCAGAATTTCTTCTTCTTGTTGTTGTTGGCATTGATCTCGTTGTTGCTGTTCCCTTTGGTTGGTTCAGCCATGATAGCCGCGACTCCTTGACAGACACCATGATCAACAAGAGATTGCGCCAGTTCCTTGGCGCTGGCGAAGGTCATGGGTTTGGAAGCTAACACACTTCCTCGAAGTTGGGGTGATAGTCCCCAGATGTATCTCTCGACCTTTTGGCTTTCCAGGATTAACATTCCTGGACAAAGTGTTATTAAGTCACTGAACCTGTTGGTGTAACCTGCTATGTCCGAGCCTACCATCGAAAGGTTCCACAGTTCCTGTTCAAGCTTCTGAATCTCGCCTCTTGGGCAGTATTCTCGAAGGAGAATTCGTATCAAGTTTTCCCAACCCATGGAGTTCGCCACCACTAGGGTTAGTGTCTGGACGTGGCCGTTCCACCACGTCAGGGCGCGTTCAGAGAAAGTAAAAGCAGCAAACTTTACTTTGCTTTCTTCAGGACATGCACAAATTTCGAATACAGCTTTCGTTTTCTCTATCCATTGAGATAGAATACTCCCCCAGTCCCATAAAAGGGAATAGGTTTTCCGTTGGTGAAGTCTTTGTAAGTGCATACCCCTGAACGGCCTTGACCCTGGCCATTTGTAAAGCTATTTGTTCCTCCCCCTGATCCGTTGTTGCTCATTCGAGCCATCGCTGCGGTTACAGCAGCGGTTACAGCAGTCTAGAACATAACGGCATCCATAGTTTGAGGAGGTGGTGGAGGTGGTGTTGAAGTTGAGTTTCTGCGTGTTGATCTACGAGGAGGCATGTTCTGGTAGAGAAAAATAAGAATGAATACTATAAGTTTCTAATGTTTTGATAATCATGTGTTAGTTGTATCTTGTAATTTGTTTTGACTTTGGTTTATGGTTTCAAGGTAGGCATAGTAATTTTTGTTAACACCCATAAGTTCCGAGAGGTATACAAAGAAGTACTTTCATATTCATATATAAAGGTCACACCTGAGGTGTGCTACATTACGTTTCTTGTTTGAAAATTTGACCTACCTAGAGGTCTTCGATTACAGATACAAAAGGAAATAAGGGAAGAAACTTTTATCCGAAATCCTATTTTATAACAAAATTGTTGGGGTTTGAACCAGCTCTACTTGCGGCGTGTTGTACGTCTGGAGCTAGATTCGGCATCCGACTGCTTGACTCCCATCGAGCGCCTCTCGAGATCTGCTTGTTGTTCCTTCATCTCCCTTATTTTTGCTAGTGTCGTTATCATTTGGTTCTGAAGCGTCCCTGTGTAGATTTGGGTATTCTCATGTAGTCCTTCCAAACGGCGGATGTCTGCGGCGTTACCTTGAGTAGCAACATTGACCTCGCGAACTCTGGCTGCTTACCTATCCATTTCGTAGTTCTGGGTAGCTATAGCGTTCACAATAACAGGAAGTGCTCGATCAGCTGAGCCTCCCCCACTGACATTGTAAAAATCTCGGCACATGCCGAAAGGAGGGCGTACACCTTGCTGGCAGCTCCAGTAGTAGAGGTGACTTCCCCACATGGGAATGGGTCCCGGTTGATATGGTCTGATTTCGGGAGGATGAGGGATGGGAGGGTCGATTACTTCCGGCTCGGAGTCCGTTCCACTAGAAATTTCCTCGACCTCTTCGTCGACTTCGAATTCCTCTCCGACTTCGGCTTCGAACTCTTCTTCGATAACCCCTTCGGGTTCTTCCTCGGCCTCTTCTTCGATTTCCTCTGGGTCTTCCTCCGGGTCTTCTTCTATCCAACCGCCGTTGCCTTGGTTTGGGTAGTAGGGATCTCCTGGTAAATGGAATCCGGCCATTTGTCTGTACTAGGATAGAGGTATGAGAATTTTATAAGAAAAGAAATTTCTATTTAACGACTTACTATTTTAACTATATTTTTACGGAGCACTAATATTTTATTGTACAACTATTTTTAACAATATTCCTATCGTATTTCAAATTGGTGAATCTAAAATAATTTGTATTTGGTAAGTTTTTGGCTTGTTGTCCACTACGACCATTCCTCGACGTACATTGGTCAATCCAGGATAAATATAGTTGATCAGGCTATATTTATTCTCGACCTGATTACATACTCTGAGGCTCAATCGTAGTGTCGTAACTTGCCTTAATACTTTTTAGAAAACTTGTTATGATACGAGATTAATGCATGCTAGTAAAAATGTATATCTTTAAAAGGAATTATATTGTTCATGAAAACATTTTGTCAGAGGGTTTTTTTTTTTTGGTCCCCTTTGCATTTATAGTTTGTATATCTTATGTGGTTCGATATACTTAGTTCACTATAAACAATACTCTGATACCAATCTGTCACACCCCCAAACCAGAATGGCGGAAACATTCGGGGGTGGATGACTTCACGTAGTGTCACAACAATTGAATATTGTAAAGAAAGTAACACAACCATCATATATATAATGAAAACGTATATTGTGGCGTTATACATATTAGCAAAAGAATATTACAATATGATGATAAATGTTCAATAATAAAACATCCTTAGTGTTCCTTCTCCAAAAGTTGGTGGTTACCTGTATTACTGATTCCCTGAGAAATACAAGTGGTTTCGAAAAAGTGTCAACAATTAAGTTGGTGAGTTCATAAGTGTTTTGCATTGAAAAGTATGTCCTTTTTGGTAGTAAATCGATGAACGAGGTTTTCAGAAAATCCAATATTTTCTATAAATGGTTTGAAAAGTTTCCAGAGTTGGAGTGCGTTAGTATGTTCCATACTTGAATAATAATGATAAACTTTGTGCAAAAAATAAAGTGGAACACTGAATGCATATATGAATCTCGTAAATCAAACTTGTTTTTATACTTTTATGTGAGTTTTATAACCATACTATTGACACTTACGGCCTGTAACAACATTCTTCAGGTGTTGTAGTGTTATGACATTTGTCACCCCAGACCTGCCGGTCTAACTATAGCTAATAGTTTAGGTGCGGGGTTGTCAGTCCCGTATAGATCTATACACAAGTATCACGCTCTCTCTCCACGAGATTATGGTATATAATACAGGACTTGAAATGCATACATACGAGTACGTTGAAGTTTGAATATCTCACATTACTTGGTAAAAACAGATTTACGATGATAAAGACTTTACTTCATTTGAAAGTATTTCATTTGTCAAGATGTATATGTAAAATGTATGAATAACTTGTTAACTATACTCATTATAGTTTCTCAAAAGTATGTTTCCATTTAGTAAGAATAACTTGGTGATATAATAGCCCTCTAAACATAAAGATGTTTGTATCAATACCCTATAAGATAGATATTATAATTATGTTTATAAAAACGATACTTTGACTTGTAATATACTTGTATTTCCCCCCTAAAACATGAAAAGAATTGAAAAGTAGGGGCATGAACTCACTCGTTTGGTTTGAAGAGAGAGAGAGAGAGAGGCTAGAGTTGAGCAGAACTTCGACCGCGGAAAGTTGCGACTTCGGGCTCTTCGGGGATCTCTGCAGCGTAGATGTTTCGTCGGGGGCTCGAGTGCGGAAACCGCGGGCATCGGGATGATCTCTGGGGCTTAGAAGTATGGGAGAGTGACTGAGGATTTGAGAATGTGTGCAAAAACTCGAAGCTTAACCTCTCTATTTATAGGCTAGAAATTCCTTGTACGCGGGGCGTACTACCGGAGTACGCTGGGCGTACTCGGTACGCGGGGCGTACTTCAGTTACGCGGGGCGTAACAATGCGTCATGGCTTACGACTCCGGTCTAGCTAAGCGTAGAGGTGCAGCCGATGGGACTCGAATCCGGGTCTAGTACGCGGGGCGTACTCCCATATTACGCTGGGCGTAATCCCAGCTCCCGTCTTCTAAATTCTGTAACTTTCGCGTACGGGCTCCGTTTTTCACGTTTTTTATATCCACGCGTAGGTGAGATTATGCTCTACAATTTTCATTTAGACTCCGTCGGCTATTTTTGACTTTATTTTTAATGATATATTTTTAATAGGCCGGGACTCCTAAAGTCCGTTAAAAATTCATAGTTTCTTTATTCGACGTCAGTTTTCGTTTGTCTTTTTATCAATTTGCTCCTATTGTGGAGATCTTCAACTCTCATTTAGGTTGCGTTAGCTAATTAACACTCGCTCCTCAATTCGAGTTTTTAGCCCTCTACTACTGTTACGAAACTTTGAAAATTCGTAACTTCTTCATACGAGGTCCAAATTGGGCGATCTTTTTATGTATGTTTACAGTTTAGAGGACTTTACATCTTTTGTTTAGATACTTAAGGCAAAAATGCATTTTATTGAAATTTCACTTTTTACGTTAAATAGCGTTTTAACGGCGTGTCGTAAATATACGAGTGGTTATAATTTCTTCAGTATAACCCGGTTTTGAACGTTCTTTATGTTTTTGGAAACCTTGACACGTTATCTAATATTTGATGCATCCCAACTTAGATATTTGAACACTTTATTTTCAAGGTTAATTTAGTTGGTTCCAAATAGTTTTTGTTATATTTGACATTTGAGCGTTACACTGCTTTGGAAAAATATAGGGTTGTCACATCAGTAACATTCCACAGAGATACGCGAATGGAGGATTATCATATTATTACTAGTAAATTTGTTATTCCTGTATGATTGGAGACGCGTCCTCGGCGAACACTCCACAGAGATACGCGAGTGGAGGACTACACCCATAACCAGAATCTCTGGGATTTAGAGAGCGTGAGTTGAGTGTATAGATCTATACGGGGCTGACTACCCCACACCTGGCTGCTAGCTACAGCCGAACCGAAATGGTTCAAGGGTGACGAAAGTCATAAGGTTGTGGACTACTTATTGCCACAGGTTTAGTCTTTAGTATGGTTATGGAACTCGCAATTAGGATAACAGAGATTTACTTATAGTAATAATGAATAACTTATACATCTTTTACATTGATAACCAACATTCAGGAAAGTATGAGATTTTCCTGGGAAACCTTGTACATAACCAGGTCTAACAGAATACATCTTTACAATGAAAACCAACATTCAGGAAAGCATGGGGCCTTCCTGGGGAACATATACTTAACTACAAAAGTGTAACAAAACAGATAACATTACATCTTTTACAAATGATAACTCACAAACAGGAAAGTATGGGACTTTCCTGGGGATACATTGGAACTCAAGTAGAACAGTTTAACAAACCGGATAATCAAACTATACATTTTTCACATGAGTAACATGTTTTTAGTGTACAAACCTACTATACTTTGTAGTTGTGAAACAACAATCAACTTTTAAGAAAATGTGGGATTTTCTTGGCGTGTGTTACATTTTTCAGAAACAGAAAGGAAGCATGAACATTTTCACAAAACAAAACTACTTATGAACTCACCAGCATTATGCTGATTTTCAAAACCGCTTGTGTTCTCAGGTCAACGTTAGAACAGGTACCGAGGATCGTTTTTGCTCGAAGTTGGAGTGCTGAGAAGACCCGTTTTATTTTGTTTATATATATACTATGGATCACAACTGTACAACTTTACTTTTGAAAACAATTGTAAAACTTTTATATGTAATGTAATGGTTGTTCTACTTTACTTACTATGTACATTGGATCTGATACTCAACGTGGAGTCAACCCCGGAAATGTTTCCGCCTTCGGTTTTCGGGGTGTGACAATATGTTTAAGATACAAAAATTTAAGGCAAGAACTTTGGTAAGGGTCAAAATTGTCAAGAAAACAAAAGATAAGGGCAAAAAGTGACATTGATGTTTTTATAGGGACCAAACAGGTTCTACATGTATCAAAAAGGATTTTTATGTTAAACATACCTTTAAAAGGGCCAAAAATGCAAATTTGAGCTTAATGGGCCAAACTTTTGGGCCTCATGGTTTTTGAGACCAACTTGCAAAAAAATGTAGTTTTTGGGATTAAAATGTTATTTGAACAAAAATTTGGGTCATAGATGTAAATAAACAAAATTTATGGGTGAAAATAACATTTATTTTCAAATTGGACCAAAAATGTAAATTTTTCCAAAATTAGGCCGAAAGTGTAAATTTTTACAAAGGGCTGAAAATGCACTTTTCTGCAAAACTAGGTCTTAAATGTCAAAATATATACTTTTGGACTAAAACCGTGAATTTCTAGATATTTGGGACAAAATTGCAAATTTTTACAAACTATGGACTAAAATGTTATTTTTACAAAGCTTTGGGGCTTAATTTAAAATTTGAGGCTTTTGACCAAAAATGTTGTTTTATAAAAAAGGAGACTTCTTATAATAAGTTTAGTAAACCACGAGCTAAAATAAACAACGAAACAATACGAATGGACGGAATACATCGTTAACAATTTTTATTGGGCCTAATATTCATTTTACGTGGCCAATGGGCCCTGAGGGCCCATTCAAGTGTATATTGAGCCCAATGTCTTCCATGACATGTTTATTGGGCCTTCCGACCCATTTACATGTTAATTTGGGCCTGAGTTATGGGTCACACGTTGTTGGGCATTTGCAGCCCATTTACATGCCTACTGGGCCCAAATTACCCACTTACATGTTTATTGGGCTTTGCGACCCATTTACATGCTAATTGGGCTTGGATTGAGATTCACATGCTAATAAATCGTATATATACCTTCTCATAACTAGTGAACTTTGTATACTTATAAATGTACCTTGGTTTGGATAACGCATAACATACACGTAAACATTAAGCATTATACGAAAGGTTGAGAATCTAGTGAGACGTGTCGGTTGGCACCTTGAGTGTATAGTCATAGCTTGTAGTTATAATCAGAGTCTCCCGGAGGGAGAGCGAGAGTTTGTGTATAGATTGATACGGGGTGACCCCCACGCCTTAGTTGTTCGCTACAGCTAGACTAGGCCAGTCTAGGGCGACAAAACCTTGAGCAAATCCCGGCATTTGGAAAAATGTCAAGACAAGCAACCTAGTCATTACCATGTATGATTATAACGACTCATGTTAGGTATACCAAAAATTAATACTTCCGAGATAATCTCTTTGATGGTGTTAATACGCAATAACATATTTAACAATACAAGAACCTCGACATTATTATAAATTAGAAAATATCGGATTTTATGGGGAAAGATCAATACTTAATAACCGCTTACTTACAACATAAGGAAATCTAAACGACAAATATATATACGTATATCACAACTATGAAATTCAGACATGCATTATATACTTGATTTTCACATGATTTTCAGACATTTTATAGAAAATATCAGATTTTCTGGGTTTTTATGAAAGATACAAAGACTTTTACTCAAACATACTTATGAACTTACCAACATTATATATGTTGACCGTTTTCAAAATAACTTGTATTCTCAGGTAATCGTTAAGCTGGTTGATTTGCAAGTGTGTATGGTTTTGTTTTATGTAACATCACTTATCGTACTTTTAACAATTTGAACTTATGTATTTTAACAATGTACTTGATGTGAAGAATGATGGTTGTAATATGTAATGTTGGTGATGAATGTGTTATGTTTCATGTATATTCATTGTGATGATTATTCAATTGTTTGTTACACGAGCCCCCGGACGTTTCCGCCGTCTGATTCGGGGGTGTGACATTAAAAAAGTGTGTAACAAGATTTAACACGATATGAGGAAAATACGTAGGTATACATCGAGACTTTGAGTCGAAACATCAACATATATGTACACAAGGCAAATTCGAGATCCTTACATGTAATATTTATATATAAAATCATATAGAACATGAGTAAAGTAAATTCAAATCTTCCAAATAATTCTCAAAGTTACAAAAAGATTATGACAATTCTATATAGACCTTTATATAACATGTAGTCATAATCCTATACCCTATCACCTGGAACTTGAGTAAAGCTTCATATATACATACAAATACAAAAAATACATACATACATACATATATACATACATACATACATACATACATACATACATATATGGATCATGGAAGTGGTACCCACAAATCTACCCTAGATATGTTAATGTACCAGGTGTAGTATATGAATCTTCTAATGAACTTGCATGTGTAGGTAAAGTACCAACTTATACTTGAAAAATATTCCTTTCTCTTCCCCCTCCACACGATTTCATCCTTTACACAAACACACCAACACACATGCAACATATCTAAGATATTATATATTCTAGTACCCTTATATCTCCAAGATTTGATTCATGGTTCATAACAATCTTCTAAGATCACATGGAATATGAAATAATTAAGTTATGTCCCACCTCTTCCATACACATGTAACTATGGTATGCATGGGTAAAGTTAAATTCCCAGCTAAGTATTTCATGTATGTGAGGCAAGAAGTAGGATACCAACTTGGTAATACAAATCCTTCAAAAGAGATTCAGTAGTACTATGAGATATCACCAAAAATCTGCCATATATCATTCATTCCCTTACAATCTAACACAACATTCCCTTCATTCACTCTCCCTCCCATCGAAACTCTCTCTCTCTCTCTCTCTCTCATTGCCTCTTGATGGCTGGAAGAACCAAGTAGGAAACCAGAGGCTGTTGCCTCCGATTTGAGCCACTGCCTCACCCTTCCATACATACTAAATAGCAAACCTAAACACCCCCTGATCAGGTGTTCATCTTAACATAAGCAACCACAAACCACGACGAGTTCTATGGGTTAGTTCGCCCGATAAAATGAGTCATCAAGCACCGTCGGTTCTTCCCTTTTCCTCATTTGTTTCAACAACCAATCAAATCATTCGTTACTATATGTTTCTTCCAACGAGTTTCAGGTAGAAACTCTCTCTTTTCTGTCGATGTCAGCGCATAAAACCCTCAAGTTAGCTGCCACGTGCCACCGTGGTTGGCGGCGTGTACAACTTCGGCGACATGGCCCGATGTCGATTTTGGCTTCAAGACTGTTTCATGAATTATAGTATTCAACCTTTTGCTTTTTTGATGATATTTAGGTCAAACTCGAGATTTTTCGGTGCAAAGCTTGTTTCGTGAAAAACCCGTCAATCCCAACTCATGCATCTAGGGTGAGTTTCTATGGCCCCACTTTACAACGTTTTTACACCTCTGGGGGAGAATACATGTATGTTGATGTTGAAAGTATGATTAAGTTATAAGTATATTATGAAAAACTTGTCATAAACTTTAAAACTTGTATATTTGTTAAGTTTAGAAACAATAGTTTTTTTTGATGACAATATTATGAAAATAAGTAAGATGCAAACTTTTGTAAGCCATTTACTGGAAAGTAATATAAAAGTCGTTTGTGACGAAAAAGGACAAGGTTATGTATAACCTGTTATAAGTGGAACTAGTAATAACTAGGAAGTTACCTAAAAATCAGTTTTATCTATATGTGCTTATATGTATGGTTTAGTAAGTTGCATGTTTGGTGAAGTATGTATTATATATTCGGATAAATATAATAGCGGTTCCACCAATAATTAATATGGAGTATATATTAATGACTTGTGAATTTCATCGGTATTATGCATTCCATAATATTATGGAATAAAAATTTAAATACAAAGTATATATATATATATATATATATATATATATATATATATATATATATATATATATATATATATAATGAGTTAATGTAAGTGTGATCCATAACGATATAAAAGATTGTTTGAAATTAAAACTTTGTGATAAGCATGCGAAAGGTCCTATATCTAAAAATAAAAAATGTATTCTTAAAACGATTGACAAAAATTAAATGATATTATAATTAGTCAACATGGAAATACGAAAAATATATTAATTCCAGAAGTTATTGGCATTACCGAATGTCGATTCCCTAAACGATAAACCATTATAATATTTTAGTAAAATACTAACAACAAATGTCCAAGCTAGGTGTTAGGGTGCAAAGTCATGCTTGAATGTAGTATTTAGACTTTTTTCTTTGTATGTGTAACTGAGTTGAGTCTTTCCTATAAATAGGAAGTGAGTGACTCCCATTATGTAAGAAAAGTCCATTTTGGAGTGTTAGACTAGAGAGAGAAATTGTATACAAACCCATTTGTATAGTCTTTCTAGATATAATAAGAGCTTAGAAAGATTTATTTACTCCATGTGTTCTTGATTTTACATGATGAATCACTAGATCTTTCCTAATTCCGCACATGTCATCATAATCAACACCACTACAATTGGTATCAGAGCAGATGTTCTTGATTTCATCAAGAATTGATCCTTGATGGCTATTTTGATTTGGTGATTTTTCATGTTCTTATTGATCTTTGTGTTTTGAGAGTGTTTTGTGTTCTAGAAATTGAATTTTTCTTTGATTTGATCCATAATTCGACTTTCTCTCTCTAGAATACTTGTTTGTATCACTTTCTCTTTCTAGAAAACCCATTCAAAATCACTTTCTCTCTCTAGAAATTTTCAAGTTCTTGTGATCATGGTGGATTTGCCATATGATTATTGGATTGTGATCGTTAAAGATGTGAAATACAAAGTCAATGAAGATCAATTTTATGGGTTGGTGTTAAGAAAATTGATTTCATGGGGGAATATGGTTTCTTATGGAGGTTTAAAGGATGATCATGGAAGCTTGGTATTTCAACCACTTTGTAAGATTTCATGGTTGAATAAAATTGCCTTGTCCATATTAGTTCGTAGTAGAAATCAAAAGGAAGGAGAAGAAAGATATTTTTTCAATAAGAAATATGTTTCTCTTATTGAAGACCCAAATGATCTTCGTGCTCTTAAATTTCTTGAAGTTCTTGATAATGGAGTTCAATGTGATGTTCTTGATGTTCAAGAAAAAGGAGTTCAAGTTGATTCTCAAGATGAAAAAGTTTTTTGCTCAATTGGAGTTCAAATTGATGATATTTTATGTTCTTGTGATTCGTTTGAAGGAATGATTTCTTATCGGAAGTCGGTGATCCAAGAAAATCACAAGTATCAAACTCCAAAAGATTTGATTCAAACTGAAAATTTTCATGTTGTTGAAAGTGGGTTTGTTCATGAAGTCAAGTCTTCAAGATGCAATAAGATGAGAAAGAAAAAGAAGAAGATGAATCGGAAGAATAAGCGGGTTTACTCACAAAAATCGTCATATGTTGTGAAGCCAAAATTTGTGAAGCAAATTTGGGTTCCAAAGCAACAATCTCCAAAGGTTGCATTGAATATGAAGTCAAAACCCAAATGTGTTGGTGGTTCTTTTGAAGATGTTCTTGGATCGTTGAAGAACACGAAGAACAAGTTGTACATCTCGCATGGTGGGTGGTACAATGTTCGATTTGGAGATTTTCTCATTCCAACAAAAGAGCCAAGATCTTCCAAATTTGATTCGTTCGTTGAAAATGGATCTCGATTCGTCAAAAAAGTATCTCAAATTCTCAAATGGATTCCAAAACATCCATGATTCTGATTCGTATTTTTCGTTTTTCATTTTTGATCGATTTGTTTCGTTGGATCTAATCCGTTTCAATCCCTTTGTTGATCCAATTAATTTTTGTTTAGATCAAGTCCAACCAAAAACAAAATTCTGGTTGATTACTGTTCATCATCCATGTTTGAGACCAATTCTTGATTCCTTACTGTTCATCAAGCACAATTTAGCCCAAAATTTACTTTAAGTCGGTTACTGTTCTTATTTGGTCTATGTTCGTGATCTGTTCAAATTGAGAAGCCCAATATGATCTTTAATCCGATCTTAAGGTAAGAACCCATGGATTTATCGAAATTAAGTCAATCACTTTATCATTTGTTCTGAATTCGTCTTCAAACTTATCCTTTGTTCTCGTTCTGAAGTATTGTTCTTCTATCAATATTTGTATCGTTTGATTACTTTGATTGTTGGAAAACGAGTTTATATTATTCGTTTTATGATGATATCGGTTTTAGAATCAAAACTCGGTAAATGATTCAATGATTTTGATTCGAAGAATGGAGAACAAATAATTGGAGATCGATGTCTAGGTATCGGAGTTTCTTTGTAAATCGACATCGATTGAGATGAATTGTATGATTGAAGAATTTGATGAATTTGTTGAATTCTTTTTGTTAATCTGAAAAATCAGATGAAGTCTAAATCTGCAATTCATGTTTATGTTAATGTTGAAATTGATGTTTTGAGTATCTTCTGGAGTCTACTTGAAAGAAAAGTGAAGAACTCATGTTAATTTCTTGGAAACGAAAGTCAATCTGGAAAGTCAACATTCATGGTCTTGTTAAATTGAACACGGAATGGATTTAGAGATTGAATGTTAATATCATTTTTGTTTGAAGACCTGATTTCGAAGCCAGGGGCTTGGTTGATGTTGATTTTGACTTATGATTTTCGATTGTGTGTGTTAATGGTAATTGAAGACGAATGAACTTTGGGATGTAAACGAAGAATTGACGAACAGTTGGGTTGAGTTACTAAAGGATGCGAAGGGTTGAAATTTGTTGTTGATGACAATGATTTTGGAATTGGGGAGTAATGTTCGCAAGTTTGGAGTCGATCTTGACTGAAAAGCGAAAGGTCGACGGATAACAAATTCGATTTTGGGTTTGATATCAATCTTGGGTTCGATTTTGTGATTTTGGGTTTACTGGGAGTCGATATTGCGAAGGATATAAGGGAACCGATGTTGATGATTTGGTTTCGTATGTACATTTGCATCTCCAATCGTAATTTGGGTGTTCGCATTGTAGATTGGTCGATTGGGTTAATGATCTCAAATGAATTCGCATATGGGTGAATCATCATAGAGTTCGCATATGGGTTCGCATCTTAATCACATCTGCCATGTTTGTTCACTTCGCATTTGAGTGTATAAAAATCAGTTTCGCATTTGGGTCTCAATCAATTTCGCATATTTGGTTATATTGGATGAAAGATGCGAAGAATTTGTTAGTTCGCATCAGTGACGTGCGAAGAAATTGACTGGAACATGCTGCGAAGTTTTCACTGCATATGGTGATTTGGGGAAGAACACAAAAAATTTTAGATTGCACCCCTGATCTTTTCACGAAATGACAGTTTATACCCAACTTCGCAAAATGGGTAATATAAGCTGAGAAATTGCAGAATTTTCAGTTTTGGTCCCTGCAGTTTGTGCGAAGTTACGCTTTATGCCCGGTTTCGCAAATTGGCTAGAGTTTCCCATATTTGACTGTTTTTGGCGCAACGGGTCCCTGAAAGTTTCAGAAAACGACAATTTCTACCCGGATTTTGAAAAATCTTGCAAATTTCACCCAAAAAGTAAAAAATTTTCATAAATTGGAATTTTTTGTGGCTTTTTCGTGATTACTTTTCCGTGCAAGATTTTTGGTGATTCATTTTTGGTACACATCAAGGGGGAGTATCGTGAAGACTATTCCTCGGGCGCTTCTCATCCTTAGTGGGTTTTATAATCATTTTTTGATTATAAAAAGGGGGAGAATGATGGGTAATCGAAGCTTCTCGGGTTTGTCGAATATTCATTTGCGGATTTGAAGACCGGGGTTACTTCGAGGGGGAGTTTGTTCTTGATCGCGCTAGCTCGTTGGAGATTAAATCCAGACATCCAATCCTAACTTTGAGGGGGAGAATGTTAGGGTGCAAAGTCATGCTTGGATGTAGTGTGTAGGCTTTCCTCTTTGTATGTGTAAATGGGTTGAGTCTTTCCTATAAATAGGAAGTGAGTGACTCCCATTATGTAAGAAGAGTCCATTTTGGAGTGTTAGACTAGAGAGAGAAATTGTATACAAACCCATTTGTGTAATCTTTCTTAATCTAATGAGAGCTTACAAAGATTTATCTACTCCATGTGTTCTTGATTTTACATGATGAATCACTAGATCTTTCCTAATTCCGCACACGCCATCATAATCAACACCACTACACTAGGATACCTATGTCCACTATTAGAACCTACCACATCTGGGTATCCCAAGATGACCGATGTTATAGGGTAAATCCAAAACTGCAAAGTTTCTTGGTAAAAACCCTCCTGATTATAATCGTTAATCTGTAAAGAACTAACAATAAGTATATGTTAGTGTCAAATATGTTGTAATGTGACGAAGTGATTTGAGTCAGTTTCGAATGTCATCTTATCTATTTACTAAGGCATGTTAGTTTCGAAGTCTTGATGTTTAGTCCTTACTATTTTTTTGTATACTTTCTTATTCTCCTATAAATAGGAGTTGTACTCAGAGGTAGATAGAACTTTTCCAGGTACTGCTGTCTAATATTCTCTCTGTATTCAAAAGTATAAGTGAGCTATAAACAAGATCTTATTTACTCTCGTTGTTCATAATACTTAGATTACTCTGATTGTATTTGTACTCGATTAAATCGCAACATCAATTGGTATCAGAGCATGAATCATACTGCAATGATCTGATTTTCATTCTGTATCAATCATTTTTTGAGTCGTATCTTTGATTAAAAAATTTCTGCATCATTGATACAGAAAATCATACTTGATCTTCAGTTGTGATTCGATTATGCAACTAGCTTGTTTAATCGAGTGTTCTTCTGGTTCTTTCTATTTAATTCATCTGTTAATTTTCAAATTTCTGAAGTTTGTCTGAGAATTCATTTGTATATTCATGGCGAATTTCAACATGAACATGATGATGTCGTATTCTCATCTTCTTGGGTCATCTACGAAGATTTCAATGTTGATTCCAGAGTATTACGATTAGTGGGCTGATAGGATGGATACTTGGATGGAATAGATTAAGAGCTACCGAAATACATTACTAATAATGTAATTCCACCTTCTTCTGTTGAAAGCATAGGTACTTCTTCATCAACTCCGAGTGTAACTGAACAAAATGATAGGTTGAAGATTTATGAGAAGAAATGCATGAGAGAGCTTCGTGGTGCTCTTCCTCCTATGGTTTATAATCTTGTTCACACTTGCAAAACTTCAAAAGAGATCTGGAATACATTGAATGAAAAGTACCAGCCTACCAGAGGAGTGAAAAGACCAAAATAAGCTCTGTCAAACACAGTCTGATTGAATTAAGAGAATTCAAGCAGAAAGATAGAGAAACAATTGAAATGTATTACGATCGTCTGAACGAGCTTATCTACAAGTGCACAAGGTATGGAATCAAAAGGACTAACATGGAATACAACATTACTTTTGTTATGGGTCTTCGTAAGGAATAGAGGAGTGTAAACTTGATGATTAAGACACAACATGGCTTTGATTTTTCTACTCTGAATGATGTTTACAAATAGATAAAAACTCATGAAACTGAGGTGAATGAAATGGAAGAAGAGTCAAAGATTAGTTTAGGTGGTCCTTTGGCTCTAGTATCGAAGGCTAGTGGTAGAGAAAGTGAGATGAAAGTTGCTGATAACAAAGGTTCTGAGGAAGAAGGTCTTATTGTCGACTCGGACGATCAAGATATTGCATTTTACTCCAACAACAAATTGAAGAAGTTCTATAAGAAACCATTTAATGCGAAGATGAAGTTTGGAGAAACAAAGGGAAGTTATTCTGGGAAGGTTAGTCAGGAGAAGAAGTTTGAGAAGAAAGAGGTAAAGGTGGTGGATTCGAAACCAGGGAAGAAGCTGAAGGGTGATTCAGGGATAGATTGTCATTATTGTCATGGAGCAAATCACATGGAAATTGACTGTATGCTGAAAAAGAAAGAAACAAAAGAAGAATAAAGTGAAGGATGAAGCTTATTACTCTGAGAAGCTGGAGGAACTCAAGAAAAAGTCGAAAAATCTTTCACTTGTTGCTAGAGGAGAAGATGAAGATGAGGGAAAGTATCAGATATGGTCATCGGGGTATGATGATGAAGAGATGAGAAATCCAACCCGTGGGGCCATGTATGCAAGATACGAGGACGTCGAAGAAGAGAAAGTAACAGGCAGATGCTTTGTTTCAAAGTCAGGAGATAATACACTAATGACTGCAAAGGTACATTCTCTACTTCAATCTTTTAACATTCCTTCATCTGTATATGATTATGTATTAACTGAGTTTGATGCTTCTATTACTTATGTGAATAATCTTGTTATTTCTTCTAGCAATGAAGCTAAGAAAGCTAGTACTCAGTTACTAGAAACTCAAACATATTGGAAATGAAGAAGACTAAAATAGATTGTTTAGAGTTGTAAATTATAAATATTGTGGTAGATAGAGATAATCTTAGCACTGACAGTAAGATTTTATTGAACCAAAGAAACATATATTGTAATTCTGCTAAGCGACTCTATGGAAAATTGACCGAATTACATCATTTGTGTGAAATAAGTAGAGAACAACATAGGAAGCTTCTACCATTTTTAGCTTACGAGAGAGAAAAAGTAGATGAAACTTCTTATGATTGTGAGAGGAATATTTTAAATTTTGATAAAGTTCCGGATAATAGATATACATATGAAATTGTGAAAATTGATGAATGTTTCGATGCTAATGAATTAGTTGACATTGTGAATGAAACCTTATCCAAAAGTGAACAATTTCAAATTTTAGAAAGAACTGAGAATTCGAAATCTGACTATCAATATAATTTTGCTGATATTGAAGATAATTTTGATAATATTAGCGAAATCAGTGAGATTGAAGATATCGATTGTTCTCAGTTATCTGTCATTAATGTCACATATTTGGGTAAAGGTAAAGTAAAATATAATGATTCGTTAGCTAAGACTGACACTGATCAAGCCTCAACTTTAAATGTTTGTGATTTTGATCATGTAAGTGTCAAAGATAGTCATACCGATAGTAGTGAGGATGAAGAAGATGATAATGAAATTTCGAAAAACGCATCCACAACAAACGAAGTTACGAAAGAAAATGAAATACCAAGAGTTGTTGTTGATCAAGTGTATGGTGAAACAAAAAAATTCGACAAAGTGTTGAAAGAAAAATGTGCTCATTATCTCGAAACAAATACGGGTGTATCCAAATTTCAAGTGCACAGATGATGTCATTTTTCCAAATCAATTATTTGTTACGATTGGAAATGTTGAAAACATAAAACCGGAATTTAACAAATTGATAGAAGAAGCTAATCAGAAAACTTCAAAAGAAGGTTTTTTCTCTAATCAAAGTGTTGTCGAAAATAATCTAACCAAGAATTCACACATTTTTCAAAGACAAAAACATCAATGAAAATGGGTTGAAAAATCAAAAATTTCAAAAGAGGATAACACAAAATTGGAAGTCTAATCACAAAATGTGAAAATAAATTCAAAAGCATTTAAGGAT
Organism: Lactuca serriola; assembly: GCF_051521515.1. Taxonomy (NCBI): domain Eukaryota; kingdom Viridiplantae; phylum Streptophyta; class Magnoliopsida; order Asterales; family Asteraceae; genus Lactuca; species Lactuca serriola. The sequence continues at coordinate 296,481,922 of NC_136411.1, forward strand.
AAAATTGACAATTTTTCTAAGGAAAATGGAATTTCAAAGAGACAAGCAAGAAAGAAAGTCTTTTGGAAAATTGTTGAATCCCGACAGAAAAAAATGATTTCCAAAAGAAAAGCACTGAAAAGGAGTTGTCTGAAAAGGTTAAGCCAATGTCTTCAACAAGTTCAGCCATAAAGAAAAATCCCGCTTGGCCTAAAAAGCATTTTTCTCAATCAACTTTAAATACTAACTTTTCAAAAATGAAAAATCAAGAAACCAAGTTTGTCTCACAACCTCAAAGTTCATCATCTTTGAAGAAGTCTCATTTTAATAAATCTCATTCTAATAATCAAACATGATTTTTTAATAATGGTTCTTCAAAATCATTTTCACCAAAAACTAATTCATTTTCATTGAAGAGGTCTCAACAATGTTTTGAGTTAAAGGTTGAAACACAAAGGTTTGATCAAGTTCATTCAACACAAAAAGCCAATTTCACACCAAAAAACCAAATTTTCCCAATCCCTCAACAAAACAAGATTTTAACGTTTCATATACCAAGAGTCGATTAAATGTGCAAAATATTAATCATTGGCTTGAAGGCAAAGGCAAGTCTTATCAAACAGGAAAATACTCTCATCAACAACTCAAAAATGCTTATGAAAAGTATTTGAGCATAATGTCAAATGTTAGTTCCTCATCAAAAGACTCGACATTTTCAGTTAAGGCATGACGCCCTGTTTCGAAAGGAAAGACAACAATGCCACACACTGAGAAGGCAAAGGTGAACGTCACTGAAAATCCTAAACTTTTGAAAACTTATATTTCTTAGCCTTTACTAAATGAAGTGGACTTAATTGATAGTGTGAAATCTAAAGTTCGTAATTGGCTTATTGGATCTTCATTTCACAATGTATTTCAAACTAATCACAAAGGACCCAAACAGCCTTGGGTACCTAAATTTTTCCACTAATTGCAAGTTTTATGTGATGAGCAATATGATGAAAAATGGTATATTGATAGTGGTTGCTTGCGTCACATGACTGGAAGGAAAGAGAATCTACGTGATTATCGAAGTCTGGAAAATTCTGGTGCTATGAAGTTTCGTAACAATCAAAAGCGTCAAGTCAAGGGATATGGTAATGTCTCAAATGGGAAGTTTACTGTCAACCGGGTTGCTTATGTTAAAGGTCTTCAACATAATTTGATTAGTGATTCTCAACTTGTTGTGGGCATTGGAAATCAAGTGGTGTTTAATGAAAAAGGAAGCATTATTTCGAATGTCGATACAAAAGAAATTCTGGTTAAATCCAAGAGAAAGGGAGACATGTTCACACTTGACATAAAACCAATTGTTGGTATTCCATCAGTGTGCTTACTTTCGAAAGCTTCATCAGATGTTAGCTGGCTTTGGCATGAACGTCTTTCTCATTTGAATTTTCGAAATCTTAATAAATTAATTGTGAATGATCTTGTTCGAGGTTTACCTATTTTAAAATTTGACAAATGATACTTTATGTGCAGCTTGCGAACAAGGTAAACAACATCGACAAGGATATCCCATTATCATTGATTCGAAAATCATTGAACCGTTGGAACTTCTTCATATTGATCTTTGTGGACCATCAATTGTTGAAACTCTTAACAAGAAACGATACATTTTAGTCATTGTTGATGATTTTTCTCGATTTAATTGGCTTTATTTTCTTCAGATAAAATCAGAGGTTGTTCAAATAACGATTGTTTTTTTTCAAAAAGATGGAAACAAGTTTGAAGAAGAAAGTTAGAAAAATCAAGAGTGACAATGGTTCCGAATTTAAGAAAAATGTTCTTGATTCTTTTATAAGAGACAAAGGAATTTCACATAATTTTTCTTCACCTTATATACCTCAGAAGAATGGAGTTGTTGAAAGGCGAAACCATTCTCTTTGTGAAGTTGAAAGAACAATGCTCACATATGCAAATCTTCCTCAGTATCTTTGGGCTAAAGTAGTGTCTACTACATGTTTTACACAAAATATATCGTTAATTCATCGTAGATTCAACATTACTCCTTATAAAATTATCAATAACCGAAAACCTAATGTCAAGTTCTTTCATGTTTTTGGCAGTAGGTGTTTTATTATGAATCTAAAGGATAATCTTTCGAAATTTCAGTCCAAAGCCGACGAAGGAATTTTCTTGGGTTATTCTCATAATGCGGTTGCATATCGAGTGCTGAATAGACGAATAAGGAAAATTGAAGAAATGTTCAATCTTACGTTCGATGATTGTTATATCAAACAAGTTGAGAAGTGTTTCAAAAAAAAAACCAATACTTAATGAATCAAAAGATGAATATGAAAGTATTAATTCGTCTGATTTTGATTATGATTTAATTTTTGGTGTTCCAGATAGGGCTATGAATGCTGAAATCAATGCTCAAGATAATCAACTCCGGGAATCATCAAAGCATTCTGATTGTTCGACATTTATTGAAGACGCTGTTGATGAACACTTGACATCACATTCTCCTGCTAATAGTGAAAGTTAACTAAATGATCAAGTGGAGGGGGAGCACTTATATTCGAATTCTCAAGTTGAGGGGGAGCATTCTTTCGAGGAGGGGGGATAGGAGAATGAATGATGATGTTGAGGGGGAGCAAACCAAAAATGATGTTGTCGAGAGGGAGCTAAATGTGTTGAATAATAATCAAAATGAAAATTTTTATGATTTAATGATCATAATTTTGTTGCAGGTTCAGAGAATGAAGAAATGTTCGAAGATGCACCATTGGATTTTGATCTAGCTTATCCACCATTGGAGAAGTGGACAAGAAATCATCCAAAAGAACAAGTGATTGGAAATGCTCAAGATGGTGTGATAACTAGAGCTCAACTTCGTGCAAAGAATGAGGTACTTAATGCTCATCGGGAGTTTTGCATGTTTAATGTCTTTATTTTGAAAATTGAACAAAAATCAGTTAAAGCTGCAATGGAACACTCAGATTCGGTTGTTTCAATGCAATCTGAATTTTCTGAATTCGAAAGAAACCAGGCTGGAGATTAATTCCTAAGCCTAAAGATATTTCGATTGTTAGATTGAAATGGATTTTCAACAATAAAACAGACAAAGAAGGTAACGTTGTTCGAAATAAGGCTAGGCTTGTAGTAAAAGGCTATTCGCAACAAGAAGGTATCGATTATGAGGAAACCTTTGCCCCTGTCGCAAGACTCGAAGTTGTTCGAATATTTTTGGCATATGCAGCACACATGTATTTTGATGTCTATCAGATGGATGTCAAATGTGCTTTTCTCAATAGCGAACTTGAATAAAATGTATACGTTGAACACCCTCAGGGTTTCATAAATGAAAATTTTCCTAATCATTGTTATATTTTAGATAAAACTATATATGGGTTAAAACAAGCACCAAGAGCATGGTATGCAACTCTTACCTCACTTTTAAAACAATGAAAATTTAAACAAGGATCAGTTGATCCCATACTATTTCGAAAGAAAGTTGGGGATCATCTTATGCTTGTTCAAATATATGTTGATGATATTATTTTTAGCTCAACTTACCCTGCTTTGTCTAGAGATTTCAAAAATCTGATGAAAAGTCAATTCGAGATGAGCTTGATGGGAAAAAACAATTTTCTAGGATTGGATATTTGTCAAAGCAGAGAAGGAATCCTTATCAATCAAGAAAAATATACAAAGAATCCGCTTAAAAATTTTGGCTTAACGAGTAGCGCGGAATTACGAGTACCAATGGCGGTTGGAACAAGGCTAACACCTTCTTTAGACAAACCTGTTGTTGATCTTACTTTATATAGAAGCCTGATAGGATTGTTACTTTATCTTACAGCAAGTCGTACTGACATTATGTTTTCTATTTGTAATTGTGCTATATTTCAATCGAATCCAAGAGAACCACATTTAACAACGGTGAAGAATATTTTTCAATATCTTAAAGGCTCAATTTTGTTAGGATTGTGGTATCCATCGAAATCTAGATTTTTCATACAAGCATTTTCAGATGCTGATTTAGGAAGTTGCACTCTCGATAGAAAAAGCACAAGTGGCGGATGTCAATTACTATATGGGAAGTTAGTAAGCTGGCAATCGAAAAAGCAAACATGTGTTTTGATTTCCACAGCAGAATCAAAGTATGTTGCTGCTGCAGCTTACACTTCACAAATCATAAGGATTCAAAGCTAATTGCGTGATTATGCAATCAACATGAAGAAAATTCCGTTATATTTTGATTCACAAAGTGCTATACGCATTTGTCATAATCCTGTGCAACATTCAAAAACCAAGCATATTGCTCTTCATTATCACTTGATAAAAGATCATGTTGAGGAGGGCAATATCAAAGTTCACTTTGTGAAACCCACTGATCAACTTGCTGATATTTTCACAAAGCCATTAGATGAAAAATCATTTGTAAGAATTTCGGGAGGTCTAGGAATGATTGAAGGCAATTCAGTTCCTGGTTGGATTTCGAAGGAATAACAAAAGAAAGGTACATGAATGATTATTCAGAGGTGCTAAATGATCACATAAAGAAAATATATTGTCGTTCAACGGTTACTGTTCACGTTCAGCGCTTCGACACGCTTCGATTTCGACATTTTGTACACACCGCTTAGTCACAAATTTTTGTGAAGTTTTGTACAAAATTTTGTTTATCAATTTTTTTTTGTTTATTGTTTGTTTCGAAAACCAAAAAGAACAAAAAGATTTTGTTTTGTTTTGTCTTTCAATTTCCGAAAAATCAAAAAGAACAAAAAGATTTTATTTTGTTTTTTCTTTCAATTTTCGAAAAATCAAAAAGAACAAAAAGATTTTGTTTTTGTTTTGTCTTTCAATTTTCAAAAAATCAAAAAGAACAAAATGATTTTACTTTTGTTTTGTCTTTTAAATTTTGAAAAATTAAAAAGTTATAAAAGATTTTTTTTGGTGTTTGCATTCTATTTTCTTAATGCAACTTTTGGCAAAGATCATCCATGATTCATGCTTGCAGTTCTAGGGTCAGGTATATTGTTTGAAAACTTTTGTACTAGTTAGGTTGTCCCTAGAAGCATGCCGCAACATGTTGACCCAAGCCTCCTTTGACTCGATGTTTGTTTTTAAAGCCTTAATGAAGTTTTCATTACGAAAATTTCTTCCCAATCAGGCTATCTTCACATTAGTCCATGAGCTACCTTACTCTTCTCAAATGAGTTAAGAGTTTACTGCTTGGTCGAAACGTAATAGAGGTACACTTGTTTCGAAACATCTATCTTCTTACTCCTAAATTTCTTACACGTTCTCACACAATGACATATGTCCAAGAGATTTTTGGTAAAAAACAATCATGATCTAGACATTTCAAAATTGTATGTTTATGATCTAACATCATGAGACCGTGATGGAAGTGAAACCCTAAATGTCGAACCATTTTAAATAATTGACGGGGAACTTTGTTCCAGAAATGACGAAACATTTGTTTCATTACCTCTATTTGATACTAATAATCATAATCTTTTCTTTAATAATACTCTTGATCAAATGTTCGAAACCCACGACATTTGTTTGCCAACAAGATTGAGGTCTCATTTTGCTTTCAAGCTTATGATTTCAGTTTGAGTATCTTTTCTTACACCTCGTTACTTAATAAACTTTTCTAAAGCTTACTTGTCACTGACTACACTGGTCAAACAGGTAGTTTTTTTTTTTTTACAAATTGTCATACTTATGTTGAGTATGCTTTGCAATGAAATTTTCGACCACCCTTTAAGCCAAAACAAAAGAAGCCCTTTGATACTTCTCAATAATTATTCGATTTTAATTCACGGAAACCACACAAGTTGTTGATCATCTCTCTTGATGATTGGCAAAGCAATCTTTGCCCGTGATGTATCTGCCTTTATGTTGAATTTTTTTTGACATCACAGAATCCAAACATTTTGTTTATTTTGATTCTTATCTTTTTCTTTGGCACACTACACTCACGAAATCCTTGAGGTTCTGAGTATTACCCACTAAGGCTAAGGATTTCGAAATTCTGGCATATGACTTCATTTTAAACCCAAAAGTGAAAGAGCCCAACCTCTATTTCGAAGGTTTTGTTCTTATCCATAAGTACAGTCGAAAAGACATTTGAAGTGACATTTTGGTAACTGTGCCCGTTTCTCGGAAACTGTTCACCCACTTTATCTGACATGGCTTGTATGACAGCTAGTGGTACGATTTTCAAGGGACATGTGCTATGCTTATTAATGGTAACCGTTTGAAATTCAAATCAGAAATACATATAAAAAGGGGGAATTGGGTATTCTTTCCAACTTGACACATTCCCAAATTACTCAAAGACAATTAGTGCTTGTCTTATCTCTCTGTTCTTCAAAGATCTCACACAAACCCTAATCATGGATGCTCTTGAATCCAACACTACTGATGATGCATCTTCTCAACCCATCATGAAGAATCAGAGTAACAATTATCAAGTGGATGGTGATGTTACTGTGTACCCTGAAGAACTCAAGATGCTCCTTGTTGCCAAGAAACATTCTGTTTTATCAACTGTGATGTTCAGTTTGTTTGAAGTAGCAATGTCTTGGTTGTCCATGGCTGGTTCTACTGCTTCTTACAGTAAGACACTGGATACTGTGACATTCAATTTGATCAATGATAAGAAGTTTCTTCTTACCAAAAAATTGTTTGTCAAGATTCTTGCAATCCCTAATTCCCCACATTTCTATTAAGTTACCAATGAACAAGTGTTACACATGTTCAATGAAATGGGTTATCAACCTACTCCCTTGAAGATCAGTGAATTCAAGAATTCAGGTCTTCCCAGTTTATGGAACTTTATTTTTGGGATTTACGTTCGATGCCTCACAGGTCGAAGTGTTGGTTTAGACAAAGGACACATGAAATGCAGTGGATGGGGTTTCATGTGCAACGTATTGGAGTCTCATTCTTCAATATGCTTATGACAAGGAAAGTATTTTGGTCCTTGCTGATGAGTCTAAAGTAGAATTCTTAAAGTATCATTATCCAAAGTCAATTTAAGATGATATGAGTATCTTTCCTATAGTTGCTAGGATTCCTGATGGGATGCTCAAGAAGGTTCATCCTTCAAATTTAATGTTGGAGGCTTATTTGATCACTATCAACATAAATGATGGAACTGGTGTTGTTGGCAAAACGGGATGACGAATCTTCCAAGAAGTCTCGCAAACAAAAGATTTCTGCTGCTGTTCCTAAAGAAAAAGATGATCACTCACCGAAGCAGAAGGCTGGAGTAGTAATTAAAGTTTCGAAAAAGTTAGAGAAACATGTTGAGCCTGAAACCGATACACTTTCAAAAGAAATTTTTCCTTCGAAGACTGGGGTATTTAAGCATGTTAAAAAGAAATCTCATAAGTCACGAAAATCTCCTGAAAGACCGTCTAGCTTTTTTCCTTTTATGGTTCGAAAACAACATGTCACAAGGAAATGTCTTATTCTTCATGATGTTCCTATTCCTGTTTCTCCATCCTCCAAGAAGCGAAGGGTTGAGGATGTTGCTAAACACATTTCGAAGAAGAACAAGAAGCGGAAGTTGATTATTCGACAAGATTCTATGGAAGAAGATGAAGTTCCCGGAACACCATTGGGTGATGTTTCATCCAAGAAGAAATCTCCTATCAAATCGAATATTGAGGAGATAGGTATTTTAAGTAGCTCTGTGGAAACTTCTGCAGTGGACACAACTACTATTCTTGGTGACTCAACAAAAGTATCAACTACTGAGCACATTTTAGTCACACCACCCGAGGATTCATTAACCAAGTCATCTTATGAGGAGGTTCGAACCTCAGACATTATTACACACATATCTAATATGGATGTAAATGTCAATATGCGTGAAGGAGTCTCACACAATGAAAACACCGTTTCTACTCAAGGTATTTTTGAAACCTCAGTCATTCCTACCAATACTTCGTTACCACCATTTATCACCACTGTTTTTACAACCACTCATTCACCAACCTTTAATCTTGTTATGAATCATCCTATCACTTCTGTATTTTCTTCTCAATCGACTAAGCCACCTAAACCAACCAATGATGATGATACTGATGATGGAGGGTTTGGAGAATCATTTTCCGACTTAGAATTTGATCCAGAAGAAGACAACATACCAGACCATATGCTTATGTCAGGGAAGCAGTCCAAAATTCTCAACAAAAAACTTAACTCATTGGTGCAATCACATGCAAATGCAGGAGGTAGGAATTCCGTATCCGGTATTGAAGTTCACATCATGATAAAAGCACAAGAGCTCCATTTTTTGAATAAGTTGAATGTGATGATTCAAGAATCTCAGTCTCGAATTCAAGACAAGCTTGATGTCTTGGAAAAAAAATAATGAGTTATGAGTGAAGTCTTCGTCTTTGACTTTTAATGATGAGCTCAAGGATTTGAAACGTGTTGCTAAGTAACATCATGTTCCTTTTGTGCAAGATGCGAATACTGTTTGTGAAAATGTGAATCAAAAGCTTGAAGAGATGAAAGTGAGTGTCTATACAGATCTCCATGAGTTGGATCAAAAGTATTCTTCGATTCTTGAGAAAGTTGATATTATTGATGCTGTTGTTGCTACGTTTGTTCAAACACATCAATCTTTTGTTCCCAAGTTTGATGAAAAAGTAACTGCTGATGTGAATAGCTTTGGTAAAGTTAATACCATGATTGTCGAATTAAAGGAACTTGTTTCAAAGTTTGGCCCTTCCTCTATTTATTACTCCTGAGTTTTTAGCTCAAAAGTTTTGTTTATTCGAGGCTCAAGTTCAAAAAGTGTAGGCTCCATTGTCTCAGTTCATCAATCTCTTACCAACAAATGCCCCGCTTGTTGTTACAGGGGTGCAAGGGGGAGAAAAGAAAGATGTTGGTAAAGGAGAAACAACAAAATCGACTGAAGAAACAAAGGTTGTTGGAAAGATTTTCAAAGCTCAAATTCCTACAACAAAACCAAAATTTTCGAAGGCAGAACCAACAATGGCGACTAGAGTTACTACAAGGCCAATTGCAAAAGGCATTGTAATTGGTTCTATTGGTGAAGGAAGTTCTTCAAAGCCTATGTCCTCTGAAGCTAATAAGGGAAAAGGAAAAGAGATAGTTATTGAAAAATCAAAAGAAGAAAGAAAAGCTGAGATAGAAGCATAATTGGAGAAGCAACGCCAAATTCAAAGTATCATGAGACTTCGTGAAAATGATCCTCCTACAATGGATAAAGGTGATCCAAAGAAGTTGCACAACTATGAAAATATTGACGCAATAGTGTCATATAATGAAATGTATGCATTTGAGAAGAAGCTAAGAAAGAGCTATGCAATAGAGATCACAAATATGAATCAACTTGATTTCCCAATCAATGAAATGATGTTCATCACAACACAATACAAGATTATTGAGAAATTTGAGAATGAAGAAGACTTTATACATATGAAGCTGAGGTTTCATGTTGTTTTGGGAAAGGAGCAGGAGGAAGTTTGGTCCCTTATCAAGATTGTTCGTGTGATAAGTGTGGCTAAGGATGTGATGTTTGAAAACATGATTCAGAATTTTCGATTTCATGTTGTAAGGGCAAACAATGTGGTTTGTGATTTTTTAGTTGCTGGCTTTCCATTGATGAACTTGAATGATCTTATTGAAGTGGCATTGATTCTCAAAGATATGGACGCTTCGAAACTTCAAGGGACAGGAAAATAGATTTTGAGACTTGGTCTAGGTCACATCAAAATCTTTATAGATAATTACTATGATTGTCTAGCCTTAACTAATATTGATTTGTGTGCTGTGCTGGGAAAGGAAGTAAAAGTTGCTCCAAAAATTGTGAAGAGTCAAGAGAACTGAAGAAGTTTGCTGATGGGGAAATTTGTTTAAAATCAATGGGATTAGTTTTTTCGGGAAAAGACAAGAAAGGAAAAGCTAAGAGGTTCTTATTTCAAGCTTCAGAAGTGGAACGGTATACAACTGCTCAATATACGAACTTTATTGTTCGTATGAATAACTATAAGAAAACAACGAAGGAGATATGGTTGAGCTAAAGAAGATTATGAGCTGGTATACAGAGGTTCAAAGGTTAATGCATATCGCTGCTCAAATTCTCACAAACCGAGTTCAACACTGATTACAAAGGGGGAGAATGTTAGTATGAAATATGTTGTAATGTTTTGAAGTGATTTGAGTCAGTTTCGAATGTCATCTTATCTATTTACTAAGGCATGTTAGTTTCGAAGTCTTGATGTTTAGTCCTTAGTATTTTTTTTGTATACTTTCTTATTCTCCTATAAATAGGAGTTGTACTTAGAGGTAGATAGAACTTTTCCAAGTACTTCTGTCTAATATTCTCTCTATATTCGAAAGTATAAGTGAGATATAAACAAGATCCTATTTACTCTCATTATTCATAATACTTAGATTACTCTGATTGTATTCGTACTCGATTAAATCGCAACATCAGTATAAGTGTCATGTTATTGACGTGATATGGTTCAACCGCCCGTCGGGGAGTTGCTAACTACAACTACGTCGGACGAGACGAATTTTGGCGTTGATGTTAGTACCATTTGAACATTACCTTGTGTTATCCAAAGTTTAATGGCTTGAGAATGCCCTAGTAAGGTGCCGATGCAACAGTGTGGTGTCATAAGTTTGGTTATAAATCATTGTATAAACCTTGAAACCTCGAATATTGTACGGAAATTGAAACAAGTTCCACTCAGGGACCAATTAACCCACGATTCGGATAAGAATTAAGGAGAGTAAGAGGAGTTTACTTTACTAATCTTACATTGGTTTTCAAACTAACTATTATTATGATTCGGTTAAGAATTAAGGAAAATATGAAGAGTTTACCTTACTGATATCCCGTTATGTTCAAAATAACTGCTATACTAATCGTTGAAAATAATTAACATATGATAAATTAGGTATCTAAAAATCTATTTAATTACTAATTATTATGCAAATTATGCGGCATTTAAATAAAACACACACAGAGAAAAATGGATATTTTGATGTCTTGAAAAATATAAAAATTGTCATTTTATATACGCATCTTTCTCTCTCTCTCTCTCTGTCTCTCTCTCTCTCTCTCTATATATATATATATATATATATATATATATACAGAGAGAGAGAGAGAGAGAGTTAGGTTCAAATGTTTCTACTATCTATTGTGTGTACGTAGGATTGATTTTGGAGTAATCATTTTTGTTATTTGAAGAAAGTAATTAATGTATATTAAATGCTAAAGATTTAATTAATACTTATTATATTTTCAACAAATAATATGCATTAATTACTTTTTTAAAATAACTAAAATGATTGGTCTAGAATCAATCATACATGCACACAACAGATAGTTAGAACAAAATAACCAAACTATATATATATATATATATATATATATATATATATATATATATATATATATATATATATATATATATATATATATATATATATATATATATATATATACTAGTCGTTACCCGCGTCTAGCAACAAGTGGCGAATAGTTTTATTTTGACAATTAATGTTCTTTTATAACAATCAATGATTAATTACAATTCATTGATTAGTTTTCTTTTAGAAAAATGTCACTAAAAACAAGACATGTTGTATTCCATATCATTTAAATTTATGGGTCAAATCAAAAAATGATAGATCAAGTTAAAAAGGAAATATATTACATTTCAGAAACACCGGTTAATTTTCTTTTGAAATGACGGTGAATAGTTTCCTTTTGAAAACATCAAAACATCTTCCATATAACTCACTCGTATTCAAATCACTCACATATCCAAATCACTCACATTATTAACTACCAATAAGTGTCTAGCATTGATTGTTATATAATTGGTCACGTTAGATTTTTACTTTTCATATATATGTCATATTCTAGAGAACGCTACCATCCATTGTCATTGTTAACATTTGTGTTTATTTAACTATTGTTTAAGCTAGTGTGGCCGTAATGAATTAATTGAGAAACTAACCGGTTGATACATATATTTATTTATTATAATTACTGCTAAACCTTATTTACCATTTATTCACTTAGCTATCTCATCATGCTTATTTGATAATATTCTGTCGTTGTAAAGTGCAAAAATTATTTCAAAACTTTTTTATAATCTAAACAATTTAATAGTTACAAAAATTTCATATCTCAAATGGATGATCACAATATGTTATAAGAAAATGCTTTAAAAAGTCTGTTTGATATATGTAACATGTTTATTCATAAAAAAACAATCATTTTTAATATTTTATCGATCTAATGTTAACATGTTAATCGTTTGAACTTTGGCGAAAGAATTTATCATTCAATAATTTTTTTTTTAAATTAACATAAATGATAAAGAAACTCTATATCAAACCATCATTTAAGAAAAAAAATTTCTTTGAATGCCAATAAAAAGTTAAAGATAATGACTTTATAAATCATATATATGGTAAATATTTCATTTTCTTCACATTCAGGGTTGACTTCTTAGCATTATTATCAAATTACTTCTTTATCCTTTGAGCTAGGTAAGATGGAAACTTCCAAACAAATCTTGATGCATAACCATTCCAAACCAATAATGAGTATATGTGAAGTAATAAAGGCTTCTAGTGAGTTCAACAAATAAAACCAAAAAGAACCATCCCTAGTATTAGTGTGCACACAAGAATAAGTACATCTGTGTATCCAGTTAATGAAAAATACTGTTGCTAGCCAACAAATGACAGTTCTCAACCTTAGCATTGAAGACATTATAATTTCCGTACCTCCAGCTTTGTTAGAGCCCATGGTGGTTCTCGAGATTCTTGTTTTCAAGATTGACCATCACAACCTTTGTTCTCTCTCCTTTTCATCATCACCACACGTAACCAATTCATACCATTTTGAACAGTTATTTTTACAAAACAAAAATTGTAATTTAGAGTATAATCATGAAAAAGATTCATGTCACTAAAAATAAGTGTAGGAAATGAGCTATATAGCACATTCCCATTACATACCAAATATGTCACACCCTGTTAAAGCGGAAACACGAAGGGTGACATGCTAAAGTCTCATAACACAAGGTAAATAGGATTACCAACCATAATTGTTGAGCATTTTTATGTTTACATCATATTCGAAACAATATTACATCTTAGTTCCATACTACATATTCTAGTACATAACAAGAGCAATAAACATAAATCATTATGGCGTCTTAAACTGGCTCACTAACCGTTTCCTTAAAAGCATGCAAAAACGAGAGTCAACTATAAAATAGTTGTTGAGTTCACATGTTTGTAAAGGTACATCATTTCAGTAAGAAAATATAGATTTTTTCCAACAAAAGTTCCAACTCAAAATGAGTGTTGAATGCCAAGGAACTCCATTCACAACCAAGCTAAATGACGGTTCTTTCCCCATTCCATCATGCCCATGATTCCTATGATGTCAGTTCACGGAAATATTCACTCACGGTTATGGGTAAGTGTGGGCTGTATACCCCAAATAGCGTTATCCATAAGACCGTCAGCTCGAAATACGATTTAATAGGTTGTAGTTCAGTTCTCGAGGAATTAACATACAAAGTTCATAACAAGTTCATATCAAGAGTTCATAGCATAAAGTTCATAACATAAAGTTCATGAGAGAGTATTGTTCCAGGTTCATCAAGATCATAAAATAATATCATTCCAAGTTCATTAAGTTCATAAAACAATATCGTTCCAAGTTCATTAAGTTCATAAAACAATATCGTTCCAAGTTTATTATGTTCAAAAAACGAGGCTCATCAAGTTCACAAAATAGAGTTCAACAAGTTCATAAAGAAAAGTTCCACAAGTTTATAAAATATTACAGAGAGCTCACTAAACTGTAGCATGCTTTTCACCCCAAAACATGAAAATAGGAAAAAGGGGCTATGAATACTCACTAGGGAGAGTTGGTGGTTCGAGCTTCATGGTTCGGTGTTGTAGAGATCAATTTCTACTAGTGCCCTATGGAACAAATAGTTTCTAGTGAGATACAATCCACCAAGCCATTATCTAAGAACTACCTATCCTACTAGTGGTGTCGTAAAGTGCCCATAGTTTGTTCGATTCATTATTGGTAATATTGAATTCATGCTGCCTTTTGTTCCAAAATCCATAAAGGCATGAAAATGAACTCCAAAAATTGTAAAAAATTATATTTTGGTTCTAACAGAGGCTATAAGTGTTTTGAAATTTTATTGAGAAATTTGAATGAAATTTGTTATTTATTTGCAATTTAAGTCTAAATAATAAGAAAAATTCAAGTAAATAGTAAACAGTTGCAAAAATTCACAAATTAATTTGTACATGTTTTAATAATGTTCCTAAATCTGGAAAAAATGTTACTTTGTGCTCGTGAGTCCTAAGACTCGGTATTGTAAATTCATGCGCTAATTAAATGAAAAATCCGAATAAAATACCAAACAGCGACCAAATTGTATGAAACTTTAGGTGATATCATTATTCTTTAATTAATAAGTTCCAGAATTTTTTGGATTTTTATTTCAACTGTAATTATTTATTTTGAAATTTCGGCCATTAAATCCTTATTTTTGTATAGAAATAAAGATTTTGTTCTAGCACTTGAGGTTTCATAAAAAAATGTTTTAGATTAGTTAAGAGTTAAATGGGGGTATTCAACCCCAACAATTTTAGAAATGTAGCACTAACTAGTGCATGAGTTCCAAATGTAGCTGGAAGTTCAACGATTTTAGTAGAAACTTCTATAAAGTTTTTGTTCATGAAATTTTGGGTCTTCTGAGGAAAATTTGTTAAGTTCCTAAAATAGATTTCTCCAGAATTATTTTGGTTTTTAAGGGCCTCGATCATGTAATGCAAAACTAGTGATCACAGAAAAAGTGCTGTTTGCGCAACTGTTTTGTAAAAATCATCAAAAATCGTATTTTTAATGTTTTACAGTAAGGCCAATGGGATTCAAAATTTAACTCACAGAACTAGTCCTCATAAAAAGAATATCATTTTTGGAAGAAATGAGTGAGTTATCCCCTTTTAAAGTTGACTAAAAAAATCTTAGAGAATGTTGAAGAGTAAAACTCATGAAAACATAGTTCAAACTTCTATTTTACCTAATTATATACTTTTCTTTTGCTTAAATTGAGATAAAAAAACACTATATTAAAGATACTCTATAGAAATACTTGTTTTTAACCATTTGATCTTACATGAAACCAAGCTAGATGAGACTAAACTTTTGAAAAATCGGTTTTGGATGCTAGATAGAGCTTGCATGCGCTCACCTTTGCTCTTGACTTTGTTTTGATCATGGATCAACACCATTTACAGAACATGCAACATGTTTTTGGTGGTGATCTACAAACATCAAGATCAAAAAAGGTTCTTTGCAAGAACATGCCTTACAAATCGAAAATTTAAATGATAAAGTGAGTAGAACCTGTAAAATTTATTATGGATCTTCAAGAGGTGTATGATAAGAACTTATCCATTGATATGAAGCTTCAAGAACTCCTAAAATAATGCTGAAAATTCATGGTTGAGGGGCTAATTTTTAGAGAGAAAAAGTGAGGTTTCTAGAGAGAAGGAAGAGAGAAAGTGACATTATGTCTCTTTGTATAGACCATCTCTCTCGTCGTCTCTTTGGGTCTATACTTGTAACAACCTGAAGTTGTTCATCGCCGAAAAACCCATTCTACCCGTATAACTCGTCGAAAATCGAAATGTCCCGATATCGTTTTTGGGTTTAGTTAGTAAAATTTATATGTTTACTTTAACTCAATGAGTGTCCATTCCATTTAGGAACTCATGAATTTAGCCCAAAACATTTATTTCTGGAATTTTAGAAATATCCTAGTCGGGTGACGAAAACTCAATCGGGTACGACCTAAAGCATCGTTTAAGGCCAGTATCAGGTAGAATTCCACCGTGTCCAAGTTTTAGGAACTATATAAACATGTTTAACCTCTAATTTGAAGCTTTTTCCTTCTCTCTCTACTCTCTCTCTAACCTCTCTCCTAAATCCAAAGATTTAGTGTCCAAAACTCAATTTTAAGGCTTCAAATCCTTAAGGTACCTTCCTAGCCTTAATCTATAGCATGTTTGGCTTCCAAATTTGACATTTAATCATGAAATGGGACTACATATGTGAGTTTACGGCCCAGGAGGCTGCCTAGGCCGTAAACACCATTTTGAAGGGTTTTAAGCCCTTAAACTCCTTCCTAAACTCATTTGGACTTTAGATATGGCTAAGGGACTTCAAGATATGGACTTAGAACACTTAAATCATGGATTTTTAGTCATTTGAAGGAGTTTACGGCCAAGGCATAAGCTTGGGCCGTAAACTTATGTTAATGGGGTTTTTCATGCCCTTAAACCCTTCCAAATCACTAGTATGGCTTTGATATGAATTATAGAATATTGCTTCTAGCATTTGGACACTTAAAACATGATTTTTGGGGGATTTAGGTGAGTTTACGGCCAAGGCATGTGCTTGGGCCGTAAACTCCTCAAAACTTGGCATAAATTCAATTCTAAGGTGTTAGAAAGCCATCCAACACCACCAAAAGCCTTGGAATAAATCAAAGGACCAACCAAAAATAGTTTAAGGGACTTAAACACATCATTTATGGGATTTCTAAGAGTTTACGGCCAAGGCTTGTTCTTGGGCCGTAAACTCCAAAATTTTTGGTGTTAGAATGCAAACTAAACACCCCTAAAGCCTTTAGATGAATTTTAGAAGCCCTTTTATGCAAGTTTTAGACCTTGAAACACATTGTAGCACCATTTAGTAGAGTTTACGGCCATGAGAGGGGTCTCATGGGCCGTAAACTCCATAAATCTCTCATATGTCCCATACAAATTCATGTTAGACCTTGGAATAATTCTATTAATCACATGTGATTTGTTTTGGAACCATTTAACACCATTTTCTTGGAAAAATAGGAGTTTACGGCCATAGAGCCATGCTAGGCCGTAAACTCCCATATAAGGGTCTATTTGATGCTTTGAAATCATTCCAAGTCCCTGAACCAAGTCTAGAAATTATCCCCTAAGTGTTTGAAGTCATTTAGCACCTTAAACCACACCCACCATGAGTTTACGGCCGTAAACTCATGGGGAATGGGTGTTTTAGACCAAAAACTCTTCTATTAGTTTACTCAAGGGGAGTAAACTCAAGTCCCAAGTCCCTAGTGTCATTCCACATCCTTAAACGCCACCCGGGTCCCTCCAAACACTCGTATCAGAGTGTTTTCGCGACTTGAAGCAATTGTCCATATCCAACAATCAATCTAGGTCCTAATTAGATACAAATGTGTATCTTTAAATTATAATTAGGAACCTCACGCATTTACAAGCCCCGGACCCAAGTTTAGCATCCGAAATCGTCACGTTACTCGTCCGATGAGTTCATACCCCTACCCTTTTTCACTGTTTTTAACTGTTTTCAGGGGGGGAATACAAGCAAAAGTACAAGTGTATCTTGTACTTAAACTGATTTACAACTTAATGATTTTAGTTTCTAAATGTCATGATTTCCAAAGATTATGATAACTGATGTTTCGAATTGCAGGTTAATGGTAGATTTCTTTCGAAAAGTGTTTTGATCTACATTATCTTTTATAAAAGAAATCATACTAATAATAACAAATATAACTAATAGGATAGAACGAATGCGAATACGAATATAACTAGATACGAATACGAATAACGAATTCGAATATTAATAGGGGTACGAATACGAATGTAATTTAGAACGAATATGTCTATGAATACGAATACTAATTCGAATACGAATGTAATTTAGAACGAATATGTCTATGAATACGAATACGTCTACAAATACGAATACGACTACGAATATGAAATAACGCCTTTGGTTGACACTAAGACTTCGAATACACAGTTAATGTACTCCTTGAGTGTCACCAGAGTCTCAAATTTATTACGAAAATACTCCTATGGACCTCTACTGAGTTTCGAATATCTCCGCCTCAGAATGCCGACAGAGCTTCGAAATTACAATTAAGTTAGTAGACTATAGTCATCCGATCGTAGAATAACTAAGGAAGTAGAATACATAATTAATACTACTCACATAGTAATTACTACTATTTTGAAATCAGACTTAAGAACAAAACTCAACATATAGGAAAATATGGGATTTTCCTGGGATAGCATTAAAATCATTAACGAACCTAGATACGAATAGACAACTCAACATATAGGAAAATATGGGATTTTCCTGGGTAACACACCAGCACATAATCGAACAAAGAAACAAACGAATAACTATAACTATAAGGAAAATATGGGATTTTCCTGGAATGTCATAACCAACCGTTTTCGAAATTGTATCAAGGGATAACTAAACTGTTTTTAATAAGAAAATATGGGATTTTCTTCATCAACAATTTTTCTCGAACGTAAAGGAACTCGTCTTTTCAAAACTAAACTGCTTATGAACTCACCAGCTTTATGCTGATTTTCAAACTGCTTGTATTCTCAGGTCAACATTAGACAGGTACACCGCAACCTTTTGAGAAGGCGGAGCGTTCCGAAGACTCGTCTTTACTTTTGTCTATATTACATATGTATAATACTTGTACAACTTTACTTTCAATCAAATGCAAACAATATTATGTAATGTAATGTTTTGTGATTACTACTTTACTATGTGCATTGGATTTGATACTCAACGTGGAGTCAACCCCGGGAACGTTTCCGCCTTTGGTTTTCGGGGTGTGACAATACTTCATTAAAATCGGCCACCAAACATCAGAAATGTTGGTTAACATATGAAAAATGAACTAGAAAGACCTCTCATATAGAAAATGTTTCTAAGATTGGTTTTTCCCTCTCACATTGACATGCAAAATCTGACCTTGGGATTTTGCATAAAGGATCAATAATGAGAGAGGGAGAGAGATAAAGAGAGAGAGAGAGAGGAGGAGTGTAGAGGTTGTGTATTGCCAAACTTTTGGGGAGGAGAGAGGCTTATTATGAGACTTTTCTTGGTAAGGTTACCCTCTTAAATCCTTTCCTTAAGTTTTATACAAGTTTAGCTTTAACTTTTATAAAAACTCTATGTATTTTCATGAACTTCCAAGAGTTTATTTCTTGGTTTTTATTGAACTATTTGTTTTTTAGAAATAAATACATAAACTTGAATCATCTTAATTAAGTATAAAAATGATAAAAAACAAGAAATAAATACATAAACTTGAATCATCTTAATTAAGTATAAAAATCATAAAAACCAAGAAATAAATACATAAACTTGAATCATCTTAATTAAGTATAAAAATGATAAAAACCAAGAAATAATTACATAAACTTGAATCATCTTAATCCTACATTCATAACATATGAATGTAGGATTAGACAATCCTTGGATTATATTTTTGGCTCACAATTCAAATTATGATATGTTGATATTATTTCCAACTTGAAATTAAATCAAATCATGATTTAATTAAATTGAGTTTAATAAGTATTTAAACTGGTTAAGCACATCATATGTTTTGATTGATAAATTAGGGTATTAACTTACCCTTGAGTTGTGATCTATTGAACATGGTTTCATGTTTAGTTTTGAGATTGAACTTTGGTGCTTTACAACCTAGTTGGAGTATTCACATACCAATGTGACTACTCAGTACAAGCTATGTTACACTACTTGTTCCGAGGGATCTATTAAGCCGCGATCTAGCTCAACTTCTTGCTTCTATAGCCAAGTTATGTGCACGCATGGAAATGACATGCTTCTAGATGAGTCCTAACCTGAGTTTTGACGGTTGTCACAATCTCCCCCAAGTTGTGGGAATTTCTTCCCGAAATTCAACTGGCGGTACCACTGGTTCAGACGTACAATATAGTTGAGGATATTGGTTCTTCATGAAATCCTCCCGTTCCCATGTAACTCAGATTCATGCTTAGAATTCAAACGAACTTTCACAATCATGATTTTACTTTGTTTAAGCTGCTTAACTTCCCGATTGATGATTTCTATGGGTCCATCTTTGAATTTTAGAAGATCATTAATTTGGAGGTCCTCTAGAGGTAGTTCAGGGATTCCTCCACCAAGCACTTTTTGAGGTACGACACATGGAATATGTCGTGTATCGCACTAAGTTCTTCTTAGATCCTGAGTTTATATGTCACTCTGCTGATCATTTCAATAATATCGAAGGGTCCTACATAGCGAGGAATTAGTTTTCCTTTTTTTCCAAAGCATATAATTCTTTTACATGACGATACTTTTAAGAGTACTTTATCTCCCACTTGAATTTCAAAGGGGCTTATTAGCATAACTCTTCTTGGGATCATGAGCGAACTTTAGTCTATAACATGTTTTCATGATCTTGTCGGTGCTCTCTTGATCTTTACCAACCCTCGTTAACTGTTATCGCCAATTTCCATCCAACAAAGTGGTGATCGACACTTAAGCTCGCACAATGCTTCGTAGGGTAGCACATTTAACACTGGTGTGATAGTCGTTGTAGTTGGAACACTAGACTTCCAACTACCTCATAAGCTGATCATATGGGCTCAAAGTATGTCTTCCAAACTGTGGATAGTTCATTCGCTTTTCCATACATCTAAGGATACCAAATAGTACTTATGTATAATCGTGTACCAAGGCTTTCTGAAGTGACTACCAAATTTGTGACACAAGGAGACTCCCTATCCAAAATAATAGAAATAGGTACTCCATAACGTACATTTTTCATAAGTTAACTCACATGATTGGATTTTTATGGAAGAGTTTGACGGAGTATAGCCTAAAAGAGAGGAGGAGAGAGATGGTCTATCTAGAGAGATAAAATCTCACTTTCTCTCTCCCTTCTCTCTAGAAACCTCACTTTCTCTCTCTAAAAATCAGCCCCTCAACCATGAATTTTTAGCCTTATTTTGGGTGCTCTTGAAGGTTCATATCAAAGGGTAAGTGCTTATCATACACCTCTTGAAGATCCATAACAAATTTTACAAGTTCTACTCACTTTAATTTCCGATTTTAAAGGCATGTTGTTGCAAAGAACCTTTGTTTGATATTGATGTTTGTAGATCACCACCAAAACAAGTTGGATGTTTTGTAAATTGTGATGATTCATGATCAAACCAAAGTAAAGAGCAAAGGTGAGCACATGCAAGCCTTATCTAGCACCAAAAACCAAAATTTTAAAAGATTAGTCTCATCTAGCTTGGTTGCATGTAAGGTCAAATGGTCAGAAACAAGTATTTCTACATGATATCTTTAATATAATGTTTTTCTATCTCAATCTATGCAAAATAAACCCATATCATTAGGTAAAATAGGAGGCTGAACTATGTTTTCATGAGTTTTACCCTTAACATTATGTCAGATTTGTTTACTCGACTTTAACAGGTCATAACTCGCTTATTTCTTGACCAAATCACATTATTCTTTTTCTGAGACTTAGTTCCTTGAGTTAACATCCGAACCCAATTGGCCTTATTGTAAAACATTAAATATCTGATTTTTAAAGATTTTTACAAAACAATTGCACAAAATTAAACCCCACAATAAATTGGTAGAAAATTATTTTAGGAACTTAACACATGTTTCTCAGAAGAGCTAAATTTTCATTAACAAAAACGTTATATAAGTTTCTACAAAAATTGTTGAACTTCTAGCTAATGCCAGATATTGTGCTACATTACATAACTTGTTTGGGTTGAATACCCCTATTTGGCTTCAAAATATATTTTGAACAAATTTGTTTTATGAAAGGTAATGTATGCAAGTGATGATCTGTAAAACCTCAAGGGCTAGAACCAAAGCCTTATTTTTCTATACAAATAATGATTTAATGGCCGTAATTTCAAAATAATAGTTTTCAGAAGAGATAAAAATATGAAAAATTATATTAATGTATTCACAAAATAAGAATTCCTTGTAAAATTTCATAATATTTAGATACTGTTTGGTTTTTTATCCATATTTTTCATTAAATGTGAGTATGAATTTACAAATTTGGGTCATTGGACTCAAAGACCCTAACCAATATTTTTCTCAACCTTGGGAACAGTATGAGAACCTGTAAAATTAAATTGGGAATTCTAGAAACTGTTTACCAATTAATTTGAATTTTCTATTTTACTTGGGCTTTAATTTACTAATAAATATAAAATGACCTTCAAAAAAGTTTGTAAAATTTATGGACACTAATACCCTCCGTTAGGACCAGAATATGAAATTTTACAATTTTTGGAGTTCATTTTCATGCCTTTATGGATTTTGATCACAAGGCATCGTAAAACAATCTAGAAATGAAAACAAAATTAAGGAAATCATTACCTGATTTACCACCTGGACTCTTTTTGTCACATTGACAATTGTTAATTCCTATTAAAAGACAACAATAGCTTGGTAAACTTTTGGAAGATGTATACTGATACAAATAGTAATTTTCTGCAATCAAGAAAGGAAAATTAGAAGAAAAACTTCCTAAGATGATTACCGGTCAGATTTATTATTGAATTTCCCATAGTGATGGTGATAGTAGCTATGCATTCCACACGCATCACTCTTTGTTCTTTTTTTTAATGTTATCTCATCTTCCTACATATAAAAAGTTGAAGTTCATAATCTCAAGAGCTGAATGAAGTGAAAAAGGGCAGTTTTGAATTGACGAACATCTATGGATGGGTAAGTACAGTCTAATCTTTTCTTTTTTAGAGATGAAATATCATATTTATGATGAAAATGATGGTCTGTAGTATTGAACTCTCTCTCATTTGTAATTGAACATGACGGCCCAAAATAATTAAACTTTAATCAGTTTCTTGTTTAAAAAAACAGAAATAGTAAAATGCATATAAATTATGGGATATGGATAGAAAACCTCAATGTCGCATAGCATTGAAATAAACTTCCTTTGATGCATCAAAGCCATAGGTAATCTCATAAAAATTTCAACATTTTATAGTAAATAGTAGCCTCATGATTGAAAACTTCTAAATCATCCCATGCATAGGATTATGATGTGTTGATAAAAAAATTAAAAGGATACAAATATTTGAAATAACATAAAGCCGAATAATTTATTTGGTAACAAAAAAGAGCATAGATGAATGAAAGGGGGACGCGTTAGTTTAAAAATCTAGAAAGCATTATTTGTAGAGAAAATCACACATATATGATGCACATGAAGGTAACATAAAGGATCAATAGCGAAAAGGGACGATTTAGGGATAAAAGCTCACCTGGTTACATGTAGTAGTAATAAAGTGAACCAGAACAAGAAAATTGCCAGTCTAGAGCTTTCAAAACACGCCTACTTAGACTAATAGGAAAAGTTACATTTGAATGTCCTCAGGAAGTAGCCGATGTGACTTCTGACTAATTTCAAAAAATTAACATTTATATACCTCCAAATGATACTTTTATGATAGTAAGCTTTTTTTAATTAAAATTTTATCAACCTATTTGAGAAAAGTGACCAGATCCACCTCTTTGGGCACCTTGATCTTCCACCAGCTTGCAATAGACTGCCTGCACATGTGGAAACTGTGTCAAGAAGAAGAAAGTTTATTCCTTATATTAATAAAGAAAGTAAAGTAACTTGCTATTTTCCAAATTAACCAGAACCACCTCTTTATTAACACTTTGGTTTTGATATGGTAAAATCCTTTAACTCCTACCACAGTCGAAAGCCTAATCTTCATGTAACACAAATACATGAAAAAAAAACTCGAGTTCCTTTACTCTTTATTAAAGTAGTAATATTTGAAGTTATATCACATTAGCCGTGATACCGCCCCTTTATTTCTCGAATCAACCAAAGTAAGGACAAATTTGCCATTAACATACATCAATGTTTTGTTGCCACTTTGATGCCAATTTTTAAACCTGAGAACATGGTCTTACAATTATGGTTAGTCATGTCAAACAGAGCATCCTTCATTACCTTTACCACAATCAAAATATCAAATGATTACTGAGTTTTTTAACAACACCCAATACCTGTTCAAGCATTGTATCTAGACAAACACATAGTAGTTGCACACAACAAAACAAACACTCAAAAACATACACAATGTACTTCCAGAGTCAAAAAAAACATGAACCAATCATCCAAAGTCAACAAACAAGGAGATGGTGTTTTACCTTGATGAAATCATCAAATTTCTTATTATCCCTTAAAATAAATTCACAATCATACCTTCATTTATGCATCTTTCAAACTACAAGAGCATATTAGTTTCATCATCATCATCTAATCCATTGAATTATAGATATAGACCCAAATTTAATGATTGCCTAAGTGGTTACACTTTGACGTATCTGGTTGACATGGGCTCAATCCATATAAGTCCTACAATGTAAATGATGAAAAAGAGAGTTAGTGTGAAAATCAAAAAATCGAGATCTGGAGAAATAAAATAAAGAATAAGTGAAAGGAAAATATATCACAAGATCTAAAGTCAAAGTAAGAAGACAAAAGAAGAACCAAACTGAAAAAAATCCTCTTTTTCATAGCTCTCTGTAGTTGAATGGTGGCTTTTTTCAAAGAAATAGAGGGAATTGGAGAGGAGGGATGTAACAACACCAATAACCATGGGTTTCATAGATAGACAGAGAAATAAAACAAAAAGTAGAAGAGTAGAAGCTCTAACCTGATAGCTGATACCTAATTCGGAGAAAGATTGTGGGGTGGGATTTTTTTGATACCATTTTTGAATTCCATAGTGATTGAGCGTCTGAAGTAGGAGACGGAGAAAGCAGAGTTGGAATATTCGATTGGTATAATCAAAATAACATTGATTCATGAAACCTACATGAGACGACTCAACATACAACATTAAGGGTTTCAGAACCACAATTTAAGATCTATGTGAGATGGAGAGAGCGGTGCTAAACGGTGGTGACGAAGATAAAGGGGAAGTTGAGCCTTTGACCGATTCAATTGGAGTTAAATATTGACTCGATAGTGAGTGACCCATTTTGTTGACCTAATATGATTTTATTGCATAAATTCATTGTATAAATTGATTAAGCCCTTGTACTTCTTAAAATTCTACATTTAAGGCTAAATGCTTATTAAGGTGTGTGTGTGTGTG
This sequence comes from Lactuca serriola, assembly GCF_051521515.1. NCBI lineage: Eukaryota > Viridiplantae > Streptophyta > Magnoliopsida > Asterales > Asteraceae > Lactuca > Lactuca serriola. The sequence goes on from NC_136411.1 coordinate 296,507,005, forward strand.
TGTGTATATATATATATATATATATATATATATATATATATATATATGGAGTCAAAACCTGTAGAACTCACAAAAAAATTTATTGACGTATTTTAACATGTATTCTCAGGAAATTAAGCCAGGAATTTCAAGCAAGGACTATGGGATCATCAACTTATGTTTCAGTTATAAATTGTTTTACGCCCTCTTTTCGCGTCAATGAAGATTTGTAGTGAATCATGTATTAATGTAAGATATTAGTATGATATATGTAGTGAAAAACTTTAAGTGGATGCTTTAATGTTTAATATATGCTATATGTATGATATTCGATTTAAGTCACTCACCCGACAATTCCACTGTCAGCTGGGGGTGTGATAATATTCAATAGTTTTTATTAATATAACACATATCCATATTGAAGTATTCATATATGCATAGAACACAAACATGTTTCTCTCATTGTGGTTGGATCTTTATCAAAAACGTCAATCTTCTTACCTTCATTCATTAGTGAGTAGAAGATAAATGAATTTGATCTACATTTTACAAAGAAAGTATATTATATTCATAAATCAATAAATGTATATTAACCTTATATTTACGGTATATTCACACTAAATTATGTTGCATTCATATGTGAATAGAACATATATAACTCAGTTTTGTTCTATTCATATGTGAATTTAATGTATATAACTTAATTTTGTTTGTGTTCACTAGTAAACAAAATATATCAAAATCTAATCATATGTTAATGGAAACTTTTATTTACACCTTTATCTTGTTTTGACTTGGAACCGTTTTTCTTTTGAAATTGTTTATCGATCTTCAGTATCTTGATTTTCTGTTATTCATATATGAATATGATATATATATATATATATATATATATATATATATATAGCAGGGATATACAAGTTATTCATAAATGAATACAACAGATATGGTATGAGTTTTATACCTTTGTTATTTTTCAACTTCAAAATGTGTTTCTTTCATTGTGGGTGGCTGTTTACTAGAAACGCCAATCTTATTGCCTTCATTCATTAGTGAGTAGAAGATAAATGAATTCGATATACAATTTAATAAGAAACTATTTTATATTCATAAATCACTAATTAAATAGAACATATATATATATATATATATATATATATATATATATATATATATGTTATATTAACATATGAATATATATGTTATATTCATATGTGAATAGAATATATATAACTCTGTTTTGTTCTATTCATATGTGAATAATGTATATCACATGAAATTATGTTGGATTCATATGTGAATATAACATATATAACATAGTTTTGTTTGTGTTCATAAGTAAAAAAAACAGATCAAAGTAAATTCATCTTCAATATCATTTCTATTGTACTTTTAAGTAAAATTGCATCAAAATGTTGTCAATCACATATGAATAAAGTTAATCACATCTAAATAGAATACCGGTTTTATTTACCTTTTTCCATTGTTTTTTTCGTTTATATATATATATATATATATATATATATATGCTTGACTCTCGGTGTTATTTCTATAATGATAAGTAGTTAATATTAGTAGAAAGTCTGTAAAACCTCAGTAGATTAGGACAACATAAGCAAAATGTGAAGCAATGTTTATATTTTAACTGAAAAGTCGTGAATAAGTATGAAAAATGAAAAGAAAATGTATAATCATTTACAAACAACCTAATAATGGACGATTATTACAAAAACTTCAAGTAAATCAACTAATAATGAAGGAGGATTACGAAAATGAATGAGGATTACAAAATTTCAGGTAAACAACCTAGTATGAAGAATGAACAGTGTGAATATAAAATTTTTAGTTGTATGTAAACTAATAATGAATGATGATTACGGAAATTTCAAGTAATCAACTGATAAGTTTAGAAATGATGATAAATTGTCACACCCCAAACCGGAATAGCGGAAACGTTCAGGGGCGAATGACGTTACGTACAGTATCATAACAATTGAATAATAGTAATCAAAGAAACACAACCATCATATTGAAAATATGTAATTTACATTATGTGGAATACATTGATTGTTTAACTTCAAAACTATAGCAAAAGATACGACATGACGCTACTATGCTCCATCTTCGTGACACCTGTGTGGGTACCTGTCTACTAATTTCCTGAGAATACAAGTGGTTTGAAAAAGTGTCAACATCTAAGTTGGTGAGTCCATAAGTACTTGGTATATAAAAGTATGTTCTTTCTTCCATGAAAATGTTAGTGTGTTCATCCATAAAATCGTATATTTTCTATTGTAAATGTATCGTAGTCTTAATACCTTAAACCCAAAATGTATAAGTTTCTTATGTTTATGATCTGTAATTCGAAGTTCTAATTCATGTAAATGGTGTGACCCATATTGTTTCCCCGTATGATTACTCAAAGTATACAAGTTATATATAATCAAGATCGAATGGAAAGTTGACTGAGTGACTCTGTCCTAAATCCACAACCAAAGAAGGAACAGGAAGTAAGGCAGAAACACACATTCTAATGCTCCGTCTTCTTGACACCTGTGTGGGTACCTATCTACTAATTTCCTGAGAATACAAGTGGTTTGAAAAAGTATCAACATTTAAGTTGGTGAGTTCATAAGTACTTGGTATATAAAAGTATGCTCTTTGTTCCATGAAAATGTAAGTGTGTTCATCCAGAAAATCCTATATTTTCTATTGTAAATGTATCGTAGTCTTAATACCTTAAGCGCAAAATGTATAAGTTTCTTATGTTTATGATCTAAAATTCGAAGTTCTAATTCATGTAAATGGTGTGACCTATATTGTTTCCTCCTATGATTACTCAGAGTATACAAGTTATATATAATCAAGAGCGAACGGAAAGTCGAATGAGTGACTCTGACCTAAATCCACAACCAAACAAGGAACTGGAAGTAAGGCGGAAACACACATTCTAATGCCTACAGAGTACACAATAATAGTCCCTTTAGAAATGTAAGTTGCACTAGTATGTAATCCCTTTAAACGTATGTTTCTAGAAATGTATTCCTTGTTGTCTTGTAATATCATGTAATGTAGTTTTGTTATTGCATAAAACTGTTTGATAGTACGTTTTCCCTATAAACCAATGTAAAGTTATCTTTCAAATGAAACTGCCTGAAAATATATTACTCCACAAATGTGTCGTTGTTTTCTCCATGTGAGTTCTTACAACTGTACTGTGACCTAAGATGGCCTGATGGCGACGTTCTTCAGGCGTCGGAAACGTTAACGACATTTGTCACCCCAGGCCTGCCGGCCTAACTGTAGCTAACAATTGTGGTGCGAGATTGTCAGTACTGTGTTGATATATACACAAATATCTCGCTCTCCCTACAAGAGACTCAGATTATAAGTCAAGACTTTCGTTGGCACTTAGATAAGTACTTGAAGGCGTCTCACAAATTGCTTCAACGAATTTACGAGTAATAAACTGAAAACCCTTTATGTAAATGAATATAATGTCATTTAGTAAATGAAAATGGAATACCTTTTTGTTAAATGAACTGAAAAACCTTTTAGTAATGAATAACTGTATGTATATTCCATAAACTATACCTATTATAGTTTATTTGTTTGTTTTCCGTATTGTGATATGAACTTGGTAAAATAGTGCATATGATCCATAAACTATACCTATTATAGTTTATATGTTTGTTTTCGATATTGTGATCTGAAGTTGGTAAAATAGTGCATATGTTCCAAAAATTATACCTATTATAGTTTATACGCTTGTTTTCTGTATTGTGATCTGAACTTGGTAAAATAGTACATATGTTCCATAAACTATACCTATTACAGTTTATCTGTTTTTTTTCGTATTGTGTTTTGAACTTGGTAATATGATGTTTAATTTCCATAAAATATACCTATTATAGTTTATATGTTTGTTTTCTCAAAATGAAAGCCTTTAAATTCTCAACATCTATGTATGTTTATAATCATAAAGGTGTGTTTTTGAACAAATTTTTGTACTTATATATATATATATATATATATATATATATATATATATATATATATAACACTGTGACAACCCGAAGTTCGTTCCGTCATTGTAACCCATTCCGTTAATAAATTCGTCGTTTTCGAATTGTTTCCGTTTCGTTTCTAAATTAAGTCATTAATTTTGAGTTTGCTATTATGACTTAATGGGTGTCCAAACGCGTTTAGAACTCATGATAACACCCCGTTTTAGTAATTGGAAATTTTTTAGAATCGACCATATCGGGTTACGACAACTTAATAGGGTGCGACCAAAAGCCTCGTCTAACGTCGGTATCGGGTACAATTCCACCGTGTCCGAAACTTGAAACATATTTAAAGTTCAAAAGGCTTCCATTTGAAGCTTTTGCACCCTCTCTCACTACTCTCTCTCTACAAACTCAATCTTGGCCCAAAATCATCCAAATCAAGCTTCAAATCATCAATGTAACCATCCTAACTTGTAGTATAACCTTTCCAGCTTCCAAATCCATGTTTAAACCATGAATTAGGGCCATTAAGATGTGTTTACGGCCCTGGAACACTCATGGGCAGTGAACACATATAAAATGGGTTTTGGAGCCCAAAAACCATCCCAAATCACTTATGGAGCTTGGAAACGACTTAAGGACTTAATGGATTGGACTTGGAACACCTTGAACTCAACATTTAGGGAGTAAACATGAGTTTACTGCCGAAGAACATGCTTGGGCCGTAAACACCAATTGATGGGCAGTAAACTCATTCTAATGTGTTAAGATGCCACCTAAACACATCATAAGCCTTGGATTAAAGTCTAGAAGCAACCACAATCGAGTTAGGGGCCTTAAACTTGATAAAAACCACCCCCATAGGAGCTTACGGCCGTAAACTCCCCAAGGTTAGGTTCCTGGGCCGTAAACTCCTATATATTAGTCAAATGATGCCCTAAATCCATTCCAAGGCTTGTAAAATAAGTTTGAATCGCATGTGATTGATCTAGGGCCACCAAATCATGAAAGGAATGGATATATAGGAGCTTACAACTGTAAACTCCTAGTTTACTGCCGTAAACTCCATTTGGTAATCCCTTAGGTGGTTTGATCCATTCATATGCCTTATATTTAATCCTAACAACATTTCCCTAGTGTTGTTTGACCCTTGAGCACCTTAAAACCCATCATCCATGAGTTCATGGCCGTGAACTCATGTGTACATGGTCTTAGGGCAGAAAACTCCATAAGGATTTTACTCTTGAAGAGCCAACTCATTATCTATGCCCTATACGTCCGTAGATGTCACCTGGGTCACTCCAAACACTTGATTTGAAGTGTTTTCGCTTCTTGGAGTGTATAATCATATCTAATTAGTAAATTAATGTCCAATTAGATACAATTGTATATCATTTCATATTACATAGGAACCTCAAGCATTATCAAGCCCCGAACCGACACTTAACATCCAACCGACACGTTTTCTCGACTGGTGAGTTCATGCCCCTACACTTTTCCGTGTTTTCAATGTTTTTAAGGGGGGGGGGGGGGGTAATAGCAAAGTACAAGGAATTCTTGTAGTCAAAACTTATTATTTTATGTGTTATATTTCATAATTCATATGCTTTTAACACTAGAAATCATAACAGACAACCGTTTGAACTTGCAGAACTTGTTATCATATTATTTGTGAAAAACGTTATAAAATGCTATGTTTTATGTTTCACAAATGATTTTCCACATTATAACAGTTAAAAGCATTAACCTTAGAACTTCGAACTTGAAACTTAGAACTTGAATTGTCCTTGGTAACACTCCCCCGAGATTCGAGAGTGAAGGACACGTCCTTGATTGTGACAACCCGAAATTTCCTTTGTACGAACCTCATCTATTCAATAGAAGCTAGTTCAGTTTCAGTAACTTTCAAGCTTTTCCGAACAAGTTTGTGTACATTAGGGTTTATGTTTTAGATGATATCAGGAGAGTGGATACTCCTGGTTTTGTGAAACTTAGGCATTTCAAGTTTCATACTGTTACAGTCCAACATCAGGAATAAAAAGATTTTCTGCCAAAATATTCCAGGACTATAAATAGTTTCTGAATGAAATTAATTCATTATTCACAATTCCAAATAGAGAAAAGCCATATTCTCTCTGACGGATCTTCGGGTTTTCATCCCAGATTGTGAGTCTATTTTTCTATATGTGTTTCAATACTTGTTTAATGCTTATTAACAACAATAACATGTTTAGATTACAAGATCCGGGATTTTACCGCCCAAGAACGTTCTTGGGGAGTAAACTCCAAAATGGAACTTTAATGCTTTCTAGACCCATCCACATGTTAGAGGACTTATCAAGGACATTGTGTATGATCTTTATAGCCTAGAAATCATCCAAGAAACATAAGTTCTAGGAGTTTACGGCCAAGGAACTCCCTTGGGCCGTAAACCCTTTTTCAAGGGCTTAAATGCCCTAAAACTTTCCCCAAATTCTTAAGGACTTTAACTACTAGTACTTGTGCTTGATTAGAACACCAAAAGCTCCTCAAAATCACAAGTTAGTAGGAGTTTACGGCTAAGAACTCCTCTTGGGCCGTAAACCCCTTTTTGTGGGACAAAAATCATTCCAAGCTACCCTTAAGCCTTTAGACAAATTACCTTGCACCTTTGGGACTAGAATGGAGAGTAGAACACATCTAAACCACTCCTTGAAAGGAGTTTATGGCCAAGGAACATGACTTGGGCCGTAAACTCCAAGTGAAGGCACCAAAGTGTGCCTCTTGTTCCCATTAGCATTAGATAAAATCATGGATGCCATTCTTGATGTTTAAGTGCCTCAAATCAATTTATTTCCTAGAGTTTACGTCCGTAAACTCTAAGGTGAAGGACCTTAGGCCGTAAACTCCCTTATGGAGTGTTCTAGAGCCTTAAAACTACTTCATGCATTATTCCAATAAGGCTAGGAGTGTTCTAGATGCAAGATAACACCACAAGACACCCAAAAACACCATTTGAGGAGTTCACGGCCATAAACCTATGCGTTTACGGCCGTAAACTCCAAGGTGTGGGGTTTGTTGGGTGGTGAACTCCTATACAAGGCTATTTGATGTTTCAAACCCTTTTGCCTTGTCCCGTAGCTACTTAGATGCAACCATTTGAACCCTAAACACTCATAAAAGTGTTTAAAGGTTTTCTAAGTGTCTTAACTTATTTATTTAAGTTATTATATGTCTAATTGGTTATATATATGCTTATTATATGATAACTAGGCTCGTGCGTGTAAACCAGTCTCCGTTTGTCACCTAGCACGGTAGCCGACACTACAATTCAAACGACTCACCACAAGTGAGTTCATACCCCTTGAATCAACCTTTGAAATGATTTTAAATGTTTTATAACACTTTATGGGGGGGGGGATACAAGTCAAATACTTATAGGTCATTGCTTCAATCACATGTGATTGCATTTAATCACATGTGATTAATAACTAGGAAAACAACGATTTTTACCACTGTTCAAACTGTTTTCAACTGCTTTACTATTGAAATGTTTTACAAACTGTTTTACTATCCAAACTTACTTATAGACTGTGATTCAATCAAATGCTTCTTATACTTAAACTGTTTTATCAACTTATGCTTTCAAAATGATTTATAGATCGACATCAAGTCAATCTTCTCTTGAAATTATATTTATGCTTCAAAATGTTTTATGAAAACTTATTTATGCTTTTAAATATCAAATTGCATTCCCATATATGTATAGATATATAAATAATGTTTAAAGGGCTTAGGAAGGCCATCCGCCCTATTTCCTTTTCCTCGATTTGGATGTGGTCTGGTGGGATTTCGGGTGACCATCCGAAGGTCGTTTCCATATTACTTATATATCATATATACATGTATAGACATAAAGGTACTTCCATATTCATACTCATCAGTACATCATTAGCTGGTTACCATAGGGGTAACGCAGGACCATACATATACAGATATACTAGAAACAATACATATACAGATATACTAGAAACAATACATATAAAGAAATACTAGAAACAATACATATACAGAGATACTAGAAACAATACATATACAGATATACTAGAAACAATACATATACAGATATACTAGAAACAATACATATACAGATATACTAGAAACAATACATATACAGAAATACTAGAAACAATACATATACAGATATACTAGAAACAATACATATACAGGTATACGAGAAACAATACATTTACACGAATACTTAACAATTGTGATCCACTGTATCGGGCATGCCTTAAATGTCATGGCCCGAGTTGTAGCCAGAATTCTCTTGGAGGGAGAGCGTGAGTTTGCGTATAGATCTATACTGGATTGACTATCCTACACCTTGCTGCTAGCTACAGCCGGACCTGCAGGTCTGCGGGTGCCAAACGTCATTTCTTTTTACGACCGTTCATTATGTCGTTGATTATCAGTCGATAGCATGGTGTAATTAATCACAATATACCTTAATATAAATCCGGTTTAAGGTAGTAGTATTTAGTACAACAGTACTCTTATTATACAAAGCTACAGTACTACAATGACTTACCCACTACACATTTTAGTGATAACCTCACTTAAGCATTAATGTACAAACTATATTTTTAACAAATGATAGTTATATTTGGGTAATCACACACTTTTACAACAGAAAAGTTTACAAAACAGCCTAGCCTTGGTAGAAGGTTACTTTTATAGAAAATATAGGATTTTCTGAGTGATTCAAACTTTTACAAACACTTTCAAACATTTACTTACATTTTTACAACTTATACATTGAGACAGGTTCAAACGTTTTTACAAGAAACATTGACACTAAAATACTTGTGAACTCACCAGCTTAATGCTGATAAACTCTTTCAAAATAACTTGTATTCTCAGGTCATCAGTAGACAGGTACCGAGGCCAGCTTTTGAGAAGATGGAGTGCACTCAAGACTCATCTCATTTTATTTTGTGTTTCATTATTTTTGGTGTCTATAACTGTACAGAACACTTGTATTAAAATTATATATTTAATGCAATGGATGATGTTGTTTGCTTATTTACATTTACTGTGTTGTGATACTGTACATGACGTCCTCCGCCCCGGAACGTTTCCGCCGTTCTTGGTTTCGGGGTGTGACAGATTTGTATCAGAGCCAGGTTTATAGTGAATCAAGTATATCAACCCATAAAAGATATACTAATCTATAAACCCAAAAGGGACTAAAACACTCTGACCAAGAGTCTATACTTTAAATAATAAAATATTTAATTAAGTATACTAGTCTACATTCATACTAAAATCAGTGTCACAATGACATGAACAAAAGTATTACGATTGTTGAATATCACAGGTGAGCTAGGGGATGTATGGTCAGTCCTGGGAATGGCATAGCCTGATCAACTATGCTGGTCCTAGGAGTGATTAGCATATGCCCTAGAATGGTTGTGATATGTTAGCAAGTCTAAAAACTTACCAACAATACCACAAGAAGATCAGTAGAACATAGAACTTAAAATACTATAGGAGTATTTTGTGCTACTAGTTACACGTATACTATATTCTTATACCTCTCTTCTCGCGTAGATCTAAATGGCTGGATTCCATCATGGCGACCCGTACTTTCCCAATGAAGGCAATGCAGGGTGGATCGATGAAGAGCCCGAAGATGACCATCCAATCCCTTTGGATGATCACCTCGCAGAAGGCTTTTCGGATGGATCCGACTCCGAGCCTGAAGTCAACAACCTACCGCTTGTAGGTCAAGCCCCGAACAACAACCCTCGACCAGCGTTTCCAAGTCCTACACCCATGTGGGCAAACAATCTGAATCGCTGGAGTGATGAGCAGGGTCAGCCCTTGCCATACTTTGGGGACCGAACCTTTTACAACATTAGCGATGGTGGCTCTGCTGACAGAGCTCTGCCGGTAATCATCCGCAGAATAGCTCGTAATGTCGAGCAAGGTCGAGCAGCCATCGACCGGGTCATGGAGATTGATGCCAATTCAGGCGTCAATACAGTCCGCATCCGCCGTCTTGAAGAAGACATGGAACGGACCCGGAGAACCAACGAAACTCTGCAGCAACAGCTGGCTGCCTCTCGTGCTGAAGTCTTAGAACTTCGAGCTCGTCAAAGAGCTCAGGACCGACACCTTCAAGAGGTGTTTCGCCAAGTGTCCGACCTCAGGGATCACCCGAGGAATTCCCATCGCCATTAGATGATGTCTAGTACATCTCTGTCTTTTGAATTAGGGATAGCCTTGAACTTATGTGCTCTAAGTAGCACTTGTCTGTAAAATATTCCTAACTTTCGGTACTCTCATTAGGAATCTAGGACTGTCAGTATTGTCCTTATGGTATGATGTAAGACCTACTATTAGGTCGATTTTTCCTTGAACTCATTACATCAGTAATACCCGTAGTATTGAAATCTATCTAATCTGTGGGAAAAATTTGTACACTTGTGTATTCCTACTAATATCTCTTATTGTGATTTCTAACACTCATTCAACTGTTGGGCTATGGGTAATTAGTCCATGAGTCACTCTCACGTAGCTTACAAATTGATTCTTATCATCCTTCTTGTCTTTATAAACTTATAGCTGAAGGATGCCTCCTCGCAAATCTCCCCGGAATAGGAATAATCCTGTACCTCCACCGCCTCCACCACCTGCAGTCATCGATACTGCAGCCCTGAATGCTGCCGTAGCTGCAGCAGTGGCAACTGCCATGGCTCAGTATCACTCATCGGATGCTAGCAGAGGTGGAACCCCTGTTGAATCTATCCCAGTCGAAATCCCTGTGCGCTCGAGGGAGTGCTCTTACAAGGATTTTACAAACTGCAAGCCGAAGCCTTTCTGTGGCACCGGCGGAGTCATTGCTCTCTCGTAATGGTTCGAGAAGACTGAATCAGTCTTCGAAATCTGTTCGTGCCCTGCAGCATTCAAGGTGAAATATGCCGCATGCACCTTCGAGGATAAAGCCCTAACGTGGTGGAACGGCCACGTCAAAGCCCTATCTCTCGTCGTGGCTAACGACATGGGCTGGCAACGATGAAGGACCTCATGACTGAGGAGTACTGCCCTAGGGGCGAAGTCCAGAAGTTAGAACATGAACTCTGGAATCTGACTATGAAGGGCACCAACGCGATCGCTTACACTGCCCGCTTTAGCGAACTGGTGGCCTTATGCCCCAACATGGTTCCCACTGAAGGGAAAAAGATTGAACGGTATGTATGGGGGCTAGTGCCTCCGTACCAGGGGAACGTCTTAGCATCCAACCCTGCTACTTTCGACAGTGCCAAGCGATTGGCACAAAGACTTATTGACCATGGAGTCAAGACCCCTGCAACTACAACCACCCTAGCCATCCCAGAACCCTCCAAACCCGCTGGCAACAAGCGGAAGTTTTGGGATGAGAAGAAGAAGCAGCGTACTTCAAAGAAACATCAAATCGTAGCGGTACATGCTGCGGTAGCCCCCACTGCTGTTACTGCTCCGGGGAAGCAGTATTCTGGAAGTTTGCCGAAGTGCAATAAATGCAACTTCCACCACCACGGCGCCTGCCGTGAGATGCAGTGTAACAACTGCCACAGAAAAGGACACACCGTCCGATTCTGTAAGTTCCCGGCGCAACCGATCTCCCAAGTTCCTGGCTCAGGCGCGAGCCTAACTTGCTATGGATGTGGCGAAACAGGCCACTTTAAAAGGGACTGCCCTAAAGCGAGGAATACTGGAGGAGCAGGGAGGGTACTAGCAATAGGCCACGGGGAAGCAGTCGCTGACCCAACAGTGGTGACCGGTATGTTCCTCCTTGATAACTCCTATGCATGCATTCTGTTCGATAGTGGAGCGGAGCGAAGCTTCGTAAACCACAAATTTGCTTGCATGCTTAAGCAACAACCGCACGCACTTAATGAACAGTTCAAAGTAGAAATGGCCAATGGGAAGACTGAAAGTACTAATAGCATATACTTAGGTTGTCTTCTAACCTTAGATAACCATTCATTCCCAATCGACCTTATGCCGGTCTCAATAAAAAGTTTCGACGTTATTATCGGCATGGATTGGTTAAGTCTTCATCGCGCCGACATCATGTGCTACGAGAAAGCAGTCCGTTTAAACCTCCCGTCTAACGAAACCCTTATAGTCTACGGCGACAAACTAGGTGCGAGTCTTCGCATTATATCTAGTATTCAAGCACAGAAATATCTGCGCAAAGAATACCACGCATTTCTTGCTCACGTCGTCGACACGAACCTAGAAACGAAAGAACTAAAGGACCTCCCAGTAGTGAGCGACTTCCCCGACATTTTCCCAGAAGAACTACCCGGGTTACCTCCGCAACGACAAGTCGAGTTCAGAATAGACTTAGTCCCAGGAGCTACCCCAGTAGCTAGGTCGCCCTACCGTTTAGCACCAGCCGAGATGCAAGAACTCTCTGGTCAACTTAACGAACTGCTCAACAAGGGCTTTATAAGACCAAGTTTCTCACCTTGGGGAGCACCGGTCTTGTTCGTTAAGAAGAAAGACGGATCATTCCGTATGTGTATTGACTATAGAGAACTCAACAAGTTGACGATCAAAAATCGTTACCCTCTGCCACGCATAGATGATCTATTCGACCAACTGCAAGGGGCGAACTATTTTTCCAAGATTGATCTGAGATCCGGATATCACCAGTTACGAGTGCTAGAAGAGGATGTCCCAAAGACAGCCTTCCGAACTCGTTACGGACACTACGAGTTCGTGGTGATGCCGTTCGGATTGACCAATGCGCCCGCAGTCTTCATGGATCTGATGAATAGAGTATGCCGACCTTACTTAGATCAGTTCGTCATCGTTTTCATTGACGACATTCTGATCTACTCCAGAAGTAAGAAGGAGCATAGTGATCATCTGCGACAAGTTCTAGAGACACTACGGAAAGAGAAACTTTATGCGAAGTTCTCGAAATGTGAATTTTGGATCCGAAGAGTCGAATTCTTAGGACACGTGGTAAGCGAAGAGGGAATCCACGTGGACCCATCCAAAATAAAAGCCATTGAGAACTGGTCAGCACCAAAGACACCTACATAAATTCGCCAATTTCTAGGTCTCGCTGGCTACTACCGCAGGTTCATTCAGAACTTCTCACGAATAGCAAAGCGTCTTACGACCCTGACCCAGAAAGGTGTGGCCTTTGACTGGGAAGAGAAACAAGAAAGAGCATTCCAAACGCTCAAACGAGCCCTGTGCACCGCACCGATACTATCCCTTCCAGAAGGAATAGAAGACTTCGTAGTCTATTGCGATGCATCCAATCAAGGACTCGGATGTGTTCTGATGCAACGAGGTAAGGTCATCGCCTACGCCTCGAGACAGTTGAAGACACACGAGGTTAACTACACGACCCACGATCTTGAACTAGGAGCAGTAGTGTTTGCTCTGAAGATCTGGAGACATTACCTGTATGGAACGAAGAGCACTATCTTTACCGACCACAAGAGCTTACAACACATTTTCGATCAGAAAGAGCTCAACATGAGACAACAACGGTGGGTCGAACTACTCAGTGATTACGAATGCGATATTCGTTGTCATCCGGGTAAAGCCAATGTAGTAGCAGACGCCCTAAGTCGGAAAGAATATTCTGGTCGCAAGGTCAAGTCATTATCCATAACCATCCATTCACACCTGACTAAGCAAATTCAGGCGGCTCAACTTGAGGCCATGAAACCTGAAAATGTGTCGAGTGAATCCCTTAGAGGAATGGACAAGAACTTCAAAGCCAAGGGTGACGGAGCTTTATATTTCATGGACCGGATCTGGACACCGAAACATGGTGGTTTCCGAGACTTGGTCATGACCGAGGCGCACAACACTCGGTACTCCGTCCACCCAGGTTCAGATAAGATGTATCTGGATCTGAAAAAGCTATACTGGTGGCCTAATATGAAAGCAGAGATTGCTACCTTCGTGAGTAAATGCCTTACTTGCGCAAAGGTTAAGGTCGAGTACCAGAAGCCCTCTGGTTTACTGCAACAACCAGAGATCCCGGAATGGAAGTGGGAGCGGATCACTATGGATTTCATAACCAAGTTGCCCAAGACGACGGGTGGACTTGACACCATATGGGTCATTGTTGATAGATTGACCAAGTCTGCACACTTCCTGCCTATCAAAGAAACCGACAAGATGGAGAAACTTACGAGAACATACATTAGGGAAATTGTACGGTTGCATGGTGTACCTATTTCCATTATCTCCGATAGAGATAGTAGGTTCACTTCCAGATTTTGGCAATCCCTACAACATTCCCTAGGATCAAGGCTGGACATGAGCACAGCCTACCATCCACAGACCGACGGACAGAGTGAGAGAACCATTCAAACATTGGAAGACATGTTGCGAGCCTGTGTGATTGATTTTGGGAAGGCATGGGATACCCATTTACCCCTTGTCGAATTTTCCTATAATAACAGTTATCATACTAGCATCAAGGCTGCTCCATTCGAAGCCCTCTACGGCCGCAAGTGCAGATCCCCTCTGTGCTGGGCTGAGGTTGGTGATACCCAATTAGCGAGAGGGCAAGCTTCCGACAGTACTCTCACTGGTCCGGAAATCATTCGGGAAACGACAGAGAAAATCGTTCAAATCCGTGAACGATTGAAAGCCTCTAGAGACCGACAGAAGAGCTACGCCGATGAACGAAGAAAACCTTTGGAATTTCAGGTGGGAGACCGAGTCCTTCTCAAAGTCTCACCCTGGAAAGGCTTGATACGCTTCGGCAAGCGTGGGAAGCTTAATCCGAGGTACGTAGGGCCTTTCGAGATTCTTGCCAGAGTCGGCCCCGTAGCTTACAAACTTGATCACCCGACACTCTGCATAGCATACATTCTACATTCCACGTATCTAACTTGAAAAAGTGTCTGTCTGACGAGACTCTCGTAATCCCACTCGACGAGATCGAGATCAACGAGAGCCTCAACTTCGTGGAAGAACCTGTAGAAATCATGGACCGTGAGGTCAAGCAGACGAAACAAAGCCGTATCCCTATCGTGAAGGTTCGCTGGAACGCCAAGCGAGGACCGGAATTCACTTGGGAACGCGAGGATCAGATGAAGTTGAAATACCCTCATCTTTTCGCTTGATTGTTTGTAAATTTTATTTGCTTAAATTCTAATTTCGGGACGAAATTCCCTCTAACAGGGGGATGATGTGACAACCCGAAATTTCCTTTGTACGAACCTCATCTATTCAATAGAAGCTAGTTCAGTTTCAGTAACTTTCAAGCTTTTCCGAACAAGTTTGTGTACATTAGGGTTTATGTTTTAGATGATATCAGGAGAGTGGATACTCCTGGTTTTGTGAAACTTAGGCATTTCAAGTTTCATACTGTTACAGTCCAACATCAGGAATAAAAAGATTTTCTGCCAAAATATTCCAGGACTATAAATAGTTTCTGAATGAAATTAATTCATTATTCACAATTACAAATAGAGAAAATCCATATTCTCTCTGACGGATCTTCGGGTTTTCATCCCAGATTGTGAGTCTATTTTTCTATATGTGTTTCAATACTTGTTTAATGCTTATTAACAACAATAACATGTTTAGATTACAAGATCCGGGAGTTTACCGCCCAAGAACGTTCTTGGGGAGTAAACTCCAAAATGGAACTTTAATGCTTTCTAGACCCATCCACATGTTAGAGGACTTATCAAGGACATTGTGTATGATCTTTATAGCCTAGAAATCATCCAAGAAACATAAGTTCTAGGAGTTTACGGCCAAGGAACTCCCTTGGGCCGTAAACCCCTTTTCAAGGGCTTTAATGCCCTAAAACTTTCCCCAAATGCTTAAGGACTTTAACTACTAGTACATGTGCTTGATTAGAACACCAAAAGCTCCTCAAAATCACAAGTTAGTAGGAGTTTACGGCCAAGAACTCCTCTTGGGCCGTAAACCCCTTTTTGTGGGACAAAAATCATTCCAAGCTACCCTTAAGCCTTTAGACAAATTACCTTGCACCTTTGGGACTAGAATGGAGAGTAGAACACATCTAAACCACTCCTTGAAAGGAGTTTACGGCCAAGGAACATGACTTGGGCCGTAAACTCCAAGTGAAGGCACCAAAGTGTGCCTCTTGTTCCCATTAGCCTTAGATAAAATCATGGATGCCATTCTTGATGTTTAAGTGCCTCAAATCAATTTATTTCCTAGAGTTTACGGCCTTAAACTCTAAGGTGAAGGACCTTAGGCCGTAAACTCCCTTATGGAGTGTTCTAGAGCCTTAAAACTACTTCATGCATTATTCCAATAAGGCTAGGAGTGTTCTAGATGCAAGATAACACCACAAGACACCCAAAAACACCATTTGAGGAGTTCACGGCCATAAACCTATGAGTTTACGGCCGTAAACTCCAAGGTGTGGGGTTTGTTGGGTGGTGAACTCCTATACAAGGCTATTTGATGTTTCAAACCCTTTTGCCTTGTCCCGTAGCTACTTAGATGCAACCATTTGAACCCTAAACACTCATAAAAGTGTTTAAAGGTTTTCTAAGTGTCTTAACTTATTTATTTAAGTTATTATATGTCTAATTGGTTATATATATGCTTATTATATGATAACTAGGCTCGTGCGTGTAAACCAGTCTCCGTTTGTCACCTAGCACGGTAGCCGACACTACAATTCAAACGACTCACCACAAGTGAGTTCATACCCCTTGAATCAACCTTTGAAATGATTTTAAATGTTTTATAACACTTTATGGGGGGGGTACAAGTCAAATACTTATAGGTTATTGCTTCAATCACATGTGATTGCATTTAATCACATGTGATTAATAACTAGGAAAACAACGATTTTTACCACTGTTCAAACTGTTTTCAACTGCTTTACTATTGAAATGTTTTACAAACTGTTTTACTATCCAAACTTACTTATAGACTGTGATTCAATCAAATGCTTCTTATACTTAAACTGTTTTATCAACTTATGCTTTCAAAATGATTTATAGATCGACATCAAGGCAATCTTCTCTTGAAATTATATTTATGCTTCAAAATGTTTTATGAAAACTTATTTATGCTTTTAAATATCAAATTGCATGCCCATATATGTATAGATATATAAATAATGTTTAAAGGGCTTAGGAAGGCCATCCACCCTATTTCCTTTTCCTCGATTTGGATGTGGTCTGGTGGGATTTCGGGTGACCATCCGAAGGTCGTTTCCATATTACTTATATATCATATATACATGTATAGACATAAAGGTACTTCCATATTCATACTCATCAGTACATCATTAGCTGGTTACCATAGGGGTAACGCAGGACCATACATATACAGATATACTAGAAACAATACATATACAGATATACTAGAAACAATACATATAAAGAAATACTAGAAACAATACATATACAGAGATACTAGAAACAATACATATACAAATATACTAGAAACAATACATATACAGATATACTAGAAACAATACATATACAGATATACTAGAAACAATACATATACAGAAATACTAGAAACAATACATATACATATATACTAGAAACAATACATATACAGGTATACGAGAAACAATACATATACACGAATACTTAACAATTGTGATCCACTGTATCGGGCATGCCTTAAATGTCATGGCCCGAGTTGTAGCCAGAATTCTCTTGGAGGGAGAGCGTGAGTTTGCATATAGATCTATACTGGATTGACTATCCTACACCTTGCTGCTAGCTACAGCCGGACCTGCAGGTCTGCGGGTGCCAAACGTCATTTCTTTTTACGACCGTTCATTATGTCGTTGATTATCAGTCGATAGCATGGTGCAATTAATCACAATATACCTTAATATAAATCCGGTTTAAGGTAGTAGTATTTAGTACAGCAGTAGTCTTATTATACAAAGCTACAGTACTATAATGACTTACCCACTACACATTTTAGTGATAACCTCACTTAAGCATTAATGTACAAACTATATTTTTAACAAATGATAGTTATATTTGGGTAATCACACACTTTTACAACAAAAAAGTTTACAAAACAGCCTAGCCTTGGTAGAAGGTTACTTTTATAGAAAATATAGGATTTTCTGAGTGATTCAAACTTTTACAAACACTTTCAAACATTTACTTACATTTTTACAACTTATACATTGAGACAGGTTCAAACGTTTTTACAAGAAACATTGACACTAAAATACTTATGAACTCACCAGCTTAATGCTGATAAACTCTTTCAAAACAACTTGTATTCTCAGGTCATCAGTAGACAGGTACCGAGGCTAGCTTTTGAGAAGATGGAGTGCATTCAAGACTCATCTCATTTTATTTTGTGTTTCATTATTTTTGGTGTCTATAACTGTACAGAACACTTGTATTAAAATTATATATTTAATGCAATGGATGATGTAGTTTGCTTATTTACATTTACTGTGTTGTGATACTGTACATGACGTCCTCCGCCCCGGAACGTTTCCGCCGTTCTTGGTTTCGGGGTGTGACATTGATACACTCCCCTGGATACGAGAGTGAAGGACAATAAACATATTTTCCGTAATAATAATACTTTCAAAACGTCCTTGGTAACGGTCCCCTTAGATTCAAGAGTGAAGGACTACTTTTAAATTCATTAATCTTATGATTGGAGACACGTCCTTGGTAACACTCCCCCGAGATACGAGAGTGTAGGACTACCCCCGTAACCCAAGTCTCCTGGAGGGAGAGCGTGGCTTGAGTGTATAGATCTATACGGGATTGACTATCCCACACCTGGCTGCTAGCTACAGCCGAACCGAAAGGTTTAAGGGTGACAAAAGTCATAATATGATACGTGCCCAGTTACGAGCCTTATCTAGTCTTTAGTATGGTTATAGAACTCGCAATCTAGATTTATGAAATCTTTGTTACTTTCTTATTAGTTTTATATACGTGTTAAAACTAATGCACATTACAAGGATAACCAGGCTTTCAGAATGTAAATTTTGCAGTAACTAAACTTTCAGGAAAATAAGGGTTTTTCCTGGGATAACCGAACTGTTCATAACCAAACTTGTGTAACGAACGGATAACTAAACTTTACTTATAAGAAAATATGGGATTTTCTTGGTTTCATAACTTTTTCGGAAAATAGAGAGGAAACTTGTTGATTTTCAGAAAACAAAACCGCTTATGAACTCACCAGCTTTATGCTGATTTTCAAACTGCTTGTATTCTCAGGTCTACGTTAGACAGGTACCCAGCGATCCTTTTGGCGAAGACGGAGTACGTAGAAGACACGTCTTTACTTTTGTTCATATATACATATGTATAATACTTGCAACACTTTGTTTTCAAACAATTGTAAATTTCATATGTAATGTAATGGTTATTTACTTTGCTTACTATGTACATTGGTTATGATACTCAACATGAAGTCACCTCCGCCCCGGGACGATTCCGCCTTTGGGTTCGGAGTGTGACAGATTGGTATCAGAGCCCTTGTTTATAGTGAACAAAGTATACCAAACCTTACATGGTAGAAGACTATAAACACTAAAGGGGCCTAAGTGCTCTGAACTAAAAGTATGCTTTAAAATATAAGTATTTTCAAAAGTATACAAGTATACCTAACTGCCGGAATCCGTAACTATGAGTAGAACAAAACATAAGTAAATGGGTGTTGGGCACTGCGGTTAAACCTGGGCAGTTATGTAGTCGTGTCTAGGGTCAATATAGCCTGATCAACTATATTCATTCGAGACACGGCCAACATGTGCTTGGGAGTGACTGTGGTGTTCAACATGCCTAAAACTTACCCAATACCCAAACAACGAGCCATCGTCGCAGCGAAGCATGAAATACTATGGGAGTATTTCTTGAGCCAAATCCGTTGTAGAAATCCTCAATCAAGTGTTGCTCCTTAATCATTCTTTTAGCGATAATTTATCTGCTATGATAACTCTTTCCTGCGTTATCGCTTAATAGAAATATATATCTGTCATATCTCTTGATTCAATTCAGAGGACTTACCATCCTTTCTTTCCTGATCTTTTTAGATCAAGATGCCTCCAAGAAAGAGACCCAGCTCAAAGAACAACAACCCTCCGCCACCACCTCCTCCTCAATTTGACCCTGTGATGTTCCAGGCAGCTGTTACTGCCGCAATAGCAGCCACCATGTCTCAAATGAACCCCGGTGGTTCCGGTGGTTCAGGAGGTGGTACCCAAACTCAAAACCAAGAAGGTAGCCAAGGACAACGAAAGGAGTGATCCTACAAAGAATTTATAAACTCGAAACCCACGTCCTTCGATGACACTGGAGGTGTCATTACCCTTACTCGTTGGTTTGAGAAAATCGAATCTATTTTCGAAATCTGTGCCTGCTCTGAATCCGATAAGGTGAAGTTCTCCGCCTGCACTTTCACCGATAAAGCCCTGACTTGGTGGAATGGCCGAGTCAAATCCTTGACGCCGCTTACACTTCTAGATTCAATGACCTGGCGCTTCTCTGTCCGGGGATGATTAACCCGGAAAGCAAAATGATTGAAAGATTCATCTGGGGGCTGACCCAGCCGACCAAAGGAAATGTCTTGGCTGCAAAGCCAGACACCTACGACAGCGCCAAATGTCTAGTGCAAACTCTGATTGACCACAACGATGACCATGAGGAAGAAACTACCACTCCTAAACCGACCAAGAGGAGTGGTGAGAAAAGAAAGTTTTGGAAGAAGAAGAGTCAGCCTTCTCAAGAATCCTCAAAGAAACAGTAAACTGTAGCAGTCCACGCTGCTACTATCCCTGCTGCTGCTTCTGCCGTGGGATCCACAACTCAAGCTCCTACCAATAGGTATGATGGTACTCTTCCCCTGTGCAACAAATGCAACTATCATCACCTCCCTTCTAGCCCATGCAGGGAGGTGCTTTTCAACAACTGTGGCAAGAAAGGCCACCTGGTGCGAAACTGCAAGACACCAACCCAATCAACTAATCAACCTTCCGGAGCAGGTGTCGGTCAGGCCTGTTACGGTTGTTGGGAAGTTGGGCATTTCAAGAGGAACTGCCCAAGGCGACAACAGCTGGTAACACGGGGAGAGTCCTAGCTATGGGACGGGAGGAGGCAGTCGCCGATCCCACCGTTGTCTCGGGTACGTTCCTTCTCGATAACTCTTATGCTAGTATCCTTTTTGATTCGGGTGTTGAAAGAAGTTTTGTTAGCCATTCATTCAAACATAACCTTAAACATAATTCCCAACCATTAACTGAAACGTTTACCGTCGAGATGGCTAACGGTGAGAAAGAAAGCACTAGTGATATATTCATGGGTTGTACCCTCACCCTGAACGATCATTACTTTCCCATCGATCTTATGACAGTCTCCATAAAGAGATTTGATGCATCATTGGCACGGATTGGTTGAGTCCCAATCATGCTGATATCCTTTGCTACAAAAAGGCCATCCGTCTCAATCTTCTTGCGGGTCAAACTCTCATGATCTATGATGATAAGCTTAGCTCTAACCTTCACATCATTTCCTGCATCAAAGCTCAAAAGCTCCAACGTAAGGAGTGCCATGCATTCTTAGCCCATGTAATCAACGAGAAACAGGAAGTTAAAGACCTAGAGAGCATCCCTGAAGTCTGTAACTTTCCTGATGTCTTTCCTGAAGAGCTTCCACGAATTCCTCCCAAACGTCAGGTCGAGTTTCGCATCGACCTAATTCCTGGAGCTACCCCCGTTGCCAAATGTACGTATCGTTTAGCTCCAACAGAAATGCAGGAGTTATCCAGTTAGCTCAATGAGCGGCTCAACAAAGGGTTCATCCGACCGAGTTCCTCACCCTGGGGAGCTCCGGTATTGTTTGTGAAGAAGAAAGATGGATCCTTCCGGATGTGTATCGACTACCGTGAGCTGAACAAGTTGACTGTCAAAAACCGATATCCTCTTTCGCGAATAGATGACCTTTTCGATCAACTCCAGTGAGCCAGCTACTTCTCAAAGATAGACCTTCGTTCAGGGTACCATCAACTACGATTTCATGAGAGTGATGTTTCCAAAACAGCTTTCAGGACTCGGTATGGACATTACGAGTTCGTAGTGATGCCCTTTGGTCTAACCAACGCACCGGCAGTCTTCATGGACCTGATGAATCGGGCGTGTCGCCCTTTTCTAGATAAGTTCATCATTGTGTTCATTGATGACATACTTGTCTACTCCAGAAGCGAAGAAGACGACAAACAACGCTTGAGGTTAGTGTTGGAAACCCTCAGATCCAAAAAGCTGTACGCGGAATTTTCCAAGTGCGAATTCTGGATTTGGAAGGTAACTTTCCTCAGTCACATGGTAAGCGAGGAGGGTATTCACATGGACCCATCCAAGATCAAAGCGATAGAGAATTGGTCGGCACCGAAGAAACCTACAGAAATCCGTCAATTCTTGGGTCTCGCCGGCTACGATTGGAGATTTATCTAGAATTTTTCCAGAATCGCCAAACCTCTAACCACTCTAACACAGAAAGGTGTAACTTTTTGTTAGAGTGAGAAGAAAGAGACTACGTTCCAAACATTAAAGCAAGCCTTATGTAGCGTGCCTATTTTGTCCCTACCCGAAGGGACGGAGGACTTCGTTGTCTATTGTGATGCGTCCAATCAGGGCTTAGGCTGTGTGCTTATGCAAAGAGGAAAGGTTATTGCTTACGGCTCGAGACAACTAAAGGCACACGAAGTCAACTATACCACCCACGACCTAGAGTTAGGTGCCATAGTCTTTGCATTGAAGATTTGAAGACATTATCTCTACGGAACCAAGTGTACGATCTTCACTGACCATAAGAGCCTGCAACACATTTTCGATCAGAAAGACTTAAACATGAGGCAACGGCGATGGGTAGAACTTCAGTGACTATGAGTGAGAAATGTGGTGGCAGATGCCCTAATCCGAAAGGAGAGTTCGAGCTGCAAGGTGAAGACGCTGACGATGACCATCCATTCCCACTTATCCGCACAAATCCGAGAAGCCCAGTTAGAAGCCCTCAAACCTGAGAACATGTCGAGCGAAGCCTTGAGGGGAATGGATAAGAAACTTGAAATCAGAGGTGACGGAGTCCACTGTTTCATGGACCGAATCTGGACCCCAAGATTCGGAGGATTTAAGGAGGTTGTCATGGAGGAAGCACACAAGACCAGATACTCTGTTCACCCAGGTTCAGATAAGATGTTTCTGGATCTCAAGAAACAATATTGGTGGCCAAACATGAAAGCTGAGATCGCTACATTCGTAGGCAAGTGCATGACTTGCACCAAAGTGAAAGTCGAGTACCAGAAACCCTCGGGTCTGATCCAAAAACCCGAGATATCCGAGTGGAAATGGGAGATGATTACCATGGATTTCATCACTAGGTTACCCAAATGTTCGAGTGGGTACGATACTATTTGGCTAATTGTCGATCGTCTGAAAAAATCTGCTCACTTCATTCCGATCAAAGAATCATTCAAAATGGAAAGACTCACGCGAATCTACATCCAAGAGGTAGTTCGACTGCACGGTGTACCTGCGTCCATTATCTCTGATCGAGATAGCAGGTTTACCTCCAGATTCTGGCAGTCTCTTCAGAAGGCTCTTGGAACTAAACTAGACATGAGCACGGCCTATCATCCTTAGACCGATGGACAGAGTGAGAGAACTATCCAAACCCTGGAAGACATGCTGAGAGCATGTGTCATCGATTTCGGAAAGTCGTGGGACACACATCTACCTTTGATCGAGTTCTCGTATAACAACAGTTAGCACACCAGCATCAAGACTGCCCCATTCGAAGCCCTCTAAGGTCGCAAGTGCAGATTCCCTCTATGCAGGGCCGAGGTAGGGGACACGCAGCTAGCTAAGAGTCAAGTCCCCGACAGTGCTCTCACTGGTCCTGAAATCATCCGTGAAACCACCGAAAAGATCATCCAAATCCGGTAACGATTGAAAGCTTCACGAGATTGCCAAAAGAGTTACGCTGATAATTGACGGAAACCTCTGGAATTTCAGGTTGGAGACCGTGTCCTGTTGAAGGCATCGCCCTGGAAAGGCATGGTATGCTTTGGAAAGTGTGGAAAACTTAACCCAAGGTACATTGGACCTTTCGAGATCCTCGCCAGGATCGGTCCTGTAGCTTATAAACTTCGATTACCCCAAGAGCTTAGCAACATCCATCCTGTCTTCCATGTCTCGAACCTTAAAAAGTGTTTGTTCGATGAAACTCTCGTGATCCCCGTTAATGAAATCTAGATCAACGAGAACTTGAACTTCGTGGAGGAACCAATCAAACTCATGGATCGAGAGATCAAACGTACGAAACAAAGTCGCATCCCGATAGTTAAGGTTCGCTGGAATGCCAAGCGGGGACCGAAATTCACCTGGGAGCGTGAAGACTCGATGAAATAGAAGTATCCGCATCTCTTTTCGAATCCATGATTTGTATCTTAATTCTGAATTTCCGGACGAAATTCCATCTAACGGGGGGATAATGTGACAACTCGAAGTTTGTTCCGTCATTGTAACCCATTCCGTTAATAAATTCGTCGTTTTCGAATTGTTTCCGTTTCGTTTCTAAATTAAGTCATTAATTTTGAGTTTGCTATTATGACTTAATGGGTGTCCAAACACGTTTAGAGCTCATGATAACACCCCATTTTACTAATTGGAAAATTTTTAGAATCGACCATATCGGGTTACGACAACTTAATAGGGTGCGACCAAAAGCCTCGTCTAACGTCGGTATCGGGTACAATTCCACCGTGTCCCAAACTTGAAACATATTTAAAGTTCAAAGGCTTCCATTTGAAGCTTTTGCACCCTCTCTCACTACTCTCTCTCTACAAACTCAATCTTGGCCCAAAATCATCCAAATCAAGCTTCAAATCATCAATGTAACCATCCTAACTTGTAGTATAACCTTTCCAGCTTCCAAATCCATGTTTAAACCATGAATTAGGGCCATTAAGATGTGTTTACGGCCCTGGAACACTCATGGGCAGTGAACACATATAAAATGGGTTTTGGAGCCCAAAAACCATCCTAAATCACTTATGGAGCTTGGAAACGACTTAAGGACTTAATGGATTGGACTTGGAACACCTTGAACTCAACATTTAGGGAGTAAACATGAGTTTACTGCCCAAGAACATGCTTGGGCCGTAAACACCAATTAATGGGCAGTAAACTCATTCTAATGTGTTAAGATGCCACCTAAACACATCATAAGCCTTGGATTAAAGTCTAGAAGCAACCACAATCGAGTTAGGGGCCTTAAACTTGATAAAAACCACCCCCATAGGAGCTTACGGCCGTAAACTCCCCAAGGGTAGGTTCCTGGGCCGTAAACTCCTATACATTAGTCAAATGATGCCCTAAATCCATTCCAAGGCTTCTAAAATAAGTTTGAATCACATGTGATTGATCTAGGGACACCAAATCATGAAAGGAATGGATATATAGGAGCTTACAGCCGTAAACTCCTAGTTTACAGCCGTAAACTCCATTTGGTAATCCCTTTGATGGTTTGATCCATTCCTATGCCTTAGATTTAATCCTAGCAACATTTCCCTAGTGTTGTTTGACCCTTGAGGACCTTAAAACCCATCATCCATGAGTTCACGGATGTGAAATCATGTGGACATGGTCTTAGGGTAGAAAACTCCATAAGGATTTTACTCTTGAAGAGCAAACTCATTATCTATGCCTTATACGTCCGTAGATGTCACCCGGGTCACTCCAAACACTTGATTTGAAGTGTTGTCGCGTCTTGGAGTGTATAATCATATCTAATTAGTAATTCAAAGTCTAATTAGATACAATTGTATATAATTTCATATTACATAGGAACCTCGCGCGTTATCAAGCCCCGAAGCAACACTTAACATCCAACCGACACGTTTTCTCGACTGGTGAGTTCATACCCCTACACTTTTTCCGTGTTTTCAATATTTTCAGGGGGGGGATACAAGCAAAGTACGAAGAATTCTTGTAATAAAAACTTATTATTTTATGTGTTATATTTCATAATTCATATGCTTTTAACACTGGAAATCGTAACAGACAACAGTTTGCACTTGAAGAACTTGTTATCATATTATTTGTGAAAAACGTTATAAAATGCTATGTTTTATGTTTCAGAAATGATTTTCCACATTATAATAGTTAAAAGCATTAACCTGATAGCTTCGAACTTGAAACTTAGAACTTGAACTGTCCTTGGTAACACTCCCCCGAGATTCGAGAGTGAAGGACACGTCCTTAATACACTCCCCTGGATATAAGAGTGAAGGACACTAAACATAGTTTTCCGTAATAATAATAATTTCAAAACGTCCTTGGTAACGCTCCCCTTAGAATCGAGAGTGAAGGACTACTTTTAAATTCATTAATCTTATGATTGGAGACACGTCCTTGGTAGCACTCCCCCGAGATACGAGAGTGTAGGACTACCCATGTAACCAGAATCTCCTCAAGGGAGAGCGTGACTTGAGTGTATAGATCTATACGGGATTGACTATCCCACACCTGGCTGCTAGCTACAACCAAACCGAAAGGTTCAAGGGTGACAAAAGTCATAATATGATACGGGCCCATGATTTGTATCTTAATTCTGCATTTCCGGACGAAATTCCATCTAACGGGGGGATAATGTGACAACTCGAAGGTTGTTCCGTCATTGTAACCCATTCCGTTAATAAATTCGTCGTTTTCGAATTGTTTCCGTTTCGTTTCTAAATTAAGTCATTAATTTTGAGTTTGCTATTATGACTTAATGGGTGTCCAAACACGTTTAGAGCTCATGATAACACCCCATTTTACTAATTGGAAAATTTTTAGAATCGACCATATCGGGTTACGACAACTTAATAGGGTGCGACCAAAAGCCTCGTCTAACGTCGGTATCGGGTACAATTCCACCGTGTCCCAAACTTGAAACATATTTAAAGTTCAAAAGGCTTCCATTTGAAGCTTTTGCACCCTCTCTCACTACTCTCTCTCTACAAACTCAATCTTGGCCCAAAATCATCCAAATCAAGCTTCAAATCATCAATGTAACCATCCTAACTTGTAGTATAACCTTTCCAGCTTCCAAATCCATGTTTAAACCATGAATTAGGGCCATTAAGATGTGTTTACGGCCCTGGAACACTCATGGGCAGTGAACACATATAAAATGGGTTTTGGAGCCCAAAAACCATCCCAAATCACTTATGGAGCTTGGAAACGACTTAAGGACTTAATGGATTGGACTTGGAACACCTTGAACTCAACATTTAGGGAGTAAACATGAGTTTACTGCCCAAGAACATGCTTGGTCCCAAAAACCATCCCAAATCACTTCTTCATCTGACGTCTGTTTTCGTCTCTCATTTTTCCGTTGAATTACTATTGATGAGATCTTCAATTCTCGTTTACATTGTATCAGCTAAAAATCGCTTGATCGATAATTTGAATTCCGGGTTGTACATTGTTATTCCAAATCTTAGAAAATTAGTAACTTCCTCATACGAAGTCAGATTTGGACGTTCTTTTTATGCACGTTCTCGGTTTAATGTATGATACAACTTTTGTTTAGATCGCTAAGGCTAAAAATCATTTTACTGTAAACTCACGTTTTACTACACACAGTTTCGTGCCGGTTCTGTCGCGAAACTTTGATAGACCATAACTTCTTCGTTACAACTCAGATTTCGGCATTCTTTATATCTCCAGAATCCTTGTCACGACCACTACCATTTTATTCATAAATATCGGGTTTGTCTTGTCACACCTCGACCGACGAAGGAAATCGTCGGGGTTGCGACGTTATACAATTGGATCACAAGTCAACCACATATACCGAACACTTAATATATTTGAATCAATATGTTACAAACCTTTAAGTTTTAGAATTGAAATTACATCATCATATTAAACACACAATGGTAAACAATTTAAGTCTATTCCCAAAAGAAAGGAACTATAATATCCTTAGAGTCGATGTCCTACCTCCGGCTTCTTAGTTACCTGAGAATACACATTATAAAAATGCGTCAACAAAAATTGTTGGTGAGTTCCACAGGTTTTGACTTCATGAGTTTTATAAAAAGAAACCTTTATAAAATGTGGAATATTTAAAAAAATAAGTTGTGCAAAACATGGTCAACAATGTTATCGATATGCTTGTTGTGAGATCCGATACTTGAAATCCGATACGAGTATCCATGTAAAAATACTTATGATCAAAGTAAATCTTAACATATTTTTATGGAGCAAAATATTAAGTATTTATATAAATAAATACTACCACTTGGTTTAACAATCTACAAACAATATTTATACTACATACTCTCTTTATAAAACGTGAAATGTTTAACAAAATAAGTTGGGCAAAACATGGTCAACAATGTTACTGAGACCAGATACTTGAAATCCAATACTAGTATCCATGTTAAAATACTTATGATAAAAGTAAATATTAACATATTTTTTGTGCAGCAAAATATTTAGTGTTTGTATAAATAGACACTAACAATATGCTTAACAATCTACAAACAATATTTATACTACATACTCTCTTTATAAAATGTGAAGTGTTTAACAAAATAAGTTGGGCAAAACGTGGTCAACAATGTTACTGAGACCAGATACTTGAAATCCAATACGAGTATCAATGTTGAAATACTTATGATAAAAGTAAATATTAACATATTTTTCGTGAAGCAAAATATCTAGTGTTTGTATAAATAGACACTAACAATATGTTTAACAATCTATAAACAATATTTATACTACATACTCTCTTTATAAAACATGAAATGTTTAACAAAATAAGTTGGACAAAACATGGTCAACAATATTTCCGATATGCTTCGATTAAGATGCAGTACGTGAAATCCAATAGGAGTATCCATGTTAAAATACTTATGATAAAAGTAAATATTAACATACTCTTGTGAAGCAAAATATTTAGTGTTTGTATAAATAGACACTAACATTCCGTTTAATAATCTACAAACAATATTTATACTATATACAAACTCATCATAGTTTGTATTAGTATATTTGTATCTGGGATGTTGTTATAATTCCCAATTGTTTGAGTTTGAAGACTTTTTGTTGTAATGCTTAATAATGTAATGCTACCAAAATTCTATCGTGACAAAGGTCGTATGTGTCCCAATACGAGTTTAAACAATACGTCGACTGTAAGTGACCATATACCTGTTTAGACCAGTACTTCGACTGTAAGTGACCATAACAATTGTTTAGATAGTACTCTGATTGTAAGTGACCATATATATATGTTTAGACAGTACTCCGACTGTAAGTGACCAACAAAGTTTATACAACACCCCGGCTGTGAGTGACATCGACATAGTTCAAATCATCTTATGTTATAAGGTTGTCAACATGATTATATTAGTGATAGTTGTTATAAATTACACTTTTGTAACTTTTAAAGTATGTGTGAATTAAACAATGTCATAATTTGTGTATTTCTCATTTACCACAAAACTTTATATTTATATTTGAAAAACCAAACAACAAGGTTTATCAAAAGGGTAATTCTATCCATGTTTTTAGAAAATCATAGAAAAATAATCGTAAGTTGAAATTTGAATCCGTAAACTCTCAAAGTTTAGAAAACGAGTCTAGTTTGTCCATAATTTGTACCCTGAACTTAAATGGTTCCTAACTAGAGTGAAAATGTTCATGTTTACATACTGGTCCGAAAATGTTCTGAAATGATAGGCAGTTTTGTAAAAATCATTATAAATTGTAGAAAAATCGTATGAATGCATGCGAGTAGTCCTTGAAAATGTAAAAAACTGAAATATTTCTATGTTGTACAGTTTTGAAATCCATTAAGTTTAAGAAGGGCATAACAGTCCATGAATAGACCATAACTTTTCTGTGAAAAGCTGAAATTTAAGTTTAGATATGTTTAGCGACATAACTTGCACTTTTATTTAGCAAAGCCTTTAAATCTTTCAATTATAATTTTTTTAGTGTGTATTCTCCCCCAAATCTTGTAAAACATAAAAGAGGTGCCATAGAAAACTCACTTTTGTCGTGTAGAGTTATTCGGGTTGAGAATGGTTTGTGCGGTTTCTGGTTCCACTCACGTTTGCGATTTGAGTATTCTTTTGGATGTCTTAACACATAAAGACATATATTTACATGCATGTTAGAATTTTATCATGTCTTAAATCATTTAAAACCAGCGGAGTTGATGATAAAAAGAAAGAGTAGAAATCAAGAATATACCTAGCTATAATTTGGATCTAAAGTATGTTACCAAAAAGTGATGGAAAACACAAGATTTTTGAGAGGTGAAAGGTATCTTTATCTAGGGTTTTAAGTGTTTGAAAGTAGCTACATATGGTCTACTTTGAATCCAGAAAATGGGCAGAAAAATGGAGGACTTTTGGGTGTTAGTTTGATGCACAAAAACAGCCACTGTTTTGGCTATGTTATTGTCACGAAAATTTCACAACAAAAGGGTAAGATAATAATAGTTTAGCCACTGATTTGAGTCCATAATTTAGAGTAGCATAACAGCTAACTTCTAGGGGTATTTGGTGGTGAAAATATCAAGCAACAGGAAGGTGTAGATGGGTGAAATGGTGGCTGAAACACCAAGGGACAGTAGCCCCTTTAAGGTTCAGGGTTTTGAGGAGTTGGAAGGAAATTTATGTGGCTGAAAATGGTATGAACTTTGAGAGCATTTCCCTGGAATATTGGCTGGAGAATGAAATAAGAATGAGGAGACATTTCCATATTATGAAGGAGGAGAGAGGATAAGAATATAAGAATTATAGTCCTAGAGTAGCATGTGATGGGATGGGAGTTTATGAGATGTGATGTTTGTCTAGCCACTTGGTCTCCTAGTAAGTTAAAGATAGAATTAGTTAACTAAATAACTATTAGTTAGTTAGTTAGTTAGATGTTCTATTTATGGAGAGGTAAGTTGGTAATCTCGATAATTAGAAGAGGGATTAAGAAGTATTGTTAGCAAAATGTCTTAAGTGATTTAGACAACATATTCCTTACATAAAATCACTTTAAGTCATAACCCATAGCTAGTCATCCACTAGATAATAATACATATGTACAAATACATACATGTATACTTAGTATAAAATAACAATGTAGTTTTTGTGTATTTGAGCTTAAATGTTTATGTTTTATTCTTTTTATTCAAAAACACTTAAATAAATTTTAATTATGCCTTATAATAATTCATTTTATATTTTTATTTATTTAAATATAAAATTTATTGACCAATGTATAATTTCGCGACATTTAACCAGTTAACGGTATCGTTAAACACATTTTGTCACTTTGGTTCATATATTTGTCAAATTTAGATCCTTCACAGCTACTAAATACAAGTTTTACACAAAACTTAGCTTCCTCATCAACTAGAGACATGTTGATCCAAAATTAAGTTTGTTGCGTTCAAATGACGTTATATGCTAATTTTCACAAACCGGTGATCGTTCGTAGTCATACGTCGTAACAAAATTTATCATTAGTTACTTGTTTTATATTTCACAAAAACTTATCAAATTAGAATATGTTAAATTCCTTCAACCAATTTTGGTAAAAATATTTATATTGCTTAATAATCAAAACATAGCATTGTACGATCGTTCATATTTTTACCAATTGTTACATATCTAACATTTTATTTTAATTTATTATATATTTATTACTTTAAAACGAGTTACAATGATTGACTTAGACTATTACATCATTGTACTAATGTTTAGCCCATAAACACGGGCCTTACAACATTTATAGTTTCATTACATTAAGTTACATTGTGAATTTACTGGTACATGGTTGAAGTTTAGACGGGATGATAAGTATTGAATATTGATGATACTTTTACACAAATCTTAATGTTTCTTTCTAATTTAATTAAAAGTTTATTTGAATAAGTTAGTAAAAAGTTTGGATTAATCAAACAACTTTATTTGGTGAAAGAGAACCTACTAGAGTTTATTAGTAGTTTTCAATACTAGCTTAGGTATAATGCATTCTAAGGCTTACTTACATAATTAATAGTCACGACAGAACTGAAATGTTTTTTAATATTGACTTTTTATAAGTTTTATTCACTATAATTTTTAGTCTTTAATTCTAAACAACCCCCTTAATATTTTCTTTCTTTGACTTGTTTGCCTCATGCAAAGAGGCATAAAATTTTAGGTTGTATCGCTGAGGATCGATCCTGCTTCCTTATGATATGCTATAGTGCAACCAATAAATGATTTTATTAGTTTAGACATAAACGATTTGCTTAACAAATTGGTTCCATTTCTGAGGACAGGATATTGCTAATTGTTTTTATTCCTAGATCTTTATGTACATGTACTCTAGTCACACATGAATTGAGTAAATCCTTATATAGCTGAAAAAGTAATAAAAAATTCAAAAGCAACAAATGCATTCCTCAAATCCATCACCCTCCTTACCACTAGAAATCACCACTCCAAAAAGTAGTCCCTTGTAGAATGATACCAAGCTTGTTGGAATGTATTGGTCTTAGCACTTATCATTTGATCAAGATCTAAGAAGGTTTCAAAGATTGAAAAGGTATGTATTGTATTTTATTTCTCTTTGAATTTAAATTGCAATTGATTAGCTGAACGTGGATCTATATCTGGTTTGTGAGTTTACTATTTTTAGTTGCTTCCATTGTGAGCCTTTGTGGCCTTATATATTTCTCATAACCTAACAATGGTATTAAAGTCGAATGTTCATGTCTATTGCATTTAGGATTTTCGTTCTTGTTGTAGTAATCAATTTTCACGTTTGTGATCTGTTTATTAGAAGGTTTAAATTGTTTTAGATCGTATGGATTTATACTGAAAAATGAATTGGATTTTTCTAACTTTTAGCGATTACGCGACACATAGGGTTTCCTAAGTGGTACGTAGACATCGCAGAAACCAAAAACCCTAATTTTAAAATAGAGACACAACTAGTTTGTGAGATGCGAAACATAGGGCTTCCTACCTAGTGTGTTGGTTATAGTTCACCATAGTTGTGTTTTTGTTTTCAGTTTCGAGTATGCTTTACTCAGAACTTATGACCAATCATGAATGTTGTAGCAACTTTTGCTATGTCTAACACCTTATACATCTACAAGCCCAATTTATAACAGTCTTGATTCATGCCTACTTCCAAAGTATGACTGACTGTGGAAAGTTTGAATAAAATAATTATTCTAGAAGTCAAAACATGCAAAGTTGAAACAATAGTAAATGATTGACACAAGATAGCAACACCTTACTTATAAATAAAGAACAACTTTTATTTAATCATCAAATGTCAATTACTATTTACAAGTTTCAGAGATAGCTATCTAATATGTAAAACTAATATCGTCCTTTAGCTTGATGTGCCTCGCATGCTGCAAATTCCTAACCCTAGTTAGTCCCTTCGTGAGGGGATCTCCTGGGTTCTCTTCTGACGATACCCTCTTTGTCACAAGGAGTCCTTCATCTATCTTGTGTCTTATGAAGTGATATTTCCTGTCAATGTGTCTGGATCTGCCATGAGTTCTCGGTTCCTTGGCTAAGATAACCGCACCATTGTTGTCACATAAAATCTCCATAGGCTCCTTTATAGCTGGTATAACTCCAAGGTCTCTAATGAAGTTCTTCATCCATATCGCCTCCTTCACCACTTCAATTGCTGCTATGTACTCTGATTCACACATCGAATCAGCTACCCTCCCTTGCTTGGAACTTTTCGGAGTAATCGCTCCTCCATTAAGGGTAAACACCCAGCCCGACTGAGAGCGGAAGTTATCCCTTTCGTTCTAAAAGCTGGTGTCGCTGTACCCTACTACTTTCAATTCATCACTCCCACCAAGGGTAAGAATCCAATCCTTAGTCCTTCGCAAGTACTTAAGAATGTTCTTCAGTGCAGTCCAGCGAACCTTGCCAAGGTTCCCCTGACATCTGTTTACCATGCTCAAAGCATAGGCCACATCAGGGCGGGTGCAAGTCATAGCATACATGATCGAGCCAACATCAGAAGCATATGATAATCGACTCAACTCAGCTATCTCAACTTCTGTACTCAGGATCTGAGCCTTACTCAGTTTGGCATTACTTTGGATCGTTAACTCACCTTTCGTGGAACTCTGCATGTTGAACCTCTTCAACACCTTGTCCGGGTAGGTTCTCTGACTAAGTCCAATTACTCTTTTACTCCAATCTCTCAATATCCTTATCGCTAGGATATAGGTATCTTCTCCAAGATCCTTCATAGCGAAACACTTCCCAAGCCAGGATTTAATCTCCTGCAAAGTTGGGATTTCATTTCCTATGAGTAGTATGTCATCGACATACAGTACCAAAATGCTAACTACACTCCCACTATCTTTGACATATACACAGGACTAATATTCGCTTCTGGAAAAACCAAACTCTCTTACTTTCTCATCAAAACAAAGATTCGAGCTGCGAGATGCTCGTTTCAATCCATAAATGAATTTCTCAAGCTTGCACCCCTCTGGCTAACTCATGTAAACATCCTCAGCCAACTTTCCATTAAGGAAAGCGGTTTTAACATCCATTTCCCATATTTCATAATCGTGAAATGCAACAATGGCTAGCATAAACCTAATAGACTTAATTTTCACTACTGGTGAGAAGGTTTCATAATAGTCAACCCCCTGAGTTTGAGTGAAGCCCTTCACAACCAATCGCACCTTATAAGTGTCCACTTTCCCATTCTTGTCGGTCTTTTTCTTGAAGATCCATTTGCACCCGACCGTCTTACGACCCAGTACATTGTCAACCAAGTTCCAAACTTGATTTTCATACATGTACTGAATCTCGTTGTCCATAGCCTCTTTCCATTTAGGATACTCAGGGACTGCGATGGCTTCCTTATAACTGTTAGGTTCATCCAAATTTACCAGTGTACTATCACTGAGAAATGTATCACCTTTCACAGTAATATGGAAACCATTGTAATGCTCAGGTGGATTCCTAACTCTAGTGGAATGCCTCAGAGGTATAG
This sequence comes from Lactuca serriola, assembly GCF_051521515.1. Classification (NCBI taxonomy): domain Eukaryota; kingdom Viridiplantae; phylum Streptophyta; class Magnoliopsida; order Asterales; family Asteraceae; genus Lactuca; species Lactuca serriola. Next base: position 296,542,030 of record NC_136411.1, read on the forward strand.
AATCGTCAGTTGGTTCAACAGGAGTTTCCTCCTTAGGTTTATTGCTAGGGTTTGAGGTTCCTTCTCAAAGACCACATTCTCATTGGGTCTGTAGAATAGGTAACCAAAGGATTTCTATGGGTATCTAACGAAAATACACCGCTCACTTCGAGCTTCGACCTTATCGTAAGCCTCGCGTCTCACGAAAGCCTCGCAACGCCAAATCTTGATGTGTTCTAAAGTGGGAACATTCCATGTCCATGTCTCGTGAGGTGTTTTTGCAACCTTCTTGGTAGGTACTACATTAAGGATATGGGTGACAATCTCTAAGCCCTACCCCAAAAATGAGATTGGTAATGAAGCTCGGCTCATCATGGAATGAAGCATGTACAACAAGGTTCGATTGCGCCTTTCAACCACACCATTAAGCTGTGGTGTTCTGGGAGGTGTCAATTATGAAACAATTCCATATTCCTTAAGATAGTGAAGGAACTCTGTACTAAGACACTCCCCACCCCGATCGAATCGAATCATCTTAATGTTCCTGCCAAACTGATTCTCTTTTTCCTTTTTAAACTTCTTTAACTTTTTGAAGGTTTCTGACTTATGCTATGAAATATTTGAAGGTAGGCAAATGAAGATTCACCAATTTCCACCATGAAAAATGAAATAGGTATTAGGTTTTAATTGGATTGAAACTCCTAGATCTTTTGAGATTCATTGAACTTTTCAATGGCATGTTTAAATCTCGATTGTGCCCTCTCAAGTTTGTGACTGGGATGCCGAGGATCAGAAACAAGGTGTGAATAACCATGCAAATTAACTTGGTAACCTTAACTTTATCACCTAATCGATGTGCCAGTTAACCACACGTGGTACATCGATCTATGATAAACATTAAGTTACCCATTGCCACAGTTACTAGTCCATGTTAGTGTGTCGGTTAACCACACACGCTCCACTAACGACTTGGTAAGGTACAAAGTGTAATTTCATGGGTTAGCACCAAATTCATGTTTCCTAAAGTGACTATGATTGGGAATTTATAAAAGGTTTAGTTACTTTATCATTATCATTATACTTTTAATGAGAATTATAGTCCTTGTCCTACCTGTTCGGCTAACGACCCTCCACCAGTCATTTTATAGGCAACAACCTTATACCCCTTTATAGACCGACTTCGTGAATGAGGCCTACTAACGGTAAGACTGGCTTTCTCTTATACATATATATTATAATACTATAAAGTATAAGGGTTGAATTTTAACTTTTAAAACTCTAAGGTTTAGAATTAGAGTGCGTGTGAGACTTTACAAATTCCAAAACATGAGGGCAAGTTTTGAAACTATTCACAAAATTTTCCTTTCTATAACTTATGAGTCTTAATGGCTTTAAAGAAAAGACTTTTGGAATTCCATAACTTGAGGACAAGTTATGGAGTCCATTAATTGGCATCAAGATCAAGAATTACACTACCAAATAATTGCTATGATCTACTAAAACTCATAAGCACGAACACCCATATCAACAAATTTCAAGAATCATATAAACATAATATAAAACTTGAAACTATGATAATTATCATTGAAATTGGATTAGCATAATAAAACAGATTTTACAAGTCCAAAACAGTTTAGGGTAATGATTCTAGTTCAATTCCAGTAGCAAAACTCAAAAATCTACACACAAGGCCTCCTACTCGCCGATTGCAAGAAACTACTCGACGAGTAGGATGAATATTCACTTGGACTCGTCGAGTCCCCCATGGACTCGGCGAGTTTACTAAACAGTGAGCATAATTTGGACTTTGTCAAGCAGTTTGCATCAAGTATAATGAAAACAAGCATAGTCTCTGATACCACTAAAGGGTTTTTAGCATTCTAACACTCCTATGGTGTACATGCAACCTAGAAACCGTGGATCTATGTTTTCTCTAATATTCATGCAAATTTGATTTTCCAAGGTTTTCATCCTAACTAGCATGGCATGGGGTACTTGTAATATAAAAACTAGAAGAATGACTTACCTTTTCTTGTGGTTGATTGCTTGGAGCTTCAAGAGCCTAGAACCAATAATGTGAATGCCTCAAGTGGAATCACTAATCACGAAAACAACTTGGAGGACTTTGAGAGAGTATGAAGCACACTAGAGAGCAGCCCACCCTTGTTCTCACACACACTAGTGCCATTTCATGTGCCAAAGACCTCTTTATATAGTATGGTGGATTAGGGTTACATCTATGTAAACCCTAATACCCATGACCTTGCACATCCATAGGATCCATGGGTTAAAAACTCCATGGAAAATCCATGCAAGCTTAGCCCATCCTAAATGAACTTTGGCCCATTTTATATATATAAGAGTCCATATTTAATTAGTTTCTTTTCATCACTAAATTAATTCCAAATTAATTCTTGATCAATACTAATTAAATAATATGATTTCGTATTAATATATATTATAACTTATAATATATTAATAAATCATAAACATACTATTCTCAAAGATTATCCATAACAATTGTTTCGATGAAATGCAACCCAAATGGACCATACCAAATATAGTTACAGACTTAGACACCCTATCCAACAACAACATCCCCTCATGATTTTTGCATTATGAATAATTGTACTCTGATGTTTTGAATATTATAACTGGGTTTTGATTTTGAACAATTTGTGTACGAGTTGATAAACTTCCAAATGAAATTTTTTATCACTCTCAATGGGATGTTACAAACGGAATCACCATGAGCTTTTAATTACCATAACGAATCTGAAACATTGACAACTACGTATTGTTCTCTTTAACCATAATCTGATTATACTTCAGCCTCAAATCAATCTTGGAGAACTAAGATGCACCATTCAGTTGATCGAAGAGGTCATTAATCCACAAAAGTAGATAGCGGTTCTTCACCGTTAACTTGTTCAACTCCCGATAGTTAATACACATATAGTGAGACCAATCCTTCTTCTTCACAAACAAGATTGCTGCTCCCCAAGGTGAACTGCTCTATAACATCCATAAAATTCATGAAAAATTTAAACTTTTCAAACAATTCTACAAACCACCATTGTTTACAAAATAGTTTTCAAACATTTTTATTATAAGAGTTTTCCCAAAATCATATAACAAGACACGAGGAGGTGGACGAATACGCCTTCGCCTTCCCGCGATCATCTAAGGTACCTGAAACATATACCAAAACTGTAAGCCCAAAGCTTAGTGAGTTCCACCAAAATACCAACCCAACACAAAACTAGAATAATAACAATAAAGAACATGCATATAGAGCCTTCAATCTGACTTGAACGCCCCACCAGCCTATAGTCTATGTGGTACGCTCACAGAACCTACATCATGACTGGCACGCCACATCGCGCAATCAGCCTATCTGGAATGTTCTCTAGGCCTTCAGCCTAACTGGTACGCCCTACTGGCGTTCAGTCTATCCGGGACGCCCTGGGTCTATTGGCCTTCAAAACAAAGAAGGACCGCCTCAACCCCACTACGCATACACCGTGTCAACACACATATATAATAGATAATCGTACAATTAACCAGCCAGTAACAAGCAGACAAATTTTACAGATCACTAAGCATAACATCATTCTATCTACCAGGATACAGATCTAATAGAGCACTACTGCACTCAATCATACGATAATTAGGATAAGAATCCAAAGGGCTGGCCTTGGTGCCTTCGACCCATAAGTATAGTAAGGAAAAATCACCTGACACTGTTGAATCACTCTCAATGTCTCCGACTGCTGGCGTACTAAAATCCCCGCGCTAACACAAAAAAATAATCATCGAATTAATAATTGGATTACAACCAAGGCTAATAGTCCATCAGTAGAGTAAAAAGGCCACTTTACCCTTTCCTTAGTTGGGTTAAGACCCATGCTCATATCTTGTTCCAAAACGCCCAAAACTAAATAATCACTCAAGGCCCATAATCGGCCAAATTTTCCAATTTGGACCGAAGCTCCTACTTCAGCCTTACCAACAGGTCTATCTCTTCACTCAGCCCAAAACACACATACTCAGATGGTCCAATAAGGGCTGAAGTATCGAGGCCTAAAAGGTGGCCCAAAACATGAAGCCCAAGCTCCTAAACCTAACAGACTGAGTACGGGGGGCGTACCCAGCTGTACGCACAACGTACTCTGCCTTGACCAAGAACGCGATGCCGACCACCTACACCTAGCGTACGCCTTGGTACATCCAGCGTGTGTGGCGGCCATGCAAAACTTTGAAAAAGATCATATTTCATTCAGTCCAAACATCCAATAACCAGATCCATGTCCAACAAGATGATCTTAACCATAAAGTTTCCAACTTTATGGTTTTGCATGCATCATTAAGACCCAAAACCAACCTCGTAGTCGGTCTTAATCACTAAGGACCTCTTCACTTTGAATGTAAGAACTAAATGAGTCAAGAAAGCATTTTTATGAATTAACACAACTCAAATCTTCTGAAAGCTAGCTCCCTTGGTCTTAAAGTAGCATTTACTCATCAAGTCCAAGAAAAGGGGACAAACTCATAAAACTCCATATGGCTAGATCTATAAGAAATACATGTTAAGTTCAAGACTTTATACCTTCTGGAGCTTCCCAAAGAGATGAAGATATCAGATCTACAAGATTGAATCCCACAACAAATGTTCTCAAAGAACCCCTTGTTCTTTCTTCAACACTATGAACATACACACACACACACATTCAAGCTCAATGCACACAAGGGCTAGGGCTTGCAAAATCGAGTTATTGATGGTGGATGTTGAAAGGGTGAAGGAAATGAAGTTATAAGGGGCTATATAGGGCTCAAACCTAAAAATTAGGGTTTTCAATATCTGATGAGTATGTCCCACGTACGTTGACATACGCCCCATGTACTAAGGCGCACCCTAGTACGCTAAGAATACACACGTACACATGGGGTACTCCTATCCTTTCAAAATTATGGTTTTCTCAGTAGGGCTTCTCGTGGCTACTTCATCTATAAAATGGACCAAAATGAGAAATTAAAACCATAAGGATAAATTTGGAAGTATCTGAATACCGAGGTGTTACAAATCTCTCCCACTTGAACTAGTCTTCGTTCTCGAAGTATGCTGCAGTAAACAAATCGGGATAATGATCCCTCATCTCAGCCTCCAGCTCCTTACTCCACTTGGAGACCCTTTGGTGCTTCCACCGTACCTTTACCAAAGGTACTTCCTTGCTATGCAAAATCTTTACCTTACTTTCCAGGATAGCTACCGGCCTCTCAACATAGTTAAGGTGCTCATTAACCTGAATATCATCCAATGAAACCACCACTTCCTCATCCGATATGCACTTTTTTCACTGCGAAACATGGAAAGTACTTTGAATCTAACTCAGCTCCTCAGGAAGATCGAATCTATAAGAAACCTTGCCAACCCTGGCGATCACTCGAAATGGCCCAATATACCGGGGACCCAATTTTCCCCTCTTCCTAAATGTATCAAACCTTTCCAAAGTGAGACCTTTAGCAACACAATGTCGCCGACCTAAAATTCCAAGTGGGATCGGCGTCAGTCAGCATAGCTCTTCTGCCGACTCTAGGCAGTCTGCAATCTCTGTTTGATCTGCTAAGTAATCTCCGTGGTCTAAAGGACCACTTCAGTCCGCCCCATAACCCTATGACCTACCTCGCCCCAGAAAACCGAGGTATGGTATCTCCGCCCATACAAGACCTCAAAAGGCAGAGAGCCAATGCTGGAGTGATAACTGTTGTTGTAGAAGAACTCCGAAAGAGGTAGGTAGGACTCCCATCTCCCACCAAAATCAATAACACAGGCCTGCAACATATCCTCAAGGGTTTGTATTGTCTGCTCAGTCAGGCCGTCGGTCTGCGGATGATAAGTTGTGCAGAAGTGAAACCTCGTGCCTAGTTCCTCATGGAACTTATGCCAAAAACGGGAGATAAACAAAACAACGTGGTTTGAAACAATGGACAACGGAATCCCATGGCGAACAACGATCTCGCGAACATACAGACCAACCAACTTCTCGGCCAAAGAACTCTCCCGTACCTCCAGAAAGTGCGCACTCTTGGTTAATCGATCCATGAGGACTAATATAGTATCAAAACCCTTTGCCATCTCCTGAAATTTGGTAATGAAATCCATCGAAATCTGCTCCCATTTCCACATGGGAATCTCCATGTGCTGCAGCTTGCCATGCGGCCTCTGATGCTCAGCCTTGACCATCCTGCAGGTCATGCATCTCTCCACATACTAGGCTATCTCACTCTTCATACACGACCACCAATAGCTCAATCTTAGATCCCGGTACATCTTGGTGGCCCCCGGATGGATAAAAATCGAGACTTATGGGCGTCCTCTGATACAATTTGTCTGAACACACCAGACATTGGAACCCAGACCCAACCACATCGGTTCAACAACCCATGACCATCCGGAACAAATATAGAAATCTCACCCCTGATCCTCTATTTCTTCCAATTCTTTTCCCAAACACCCTTGGCCTGAGCCTGCCTAATGTAACACCGTAAATTTCAAAACAATTTTTCGCATTTTATAAAAGCATAATTCATTTAGTATTCATAAAAACATAAGTGTTTGAAACTCAAATCCATAACATATAAAAATCCCAAGATCTCATAACATAAAAATCCTGTGTATGTACTGATCAGGCCGACGCCTTCCCGCGGTCCTCACTAGTACTTGAAACAAATAACACCAAACACTGTAAGCACAAAGCTTAGTATGTTCCCCAAAATACCACACATAGCACATATTAGCCACTCGAGGCTATAACTCTATGGGTCCGTGCACCCAAACTCTGTGAACCCTCAGGTTCTAACTCTGTAAACATGCACAACATAAATCACATAGAATAATGCAGTGCAACACATAACACATAAATAGCATACGAAAACTGTATCACATAACTCTTGTTACCTACTCAAGGTAAAGTATAGTGAGAAGACTCACCTCACGTATCTCGACAACTCGTAAATCCCTGAAATCACTAGTGCTCGATCTCCCGAGCTATAGTCCTCCTATAACACAATACATCTCTAATTAACACTTTCCCAAATAAGGTTGACTAACCCTATCAAGTCAACACCGGTCAACTTTGGTCAATGGTCAACGGTCAACTCAACTCGCCGAGTCTGGCGTGGACTCGCCGAGTCTCTACAAGGACCCGATTCCTCTGAGTCCCTCCGACTCACCGAGTCACTCACCCGACTTGGCTACCCAACCCCTAATTCGAAAACACTTAACGACCCGCACCGACTCGTCGAGTCTGGAAATGGACTCGGCGAGTGCATTCCATGCACAACCCCAAACGACCTTCTGTGGTTAGATCTGCTTCACTAACTCATAGATCCAGTCCTTCCAATCTTATTCATCATGTAAAGTTCATGTCTTGGAACTCATAACACACCTAATGACTCATAAATGGTGTTTTGACCTCAAGCACAAAGATCCCAAACAAAAACCTCCATGGATTCATAAAAAGCTTGGACAAAGGGACACTCTGGACCTCTAAGGGTCCACATCCAGAACCTAACTCGCTTAAGGGACCAAGGAAGCACTAGATCTAGCCACAAAAGGGCTCAATAAGACCTATGTCAACATGAACATCATCATAACAGAAAATGGTTCGAAAATAGTACCTCAAACGTGATGTTCTGGACCTCAGATCTTCAGGAAGTTGATCCTCTTGTTTCCCCTTGGCTATAGCTTCCTTTCCATTGCTACATAACACCTCCAAGGTCAACAATGGCTCCTTCTCTCACTCCAAACGCTCAAGCTCACTAGGGTTTCGCTCTGGGGATTGGTGAGCACAAATGACGGCCATAAGGCCCTTGAAATATGCCCCAAACCCGATAAATTAGTGTTTCATTAAACAGCGCAGACTCGTCGAGTCCACCAATGCGACTCGTCGAGTCCGGTCATTAATCTGGGTGAGAAATTGCGTCTCTACCCGGCGAGTCTACGCACCAACTCGCCGAGTTTTTCCACAAAACTCAAAATAAAATGAATAATATAATATCTGAAATTCCGGATGTTACAATTCTCCCCCATTTGAATCTGACTTCGCCCTCAAAGTCTCATTTCTGAAATAGCTCCGGATGCTGCTCCCGCATCTCATGCTCTGGCTCCCAGGTCAACTCGGATCCCTTCCGATGTTGCCACTGAACCTGTACCAGAGGCACCTCCTTGTTCCCCAGAACCTTGATCTTCCGATCCACAATCGCAACTGGTCTCTCCGTGTAGTTTAGGGTTGCATCCACCTGAATGTCCTCTAACGGCACTACCGCCGACTCGTCGGCTATACACTTCCTCAACTGAGACACATGGAAGGTATTATGAATCCGCTCTAGTTCCGCAGGTAGTTCCAAGCGATACGTTACCCTGCCCACCCTCGCAATCACTCTGAACGGCCCAGTATATCGGGGCCTTAACTTGCCCCTCTTCCTGAAACGGATCACTCCTTTCCAAGGAGATACCTTTAGGAGAACATAATCACCGACCTGGAACTCGAGCTCGAATCAACTTCTATCCACATAACTCTTCTGGCGACTCTAAGTGGTCAACAATCTCTGCCTGACCCGTTGTATCTGTTCTGTCGTCTGAAGCACAATCTATGTGCTACCCATAACACGCTGCCCGACCTCTCCCCAACAAATGGGGGTCCGACACCTCCTCCCATACAACAACTCAAAGGGTGGCATACCAATGCTCGAATGATGGCTGTTGTTATAGGAAAACTCTGCCAAGGGCAAATACGTGTCCCCACTCCCTCGAAGTCCAATACACATGCCCGGAACATGTCCTCGAGCGTCTGAATCATCTGCTCACTCTGTCCGTCAGTCTGGGGGTGATATGCGGTACTAAAATGCAGCCTAGTACCCAACTCCTCGTGAAACTTCTTCCTGAATCTGGAAGTAAAACGCACATCCCGGTCTGAAACAATCGAGATCGGCACTCCATGCCGTGATACCACTTCCCTCACGTACATCTCTGCTAATTTCTCTGCGGAAGAACTCACACTGATAGCAAGGAAGTGGGCGCTCTTTGTCAACCTGTCCATAATCACCCAAATTAAATCGACCCCCCTAGCAGTCCTTGGCAATTTGGTGATAAAATCCATGGTAATCTATTCCCACTTCCATTCAGGAACCTCGAACGGCTGCAACTTACCATGCGGTCTCTGGTGCTCGGCCTTAACCCTATGGCAGGTTAAGCACCTCTCCACAAACCATGCAACATCCCTCTTCATACAGGGCCACCAATAGTCTCTCCTCAAGTCTAAATACATCTTAGTGGCCCTAGGATGGATCGAAAATTTTGACCGATGAGCCTCTTCCATCAAAATGGTACGCCTCCCTCCCACAAACGGTACCTGTATACGCCCCTGAAATGTCATAAGCCCCCGACCATCGGTAACGAATTCCGATACCAATCCAACAACTCGCTCTCTCTTCTGGTTCTCCGATCTCACAGCCTCAGCATGTGCTCCCCGAATGGTGTCCAACACCAAAGCCATCACGGTCAACCGCAAACATACATCTCGCAATGGGGTGCTCTCCGCCCTGCAACTCAGGGCGTCGACTACCACATTCGCCTTGCCCGGATGGTACAGGATCTCACAATCATAATCCTTGACCACATCCAACCACCTCATCTGCCGCATATTTAGGTTAGGCTGATCCATCAAATACTTCAGGCTCTTATGGTCCGTGTATATCGTACACCGAACCCCATACAGATAGTGACGCCAAATTTTGAGGGCGAACACCACTGCCCCCAAATCTAGATCATGGGTGGGATACCTCGTCTCATGAGGCTTCAGCTGCCTCGATGTGAATGTTATCACATGCTCTCTCTGCATCAGCACCGCTCCCATTCCCAATATCGACGCATCACAGTATACCACAAAGTCCTCCATCCCCTCCGGGAGGGCTAACACCGGGGCTTCGCATAACCTTTGGCAAAGTGTCTCAAAGGAGGCCTGCTGCTCGGGGCCCCATGAAAAAGCGACACCCTTCCGGGTCAACCTGGAGAGTGGCACTGCGATCTTAGAGAAATCCCTGATAAATATCCGATAATAACCTATGAACCCTAAGAAACTCCTGATCTCGGAGGGTGACCTCGGCACCTCCCAACTCATCACTGCCTCAACTTTGGTCGGGTCGACCAATATCCCTTTCTGGTTAACTAGATGCCCTAGGAACTGGACCTCTCGCAACCAGAAATCACACTTGGAGAATTTGGCATAAAGCCTCTCCGATCTTAGAACTCCGAGGATCTCCCTCAAATGCTCCTCATGCTGCTCTCTAGATCTCGAATATACCAAATTGTCATCAATGAATACCATCACCGACCGATCCAACATCGGCCTGCACACTCAGTTCATGAGATCCATGAGCACTGTCGGGGCATTGGTGAGCCCGAAAGGCATCACCACAAACTCGTAATGCCCATAACGCGTCCTGAACCCTGTCTTATGGATGTCCTCATCTTGCACCCTCACCTGATGATATCCAGACCTCAAATTGATCTTGGAGAACCAAGATGTTCCCTGTAACTGATCGAACAAATCGTCGATCCTCGGCAACGGGTAATGGTTCTTGACCGTCAGCTTGTTCAACTCCCGGTAATCAATACACATCCGGTGTGAACCATCCTTCTTCTTGACAAAAAGGATAGGAGCTCCGCACGGCGAGCTGCTCAGCCGGATAAATCCCTTTCCCAGTAGCTCTTGAAGCTGCGAGGATAACTCTTGCATCTCTAGAGGTGCAAGGCGATAAGGCACCTTGGCAATAGGCGCGGCCCCCGGAACCAAATCGATACTGAACTCCACTTGCCTCACAGGAGGCACACCCGACAACTCCTCTGGAAATACATCCAGGAACTCACGCACTATCGGAACCTCCTCAACTGACCTCGGCCTCTCTTAATCAACCCGCGTATCCATCACATACGCCACAATGCCCTTACAGCCCTGCTGTAGACACTACCTCACCCTAGCGGCCGAACAAAATGCTGACCCAGAACGTGTACCCTCGCCGTGCACCGTAAGAACTCCCCCACTAAGGTCTCGTATGGTCAGCAGCTGTCGCTCGCAGTCGATAACCACACCGAATCTGCTCAACCAGTCCATGCCCATAATTACACAGACATCACCCATCGCAATAGGAACCAAATCAATCGAGAACTCAACACCAAAAATCTCGAATACGCACCCACAGATCACCTCCGTGGCATATATCACCCTATCGTCAGCTATGGAAACTCTCAGAGGCCGACTCAATGCCTCACGACTAATACTGATATGCTAACTAAAAGCCAAAGATAGAAATGACCGACTCGCACCCGAGTCAAATAACACCAAGGCAGGTACAGAATTCACAAGAAAAGTACCTACACATAACATAATATAAGCATACTATCTCAACCTAAAAATAAATACACGAAAATACATACCAGCCACGACATCGGGCGCTGCGCGGACCTCCTCCGCGGTCAACTGAAAGGCTATTCCTCGTGCCCTCGGCGTTTCGACCTTCACTGGCCGGATCTCGGTAGCTCTGATTGCGGTAGGGGCAGATCCTTGAGGTGCTCCCTGAGCTGATCCCCGCAACTGCGGACACTCTGCCTTCCGGTGTCCGCTCTGGTTGCATTGAAAACACACTACAAACCCCTTGGGGCAGTCCTTGGCCATATGCCCCTCCTTTCAACACTTGTAGCAAGATCCAGCTCTACAAACTCCATCATGACCCTTGCTGCACTTTCCACAAGTGCGGCCCTTCTGGCTCCCTGATTTGGGATCAGCGGGCTTGGCCCGCTTGGCTGCCGGCTGGGACTGTGTCGGTAGCCGCTGCAACAGAAGCCTCAGAAAGAGCAGCATAGCGCTCGCCGAAGGTCTCAATCAACGTGGTCTTAATAGACCTGAACATCTCTAGTATCTCCGCCCTGATGGCCATAACCACCTCCTCATGGATGATCCGGCGGATCTCCTCATCACTGGCCCCACTGCTCTCTGGCATAAGACGTGTCCTCACCATGATCTACCTCTGAAATACAACATACGATAAATTAGAACCCATTCGAGCATACTCACACTCGACAACTCATTCCTCCTTGATCCTTGGTATTCTGAAGATTCTTACTAGGGCTGTACACCGCCTCGGTGCTTTCAGTAGTACGGGCCCAATACCACTGTCCGCACTGTATCAGTGTACACCCCAAGTCCTCCTCTTCGGATCCCAAGTTCCAAGTACCCTATTATGCATAATCCATTCTCTAACAGATCTCTCATAAGCTCCTCGCTGATACATACTCACTCTCAATCATCTCATAGCAGCTCACCTCTCCCTAGGCTAAGGCATCACAAATCAGGCCACTCTAGTCCTAATAGAGTACCTAGCCTACTGTAGCATGAGAAAACATCATATCAATATCATAACACATAATATAAGGGTATCTTGGGAAATCACCGTTCGGGCACGGACTGATCGTACACACGACTCTACTCTGCGTTTTCCAAAAATCTTTTACTCTTTTTGAAAATATTTCTCAAATCCTTAGTTTGAGTTCAAATACGCCCGAAGGTGTACTCGAATCCCTCAAACCAAGGCTCTGATACCAACTTGTAATAATGTAAATTTCAAAACAATTTTTTGCATTTTATAAAAGCATAATTCATTTAGTATTCATAAAAACATCAGTGTTTCAAACTCAAATCCATAACATATAAAAATCCCAAGATCTCATAACATAAAAATCTCGTGTGTGTACTGATCAGGCCTACGCCTTCCCACGGTCCTCACTAGTACCTGAAACAAATAACACCAAACACGGTAAGCACAAAGCTTAGTGAGTTCCCCAAAATACCACACATAGCACATATTAGCCACTCGAGGCTATAACTCTGTGGGTCCATGCACCCAAACTCTGTGAACCCTCAGGTTCTAACTCTGTAAACATGCACAACATAAATCACATAGAATAATGCAGTGCAACACGTAACACATAAATAGCATCCAAACAGTGTATCACATAACTCTTTTTATCTACTCAAGGTAAAGTATAGTGAGAAGACTCACCTCGCGTATCTCGACAACTCGTAAATCCATGAAATCACTAGTGCTCGATCTCCCGAGCTATAGTCTTCCTATAACACAATACATCTCTAATTAACACTTTCCCAAATAAGGTTGACTAACCCTATCAAGTCAACACCGGTCAACTCTGTTCAATGGTCAACGGTCAACTCAACTCGCCGAGTCTGGCGTGGACTCGCCAAATCTCTACGGGGACCCGATTCCTCTGAGTCCCTCCGACTCACCGAGTCACTCACCTAACTCGGCTACCCAACCCATGGTTCGAAAACACTTAACAACCCTCACCGACTCGTCGAGTCTGGAAATGGACTCGGTGAGTGCATTCCATGCACAACCCCAAACGACCTTCTATGGTCAGATCTACTTCACTAACTCATAGATCCAGTCTTGCCAAGCTTATTCAACACATAAAGTTCATGTCTTGGCGCTCATAACACACCTAATGACTCATAAATGGTGTTTTGACCTCAATAACAAAGACCCCAAACCAAAACCTCCATGGATTCATTAAAAGCTTAGACAAAGGGACACTCTGGACCTCCAAGGGTCCAAATCCAGAACCTAACTCGCTTAAGGGACCAAGGAAGCACTAGATCTAGCCACAAAAGGGCTCAATAAGACCTATGTCAACATGAACATCACCATAACAGAAAATGGTTCGAAAATAGTACCTCAAACGTGATGTTTTGGACCTCAGATCTTCAGGAAGTTGATCCTCTTGTTTCCCCTTGGCTATACCTTCCTTTCCCTTGCCAGATAACACCTCCAAGGTCAACAATGGCTCCTTCTCTCACTCCAAACACTCAAGCTCACTAGGGTTTCGCTCTGGGGACTGGTGAGCACAAATGACGACCATAAGGCCCTTTATATAGGCCCCAAACCCGAGAAATTAGGGTTTCATTAAACAGCGCAGACTCGCCGAGTCCACCAATGTGACTCGTCGAGTTCGGTCATTAATCCGGGTGAGAAATCGCGTCCCTACTCGGCGAGTCTACGCACCAACTCGCCGAGTTTTTCCACAAAACTCAAAATAAAATGAATAATATAATACCTGAAATTCCGGATGTTACACCTAATCAATCCCAAAAGCGGGGAATCCACTAATATCCTCATACACGATACCCCATCTAAAGACCCAATCGAATTTCGATACAAGGCACCCGCCGCAACATTTGCTTTACCCGGATGGTAAAGAATCTCGTAGTCATAATCCTTGAATACGTCCAGCTACGTGCGCTTCCTCATGTTTAGCTTCGGCTAATCCATAATATGCCTCAGACTCTTGTGATCCTTTTAGATAGTATACCGTACCTTATAAAGATAGTGCATCCAAATATTGAAGGCAAAAACCACTAACCCTAAATCTAGATCATGTGTGGGATATTGCGTCTCGTGCAACTTCAGTTTCCGCGATGAATAAGCTATCACCCTTCCTCTCTGCATGAGGACTGCCCCCCAACTAGTGATGGATGCATCACAGAGTACCATAAAATCCTCAATTCCCTCTAGGAGGGTCAAAACCAGGGCCTTACATTATCTCTGCCGAAGGGTCTCAAATGTCGATTGTTGTTCAGGGCCCCATCGTAAATCCACCTCTTCCTCATTAGACGAGTGAGGGGTACTGCAATCTTGGAGAAATGTTGAATGAATCTCCCATAGTAACCTAGCAAATCCAAGAAACTCTTGATATACAAGGGAAATTTTAGAATCTACCACTGCATCCTAAAGTCGATCTTGGACGGATCAACCAATATCCCATCCTGGTTAACGAGGTGTCTAAGGAACTGAACCTCTCGTAACCAAAACTCGCACTTGAGAACTTAGCATAAAGTTGTTCTCACCACAAAACCCATAGGAGCTCTCGAAGATGCTCATCAGGTCGCTCTTTGGTCATGGAATACACCAAGATATCATCGATGAACACAATAACAGACCGATCGAGCATCGACCTGCATACTCGATTCATCAAATCCATGAATAGTACAGGCACATTATTGAGTTCAAATGGCACCATCACAAACTCGTAATGCCCATAATGAGTCTGAAACGTAGTCTTCTCCACATCTTCCTCTCTCACCTTGACCTGATGATACCCAGATGTCAGATCTATCTTGGAGAACCAAGATGCACCCTACAACTGATCAAAGAGGTCATCAATCCATACAAGGGGATAACGGTTCTTCACCGTTAACTTGTTCAACTCTTGGTAATCAATGCACATCCGTTGTGAACCATCCTTCTTCTCGACGAACAAAATCGGCGCTCCGCATGGAGTACTGCTCAACATGATGAACTGCTTGCCTAGCAGCTCCTGCAGTTAAGATGACAAATCCTGCATCTCAGGCGGTGCCAATCGGTAGGGTGCCTTGCCAATTGGGACCACACCTGCCACAAGGTCAATCCTAAACTCGACCTACCTCTCAGGAGGCACACTAGGTAACTACTTTGGAAACATATCTGTGAACTCTCTGACAACAGGAACCTCTCTGACAACATTTGGAGCTGCTCTAGCCTCCTCGGCAGTGAGCAGGAAAGCCTAACCTCGAGCCCTCGGGGGCTTCGCCTTCCATTGTCGCCCATCTATAATCCTCAAAGTAGCTGTCGCGAGAGCTTGCACCGGCGAGCAATGGACAATTGACCTTCACATGGCTAAACTTCACATGGCCAACTTGATCACAATGGTCGTACGGGCCCAATACTAACCTCTACACCAACCTGTACTCGTCCCAAGTCCTCCTCCTTGGATCCTAATTCACATGTACTCTATCCCTCATAGATATTAAACTACTGTCTTGGTAGATTCCTCAATGCTCATCTAGGTATCTCTCTAAGATTACTCAAAACTCTCTGTAAAAGATTCCTGTTATGTTTCCCTACTCAATACACACACAAAGCAAATAGCAGATAAGATCAATCAATAGCATAGCCAAGGCTAAGGCATCATGAATCTGGCAAATCTAGCTGTATATTCTGAAATACATAGCCTATCCTCTAGCATGTAACTCTAATATCTCATAAATATCTCATAATATAGAAAAGTAACGGTATTTTGGGAAATCACCGTTCGTGCTCTGGCTGATTTTACACATTGCTCTGTCTCGTTATCTCTTGAAAGCTCCTCTCCTTCTAGAAAGTCATTTCTTTTTAGAAAATTTTCTCAAATCCTCACTTTGAGTCCAGACATACTCGAGAGTACATCTAAATCCATCAAACCAAGGCTCTGATACCAACTTGTAACACTATAAAAATTTTCAAACAAAATTTTCATTTTAACCATATAAAAACTCAATATCACATTTCTCAAAATCCACAAATGTATCAGTTTTCAAAACACAAATCAACAAAATTATTGATAGTTTCCCAGAATCCTCAAACGTAATCTCGAACAGGTGTGTACAATCAAGCCGGAGACTTCCCGCAATCCTGAGAAGTACCTGAAACACATATCTGACAACACGGTAAGCACAGAGCTTATTAAGTTCCCCAAAATACCACATACACAAATAATAAGCCTCTTATAGCTATAGCTCGGCGTGGACCCTCCGATCATGCGTGTCGGTGAGGAACCTCTAGTCTCACGGCTCGCTGTGGACCCTCTGGTCATGTGACTCAATGAAGACCCTTCGGTCTCACAGCTCGAGTTGTACCCTCCAGTATTGTATCTCAGTTAAGACCCTCCAGTCTCACAACTCGGTTTGGACTTTCTGGTCCTAACTCAGTGAAGCACAAAATAATATAGCATATATTACAAAGACAAAATGCATAATATCACAAAATTCAATATAAGCACATAGGACCCTCCGGTTGGTAACTCTAATAAGACCCTCCGGTAACTCAATGTTACCACTCAGGTATGTATAGTGAGAAGACTCACCTCGTAAGTAAAGAAAGTATGTCTCGTAGTCGGACCACAGGTCTAGCCTCCGCCCAACATATATCGTAATTAACTCTAATTAATAAACAACCCCCAAAGTTGCTAGGCTAAACCCACTACTAATTCTCTGAAGTACAAAAGACCATTTTACCCTTCCAAGGCCTCTAAAGTCCAAAGTTGACTAAACCCTAAAAGCGAATAGCTAGCGCGTACGCTGGGCGTACATCCCTTTACGCTGGACATACTACTTCCCCATGCATGCATCGGGAAACTTCGATGCAATGTTGTGCATATCTGGGAGTATGCACAACCTACATCCCACACTTACTTTTCCCACTCTCCTAGTCTTAATCCGTTAAGACCGTAGCTATAATATCAGATTTAGACTCACTAATGGCTAATACTCAATAAAGTTTGTGACGTTAAGCCTTTTCATGGTTGAGAAAGTCTAAAACTCATAAAATCTCACCCCTTACTCACAAAAGTTCTCATATATCATGCATGGGGAGATCTTGGCATCCAAGATCCCATTTTTATGTCTCCACTCCACTAGAGACACTTTAAGGGATAGGTATTAGGCTCCGGAGTTCAACTAACTCATAAAGCTTCAAGCTTTGGGACATAAAACCTACGAAGAACCACAATATGCACAAATCAAAACATTGAGAAATCTTTGAGCTTGATACCTCCAAATGGTGCACCAACCATAGGGAAACTCAGATCCAAAGCTTGGACTCAAACTCTACTCTCTTCAAAGCTCCTTCTTCACACAAAGAATCCCCCAAAGAACACTCAAAAGCTTCAAATGGCCACTCAAGCTAAGAAAAAGGAAATTAGGGTTTTGGGAGGGAGTTGAAGACTAGAAATGGTGGCCATAAATGAGGCCATCATTTTCCGTAATGAGGATACACCACACAATTAGGGTTTTCACTCTTTGTCTAGTATGCCCAGCGTACCCTCTGGTACGTCCAACGTACTAGGTGGTTTCTGTGTCCAAATCACACACATGAGTACGTTGAGCGTACACACGCGTACACCCTGTGTACCCAACTACCACCTCTTCTCAATTAAGGGCCAAACTTGAAAACTACAGTAAAGTACAGACTATTGAGATATACCTGGTCTCAGGATGTCCTATAAAGGGACCACTGGCGTCTCATGGTCTACACACTTCCTCAGCTGGGACACATGGAAGGCGTTATGAATCTGGCTCTACTCTTCAGGTATCTCTAACCGATAAGCTACCCTACCCACTCGGGAAATCACTCTGAAAGGATCGATGTATCTAGGGCCTAACTTGCCCCGCTTCCTAAATTAGATCACCCTTTCGATGGGGAAACCTTCAGGAGGACATAATCTCTAACCTGAAACTCTAGCTTTGAATATCTTCGGTCTATGTAAATCTTCTAGCGACTCTGGGCCGTCAGTAACCTCTGTTTGGCCTGCTGGATCTGCTCTATCGTCTTGAGCACTATCTCAGTGCCCCTTATCACTCTCTGCCCCACCTCTCCCCAATAAGTGGGAGTTCGACACCTCCTCCTGTATAAAAGCTTAAAAGGATGCATAATTGTCGCACCCCCAAACAATAACGACATAAATGTTCAGGGGAGGAGGACAACATGTATAGTATCATAACAATGCACAATAGTAAACAAGCAAAAACATCATCCATTACATTAATAGTATAATTTAATACAAGTGTGTCGAATCTGCTCCGTCTTCTCAAAACTTGGTCCAGTATACCTGTCTACTGGTGACATGAGAATACAAGTTATTTTGAAAGAGTAGATCAACATTTAAGCTGGCGAGTTCATAAGTATTTTAGTATCATTATTTGTATAAGTTTATTGAAATTGTATGTAAGTATTTGATGTAAATGTTTGTAAGTGTTTGATGTAAATATTTGTAAGTGTTTGGTGTAAATGTTTGTATCTCCTAGAAAATCCTATATTTTCTACTTATAATGAAATGTAGTCTTCTACCAAGACCTGACTGTTCTGTATGTTTGTTCTTTTGTAAAAGTGAGTGTTTAAGTGAGAAGATCACTATATGAATGTAATGGGAAAATGAAGATCACTATATGAAGATCATTACCATAAAATAGTTTACATTTCCGTTTAAGTGAGAAGATCACTATATGAATGTAATGGGAAAATGAAGATGTACAGTAGTATTGTATATAGTAACTACCATTATACTAACTACCTTAAACCAATTGTTTAATTAAGGTAAAATGTGATGAAATTATAACCATACTAGATTGACTAATAAAACACGACGATCAAATATGTCAAAATGATATGACATTCGTCACCCGTAGACCTGCAGGTCCCATTGTAGCTAGCAGCAAGGTGTAGGATGGTCAATCCCGTAATGATCTATACACAAACTCACACTCTCCCTCTAGGAGACTCTGGTTACAAAACGTGATACCGCAGTATGTTGCCATGCCATGAAGTAGTGGCTCACATTAATGTTATATTGTTCTTGTATTATTGTAGTATGTTCCTTCTGTTTTAGTGTATAGTATGTTCCTTCTGTTTTAGGGTATAGTATGTTTGAACTGACTCATGTATGAACTGACCCTTGTAAGTTTCATAATTCTAGAAATATTGAGTAGCAATCCTCTAAACTATACCTATTATAGTTTACTAGTACTGTTATGTGATTTACTGATCATGTTTGTACACCTTTTCTACCCACAGGTATTGAACTAATTGGAAGAGCTTTTATATCTATATCCATATACATAATATATAACTAAGGTTGAAACGACACTCGGACAAACAAATAATACCCTAAGTCCATAACCAAACACGGAACATAAAATAAAGCGAGTTATCAGTCCTAAGCCCTTTCAACCTTATCTATATAACTATATCTATGTAGACATGTTTTTGACAATATATAAGTCTCAAAGAGTTTTGTAAAACAATACAAAGTTTATATAAAAGAGTTTTAACCATTTGAATGGTTATTGATGAATTGATGTCAGTTTATAAAATGATTTGAAACAATTTGTTTGATAACACATTTTTGAAGTATAAGAAATCCTCTTGTTTGGTAGTTATAACTCACATGTGATTGATACTATAACTATAATGTTTTCTACTTGTATCCCCCCATAAAAGCATTTACGGCCACACCAAGTGTGTTCACTGATGGGTTTTGGTCATAAAACATCCTATGTGCTCATGCAAACCCTAATGCTTGGATCTAGGTTTCTCTATTGTACCTGCTTTGAATCCAAGACTATAAACCCTAATTCTAGCATTCAAATAATCATATTAACATATAATTAGGTTTATGATATTAGCTTGATTGTTATGTAGCAATAACAATCCCAATTCCTCCTTGAATTGACTTTGGAAGGCTTAGAGTCACAAGTGTCACTCCTCTAATGGTTCACAAACACCATAAGCAAGAGGATGAAGAGGAGAGAAGATGGAGGCTACCCAAAACGTGTTCTAACCCTAGAAAAGATGTTCCCCACGTTTTTGAGCCTTAAGGGTTCTATATATAGTGAGGCTATTAGGGTTATCTAACAAGGAAACACTAATTTGGTTGCTTAAGCCCTAAGCAACCCATGGAGCCATTTCTTAAAGCCTTGGACGACTTCATATGGGCTTCCCCCATAGAATTCGTCCACCTTATAATAAAAGGCAATCCATGGCCCAAATTGCAATTATCTTATAATTACAATTTCAGTCTCTTAATTTTAATTAATCTCTTTTAGTCACAAAACTAATTACCAATTAATTATTGACTAATATTAATTAAACAATATGATTTCTCCTTTAATATATTATTCTCATAACATATTAATAAATTATATTTAATACTTTCTCTCAATAATTTATCCTATCAAGTTGCTTTGGTGAAGGCAACCCAAAAGGACCATGCACCATCGGGTCAAGTACATACCAAAATAGTTATGGACTTAGACACTAATCCAACTATTCTGCGTATGACTTCAGATCCTGATCCTATCAGATACGCGTGTCAACTCTGATCCTATCAGATACGCGTGTCCTTAGATAAGGGATCATATATTCCTCCATTCTAGATATCATATGAGAAATGATTTCAAATCATTCTCTTTGTACTATATCTCGATTCCCGGTTTATGACGACTGACTAATTGAACAAATCAAATTAGCCCTAGCCCGGCCGAGCATTTACGTTTGTCATCACTAAATCATCGAAGGGCCCAAAGATATCGCTTTTATCCTACTTTGAATAAAAGGAATGGATAAACTTTGATTCAATGCTTGCTTGCACTCACTAACCAAATCACACACAACAATATGTTTTATAACACCAAGTTACTAGTGCGTTTACATATTATCAATGTGCAATCGATTTGCAAGATACAACTCACACATCTCGGTTTCAAGAATATAAGATGTTATCGTCTCACCACTCACTCGTGATACAATCCATGGAGTGATCCAAGTGAGCGTGGGTTTAATCCAATGCTCAAATCATATTCATAAGCACTCATGAACGTTGCAGCAAATATTTGCTTATGTCTAATACTTTTCTAGACATTCCACACACCAATTCACGACAGTCTTCATTCATATCTACTTCCAACATATGAACGACTGTGGCCCGTTTTAATAATTCGATTATTCTTAATAAACTCAATTATTCTAGAAGTCAAAACATGCAAATGTGAAACAAAAGAATAATACTAATCCCATATGGCCTTAAACCTTTGAGTATAAATAAAAACACCTTTTATTTATCACCATATCGATTACTCATTATTTGTCGTTTCGGGTAATCAACTTCTTACTTGAATAACAACACTTGTCCCATGCTCCTAGCATGCACACAATGTTTACCTATGGTTCTTACTTTGTGAAATAGATCACATTGAACACATTTCCAATCATTCTCATTTCACAACTCCAAATCCTTTTTCCATAAGTGAAAGAATATCAAATTCTTGCTACTTATAGAATATGCTAGATTCTAACATTTTATGCAATGATCCTTTCGTAATTTCACTGCACCAAAGTCACAAAGACTATTGCCAATGATATTACAAAGTCCTCTATCGGAGATTGTTACAAGACAATTCCTTAGATATGATGTCTCTCACACAAAGTACATTCCTTTGAACATCCTTTTGCATAAAGGTTTCTAATCTAGACATAGATTTTCAATATTCAATTCCCAATATGTGGACACGTTTCCATATCTTCCATATGACAACTTATTCTTAATTGAATCTTGTTTATTCATAATAATGTCGATATGGTCCATCCAATACGGAAACATTTCCATATTTTCCAATACTATACTTTCAACTACTCACAAGCGACCAATCCTCGTCAAACTGTAGATTGTCCTTTGATAGTTGTTTAATTATTTTAGTCAAAACCGATTCTAGTCCTTTTTCCCTCTAAATGCGCTAGACATTTGGAAAATTTTAGAATGGTCAAACATTAAAGCATTTTCAATCGATCCTATACCCGAAGCGTATGGGACACGACGCATAATGTTTTATTTGCTATGTTCTCAAAAAATCAAATTGTGAAGAGGAATGCCATAATCATAATCGAAAATTTTAAGAACACACTATGTACCTTTGACTAAATTTATTGACATTTCTCAACCTAAACCTTTCGATTTGAAATGAAGCATAATATTCTCTCCCTTAATTATAGCAAAACAACTTTACAACCCTTACGACTTTGCAAGGTATAACTCTTGTTTTCTATAATTAATATTTCTAACTTGCAATACGTTCCTTAATAATCATACAATCATAACATTTATGCTCCCACTATCATGATGATTATTATAAAACATAAAACTTATGCTCCCACTAGCTTCGACATGTATTCATAAACATCTTAACTTTCAAAAAAACAATGCTTATTGAATTTGTTAAGTCCATGTTTCTAATACTTAATGCTTAGATAATCTTTTATCAAGGCCTCTTGAACTTATACACCTTTGCCTTAGATAGTTCATTTGTGTGTGTAAAAAATTGCCAAACCTCACAATTCAAATTACAGAAAGGGATACCGTAACCATAATCGAATTCGAGAATGCAATTTTACAATCACTATCTTCTTAAAATCTCTCTTAGTGAAAGCATTTCCTCACAATCATTTTCATGAAGGACGAAATCTTATGACACTTAGATTTAAACGGTGTATGTGTTCCTATCCATGTGAATTTGTCAAAACTAAATTTTACGACAAATTCAAACTCATATGGACCGAATTTTCTTAATCTTGATTTCTTGCCTTTATGGTAGCACAACTGCCCACCATGTCTTCCACATAGTTAAGCAGCTCACCTTTTCTTATCAATGTTCTTTCCATTAATCAAGGTCCTTGCCTTTTATGCATTCAAATGAGAAATCATAGGACTCACATGCATAATTAATTCGATTGGATTGGAACATAAACAAAATAATGTCCTCAACTCGTGTGCTAGTGATGATCGATAAGGTTTATTTGATTTGTTCTTGAAACCTTTCAAGACTATTAAGACTCCCACTGACTCCTTGACATATACGATTCTCTTGTCAAAACATTTCTTGACAAACAAATATTCAAGAGTTAGTGTAGCTTTTATTAAAACTCTTCATAAATTGGTACTAGTTGGTCTTTGTCTTATCCAAGACATCACAACTTTCCACATTTGATGAATGTTATAAACCTTCTTAATACTTTTCACTCAACGTCACAATCTTAACTTTAAGACTTGTTATTGGAACGAAGTATGATTGACTTTTTGATTTAACCATTTCTTCAATATTTGATTCCTCTTCTTATACATACAATTGTACTAAGACTTACTTAGAGGATCAATTGAGATATGGTTCTTAATCATTAAGACCTATCATAAAGCATAATAGCTACTCTCCCTTCTTCTTAGAATGGCGAAACTTTTATCTTTCCGCCTAGTTGATTCTTCTTATTCGTTCTGCTATTGATTTAAAACTTTTTTTTTCAATCAATTCAGAATTACACTTAATCTTGTAAGTATAATCATATTTACTAAACCTTTAGTAAATCATGACGAATATCTTTGTTACTCTTATGGTGGACTTGATCAATACGCAACTTTGTGTACTCGATCTCCTAGTCCTTCACTTGACACTTTGTCAATGAATTAGTCTAATTTCCAAATATAAAATTTCTAATTCATCGTGCAACCAAGTTGCATGATTCCAAGTTTCTGTCCAATTGAAACTTGGGCGATGATAAACTCTCCCTATTTGGTAAATTTTCGACTTTCCATAAATGACATAATAAGAACCAAATCCATTATTTCTAATAATAGAACCATTTTAACATCAATTTTTCATACACACCATTGTAAGGATAAATAAATCAAATTTAAAATCAAAATTTATTTTATTGCGGAAAAATTTGTCCTTACAATGCAACTCATTGAAAAACTTATGCTAATACATCTTTCTTAGCAATCTAATTCTAATTCTAAGTAGTAGCTCAAGAATCTAATCTTTGAGAAATGCGATCGAAATCCATTCCTTCACGGTTAGATTCTGCTCACTTCTTTACTTAAGCTTCCTTTCTTTTCTTCGATCCTTCAAAACATCAATTGCAATCTTATCACATTATGTATTTGGAATCTAGAATGAAGCTTAAAAGAGTTAGTTAATGGTTTTTTCCTAAATCAGAGCCAAACGTTTCGACTCTCCCATCTCTTAGATCTCTTAGGTAAATAGGGCAACTTCGTCTCCAATGCCCCTTCTCTTGGCAATGAAAACAAATCGACTCTTTTGGAACAGGACATGGAACTACTTCAGACATTGCCTCTCTCTTATGATCAAACTCTTCGATCATAGCATGTCTTTCGTCGCCATTGTCTATATCCATAGAGGTCTTGAAGGCAGATTCACCAATCAACTTTTCTTTTCTATTGTGCTAAACCATTGCTGATTCAGCAGCAATAAGCATATAGGTGAGATCTATAAGGGTCACGTCACGGTTCATCATATAGTACTCTCTTACGAACTCACTATATGAGTTAGGAAGTGACTGAAGAACCCAATCAAAAGTCATCTCCTCACAGACAATGGATCCCAACATTCTTAACATATCAATGTGTGACTTCATCCCTAGGATGTATGCACACACCGACTTTCCTTCTTTATGTTTACTTGCCAAGAGCGTTTGAGTGATCTTGAACTTTTCAAGCCTTTGATCTTGTGGGTTAGGGAGAATAATTGGAGGAGGAGGAGGAAGTGAAGTATGATCTCTTGTTCCTCGATCGAATCATGGAATATCATCTTCATGAGGAATGCTTGTTCCATGGGATTTAAGAAGAGCATAGTTGTCAAACTTTGGCATCTACAAAACGGGAGAAAACAAATTCAAGTTAGTTGATTGATTGAGTCCTTAGTAAATCACCCAAATGAGATACTAAGGCTAGGACCCAACACAATATTCTACAACTCGACAAAGGGATGCCGTAACCCTAATTGCAGAATATTTGATGGTAAGTGAATGACGATTCACTAATTTCCACCACGAAAAACGAAAAAGAAATTTAAGTTTTAAATCTTATGAAAACTCCTAGATCCTTTGAGATTCATTGAACTTTCAATGGCATGTTTAAATCTCGATATGCGCCTCTTGTTTGTGACTGGGATGCCGAGGATCACAAAGCGGGTATGAATAACCATGCAAACTTACATGGTGCCCTCACATGTTACAGTCACCTATTCGATGTGCCGGTAAACCACACACGCTCCACCGAACTATGACAAACATTGAGTCACCCTTTGCTACCTTTGCTTAGAACCATTTAGTGTGCCGGTTAACCACACACGCTCCACTAACGTCTTCGCAAGGGCACAAAGTGTAATTTCATGGAATTGCATCAATTCACTTTTGCCTAAGTAACTAAGATTGGGAATTTTGAAAAAAATTTAGTTACTTTAGTAATTCATTATACTCTTAATGGAAGGTTTTGTCCTATCCTACCCGTTCGGCTAACGACCCTCCACTGGTCAAGAGTGCGGTGGGTAAGAGTGGATACCCATTCAATCGCCATTTTATACATAATTTCCTTAAACACCCCTTATATACTAGCTTCGTGAATGAGGCCTACTAACGGTAAGACAAACTTTTACTCATACATATATAAAATGTTAGACTTTTAATGTTATATATATATATATATATATATATATATATATATATATAGTATAGGGTATATTTTACACTTTTAAAATATTAGGTGGTTTAATTTAACAATTATACTTTTAATTCAATTAAATTGTAAATCTAAACTTTTATCGATTTATTAAACCTCTTTTAATTATACACCTTAATTAATTAATAAAACCATAAGGGTGTGATTTGAACCTTTTCAAAACAATATTAGAGTTTTAGAATTTAACATTCCTAATTAAACTTTTAATCAACTTTTAAATTCCAAAACTTGAGGGCAAGTTTTGAAACATCTCAACACATTAGGGTTTAGAATTTAAATACACATCAAAATTAAACCATTTAATCAAAATTTAAATTCCAAAACTTGAGGGCAAGTTTTGAAACCTTTTTCAAAACATTAGGGTTTCAACTATTTAAATTTCAAAACAACAAAACTTTTGGGTTCAAATTTAAATTATCAAACCTAAAGGGCAAAATATGAAACTTTTCATAACAACAAGGATCAAATAACAAATAATCTAAATTAACAATTAATCACATAATTATCCATATTTGATTTATTTAAAGATTTCTTGCAAAACAATTTATCAATTTACTCAAAATAATTAATCAATTATCACATAAGGAAACAATTATCTTATTAATTGATAAATATCTTCAATTAGATCAAAATTATAGTCAAATATATCATATAATCGGATTAATATTGATCTAACATGATAAGGTAACTATCCATAAGCAAAAACAGCAAGAAATCCCGGAATACCCTCCATCTGACGAGCCGACTCGCCGAGTCAGGCATGGACTCGTCGAGTCACCTTGCACTCGGCGAGTTCATCTATGGACCCGGCGAGTCCAGCCTCCAAAAACACAAAATTCGAAATTTTCAAACATATCAAGCATCAATACAATAGAAACCAATCAAGGCTCTGATACCACTGATGGGTTTTGGTCATAAAACATCCTATGTGCTCATGCAAACCCTAATGCTTGGATCTAGGTTTCTCTATTGTACATGCTTTGAATCCAAGACTATAAACCCTAATTCTAGCATTCAAATAATCATATTAACATATAATTAGGTTTATGATATTAGCTTGATTGTTATGTAGCAATAACAATCCCAATTCCTCCTTGAATTGACTTTGGAAGGCTTAGAGTCACAAGTGTCACTCCTCTAATGGTTCACAAACACCATAAGCAAGAGGATGAAGAGGAGAGAAGATGGAGGCTGCCCAAAACGTGTTCTAACCCTAGAAAAGATGTTCCCCACGTTTTTGAGCCTTAAGGGTTCTATATATAGTGAGGCTATTAGGGTTATCTAACAAGGAAACCCTAATTTGGTTGCTTAAGCCCTAAGCAACCCATGGAGCCATTTCTTAAAGCCTTGGACGACTTCATATGGGCTTCCCCCATATAATTCGTCCACCTTATAATAAAAGGCAATCCATGGCCCAAATTGCAATTATCTCATAATTACAATTCACGTCCCTTAAGTTTAATTAATCTCTTTTAGTCACAAAACTAATTACCAATTAAGTATTGACTAATATTAATTAAACAATATGATTTCTCCTTTAATATATTATTTTCATAACATATTAATAAATCATATTTATTCCTTTCTCTCCATAATTCATCTTATCAAGTTGCTTTGGTGAAGGCAACCCAAAAGGACCATGCACCATTGGGTAAAGTACATACCAAAATAGTTATGGACTTAGACACTAATCCAACATTCACAACCAAAGTTGAGTTTACGGCCAAGAACACATGATGTGTTCACGACCCTACTCGATTCAATGAAGTGTTTGTGGTTTTAAAATTGGTCTTCAGAATGGTTTACGGCCAAGGGAGAGTTTACCCCGTAAACTCTTGAAGATCAATCATTTTCATCCTTGATTCAAGCTAAAAGGGTGTTTGTTTCATAAGGCTTCAATAGTTTCTAGTATTTAACAATAATATGGAAGGATACTTAGGATTTAGAAGCCTTTGGGAGTTCACGACCACTAAGAAAAACTGTGTATTATTGGTGTTCTTGGTGAAATGGATGAGGATTTGAAGATCTAAACCAAAAGAGATGAATTCACGGATGAAATCATGGGGTTTTACTAGATTAAGAAGGTTATCAAAAATAAAAAAGGAATCACTTACAAATTTGAAGAGAAATGGAAGTGTTATTGATGATACTTGAGAGAGAAATGAGTGTTCTTTACTCGGAGATGTGAAAAGTGAAAAAAATGAAGAAAAATCATACTTAAGGAGAAGTGTTCACGGTTAACAAGAGGTTACAGCCGTAAACTCCTTGTGATGGAGTTTCTGGCTTGAATGCTATACAATGTACTCTAGTAGATACTTCCTAACACCCAATCCCTGAATGTACTAGGCTTTGAACACTCAAATAGACCTTTAACAATGCTAAAAGATAGCAGAAACAAGTCTAACTTTTGATTGAATGGAATGCCTTACAAGATAGATATTACGGGTTCGTCATAATACCGATACTGGAGTAATGGTTTTTGTTGTATGAGAATTCATCCAAGGTCAATTAAATGTCAAAACTTCCACCAAAGTCCTTAACACATGCATGTAGCATGTCCTCGAGTGTCAAAATCGTCCACTCACTCTGCCTGTCTGTCTGTGGGTGATATAAGGTGCTGAAGTGCAACCGCGTACCCAACACCTCATGTCGCTTATTCCAGAACCTGGAAGTAAAATGCACATCTTGATTTAAATTATCAATGTTGGCACCCCATACCGTGCCACCACCTCTCGAACGTAAAACTCGGCCAAATGCTCCGCATAAGAGTTCTCACTGATAGCCAAAAAGTGAGCACTCTTCGTCAACCGATCTACAATCTCCCATATCGCATCAACGCCCCGCGTGGTCCTTGGTAATCTGGTAATAAAATCCATGAAAATTTGTTCCCACTTCCTCAGGGGAATCTCTAGAGGCTGCAACGGGCCATGAGGATGCTAGTGCTCCGCCTTGACCAGAAGACAGGTTAAGAATCTATCGACTACCCATGCCACATCTCTCTTCATACAAGGCCACCAATAACCCCTCTTCAAGTCCAAATACATCTTGGTGGCCCCTGGATGGATTGAGAATCTTGACCTATGGGCCTCCTACATCCAAATACGTCGAGTTCAACTCGTATATGACACCCATATTCGCCCACGAAAGGTCATAAACCCCCGACTATCCGTCTCAAACTCAGGAATCTGCCCAATTACCCACTTTCTCTTACAGTTCTCTAGTCTCACTGCCACCATTAGGGCCTCTCGGATGGTATCTAAGACTGGATTCATGACTGTCATCCTCATGCACACGTCTCATATCGGAGCACTCACTGCTCTATGACTCAAGGCATCGACTACCATATTAGCCTTGCCAGGATGATACAAAATCTCACATTCATAGTCCTTCACTACATCCAACCACCTCCTCTGTCTCATATTCAGGATGGGTTGATCCATAAGGTACTTTAGGCTCTTATGGTCCGTGTATACGGTACACCGGACACCATAAAGATAGTGGCTCCAGATCTTGCGTGCGAACACCACCGTTCCCAGCTCTAAATCATGAGTGGGATAGCTCATCTCGTGAAGCTTCAACTTCCTCGATGCATTTGCTATCACATGTCCCATCTACATCAACATGACACCCATTCCTGATATAGATGCATCCTATTAGACTACAAAGTCCTCTACTCCCTCAGGATGGGCTAACACTGGAGCTTCACACAATCTCTAGCGAAGAGTCTCGAATGAAGCCTGCTGCTCGGGTCCCCAAGCAAAAGTAACACCCTTCCTGGTGAATCTGGTGAGAGGAATGACTATCTTAGAGAAATATCTGATAAACCTCTGATAATAGCCTACCTGCCCCAGAAAACTCCTGATCTCGGATGGGGATCTCAGCACCTCCCACCACATGACTGCCTCAATCTTGGCCGGGTCGACCAAAATCCCATTCTGGTTAATGAGGTGTCCCAAGAACTGGACCTATCGTAACCAGAAATCATACTTGGAGAATTTGGCATAAAGCCTCTCAATCCTCAATACTCCAAGGATATCCCAAAGATGCTCCTCTTGTTGTTCTCTAGACCTCGAGTACACCAAAATGTCGTTGATGAACACGATCACTGACTTGTCCAACATGGCCCTACACACCCATGTCATGAGGTCCATGAACGCGGATGGTGCGTTGGTGAGCCCAAAAGGCATCACCACAAACTTGTATTGCCCGTAACGAGTCCCTAGGGCCGTTTTCTAGAAATCCTCCACGCAAACTCACATCTGATGATACCCAAATCTGAAATCGATCTTGTAAAACCAAGACGCCCCCTATAACTGATCAAATGAATCAACGATCCTCGATAGTGGATAACAGTTCTTGACCGTCAGCTTGTTCAACTCCTGGTAGTAGATGCACATCCAATATGAACCATCCTTTTTCTTGACAAAAATGATTAGCGCTCCCCACGGCAAGCTACTCGGCCTAATAAAACCCTTCCCCAGCAGCTCCTCGAGCTGCGAGGATAACTCCTGCATCTCGGACGGTGCAAGGTGTTGGATTAATGTCTAAGTCCATAACTATA
The DNA here is from genome assembly GCF_051521515.1 of Lactuca serriola. NCBI lineage: Eukaryota > Viridiplantae > Streptophyta > Magnoliopsida > Asterales > Asteraceae > Lactuca > Lactuca serriola. The sequence continues at coordinate 296,572,794 of NC_136411.1, forward strand.
ATTGGTAAGACTTGACCCGACCCGACATGGTCCATTTGGGTTGCATGACATCATGCATTTGGATAGACTATAATGAGTGAAATAACACTTAAGGTTTGTTAATATATTATAAGTTATAATATATTAATAAGATTATTTAATTAGTATTGATCAAGAATTAATCTAGAATTAATTAAGTGATCAAAAGAAAACTAATTAAATATATGGGTTGATTGTGTAAATCATCTATACTTGTATAGTGGGCTAATGCTCCATGGATTATCAAGTTGGGCTAAAACCCATATGATTCTCCATGGTGTATTTGAATCCATGGATCCAAGGAAATGGAAAGCCATGGCAATTAGGGTTTACCCTAATTGTAACAACTATATAAGATCATATTCTTTGGAAAAATCGGCCACTAAGTTAGGAAGAGAAGGGCTATCCGATTTTAGAAGTGTTCAAGTTTCTCTCAAGTTATTCCAAGTGTATTTGGTGTTGTGTGAACCATTTGAGGTGTCACACCTGGGGCACTAGGCACTCAAGCTTCTTGAGGACATTCTACATCAAAGAGGTATGTCACACCCCAAAACCACGAACGGCGGAAACGTTCTGGGGCGGAGGACGTCATGTATGCATCACAACAAATGTAAAGTAGTAAACAAGCAACAACATCATAAAGACCTAATTACAGTGCAAGGTAGTGACATAGAAAGTATTACACATAACATCGACAGGAACACGGTTCTTTAAAACAAGGAAGGAAGTAAGGTATCTCTTACTGGCAGCAGTCACCCTCACGGTGAACCCTTAGTTCGGTTAGTTGACGTTCCATATCAAACAGGTATCTCTCGTACACTCCCTGGCGTACTTGGAGCTATATGACTTTGGCTCGGGTTTTCAGTTAGTGTTTGCAACAGGTTCTCATGGTTTCTTTCTGATCTCTCGTGAGCATCTTCTAGATGAATGGTGCGGAGGGTATGCATTCTTGCATCGGCGACAACTTCGGCAATCTGATGTAGGGTTGTCCTGCCTTGAATCTCATTTCAGGCCACTCTGCGGGCCAAGATTGGCAAGATTCTACATGTTGAGCCCCCATTGCTCAGGTCGTAAAAGTTTGGGTCGCCAATAAATGGCATGGGCTGATCTTGTCCTTGACTGCATGTTTCCAAGCATTCTACTTATTCAGGCGTCGGGCCATGAAAAGCCGGACGAGGGTTAGGAATTGGAAAGGGAGTTGCTTGGGGTAGGTTCTCAACCTCTGGTTCAGAATTAGCATCGGCTGTGAGGTTTTCATCATGGTGATCATCCAAAGGGATAGGATGATCATTCTATGGTTCTTCTCCAAACCAACCAGCTATGACTTCGTTCAGAAGATATTGGTTGCCGTGGGGATGAAGTCCAACTATGTTTTCTATGCGAGAATTTAAGGGTAAGAGAATAATTATTAGATGAACTATCTAGCTAATTATTTAGAAAACCTTCATTAGTTACATCGCTATTTGTGAAGTGCATACCAGCTATGTGTAATTTAACAGGATAGACCTTCGAATAAGTGACCTTAACTCCGTATTCACACATAATAGGGGTGAAGTAAAACTTTCACAGATTCTAAGTCTATAACATCCTAATTACATATAGCCTTAGTGTATCCACTTAGCAACTATCAACTTAGTGATGAAGATCCCGTTTTAGTTCTCAAGTATAAAGTACTTATAGTAACACCAAATACTCCTATAGTATTTTAATTTTAATGTTATGTTCTATTGTTCTCATTGTGGTACGGTTTGTAAGATTTTAGCATTGTTGCAACTACTCAATTTAAACTTAGGCACATGCTAGTCAATCCTTGGATAATATAGGTGATCAGTCTATATCTTCCCAGCTTTGACCATATGTCTCTAAGCCCACTTGTGTTGCCCAACAATCGTAATTCTTTTGTACTGTCCTAGTGACACTGGTTTTAGTATGAATGCAGGCAAGTATACTTACTTAAAGATTTTATTATTTAAAGTATAAACTCTAAATCAGAGTATTTTTAATCCCCTTGTATTTATAGTTAGTATATCTTTTATGGGTTGATATACTCCATTCACTATAAACAATGCTCTGATACCAATCTATCACACCCCAAAACCATGAACGGCGGAAACGTTCCGAGGCGGAGGACGTCATGTATGCATCACAACAAATGTAAAGTAGTAAAAAAGCAACAACATCATCCATTGCATTAATAGTATAATTTTAGTTACAAGTGTTTTCTTTCATAGTACAAGACAACATGATAACTGATCAAAATAAAAGACGAGTCTTGACTGCTCCGTCTTCTCTAAACCTTGTATCAGCAGCTGTCTATTTGTGACCTGAGAATACAAGTTATTTTGAAAGAGTAGATCAACATTTAAGCTGGTGAGTTCATAAGTATTTAATGTCATTGCTTTGATTAGTTGATATGAAAGACTGGTGAATGAATGATGAGACATTTAGTATAAGTATGAAAAGCTCTAGAAAATCCCATATTTCCTACTAGTATAAAAGTAGTCTTCTACCAAGACTCGAATGTTTTGAAAGTAGTCTTTTACCTAGACCTGACTGTTTTGAAAGTACGCATCTCTTGAAAATGTGACGGTTTTTCCCTGTTTAACTCTTATTAGTAGTCCCTTAAGTATACCTGAAATGGTATCAACCTAAAACATCCGTAGATTGTTCATTTACCTCTGTTGCTAATAGCCGGGTTTAGGAACAGTTAGTCCCTTATGTATACCCACGATGGTATCAACCTAAAACATCCGTAGATTGTTCATTTACCTCTGTAGCTAATAGTGGTTGTCGGAATGGTTAGTCCCTCAAAGTATCCTGTGGTACTAGGAGATAAGTCCCAATCTATCTCGTCGATGATGTGATTAAATCACAAGGTAAAGATAGAAAGGCGAACGTTATAACTGTATCTAGACACATAACATGTAATAGTAATTTGCCATATAATGTCTATGTAAAAGTATTCATGTATAAGTATTCATGTAAGAGTATTCTTTTATATAACATGTAGTAGTAATTTGCCATATAATGTCTATGTAAAAGTATTCATGTATAAGTATTCATGTAAGAGTATTCTTTCATATAACATGTAGTATGGACTCATGAATGAACTGACTCTGATGTAATTTCTTGTAGTAGGGATAATGTTTTGTTTACTCTAAACTATTCCTATAATAGTTTACTAGAATGTAATTGATGAGTGTCCAAGTAGGTTTATACACTCTTGGTACCCAAGAGTATCGGAACTAAATTAACTGATGGAACATTTATGACCATATATGTATACATGATATATAACTAATATTTAAACTACTTTCGGATGAATACCCAATATCCCACCAGACCACATCTCAAGGCGCGAAAAGGAAATAGGGTGGATAGCCTTTCTAAGTCTTTTAAACATTTCTTATATAACTATACCTATAGAGGCATGCAATTTATAATATAAAAGCATAAGGAAGTTTTCTAAATCCGTTGAAAAGTCTAATAAAGCATTTGTGACTTGATGTCAGTTTATAAAATGATTGAAAGTATTTTGTTTGATAAGACAGTTTACGTACACGGAAACCATTGTTTGAAAACACCTTTGTAACCGAGTTTGAAAGGAAGCTTACAGTGTGTAAGACAGTTTAATAACGAGCAATAATCATGTAAAACGTTTAAGAAATTCATTTGAAGTAATATGTTTAGTAAAACTGTTAAACTTGTAGTAAATCCATTTGTATACTAGTTATAAATCCCATATGATTGATTTATTAACAAGTATCCCAAAATATTGATGTTTTTCGTGCCAAAATAATCGTATGTTTATAGTATCGAAGGTGGACACACATACCTACAGTATAAGCAGAGTGTTTGGTTTGTATATAAATAACAACACTTTTCATTTCAAAAGATATAATGTTATCGTGATACATTTTGCATACGAAGGTTTATTTATAATAGTTATAAATCACATGTGATTCTGTTGATAAAAAGTGTATAATGAAACTTTATATAACATACGATAATCATCATGTGTTTTACTTGTATTCCCCCCCTTAAAGGCATATAAAAACATTTATAAGACATTTAAAAGTGTGGATTATAGGGGTATGAACTCACCTGAAAGTTTGAAGATAGCGAGATGGAAAACCGGGCAGAGTTTCGTCTCGGGAAACGGATTTTCTCGGGATTCTCGGGAATCTCGTGAGTAAAATCGACCCTCGGGACTTGAGCAAAAAGGCCAGAGCTTCGGGTTTGAACGGGCACGGAAAACGAGACAAAACGCAAGAGAAAAGAGGAGAATTGAGCTACTTTCCCGGAGACCCTCGCATCACTATTTATAGTGGTGCTGAACCGCCTCGGTACGCTGGGCGTACGAGGGTACGCAGCGCGTAGGAGACGTCATCGCTTACGTATTTCAGATGGGGAGGGTCGGATGGGACGGCGGGTCGGATGGGTCGGATAGCTTCGCATAGGGAGACGTGGACGATCCGAGGCCTTTGATCTGAGTATGCGGGGCGTACGAGGGTACGCAGGGCGTACTCCGGTCCTATCCGATGACTCCCCTTCGGATAATACCAGGAGTTTTTATTTAAATTTATATTTATTTTAAATAAACTTCCAAAATTCATATCTCCTCCATACAAACTCCGTTTTCGACGTTCTTTATATCCACGCGAAGGTGAGACTAAGATCTACAACTTTCGTTTAGATTCCGTTGGCAAATTATGAAATAATTTTTATTATTTATTTATTAAAATGACATGATTAAGGAATTTCTTTAAAAATTCATAACATCTTTATCTGACGTCGGTTTTTGCCAGACTTTTTACCGCTGAAATACCATTGACGAGACCTTCAATTCTCGTTTAGGTCATTTCGGCCAAAAGTCGCTCGATCTCCGATTCAAGTTTTTACGTAACTTCGTATTGCCGCTTTTCTATTGGAAAAACTTAGAATGGTCATAACTTCTTCGTTATAACTCGGATTTTAGTGTTCTTTATATGCTTGGAAACCTTGATACGATTCCTTCTACTTTATTTAACCCTAATAAGATTTTAGGAAAGTTAAAGTTTGACCTAAATTTGACTTGCGTTCCATCATAATGCCTCGAAATATCGGGTTGTCACAAGGTATGTATTATATCTAGTTATATTCATTGTTTTATAAGCTAGATTAAGATAATACCTTGGATGTTCATATTTGCATGTATTATAGAGAAAACATAGATCCAAGGTATTTAGGGTTGCATGTACACTTAGGAGTGTTAGAATTCTCAAAACCCAACAGTAGTATCAAAAAAATCGAAGTTGTTTGCTGTCTGATCATCAGACTCGGCGAGTCCATCAAGGGACTCGGCGAGTTCATGCCTAAAAGTGATCAAAACGATCCAACTCGCCGAGTTGGACCCCCAGACAGCATAAATTCGACTTTTTGGCTAGAAATGGACTAGGAACATTACCCTAAGCTGTTTTTGGACTTATAAACTTATTTTTGATGTGGTAATGTTCATACTAATCCAATTTCAAAGATAATTGTCAATAGATTCATGTTTTGTATTAGTTTAAGTGTTATGCTAATTACATGAAAAAGTTTGATTCCAATTATCATGTTCATATGAGTTGTTAAGATTAATAGAAGAGCTGTGTGAAATAGTTGTTTTCAATCCATTTTAATCTAAGAGATGATTCCAAAGTGTGTTTTTGTAACTTGTCCTCACGTTATATGAAAAGTCACATTTAAGAATCATAAAACTCATAATAGTTGGCAAAGGTTACAAAATGAAGAGTCTAGTTCTAATTAAATGGTTTTTTGACTCCATAACTTGTCCTCAAGTTATGGAGGTTCAAGAGTCTCTTCATTAAATAATAAATAAATAAAAAGTGTAACCTTAATTAGCTCCATAAGTTACAAAATAAAGAAAAGTTACATTCTTTATTAGTTTAAAGTCATCCATAACTTGTCCTCAAGTTATGGAACTTGAAAAGTCTTTTAATTAAAACTACTTTAAACACATAAGTTATGGAATTAATTAGTTTTGAATAGTTTCAAAACTTGCCCACAAGTTTTGGAATTTGAAAAGTTTTCACTTATGATTACATTAATTCCAAGTTAGCCCTTAGAATTTTAAAAGTTAAAATTCAACCCTTATACTTTATAATATTATAAGTTAATAATATATATATATATATATATATATGTGTGTGTGTGTGTGTGTGTGTGTATAAGAGTAAAAGTCAGTCTTACCGTTAGTAGGCCTCATTCACCGGTCTATAAGGGGGGTATAAGGTTACTGCCTATAAAATGGCAGTTTAATGGGTGTCCACTCTCACCCACTGCTTCCTTGACTGGTGGAGGGTCGTTAGCTGAACGGGTAGGAAAAAGACTATAAGTTCTCCCTTCATTAAAAGTATTAATGATAAATACTAAGTAACTAGACACTTATAATTCCCAATCTTAGTTACTTAGGAAAATGTGAATAAGGTGCTAACCCATGAAATTACACTTTGTACTTTGCTTAAGTCAGTTGGTGGAGCGTGTGTGGTTTACCGGCACACTGGATTCACTTAACAAGGTAGGAAAGGGGTTTTCATAAAGTTTAATCATAGGCCGATGGAGCGTGTGTGGTTTACCAGCACATCGGTTGGGTGATAAACATTTAAGAGTACCAAGTAATTTGCATGCTTACTTCACACCTTGTTTTGTGATCCTCGGCATCCCAGTCACAAAACCTAAAGGGCACACTCGAGATTGAAACATGCCATTGAACAGTTCAATGAATATAAAAGATCTAGGAGTTTCAAAACCAATTAAAACCTAATAATACATTTCATTTATCTTGGTGGAAATTGGTTAATCGTCATTCACCTACCTTCAAATATTTTATAGCTTGGATTACGGCATCCCTCTTCTTAGTTATAAAAATAGTTTGTTGGGTCCTAGCCTTAATATTTCATATTGGGTGTCATATTAAGGACTTTAAATCAACTAAACTTGAATATCTCCCAAAAGATGTCTAGTTCAGACATCTATGATCTTCCCAAATCTCTTGGAACTTCACTTCCTCCACCTCCTCCAATTATTCTCACTAACCCACAAGTTCAAGGTCACTCAAGCCCTATTGGCAAGGCAAGGTCTATGTGTGATCACATCTTGAAGATGTAGTCACATATTGACAAGCCGGGAGAGTTGGGTGTCAAAGTCTTGAGAAAGTTGGATGTTTAATCACTTTCTAAGTCACATAGTGAGTTTCTTTGGGACTCCTATGAAACAGACTATGACAAGACCCTGAATGATCTCATCTATTTGTTTGGTATTGCTGCATTAGCAATGATTTGGAAGGCTAGTAAAGCAAATGTGATTAGGAGATCGACTAACCAAAACTTTATGGACATTGACAATGGTGACACTAGAAATCCGGAAAAAGCATTCTCTTCCCAATGGAAAGGGGATCGGCCATAGTCAACTCGGTTGACCAAATGGTAAAAAGAAATGCTAAGTCTGTGATAGTCCCATGTACCATTATCAAAGAGCCCATATGTTAAATTGCCAAAGGAAGGGGCATTGGTTACGAAACTGCCAAATTTACCTAAGGATGGTAAAGTCAATGAGTTTGACTTTATTTTAGGTAAAGTCCATTGTCTAACTCTATTAAGTTTCTATTATGAGATTCTTGATACGTGATGTGACTGGGTCACGTGCTGTTGTTTTATGAATCAAAGAAAACTACAGAAAGCTTAAGAAAAGTATATGCTGCTTCTGATCGCGAAGATGGACTTCAATCGCATTAGAATTTTGAAGCTGTTACTCAGGAGTAATGACACATTGCTTAGGAATATATAACAACAAGGTTTTCATATGGATTTTAAGGATAAGTTTTTCTGCAAAGTTTTTAAAATAAAAGGAAATTTTTTATTTTAATTATTTTAAGTATCCTTACAATGGCATTTGTGAAAGAAACTGATGATTATATGATTCCATTGATGGCAATAATGGAAAATGGTTTTGATTCTTTCATTTGTGGTAGTGTCTAAATTTACCAAATAAAGAAAATTTCTCATCACCCAAGTTTCAATTGGACCGAAACTTGGAATCATGCAAGTTGTATAGTATGATGAATGAGAACTTTCAAGCATTGGAAAATTAAGACTAATTACTTGTTCACATGGATGTGTGAGTCAAGTAAAGGACTAAAGGATCGAGTACACATTCATGTGCACTTGTCAAAGTCCACCACAAAATATGGATAAGACTATTCGTCATGATTCACTAAGGTTTAGTAAATATGGTTATACTTACAGGCTTAAGTGTAATTCTGATACATTGGAAAAATTTTGATGTATGGCAGAATGAATGAGAACAATCAAATTAGGCAGAAGGATAAAAGTTTCTCAAATCTGTAAAGATGGGAGAGTACTTTAGTATCATGTTATATGATCATCTTAATGAATAAGAGACCTTATCACAATTCATCCTCTAAGTGCATTCTGATTGCCAAGAAGAGGAGCTATGAATTGTTGAATTGGTTAAATCAAGAAGATGGGTCACACTTCGTTCCAAAACAATTCTTAGAGTCATACTCCAAGATTGTAACATGAGTGACATATCTTAAAGAAGGTTTATTAACAGTAGTTAAATGTAAGAGTAAAAGGTTATCTACTCTTGTACATTTGAAATTGGTAAGTTGTGATGTTTTGGATAAAATAGAGACCAACTTAGGCCAATTGTGTGAAGTGTTTGTCTTGATAAAGAATCTGCTAGCACACGATTTGAGGTTTATAACCTATCGTGTTGACATATTTTGTGCCCATTCCAGTTAAAGTTGGCTCTGCATATGAGTTCTTAGAGTTCTCAATTGGTTGCATAACAACTTGGAAACAATGGCAGGCCCTGTACTGCCAGGTGGCAAGAAGTTAAGATTGCACAAGTTCAATCCATATGAGTTTGGATTTGTCACTAACCTTGTCTTGTGATTATGGTTTTGACAAATTCATATGGGTAGGAACTCATACACCATAAAAATCTAAGTGTCATAGGGTTTCTCTTCGATTCATGAAAATGATGGTGAGGAAACACTTCCACTAAGTAGATTTGTAAGTAGATAGTAATCTTTGCATTCTCAAAGTTGTGAGTAGGCACACTAACATGGACTTATGAGAAATAGCAAAGGTCTAAACAATTAAGACTATGATTACAGAATCCCTTTTCATAGTCTGAAATTGTTTAGACACACCTGTGAGCTATCTAAGATAAGGTGTATGATTTTGATAAAGTCTTATCAAAGAAATCTAGTATCATAAATTTGAACTTTGGTATAAAAAAAGAGTCAATAGCTGATTTATGAGTACATGTCAAAGCTAGTGGGAGCATAAGTGTTATGCTAATAATCATCATGTTAGCGGGAGCATGATAATTATGATAAGTATTGCAAGTTAGCAATGTTAATTATAGAAAACAAAAGTTTCAATTCGTGAGGTTGCAGGGGTTGAAAAAGTTGTTTTGCTATAATTAAGAGAGAGGAAATTATAGTTCATTTTAATTATGGAAAGCTTAGACTGAGTTTATAATCATTCTAAAGAGCTTATATTGAGATTTTAATCACCTTTAGTCAAGAATATATATATATATATATATATATATATATATATATATATATATATATATATATATATATATAAGAATTTCATGTTGGATTGGTTCAACATAAGAAAATTCTATATATTGAGTTCTCAAAATTCAATTATGATTACGACATCCCTTTTCATAGTAAAATTTTGAGAATATGGCAAACAAAAATTATTATGGCAAAAGAATGGTCTAGAACCATGTCTTTATGTGAAACATCATGAATCGTGTCCCATTCACTTTGGGTACAAGATCGATTACATGTGCTATAATATTTATTCTTTATGAATTTTCCAAATGCCTTGGGGCATTAATGAGGAAAATGTCTAGAATTGGATATGACTAAAGTGATTAAGCAATTGTCGAGGATAATCTAAGGTTTACCAAAGATTGGTTGCTCAAGGACAGTTGGAAGTATATTGTTAATATTAGAAGGACCATATTGACATAGTCTGAAAAGAGCCAACTGTTGTCCAAAAGTGGTAGTCAAAATGGTAATATAGAGTTGTCTCTATAGATGGAAGCAATCTGTGTAAGATTAGAAAAAAACTTAGTGCAAGAAGCATGTTCAAAGCAATGCATACTTTGAACATAAGGCTCTGTGTCCATGGAGTAGGTCTTCATTGGAATACTTTGTAATGTTTGTTGTCAAGTCTTTGTGACTTTGTGCATAATCATTACAAGAGAATCATTGCATATAAGTTTAGAATCTAACAGATTTCGGTAAAATGAAATGAATTTGGAATTCCTGCATTAAGAATTTGGGAGTGTGAAATTAGAATCATTGAAAGTTTGGTCAATTGATTTATTTCACAAAGTAAGGATCATAGAGTGCATACTTGGTGTATGGCAAAGCTATTGTTTAGAAAAAATATAGTGTACATGCTTGGAGCATGGGACAACTAGTGTTTTTAATTCAATTATAAAGTTGATAAAAACGAAACATTGAATAATGAGTAATCATATGGTGATAAACAAAAGGTGTTTTATTTATATTTATAGGGTTTGATACCATGTTTGATTCATTTACTCTTGTGTTTCACTTTGCATGTTTTGACTTCCATAATAACTAGGTTATTCTTCTGGAATGACTAACTTATTTAAACCATCCACAGTCGGTCATATGTTGGAAGTAGATATGAATCAAGACTGTCATGGGTTGGCTTGTAGAGGTCCAAGTTGGTGGACAAATTTGTGCTACAACACTCATGAGTGCTCATTTGAATCACTTCATGGATTTTGTCACGAGTGATCATAAGACGATAATATCTTATATTCTTCAAACCTAGATATATGAGTTGTTACTATGAGTTGGTTATACATTGATTGCATGAAACCGCATTGGTAACTCGATGTTATAAATCGTGTCGCTGTGTATAATTCAACAAGTAGTAGAACAAGCCATATGAGTCAAAGTTTATCCATTCCTTTTACCTTTGGGATAAAAGAGATATATGTGGGCCCCTCGATGATTTAGTGATGACACATGTGAGTACTTGGCCAAGCCAGGACTGTTTTGATTTGTTCAATCTGTCAGTCATCATGAATCAAAAATTGGGAAACAACAAATGGACAAAGACAATGATTTATAATCCATGTCTCAGTCCATATGATATCTAGAATGGAGGAATATATGATCCCTTATCTAATGGACAAGTCATTGACAAAGGTCAGAGTTCATCTACGAGGTCAGAGTTCGACGTAAGCTTTTGAGAGCTACAATAGCCAGTTGGTTCTTGAAGTCATACACAATAATAGTTTTATACTTATCCAAGTGGGAGACTGTTGGATTAATGTCTAAGTCCATAACTATAACTGGTAAGACTTGACCCGACCCGGCATGGTCCATTTGGGTTGCAGGGCATCATGCATTTGGATAGACTATAATGAGAGAAATAACACATAAGGTATGTTAATATATTATAAGTTATAATATATTAATAAGATTGTTTAAATAGTATTGATCAAGAATTATTCTAGAATTAATTAAGTGATCAAAAGAAGACTAATTAAATATATGGGTTGATTGTGTAAATCATCCATACTTGTATAGTGGGCTAATGCTCCATGGATTATCAAGTTGGGCTAAAATCCATATGATGATCCATGGATGCTCCATGGTATATTTGAACCCATGGATCCAAGGAAATGGAAAGCCGTGGCAATTAGGGTTTACCCTAATTGTAACAACTATATAAGAACATATTCTTTGGAAAAATCGGCCACTAAGTTAGGAAGAGAAGGGTTATCTGATTTTAGAAGTGTTCAATTTTCTCTCAAGTTATTCCAAGTGTATTTTGTGTTGTGTGAACCATTTGAGGTGTTACACTTGGGGCACTAGGCACTCAAGCTTCTTGAGGACATTCTACATCAAAGAGGTAAGTATTCTATCTTGTTATATTCATTGTTTTGTATGCTAGATTAGGATAATACCTTGGATGTTCATATTTGCATGTATAATAGAGAAAACATAGATCCAAGGTATTTAGGGTTGCATGTACACTTAGGAGTGTTAGAATGCTCAAAACCCAACAAAAAGGCGATAAGGTGCCTTGGCAATAGGCACCACACCCGTAATCAAATCGATCCGGAACTCCACCTGCCTCTCTGGAGGCACACCCGGTAACTCGGGGAAAATATCCGAGAACTCACACACAACCAGAATATCAGAGACAGGACTCGACCTCTCAGTGGCAACTCTCGTGTCCATCACATACGCTAAAAATCCCAAGCATCCCTGCTATAAACTCTGCCTTGCCCAGGCGGTAGAGCAGAAAGCTGATCCAGATCTGGTCCCCTTGCCATACACAGTAAGAACTCCCCCACTAGGGTCTCGTATGGTCACCATCTGACGCTCACAGTCAATCATAACTCTAAACCAGCTCAACCAATCCATGCCCACTATCGGCACCAGATCTATCGAGAACTCAACACCAAAAATCACTAATACACATCCTTGGTATACATCAGTGGTAAAAACCGCATGCTCGTCAACTATAGAAACCCTCAGCGGTTGACTCAACACCTTGCGTCTGACACTAATGTGATGACTGTAAGGTCCTGAAAATGGATATTAACCAATGATCAAGCAATCAATCAATCAATATAACAAGAATTAGAGTAGAAGAAGAATTAAATCAAGCTTGCACACGTTTATATATCAAAAACATCTGGTACAACCTGAATGCTCTTGGCCATGAACTATAAACGAACAACCCCTACAAATGGCCTAGAGCAACCCTATTGATAGAAGACATTGGCCGTAAACAGGGTTTACGTCCATAAACCTGTTTACGGCTGTAAACACAAGCCCTGGCCGTAAACTCACCAAACACCCTGAAAGTACACAAAATGACTCAATAGACCTTATACAATGGAAAGCCTAGACCAACCCACAGACCGGACCCTTCAATCTCCCCTTGGTTCGGGACTAGCTTGAATTAGTCCTTGTCGACAAGAAGAACATCTAATTTGCCCATCGCCCCATTCCAGACCTTTTTGTTAATGATATCGGCAACCATAGACATATACTCTTTAGCAGCTGGCTCAAAAATGGCTTCTACAACCTTGATCTGATGAAGGTTCAACTGATGAATATCCCATTTCCCAAATTGAAATATATCTCTTTTGTTATATAAACAAATGCATCCATCTTTAAGCTTTATGACAGCGGAGGCTTCAGTTTCATCAAAAACCCAGTAGAGCATGGACGACAATGATCCATCTAGATAATTCTGAAGCACAGGAATTTGTTTTACTTGACTGGTAGCAGGCCACATCACAGTTCGAAGAGGAAGATTAGTTTTGGGGTCAAGTACACTTGGGTATAGTTTGATGATTGACTCTGCAGTATTCATTCAAGGAAAACCCTTTACCACTTGATCTTCCAAAAAGAGCTTGAATTGTGTTGCCTTGGGATTTTGTGAAGGATTTGCAAAAGGAGCTTTCGATAATTCTGAAAGATCAACCCTGGTCCAGGAATGGAAATCATGAACATCTTTATAGAATTCTGTGTTGCCACTCTTGCGTCTCATGAGCCACATGTTTAGCATATTATGAAAGCCCCATGAGACAATTCCTGACCTGTCACCATATATGTCTCTAAAACGTTTTTCTTGAAGATCTGTGATGGTGATTTTGGGTTGATCTCCAGGAGCATTTTGATCTGAGCTCATTTTAAACAAGAGTTGACCTTTCTCAGTTGCTTTGGCCAATTTGGCACGTTTCAGACCTATGACATTTGGAGCTTGAACTGGTTCTACTTCAAAACGATCTACAACTCAAGATTTCTGAACAGGTGGTGGCACAACCGGGGGAGCTTGGGAAGGCAGATATATCCTTGACTCATCAACAGAGGACTTGAAATTGTTACCAAGTTCCTCTTCCAACTTCTTCTTCAAATCAAAGTACCTAGCTATAAGGAGACCAAAGTGAGTCTGAAGATCAGTGATCTGTTTAGTCTTTAGAGTCTTGTCCTCTTCAAGATCAGTAACTTGAATCTTGAGCTTGGCATTTTCACTCACAAGATCAGCTACCTGAATGTCAAGCTCAATGTTCTTTTGATTAAGCACGTTTATTTCCTTTTGAAGTTCAACAATAGTGGGATTATCTTCTTTTGAGTGGCCTTCTCCTTTAGAAATTACTTTAGCTCTAGGAGAAGGCACTGAGCTTTGTTTTTTAGCCAAAAACATAGCAACCCTCATAGAGGCAGCATCATGATCAGGCCTAGGAGGAGAAAAAATATGTTGGTACAAAAGAACCACCAAAATCAAAGGTTGTGCTTGGTCCTTCAAGAGATGGTCCAGATGGGTCAGCAGTAAGAACAGGCGCTGGATGAATTTGGAGACCTTGAGATAGTTCAGAAATTAGTACACCAGGTCTTGGATCAAGTCTTCTTCTTTTAATCGGAGGCGAGGAGTTCAGAGTCGTTATGGGATCACTCTTAGGAGGCTCTGAGGTAGGAAGCACATTAACAAGGGGAGGAATCCCTAAAACTGTCTCCTTAGGAATTGAATCATCAGCCATCTGCTTGGAGGTAGGAGGCATAATCTCGAGAACATCTTCAGTTTCCCGTATCTCCGTTGCTGGATGAGCAACATCATGGATACTGTCAAAGAAAAAGTTGAGGTTTTTATTGGATAAAAGATTCTTGTTGCTTCCAAAATTCAGTGGAATATCTGTTGGATATAGTGTCTAAGTCCATAACTATATTTGGTATGTACTTGACCCGACCCGACATGGTCCATTTGGGTTGCACTTCACCCGAACAATTTATGGATAATATTTGAGAATAGTACAAGTTATGATTTATTAATATATTATAAGTTCAAATATATTAATATAAGAACATATTATTTAATTAGTAGTGATCTATAATTAATCTAGGATTAATTTAGAGATCAAAGATATTACTAATTAAATATGGGCTTCTATATTTATATAGTGTGGGCTAGCGCTTATTTGGAATGGGCTAGGCTTGCATGGGAAAAGTCCATGGATACTCCATGTAGCTTTAACCCATGGATCTCATGGAAATGAAGAGACATGGGTATTAGGGTTTACATGGAAGTAACCCTAATCCATCACACTATATAAAGGAGGCTTTGGTTCTTGAAATCAAGCTAGTGAACACTAGTTGACACTTGTTGAGGTGAGGGCCGATTTCAAGATAGTAGTGACTATTCTCTCAAAGTTCCAAGTTTGTGGTGATTTGTGATTTCCACTTGAGGCATCCACACTATTGGTGCTAGGCTCTAAAACTCCAAGCAATCAACTACAACTTCAAGGTAAGTATTTCTACTAGCTTTATTTGATTCACGTTCCCCATGCCATGTTAGTTAGGATATGAACCTTGGAAAAATAATTATTTGCATGTATCTTAGACAAACATAGATCCAAGGTTTATTAGGGTTGCATGTACACTTAGGAAGTGTTAGAATGCTCAAAACCCAACAACGGTATCAAAGCCTAGGCTTGTTTGTTTGATACTTGTTGCAATATTATGGAAAAAGTCGAAAAACTCGCTGTCTGACTGCTGGACTCGGCGAGTCGATGGGGGGACTCGACGAGTTCACTTGTATCTTCAACCTACTCGGCGAGTAGGTTCATGCACTCGGCGAGTAGGGTCGACAGAGTCTAGATTTTCGACTTTAGTTGCTGGAAATGGATTAGAAACATTACCCTAAACTGTTTTGGTACTTGCAAACTTGTTTTAGTTGGTGTAATGTCTTGCTAATTCATTTACAACAACTAGTTATCAAAATTACAAAGTTTTAAATGTGATTTTGATTCATGAAAGTGTTCATATTCATGTTCTTGTTCTTATGATGTTTAGATGATCAAAGGAATTATTTGTAACCTATGTGGTAGTTTAATTCTTGATCATAATGTGTTTTAATGGTATCCATAACTTGTCCTCAAGTTATGGAAAACCAAAAGTCACTTGAGTTAAAGACCATTAAAAGAACACAAGAGTTAGAAAAATGAAGAGTCTTCATTTTATTACTCTAATAAACTCATAAGTTACAAGACATGAAAAGTTTTGAAAGTTTACAAAACTTGCCCTCAAGTTCTGGAACAAGTAAAGTCAAGTTAGACTTTAGTTCCAACCCTTAGAATTTTAAAAAGTTAAAATTCAACCCTTATACTTATATTATTATGATTTAATTATATATATATATATATATATATATATATATATATATGTATAAGAACAAATTCGTTTTACCGCTAGTACGCCTCATTCACGAAGCCGGTCTATAAGGTGGGTATAAGGTTGTTGCCTATAAAATGGCAACTTAATGGGTGTGCACTCTCACCCACCGCTTGCTTGACCGGTAGAGGGTCGTTAGCCGAACGGGTAAGACAAGGACTTACAAATTCTCATTAAAAGTATGATGAATATTATAAAGTAACTAAATGTTTTATTAAATTCCCAATCATAGTTACTTTAGGAAAATGTGAATAAGGTGCTAATCCATGAAATTACACTTTACACTTTGTGTAAGTCGTTGGTGGAGCGTGTGTGGTTAACCGGCACACTAACTTGGACTTAACAAGGTAGGTAAAGGGTGACTTAAGGTTTATTATAGTATCGATGGAGCGTGTGTGGTTTACCGGCACATCGATTGAGTGATAAACTTTAAGGGTACCAATTGATTTGCATGGTTACTTCACACCCCATTTTGTGATCCTCGGCATCCCAGTCACAAAACTTGGAGGGCACACTCGAGATTGAAACATGCCTTTGAAAAGTTCATTGAATCTCAAAGAATCTAGGAATTTCTAAGAACCAATCAAAAACCTAATATTTAAATGTTTCAGTTTTCGTGGTGGAAATTGGTGAATCGTCATTCACCTACCTTTCAAATATGTTATAGCTTGGATTACGGCATACCTCTTCCAAGTTATAATATATTGTTATTGGATCCTAGCCTTAATATTACATTTGGGTGTTTTATTAAGGACTCTCCTAATATCTAAACTAATCTTATCCATTTCTTTCAGATGTCTTCAAACAATGTTGCTTCTGGCTCTAACCCTAATAGCTCCTTTACCCTTATGAACTTGTGTGGGAAAGTCACCTTTGATGGATCCAACTTCAATGAGTGGATCAGAAACATCAGGATGATTACCCGCTACGAGGACAAAGAATATGTCCTTGACAAGGAGCTTAAGGAGATTGATGAGACCACTACAACTCCTTAGGAGACCGCTGACTTTCGGGCACATGAAAGGGATGCTACGAAAGTGGCTTGGATCATGATGGCCACGATGACAACGGAACTCCAAAAGTCTTATGAGGATTTCTACCCTTATGAAATGCACCAAGATTTGATGGAAAGATACCATCAAAGTGCACGACAAGAGAGGTATGAAATCATCTGCTCCATGATAACAGCCATGATGAAGGACGGGGAATCCGTCACGAGCCACATGCAGAAAATGCAAAGGTATGTGGATCGTTTGCTGAAGCTCAATGTGAACTTCCCTGAGGATCTTGCAATAGATATCATTTTGCACTCCTTACCATCGTGCTATGATCAATTCCGCATGACATATCACATGAATAAGGAAGAGGTCACACTCAACAAACTTCAGGGACTTCTCAAGACCGCAGAAACAGGTCTTAAGGGGAAGTCGGTTGTTAACACTCCTACTCAAAACTCTACTCTGGTTTTGGCAATCGGGAAAAGTCGAGGGAAGAAGAGAAAGTGCTCTTCTAAGGGTACCAAGGCTCGGACCCTTGATGGCTCTTCTTCAAGTGGAACCAAGAAAGGTTTCATCACTCCTTCTTCTGACCCAAAAGAGGCTGAATGCTTCTATTGCCTTGAAAAATCACATTGGAAACGGAACTGCCCAAAATACCAGCAAGATGTGAAGGATGGGAAAGTTAAACCCAACCATGCAGGTATTTACACTATCATTTCTAATAACTCACCCCATTCTAAATCTTGGGTCCTTGATACTGGTTGTGGTATTGATATTTGTTGTGACTTGCAGAGACTAAGAAGAAGTGAGAATGTGGAGCAAGGAAGAATAAACTTGATCATGGGGAATAGGAAAGCTTTACCTGTCACCAAGATTGGAGTTTATACTTTATCGCTAAGTAGTGGGTTTAATTTAGATTTGAATAAATGTTGTTACTCGCCAGGCATGGCAAGAAATATTATTTCCTTTCATGCTTTGTACAAACAAGGGTTTACCTTTTCATTTAATAATGAAGTTGGTTCTATTGATGCTTTCTTTAATAATGTTCTTTATTTTAAAGCATTACCTTGTGATGGTGTATATGAAGATGTATCTGTTGTAGATAACTTAGGAAATAATGTTTTGTGTATTGATTCTATTAATAATAATAACTTGGATAAAGCATCATTATGGCATAGTCGTCTTGGACATATAAGCAAGAAACGCATAGGCCAACTCCAAAAAGATGGAGTCTTGGAGTCATTTGACCTAAAGTCAGATGATAGTTGCGAATCATGCTTACATGGAAAAATGAAAAAGTCACCCTTCACAGGCTCGTGTGAGAGGGGTGAAGGTTTGTTGGATCTTGTACACACGGATGTGTGTGGACCATTCAAACATGCCACAAGGGATGCTAATCGTTATTATTTGACTTTTACTGATGATTACAGTAGATATGGATATGTCTACCTAATCAAGCATAAGTCAGATACTTTCGAGAAGTTTAAGGAATTTAAACAGGAAGTCGAGAATCAATTGGGCAGGAACATTAAGATGCTTCGATCCGATCGTGGTGGTGAGTATCTTAGTTCAGAGTTCCTTGACTATCTTAGGGAATGTGGGATTGTCTCACAATTGACACCTCCCAGGACACCACAGTTGAATGGTGTAGCTGAGAGGCGTAATCGAACCTTGTTAGATATGGTTCGTTCCATGATGAGTCAAGCTACGCTACCAATCTCATTCTGGGGGTATGCCTTAGAGACTGCCGCCCATATTCTTAATCCGGTCCCTACAATGAACGTTGCCAAAACTCCTCACGAGATGTGGACAGGTAAAGTACCTAAACTAGACGACATCAAGATTTGGGGTTGCGAGGCTTTCGTGAGACGCGAGACTCATGATAAGCTCGAACCCCGAAGCGAGAGGTGTATTTTTATCGGCTACCCACAGCAATCCTTTGGTTACTTCTTCTACAGACCTTGTGATAATGTGGTCTTTGTAGCAAGAAGAGTTTTTCGAGAAAGAGAGTTTATAAGCCAAGGAAACAGTGGGAGGCAAATTGATCTTGAAGAAATTCAAGAGTCAAGTGGTGAAGGAACTTCAAACCCTAGCCATCAACTTGAGGAGGAAACTCTTGTTGAGCCAGTTGATGTGCCTGTACCTCTGAGGCGTTCCACGAGAGTTAGGAATGCACCTGAGCATTATTATGGTTTCCATATTACTGCGGAAGGTGAGACACTTATTAGTGATGAGACACTAGTAGATCTGGATGAACCTAACAGCTACACGGAAGCCATGGCAGGCCCTGAGGCTGCTAAATGGAAAGAGGCTATGGATAGCGAGATACAATCCATGTATGACAATCAAGTTTGGAACTTGGTTGAGAATGTACCTGGTCGTAAGACTGTAGGGTGCAAATGGATCTTCAAGAAGAATACCGACATGGATGGTAATGTACACACTTATAAGGCACGACTGGTTGCAAAAGGTTATTCTCAAACTCCGGGAATTGATTATGATGAAACCTTTTCACCAGTGGCCAAGATAAAGTCTATTAGGGTTCTGTTAGCCATTGCTGCATTTCATGACTATGAATTATGGCAAATGGATGTCAAAACCGCTTTCCTTAATGGAAAGTTGGCTGAGGCTGTTTACATGGTTCAGCCAGAGGGTTTTGTCAGTATTGAGTACCCCAATAGAGTGTGTAAACTCGAGAAATCCATTTATGGATTGAAACAGGCACCTCGCAGGTGGAATCTTTGCTTTGATGAGAAAGTCAAGGAATTTGGCTTTTCAAGGAGTGAAGATGAATCTTGCGTCTATATCAAGGCTAGTGGGAGCATAGTCAGTTTTTTGGTACTGTATGTGGATGACATACTACTCATAGGAAATGACATCCCAACCCTTCAGGAAGTAAAATCCTGGCTTGGGAAGTGTTTCGCTATGAAGGACCTTGGTGAAGCTGCCTATATCCTAGGGATAAAGATTTTGAGAAATAGGAGTAAAAGGCTAATTGGACTTAGTTAGAGTACCTACTTGGACAAAGTGTTGAAAAGATTCAACATGCATAACTCCATGAAAGGTGAGTTACCCATTCAGAGTAACGCCAGATTGAGTAAGACACAAAGCCCTAGTACTGAGGCTGAGATAGCAGAAATCAGTCGACTTCCTTATGCTTCAGCTGTAGGATCGATCATGTATGCTATGACGTGTACTCAACCTGATGTAGCCTTTGCTTTGAGCATGTTTAGCAGGTATCAGAGGAACCCTAGCAAGGAACACTAGACTGTGGTAAAGAATATCCTCAAGTACTTGCGAAGGACTAAGGACTGGGTCCTTACCTTCGGTGGGAGTGATGACTTGAGAGCTGTAGGGTATAGTGATGCTAGCTTCCAGAGTGATAGGGATACTTTTCGCTCACAGTCGGGTTGGGTCTTTACCTTAAACGGAGGAGCAATCACTTGGAAGAGTTCCAAGCAGGAGACAGTGGTTGATTCTACTTGTGAATCAGAGTATATAGCGGCAAGCGAGGCAGCAAAGGAGGCTACATGGCTAAAGAACTTCATAGGAGACCTTGGAGTTGTACCAGCTAGAAAAGAGCCAATGGAGATTTTCTGTGATAGCAATAGTGCGGTTGCCTTAGCCAAGGAACCAAGAGATCATGGGAGATCCAGACACATTGACAGAAAATATCACTTCATCAAACATCGAATAGAAGAAGGGATCCTCGTGGCGAAGAGGGTATCATCAGATGAGAACCCAGAAGATCCCCTCACGAAGGGACTGGGTAGGGTTAAGCATCTCCAGCATGCTCGGAGCATAGGGCTGAAGGATGATATAAGTTATAGTAGTTAGATAAATTATGAAATTTGTAAAGTGTAATTGACATTTAATGATGAATAAAAGGTGTTTTATTCATGAGTAAAGTGTTGCTATCTCTTGTCAATCGTTTACTATATTTCTTTTGCATGTTTTGACTTCCAGAATAATTATGTTTGGTATATCATATTATTCAAACCTCCACAGTCGGTCATATGTCGGAAGTAGGTATGAATCAGGACTGTCATGATTGGTTGCAGAGGTCTATGGTGTTGGACATGGCTACAACAATCATGAGTGCTCATAAGTTCTGAGCATTGGACTCAACCCATGCTCACTGGAATCGCTTCATGGAATTTTATCTCGAGTGATCGTGAGACGGTAATATCATATAAGTCTTCAAACGTAGAGATATGATTTGTTACTTACGAGTGGGTTATGCATTGATTGTACGAAAACGCATTGGTAACTCGATGTTATAAAACGTGCTTTTGTGTGTAATTCAATGAGTGGTAGAACATACATATGAGTCGAAGTTTATCTGTTCCTTCTGTTGGATAAGGTGTCTAAGTCCATAACTATTTCGGGTGTGTACTTGACCGGACCCGGCATGGTCCATTTGGGTTGCATGGCACCATGCAATTGGATAGACTAAATGAGAGAAATAACACTTGGAGATTATTAATATATTATAAGTTCTAATATATTAATAATATTATTTGATTAGTTTGATCAAAGAATTAATTTGGAATTAATTAAGTGATCAAAGGATAACTAATTAAATATATGGGTTAATTATGTAAATCATTCATATCTTGTATAGTGGGCTAAGAGGCTCCATGGATTATCAAGTTGGGTTCTACCCATAGGATGCTCCATGGATGCTCCATGGGAGTTACAAACCCATGGGTCATGGAAATGAAGAGTCATGACACATTAGGGTGTACATGGTGTAACCCTAGATGTGTCAACACTATATAAGGATCCCATTCTCCACCAAAATCGTCTAGACATAAGAAACTAGAGGGCTTGGCCGATTTTAAGAAGTGTGTATTATCTCAAAGGTCTTTCCAAGAGCATTTGGTGTTGTGTGAAGCATTTGAGGCATCACACTTGGGGTGCTAGGATCACAAGGTTTCAAGGAACATAATCAACAGCAAGGTAAGTTATTCTATCTTTCATTCAAGTTAAAATTGTTCCCCATGTATGCTAGATAGGAATATAACCTTGGAAATTCAACTTTTCATGATAATTAGACAAACATAGATCCAAGGTTATTAGGGTTGCACGTACACTTAGGAAGTGTTAGAATGCTCAAAAACCCATCAGTGGTATCAGAGACTAGGCTTGTTTGTTTGTTATTTGTGCTTAAAAGTTGAAGAAAGTCGAAAAACTTCCTGTCTGACTACTGGACTCGGCGAGTCCATGGGGGGACTCGTCGAGTTCACTTGTATCTTCAACCTACTCGGCGAGTAGGTTCATGCACTCGGCGAGTAGGGTCGACAGAGTGCAGATTTTCGACTTTAGTTGCTGGAAATGGATTAGAAACATTACCCTAAACTGTTTTGGTACTTGAAAACTTGTTTTAGATGGTGTAATGTCTTGCTAATTCATTTACAACAACTAGTTATCAAAATTACAAAGTTTTAAGTGTAGTTTTTATTCATGAAAATGCTTATGTTCATGTTCTCGATCTTATGATGTTTAGATGATCATAGGAATTATTTGTAAGCTATGTGGTAGTTTAATTCTTGATCATAATGTGTTTTAATGGAGTCCATAACTTGTCCTCAAGTTATGGAAAACCAAAAGTCACTTGAGTTAAAAAAACCATTAAAAGAACACAAGAGTTAGAAAAATGAAGAGTCTTCAATTTATTACTCTATTAAACTCATAAGTTACAAGAAATGAAAACTTTTGAAAGTTTACAAAACTTGCCCTCAAGTTTTGTAACAAGTAAAGTTAAGTTAAAAACTTTAGTTCCAACCCTTAGAATTTTAAAAAGTTAAAATTCAACCCTTATACTTATATTATTATGATTTAATTATATATATATATATATATATATATATATATATATATATATGTCGTCTTACCGCTAGTACGCCTCATTCACGAAACCGGTCTATAAGGTGGGTATAAGGTTGTTGCCTATAAAATGGCAACTTAATGGGTGTCCACTCTCACCCACCGCTTGCTTGATCGGTCGAGGGTCGTTAGCCGAACGGGTAAGACAAGGACTTAGAAATTCTCATTAAAAGTATGATGAATATTATAAAGTAACTAAATGTTTTATTAAATTCCCAATCTTAGTTACTTTAGGAATAATGTGAATAAGGTGCTAATCCATGAAATTACACTTTACACTTTGTTTAAGTCGTTGGTGAAGCGTGTGTGGTTAACCGGCACACTAACTTGGACTTAACAAGGTAGGTAAAGGGTGACTTAAGGTTTATTATAGTATCGATGGAGCGTGTGTGGTTTACCGGCACATCGATTGAGTGATAAACTTTAAGGGTACCAAGTGATTTGCATGGTTACTTCACACCTCCTTTTGTGATCCTCGGTATCCCAGTCACAAAACTTGGAGGGCACACTCGAGATTGAAACATGCCTTTGAAAAGTTCATTGAATCTCAAAGAATCTAGGAATTTCTAAGAACCAATCAAAAACCTAATATTTAATATTTCGTTTTTCGTGGTGGAAATTGGTGAATCGTCATTCACCTACCTTTCAATTATGTTATAGCTTGGATTACGGCATACCTCTTCCAAGTTATAATATATTGTGATTGGATCCTAGCCTTAATATTACATTTGGGTGTTCTATTAAGGACTCTCCTAATATCTAAACTAATCTTGTCCTCTTCTTTCAGATGTCTTCAAACAATGCTGCTTTTGGCTCTAATCCTAATGGCTCCTTTACCGTTATGAACTTGTGTGGGAAAGTCACCTTTGATGGATCCAACTTCAATGAGTGGATCAGAAACATCAGGATGATTACCCGCTACGAGGACAAAGAATATGTCCTTGACAAGGAGCTTAAGGAGATTGATGAGACCACTGCAACTCCTCAGGAGATCTCTGACTTTCAGGCACATGAAAGGGATGCTACGAAAGTGGCTTGCATCATGATGGCCACGATGACAGCGGAACTCCAAAAGTCATATGAGGATTTCTACCCTTATGAAATGCACCAAGATTTGATGGAAAGATACCATCAAAGTGCACGACAAGAGAGGTATGAAATCATCTACTCCATGATAACAACCATAATGAAGGACGGGGAATCCGTCACGAGACACATGCAGAAAATGCAAAGGTATGTGGATCATTTGCTGAAGCTCAATGTGAACTTCCATGAGGATCTTGCAATAGATATCATTTTGCACTCCTTACCATCGTGCTATGATCAATTCCGCATGACATATCACATGAATAAGGAAGAGGTCACACTCAGCAAACTTCAGGGAGTTCTCAAGACCGCAGAAACAGGTCTTAAGGGGAAGTCGGTTGTTAACACTCCTACTCAAAACTCTACTCCGGTTTTGGCAATCGGGAAAAGTCGAGGGAAGAAGAGAAAGTGCTCTTCTAAGGGTACCAAGGCTCGGACCCTTGATGGCTCTTCTTCAAGTGGAACCAAGAAAGGTTTCATCACTCCTTCTTCTGACCCAAAAGAGGCTGAATGCTTCTATTGCCTTGAAAAATCACATTGGAAGCGGAACTTCCCAAAATACCAGCAAGATGTGAAGGATGGGAAAGTTAAACCCAACCATGCAGGTATTTACACTATCATTTCTAATAACTCACCCCATTCTAAATCTTAGGTCCTTGATACCGGTTGTGGTATTCATATTTGTTGGGACTTGCAGGGACTAAGAAGAAGTGAGAATGTGGAGCAAGGAAGAATAAACTTGATCATGGGGAATAGGAAAGCTTTACCTGTTACCAAGATTGAAGTTTATACTTTATCGCTAAGTAGTGGGTTTAATTTAGATTTGAATAAATGTTGTTACTCGCCAGGCATGGCAAGAAATATTATTTCCTTTCATGCTTTGTACAAACAAGGGTTTACCTTTTCATTTAATAATGAAGTTGGTTCTATTGATGCTTTCTTTAATAATGTTCTTTATTTTAAAGCATTACCTTGTGATGGTGTGTATGAAGATGTATCTGTTGTAGATAACTTAGGAAATAATGTTTTGTGTATTGATTCTATTAATAATAATAACTTGGATAAAGCATCATTATGGCATAGTCGTCTTGGACATATAAGAAAGAAACGCATAGGCCAACTCCAAAAATATGGAGTCTTGGAGTCATTTGACCTAAAGTTAGATGACAGTTGCGAATCATGCTTACTTGGAAAAATGACAAAGTCACCCTTCACAGGTTCGTGTGAGAGGGGTGAAGGTTTGTTGGACCTTGTACACACGGATGTGTGTGGACCATTCAAACATGCCACAAGGAATGCTAATCGTTATTATTTGACTTTTACTGATGATTACAATAGATATGGATATGTCTACTTAATTAAGGATAAGTCAGAGACTTTCGAAAGGTTTAAGGAATTTAAATAGGAAGTCGAGAATCAATTGGGCAGGAACATTAAGATGCTTCGATCCGATCGTGGTGGTGAGTATCATAGTTCAGAGTTCCTTGACTATCTAAGGGAATGCGGGATAGTCTCACAATTGACACCTCCTAGAACACCACAGTTGAATGGTGTGGCTGAGAGGCGTAATCGAACCTTGTTAGATATGGTTCGTTCCATGATGAGTCGAGCTTCGCTACCAATCTCATTCTGGGGGTATGCCTTAGAGACTACCGCCCATATCCTTAATCTAGTCCATGCAAAGAAAGTTGCCAAAACTCCTCACGAGATGTGGACTGGTAAAGTACCCAAACTAGACCACATCAAGATTTGGGGTTGTGAGGCTTTCGTGAGACGCGAGACTCATGATAAGCTCGAACCCCGAAGCGAGAGGTGTATTTTCATCGGCTACCCACAACAGTCCTTTGGTTACCTCTTCTACAGACCTAGTGAAAATGTGGTCTTTGTAGCTAGGAGGGCTTTCTTTAGAGAAAGAGAGTTCATAAGCCAAGGAAACAGTGGGAGGCAAGTTGATCTTGAAGAAATTCAAGAGTCAACCGGTGAAGGAACTTCAAACCCTATCACTCAACTTGAGGAGGAAACTCCTGTTGAGCCAATTGACAAGTCTGTACCTCTGAGGCGTTCCACAAGGGTTAGGAATGCTCCTGAGCATTACTATGGATTCCATATTACTGCAGAAGGACATACACTTATCAGTGATGAGACACTGATAGGTCTGGATGAACCTAACAGTTACGCGGAAGCCATGGCAGGCCCTGAGTCAGCCAAGTGCAAAGGGGCAATGGACAGTGAAATACAGTCCATGTATGACAATCAAGTTTGGAACTTGGTTGAGAATGTACCAGTTCGTAAGACAGTAGGGTGCAAATGGGTCTTCAAGAAGAAGACCGACATGGATGGAAATGTACAAACATATAAGGCTAGACTGGTTGCAAAGGGTTTCTCTCAAATTCCTGGAGTGGACTATGATGAGACCTTTTCTCCAGTAGCCATGATTAAGTCTATTCGGGTTCTATTGGCCATAGCTGCATTTCATGACTATGAAATATGGCAAATGGATGTCAAAACCGCGTTCCTTAATGGAAAGTTGGCTGAAGATGTTTACATGAGTCAGCCAGAGGGTTTTGTCAGCAACAAGTTCCCTAATAGAGTGTGTAAGCTTGAGAAATCCATTTATGGATTGAAGCAAGCACCTCGCAGATGGAATCTTTCCTTTGATGAAAAGGTCAAGGAATTTGGCTTTTCTAGGAGTGAAGATGAGTCTTGCGTGTATGTCAAGGCTAGTGGGAGTATAGCAAGCTTTTTGGTGTTGTATGTGGATGACATACTACTCATAGGAAATGACATCCCAACTCTGCAGGAAGTTAAGTCCTGGCTTGGGAAGTGTTTCTCTATGAAGGACCTAGGAGAAGCCACCTATATTCTAGGGATAAGGATCTTGAGAGATCGGAGTAAAAGACTAATTGGACTTAGTCAGAGTACCTACTTGGATAAGGTGCTGAAGAGATTCAGCATGTAGGATTCCAAGAAAGGAGAGTTACCCATCCAAAGTAACACCAGATTGAGTAAGACACAAAGCCCTAGCACGGAGGCTGAGATAGCAGAAATGAGTCGAACACCGTATGCTTTGGTTGTAGGATCGATCATGTATGCTATGACGTGTACTCGACCCGATGTAGCCTTTGCCCTGAGCATGGTTAGCATGTATCAGGCGAACCCTGGCAAGGCACACTGGACTGTGGTAAAGAATATCCTCAAGTACCTACGGAGGACTAAGGACTGGGTCCATACCCTCGGTGGGAGTGATGACTTGAGAGTTGTAGGGTATAGTGATGCTAGCTTCCAGACTGATAGGGATAATTTCCGCTCTCAGTCGGGCTGGGTCTTTGCCCTAAATGGAGGAGCAATTTCTTGGAAGAGTTCCAAGCAACAGACAGTGGGTGATTCAACTAGTGAATCAAAGTATATTGCAGCTAGCGAGGTGGCAAAGGAGGCGATATGGTTGAAGAACTTCATTGGAGACCTTGGAGTTGTACCACCTATCAAAGAGCCAATGGATATTTTCTGTGATAGTGAAAGTGCAGTTGCCTTAGCCAAGGAACCAAGGGATCACGGGAGATCCAGACACATCGACAGAAAATACCATTTTATCAGACATCGGATAGAAGAAGGACTCCTCGTGGCGAAGAGGGTATCATCGGATGAGAACCCAGCAGATCCCCTCACGAAGGGACTGACTCGGGTTAAGCATCTCCAGCATGCTCGGAGCATAGAGCTGAAGGATGATATTAGATTCAGTAGTTAGATAACCCAGAAATTTGTAAAGTGTAATTGACATTAGATGATGAATAAAAGGAGTTTTATTTATGAGTAATGTGTTGCTATCTCTTGTCGATCGTTTACTATATTTCTTTTGCATGTTTTGACTTCCAGAATAATTTTGTTTGGTATAACATATTATTCAAACCTCCATAGTCGGTCATATGTCAGAAGTAGGTATGAATCAAGACTGTCATGATGGGTTGTAGAGGTCTAAGGTGTTGGACAAGGCTACAACAATCATGAGTGCTCATAAGTTCTGAGTATTGGACTCAACCCACGCTCACTGGAATCACTTCATGGAATTCTATCTCGAGTGATCGTGAGACGGTAATATCATATAAGTCTTCAAACCTAGAGATATGATTTGTTACTTACAAGTTGGTTATGCATTGATTGTACGAAAACGCATTCGTAACTCGATGTTATAAAACGTTCATTTGTGTGTAACTCAATGAGTGGTAGAATAAACATATGAGTCGAAGTTTATCTGTTCCTTCTTGGATTAGAAGCTGATATCTGGGCCCCTCGATGATTTTGTTTTGACCTATGTACCGGGCCCGGTCAAAACTACGTTGATGTGTTCAATTAAGTTCTTTGTCAAATAAATCGGAAATCGAGAAACAAACTGATGGACAATAAGTAAGACATTGTTCCATGTGTTTGTCCGGCTGATATCTAGAACAGAGGATTATATGATCCCTTATCTTAAATGGCGTACCATCATCTTCTCAGTTCCGAGAGACCTTGAAAGAGCTACGATTGCCGGTCGGTTCCTGAAGTACTAGAGATATAGTTATTAGACTTATCCAAGTGGGAGACTGTTGGATAAGGTGTCTAAGTCCATAACTATTTCAGGTGTGTACTTGACCCGACCCGGTATGGTCCATTTGGGTTGCATGGCACCATGCAATTGGATAGACTAAATGAGAGAAATAACACTTGCAGATTATTAATATATTATAAGTTCTAATATATTAATAATATTATTTGATTAGTTTGATCAAAGAATTAATTTGGAATTAATTAAGTGATCAAAGGATAACTAATTAAATATATGGGTTGATTATGTAAATCATTCATATCTTGTATAGTGGGCTAAGAGGCTCCATGGATTATCAAGTTGGGTTCTACCCATAGGATGCTCCATGGATGCTCCATGGGAGTTACAAACCCATGGGTCATGGAAATGAAGAGTCATGACACATTAGGGTTTACATGGTGTAACCCTAGATGTGTCAACACTATATAAGGATCCCATTCTCCACCAAAATCGGCTAGACATAAGAAACTAGAGGGCTTGGCCGATTTTAAGAAGTGTGTATTATCTCAAAGGTCTTTCCAAGAGCATTTGGTGTTGTGTGAAGCATTTGAGGCATCACACTTGGGGTGCTAGGCTCACAAGGTTTCAAGGAACATAAGCAACAACAAGGTAAGTTATTCTATCTTTCATTCAAGTTAAAATTGTTCCCCATGTATGCTAGATAGGAATATAACCTTGGAAATTCAACTTTGCATGATAATTAGACAAACATAGATCCAAGGTTATTAGGGTTGCATGTACACTTAGGAAGTGTTAGAATGCTCAAAAACCCATCACCTTCTTGGATTAGAAGCTGATATCTGGGCCCTTCGATGATTTTGTTTTGACCTATGTACCGGGCCCAGTCAGAACTAAATTGATGTGTTCAGTTGAGTTCTATGTCAAACAAATCGGAAATCGAGAAACAAATGCTGGACAATAAGCAAGACAATGTTCCATGTACTTGTCCAGCTGATATCTAGAACAGAGGATTATATGATCACTTATCTAAATGGCGCGTTCTAGTTCAACAGAGTTTAAGGAGCTACGATTGCTGATCGGTTCCTGAAGTTATACTTGCAAATATAGTTACTAGACTTATCCAAGTGGGAGACTGTTGGATATAGTGTCTAAGTCCATAACTATATTTGGTATGTACTTGACCCGACCCGGCATGGTCCATTTGGGTTGCACTTCACCCGAACAATTTATGAATAATATTTGAGAATAGTACAAGTTATGATTTATTAATATGTTATAAGTTCTAATATATTAATATAAGATCATATTATTTAATTAGTAGTGGTCTATAATTAATCTAGGATTAATTTAGAGATCAAAGATATTACTAATTAAATATGGGCTTCTATATTTATATAGTGTGGGCTAGCGCTGATTTGGAATGGGCTAGGCTTGCATGGGAAAAGTCCATGGATACTCCATGGAGCTTTAACCCATTGATCTCATGGAAATGAAGAGACATGGGTATTAGGGTTTACATGGAAGTAACCCTAATCCATCACACTATATAAAGGAGGCTTTGGTTCTTGAAATCAAGCTAGTGAACACTAGTTGACACTTGTTGAGGTGAGGGCCGATTTCAAGATAGTAGTGACTATTCTCTCAAAGTTCCAAGTTTGTGGTGATTTGTGATTTCCACTTGAGGCATCCACACTATTGGTGTTAGGCTCTAAAACTCCAAGCAATCAACTACAACTCCAAGGTAAGTATTTCTACTAGCTTTATTTGATTCATGTTCCCCATGCCATGCTAGTTAGGATATGAACCTTGGAAAAATAATTATTTGCATGTATCTTAGACAAACATAGATCCAAGGTTTATTAGGGTTGCATGTACACTTAGGAAGTGTTAAATGCTCAAAACCCAACAATATCATCCTTGTCATAGCCAGTAAGATCGAGATCTACGAAAGAATCTTTTGCATTTGCAGATGCAGTTTACTTTGTTCCTTAGCTGTAGTCACTTTGAGCAGGAACAGATGTCATATCGTGTTCTTTTGCCACAAATGCACTAGGAGTAGCTTCTTTTCCATGATCTGATGCATTTATGACATCATCATCTGAATATACTTTCTCTAAAGAAACATGCTCAGAAGATATTTTGTTAGAAG
Source organism: Lactuca serriola (assembly GCF_051521515.1). Taxonomy (NCBI): domain Eukaryota; kingdom Viridiplantae; phylum Streptophyta; class Magnoliopsida; order Asterales; family Asteraceae; genus Lactuca; species Lactuca serriola. The sequence continues at coordinate 296,603,798 of NC_136411.1, forward strand.
ACCCATGAAATTCGGATGCTTCATTCAGCTCAGCGAACTTTCCAAATTTCACCAAAGGAAACATTCCTTGAAAGACAACTTTACCCTTGCGATTCTCCTTCATCAGTCCAACAGTGTGTGGACCAAGAGACTTCATATCTAGGGTCTCTCCTTCTTTGGCCATCTCTGGGAATTGAAAATCGACAAACACCTTAATAAACCTAGGATACATAAACAAAGTATCTCTAGTCTTCGCATTAATGTTTACAACGAATTTGTCTAGAATAAACCTTGAGAAGTTGAATTTTATTCCTTTAGCAAGAACGCAGATAGCTCCTGTGCTTCTTAGAGAAATTTCATCCGCACCAGTTCGTCTTTTAGAAATACAGGTCACAAAGGTGTGAACCAGGAATCTCTAGTAAGGCGGCAGGAGTTTCTTTATAGTAGGAGGAAAATCGCCTTCATAACCCATTTTGATAAGAACTTCTTGGACTTCATCAACAACAATCTCAGCAGGGTGGGATGATTGATCATCAATTTGTAATTCATCTATGATGGTTTGCTCTATGCTGATAATTTTACACCCATTCACCTCATCCTCAATGGACACAGATCTGTCATCTCCTCGTTTCGTCTTGGCAGACATCCAAAATTCCTTAATGATTCCTTGATACACAATAGGACTCACGGTGAGAGCAGTGGACAAATAGCACTCCTTTATCCCATGAATCATTGATCTGAACTCTCCATGAGCAACAAGAGGTTCCGCCAGTAGAATTGCAAGATTATGACTTTCAACGAACTTGAGGCATGCCATTTAAACTGCACAAAACAGGCCAAGTGAGAAAACAAAGTATTTAAACGATATAATGTTTATGTTTTTCTCAATCAAACAATTTAATTTTTGGCCTTAAGATAAAAAAAATCAACAATTTATTGACCAAAATAAGTTTATTGACAAAATAGAGTTTTCGGCCATAAATAGCCTGGCCATACACGGCTGGGCCGTAAACGCCGACAGTTGATTTCCTTTGATTAAGCCCTCAAAAACCATCGATTTGATGTAAAAATCACATATCACCGGTCGATTTTAGCATACCTACATGAATCACGAGTCAATTTCACGAAAAAGATCGATTTTTTTTAGAGGGAGAGAGAATTTGGAGGAGTTTACGGTCGTATTCACAAAAATGCGGAGTGAAGTTGTGATTTCGGTTGTAAGCTCTTCTTTTATACCAAGTTCGAGTTTAGCTGTTATCCACAGAGTGTAAGATAAAGTCCAAATCCCAAATTTTTGAAAATAAAACATTTTTGAGAATAAACAAATTAAAATTTAAAAATAAAATTAGATAAAAGAAAACAAAAATAAAAATAAAAATGAAATTAAATTTTCTAAAATTTAAAATTTTAAAAGAAATTAAAATTTAGACAATTAAAAAAAATAATAAAAATTCAAAATAAGATAAAGCTAATAAAAAAATAAAATTAAAATTAAAAGTGAAAGTGAAAATGAAATTAAAAATTAAGAATTCAAAATTAAAAAATAAAAACAAACTTAATTCATCTCAACTAATACTGAACATAATTTTGTGATACTGAGATCAAAGTTATTAGACAACCTTAATCCACTTATCGGTACCTTTACCTTCATGTCTATGTCTGGTCGATCGCTGGTATTGTGGTCCAGTTAAACATAAAGGATTTGTAAGAAAATTGAGGACAAGTTAATAGTAACAAGACATTAAAATCTGTGAGCTTAAATACTTCTCCTAAAAGACCATTCAGCTGATGACGACAAAGGATATTGTTGTCCACCTAAATCAAGCAGCGAGATCTACAGACAACCTTTAAATGGTTCGATTTTAGTTGCACTAGAACATGTTCCCCACTTCCTGATATACCATAGGTATCAAGAACTTCCAAAGAACTCCTTACTTTAGGTGAGTAAACAATTATTAAGGAGGAAGTCAGATTTAGAAATGGGTGCATATGTTGTGTCCCAGGTCGGATATATTTCAATCACGCAGAGGGGACAACATATGGTTAACTAGGATAGAGTGATTGAGAGGTAGAATGTTGCATATGCTGTGTCCCATGTCGGATCTTCCGATCATGTAGAGGAGGTAACATATGACTGACATAAAGACAGCAAGAAAATAATTTCCTACGGACCTATTTTATCAGAACCCCCAGTCACCCTATCCGAACCAGAATTAAGGACATAAGTCCGTACATCAAGGAAAAATTGAGTGACAGTTCTAGATGCGTATTAATTAGTGTATCCGTAGATTCCCATGTATATCTCTCTGCTCAACCTATCCAAGTGTCGTGTTGTTAGACTCAATGGAACTATATAGGTTAAAGTTTATCAGGTCTCTAAACTTCTCAAGTTCATCTGATCCGAGTCAAGTCCATTAAAAGATCCTTGATGTCTACCAACGGATCAAACATAGAGCACAAACAATTCGACTTAGTCACCTTACACAGATTCAGATTATCTGTTATCACATGATTATATCACATCCCAATAGACAAAACTAACAAAAACGCATAATTTTTTATTTTCTGATTTTCTGATGTTTTTGGATTTTTAATTATTTTCTAAAAAAATAAAACAAAAATAACACTATTTTTGTATTTTTGATTTTCTAATTTTTTTGTTTGGTTTCTGTTTACTTCTCCCCCTAAATTTGTGCATGGGTGAGAATGAAATTAAAATGTGCAAATTTAAACTAACCTAAAACAAAAAAAATTAATCCTCAAAAAGAATCATTTTCAAGAAACTCACAGGCACATCGAATTGAGCTTTGTTAAAATGCTTTGTGAGCATATCAACCACATTGTTAGCAGTGGGGACCTGTTCCAGCCGAATGAGCAAGCTCATAGCAGTCTTTGATAAAATGAATTTTTATATCAACGTGCTTGGTTTTCGAATGCTGGACAAGATTTTTATTAATCTGAATAGTAGCCTCATTATCACAAAAGATAGGGGTTTCTAGATAGTTCAAACCGTAATCCGACAGCCGATGTTGGATGGGTAAATGACATAAAAGCGCTTAAGTTTGTATGAAATTGTCGGTTTTACACTTTGGTCTCTTTTATGTTCATTAAAGCCCGATATTTGGATTAATTGTGTCAAAATTTCCATTTAACAGGTAACTAACCGGTTACCCGGTTAGGCTCTCCACTTTCCCTTTCTTCTCCTTCGCACACATAAACATACACTCCAAAATCGATCGAGGGATGGAATGGATTATTGAGAAGAACAAATCTGTTTGAAGATATGTTGAAACCCACTACTTTTTTCTTCATTATTTTCATATTTCGAGTGCTTCTTTTTTTATTTCTATCTGCAAATCGGATTTCAAGAAACGAATTTTTATTTCTATCTGGTAAGAGCATCGTCTACCTAATGAAATCGATCATTGGCACCCAAAATACTAAACTACTTCAGTTTGAATCTATCTTCAACCCCATCACTTATGTCTCTATTGTTTTCATATTTGATGAAGAGGGGAGCTACCAACACTCAAATTCATTCACACCCCAGATGGAATTATTGAAATCTATCGGGCAACTTTACTCACATCATTAACCAATGTATTTCAACTGTTCGATAAAATGCCTCAGTTAGGTTCATCAAGTTCATACTTCTCAGTGGCTGTTGAGATGGTCAGAAAAAATTCAAGCCAATTACAACCGCATTCAACATCAAACAAGCACCATGATTGTTGGGTTTTACATCAAGATTCAGAGATTCTGTAAATTGAAAAAGACCATCGAAGCTAACGCTTTGCTTGATAGATTCTGCTCGATTGGTATTTGGTTCTTTCAAGAAACATGAACCATAATTCATATATTTACACATCTGATTCATGGGTATTGCATGAAGGGGAAGTTAATTATCTAAGCCCCTTTGCTCTTATACAAGCATAAGGTCATAAGTTGTACACAATTGTACATATGCATCATTTTCTTATACGTACATGAGAGAAAGAGGGCGTGCTTCATCATTTTGGAACTTTATGTTCTTTATCTCTATCATAATCATATATATATATATATATATATATATATATATATATATATATATATATGTATATGGGGTTTATATGTGTATACATTAAGACAATCATTTTTGTTTCCATAGAGACAGTGATGGTTGGATAATTATTAGGAATGTGTGAGGTTGGGATGCCGAGATTTAAATATCTCAGGTGGTAGAGATGGTGTTTGTGTGGATGATGTAGGCTGGGGATGGTTTCTTTGTTGTAGGTTTTATTCAAGAAAAAGAAAGAAGAGAAGAAAGAAATTAAGAAAAAGAGCACAGTCAATTTCTTTCAACATTGTGACAGGAAGTTGACTGGGAAAGTCCCTAAAAGGGCATAAATGCAAAAATTGAATCAAATATTCGGCTTTAATGAACACAAAAGAGTCCAAAGGGTAAAACCGACAATTTTTTGAAAATCTAAGGGGTTTTATGCCATTTTCCCATGTTGGATCCATATAACATGATAACAACAAACAGAGGTAGCAACATATTCCGCTTCTGCTGTTGAGGTTGAGACGGTGTGCTATTTCTTGCACTGCCACGACACCATCCTGTCTCCAACGAATTGACACCCTCCTGATGTAGATTTCTTGTCAAGCTCACCGCCTCCGGAATTACTGTCAGCAAACACATATAAATCAAATTCAGAATTTTTCGGGTACCAAAGTTCCAATTTTGGTCTGCCTTTGATATACCGAAAGATTGTTTTGACAGCAATAAGATGTGAAAGTTTAGGATTAGCCTAATAATGTGCGCATTGACAAACTACAAGCATGATGTTTGGGCGGCTTGCATTTAGATACATCAATGATCCGATCATCGATCTGTAGTGTGTCTGATCTACGGATTCGCCATTAGTATCTAGATTAAGCAGGGGTCTTTCGGCCATCGATGTCGATGCAGGTTTTGTTTCTTGAAACCCGAACTTCTCAAGTAAATCCTGCACATACTTTGATTGATGGAGCAAGATTCCGGTTGACTTCTGTTAGACCTGAAGCCCCAAAAACATGGTCATTTCCCCTAACAAACTCAACTCAAACCTGTTTTTCATCACACCTTCGAACTCTTTACATAGCTGCGGATTGGTAGACCCGAAGATGTTGTCATGAATATAGATATGGATTAGAATCAGATCATTACCCACATGCTTGATGAATAAAGTTTGATCGATAGTGCCATGAGAGTATCCATGCTCGATCAAGTGCTTTGTACGAGTCGCATACCACGCTCGACGAGCTTGATGTAACCCATACAACGCCTTGTCTAACTTGTAGACATGATTAAGAAACTTCGAGTTAACAAACCTAGGGGGTTGATCAACATATATTTTTTCCTTCACCTTGCCATACAAGAAAGCTGTCTTAACATCAATCTGATAAACTGTGAAGTTCATGTAGGAAGCATATGCAAGGAAGATACGGATAGCCTCCAAGCGAGCTAATAGAGCATAAAACTTAGTGTAGTAAAGACCCTCGATCTATCTAAACCTGTGAACCACCAATCATGCCTTATTGTACTCTATGACTCTAGAATCATCCTGCTTATTTCGGTATACCCAACATGTGTCAAGAGACTTTTTGCCCTTAGGTAATTCAACTAGTGTCCAGACACCAAGTTTTTCAAATTGATTCAGCTCTTCGTGCATAACATCTACCCAGCTGGGCTCATTCAAAGCCATTTCAACGTTCTTTGGCTCTATTTGAGAGATAAAGCAAGAATAAAGATATGTGTTTACATCTCCACTCTGACTTCTAGTTTTAACACCATCACCCAGTTGGCCAATAACATTCTCGATCGGATGATCACGTTGAATATGTGAGGGTATCTCCTGGCTGATGTCATTGAAGGAGACGGGAAGATTGTGAATGTTGATAAATCCATCTTTTCCTGAATGTTCCACCTCATATGAACCTGTCTCATTAGATGGATCTGCTACAAACTCATTAGAAATTTGTTCAAGAAAAAGTAGTTCCATGAAAGTTGGAGTAACAGCGGAAGCATCTCTAAATATAAACTCTCTTTCAACTGGAGTAAGAGGTGTAGCATCAGCACCTAGAGCATCATGTTGAGCGCGGGATTTTGGACTACTAAGTGGAACAGATGATTCCCCGTAGGAATTGAAGAGGATATCAGTGGAGGTCTGTAAACAACTTCTTTGTCTTCATCTTCAGGAACAATATTCGAACCAGAGGAAGAGCCAAATGTACCATCTAGATACATATTGAGCAATTTGAACAAAGATGTGTAACCAAACAGCCAATCAGATCCCACTCTAGCATCCGTTTCAGTTTCCTCTAACCAGCGCACGTCGAAGGATTCTACAATCTGCTTCGTCTTCTTGTTGTAAACCCTATATGCAGTGCGATCAGCATACCCCACGAAGTAACAACCATCGGATTTGGCATTAAATTTGTGTTGGACTCCAGGTGAAGAAGGGTGCAAGGGTAGCCAAATACACGGAACTGACTGACTGAAAGCTTATGACCATAAAGAATTTCGTATGGAGTCTTCACCTGGGCTTTGTTGATCGAAACACGATTTTGAACGTAGCGAGCAGTGTTAATCGCCTCAGCCCAAAAGAAAACATGTAACTTGGAGTCACAAAGCATTCTCCTTGCAGCGTCTTTCAATGTTCGATTTCTCCACTCAGCAAAACCATTTTGTTGAGGTGTGCGAACAGAGTTGTATTAACGTATAATTCCCTTTTCTGCGCAAAAGTGATCAAGAACTGCATTCTTGAATTTTGTTCCATTATCAGTGCGAAGCTCCTTCACCCAGTTATTAATTTGGTTGTCAATCATCACAATGAACTTCTTTACCAGATCAGCAATCGCACCTTTCTTGGAAAAGAAGAAAACCCACGTAAAATGAGAGAAATCATCAATCACAACCAGATAATACGAGTTTCTGTTGATGCTTAGGACATTGACCGGACCAAATAAATCCATGTACAATCCTTGGAGCAACTGGCTGATTGAATTGACCTGTTTAGGTAGGTGTGGTTTTCTATGATGCTTTTCCTAGGCACATGACACACACATCTCAAAAGGTATAAAGTCTCTTACAGGTAAACCACGTACCATCTCATTTTTAGCAAGTCGATTTAGATTCTTAGCATTCACATGACCAAGTCGTCGGCGCCATAACATAGCATTTTGTTTTGAGACCTTTGAAAAGAGGCAGGTGACTTGTTTAGGAATGTTATTGTTCATGTCAATTATATAAGCATTTCCATCCCACTTTGATTTGAAAAGAATCCACTCTTCCGAGATGACAATGCCTGGCTTGAGGATCATGCACTCTTTATTAGTGAAATGCGTTGAATATCCTTTGTAACAAATTTTAGAAACACTCAACAAGCTATGTTTTAACTCGGGAGCAAAGTTTACAATCTCGAAACATAGCACTCCATTTGTTACAGTTCCTCTCTAAGTGATTTTACCACCTTCTCCGCCCGTCAAGGAAACATAAACCACATTAAAAGATTGAATGTTGCTCAATTGGGAGATGTCTCCAGTCATGTGCCGAGAGCAGCCGTGGTCGACATACCAAGGTTTGACGACATTCCTCCGCAACTGTCCCTGCAAGATGAGCGAAATTATTTAGATTTGGGGACCCAGGTCATTACTATCCTGGGTTGACCCTTCACATTCACAAATTTATCCTTTAAAACTTTCAACTTGGAATCATCATGTAAAATACATTCAGAGGATGACGATGATTGGTTGGAAGTTAATTTGGGCATCCACTGATATTTTGGTTTCTTAACAATCACAAGTGGTTTTGAAAACATTTTTCTTTTCAGTTTGCATTGAGCATTTAAATTTTCTACCAGAAGTGGTTGAAGACCCATAACCGCTCTTTGATGAAACCGATCTTGGCGGAGCCTTGTTCGATTTTGGAAAACTGTTTGTGACTTTTTTTATTAAAAACTTGTTTATTCTTTTAAAAAACTTCCTTTTTCTTATTTTGATCATTCTTCCAATCATCATCTCGAGAACGAGTTCTTAAGGACTTTCTAGTTAAAGACCTTCCTCTAGACTCATTCTCTCCTCTTGGTGACAAATAATGCACAAAAGCCCTATTTGGACAATGTCTAGCTATATGACCACCAGTAGCACAATTGAAACAAATATGTTTATTGTTATTGAAACTGGTACTGGCTTTTTCAGATTTATTTTCTTTAATGACACCCTTACTTTTCCCACAAGAACATGTGCAAGAATCAGATTGTGCGATAAGTGAGGGTGCATCAGCTTGTGTGACTTGTGGAGTGGGTGTGCTTGTAACAGAAACATTAGAAGTATCAGGATTATCAAACAAATCATCAAATATATCAAAAAAAATTAACTCAACATGATCCGATGCAGTATCATCAATTTTAACATTAGAAACATTAAAGTTTTCATTCAAAATAGAAACATCAGGTTGAGACACAGTTTTATTATCATAAACATATCCTTCAGCTTCGTGCTTTGACTGATCTAAGGATTGATCTGTAGGGGAAGTAGAAACATTATTACTTTCAATATGAATAATTCCTCCTAAAACAAAACCATTTGGTTTGCCATAAACCATGAATGGTTCATTTGCAATATCCTCTTCAGTCACAGGGCGATACTGATAATTATGATTAAAAGGAGGAGACACTTTATCGTATCCTAAACCCTTTTGTTGGTTATGTTCGAATTGCAGGCAATGGTCTATCATGTTGGCAAATACTTCGCTTGACACATCAAAATTTTGAAAATCAAAATTTGTAGTTTCAAATTTCTCTTTTAATGTGTCAAGCTCAGTAGTCAACTCAACAAGTTGTCTCTTGACATAGTCATACTTTTGACATTTGTTGTTGTAGTCTTCCTGAAGTCTCCTAAAGTGTTTGACTTTTGCTTTTAATTGGGCCTTTAGAGGTTTTTGTCCTTTCCTGAGTTGATAATCCTCGTATTTTAGGTCCTCTACTTCCCTAAGTAATGATTTTATTTCTTCACGAAGAATTTTAACATAATCAGTACATGCTTGAGAACAAGAAGATAAATTTACCTTATTTCTCTTGGATTCGGAAGTAAAAGATACCATTAGTGCAAACTGCAGCTCCATAATCTTTTCTTCAGGATCAGCCTCAGCATTCTCCATAGGAACATCATCATTGATCTAGGCCAAGTAAGCATTTCAGGTCCTAAAATATTTAGAACCTGAATCTGGTCCTCCCAATCAAAAGACTTAGCAACCATTGTAGTCTCACTGTTCACAGCAACACCTCCATAATTATTTCCCATAGAAATCATCTTTCTATCATTATTCATCCTTCTATCTGGTCTAGGGCACTCACGAGCAAAATGACCCCGCTCGTGACAATTGAATCATCACAACTTTCCTTTGTTAAACCCTGCCTTCTTGTCAACATTCATTCCCCAGTTGTTCTTTCTCGTCTTCTTAGCAAACTGCTTTGCCCTGAACACAGCCAAAGCTATTTTCCATGTGATATCCATCTCTTACACATCTTCTGGTTGAATTTGATCCAGGTCAGCAAATGATAGTTGAGGCGGAAGCTCTCCAGCTACAAAGGCATTATAATAATTGACAAGTCCAGTAGCAAGAGCAAGATTTTCATCACTTTCCTTGGAGTTTGAGGAAGCAACCACAATTGGTACATTGGAGAAGGAAACAACTTGTGGAGCAACAGATGACTGGTTTTGTGAGTGAGGCATGGATGACACAGCAGGAAGAAATGTTGCTGATGGAGTAGCAAAAACTTGAGTCTGAGGTTGTTGAACAACAAACGCTTGGCCTGGAGAGGAGATGAGTGATGAAAGAGCATTGTTTGAAGAAATTTTGAGATTTGCAGACGAGTAGGAATTCACATGATTAATCTCTTGCTGCTTATCATCAAGATCACAAGCCTTGATAATCGCCATTGTTTTAGCAAGAGTGAGACGATTTAGATCTTTCGTCTTCTTAATGACAGCTAAGTTCATATCCCATGATTTTAGAAGTGCATTTAGTAGCTTTTTGTTTATCTCGGACTTAGTCAAGAAGATCCCAGCTATATTCATCTCAGTAGTGAGTGTGGTAAATCAATGTAGCTGAGCCTCCAGGGTTTCTCCAGGGATATAGTTAAACATGTTGAGTTTCTGTCGTAGCATATCCAGACAGCTTTCCTTCATGTCTTCATTTCCCTCGTAGACCTTGATCAAGGCTTCCCATAATGCTTTTGCTGAAGTATATTGTCTAAAACCTTGAGTTATATCAAGAGACAAAGCCATTGTCAGAGTGGCTAAAGCCCTTTCCTGTTCTTAAACTTTCTCAAAATCCTCATCAGTATAGTTTTCAACTGCTTTGTCAACCGGTTATGCCACAATAATGGTAGTGAGTCTGACTGGACCTTTGATAATGTTGCGCCAAACCTTGAAGTCTTTCATCTTGATGTATTTTTCAATTTAGTATTTCCATTCAGGAAACCCATCTGCAGATAGCAATCTTGGAATATGTGTGGTTGTTCCCATAACTGAATTCAGTTCATGATGATTTGCTTAACTTTGAGAATCCATTTTTTTTAATTTTATAATAATTTTTTTAATTTTAAATCAAAAAAGGATTAAAAACAAGAAAAAGTCAAATAGTAGTTTGCGGTCAAGGGTTTACGGCCGTAAACAAAGTTTAAGGTCAACGGGTTTACGGTTAACGGGTTTACAGTCAACGGGGTTTACGGTCAATCGGGGTTTACGGTCAACGAAGATTCAGTGTTCACGATCTATGAAGATTCTTGAGTTCACGGTTGAAAGTCAGTTCACGGTTATTGAAGATCTTGAGTTTACGGCCATATATAGGAGTTTACGACCATAAATATGAGGCTGTAAACTCACAAAATGTTGACGAAAAATTGAAATTTGAGCAGATTCGATCCCCTCTTGTCATGAAATAACCAAAAGCAATCTCGAATAGTGATGAAGACAATATCCTTTGACCGAAAACTTGATTCAGAGATGTTTTGACATCGGTTTTGCTCTGATACCAATTGTAAGGTCCTGAAAACGGATCTTAACCAATGATCAAGCAATCAATCAATCAATATAACAAGAATTCGAGTAAAAAAAGAATAAAATCAAGCTTGCACACGTTTATATATCAAAAACATCTGGTACAACTTGAATGCTCTTGGTCGTGAACTCTAAACGAACAACCCCCACAAATGACCTAGACCAGCCCTATTGATAGAAGACATCGACTATAAATAGGTTTTATAATCATGTTTTTTATTATAAATCTAGGGAGAATTTGGTATGGCCATTCGAAATTGGATTTGTGACTTTTCAAATTTGAAGATTTTTTATGAAGCTTGTGGTAGAAATATGAAGCTAGCTTTTACAATAGCAGTTCATCATCGAGCTCTTCTAAAGCTTTTACTGAGAAGTAGCCTTTATAGTAGTAGGTCTTCATCGAGCTCTTCTAAGGCCTTGATATATCTCCGACTTCTGGTGTTTTCTCGATCAAGTAGAGTTAGGAATCTTAAAATGTGGGTTGTTACATAATATTTTTTGGTGGCTTATATCATTATCTTATTTAAAGATCATTGTGACTTATAGGGGGAGTTCTTCAAAGATAAGAAGTGATTTTGTTTCTTTATTCTAAAATGGGTTTTTATGGCAGGGTTGGCTTTCCATAAGATCTTTGGGATTACATTAGAAAATGAAGTTTAAAGACATTACTTCAGTGCTTGGTTTATATATATATATATATATATATATATATATATATATATATATATCCTAGAACATGTTTTTGAAGACTATTGAAGAATCAAGATTTGTGGATTACTTTAAGTATTCTTTGTTGCGAGATCTTTTCTTATTTGCTAGATGCTTGTTTTCGACGTTGAATCCTTGTCATCCATTCCATACTTTGAGGGGGAGATTGTAGGGTTCAAAGTGCTACATGGATTATGGCAATGGGCCCCTTTGATGAAGTGTAAGTTAAAAGGCCAAGACTTGTCTTTTCCCTATAAATAGTCATGTATTATTCATAATTAGGGTTAAGAGTGACGCAAAATGTAGCTGTGAAACATTGCGAGGTTTCTTATATAGAGTTAGATTCTTTAGTTGATTTTGTAAGTGTAATTTATTCCTCATGTTTTGAAAAAATCGAGTGAGCATTCGACAAATCTTCTTTATTGTGTGTGTTCTTATTTTCTGCATCTTGTTCATCAAATCACAATTAGGGTTTTAATCCCAAAAATATATTATATATGTATAAGTAAATTCAGTCTTACCGTTAGTAGGCCTGATTCACGAAGTTCGTCTATAAGGGGTGTTTAAGGAAGCGACCTGTAAAATGACTGTCATTGGGTATCCAATCTTACCCACCGCACTCTTGACTAGTGGAGGGTCATTAGCCGAACGGGTAGGATTGGACATTAAACTCTCATTAAAAGTATAATGAATTATAAAGTAACTAAACACTTTTATAAAATTCTCAATCTTAGTAACCTTAGGAAAAATGTGAATTTGATGCTAACCTATGAAATTACACATTGCACCTTATTGGTCATTAGTGGAGCGTGTGTGGTTAACCGACACACTAATATGGGACTAATATTGTTGGAAATGGGTTTCTCGTAAATTATCGTTGATCAAAGAAGCGTATGTGGTTAACCGACACATTGATTAGATGATAAATGACATCGAAAGTACCAAGCTAATTTGCATGGCTGTTCACAACTTGTTTGTGATCCTCGGTGTCCCAATCACAAACTTGAAGATCATAATCGAGATTAAACATGCCATTGAAAAGTTCGATGAATCTCAAAGATTTAGGAATTTCATTTAAAACCTAATTCGTTAAAATTTCGGTTTTCGTGGTGAAATTGGTAAATCGTCATTTACCTACTTTCAAATAATTTGCAATTTGATTATGGCATCCCTCTTCCGAATTGTAAATTATTGTGTTGGGCCCTAGCCTTAATATTTCATTTGGGTGTTATATTAAGGATTTAAATCAGCTAGATTGAATTTCTCCCTTTATAGATGTCAAGTTCAGACAACTATGGATTTCCTCATTCTTTTGGAAAAAAGCATTCTGTCTGAAGATGATCTTCCACGTTTTGATCGAGGTGAAAGATTGTTCCCTTTTTCATGCATTCATGGAACTAGATATCATAACTCTATTCCTCCACCTCCTCTAGTGATTCTCCCTACTCATGTTTTCGTGAACTTGAAAAGTTCAAGGTTACTCAAGCCCTATTGGCATGCAAACAGCAAGATGGAAAGTCTATATGTGCAAACTTCCTCAAGATGAAGTTGCACATTGACATATCGGGAATGTTGGGTGTCATTTTCCCAAGGGAGCTAACTTTTGACTTGGTTCTTTAATCTCTCTCTGAGTTATATAGTTAGTCTCTTATGGACTATTATATGACTGAAAACGACGTGACCCTAATTGATCTTAGATATTGGCTAATTGTTGCTGAAGCAACAATGCTTTGGGGCTCTGGTGAAGCAATTTTATTTGAAGGATATATTTCCCAAAGTTCCATGGAAGTTGGTGATGGCAACCGTGATAGTCCAGAAATGGTTTCTCCTCCTAAGTGAGAGAAATCAGCCAGGGACAAAAAGTTTGACCATAGGAGAAAGGCCAGTGTTGAGATAGTTCCATGTGCCAATGCTAAAGAATCCATCTATTTCTACTGCCAATTGAAGGGACACTGGAAGCGAAGCTGCCCATACCACCTCAGAGATCCAAGAGATGGTAAAGTCAGATCGTGAAAAGTGGGTTTCGGTCGCAGGGTTCGATGATCATATTTTTGAGCTGCTTGTTAGGAGTTATGATAGATTGCTTAGGAGTATCTAAGAACATAGTTTTCATGTGTATTTGGATTGCAAGGACATGTTTTCCGCACATTATCAATAAAGTAAATTTTGTGGTTTATATTTTTTACTTTATGATTACTTGCAATGGCATTTATGAGAATTGGTGTTTATATTTCTATTAATAGCAATATTGGAAGTGGATTCATTTCATACGTGTATCGCTTGTGGTAGTGTTATAATTTACCAAGAGAGGAATGATTCTCATCACCCAAGTTTCAATTAGACAGAGACATGGAGTCATGTGATTTGGATTGTGTAATGTATGAGAATCTTGATCTTTGGTTAATTGAAAGTAATTCCTTGTTCACATGTATATGTGAGTCAAGTGAAGGACTAAAGGTTCTAGTACACATTGATGTGAACTGGTCAGATCCACCACAAAGGACGATAAAGTCTACTCGTCATGATTTACTGTTGGTTCAGTAAATATGGTTATGCTTATAAGGTTAAGTATAATTCTGATAACTTGAAAAGGTTCATGATATAGTAGAACGAATAAGAAGAATTCATTGGACAGAAAGATAAAAGTTAATCCAATATGAAAGGAAAGGAGAGTACTTTAGTGTCATGTTTTACGATCATCCTAATGATTATGAAACCACATCATAATTGATTCTCTAAGAACACCTTAGTGCATTTATGACTAAGAACAAGAATCAGGTATTGTTGAAATGGTTAGATCAATGGATGAGTCATACTTCATTCCAAAATCAAGTTTTAGAGTCATACTCTAGTTACTCCAAGATGTAACTTGAGTAACATGTTGTAAGTAGGTTCATGACACCTCATGAAATGTGGAGTGGAAATGTTTTCTTGCTCTAGCACATTTGAGATTGGAGTTGGATTAATGTCTAAGTCCATAACTATAATTGGTAAGACTTGACCCGACCCGACATGGTCCATTTGGGTTGCATGGCATCATGCACTTGGATAGACTAAAATGAGAGAAATAACACTTAAGGTTTATTAATATATTATAAGTTCTAATATATTAATAAGATTATTTAATTAGTATTGATCAATAATTAATTTAGAATTAATTATGTGATCAAAAGAAGACTAATTAAATATATGGGTTGATTGTGTAAATCATCCATACTTATATAGTGGGCTAATGCTCCATGGGTTATCAAGTTGGGCTAAAACCCATTGGATGCTCCATGGTGTATTTGAACCCATGGATCCATGGAAAGTGATAGCCATGACAATTAGGGTTTACCCTAATTGTAACACACTATATAATGATCTCTTTCTTGGGAAAATCGGTGACTAAGATATGCATGGAGGGCAAGCCGATTCTTCAAGTGTTCTAATTTCTCTCTAAGTTATTCCAAGTGCTTATGGTGTTGTGTGAACCATTTGAGGTGTCACACTTGGGGCACTAGGCACTCAAGCTTCATGAAGACAAGCACCAACAAAAGGTATGTCATTCTAACTTATGTTATTCAAAGTTTTGTATGCTAGAATAGAACAATACCTTGGAAAGTTGATATTTGCATGTATAATAGAGAAAACATAGATCCAAGGTATTTAGGGTTGCATGTACACTTTGGAGTTTTAGATTGCTCAAAACCCAACAGTGGTATCAGAGCCTAGGCTTGTTTTCTTGTTGTACTTGCTTAAACTGCTTAAAAATCGACTTTTGGTGCTATCTGCCCAACAGACTCGCCAGATCCATTAAGGGACTCGACGAGTCCAAGGAAAAATGCATCCAAATCGTCGAGTTTGTTCATGCACTCGACGAGTTGGACCCCCAAACAGCATATTTTCGAGTTTTGGTGCAGGAATTGGTCTATAATCATTACATTTGACTGTTTTGGGCTTATAAAACTCGTTTTGAATGTGGTAATAATTATGTTAAACCTAATTCAATGCTATAATAAAAGTTTCAAGTTTATATGTGTTCATGTTATTTTTGAAAATTATTGATTATGAATGATCATGCTTATGAGTTTTGCTAGATCATAGGAATTGCGTGCAAATTGTTTGTTGATATAATTCATGATCTTGTTGAAAATTGTATGGAGTTCATAACTTGTCCTCAAGTTATGAATTTTCAAGAATTTTATGTTTCCTTTATTTATGAGTTAGTTTAGATTGATAATGAAAAAATTATGTTCTAGTTGTTTTCAATCCATATTAGTCTAAAAGAAGTTCATAAAATATGTTTTTGTAGCTTGTCTTCAAGTTATGTGAAAAGTCATATTTATGAATCTTAAAAACTCATAAAAGTTTTGTAGGTTACATAAAATGTAAGAGTTTTTTCCATTAAATAGTTTAATGACTCCATAACTTGTCCTCAAGTTATGGATGTTGAACCATTAAAGAATAAGGGGTTACATTAAAATGAAGAGTCTTCATTTTAATGAACCATTAAACCCATAAGTTATGATTTAAAGAGTCTTGAAATAGTTTCAAAACTTGCCCTCAAGTTTTGAAATTTGAAAAGTTACTCCTCATGTATACTTTAATTCCAAATTCAACATTGAAATTTTAAAAGGTTTAAAATTCAACCCTTATACTATTATTATAATTTTAATTATATAGATATGTATAAGAGGAAGTCAATCTTACCATTAGTAGGCCTCATTCACGAAGTTGGTCTATAAAGGGGGTATAAGGTTACTGCCTATAAAATGGCAGTTTAATGGGTGTCCACTTTCACCCACCGCTTCCTTGACTGGTGGAGGGCGTTAGCAGAACGGGTAGGAATGGACTAGAATTCTCCCTTCATTAAAAGTATAATGAAAAATACTAAGTAACTAAACACTTATAAATTCCCAATCTTAGTTACTTAGGAAAATGTGAAAAGGTGCTAGCCCATAAAATTACACTTTGTACCTTACCAAGTCGTTAGTGGAGCGTGTGTGTGGTTAACCGGCAAACTAACATGGACTAGTAAGAGTGGCAAAGGGTAACTTGACTTTATTATAGATCGGTGGAGCGTGTGTGGTTAACCGGCACATCGATTAGGTAATATTGTTAAGGGAACCAAGTCAATTTGTATGGTTATTCACACCTTGTTTGTGATCCTCGGCATCCCAGTCACAAATTTGAGAGGGCACAATCGAGATTCAAACATGCCATTGAAAAGTTCAATGTATCTGAAAAGATCTAGGAGTTTCAAAACCAATAAAACCTAATAATAAAATATTTCGTTTTCATGGTGGAAATTGGTAAATCGTCATTTACCTACCTTCAACTATTTTATAATTTGGATTACGGCATCCCTCTTCCAATTATAAATAGGTTGTTGGGTCCTAGCCTTAATATTTCATATTGGGTGTTATATTAAGGACTTTTAATCAACTAACTTGAATTTCTCCCAATATAGATGTCTAGTTTAGACAGATATGGTCTTCCCAAATCTTTAGGAACAAGCTTCCTAACGAAGATGATATTCCAAATGGCAATCAAGGTGAAAGATCAATCCCTTTGTTGGGCATTTGTGGGACTAGAAATCATACTTCACTTCATCCACCTCCTCCAATAAATCTCCCTATCCCACAAGTTTTAAGACTTGATAAGTACTAAGTCACTCAATCCCTATTGGCAAGCAAAGTATATATGTGCTTAGATCTTGGAGATTAAGCCACATATTGACAAGTCGGGAGAGTCGGGTGTCAAAGTCTCGAGGTATGTAACAGCCCGGATTTCTAGGTATCTTTTATGTTTTCAATTTTTGATGTTTGGGAGGGGACTTGGCGAGTTGGAGCTCAGACTCGCCGAGTAGGATCGCGATTCTGGACGCGGGTTCGCGCCTGGACTCGGCGAGTCCAGGGTATGGAGTCGGCGAGTCCGCGCTGTTTAATGAAACCCTAATTTCTCGGGTTTGGGACTTATTTAAAGGGGCCTTATGGCCGTCATTTGTGCTCACCAGTCCCTTGAGTGAAACCCTAATCGAGCGTGAGCGTTTGGAGCAAAGTAGGTGGCCATTATTGATCTTGGAGGTGTCATCTTGCAAGGGAAAGGGAGGATCAGCTAAGGGAAAGCAAGAGGAGCCACTTTCTGAGAGTTTGGAGTCCAGAACATCGCTATTGTGGTAATATCTTCGAGCTATCCTCTTCTATGTTGATTTTTGCATTGATTTAGGGCTTATTGAGCCCTTTTGTGGCTAGATCTAGTGGTCCCTTGGTCCCTTAAGCAATTCAGACCATAGATCTGGACCCTTGGAAGTCCAGAGTGCCCCTTTGCCCAAGCTTTTTGTGAATCAATGGAGGTTTTGGATTGGAATCCTTATGCCTTAGATCAAAATGCCATTTATGAGCCATGGGGTGTGTTATGAGCACCAAGATAAGGACTTCACGTGATGAATCAGTCTAGGAAGGCCAGATCTATGAATTGTTGGAACAGATCTGACCTTCGAAGCAAGTTTGAGTGATTGCATGGCATGAACTCGCCGAGTCTGATGATCCGACTCGGTGAGTAGCTTGAAGATTGCCCTCAGATCGCCCAGTGGGTGATCCAGTCGAGTCATGGGGTTGACTCAGTGAGTCAGGGCGAGTCTGAGAGGGTTGACAGGTGGTCTGAGTTGAACTGGGACTCGCCGAGTTGTTCTTAAGACTCGGCGAGTTGAGTCGGGGTGGCCCCGCGATTCTTCCAGGTGGAACTCGTCGGGTCAGGGGGAGTACTCGACATGTCAAAAGGGAATCCTAGAGAGTTTGGTGCAAACGTCTGGACTCGCCGAGTCGCCATAGTGCACTCGCCGAGTCCGGTCAAAGTTTACCGTTAACCAAGAGTTGACTAGTGTTGACTTAAAAAGGGTAGTCAACCTTAGTGGTAAAAATGTTAATAAGAGATGTATGATGATATAGGGAGATTGTAGCTCGGATGATCGAGCACGTGTGATTTCGGGATTTGCTAGCTATCGATATTCTCGAGGTGAGTCTTCTCACTATACTATACCCGGAAGGGTTTTGACTGTGTGACCGGAAGGTCGGATATGGTATGAGACATATGTGCTATGTTTGATAAGTTAATTGTTATATGTGCTATGTATGATACACTTGTTATGGGCTGGAAGGCGTTGTAATGTGGACCGTAAAGTTGGCATGGGTAGGACCGGAAGGTTTACCCAGCAGGGACGGAAGTCCCCTGAGACACATGGACCAGAAGGTCAGGGCTTGGAAAGGCGTATGTGTGTAGGATTGTATTTTGGGAAACTCACTAAGCATTAATGCTTACAGTTGTTGCGTATGTGTTTCAGGTACTAGCGAGGACCGTGGGAAGGCGCCGGCGTGATCTGTACACACTGATGGATGATTTATGATCTTGGGATTTATGTGATTGTATTATGACATGATATGTTGGATATTTATGCCTTGTTTTGGATGAAAATACATTTTTAGAAATGAAAATTTTGTTTTAAAATTTCGACTGTTACAATTTGGTATCAGAGCCTTGGTTTGAGAGATTCGGGTACACCTTCGGGCGTAACTGAACTCAAACCGAGGATTTGAGGAAAACTTTTAAAAACAAAGGCATAAATTTTTTATAAAGGATTTTGTGGTAAACAAAAATGAAGCAGTGTGTACGATCAGCTAGCGCCCGAATGGTAAAGATCCCCAAAATACCCTTACAATGATGTGTTAAGAGATATGATATGATATGAATTGTTATGCATGCTAGAAGACTAGGTATTCATGATAGGACTAGAGTGGCCTGATTTGTGATGCCTTAGTCTAGGGAAATCTGTTGCTATGAGATGCTTTGTGAGCGAGCGGGTGGATAGTTCATAACAAGAGTAGAGTACTCAGGATCCGGGGTTTGGGGAGGAGGACTTGGGGTGAATGCTGATGTGGTGTGGTTGGTAGTATTGGGCCCGTACTACCGAAGACACCGGGTCAATGGGCGACCCAAGTAAGAATCCCTGGGTATCGGAGACTGAGTAGGGTTGCGTTATCGAGTGCGATTATGCTCGATAGAGTCTCTGATAGTTCTATGTTGTATTTCAGAGGCATCATGGTTGGATGACGCCACAGACCGAGTACGAGCAGTATGAGTGACGAGGAGATTCGTCAGATGATGCATGAGGAGGTGGCTGCAGTGATCCGGGCTGAGATTCCGGAGATGTTTGGGTCTATTAAGACCACTTTGATGGAGACCTTTGATGAGCGGTACGCCGCGTTGACTGAGGCTGCAGCCGATGCAGCTACCGCAGCTGTGGCCGCTGCCAGACCTCAGGGAGGTGACTCGTTGCTGTTTCGGGAGTTCAGCAACACGAAGCCACCTGAGTTTGACGGGACGCAGGATCCGATCGCTGCGATGAGATGGATTACTGATATCGAGGGATGCTTCTACACTTGTTCATGTCCGGAGTATCTGAGATTACGGTTCGCCTTGAACCAGCTCCGTCTGGGAGCGAAGGATTGGTGGAAGTTCGTCACGACAAACTTCACTTTGGCAGAGATTTCAGCTGTGACGTGGGAGAGGTTTACCTCTATGTTCAGAGACGAGTACATTCCCCCAGTGGAGAGGGATCGGTTGGTTCAGGAGTTCTTGACCCTCAAGCAGGGTACTGATTCAGTTGCGGTGATCACGCGGAAGTTTCATGAGAGGGCGATGTTCTGCCCTGAGCAGGTGTCCACAGAGCAGGCTCGGATGAGCCGGTATTTGGGTGTGTTGAGGAGGGATATCCGGGAGTTCATATCGAACTCAACGTATCATACCTTTGCTGAGCTTTAGGCGAATGCCAGGAAGCGCGAGATCGAGTTGGAGACCTAGGCCAGGGAGGAGGCCGAGTCTCAACGGGTGGATCGGCGGCCGGCTCAGTCTCAGCTGGCAGCCAAGCGGACTAAGTCCGCTGATTCAAGGACGGGAGATCCGAAGGGCCGCACTTGCGGAAAGTGCGGCAAGGGTCACGAGGGGACATGTCGAGCAGGTGCTTGCTACAAGTGTGGCAAGGAGGGGCACATCGCTAGGGATTGCCCCAAGGGGTTTATGGTTTGCTTTCATTGCAACCAGATCGGCCATCGGAAGGCCGAGTGCCCTCAGCTTCATCAGGGATCTGCACCTGCTGCCAGGACTACTGAGATTCGACCAGTGAAGGCCGAGGCCCCGAGGGCTCGTGGGAGAGCTTTCCAGTTGACTGCGGAGGAGGTCCGCGCTGCGCCTGATGTTGTGGCAGGTACTTTCCTTGTGAATTCTGTACCTGCTTTAGTGTTATTTGACTCGGGTGCGAGTCGGTCTTTTGTATCTTTGGCCTTTAGTCGGCATATCAGTGTTAGCCGTGAGCCGTTGAGTTGGCCTCTGAGAGTTTCTATAGCTGACGAGAGAGTGATTTGTGCCATGGAGGTTCTCCGGGGATGTGTATTAGAGATTTTCGGGGTTGAGTTTCCAATTGATCTAGTTCCTATTGCGATGGCTGACGTCTGTGTTATTGTGGGCATGGACTGGTTGAGCAGATTCGACGCGGTTATCGACTGTGAGCGTCAGTTGGTGACTATACGAGACCCTAGTGGGGGAGTTCTTTCGGTGTACGGCGAGGGTACACGTTCGGGATCAGCTTTTTGTTCGGCCGCTAGGGCGAGGTAGTGTCTACAGCAGGGCTGTAAGGGTTTTGTGGCGTATGTGATGGATATGCGAGTGACTTCCGAGAGGCCGAGTTCAGTTGTGGAGGTTCCGGTGGTGCGTGAGTTTCTTGATGTCTTTCCCGAGGAGTTGCCGGGTGTGCCTCCTGTGAGGCAAGTGGAGTTCAGTATCGAATTGGTTCCGGGGGCCGCGCCTATCGCTAAGCTGCCTTATCGCCTTGCACCTCCAGAGATGCAAGAGTTATCCTCGCAGCTTCAGGAGCTGCTGGGGAAGGGATTTATTCGGCCGAGTAGCTCGCCGTGGGGAGCACCTATTTTGTTCGTCAAGAAGAAGGATGGCTCACACCGGATGTGCATTGATTACCGGGAGTTGAACAAGCTGACGATCAAGAATCGATACCCGTTACCGAGGATCGACGATTTGTTCGATCAGTTGCAGGGAGCATCTTGGTTCTCCAAGATCGATTTGAGGTCGGGATATCATCAGGTGAGAGTGCGAGATGAGGACGTCCAGAAGACAACGTTCAGGACGCGTTATGGACATTATGAGTTTGTGGTGATGCCTTTTGGGCTCACCAATGTCCCGACGGTGTTCATGGATCTCATGAACAGAGTATGTAGGCCGATGTTGGATCGATCAGTGATTGTATTTATCGATGACATTCTGGTATATTCGAGATCTAGGGAGCACCATGAGGAGCATTTGAGGGAGGTCCTTGAGGTCCTGAGATCGGAGAAACTTTATGCAAAGTTCTCCAAGTGTGATTTCTGGTTACGGGAGGTCCAGTTCTTAGGACATCTTGTTAACCAGGAAGGGATACTGGTCGATCCGGCCAAGGTTGAGGCGGTGATGAACTGGGAAGTGCCGAAGTCACCCTCTGAGATCAGGAGTTTCCTTGGGTTGGCAGGGTATTATCGGAGATTTATCAAGGATTTCTCCACGATCGCAGTGCCACTCACCAGATTGACCCAGAAGGGTGTTGCTTTTTCATGGGGTCCCGAGCAGCAGACCTCCTTTGAGACACTTCGCCAAAGGTTGTGCGAAGCCCCGGTATTAGCTCTCCCGGAAGGGATGGAGGATTTTATAGTATATTATGATGCATTGATTTTGGGGCTGGGAGCGGTACTGATGCAGAGAGGGCATGTGATAGCATATGCATCGAGGCAACTGAAGCCTCATGAGATGAGATATCCCACTAATGATCTAGAGTTGCGAGCAGTAGTGTTCGCCCTCAAGATTTGGCGTCACTACTTGTATGGGGTTCGGTGTATGATATACACGGACCATAAGAGTTTGAGGTACTTGATGGATCAGCCCCACCTAAATATGCGGCAGAGGAGGTGGTTGGATGTGGTCAAGGATTATGATTGTGAGATCCTGTACCACCCAGGCAAGGCTAATGTGGTAGCCGATGTGTTGAGCCGCAGGGCGGAGAGCACTCCACTGCGGAATGTATGTTTGAGATTGACCGTGATCGCTCCGGTACTGGATGCCATTGGTGGGGCACAGGCCGAGGCTATGCAACCTGAGATGCGGAAGAAGGAACGGGTCATGGGGTTGGTTTCGGAGTTTGTCACGAATAGTCGAGGGCTTATGACTTTTCAGGGTCGGATTTGGGTACCGTTCGTGGGTGGTACGCGTACTACTTTGATGGAGGAAGCGCATCGATCGAAATTTTCGATTCATCCCGGGGCTACGAAGATGTATTTGGATTTGAGAAAGGAGTATTGGTGGCCCTGTATGAAGAGAGACGTTGCATGGTTTGTTGAGAGGTGCTTCACCTGCCGTAGGGTTAAGGCCAAGCACCAGAGGCCGCATGGCAAGTTGCAGCCGTTGGAGGTTCCCGAGTGGAAGTGGGAACAGATCACTATGGATTTCATCACCAAATTGCCGAGGACTGCCAGAGGAGTTGATGCAATTTGGGTGATTGTGGATAGGTTGACGAAGAGCGCTCACTTCCTTGCCATCAGTGAGAGTTCTTCAGCGGAGAAATTAGCGGAGGTGTATGTGAGAGAAGTGGTATCTCGGCATGGGGTGCCGATCTCGATTGTTTCGGACCGTGATGTGCGTTTCACTTCCAGATTCTGGAAGAAATTTGATGAGGAGTTGGGTACTAAACTGCATTTTAGTACCGCATATCATCCCCAGACAGACGGTCAGAGTGAGCGGACGATTCAGACGCTTGAGGATATGCTCCGCGCATGTGTGTTGGACTTCGGGGGTAGTTGGGATGCGTATTTACCCTTGGCAGAGTTCTCTTACAACAACAACTATCATTCGAGCATTGGTATGACACCCTTTGAGCTGTTGTATGGGAGGAGGTGTCAGACCCCCATCTGCTGGGGTGAGGTTGGGCAGAGAGTGATGGGTAGTACAGAGATCGTGCTTCAGACGACAAAGCAGATTCAGCAGGTCAGACAGAGGTTGTTGACCGCCCAGAGCCGATAGAAGAGTTATGCGGACAGACGTCGATCCGAGCTTCAGTTTCAGGTCGGTGATCTCGTTCTCCTGAAGGTCTCTCCTTGGAAAGGAGTGATTCGATTCAGGAAGAGGGGCAAATTGGGGCCCCGATATATTGGTCCATTTTGTGTGGTTGTGAGGGTAGGCCGGGTAGCCTATCGTTTGGATTTGCCAGCAGAGTTGGGGCAGATTCACGACACTTTTCATGTGTCGCAGCTGAGAAAGTGTATAGCCGATGAGTCGGCAGTGGTTCCATTAGAGGATATTCAGGTGGATGCGAGCCTGATTTATGCCGAGAGGCCGGTGGCCATCAGAGATCGGAAGGTCAAGGTTCTGAGGAACAAGGAGGTACCCTTAGTGTTGGTTCAGTGGCAACATCGTAAGGGATCAGAGATGACCTGGGAGCCGGAGCGAGAGATGCGTGAGCAGCATCCGGAGCTATTTTCAGAGCAAGACTTCGAGGGCGAAGTCTAGTTCTAGTGGGGGAGAGTTGTAACAGCTCGGATTTCCAGGTATCTTTTATGTTTTCAATTTTTGATGTTTGTGAGGGGACTCGGCGAGTTGGTGCTCAGACTCGCCGAGTAGGATCGCGATTCTGGACGTGGGTTCGCGCCTGGACTCGGCGAGTCCAGGGTATGGACTCGGTGAGTCCGCGCTGTTTAATGAAACCCTAATTTCTCGGGTTTGGGACCTATTTAAAGGGGCCTTATGGCCGTCATTTGTGCTCACCAGTCCCTTGAGTGAAACCCTAGTCGAGTGTGAGCGTTTGGAGCAAAGTAGGAGGCCATTATTGATCTTGGAGGTGTCATCTTGCAAGGGAAAGGGAGGATCAGCTAAGGGAAAGCAAGAGGAGCCACTTTCTGAGAGTTGGGAGTCCAAAACATCGCTATTGTGGTAATATCTTCGAGCTATCCTCTTCTATGTTAATATTAGCATTGATTTAGGGCTTATTGAGCCATTTTGTTGCTAGATCTAGTGCTCCCTTGGTCCCTTAAGCGATTCAGACCATAGATCTGGACCCTTGGAGGTCCAGAGTGCCCCTTTGCCCAAGCTTTTTGTGAATCAATGGAGGTTTTGGATTGGAATCCTTATGCCTTAGGTCAAAATGCCATTTATGAGCCATGGGGTGTGTTATGAGCACCAAGACAAGGACTTTAGGTGATGAATCAGTCTAGGAAGGCCAGATCTATGAATTGTTGGAACAGATCTAACCTTAGAAGCAAGTTTGAGTGATTGCATGGCATGAACTCGCCGAGTCTGATGATCCGACTCGGCGAGTAGCTTGAAGATTGCCCTCAGATCGCCTATTAGGTGGTCCAGTCGAGTCATGGGGTTGACTCAGTTTGTCAGGGCGAGTCTGAGAGGGTTGACAGGTGGTCTGAGTTGAACTGGGACTCGCCGAGTTGTTCTTGAGACTCGGCGAGTTGAGTTGGGGTGGCCCCACGATTCTTCCAGGTGCAACTCGTCGGGTCAGGGGGAGTACTCGACATGTCAAAAGGGAATCCTAGAGAGTTTGGTGAAAACGTCTAGACTCGCCGAGTCGCCATAGTGCACTCGCCGAGTCCGGTCAAAGTTTACCGTTAACCAAGAGTTGACTAGTGTTGACTTAAAAAGGGTAGTCAACCTTAGTGGTAAAAATGTTAATAAGAGATGTATGATGATATAGGGAGATTGTAGCTCGGATGATCGAGCACGTGTGATTTCGGGATTTGCTAGCTATCGATATTCTCGAGGTGAGTCTTCTCACTACACTATACCCGGAAGGGTTTTGACTGTGTGACCGGAAGGTCGGATATGGTATGAGACATATGTGCTATGTGTGATAAGTTAATTGTTATATGTGCTATGTATGATACGCTTGTTATAGGCCGGAAGGCGTTGTAATGTGGACCGTAAAGTTGGCATGGGTAGGACCGGAAGGTTTACCCAGCAGGGACGGAAGTCCCCTGAGACACATGGACCGGAAGGTCAGGGCCTGGAAAGGCGTATGTGCGTAGGATTGTATTTTGGGGAACTCACTAAGCATTTATGCTTACAGTTGTTGCGTATGTGTTTCAGGTACTAGCGAGGACCGTTGGAAGGCGCCGGCGTGATCTGTACACACTGATGGATGATTTATGATCTTGGGATTTATGTGATTGTATTATGACATGATATGTTGGATATTTATGCCTTGTTTTGGATGAAAATACATTTTTAGAAATGAAAAATTTGTTTTAAAATTTCCGTTGTTACAAGGTAGCTGGCTGCTGACGTGGTTCTTCAGTCACTCCCTGATGACAGGTCGCGACAAGACCCTTAATGATCTTACCTATTTGCTTGATGATGCTAAATCAGCAGTGATTTGGAGCATTAGTGAAGCAAATTAGATTGGAAGATCTACTTTCCAAACCTATTTGGACATTGAAAATGGTGACATTGTAGGTCCAGGAAAAACTTTCTCTTCCCAATGGAAAGGGATCGGTCATAGTCAACTCGGTTGACCAAATGGTAAAGAGAAAGGTTAAGTCTGTGATAGTCCCATGTACCGTTTCCAAATAGTCCATATGCTTTTGTTGCCAAAGGAAAGACATTGGTTGCAAAGCTACTAAATTTACCTGAAACATCTTAAGGATGGTAAAGTCAATAGGTTTCACTCTACTTCAGGTAAAGTCCATTGTCTAACTCTATTAAGTTTCTATTCTGAGATTCTTATTGCAAAATGTGACGAGGTCACATGTTGATGTTTTAAGAATGAAAGGAAAGGTGAAGAAACTTAAAGGAAGTATATGTTGATTCTGATCGCGAAGATGGATTTTGATCGCATGGTTCGGTGATCAGAATTTTGAGTTGTTACTTACGAGTTATGATAATTTGCTTAGGAATAGATAACAACAAGTTTTCCATATGGATTGTAAGGATAAAATTTTCCGCAAAGTTTTAAAATAAAAGAAAATTGGTTTTGATTTTATTTATTTTAAGTATCCTTACAATGGCATTTGTGAAAAATTGTTGATTATATGTTTCCATTGATAAGCAATATGGGTCAATGGATTTGATTCTTTCATTAGTGGAAGTGTCATAATTTACCAAATAAGGAAAAATTCTCATCACCCAAGTTTCAGTTGGATAGAAACTTGGAATCATGCAACTTGTATTATATGATCATGAGAATTTTTTATATATATTTGGGAAATTAAGTCTAATTCCTTGTTCACATGTATATGTGAATCAAGTGAAGGACAAAGGGATCGGATACACTTGGGTGTGCACAGATCAGGTCAACCACAAAGTTGATAAGATTATTCATTATAATTTACTAAAGTTTAGCAAATATGGTTATACTTACAAGTTTAAGTATAGTTCTGGATCATTGGAGAAGTTTCAATGACAGACATAATGAGTAAGAAGAATCAAATAAGGCAGAAAGATAAAAGTTTCTCTAATCTGAAGAGATGGGAGAGTACTTGAGTATCTTGCTTTATGATTATCTTAGTGATTATGAAACCGTGCCACAATTGATCCTCTAAGGACACCTTAGTTCATTTTGTTTGGCTAAGGAGAGGAAACGTGAATTGTTGAAATGGTTAGATCAAAAGATAAATTATACTTCGTTCCAAAATTAAATCTTAGAGTCATACTCCAAGATGAAGCCTTGAGTGACATAATCTTAAGAAAGGTTTAAAACACTTGTTAAATGTAGAGTAAAATGTGTTCTTACACTTGTACATTTGAAATTGGTAAGTTTTGATGTTTTGGATAAAACAAAGACCAACTAAGACCAATTGTGAGAAGTGTTTAACTTGATAAGAATCTGCACTAACTCTTGAATATTCGTTTTTGTCAAGGAATGGTTCTTGACAAAGAGAATCTTATATGTGAAGAGGTCAGTGGGAGTCTAAAAAGGATCTTAAGATAGATTCAAGAACTAATCAAGAGTTTTGTTAATCACTAGACCACAACTTGAGGTTTGTAACCTATCGTGTTGACATATTTTGTGCCCATTCCAGTTAAAGTTGCTTTTACATTGGAGTTCTAAGAGTTCTCAACTGGTTGCATAACAACTTAGAAGCAATGGCAGGCCCTTGAGCTACCAGGTGGCATGAAATTAGATTGAGTTCAGTCCATATGAGTTTGGATTTGTCATTATCCTTGTCTTGTGACTATGGTTTTGACAATTCACATGGATAAGAACACGTACACCATTAAATCTAAGTGTCATAAGGTTTCTCTCCGATTCATGAAAATGATAGTGAGGAAACTCTTTCACTAAGTAGATTTAAGTGGATAGCAAGTGTGAAGTTTGCATTCTCATGTCGTTAGTGGAGCGTGTGTCGTTAACCGGCACACTAACTAATGAGAATGGCAAAGGTTTAGACTCACATGGGAGCTATCTAAGGAAAGGTTTAGACTCCAGGTGTATGATTTGATAAAGTCTTATCAAGGCAGTCTAGTATCAGAAATCTGACTGATTTCTAGGTACATGTCAAAGCTAGTGGGAGCATAAAGTGTTATGCTAGTTAGATAATAATCATTATGCTAGTGGGAGCATGATGATTATGTTGAAAGTTAGCAATGTTATTTATAGAAAACAAAAGTTTCAACTCGCTTTGAAAAAGTTGTTTTACTATAATTAAGGGAGAGAAATTTATACTTCATTCCAATTCTACAAGCTTAGATTGAGATTTTAATCAACTTTAGTCAAGAATATATATGAATGTTCTGTTGGAATGGTTCAACATAAGGATTTTCTATATATGTTGCTTTCTCAAAATTCGATTATGATTACGACATCCCTCTTCATAGTTCGAATTATGAGAACATGGAAAATAAAAATTTTATAGCATTAATCGTATCCCATATGCTTCGGATATAGGATCGATTGCATGTGTTATAATATACATCCATTCTAAATTTTCCTAATGCTTAGGGCGTTAAGAAGGGAAAAGGGATTAGAACTGGATATGACTAAGATGATTAAGCAATTGTCGAGAACAATTTGGGGTTTTCCAAAGTTTGGTTACTTATGGACAATTGGAAGTATAGAGTAAGGATCATATTGACATATTTTGGAAAGAGGCAACTCTTGTTCAAAAGTGATGGTCAAGATGGGAATATGGAATTGTTTCCATAGGTGGAAGTTATTCTTTGAATTTGTGTAAGATTAAAGAACTTAATGCAAAGAAGGATGTTCAAAGGAATGTACTTTGAATTTGAGACTTCATCTCCATGGAATTGCTTTCCATTGGAATACTTTGTAATGTTTGTTGCCAAGTCTTTGTGACTTGTGTGAATATCATTACAAGAGGATCATTGCATAGATTACGGTAAATGACAAGAACTTGGTATTCTTACATTTACAATAAAGATTGGGATTGTGAAATGAGAATCATTAAGGTCATGTTCAATTGATATACATTTCACAAAGAGATGACCATATGTAATCATAGTGTGCATACTTGGAGTATGACATAGCTATTGTTTAGAGAAACATATTATGCATGCTTGGAGCATGGCATCACTACTGTTTCAATTCAAGTATTAAGTTGATTAATCGAAACATGGATAATGAGTGATCAATATGGTGCTTAGATAAAAGGTGTTTTATTTACGCTCAAAGTGTTGAGGCCATATAGGACTAGTATTATTTTGTGTCTCACTTTGCATGTTTTGACTTCCAGAATAACTAGGTCATCCTCCCGAATGACCAAATTATTCAAACCATCCACAGTCGGTCATATGTTGGAAGTAGATATGAATCAAGACTGTCGTGAATTTAGCTTGTATGATTTGTCTCAAGTGCTTTAGACAATGCAATGGTTGCTACAACATTCATGAGTACTCATAAGGGCTGAGTATTGGATTAACCCCACGCTCATTTGGATTCACTTCATGGATTTTATCACGAGTGAATCATGAGACAATAATATCTTATATTCTTCAAACCTAGAGATATGAGTTGTTGCCTATGATTTGGTTATACATTGATTGTACGAAAACGCATTGGTAACTCGATACTATAAAACGTGCCTTTGTGTATGATTCAAAAAGTAGTCAATACAAGCATATGATTCGAAGTTTATCCATTCCTTTTACCCTTAAAGGGATAAAAGCGATATTTGTGGGCCCCTCGATGATTTAGTGATGACAAATGGAAGTGCTCTGCCGGGCCAGGACTGATTTGATTTGTTCAATTAGTCAATCGTCATAAATCGTAAATCGGGAAACAACAAATGGACAGAGAGAATGATTATAATCCATGTCTCAGTCCATATGATATCTAGTATGGAGGAATATATGATCCCTTATCTAATGGACATGTCATTAACAAAGGTCAGAGTTCATCTACAAAGTCAGAGTTCGATAGATGCTTTTGAGAGCTACGATTACCAGTCAGTTCTTGAAGTCATACGCAATAATAGTTTTAGACTTATCCAAGTGGGAGACTATTGGATTAATGTCTAAGTCCATAACTATAATTGGTAAGACTTGACCCGACCCGGCATGGTCCATTTGGGTTGCATGGCATCATGCACTTGGATAGACTAAAATGAGAGAAATAACACTTAACGTTTATTAATATATTATAAGTTCTAATATATTAATTAGATTATTTAATTAGTATTGATCAATAATTAATTTAGAATTAATTATGTGATCAAAAGAAGACTAATTAAATATATGGGTTGATTGTGTAAATCATCCATACTTATATCGTGGGCTAATGCTCCATGGATTATCAAGTTGGGCTAAAACCCATTGGATGCTCCATGGATGCCCCATGGTGTATTTGAACCCATGGATCCATGGAAATGGATAGCCATGACAATTAGGGTTTAGCCTAATTGTAACACACTATATAATGATCTCTTTCTTGGGAAAATCGGTGACTAAGATATGCATGGAGGGCAAGCCGATTCTTGAAGTGTTCTAATTTCTCTCTAAGTTATTCCAAGTGCTTATGGTGTTGTGTGAACCATTTGAGGTGTCACACTTGGGGCACTAGGCACTCAAGCTTCATGAAGACAAGCACTAACAAAAGGTATGTCATTCTAACTTGTGTTATTCAAAGTTTTGTATGCTAGAATAGAACAATACCTTGGAAAGTTGATATTTGCATGTATAATAGAGAAAACATAGATCCAAGGTATTTAGGGTTGCATGTACACTTAGGAGTGTTAGATTGCTCAAAACCCAACTATTGGTAGTTGTGATGTTTTGATTAAAAAAAAGAACAAATAAGACCAATTAAATGAAGTGTTTTCTTGATAAGAACCCGCACTAACTGCTGAATATTTGTTTGTTAAGGAATGTTCCTTGATAGAGAATCTTGTATGTCAAGAAGTCAGTGGGTGTCTTGTTGATCTTGAAAAAGTTTCAAGAGACAATCGAGAATAAACCTTTTAGTAATCACTAGAAGACGACCTAAGGTTGATAACCTATCATGTTGATATATTCTTGTTTCTATGCCCATTCCAGTTAAGTTAACTATGCGTATAATTTCTATGAGTTCTCATTTGATTGCATAAGGCAAAGCACCTTGATCAGTGAAAAGTTCAATAATCTGTATGGGTGAGTTGCACAATAATTTGGAAGCACCGATAGGCCCTTGTGCTACCGGATAGCAAGAAATTATGATTAACCAAGTTCAATCTAGATGAGTTTGAATTTGTCATAATTCTTGTCTTATGATAGTGGTTGGAAATGAAAATTTCACATACACCATAAAATCTATGTGGAAAGAGATTTATCTCTGCTTCATGAAAATGATTGTGAGGAAACGCTTCCACTAGTAGATTTTAAAGGATTGATTAATATCATTAGAGTTAGAAGTTGTGCTAAATTGTGTTCTCAAACTCGAGTATGATTACTACATGCCTTTTTAGAGTTCTCAAACTCGAGTATGATTACGACATCCCTTTTCAAAGCTAATGGGAGCATAATTGTTATGCTGATAAGAACATAATTGTTATGCTAATGGGAGCATGACTATTGTGTAAGGTGTTCCAAGATAGAAAGGCTTAAGGGAGAGGGCATTTATACTTCATTCGGAATCTAAAAGATTTGATTGAAATTTTATGGGAACTTAGTCATGAACATATATGAATATCATGTTGAAATGATTCAACATAGGAAATTCAATATATGGAAATATTATAGCAAGAGATTGATCAAGTATCATATCTCTATGTAAAACACTATGTATCGGATCTCGGATCCCATATGCTTCGGGTATAGGATTGATTGCATATGCTATAATATCCACTCGTTCTGATTTTCCAAATACCCATGGCATTAAGAGGGAAATGGATTGAAACCCGATATGAGTAAAGTTTTTAAACAACTGTCAAGGACAATATGAGGTTTACTAAAAATTGGTTTCTTGTGGAAAGTTGGAAGTATAGTATAATTCTGGAAGGACCATATTGACATATTCTGAATAGAGGAAACTCTTGTTTAGAGTTGGTAGTCATATGGAATACGGAAATGTTTCCATAGTGGGAGTTGGATATTAAGATATATGTGTGAGTTAGTAACTTTAATGCAAGAAGGATGTTCAAGGAATGCTCTTTGAATATGAGACCTCATTTCCATGGAATTGTTTTTGCAACCAATCTCCAATGGAATGCTTTATAATATCATTGGAAAAGTCTATGTGACTTTGGTGCATTGACATTACAAAAGTACCATTGCATGCAAGTTCAGACTCTAACAGATTCTGGTGGTGGAAAAAATTTGATATTCTTACACTTTTGATAAGAATTTGGAATCGTGAAATGAGCATCATTGGAAATGTGTTCAATTGATCTATTTCACAAAGGAAAAGACCATAGATAAACATAGTGTGCAAGCTTGCATGGGATGATGAGCACTATTGGGATAAACACTCAAGTATTACTTCATGGATTTTATCATGGGTAATTTTTAGACGATAATAGCTTATTTCTTGAAACGGAGACATATGAGTTGTTGTTTACGATTCGGTTGTGCATTGATAATACGTAAACGCATCAGTAACTTGATGTTATAAAACGTATTGTTGTGTGTGATTCGATGAGTAAATTGTGCAAGCATATGAGTCAAATTTTATCCGTTCCTTTTACGTAAATGGGATAAAAGTGATATCTGTGGGCCCCTCGATGATTTAGTGATGACACCCTAAGCATTTGTCCCAGCCTGGACAAATATGATTTGTTCAATTAGTCAGTCGTAATAAATCGAAAATCAAGAAACAAATATTGGACAGAGTGAATGATTATGATCCATGTTTCATGTCCATACGATATCTTGTAGAATGGAGGAATATTTGATCACTTATCTAAAGGATGTGTCATTGATTAAATCAGAGTTCGGCAATGGCTTTTGAAAGCTACGATTGTTGGTCAAATTTTGAAGTCATACTTGCAATACTAGTTATTAGACTTATCCAAGTAGGAGACTATTGGATTAGGTGTCTAAGCCCATAACTATTATTTGTATGTATTTAATTTGATTGTATCATGGTCCTTTTGGGTTGTCTTCACGCATACAACTTGACAGGATGACTGGTGGAGAGAGGGATAGTAGAATTTATTATGTAAAATAATAAATTGGTACTCAAAATGATTTAATAATATATTATAAGATTAATATATTATTTTGAAATCATATTATTAATTACTAATTAATTAGAAATTAATTTGATATTAATTTTGAGATTAAAGGGACTGATTAATAATTGAAGGCTTGTTTTGCAAATAACTGATAGTTGTAGAACTGGGCTATTGGACACCATAATTAGGAGTGGAAGAAATCCTATAGGGAGGCCCTATAGATTTTGTCCTGGGACTCATAAGGAGGAGTCCATGGGATGCTTAAGACTTAAGAAGGAAATTAGGGTTTCCACCAAAAACTCTAGCATACCACAACTATATAAAGAACCCCATTACATGGGATTTTCGGCCAACGCATAAGATACTTGAGCCTAGCCGAAATTTCCTTGTCGCTCCACTCATCCTCTTGCATTGGATGTTTATGACTCCATTATAAGTGCAACACTTGAGGCACTAAGCTTTAAATAGTCAAGGATCTTCAAGGTGGTTCTTGTTATTACCACATAACAAGTGAGGTAATCTTATAACCCTAATATCATATGAACTTCAAAATTGTATTGCTTTGGAATTCAATTTGCATGTTCAGTTAGTGAAATATTTAGATCCAAAGCAATTAGGGTTTCATGATCACATAAGAATGTAGATAGACTCAAAACCCATCACCTGCATCTCCAAAAAAGAATCATATCGCTAGTTTGAAACAAACTACCTGATATACGTCTTAAGCATGATCAAGTAACGAGTCATCTAAGCCTGCTTTAATGCAAACTCAGGGCAAACCATGACCCTCTCAATAAACTTCCTATTGATCTCCTTCACTGACTATGTCCCCTGCCTTAGGTCCAAAAACACCTGGGCCAACCTCTCGCGCTCTACCCACAATACTGTTGGGTTATGAGCAAAACATCAATCCTATGGTGTACATGCAAACCCTAATGCTTGGATCTAGTTTTTCTAGTTGCAAATGCAATAATTATCTAAGGCTTGCAAACCCTAATCTAGCATACAATAAAATCGAAATCTACATCTAATGAAGAGTTAAGATAATACCTTTGATTGTACCTTGAAGACCGTGAGCTTTTGATAAACCTACCACCTCAAATGCGATGCCACTAATAAATCACAAAAACCAAAGCAAATTGGACGATGTTGGAGAGAGAGGGGGAAGGCTCAAAGGCAGATCTACGATCTCTAGGGTTTAAGTGGTAGTCGAAATTGTGAAGCCTTGGGTCCTTTATATATGTGAGGAATTAGGGTTTCAGTCAAAGTCCTTATTCGGTTGCATTGGCTCTAAGCAACCCACAAAAATACTCCAGAAGCAAGCCCTTGGACGAAATCTTATTGGCTATCCATAAGGAATTTTTCCACTCCCTATCTTTAGGGTTTCTTTAGCCCACATTGACATTATCCAATAATTACAAGTTTAGTCCCCTTAATTCAATTTACCTCTTTTGACCACAAAATTAAATCTAAATTAATTCTTGACTAATTTTAATTACTTAATATGATTTCTCCTTTAATAGATTATTCATATAATATATAAATAAATCATAATATCCTCTTTCCCCATTATTTATCCAGACAAGTTGCTTTGGTGAAGGCAACCCAAAAGGACCGAGCTACAACTGGGTCAAGTACATACCAAATATAGTTATGGGCGTAAACAGTAATCCAACAGTCTCCTACTTGGATAAGTCTAATAACTATAAATGCAAGTATGACTTCAAGATCCGATTAGCAATTGTAGCTCTCAAAAGCCGTTGTCGAACTCTGAGACGTCCTTTAGATACGGGATCGTATAATCCTCCATTCTCAAGATATCATGTGGACAATTACATGGAACATAGTCATATTTATTGGCCAGTAGTTTGTTTCTTGATATCTAATTCATCTGACATAGAACATAATTGAACACATCAATCCAGTCCTGACCGGGCCCGACACATAAGTCAAACCAAATCATCGAGGGACCCAAGATATCGCTATTAGCCTCATAGGATAAAAGGAACATATAAACTTTGAGTTATATGCTTGTACTGTTTACTCATCAGATCGTACACAACAATGCATTTTATAACATCAAGTTACTGATGCGTTAACGCATTATCAATGCACAACTGACTCATAAACAACTCATATATCTATGTTTAAAGACTATATGATATTATCATCTCACAATCACTCGTGATTAAATTCCATAAAGTGATTCATGCGAGTGTGGTTTAATCCAATACTCAAATCATATTTCAAGAGCACTCATGAACGTTGTAGCAAACCTTTTCTATTTCTAAACACTTAGACAATCTACAAGCCAATTCATGACAGTGTTCTTTCATACTTACTTCCAAACTATGATCGACTGCGGATGTTTAAATAATTTTATTATTTTGGAAGTCAAAACATATAAAGTGAAACAATAGTAAACAATTGACATCAGATAGTAACATTTCTTATAAATAAAACACCTTTATTTATTCATCAAAATATCAATTACAATTTATCTATTACAAGTTTCTAAGGATATCTAATTCCTAAAATTAATATTGTCCTTCAGCCTAATGCTCCTAGCGTGCTGCAAGTGCTTAACCCTACTCAGTCCCTTCGTAAAGGGGTTTGTTGGGTTCTCTTCTGACAACATCTTCTTTACTACGAGGAGTCCCTTTTCTACCCGATGTCTAATGAAATGATATTCCCTGTCGATATGTCTGGATCTACCATGATCCCTCGATCCCTTGGTTAAGGAAACCACACCTTCGTTATTGCTGAAAATCTCCATAGGCTCTTTTATGGCCGACACAACTCCAAGGCCTCCAATGAAGTTCTTTAGCCATATTTCCTCCTTTGATTCTTCGCTCACCGCTTTATACTCTGATTCGCACGTTGAATCAACTATGGACTCCTGCTTGGAACTTTTCCATGTCACTGCTCCTCCATTCTGGGTAAAGACCTAGCCCGAATGCAAGCGAAAATTATCTCGGTCTGTCTAAAAACTAGTGTCACTATACCCTCGCACTTTCAAGTCATCACTCCCATTAAGGATAAGAAACCATTCCTTAGTCCTTTGAAGCTACTTGAGAATATTCTTCACTACGGTCCAATGTGCTCTACCAGGGTTACCTTGATATCTGCTAACCATGCTCAAAGAGAAGGCCACATCAGGGCAAGGACATGTCATAGCATACATGATTGAGCCAACTACGGAAACATAAGGTACTCTGCGCATATCCGCTATCTCAGTATCGGTACTCGGGCTTTGAGTCTAACTCAACTTGATATTGGCTTGGATTGGTAACTCCCCTTTCTTGGAATTTTCCATGCTGAAATGTTTCAACACTTTGTCCAATTAAGTAATTTAACTAAGTCCCATTAGTCTCTAACTCTAATTTCTCAAAATCCTTATCACAAGAATATAAGCAGCTTCTCCAAGGTCCTTCATAGTGAAACACTTCCCAAGCCAGGACTTAACCTCCTATAAGGTTGGAACGTCGTTTCCTATGAGCAGTATGTCGTCTACATACAAAACGAGAAAGATAACTATACTTCCATTGGCTTTGACATATACACAAGACTCATCCTCGCTTTTCGAAAAACCAAACTCTTTGAGTTTCTCATCGAAACAAAGATTCCATCTGCGAGATACTTGTTTCAATCCATAAATGGAACCACAACCTTACACACTCTATTAGGGTGCTTTGTATTGACAAAACCCTCTCATTGACTCATCTAATCATCTTCAGCCAACTTCCAATTAAGGAAAGCCGTTTTGACATCCATTTGCGATATTTCATAATCATGAAACATAGATATGGCTAGCATAACTCTTATAGATTTAATATTCGCAAATGGTGAGAAGGTATCATCATAGTCAACTCCGGGAGTTTGAGTAAAGCCCTTCACAACCAATCATGCCTTATATGTGTGCACTTTCCCATCCATGTCGATCTTCTTTTTGAAGATCCACTTGTACCTGACCATCTTACGACCCGGTACATTGTCAACCAAGTTCCAGAGTTGATTGTCATACATGGACAAAATCTCGGTGTCCATAGCCTCTTCCAATTTCGTAGACTCCGGGCCTGCCATGGCTTCCTTGTAGTTGTTAAGTTCATCCAAATTTATTAGTGTACTATCACTAATAAATGTATCACCCTCAACGGTTATATGGAATCCATTTAATACGGGTGGAACACTAACTCTACTAGAACGCCTAAGAGGTAAGAATTCGTCAATTGGTTCAACAGGAGTTTCCTCCTCGGGTTGAGCGCAATTGTTAGGGGTTCCTTCAACGCTTGATTCTTGAAGCTCTTCAAGATCAATTTGAATCGCACTATCCTCTTGGCATATGAGTTCACGCTGTCAGAAAACCCCTCTCCTCACAATGACGACAACATTGTCACTCGGTCTATAGAAGAAATATCCAAAGCACTTGTATGGATATTTGAGGAAAATACACTGCTCACTACGAGGTTCAAGCTACTTGTGAGTCTCTCGTCTTATGAAATCCTCGCAACCCCAAACCATGATATGTGCCGACGAGGGAGCTTTCCCTGTCCAAATCTCTTCAGGTGTTTTGTCAACCTTCTTAGTCGGGACTAGATTAAGGATATGTGCGGCAGTCTGTAAGGCATACCCCCAAAATGAGATAGGTAACGGAGCCAGACTCATCATCGAACGAACCATGTCCAACAAGGTTCGATTTCGCCACTCAGCTGCACCATTCAACTGCGGTGTCTTAGGTGGCGTCAATTGCGAAAAATCTCCGCATTCCTTGAGGTAGTCATTGAATTCTATACCAAGGTACTCACCTCCTTGATCAGATCTGAGCACCTTAATTTTCCTGCCCATCTGATCCTCTACTTCTTATTTCATCTCTTTGAGCTTTTCAATGGTTTTTGAATTGTGCTTGATTAAGTAGATATACCCATATCTGCTATAATGATCGGTGAAAGTCACATAGAAGTGGTTTGCATCCCTTGTGGTGGATCTAAACGGCCCACATGCATCAGTATGTGTGAGATCCAATAAACCCTCACCCCTTTCACAAGTGCCAGTGAAGGGTGACTTGGTCATCTTTCCAAGTAAACAAGACTCGCACGTGTGATCGTCCCTATGGTCGAATGACTCCAACACTCCATCCTTTTGGAGTTGGGATATGTGCTTCTTGTTGACATGTCCAAGACGACAATGCCACAAGCATGCCTTATCCAAACCATTGGAAGAATTGATATGTAACACGTCATTTCCTAAGTTGTCTACAACCATCATAGTTTCATATATTCCATTACAAGGAAAAGCTTCAAAATAGAAAGTACCATTGAAGAAAGCATTAACAGAACCATTTTCCTTATTAAAGGAAAATCTAAAACCTTGTTTATACAAACTATGAAAAGAAGTAATGTTTCGCGTCGTTTATGAAGAATAGCAACAATTATTCAAATCTAGACCTAACCCACTACTAAGCACTAAAGAGTAAACTCCAATCTTGGTGAAAGACGATGCATTCATATTCCCCATGATCAAGTTTATATTCCCATGTTCCACATCCCTACTTCCTCTTAGACTCTGCAAATCAGAACAAATGTGAAAACCATATCCTGTATCGAGCATCCAAGACATAGCATGTGATGAGTTATTAGATTGAATAGTATAAATACCTGTGAAGGATGAATTTATCTTCCATCCTTGATGTCGTGGTGTGACAACCCGAAATTTCCATTTTGTACGAACATTAGCTACTCAGTAGAAGCTAGTTCAGTTTCAATGAATTCCAGACTTTTCCGAATAAGTTTGTGTACATTAGGGTTTACGTTTAAGGAGATATCAGGAGAGTGGATGCTCATGGGTTTGTGAAAATTGAGCATTTCAAAACTTCATAATGTTAGAGTCCAATTCCGGAATAAAAATATTTTCTGCCAAAAATATTTTAGGACTATAAATAGATTTATGAACTAAATTCATTCATTATTCACATTTCCAACTACAGAAAAGCCATTTTCTCTCTCACGGATCTTCGAGTTTTCATCCCAAATCGTGAGTACGCTTCTATATATAATGCTTGTTTTATGCTTAATAACATAGATTTCATGTCAAATATATGAGATTCGGGAGTTTACCGCCCAAGAACGTTCTTGGGAGTAAACTCCAAAATAAAGCTTAGAGGCTATCTAGTCCCATTTCCTTGTTAGGTAACTAGCTTAGGATAATATGTATGATCATTTGAGACTAGAAAACAATCAAAAACACATATATTAGGTTGTTCACGGCCCAAGAACTTCTTGGACCGTGAACTCCAAATTCAATGGCCAAATGTGCCCTAATCACTCCTAAAGGCTTTAGACATTAACCCTCAATTACTTCTAGCTAATTTGGGGACTTTAGCACATCAAAAGCACCCCTTAAAGGGAGTTTACAGCCAAGAGAATGCTCATAGGCCGTAAACACCAAATAAGGGCACCAAAGTGTGCATAGGGTCCTCCATAGCCTTAAACAAATGCCTAGAATTTATCCTACTTGTGTTTAGGACTTGAAAGAATTAAAACACCCATCCCATGAGAGTTTACGGCCGTAAACTCTAATGGATATGGTCTTTTGGCCGTAAACTCCTCAAAGGAGTATTTCTATGCCCTAAACTACCCAAAGAATTAAACCACCAAACAAGGCTTATTCTAGAAATCATATGGCACTTTAAAACACCAATTACCACCAAGATTGGAGTTCACAGCCGTAAAATCAAGGGTTTATGACCGTAAACTCTTTGTGTGGGGTTTATTGGTAGTAAACACTTATATAAGGCCCTTTGGTACATTAAACCCCTTTAGCCTTGTCCCATAACAACATAGATGCAACCATTAGGACC
Source organism: Lactuca serriola (assembly GCF_051521515.1). Lineage (NCBI taxonomy): Eukaryota > Viridiplantae > Streptophyta > Magnoliopsida > Asterales > Asteraceae > Lactuca > Lactuca serriola. The sequence continues at coordinate 296,644,109 of NC_136411.1, forward strand.
TATAACACTTATACAAAGTGTTTACATGTTCCTGAGTGTCCCAACTTATTTCATTAAGTTATTATTTGGCGAATTAGTCATATATATGCTCATCATATGATAACTAGGCTCATGTGTGTGAACAAGTCTCCGTTTGCCACCTAGCACGGTATCTGATACTTCAATCCAATCCACTCACCACAAGTGAGTTCATACCCCTTTAATTAACCTTTGAAATACTTTTAAATGTTTTAAATAATTTTATGGGGGGATACAAGTTAAATACTTATAGTTATTGCATCAATCACATGTGATTACATTAATCACATGTGATTAATAACTAGATAACCAATGATTTTATCACTGTTCAAATTGTTTTACTTCAAAATGTTTTACAAACTCTTTTACTTATCAAATGCTTTTATTAAACTTTGTTTTACTTCTTATAAATTGCATGCCCATATATGTATAGATATATAAGCAATTTTTAAAGGGCTTAGGAAAGCCATCCACCCTATTTCCTTTTTCTCGATTTGGATCTGGTCTGGTGGGATTTCAGGTAATCGTCCGAAGGTCGTTTCAGTATTAATTATATATCAAATATATGTATATAGGCATAAAAGTACTTCCATATTCATGCATATTAGACACATCATTAGTAAGTTACCATCGGGGTAACACAGGATCATACTACTACAATTTCTAGATCAATGAGTCAGTTCATTCATGAGTCTATACATTACATTACTATGAGAACATATACATTACATTACTTTGAGAACATATACAACTATACTAGGAAGAGAACATATACGAAGATACTAGAACAAGTAACATTACATTACATATACAAGAATACGTTAACAATTGTGATCCACTGTATCGGAGCATGCCTTAAATGTCATGGCCCGAGTTGGCAGAATTCTCTTGGAGGGAGAGCGTGAGTTTACGTATAGATCTATACTGGATTGACTATCCTACACCTTGCTGCTAGCTGCAGCCGGACCTGCAGGTCTGCGGGTGTCAAACGTCATTCCGTTATTACGACCATTTGTATGTCGTTTTTACCAGTCGATAGTATGGTGCAATTTATCACATGATACCTTAATATAAATCCGGTTTAACGTAGTTAGTACAACAGTAGTTCCTATAATACAACACTACAGTACTACAATAATTTAACCATTACATACATTTAGTGATTATTTCACTTAAACAGTAGTGTACAAACTATATTTTGTTAAATGATAGTTACACTTGGGAAATTACACACTTTTACAACAAACGAGCATACAAAACAGTTAAGCCTTGGTAGAAGGCTACTGTAATAGAAAATATAGGTTTTTCTGAGAAATTCAAACTTTTACAAACACTTACAATCATTTACTTACATTTTACAAACTTACACTTGAGACATGTTCAAACGTTTTTGATAACAAACATCGACACTAAAATACTTATGAACTCACCAGCTTAATGCTGATAAACTCTTTCAAAATAACTTGTATTCTCAGGTCATCAGTAGACAAGTACCGAGGCCAGCTTTTGAGAAGATGGAGCGCATCCAAGACTCATCTTATTATTTTGATTTGCATTATATTTTTGGTGTCTAAAACTATACAGAACACGCTTGTATTAAAATTATATATTTAATGCAATGGATGATGTTGTTTGCTTATTTACATTTACTGTGTTGTGATACATTACATGACGTCCTCCGCCCCATAACGTTTCCGCCGTTCTTGGTTTTGGGGTGTGACACCTGCAGGTACTTCGGGCAGCTTCATTTCCAATACCCATTGTCGTGGCAGTGGAAGCACTTTGCATCCTTCGGGTTGGAAGAGGCAGCAGTAGGACCAGCTTTGGTTCCAATAGAAGAGGTACCATCGTGAGACTTTCCCTTGTGGCTCTTAGAAGGGGCCTTCCTCTTCTTTCCTTTTCCTTGCCCAATAGCCAAAACAGGGGTAACAGTAGTAGGAGTAGATGCAAGAGATTTGCCTTTCAGACAACTCTCAACAGTCCTTAGCAGGCCTTGAAGCTTTCTTAGAGTGACCTCCTCTTTGTTCATGTGGTAGGTCATACGAAACTGGTCATAGCAATGAGGTAAGGAGTGTAGAATAATATATATGGCCAGCTCCTCATCGAAGTTAACATTTAAATTCAGCAAGCGGTCCACGTATCTCAGCATTTTCTGCAAGTGGGCCGTGACGGACTCTCTATCCTTAATTTTGGTAGTGATCATCGTACCGATGATCTCATACCGTTACTGCTGTGCACTTTGATGGTACCTTTCCATCAGATCTTGGTGCATCTCGTAGGGATAGTAGTCCTCGTAGGACTTTTGGGTTTCCACAGTCATCGTTGCAATCATGATTTAATGAACCTTCGTAGCATTTTGATCATGTGTTTCGTATGCGTCGATTTCTTCGGGAGTGGTAGTGTTCACATTGACCTCTTTTAGCTCCTTGTCGAGAACATACTCTTTATCCTTGTAACGGGTGACCATGAAAATGTTGCAGATCCAATCGTTGAAGTTGGACCCATCAATATCACCCTCCCACACAAGTTCATGAGTGAGAATGAGCCGGAAGGGGTCGAGCTAGAAGCATTGTTGTTTTTGGAGGTAAACATCTGAAAATAGAAAATGAACAAAGTTTAGATTAGATAAGAATCCCCAATTAAACACCCAAATGAGAAATTAGGGCTAGGAACCAACACAATTATTTAAAATCAGAAGAGGGATGTTGTAATCTAATTGCAAATAATTTGAAGGTAGGTAAATGACAATTTACCAATTTCCACCATGAAAAATGAAAAGACAATTCAGAAATGTATTGAAATTCCTAGATCTTTTGAGATCCATGGAATTTTTCAATGGCATTTTTAAATCTCGATATGCCCTTCACGTTTGTGATTGGGATATCGAGGATCACAAACAAGGTGTGAATAACCATGCAAATGTACTTGGTACTCTCGATGTCATTTACCACCTAATCAATGTGCTGGTTAACCACACACGCTCCATTGATCTATGATAAACATAGAGCCACCCTTTACCACCATTGCGAGTCCCAAATTAGTGTGTCGGTTATCCACACACGCTCCGCTAACGACTTGGCAGGGTGAATAGTGTAATTTCATGGAATAGCATCATTTCACATTTTCCTAAAGTAACTAAGATTTTGAATTTTATAAAAAAAATTAGTTACATGATTAGTCATTATACTTTTAATGAGGAATTAGTTGCCCTATCCTACCTGTTCGGCTAACGACCTTCAACCAATCAAGGAAGCGGTGGGTGTGAGTGGACACCTATTAAACTGCCATTTTATAGGAAGCAACCTTATAACCCCCTTATAGATCGGCTTCGTGAATGAGTCCTACTAACGGTAACACAAGGTTAATCCTATACATATATATAATTATAAGTCTTATAATATCATAATATTATAAGGGTTGAATTTTAAACTTGTAAATTTCTAGGGTTTGGAATTTAAATATTTCAAAATTAAAACTTTTAATTAAAAACTTAAATCCCAAAACTTGAGGGCATGTTTTGAAACTTTTCAAAACATCTTTTAGATCAAATTTATAAAATGATTAATTAATCATCTCATTAATATTTATCACATAATTTGAGCTAATCTATTTTCTCGACAAGATAATTCAAATCAAAATACAAATAATTAATATTATCATATAAAAGTAATTATCTTATTTATGACAATTATCTTTGAATTGCATTAGGATAATCTATACCATATTGCAAAAATCATATTTTAACAGCCAAAAACATTTTTGGTAATCATACTAATTCAATTTTAGTCAAAATCCTGAAAAATCAGCCACCAAATTGCCCGACTCGTCGAGTCAGATAATGGACTCGTTGAGTGCAACAGGTGACTCGGCGAGTTCATTAGGCAGAAGCTATATTTTTCGAGATTCATCTTTTGAACAATTACAACAATGCATTAACAACAAAATAAAAACAATCTAGGCTCTGATACCATTGTTGGATTATGAGCAAAACATCAATCCTATGGTGTACATGCAAATCCTAATGCTTGGATCTAGTTTTTCTAGTTGTACATGTAATAATTATCCAAGGCTTGCAAACCCTAATCTAGCATACCATAAAATCGAAATCTACATCTAATGAAGAGTTAAGATAATACCTTTGATTGTAGCTTGAAGATCTTGAGCTTTTGAGAAACCTAGCACCTCAAATGCGATGCCTCTAATGAATCACAAACACCAAAGCAAATTGGATGATCTTGGAGAGGGAGGTGGAAGGCTCAAAGTCGGCTCTATGATCTCGAGGGTTCAAGTAGTAGCCGAAATTATGAAGCCTAGGGTCCTTTATATAGGTGAGGAATTAGGGTTTCAGTTAAAGTCCTCATCCGGTTGCTTAGGCTCTAAGGAGTCCACAAGAGCATTCCCGAAACAAGCCCTTGGATGAAATTTTATGGGCTACCCATAAGGATTTGATACATTCCTTATCTTTAGGGTTTCCTTAGCCCACATTGCAATTATCCAATAATTACAAGTTTAATCCCCTTAATTCAATTAACCTCTTTTGACCACAAGATTAATTCTAAATTAATTCTTGACCAATGTTAATTAATTAATATGTTTTCTCCTTTAATATATTATTTCATAAAATATATTAATAAATCATAATGACCTCTTTCTCTAGTATTCATCCAGACAACTTACTTCGGTGAAGGCAACCCAAAAGGACCATGCTACAACTGAGTCAAGTACATACCATATATAGTTATGGGCTTACACACTAATCCAACAGATACAAACCGAGTACTGAACATCTCCGTGAACTGCTACCAAGACACCATAGCCCTCTGCTGAACATCATACGATCCTGTAACAAGTCTCCACCAATCCTTCGCTCAGGACCTCAAGAGGTTCAGAGCGCACCGGAACTTCTGGTCAGCTGGGAAAGAGCAGGTGAAAAAGCATCCCTCAACATCAGATAACCACCTCATGGCTACGATCGGATCCGAAAATCCATCGAATTTCTAGGGCTTCGTATTGTGGAAATCCCTATTCTGGAAAACCCGACCCAATACAAGCCCGATAGCAATAACGGCTGTGGTGGCTGCTGCAACAGCAGCCTCAGAGAAAGCAACATAATGCTCATCAACGTACTCAATCATGGCGGTCTTATCCGACCCAAACATCTCTGGAAACTGTGCTCAAAAGTGAGCAAAAACCTCCTCCAGCAGGATCTCCTTGATCGTATCATCCAACGCAGCTAACCCACCCTGACTGCCAGTTGTAACATCCCGATTTTCAGATATGAGAATTTATGGATTTTATGCAATAAATAAAAACCTACTCGATGAGTTAGAGGCTCCGACTTGTCGTGTAGAAACTAGTTAGCCTGCATGAACTCTAGGACCTACTCGACAAGTTGGAGGACCCAACATGACGATTAGAGGCTGTGCTTGAAAAACCTAATTTTTAGGGTTTGCACCCTATTTAAAGTGCCTTAAGGCCTCCCTTCAGCCTCCCTTACCACCTTCATGACAAGAAACAAACCCTAATCGAGCTAACCTCCTAGTTTGAGTGTGTATGAGGCTACAGATTACGTGTTTGGTGCATTTCTTGAAGACACTTCGAGATTGAGAAGCTTGGAATGAGAAGGAGCTTGTAGATCCAACATCCAGTTCGTTTTGGCATTCATTTGAAGGTAAAAAGTCATTACCTTGATGATTTTCTTGTTAGATATCTAAATTCAAGAGTTTAGGGTCATTTCTAGCTTATTCTTGAGGCATTTATGGTATTGAGCATGTTTTAAATTGAGGAGTTCCGATCTGAACTCCTCTAGGCCCTCATGGACCTAAAGTTTTCGACTTTAGCAAGCTTTGGACATTCTCTATGCCTTAAAATTCTTCCTAATACTAGTTTTGGGTGTTTATGACTCTGGAAGCCTTGCATGCACGTAAAGTTGGCAACTTTACGTGGTAACTACACCCTAGGAGACTAGATCTATAGTTTGGAGCCTTTGTTTCGCTTAAAAGCGTTTGAATGATAAAAGGTATGAAGGAACTTCACGAGTTGCATAGCTAACTCAACGAGTTGGTTAGGGTTTTCCCGAATCTTCTGGACACTGCATGGACTCAATGAGTTGTTTGGTAACTCAGCGAGTTGACTTGGGTTTTCGTGGTTTTTTGAGTTCCGAAGTAACTCGATGAGTCTATAAGCTGCACTCGACGAGTTGTGCCAACATGGACTTTTGACCTTGACCGTTGACTTTGACTTTGACCAAGGGTTGACCAAGTTTGACTTCTGAGGGTATTTTGTTAATTTGGATCTTGATAGAATTGGTCCTATGATGATTATAGGTGATTAAGTTTGGTGTTGTGTTTGGGAGTTTGAAATTATCATCCAGTACTACTTGTGAGGTTGGTTTTTCCTCACTATATTGACATGGCCGAAGGCACCAATGCCGACCCTTTTGGATTCTTATGCTGGTTATCGCATGATGATATGTTTAGTGACCTGTTAGGCCGGTATCTTGGTATATAGGATGATGCTATGCTTAGTGACCTAGTAGGTTGGTATCCTGGTATATAAGATGATGCTCTGATTAGTGATCTGTTACATCGGTTTAACTATTTGTACATGCTAGAAATTGTTATCTATGTGTTGATTGTATGCTTGGGGTTGGGTTGAGGCGGACCTACTTTGTGTTGTAGGCCAACATACCCAAGGAGGCCTAGATAGACTGCAGGCGTAATGGGGGCATACTAGTCAAGCCAAAGGCCCAGAGAATAATCCAGACATGCTGAAGGGTTGATAGGACGGACCAGACATGCTGATGGTTCTGAGAGTGGACCGGACAAACTGAAGGCCATGTGAGGGTGGTCCAGTCATACTTTAGACTCTATATGCATGTCGTTTTTTATGCTATGGTTATGGATCGTATGACATTGGTATTTTGGGGGAACTCACTAAGCTTCGGGCTTAAAGTTTTGTATATTGTTTTAGGTAGCTCGGATGATCGCGCGAAGGCGAAGGCTTGATCACGCACCTCCTCACATTTTATCGTTTTGATTTCTATGATACACTGATATGAAACTATTTTGAAAACATTTTGTAATAAATAATGGTTTTTGGATGCTTGAAAATTTTTAAAATTTTCATGAATTTTATGGATGTTACATCAGCTCCTAATCCGAATTCGGTCCTAGCCTCAAATCGTCGCGTAGTCACTATACTGAAAATAAACCAAAAGGATATAGGATAATACACATATCATATCATAGGAACCAACTCCCACCAAAGCCCCTAGGGGTTGTGACTTCCATGTTACATGTACGATTCCTGTGCTATTAGTAGTACAGGCCCTTCCTATCTTCCACAGCTACTCTTATTTGCTTTCAGTAGTACGGTTCTTGTGCTTTCAGTAGTACGGGCCCTTCCTATCACAACACTCTAACAAAAAAATCTATAATAATCATACACTTAATCCCCACTACCAATAGGAAAGGCTAATCATCTCGATCTGGCCGGTTGACCCCATACAACACATCCATGAAACTTCCACCATCCCTACAACACTCGTGTATGCTAGTCAAACATAACACTATACCCTATAGACAGTCGAATATATGATCCTACCCTAAGCCCTTCATCAAACAAGAACAGGAAATAAGGCTGAACCAAACATTCTTAGGCTATAGAATCTTAGTTATGCATAACCGTGATGCATACACTAAGCAACTACAGTAATAATGTCAATTCCATTGAAGAAGAATCCTAGGCTATCAAGCATCATATAATAAGGCATTTCTATCTACAAAATCCTGAAGATCCCTAACCTATAACTAGCATGATGCTCTAACATGTCACAATATCAAATAATAGTATGGTATTTTGGGGTCTACTTACTGGCTCCGGCTGATCGTAGACATCGCATCCTCCTTGATTAGTTTGAAAACCATTTGAAAAATCTTTTTCCTTAGTTTGATACTAGATTCGCAAGAGTGTTCCTCCAATTCACTCAAACCAAGGATTGATACCAACTTGTAACATCCATAAAATTAATGAAAAATCTAAACATTTCAAATAATTCCACAAACCACTATTGTTTACAAAATAGTTTTCAAACATGTTTATTATCACAGTTTTCCTAAAATCATATAACAAAACACAAGGAGGTGCAAGATCATGCCTTTGCCTTCCTGTGAACATCTGAGGTACCTATAACATAACCCAAACTGTAAGCCTAAATCTTAGTTTAATTCCCCCAAAATACCAACCTAACACAGAACCATAATAATAACAATAAACAGGATGCATACAGAGCATTCAGTCTGACTGGAACACCCCACCGGCCAACAGTCTATCTGGTATGCTCATAGAAACTACATCATGAATGGCACACCATACCGAGCCTTTAGCCTGTCTGGGATGTTCTCCAGTCCTTCGGCCTGATTGGTATGCCCCACTAGCCTTCAGTCTATCCGGGATGCCCTAGGTTTGTTGGTATTTAACACAAAGCAGGACCGCCTCAACCCCACCACACATACATCGTGTCAACACACATACATAGCAGATAATCATACAATTAACCTACCAATAGCAAGCAGACGGATCTTACAAATCACTAAGCATAGCATCATCCTATCTACCAGGACACAGATCTAATAGATCACTACTGCACTCAATGATAAAATAATCAGGATAAGAATCCAATGGTTCAGCCTGGGTGCCTTCGACCCATAAGTATAGTGAGGAAAACTCACCTCACACTGTTGAATCACAATGAAAGTCTCGGACTGCTGGCTCACTAAAATTCCCATGCTATCACAACAAAATAATCATCCAATTAATAATTGGATTACAACCAAGGCTAATTGTCGATCAATTGAGGAAAACGAAAACTTTACCCTTTCCCTAGTTGGGCTAAGACCCAGGCCCAAATGTTGATCCAAAAGGCCCAAAACAAAATAATCACTCAAGGCCCATAATCGGCCTAATTTTCCAAAGTTGGTCCAAACTCCTACTTAAGCCTTACCCTAAGGTCCATGTCTTCACTTAACCCAAAACACCTATACTCAGATGGTCCAATAAAGGCCTAAGCATCCAAGCTACAAACATGGCCTAAAACTTGAAGCTCAAGCTCCTAAACCCAACACACTTAGTATGCGGGGTGTACCCAGCTATACGCTCAGCATACTCCGCCTTGACCAAGAATGTGATGCAGACCACCTACACCTAGCGTACTCCCTGGTATGCGGTGGACATGCAAAACTTCAAAAAAGAACGTATTCCATTTAGTCCAAATGTCCAATAAGAAGATCTAAGTCCAAGAAGATGATCTTAACCATAAAGTTTCCAGCTTTATGGTTATGCCTGCATCATTAAGGCCCAAAACCAACCTCCTAGTTGGTCTTAACCACTAAGGACCTCTACACTTTGCATGAAAGCACTAAATGAGTCAAGAAAACATTTTTATGACTTAACACAACTCAAATCTTCTGAAAAGGTAGCTCCTTTGGTCTTAGAGTAGCATTTACTCATCAAGTCCAAGAAAAGGGGACAAACTCATAAAACTCCATATGGCTAGATCTCTAAGAAATACAATTAAAGGTCAAGACTTTATACATTCTATAGCTTCCTAAAGAGATGAAGATCTCACATCTACAAAATTGAATCCCACACAAAATATTTTCAAAGAAACCCTTTTTCTTTCTTCAACACTAAGAAAACATACACACACTCACGCTCAACACACATAAGGGATAGAGCTTGCAAAATTGACTCAAAGAGGGTGGATATTGAAAGGCTGAAGGAAATGAGGTTATAAGTGTTGTATTAATGTCTAAGTCCATAACTATAATTGGTAAGACTTGACCCGACCCGGCATGGTCCATTTGGGTTGCATGGCATCATGCACTTGGATAGACTGTAATGAGAGAAATAAGACACTTATGGTTATTAATATATTATAAGTTCTAGTATATTAATAATAAGAATAATAAGATTATTTAATTAGTATTGATCAAGAATTAATCTAGGATTAATTAAGTGATCAAAATATGACTAATTAAATATATGGGTTGATTGTGTAAATCATCCATACTTGTATAGTGGGCTAATGCTCCATGGATAATCAAGTTGGGCTAAAACCCATAGGATGGTCCATGGATGCTCCATGGTGTATTTGAACCCATGTATCCAAGGAAATGGAAAGTCATGACAATGAGGGTTTACCCTAATTGTAACACTATATAAAGATCTTATTCTTGACAAAATCGGCCACTAGAATGTGTAATAGAGGGCTAGCCGATTTTCATGAAGTGTAGAATTCTATCAAGTTATTCCAAGTGTATTTGGTGTTGTGTGAACCATTTGAGGTGTCACACTTGGGGCACTTGGCACTCAAGCTTCATGAAGACTTTCTACATGAAAGAGGTATGTATTCTATCTTGTTATATTCATTATTTTATATGCTAGATAAGGATAATACCTTCGATGTTCATATTTGTATGTATAATAGAGAAAACATAGATCCAAGGTATTTAGGGTTGCATGTACACTTAGGAGTGTTAGAATGCTCAAAACCCAACGGTGGTATCAGAGCCTAGGCTTGTTGTCTTGTTATACTTGCAAAAGAAGCTAGAAAATCGAGTTTTGATGCTGTCTGCCCAGCAGACTCGCCGAATCCATGAATGGACTCGCCGAGTCCAAGGCAAAAAGCATCCAACTCGCCAAGTTGGTTCGTGCACTCGACGAGTTGGACCCCCAGACAGCATAAATTCGACTTTTTTGGCTGGAATTGGACTAGGAACATTACCCTAAGATGTTTTTGAACTTATAAACTTGTTTTTGATGTGGTAATGTTCATGCTAATCCAATTTCAAAGATAATTGTCAATAGATTCATGTTTTGTATTAGTTTAAGGTTTAGACTAATTACATGAAAAAGTTTGATTTGAAATATCTTGTTCTTATGAGTTGTTTAGATTAATAGAAAAGTTGAGTGAAATAGTTGTTTTCAATCCAAATTAATCTAAGAGTTGATTCTAAAATGTGTTTTTGTAACTTGTCCTCAAGTTATATGAAAAGTCACATTTAAGTTTCATAAAACTCATAAAAGTTGGCAAACATTACAAAAATGAAGAGTCTAGTTCTAATTAAATGGTTTTATGACTCCATAACTTGTCCTCAAGTTATGGAGGACCAAGAGTCTCTTCATTAAATAATAAATAAATAAAAAAGTGTAACCTTAATTAATTCCATAAGTTATAAAATAAAGAAAAGTTAATTCTTTTATTAGTTTAAAGTCTTCCATAACTTGTCCTCAAGTTATGGAACTTAAAGAGTTTTTGGATTAAAACTACTTTAAACACATCAGTTATGGAATTAATTAGTTTTGAATAGTTTCAAAACTTGCCCTCAAGTTTTGGAATTTGTAAAGTTTTCTCTTATGAATACTTTAATTCCAAGTTAGCCCTTAGAATTTTAAAAGTTAAAATTCAACCCTTATACTTTATAATATTATAAGTTAATATATATATATATATATATATATATATATATATATATATATATATAAGAGTTAAATCAGTCTTACCGCTAGTACGCCTCATTCACGAAGCCGGTCTATAAGGTGGGTATAAGGTTGTTGCCTATAAAATGGTAACTTAATGGTTGTCCACTCTCACCCACCGCTTGCTTGACTGGTGGAGGGTCGTTAGTTGAACGGGTTTGACAGGACTAGAATTCTCCCATCAATAAAAGTATTAATGATAAATACTAAGTAACTAAACTCTTATAAATACCCAATCTTAGTTACTTAGGAAAATGTGAATAAGGTGCTAATCCATGAAATTACACTTTTCACTTTGTTTAAATTGGTTAGTGGAGCGTGTGTGGTTAACCGGCACACTAACTCGTATTTAACAAGGTAGGCAAAGGGTAACTTAATGTTTATCATAGTATCGGTGGAGCGTGTGTGGTTAACCGGCACATCGATTGAGGGGTAAACACTTAAGGGTACCAAGTTATTTGCATGGTTACTTCACACCTTGTTTTGTGATCCTCGGCATCCCAATCAAAAAACCTGAAGGGCACACTCGAGATTGAAACATGCCATTGAACAGTTCGATGAATCTCAAAGATCTAGGAGTTTCAAAACCAATTAAAACCTAATTATATATTTCGTTTATCTTGGTGGAAATTGGCGAATCGTCATTCACCTACCTTCGAATATTTTATAGCTTGGATTACGGCATCCCTCTTCTAAGTTATAAAATAGTTTGTTGGGTCCTAGCCTTAATATTTCATATTGGGTGTTATATTAAGGACTTTAGATCAACTATCTTGAATATCTCCCAAAAAGATGTCTGGTTTAGACATTTATGATCTTCCCAAATCTCTTGAAACAAGCCTTCCTAAATGAAGACGATGTCCCTTGGAAATCATACTTCTATCACCTCCTCCAATTATTCTCCCTAACCCACAAGTTCTTGAAAAGTTTAAGGTCACTCAAGCCCTATTGGCAAGGCAAGGTCTAGGTGTGGTCACATCTTGGAGATGTAGTCACATATTGACAAGCCGGGAGAGTTGGGTGTCAAAGTCTTGAGAAAGTTGGTGGTTCAATCACTTTCTAAGTCACATAGTGAGTTCCTTTGGGACACTTATGAAACAGACTATGACAAGACCCTTAATGATCTTATCTATTTGTTAAGATCAACTTCCTTAAAACTTGATGGACATTGACAATAGTGACACAGGAAATCCAGAAAAGCATTCTCTTCCCAATGGAAAGGGATCGGCCATAGTCAACTCAGTTGACCAAATGGTAAAGAGAAAAGCTAAGTCTGTGATAGTCTCGTGTACCATTATCAAAGGGTACATATGTTTATATTGCTAAAGGAAGGGGCATTGGTTGAGAAGCTGCCAAATTTACCTAAGGATGTTAAAGTCAATAAGTTTGACTCTACTTCAGGTAAAGTCCACTATCTAACTCTGCTAAGTTTCTATTCTGAGATTCTGGATACATGATGTGACTGGGTCACATGGTGATTTTTTAAGAATCAAAGAAAAGTGAAGAAACTTAAAGAAAGAGTATGCTAAATCTGATCGCATAGATGGATTTCTATCGCATAGTTTGAAGATCGGATTCTTGAGCTACTTCTTAGGAGTTATGAGATATTGCTTAGGAATAGATAACAACAAGTTTTCATATGGATTGTAAGGATAAGTTTTTCCGCAAAGTTTTAAAATAAAAAGAAAATTTTTGAATTTATTTATTTTAAAATATCCTTACAATGGCATCTATGAATTTTTTTTTGTTGCTTATAAGATTCCATTAATAGAAAGAGTGGAAATATTAAATTGATTCTTTCATTTGTGGTAGTGTCTAAATTTACCAAATAAGGAAAGATTCTCATCACCCAAGTTTCAATTGGACCGGAACTTGGAATCATGCAAGTTGTATAGCATGATGAATGAGAACTTTCAAGTATTGGAAAATTAAGACTAATTACTTGTTCACATGGATGTGTGAGTCAAGTGAAGGACTAAGGGATCGAGTACACATTCTTGTGCACTGGTCAAGTCCACCACAAAATATCGATAAGATTATTCGTCATAATTTACTAAAGCTTAGTAAATATGGTTATACTTACAAGCTTAAGTGTAATTCTGAGACATTGGAAAAGGTTCCAATGTATGGCAGAGCGAATAAGAAGAATCAAATTAGGCAGAAGGATAAAAGTTTCTCAAATCTGAAAAGATGGGAGAGTACTTTAGTATCAGTTTTTGTGATCATCTTAATGATTAAGAAACCATATCAAAGTTAGTTCTCTAAGGAAATCTTAGTGTATTCTTATGACTAAGAAGAGGAACATGAATTGTTGAAATGGTTAAATCAAGAAGATGAGTCATACTTCGTTCCAATACAAGTCTTAGAGTCATACTCCAAGATTGTAACTTGAGTGACATGTCTTAAAGAAGGTTTAAAACACTTGTCAAATGTAAGAGTAAAAGTTTTCTACTCTTGTACATTTGAAATTGGTAAGTTGTGATGTTTTGGATAAAACAAAGACCAACTTAGGCCAATTTTGTGAAGTTTTTGTCTTGGTTAGAATCCACACTATCCTTTTAATATTTGACAAGAAAGTCTTATAGGTCAAGAGGACAGTGGGAGTCTTAAAGGTCTTGAAAGTCTCAAGAACTAATCAAGAATAAACCTGATGTTCTTCACTAGCACACGACTTGAGGTTTATAACCTATCATGTTGACATATTCTGTGCCCAATCCAGTTAAAGTTGGCTTTGCATATGAGTTCTTAGAGTTCTCAATTTGTTGCACAACAACTTGGAAGCAATGGCAGGCCCTTGAGCTACCAGGTGGCAAGAAATTAAGATTGAGTTCAAGCCATATGAGTTTGGATTTGTCATTATCCTTGTCTTGCGAATATGGTTTTGATACTTCACATGGATAAGAACACATACACCATTAAATCTAAGTGTCATAAGGTTTGTCTCCGATTCATGAAAATGATGGTGAGGAAACACTTTCACTAAGTAGATTTTAGCTTAGATAGCAATTGTGATATTTGCATTCTCAAAGTCGTTAGTGGAGTGTGTGTGGTTTACCGGCACACTAACCTGGACTTGTAAGAAGTGGCAAAAAGGTCTAACCATTATGATTACGGCATCCCTCTTCATAATTGTTTAGAAACACAAGTGTGCTATCCAAGGGAAGGTGTATGATTTTGATAAAGTTTTATCAAAACAATCTAGTATCAGAAATCTGAACTTTCGTAAGAAAGTCAGCTGATTTCTGAGTACATGTCAAAGCTAGTGGGAGCATAAGTGTTATGCTAATAATCATCATGTTAGTGGGAGCATGATAATTATGTTAAGTATTGCAAGCTAGCAATGTTAATTGTAGAAAACAAAAGGTTTCAATTGGGAAAAGTTGTTTTGCTATAATTAAGGGAGAGGAAACTATACTTCATCTCAAATCTATAAGCTTAGATTGTGAGGTTTTAATCATTTAGTCAATGATATATATATATATATATATATATATATATATATATATGAATTTCATGTTGGAATGGCTCAACATAAGGAAATTTTGTATATAAGTCCATTATTTGCATTCTAAAATTCGATTATGATTACGACATCCCTTTTCATAATCTGAATTATGAGAACTTGGCAAATTGAAATGGAAATGTTATAGCAAAAGACTGGTTTAGTCTTTATGCGAGACATCATGAATCGTGTCCCATATGCTTCGGATATAAGATCGATTACATGTGCTATATTCACCGTTTCTAAAATTTTCCAAATGCCTGGGGCATTAAGAAGGGAAAAGGTTTAGAACTGGATACGACTAAAAGGATTAAACAATTGTCGAGGACAATCTAAGGTTTACCAAAGATTGGGTGCCCAAGGACAGTTGGAAGTATAGTGATAATTTTGGAAGGACCATATTGACATAATCTGTAAGGAGGCAACTACTGTTCAGAAGTGATAGTCAAAATGGAATATGGAAATGTTTCAAAGTTAGAAATTATTCAATCTGTGTAAGATTAGGAAACTTAATGTAAGAAGGATGTTTCCAAGGAGCTGATCTCCTTTGGAATACTCTGTAATGATTGTTGTCAAGTCTTTCTGACTTTGTGCAAAATCATTACAAGAGGTTCAATGCATATAAGTTTAGAATCTGACAGATTTCAGTAAATGGCATGAATTTGGAATTCTTGCATTTGCAGTAAGGATTTGGGAGTGTGAAAAGAGAATCACTGAAGTTATGTTCAATGGATCTAATTCACAAAGTAAAGATCATAGACAAACATAGTATGCATACTTGGTGTATGGCATGACTAGTGTTTAGAGAACATAGTGTACATGCTTGGAGCATGGGACAACTATTGTTTTAAATTCAAGAATAAAGTTGATAGCGGAAACAATATACAATGAATAATGTGTAATCATATGGTGATAAATAAAAGGTGTTTTATTTATGTTCCTAGGTTTTGATACCATATTGAATTCAATTATTATTGTGTTTCACTTTGCATGTTTTGACTTCCCGAATAAACTGGGTTATTCTTCCGGAATGACTAAGTTATTCAAACCATCCACAGTCGGTCATATGTTAGAAGTAGATATGAATTAAGACTGTCATGGGTTGGCTTGTAGAGGTCTAAGATGTTGGACAAAGGGCTACAACACTCATGAGTGCTCATAGGTTCTGAGTATTGGATTCAACCCGCGCTCATTGGAATCACTTCATGGATTTTATCACGAGTGATCATGAGACGATAATATCTTATATTATTCAAACCTAGAGATATGAGTTGTTACTATGAGTTGGTTGTACATTGATTGCACGAAAACGCATTTGGTAACTCGGTGCTATAAAACGTGTCTTTGTGTATGATTCAACAAGTAGTAGAACAAGCCATATGAGTCGAAATTTATCCATTCCTTTTACCTTCGGGATAAAAGCGCTATCTGTGGGCCCCTCGATGATTTAATGATGACAAATGGAAGTGCTCGGCTGGGCCAGGACTAATTTGATTTGTTCAATTAGTCAGTCGTCATAAATCGGAAATCGGGAAACAACAGATGGACAGAGAGAATGATTTACAATCCATGACATATGATATCTAGAATCGTGGAATGTATGATCCCTTATCTAATGGACAAGTCACTGACAAAGGTCAGAGTTCATCTACAAGGTCAGAGTTCGACAGAAGCTTTTGAGAGCTATGATTGCCAGTCGGTTCCTGAAGTCATACGCAATATTAGTTTTAGACTTATCCAAGTGGGAGACTATTGGATTAATGTCTAAGTCCATAACTATAATTGGTAAGACTTGACCCGACCCGGCATGGTCCATTTGGGTTGCAGGGCATCAAGCACTTGGATACACTATAATGAGAGAAATAAGACACTTATGGTTATTAATATATTATAAGTTCTAGTATATTAATAATAAGAATAATAAGATTATTTAATTAGTATTGATCAAGAATTAATCTAGGATTAATTATGTGATCAAAAGATGACTAATTAAATATATGGGTTGATTGTGTAAATCATCCATACTTGTATAGTGGGCTAATGCTCCATGAATAATCAAGTTGGGCTAAAACCCATAGGATAGTCCATGGATGCTCCATGGTGTATTTGAACCCATGGATCCAAGGAAATGGAAAGTCATGACAATTAGGGTTTACCCTAATTGTAACACTATATAAAGATCTTATTCTTGACAAAATCGGCCACTAGAATATGTAATAGAGGGCTAGCAGATTTTCATGAAGTGTAGAATTCTCTCAAGTTATTCCAAGTGTATTCGGTGTTGTGTGAACCATTTGAGGTTTCACACTTGGGGCACTTGGCACTCAAGCTTCATGAAGACTTTCTACATGAAAGAGGTATGTATTCTATCTTGTTAGATTCATTATTTTATATGCTAGATTAGGATAATACCTTGGATGTTCATATTTGTATGTATAATAGAGAAAACATATATCCAAGGTATTTAGGGTTGCATGTACACTTAGGAGTGTTAGAATGCTCAAAACCCAGCAATAAGGGAGATTATATAGGGCTCAACCCTAAAAGGTTTTCAATGTCAGATGAGTATGCCCTGCATACATTGACATACGCCCTGTGTACTAGGGTGTGCCCAAGAACGCTAAGCGTACACACGTACGTATGTCGTATTCTATCCTTTCAAAATTACGATTTTGCCAATAGGGCTTCTCATGGCTTCTTCTTTTATTATATGGACCAACTCGACATAAACTAAAAGCGTAAGGATATATTTGGAAGTACCTGAATGCCAGGGTGTTACATGCTCTGTATGATAAACTGCTTGCCCAAGAGCTCAGAAGTTAGCAGGACAACACCAACATCTCTGGTGGTGCTAATCGGTATGACGCCCTAGAAATCGAGGCCGCTTCGGGAACCAAATCAATCCGGTACCCAACCTGCCTCTCAGGAGGCAGACCGGGTAATTCCTCCTAGAACACATATGGAAACCCTCTGACTACCGACTATCTGAAATCGAAACTCCCTTCTCTACCCGAGTATCAACCATATATGCAAGATAACCCATACACCTATGTTGAAGATACTGACAAGTCCTGGCAACAGAACAAAAGGCTGATTCTACCCTGCTACCGACTCTATAAATTGTCTGTTTCCCCCACTTGGGGATCAAACTTCCACCCAGTGATCAAACCAGCTCAACTAGTCTATCCCTACTATTACACATACATCCCCCCATAGGAATAGGGATTATATCTATCAAGGAAGACACCCT
This sequence comes from Lactuca serriola, assembly GCF_051521515.1. NCBI lineage: Eukaryota > Viridiplantae > Streptophyta > Magnoliopsida > Asterales > Asteraceae > Lactuca > Lactuca serriola. The sequence continues at coordinate 296,662,420 of NC_136411.1, forward strand.
GAAAATCTCCAAAGTGCAACCCAAAAAACGCTCGATGTAGAAACCCCATGCTCATTGATGATGGAAACTCGCAACGGGCACTCCAGCTCTTCAAGGGACATACAAAAACTCCTACTAAAGGACTAAGACACAAAGGACCGACTCGCACCTTATTTAAAAAGCACAAGAGAAACATGAGGAGCACTTGTGGGAGGTGTTGGATCCCCTGAGGAGGGAGAGCTTGTACGCCAAGTTCTCCAAGTGTGAGTTTTGGTTGCGCGAGGTGCGGTTTATAGGGCACCATGTCAACCAGAATGATATTTTGGTTGATCCGGCCAAAGTAGAGGCCGTGATGAGATGGGAGGTTCCGAATTCTCCATATATGATTCGGGTTTTCCTCATGTTAGCAGGCTTTTACCGGAGATTCATACATTACTTCTCCAAGATAGCAGTACCCTTGACCTGGCTGAGGAAGAAGGTTGTGGTATTTCGTTGCGGGCCTGAGCAGCAGGCAGTGTATGAGACATTGAGGTAGAGAATATGCGAGGGGCTGATTTTATCCCTGCCAGAAGGCATGGAGGATACGGTAGTGTATTGTGAAGCGTCCATCTCGGTTTTGGGCACAATATTGATGCAAAGGGGGCATGTCATCGCCTACGCCTCGAGCCAGCTGAAACCTCACGAGGTGAACTACCCGACGCGCGATGTGGAGTTGGAGGTGGTTGTTTTCTCCCTCAGGATTTGGTGATACTACCTCTATGCAGTCCGTTATACCATTTACACAGACCACAAGAGCTTGAGGTACCTCATCGATTAGCCAAATCTGAACATGAGGCAACGTCGGTGGTTAGATGTGGTGAAGGATTATGACTGTGAGATCCTTTACCACCCAGGGAAGGCCAATGTTATTGTCGATGCCCTTATCAACAAGGCATTCACGAGCCCGATCAGTGACATCTTCCTGAGGATGATAGTAGTGACTCTTCTTAGGAGAAGATCCGAGAGGCCCAGCAGGAGGATATGAAGGAGGAACGCTGGAAGTGTGAGTGGATCATAGGCCAGGTGGCCTCGTAAGACTATGACAGTTGTGGGCTGCTAACCCTACATGGGAGGGTGCAGGTTCCGTACTAGGGAGGAGTATGATAGGTTTTGATGGATAAGGCTCACAATCCCAGATTTTCCATCCATCCCGGGGCGACGAAGATGTATAAAGATCTTTGTCCTGATTACTTGTAACATCCGAAAATTCAAAGCCAAAATTTTCGTTTTAAATAAGTTATAACATAAAACCATCGGAAAAAAAACATTCATAAAGTTATCTCATGTCACAACCACTGTCTCAATAATCCTGATTACTTGTAACATCCGAAAACCATTTTGTCAAAAGTAAAATAAATTAGAGTACATTCCCAGGGAACTCCATGCGGAAAACAAGTGTGTGTGTGTGATGCGCTGCTACACCGCCGGCTGCTTCCCCTTAGATGAAGAGGTACCTAAAACCAAAACTGAAACTGTAAGCACGAAGCTTAGTGAGTTCCCCCATCATACCGATAGCACATAATCATTGGTATCTTTCAACTGGTAACCAGGAACTACCCTCCCTTTTGGTAACTTTCAACCGATAGCCGAGAGCTACCCTCCCCTTCGGTATCTTTCAAACGGTAACCGGGAGTTCCTCCACTTCGGTATCTTTCAACCTGTAACTAGGAGCTACTATCCCCTTCGGTATCTTTCAACCGGTAGTCGGGAGCTACCCTCCCCTTCGGTATCTTTCAACAGGTATCTGGGGACTATTTCACCCCCATCCCTATCACATTTTACAGGTCATAAATATATTGGTTTCATACTAACATACATAAGCATACTGAGTCACATATTGACATATCATGATCATACTACTATACATGCATGGGTGTCATCCACCCCTTCGGTATCTTTCATCTGGTAATCGTTCTCGGTATTTTTCAACCGGTAACCAGGGCTAGCGCGCCATACTACTACTAGCACGTACTCAACACAGAATAGCAACCAGATGGTTATCAAAAAGATAACCATCTCGACCATAATCACCTACTGGTGGGCCATCATTAGTGCCGTAGACCCACACCTACTGGAAGGTAACTCACCTCGTAAGGTTGACTGCTAAAAAGTTGATCGGCAGATGTCAGACTGCTCCACCGGTGATCCTCCGGCTATAAATCCATAAAGCACTGAATCAGACACTGAAAAGTAATCTTAGGGTAAAATGACTATTTTATCCTTGACCAAGTCAAAGTCAAAGTCAAAGTCAACTTCCAGTTGACCCAAATCGACGAGTTGGCGGCCCAACTCGTCGAGTCCATATATTTTCATCTGGTCTTCCTTACGCCTGAACTCGTCGAGTTTGGCATTGACTCGACGAGTTCTCCTTCTAAAATAACTCCGAATGAACCTTCACCCGACTCGCCGAGTTGTATGAACAACTCGTCGAGTTCATCTCCCTCATATGAACACGTCCAGTCTATGACTCCCCGAGTTGTATGAACAACTCAACGAGTTTTATCTTTGAAGATTGGAAGATTGCCTTAGAATTGCCGAGTCTATTCATAGACTCCTCGAGTCCTAGGGTTCTCAGGGCCCTTTTCGCTTCTAAACATCTACGAGACTCCCTTCCTTAACAACTGGTCCATTCGTAGAATGGATTCGGTGTTTATTACGCCTCGACTCATCGAGTCCCAAGAACAACTCGGCGATTCGATCCTTGACCAATACCATACAGTCGATTTAAATGGGTCTTAACACATCAAAGTCATAAATCTGGCCTCCTAATGTCTATTTTATACGTAAAGTTCCATACTTGGTGCACATGCATGGGGTTTTTGGCTCAAAAATCCATAAAAGGTGCTCAACAATGTACATGGGGCTCTCATGGCCATAAAGTTGGCACCTTTATGCCATGAAACCCCTCCAATGACTTAGATCTTAAGGTAGAAATCCATGAATCACCTTACAACCCCGAAAACGTCTTAGAAGCCCCTAGATGCACCCAAAATCAAAGCCCTAAAGATGAACAACCAAAAGAAAGACCAAAACATAGGGAATTTACCTTGATTTAGCTGAAAATGGAATAAGATCTTTGGATCTACAAGCCCTTACTCGAATTCCCAAGCTTCCTCCTTCCTTCCAAGCTTCACAACCACCCAAAAAACACCAGAATGGCCTTAGATCACTCAAAACGGCTAGGGTTTTGATAAGAGATGTTCAGGAAGCATAAGGGACAATGGAGGTTGCAATAAGACGATTAAATAGGGTGCAAACCCTTAGATTTAGGGTTTCCCTCAAGCAGCACCTACTCGCCGAGTCAGTCTCCCGACTCGTCGAGTAGGTCACTTAAAATCCCTGCGGATCGCGACCCTACTTGACGAGTTGGGCCAGCAACTCGTCGAGTCACCGAAAAAATACAGAAATGCTAGATTAAATGCGTACCAAGAATCAGGTGTTACAAATCTCCCCCACTTATTTTAGACTTCGTCCTCAAAGTTTACTATTCGATCCTGAAAAAGCTCGGGGTAATGCTCCCTCATCTCGTCCTCCGGCTCCCAAGTCCATTCCGAGCCCTTGCGGTGCTACCACTGCACCTTTACTAGCTCCACCTTCTTGTTCCTCAGATCCTTCGACTTCCTATCAAGGATTGCTACTGGCCGCTCGATGTAGTTCAGGCTGTCATCAACCTGAATATCCTCTAAAGGCACCACTGCTGAATCATCCACCAAACGTTTCCGCAACTGGGAGGCGAGTACCCAACTCATCATGGAATTTCTTCCAGAACCTGGAAGTAAACCATACGTTCCTGTATAAAATCACTAACACTGGCACCCCGTGCCGAGGAACCACCTATCGGATGAAGATGTCGGCCAGCTTCTCGGCCGATATACTTTCCTGGATTGGTATAAAATGGGCACTCTTGGTCAACAATCCACGATGACGCATATAGAATCCACTCACCGCGCGGTCCTAGGAACTTTGGTGATGAAGTCCATGGTGATATCTGTTGGGTTATGGGCATTCTAACACTCCTAAGTGTACATGCAACCCTAAATACCTTGGATCTATGTTTTCTCTATTATACAAACAAATAAGAACATCCAAGGTATAATCCTAATCTAGCATACAAAACAATGAGTGTAACAAGATAGAATACATACCTCTTTGATGTAGAAAGTCTTCATGAAGCTTGAGTGCCTAGCCCCAATAGTGTGGAAGCCTCAAATGGAATCACAATCACCAAAACACTTAGAATAACTTGAGAGAATTCTACAACTCATGAAATCGGCTAGCCCATTTACTTGACACACTAGTGCTGATTTTGGTTAAGAATAAGATGCTTATATAGTTAGGGTTACACCATGTAAACCCTAATTGACATGGCCTTTCATTTCCATGATCCATGGGTACAAATACACCATGGGGCATCCATGGACCATCCTATGGGTTTTAGCCCAACTTGATTATCCATGGAGCATTAGCCCACTATACAAGTATGGATGATTTACACAATCAACCCATATATTTAATTAGTCTTCTTTTGATCACTTAATTAATCCTAGATTAATTCTTGATCAATACTAATTAAATAATCTTATTATTCTTATTATTAATATACTAGAACTTATAATATATTAATAACCATAAGTGTCTTATTTCTCTCATTATAGTCTATCCAAGTGCATGATGGTATGCAACCCAAATGGACCATGCCGGGTCGGGTCAAGTCTTACCAATTATATTTATGGACTTAGACATTAATCCAACAGTCTCCCACCTGGATAAGTCTAAAACTATTATTGCGTATGACTTTAGGAACTAACAGGCAATTGTAGCTCTCAAAAGCTTCTGTCGAACTCTGACCTTGTAGATGAACTCTGACCTTTGTCAATGACTTGTCCATTAGATAAGGGATCATATATTCCTCCATTCTAGATATCATATGGACTGAGACATGGATTATAATCATTCTCTCTGTCCATTTGTTGTTTCCCGATTTCCGATTTATGACAACTGACTAATTGAACAAATCAAATCAGTCCTGGCCCGGCCGAGCATTTCCATTTGTCATCATCAAATCATCGAGGGGCCCACAAATATCGCTTTTATCCCGAAGGTAAAAGCAACGGATAAACTTCGACTCATATGGCTTGTTCTACTACTTGTTGAATCATACACAAAGGCACGTTTTATAGCACCGAGTTACCAAATGCGTTTTCGTGCAATCAATGTACAACCAACTCATAGTAACAACTCATATCTCTAGGTTTGAAGAATATAAGATATTATCGTCTCATGATCATTCGTGATAAAATCCATGAAGTGATTCCAATGAGCACGGGTTGAATCCAATACTCAGAACTTATGAGCACTCATGAGTGTTGTAGCCCTTTGTCCAACACCTTAGACCTCTACAAGCCAACCCATGACAGTCTTAATTCATATCTACTTCCAACATATGACCGACTGTGGATGGTTTGAATAACTTAGTCATTCTGGTAGAATAACCCAGTTTATTCGGGAAGTCAAAACATGCAAAGTGAAACACAATAATAATTGAATCCAATATGGTATCAAAACCTATGAACATAAATAAAACACCTTTTATTTATCACCATATGATTGCACATTATTCATTGTATACTGTTTCAGCTATCAACTTTATTCTTGAATTTAAAACAATAATTGTCCCATGCTCCAAGCATGTACACTATGTTTTTCTAAACACTAGTCATGCCACACACCAAGTATGCATACTATGTTTGTCAATGATCTTTACTTTGTGAACTAGATCAATTGAACATAACTTCAATGATTCTCTTTTCACACTCCCAAATCCTTACTACAAATGCAAGAATTCCAAATTCATGCCATTTACTGAAATTTGTTAGATTCTAAACTTATATGCATTGAACCTCTTGTAATGATTATGCACAAAGTCAGAAGGACTTGACAACAACCATTACAGACCATTCCAAAGGAGATCAGCTCCTTGGGAACATCCTTCTTGCATTAAGTTTCCTAATCTTAAACAGATTGAAAAATTCTAACTTTGAAACATTTCCAGATTCCATTTTGACTATCACTTCTGAACAAGATTTGCCTCCTTACAGATTATGTCAATATGGTCCTTCCAGAATTATCACTATACTTCCAACTGTCCTTGAGCAACCAATCTCTGGTAAACCTTAGATTGTCCTCGACAATTGTTTAATTCCTTTTAGTCATATCCAGTTCTAAACCTTTTCCCTTCTTAATGCCCCAGGCATATGGAAAATTTTAGAAAGGATGAATATAGCACATGTAATCGATCCTATATCCGAAGTATATGGGAAACGATTCATGATGTCTCGCATAAAGACTAAACAAGTCTTTTGCTATAACATTTCCATTTCAATTTGCCAAGTTCTCATAATTCAGATTATGAAAAGGGATGTCGTAATCATAATCGAATTTTAGAACGCAAATAATGGACTCATATACAAAATTTCCTTATTTTGAGCCATTCCAACATGAAATTCATATATATCCTTGACTAAATGATTAAAACCTCACGATCTAAGCTTATAGATTTGAGATGAAGTATAATTTTCTCTCCCTTAATTATAGCAAAACAACTTTTTCCCAATTGAAACTTTTGTTTTCTATAATTAACATTGCTAACTTGCAATACTTATCATAATTATCATGCTCCCACTAACATGATGATTATTAGCATAACACTTATGCTCCCACTAGCTTTGACATGTACTCAGAAATCAGTTGACTTTCTTACCAAAGTTCATATTTCTGATACTAGATTGTTTTGATAAAACTTAATCAAAAGCATACACCTTCCCTTAGATATCACACTTGTGTGTCTAAACAATTATGAAGAGGGATGTCGTAATCATAATGGTTAGACCTTTTTTCTACTTCTCACAAGTCCAGGTTAGTGTGCCGGTAAACCACACACGCTCCACTAACGACTTTGAGAATGCAAATATCACAATTGCTATCTAGCTAAAATCTACTTAGTGAAAGTGTTTCCTCACCATCATTTTCATGAATCGGAGAGAAACCTTATGACACTTAGATTTAATGGTGTATGTGTTCTTATCCATGTGAATTGTCAAAACCATAGACACAAGACAAGGATAATGACAAATACAAACTCATATGGACTGAACTCAATCTTAATTTCTTGCCACCTGGCAGCTCAAGGGCCTGCCATTGCTTCCAAGAAGTTGTGCAACAAATTGAGAACTCTAAGAACTCATATGCAAAGCCAACTTTAACTGGAATGGGCACAGAATATGTCAACACGATAGGTTATAAACCTCAAGTCGTGTGCTAGTGAAGAACTTCAGGTTTATTCTTGATTAGTTCTTGAGACTTTCAAGACCTTTAAGACTCCCACTATCCTCTTGACATATAAGACGCCCTTGTCAAACATCCAAGAGATAGTGTGGATTCTAATCAAGACAAACACTTCACACAATTGTACAAGAGTTTTAAACCTTCTTTAAGACATGTCACTCAAGTTACAATCTTAGAGTATAACTCTAAGAATTGTTTTTAGAACGAAGTATGAATCATCTTCTTGATTTAACCACTTCAACAATTCAAGTTCCTCTTCTTATCTATAAGAAGGCTCTTAGAGGATGAATTGTGATAAGGTCTCTAAATCATTAAGATGATCACAAAACTGATACGAAAGTACTCTCTCCTATCTTTTCAGATTTGAGAAACTTTTATCCTTCTACCTAATTTGATTCTTCTTATTCGCTCTGCCATACATTGAAACTTTTCCAATGTCTCAGAATTACACTTTAGCCTGTAAGTATAACCATATTTACTAAGCTTTAGTAAATTATGACAAATAATCTTATCGATCTTTTGTGGTGGACTTGACCAGTGCACAAGACTATGTACTCGATCCCTTAGTCCATTACTTGACTCACACATCCATGTGAATAAGTAATTAGTCTTAATTTTCCAATACTTGAAAGTTCTCATTCATCATGTTATACAACTTGCATGATTCCAAGTTCCGGTCCAATTGAAACTTGGGTGATGAGAATCTTTCCTTATTTGGTAAATTTAGACATTACCACAAATAAAAGAATTAATTTCATATCTCCACTATTAATGGAATCATATAAGCAACAATTTTTCCTCAAATGGCATTGTAAGGATATTTTAAAATAAATAAAATCAAAAATTTTTCTTTTATTTTAAAACTTTGCGGAAAAACTTATCCTTACAATCCACATGAAAACTTGTTGTTATCTATTCCTAAGCAATATCTCATAACTCCTAAGAAGTAGCTCAAGAATCCGATCTTCAAACTATGCGATAGAAATCCATCTACGCGATCAGATTCAGCATATTCTTTCTTTAAGTTCCTTTACTTTTCTTTGATTCTTAAAACATCACCATGTGACCTAGTCACATCATGTATCAAGAATCTCAGAATAGAAACTTAGCAGAGTTAGATAGAGGAATTTACCTGAAGTAGAGTCAAACTTATTGACTTTAACATCCTTAGGTAAATTGGCAGCTTCGCAACCAATGCCCCTTCCTTTGGCAATATAAACATATGGACCCTTTGATAATGGTACAAGGGACTATCACAGACTTAGCTTTTCTCTTTACCATTTGGTCAACCGAGTTGACTATGGCCGATCCCTTTCCATTGGGAAGAGAATGCTTTCCTGGATTTCCTGTGTCACTGTTGTCAATGTCCATCAAGTTTTAAGGAAGTTGATCTTAACAAATAGATAAGATCATTAAGGGTCTTGTTATAGTCTGTTTCATAGGTTTCCCAAAGGAACTCACTATGTGACTTAAAAAGTGATTGAACCACCAACTTTCTCAGGACTTTGACACCCAACTCTCCCGGCTTGTCAATATGTGACTACATCTCCAAGATGTGATCACACCTAGACCTTGCCTTGCCAATAGGACTTGAGTGACCTTAAACTTGTGGGTTACGGAGAATAATTGAAGGAGGTGAAAGAAGTATGATTTCCAAGGGACATCATCTTCATTTAGGAAAGCTTGTTTCAAGAGATTTGGGAAGATCATAAATGTCTAAACCAGACATCTTTTGGGAGATATTCAAGATAGTTGATTTTAAATTCCTTAATATGACACCCAATATGAAATACTAAGGCTAGGACCCAACAAACTATTTTATAACTTAGAAGAGGTATGCCGTAATCCAAGCTATAAAGTATTTGAAGGTAGGTGAATGATGATTCACCAATTTCCACCAAGATAAACGAAATGTATTATTAGGTTTTAATTGGTTTTAAAACTCCTAGATCTTTGAGATTCATTGAACTGTTCAATGGCATGTTTCAATCTCGAGTGTGCCCTTCAGGTTTTGTGACTGGGATGCCGAGGATCACAAAACAAGGTGTGAAGTAACCATGCAAATTACTTGGTACCCTTAAGTGTTTACCCCTTAATCTATGTGCCGGTTAACCACACACGCTCCATCGATACTATGATAAACATTAAGTTACCCTTTACCTACCTCGTTAAATACGAGTTAGTGTGCCGGTTAACCACACACGCTCCACTAACCGACTTAAACAAAGTGCAAAGTGTAATTTCATGGATTAGCACCTTATTCACATTTTCCTAAGTAACTAAGATTGGGTATGATTAAGAGTTTAGTCCTGTCAAACCCGTTCGGCTAACGACCCTCCACCAGTCAAGCAAACAGTGGGTGAGAGTGGACACCCATTAAGTTGCCATTTTATAGGCAACAACCTTATACCCACCTTATAGACCGGCTTCGTGAATGAGGCGTACTAGCGGTAAGACTGACTTTACTCTTATACATATATAGATTATTAACTTATAATATTATAAAGTATAAGGGTTGAATTTTAACTTTTAAAAATTCTAAGGGCTAACTTGGAATTAAAGTATTCATAAGAGAAAACTTTACAAATTCCAAAACTTGAGGGCAAGTTTTGAAACTATTCAAAACTAATTAATTCCATAACTTATGGGTTTAAAGTAGTTTTAATCCAAAAACTCTTCAAGTTCCATAACTTGAGGACAAGTTATGGAAGACTTTAAACTAATAAAAGAATTAATTTTTCTTTATTTTATAACTTATGGAATTAATTAAGGTTACACCTTTTTTTATTTTATTTTATTTTATTAAATGAAGAGACTCTTGGTCCTCCATAACTTGAGGACAAGTTATGGAGTCATAAAACCATTTAATTAGAACTAGACTCTTCATTTTTGTAACCTTTGCCAATTTTTATGAGTTTTAAGATTCATAAATGTGACTTATAAGTTACATAAACAAATTTTATGAACTTCTTTTAGATTAATTTGGATTAAAACCAACTATCACATAATTTTATTCAATAATCTAAATTCACTCATAAAACAAGGTAACACAAAAAACTTTTGGTGATCCATAACTTATTCTTAAGTTATGGAATCCTTTAAAACCTTAACACCAAATTTTGTAACTCCATAAAAACTTTGAATCAATTTTTTTTTAAAACCTTTTCATATCCATAACTTATGGAGGTTTCAAAAAATAAAACTCTTTAGATCAAACTTTTAAAACTAATAAAATAATCATATCATTTTATCTTTTATTAAATTTGACCTAATTCAACTCATAAAGCAAATTATTCAAATTTTACAAATAATTAGTTTTTCACAAGAACAAGTAATTATCTTAAAATTTGACGAACTTCATGTTTTTTTTCTTTTTTTTTTTTCCACTTTGAAAATAAAATATTTGCATCAATATAACAGAAAACAACCTGGCTCTGATACCACTGTTGGGTTATGGGCATTCTAACACTCCTAAGTGTACATGCAACCCTAAATACCTTGGACCTATGTTTTCTCTATTATACATACAAATAAGAACATCCAAGGTATAATCCTAATCTAGCATACAAAACAATGAGCGTAACAAGATAAAATACATACCTCTTTGATGTAGAAAGTCTTCATGAAGCTTGAGTGCCTACCCCCAATAGTGTGGAAGCCTCAAATGGAATCACAATCACCAAAACACTTAGAATAACTTGAGAGAATTCTACAACTCATGAAATCGGCTAGCCCTTTCACTTCACACACTAGTGCTGATTTTGGTCAAGAATAAGATGCTTATATAGTTAGGGTTACACCATGTAAACCCTAATTGACATGGCCTTTCATTTCCATGATCCATGGGTACAAATACACCATGGGGCATCCATGGACCATCCTGTGGGTTTTAGCCCAACTTGATTATCCATGGAGCATTAGCCCACTATACAAGTATGGATGATTTACACAATCAACCCATATATTTAATTAGTCTTCTTTTGATCACTTAATTAATCCTAGATTAATTCTTGATCAATACTAATTAAATAATCTTATTATTCTTATTATTAATATACTAGAACTTATAATATATTAATAACCATAAGTGTCTTATTTCTCTCATTATAGTCTATCCAAGTGCATGATGGTATGCAACCCAAATGGACCATGCCGGGTCGGGTCAAGTCTTACCAATTATAGTTATGGACCTAGACATTAATCCAACAATATCTTCCTATTTCCACATGGGAATATCCAACAGCTGCGACTTGCCATGTAGCCTCTGACGTTCGGCGTAGACCTTCCTATAGGTCAAGCACCGCTCCACATACCACGCTACGTCCCGTTTCATGCAGGGCCACCAATAATCAAGATGAAGGTCCTATACATCTTCGTCGCCACAGGATGGATAGAAAATCGGGATTTGTGCACCTCTTCCATCAATATCTGGCGCACGCCTCCATGATAGGGGACCCACACCCTACAGTGGATGGTCAAGAACACTTGGGTATCATAGTCGAAGGAGGAAACCTGACCCACAATACGCTCGCTCTTCCAATGTTCCGCCTTCATAGCCTCCTGGTGGGCCTCTCGGATCTACTCCAATAGCGGAGTCACCACGGTCATTCGCATGCAGATATCTCTAATCGGCGCTTCCTTGCGGCTGAGCGCATCAGCCACCACATTGGCCTTTCCTGGGTGGTAAAGGATCTCACAATCATAATCCTTCACCACATCTAACCGCCGACGCTGCCTCATGTTCAGATTCGGTTTGTCCATGAGATACCTCAGGCCCTTGTGGTCCGTGTCAATGGTACAACAGACCCCCTAGAGGTAATGACGCCAAAGATTGAGGGCAAAACTAATAGCCCCCAACGCCAAATCATGCGTTGGGTAGTTCGCCTCGTGAGGCTTCAGCTTCCTCGAAGCGTAAGCAATAACATGCCCTCTCTGCATCAATACCACGCCCAAACCCGAGACGGACACATCGCAGTACACTACAAAATCCCCCATGCCCTCAGGCATGGCTAAGATTGGCGCCTCGCACAATCTCTGTCTCAATGTCTCAAACACAACCTGCTGCTCAAGCCCCCAGCAAAATCCCACGACATTCCTTGTCAGTCTTGTTAGAGGTTTAACTATCTTAGAGAAGTCCTGAATGAATCTCCGATAGTAGCCTGCCAGCCCCAGGAAGCTCTGAATCTCAGATGGAGACCTCGGGACTTCCAACCTCATCATGGCCTCCACCTTGGCTAGATCCACTAAAATCCTGGCCTGATTGATGAGGTGCCCAAGAAATTGCACCTCGCAAAAGCAAAACTCACACTTGGAGAACTTAGCATACAAGTTTTCCCTCTTCAAAGTATCGAAAACCTCCCGCAAATGCTCCTCATGCTGCTCTTGCGTCTTTGAATAAACCAAGATGTCATCGATGAAACTATCACAGACCGATCCAACATCGGTCTACACACGCAGTTCATGAGATCCATGAATGCAGCAAGAGCATTGGTGAGCCCGAAAGGAATCACCACGAACTCATAGTGGCCGTAGCGCGTCCGGAATGCAGTCTTCTGCACATCCTCCTCTCTAACCATCATCTGATGATATCCTGAACGCATATCAATCTTGGAGAACCAAGACGCTCCCTGTAGCTGGTCAAAGAGGTCATCAATCCTCGGGAGTGGGTAACGGTTCTTCACCATTACCTTATTCAACTACCGGTAATCTATACACATCTGATGCTACCCATCCTTCTTCTTTACAAATAGAATCGACGCTCCCCAGGGTGAACTGCTCGGTCTGAGGAATCTCTTGTCTAACAGCTCCTGCAGCTGTGTAGACAACTCCTGCATCTCAGGAGGAGCCAACAGATACGGTGCCTTGGCTATCGGAGCCGCACCAGGGACAAGGTCGATCCTGAACTCCACCTGCCTCTTTGGAGGTATCCCAGGCAACTACTCGAGGAATACATCTGCAAACTCCCGTACCACGGACACATTGCCCAACCATCGCCTTACCCACCTCCCAGGTATCCGTAACATAGATGACAAATCCTGCGCAACCCTGTTGAAGCTAGCGCCTCGCCCTTGCTGCTGAACATAAAGTTGGTCCTTGTTGTGGTCTCTCGCCCTGGAACACCAGCTCTCCCCCCTTGGGGTCCTGATCTGTACCAACAGTTGCACGCAGTCGATCACTTCCCTATTGGGACTTAGCCAATCCATACCAATAATAACCTTGTAGCTGTGCAAAGGTATGGGAACTAAGTCTACCAGGTAACGTTCCTCGAACAACTTCATTACACAATCCTGGTAGACCTCTAATGCTCTCAATGACCGGTTGTCCGCACTCTCGACCTCTAGAGGGCAGTCCAACATGCTCGAAGACTTAGGAAACTTCTTGCTAAGTGCAAGAGAAACAAATGATCGGGTAGCACCCGAGTCAAATAACACCTGAACCGGAATACCGTTCACATGGAACGATCCTAAACAGATCATACACATAACATATCAAAATCAAAGTGACATAATCATAAAGAAGTAAGAGAAGAAACCATACCCGTCAACACATCGGGTGCAGCGCGTGCCTCCTCGGCTATCAACTGAAATGCTCGGCTCCGCACCACTGGAGCCTCCACCTTGGCCTTTCGGCCATCCGCAACCCGTGCTGCTGTTGGGGCCAGCACCGCTGCTGGCGCTGCTACTGTCGCTGCTGTCAATGTAGGGCAATTGGCCTTCTTGAGGCCCTCTGATTCCAATGAAAGCAAATCAGGTTTGTTATCTGCACTGAGGGGGCGGGGGCAGTACAATCCATGCCAAAATGCCTAGCCTTGACACACTCATTGTAGCTGGAACCCGACCCAGTGCGAAAGCTCCCTCGTGTGACCGACCGCATTTTCCACAGTGGTCCTGGCCCTGTTGGCCCTTCGACCTAGAGTCGAATCCCTTAGGTTTCTTCCCCGAAACCCCTGTAACCTGCCCAGTCTTAGCCTTCCTCTTCCTGAGGTGCTTCAAATCGATCTCCCTCTCCCACCAATCTTTAGCTCGGTCTCTCAAACATCCCGCCGCAAAGTTGACCTTCGACCCTTTCGGGCAGAAGATCGTCAACTGCACAGACTCAATGTCTACGATCCATCTCCTGGCAGCAATGGGGTTCTTCGCCCCGTGGAAATCTGGCGCACCACTCCCTCTAAAGTCCTTGAAGGACAGTGTGCGTGTACTCGCCTGGCCAGACGCCAAATCACTCCTGAATGCTCAAAGACGATCCTCCATCAGCTCGATGATCCCTTCCCTGATTAACCCGAAAATGACCGGGGTCGCCTCAAGGATGTCTCTCGTAATCTCAGACGTGATGAACTCACGTAACCGGTCATCAACCTGCTCGGATCCCGCGCCCGAGCCCGAGCCCGATCCCGATCCTGACCCTGATCCTGAGCCTCCTGCTCCATGTCGTGTGACCACCATACTGAAAATAACACATAAAAGTCAGGATCAAAACATACCCCAAGAGGTCTCACACATTATCCAAGATCCCTAGTTCCATCTCGGCCCTCCTTGACTCGAGTAAGGATCCTCTACTTCCAGTAGTACGGGCCCATACTACCTTCCACATATATCCATACTTTCCTCAAGGATTTCTTCGACTTCACCAAGTACCTTAACTAATATCCCTTTCCAACTATTTGATGGGTTTTAGCCAAAAGAACTTTCCTATGTGCGCATGCAAAACCCTAATTCTTGGATATAGGCTTTCTAATTAAAACTGCTTTGAATCCAAGACTTCTAATAACTAATTAGGTACAAAACAATACAAAATCGGATCTAGAAGTTTACCTTTGAATCTCTTGTTTTGATCTTGTTGTCTTGGAGCTCTAGAGTCACAATTGTCACTCGTTTAATGGCTTTTAAACACCAAATAACAAAGAAGATGATTTGATAGAGAGGGGGTAGGAGGAAATCGGACAGGGTTTCTCTTCCTTTGAAGTGATGCCGATTTCCCTTTGGCCATAAGGTCTATTTATACTTGTAGACTCCTTAAGGGTTTCACCTTAAACCCTAGTTGGATAATCCTTTCCTTAAAGCAATCCAAATCCTTACCATAGATAAGCCTTGGACGACTTTGAGCTATCCTAAGCTATAGAATCCGTCCAATCCTTATCCCTTAAGGATTTACAGTCTAAAGTGTAACTATCAAACAATTGACAGTTTATACCCTCTTATTTAATTAATCTCTTTAAGTCACCAAATTAATTCTAATTAATTTATGACTTATATTAATCAAATAACAATATTATTATTCCTTATATTATTCTCATAATATATTAATAATATTTATTCTCTCATAATAAATCATCCTATAAAGTTGCTATGGTGAAGGCAACCTAAAAGGACCATGCACAATCGGGTCAAATACTTGCCTAATATAGTTGCAACCTTAAACACTATTCCAACAGTCTCCCACTTGGATAAGTCTAGTAACTATATGCACAAGTACAATTCGATTTGCAATCGTAGCTTTCAAAGACGCTGTCAAAATCTGATCTGATCAATCTTGTCCTTTAGATAAGGGATCGTACAATCCTCTGTTAGATATCATGCTGACAATTTCTATGGAATGATTAGTCAAGCATTTGGTTTCTCGATCTCCGATTTATTTGACATAGAACTTAATCGAACACATCAATTCAGTTCTGACCGGGCCTGACACATAAGTCAAATAAAATCATCGAGCGGCCGAGATATCACTTTTACCTTCTTAGGATAAAAGTTATAGATAAACTTCGACTTATATGCATTTACTTATTCATTAATCAACTATACACAACGATGTGTTTTATAACACCGAGTTACTGATGTGTTTTCGCATTATCAATGTACAATCAAATAACAAATAACAAACCATATATCTAGGTTTTAAGACTATATGATATTATCGTCTTGCGATCACCCTTTTATATCATATTCCATAAGGTGATTCCAGCAAGCGCGGGTTTGTTCCAATGCTCAAAACCAGTTCATAAGCACTCATGAACGTCGTAGCAATCTTTTGCTATGTCTAATACCATTTAGACAATCTACGCACCAATTCACGACAATCTTCATTCATATCTACTTCCAACATATGAACGATTGTGGACAATTTGAATTATTCGATTATTCTTAATAAACTCAATTATTCTGGATGTCAAAACATGCAAAATGAAACAATTGTAAAACAATTAACATAAGACAGTAACAATTACTCATAAATAATACTCTTTTATTTAATCATCAAATGTTAATTACATTTATCTATTACACGTTTCTACTACTATCTAATCTATACTAATATCATCCATCAACCCAATACTCCTAGCGTGCTGTAAGTGCTTAACCCTACTCAGTCCCTTCGTAAGCGTATCTGCTGGGTTATCCTCTGATGATATCCTCTTCACTACGAGTTGTCCTTCTTCTACACGATGTCTAATAAAGTGGTATTTTCTGTCGATGTGTCGTGATCTACCATGATCTCTCAGTTCCTTGGTCAAGGCAACCGCTCCTTCATTATCACAGAAAATCTCCATGGGCTCCTTTATGGCAGGTACAACTCCAAGATCACCGATGAAGTTCTTCAACCATATTGCCTCCTTCAACGCTTCGCTCGCTGCAATGTACTCTGATTCGCACGTTGAATCAGCTACAGTTTCATGTCACGGCTCCTCCATTTAGGGTAAAGACCTAGCCTGACTGTGAACGGTAGTTGTCCCTGTCGTTCTGAAAGTTGGCGTCACTATACCCCCGCACCTTCAAGTCATCACTCCCTCCAAGGACTAAGAACCGTTCCTTCTTCCTCCGAAGGTACTTAAGGATATTCTTCACCGCAATCCAATGGGCTCTGTCAGGATTCCCTTGATATCTGCTAACCATGCTAAAAGCAAAGGCTACATCAGGGCGAGTACAAGTCATAGCGTACATGATTGAGCCAACTGCGGAAGCATATGGTAATCGGCTCATTTCTGCTATTTCTGCTTCGGTACTCAGACTTTGAGTCTTACTCAACTTGGCTTTACTTTGTATCGGTAATTCTCCCTTCTTCGAGTTTTCCATACTAAAACGTTTTAGTACCTTCTCTAAGTAAGTGTTCTGACTAAGTCCTATTAGTCTCTTACTTCTTTCTCTTACTATCCTTATTCCCAAAATGTAAGAAGCCTCTCCGAGGTCCTTCATAGAGAAGCACTTCCCGAGCCAGGACTTAACTTCCTGCAGAGTCGGGATGTCGTTTCCTATGAGTAATATGTCATTGACATATAGAACAAGGAAGCTTACTATACTGCCACTGGCTTTGACATATACACATGATTCATCTTCGCTTCGTACAAATCCAAACTCTTTGACTTTCTCATCGAAGCAAAGATTCCATTTGCGAGATGCTTGTTAAAGTCCATCAATGGACTTCTCAAGCTTACACACTCTATTCGGATGCTTCGGATCCACAAACCCCTCTGGCTGAGCCATGTAAACATCCTCAGCCAACTTCCCATTAAGGAAAGCGGTCTTGAATCCATTTGTCAAATCTCATAATCATGAAATGCTGCAATCGCTAGCATCACTCTAATAGATTTTATCTTCGCAACTGGTGAGAAGGTCTCATCATAGTCAACTCCGGGAGTTTGAGTAAAGCCCTTCGCAACCAATCGCGCTTTATATGTGTGTACGTTTCCATCCACGTCAGTCTTCTTCTTGAAGATCCATTTTCACCCAACGGTCTTACGTCCGGGCACATAATCAACCAAATTCCAAACTTGGTTATCATACACGTCAGTCTTCTCTTTCCATTTCTCAGACTCCAGGCCTACCATGGCTTCCTTATAGCTATTAGGTTCATCAAGGTTTATTAGTGTACCATCACTAATATACGTGTCCCCTTCGATAATAATATGAAAACCATAAAACTGGGGTTGAACTCTAACTCCATCGGAACGTCTAAGAGGTAAGGACTCGTCAATCGGTTCAACCGGAGTTTCCTCCTCGGGTTGATTGCCAGCGGTAGAGGTTCCTTCATCTATCGACTCTTGAATCTCTTCAAGTTCGATTTGCCTCCCACTATCTCCTTAGCTTATGAGTTCTCGCTCTCGGAAAACCCCTCTCCTCGCAACAAAGACAACATTTTCCTTCTCTCTATAGAAGAGATATCCAAAGGATTTATGCGGGTAGCCGATGAAAATAAATCGCTCACTACGAGTTTCGAGCTTGTTGTGAGTATCTCATCTTACGAAAGCCTCGCAACCCCAAACCTTTATATGTGCTAACGAGGGAGCTTTCCCTGTCCGCATCTCATGAGGTGTTTTGGCAACCTTCTTAGTAGGGACTCGGTTAAGGATATGGGCGACAGTCTCTAAGGCATACCCCCAAAAAGAGATAGATAGTGAAGCACGACTCTTCATAGAGAGAACCATAGCCAAGAAGGTTCAATTACGCCTTTCTGCCACACCATTCAATTGTGGTGTTTTAGGTGGCGTCAATTGTGAAACTATTCCACACTCCTTGATATAATTGTGTAATTCAAGACTTAGGTACTCTCCTCCTCGATCGGATCGAAGCATCTTGATTTTCCTGCCCAATTGATTCTCCACTTCATTCTTGAACTCTTTGAACTTTTCAAAAGTTTCTGACTTTTGCTTGATCAAATAGATATACCCATATCTACTATAGTCATCGATAAAAGTCACGTAGAAGCGGTTCCCATCCTTCGTGGTTGATCTAAACGGTCCACATACATCGGTATGTATTAGGTCCAATAGACCCCCACCCCTTTCACAAGTACTTGTGAAGGGTGACTTAGTCATCTTTCCAAGTAAACAAGACTCGCATGTGTCATCTTCCCTAAGGTCGAATGACTCCAACACTCAATCCTTTTGGAGTTGGGCTATGCGTTTCTTGTTGACATGTCCAAGACGACAATGCCACAAGGATGCTCTATCCATACTATTGGAAGAATCTATGTTCAAAACATCATTTCCTAGGTTATCAACAAGCATAACAGTTTCATATATTCCATTACATGGTATAGCTTCAAAATAAAAGACACCATTTAGATAAGCTAAAATAGAACCATTCTCATAATTAAAAGAAAATCTAAAACCTTGTCTAAACAAACCATGAAATGAAATGATGTTTCTAGCCATTTCTGGCGAATAGCAACAATTGTTCAAATCTAAACATAAACAATTCCTAATCACTAAAGAATACACTCCAATCTTGGTCACAGGCGACGATCTTCTGTTCCCCATGATTAGATTGATCCTTCCTTGCTCCACATCCCTACTTCTTCTTAGTCCCTGCACATTAGAGCAAATGTGGTAACCACAACCAGTATCAAGAACCCAAGAAATAGCATGGTCAGAATCTTTAGATTTAATTATGTATATACCTGCGAAAGATGGCTTGATCTTTCCTTCCTTGATGGCTTCCAGGTACTCTGGGCAGCTTCTCTTCCAATGTCCTATCTTGTGGCAGTGGTGGCACTCTGCCTCCTTCAGGTTACGGCAGGGTTTAGCAGGATCAACTTTGGTCCCACTAGAAGAGGCACCATCTCGGGCTTTAACCTTACAATAGTTCTTAGACGAATCCTTCCTCTTCATTCCCTTTCCTTGTCCAATAGCCAAGACAGGAGCAGCGGGTGGATTGGGAGTTGTCCTTGAAATTGCTCTCAGCGACCCTCAAGAGACCTTGGAGTTTGCTTAGGGTGACCTCCTCTTTGTTCATGTGGTAGGTCATCCTAAATTGATTATAGCTCGGCAAAGAGTGAAGCACCATGTCGATTGCCAAGTCTTCCCCAAAGTCAACATTCAACTTGCGAAGACGGTCGAGATACCTTTTCATCTTTTGCAGGTGCACGGTAAGAGACTCTCCATGACCCATCTTAGCGGAAATCATGTTAGTGAAAATCTCATAACGCTCTTGTCTCGCGTTTTGGTGGTATCTCTCCAATAAGTCTTGATGCATCTCGTACGGGTACATGTCCTCATAGGACTTTTGGAATTCGGAGTTCATAGTGGCTATCATGATGCAATGTACCTTCGTTGCATCGCGCTCATGAGTTTCAAAAGTTGTCATTTCAGCTGGAGTAGCGATTTCAGGGTTAATTTTCTCTAGCTTCTCATTGAGGACATACTCCTTATAGAAAGGACAAAGATAGCTTAGAATATGAATCCCTAATTATCACCCAATAAGAAAAATTAGGGCTTGGATCCAACAACAATATTTACATATTAGAAAAGGGATGCCGTAATCTAACATGCAAATAATATGAAGGTAAGTGAATGACGATTCACTAATTCTCCACCATAAAAACATAACTTTAAGTCCTAAATGTATTGAGAATTCCTAGGTTCGGATGAGATTCATTGAAACTATTCAATGGTATGTTTAAATCTCGATATGCCCCTCTTGTTTGTGACTGGGATACCGAGGATCACAAAGCGGGTGTGAATTACCATGCAAATTCACATGGTGCCTTCATTGTAACGATCACCTATTCGATGTGGCGGTAAACCACACACGCTCCATCGAACTATGATAAACAATGAATCACCCTTTTCCACCTTTGCTTAGAACCAATTAGTGTGCCGGTAAACCACAAACGCTCCACTAACTTCTTAGCAAGGGTGCAAAGCATAATTTCATGGGATTGCATCAATTCACTTTTCCTAAAGTAACTAAGATTGGGAAATTTTAAAATTATGTGTAGTTACTTTGTATTTCATATTATACTTTTAATGAGAGGATGAGGTTACCCTATCCTACCCGTTCGGCTAATGACCCTTCACCGATCAAGCAAGCGGTGGATGTGAGTGTACACCCATTAAGCGCCATTTTATAGGCCACAACCTTATACCCACCTATAGATCAGCTTCGTGAATGAGGCCTACTAACGGTAAGACTAGCATTCAGTTATACATATATATGTATTAATCTTGTAATATTATATTAGTATGGGGTTGTATTTTAAACTTTTTAAAAAACAAGGGTTTGAAATTTAAATTGTCTAAATTAAAACTTTTAATCACAAAACATAAATTTTAAAACTTGAGGGCAAGTTTTAAACATTTAAAAACATGGAGGATCAAATAACAAATAATCTCAATTAACAATTAATTCCATAATTATCCATATTTGATTAATTAATTATCACATAAGGAAATCAAATATTTAATTAGTTGATAAATATCTTTAATTAGATCAAGATTATAGTCATATATATATATATATATATATATATATCAGAAAATCGGATTAAGATTGATCTAATATGATATAGGCAAGTTTCCATAAGATAAGTATGAAAAATCCCGAATCTGGCCTTTCCTGACGCTCGAACTCGTCGAGTTCCCAACTGGACTCGTCGAGTCAGGCCAACTCGTTGAGTCCACCATGGGACTCATCGAGTTCATGACACAGAAACACAAACTTCGAATTTTGCAAACAAGATTCAAACAAACAAGCAACAATTTAATAGAAATCAATCTTGGCTTTGATACCGCTGATAGGTTTTAGCCATAAGAACTTTCCTATGTGCGCATGCAAAACCCTAATGCTTGGATCTAGGCTTTCTACTTAAACATGCTTTGAATCCAAGACTTCTAATAACTAATTAGGTATAAAACAATACAAAATTAGATCTAGAAGTTTAGCTTTGAATCTCTTGTTTTGATCTTGTTGTCTTGGAGCTCTAGAGTCACAATTGTCACTCCTCTAATGGCTTACAAACACCAAATAGCAAACAAGATGATTTGAGAGAGAGGGGGTAGGAGGAAATCGGCCAGGGTTTCTCTTCCTTTGAATTGATGCCGATTTCCCTTTGGCCATAGGGTCTATTTATACTTGTAGACTCCTTAAGGGTTTCACCTTAAACCCTAGTTGGATAATCCTTTCCTTAAAGCAATCCAAATCCTTACCATAGATAAGCCTTGGACGATTCTGAGCTATCCTAAGCTCTAGAATCCGTCCAATCCTTATCCCTGAAGGATTTACAGTCTAAAGTGTAACTATCAAACAATTGACAGTTTATACCCTCTTATTTAATTAATCTCTTTAAGTCACCAAATTAATTCTAATTAATTTATGACTTATATTAATCAAATAAAAATATTATTATTCCTTATATTATTTTCATAATATATTAATAATATTTATTCTCTCATAATAAATCATCCTATCAAGTTGCTATGGTGAAGGAAACCCAAAAGGACCATGCACAATCGGGTCAAGTACTTGCCTAATATAGTTGTAGCCTTAGACACTATTCCAACAGTCTCCCACATGGATAAGTCTAGTAACTATATGCACAAGTACAATTCGATTTGCAATCGTAGGTCTCAAAGACGCTGTCAAAATCTGATCTAATCAATCTTGTCCTTTAGATAAGGGATCGTACAGTCCTCAGTTAGATATCATGCTGACAATTTCTCTGGAATGATTAGTCAAGCATTTGGTTTCTCGATCTCCGATTTATTTGGACTAGAACTAAATCGAACACATCAATTCAGTTCTGACCGGGCCCGACACATAAGTTAAATAAAATCATCGAGCGGCCGAGATATCGCTTTTACCTTCTTAGGATAAAAGTTACAGATAAACTTCGACTTATATGCATTTACTTATTCATTAATCAACTATACACAACGTTGCGTTTTATAACACCGAGTTACTGATGTGTTTTCGCATTATCAATGTACAATAAATTTCGGCTTCGTGAATGAGGCCTACTAATGGTAAGACTAGCATTTAGTTATACATATATATGTATTAATCTTGTAATATTATATTAGTATTGGGTTGTATTTTAAACTTTTTAAAAAACAAGGGTTTGAAATTTAAATTGTCTAAACTAAAACTTTTAATCACAAAACATAAATTTCAAAACTTGAGGGCAAGTTTTAAACATTTAAAAACTTGGAGGATCAAATACCAAATAATCTCAATTAACAATTAATTTCATAATTATCCATATTTGATTTATTTAATTATTTCTTGCAAGATAATTACCAATTTAATCAAAATAATTAATTAATTATCACATAAGGAAATCAAATATTTAATTAGTTGATAAATATCATTAATTAGATAAAGATTATAGTCATATATGTCAGAAAATCGGATTAAGATTGATCTAATATGATAAAGGCAAGCTTCCATAAGATAAGTATGAAAAAATCCCGAATTTGGCCTTTCCTGACGCTCGAACTCGTCGAGTTCCCAACTGGACTCGTCGAGTCAGGCCAACTCGTTGAGTCCACCATGGGACTCGTCGAGTTCATGACACAGAAACACAAAATTCGAATTTTGCAAACAAGATTCAAACAAACAAGCAACAATTTAATAGAAACCAATCTAGGCTCTGATACCACTAATGGGTTTTAGCCATAAGAACTTTCCTATATGCGCATGCAAAACCATAATGCTTGGATCTAGGCTTTCTAATTAAATATGCTTTGAATCCAAGACTTCTAATAACTAATTAGGTATAAAACAATACAAATTCAGATCTAGAAGTTTACCTTTGAATCTCTTGTTTTGATCTTGTTGTCTTGGAGCTCTAGAGTCACAATTGTCACTCCTCTAATGGCTTACAAACACCAAATAGCAAAGAAGATGATTTGAGAGAGAGGGGGTAGGAGGAAATCGGCTAGCGTTTCTCTTCCTTTGAAGTGATGCCGATTTCCCTTTGGCCATAGGGTCTATTTATACTTGTAGACTCCTTAAGGGTTTCACCTTAAACCCTAGTTGGATAATCCTTTCCTTAAAGCAATCCAAATCCTTACCATAGATAAGCCTTGGACGATTTTGAGCTATCCTAAGCTCTAAAATCCGTCCAATCCTTATCCCTTAAGGTTTACAGTCTAAAGTGTAACTATCAAACAATTGACAGTTTATACCCTCTTATTTAATTAATCTCTTTAAGTCACCAAATTAATTCTAATTAATTTATGACTTATATTAATCAAATAACAATATTATTATTCCTTATATTATTCTCATAATATATTAATAATATTTATTCTCTCATAATAAATCATCCTATCAAGTTGCTATGGTGAAGGCAACCCAAAAGGACCATGCACAATCGGGTCAAATACTTGCCTAATATTGTTGCAGCCTTAGACTCTATTCCAACAGTATTCTCATCCTAGGGCACCCTCTAACATACTCTCCGCCATCAGCAACACCAGGAGTCCCTACCATCCTTCCCTAACTAACTTGCAGATACTGTTACATAACCGTTCAGGAGTTAGTTAAAGTTAGCCAGGACCCCTATAGCACAAAGTAAGCAGGATTCGTGCATCGAGTAACCATATCAAGCATTACCTACTAGGCCACCCTACTGCTGACTAGGTAGTCCTACCATACAACTCATACAACAGGCATATAAGGCATCCACCCTAGATCCCCAACCCTAATCGGCATGCAGTTCTCGAAACATATATCAGGCATAAAAGGCATCCTCTTAGATCCTTAGCCCTAATCTAGCATGCAGTTCTCAGAGTCATATATCATGTAGCATAACATAACAACTATGGGTATCTTAGGGAAAACTTACTTGAGCTCGGCCGGTCACACACATCACACACCTTGTTCTTTCTCAAACTCCTTTTCTTAAATTTAGAAAACAATTTTCTTTGTAAAAATCCTTTATACCCACGGTTTGAGTCCAAACACACCCGAGGGTGTGTCTGAATCCCTCAAACCAGGGCTCTGATACCAACTTGTAACATCACAAAATTCAAGGCCAAAAATTTCGCTTTTAAATAAGTTATAACATAAAATCATCAGCAAAAAAAAACATTCATAAAGTTATCTCATGTCACAACCACTGTCTCAATAATCCAAAACATATCCCCATAAAAACCATTTTGTCAAAAGTAAAATAAATCAGAATACATTCCCACGGAACTCCATGCGGAAAACAAGTGTGTGTGTGTGTGTGATGCGCTGCTACACCGCCGACTCCTTCCCCTTAGATGAAAAGGTACCTAAAACCAAAACTGAAACTGTAAGCACGAAGCTTAGTGAGTTCCCCCATCATACCCGTAGCACACAATCATTGGTATCTTTCAACCGGTAACAGGGAACTACCCTCCCTTTCGGTAACTTTCAACCGGTAGCCGGGAGCTACCCTCCCCTTCGCTATCTTTCAAATGGTAACCGGGAGTTCCTCCCATTCGGTATATTTCAACCTATAACTAGGAGCTACTTTCCCCTTCGGTATCTTTCAACCGGTAGTCGGGAGCTACCCTCCCCTTCGGTATCTTTCAACAGGTATCTGGGGACTATTTCACCTCCATCCATATCACATTTTACAGGTCATAAACATATTGGTTTCATACTAACATACATAAGCATACTGATTCACATAATGACATATCATGATCACACTACTATACATGCATGGGTTTCATCCACCCCTTCGGTATCTTTCATCTGGTAATCGTTCTCGGTATTTTTCAACCGGTAACCAGGGCTAGCGCGCCCTACTACTACTAGCACGTACTGAGCACAGAATAGCAACCAGAAAATTATCACAAAGATAACCATCTCAACCATAATCACCTACTGGTGGGCCAGCATTGGTGCCGTAGACGCACCCTTACTGGAAGGTAACTCACCTCTTAAGGCTGACTGCTAAAAAGTTGATCGGCAGATGTCTAACTGCTGCACCTTTGATCCTCCAGCTATAAATCCATAAAGCACTAAATCAGACACTGATAACCAATCTTAGGGTTAAATGACTATTTTACTCTTGACCAAGTCAAAGTCAAAGACAAAGTCAAAGTCAACTCCCAGTTGACCCGACTTGACGAGTTGGCGGCCCAACTCATCGAGTCCCTATATTTTCATCTGGTCTTCTTTACGCCTCAAATCGTCAAGTTTGGAAATGACTCAACGAGTCCTCCTTCTAAAATAACTCTGAATGAACCTTCATCCGACTCACCGAGTTGTATGAACAACTCGTCGAGTTCATCTCCCTCATATGAACACGTCCAGTGTATGACTCGCCGAGGTTTATGAACAACTCATCGAGTCTATCTTTGATGATTGGGAGATTGCCCTGGACTCACCAAGTCTATTCATACACTCGTCGAGTCCTAGGGTTCTCAGGGCCCTTTTCGCTTCTAAACATCTACAGGACTCCCTTCCCTAGAACTGGTCCATTCGTAGAATGGATTTGGTGGTCATTATGCCTCAACTCATCGAGTCCCAACAACTCTGCGATTCCATCCTTGACCAATACCATACATTCGATTTAAATGGGTCTTAACACATCAAAATCATAGATCTGGCCTCCTAATGTCCATTTTATACGTAAAGTTCCAAACTTGGTGCACATGCATGGGGTTTTGGCTCAAAAAACCATAAAAGGTGCTCTACAATGTGCATCGGGCTCTCATGGCCTTAAAATTGGCACCTTTATGCCATGAGACCCCTCTAATGACTCAGATCTGAAGGTAGAACTCCATGAATCACCTTACAACCCCGTAAATGGCTTAGAAGGCCCTAAATGCTCCCAAAATCTAAGCCCTAAAGATGAACAACCAAAAGAAAGACCAAAACACGGGGCATTTACCTTGATTGAGCTTAAAATTGAATAAGATCTTTGGATCTAGAAGCCCCAACTCGAATTCCCAAGCTTCCTCCTTCATTCCAAGCTTCACAACCACCCAAAAGCACCAAAAATGGCCTTAGATCACTCAAAACAACTAGGGTTTCGATAAGAGATGTTCTGGAAGCATAAGGGACAATGAAGGCTGCAATAAGACGTTTAAATAGTGTGCAAACCCTCAGATTTAGGGTTTCCCTCAAAGAACACCTACTCGTCGAGTCAGTCTTTCGACTCGTTGAGTAGGTCACTTAAAATGCCTGAGGATTGCGACCCTACTCGACGATTGGGGCCACCAACTCGTCGAGTCGTCGAAGAAATACATAAGTGCTTAGATTAAATGCGTACCAGGAATCAGGTGTTACATTACTGGTGGTCCTACATGAAGTGAGAAGTAGCCTGGTACGTTGAGAGATGCTTGACCAGCACGAAGGTCTAGACAGAGCACCAGAGGCCTCACGGAAAGATGCAGCTGTTGGATATCCCTATGTGGAAGGAGGAGGATATCACTATGGATTTCAGCACAAAGCTTCCCAGGACCGCACGGGGAGTGGATTCGATTTGGGTCATCGTGAATTGATTGACCAAGAGTTCCCATTTTATTCTAATCTAGGAGAGCATTTTGGTTGAGAAGTGTGCCGACATCTACATTCGAGAGGTAGTAGCTTGACATGGAGTGCCTGTCTCCATGATTTCTGACCGAGACATAAGGTTTACTTCCAGA
Source organism: Lactuca serriola (assembly GCF_051521515.1). Taxonomy (NCBI): domain Eukaryota; kingdom Viridiplantae; phylum Streptophyta; class Magnoliopsida; order Asterales; family Asteraceae; genus Lactuca; species Lactuca serriola. The sequence goes on from NC_136411.1 coordinate 296,690,120, forward strand.
TTTTGGAAGAAATTTCATGACGATTTGGGTACTCATCTGCACTTTTGCACTGCTTTTCACCCGCAGATGGATGGTCAGAGCGAGCGGACCATCCAGACTTTAGAGGATATGCGACGAGCATGTGTCTTAGACTTTGGTGGTAGCTGGGTTACATATCTTCCCTTGGTAGAGTTTTCCTATAATAATAGCTACCGTGCGAGTATCGAGCGTCCTCCCTTCGAGATGTTATATGGGAGGAAGTGAAGAACCCTATATGTTGGGGTGAGGTTGGGCAGAGGAAGTGGTACTCAAGACAACAGAGAAAACTTCAGCATCTCCTAGCTGCGGAAGTGCTTGGAAGATGACTCTATAGTGGTGCCTCTAGAGCATATTTAGGTGGATCACTGCTTGAACTACATCAAGCGACCGGTAGCCATCCTCGACATAAAGACGAAGGATCTGAGGAACAAGATGGTCAAGTTAGAGAAGGTGTATTGGCGACACCGCAAAGGCTCGGAATGGACCTGGTAGCCAGAGGATGAGATGAGGGAGCACTACCCAGATATATTCCCAAACGCAGCAGACTTTGAGGACGAAGTCTAAAATAAGTGGGGGAGATTTGTAACGCCCGAATCCTGGTATGCATTTTAAATCAAATTAGTCATTTTTGTAAAGGAACTCGACAAGTTGGAGTCCCCAAACTCGTCGAGTAGAAATGAATTTTTCGACGCGGGACTTGAAGTCTACTCAACGAGTTGAGAGCCTGAACTCAACGAGTAGGGCTGCTAGATTGAAATCCTAATTTTCAGGGTTTGCACCCTATTTAAACACCTTAACCTCCAAAGTTTGTCCTAATTTGTAGCCTCCATCACTCCAAACCCTAGCCACGAAACCATAATCCACCTTTGAGTGTTCTTGAGCCATTTTTATGTGTTCTAGCTAATTTTGAAGCATGAGAAGGAAGGAGAAGCTTGAGGATTCATGAGGAAACTAGTAGATCCGGAAGTTAAGCTGCATTCCTGACTCATTAGAGGTAGAAATTTGATACCTTGGCTTTCTATTTCTAAGATCTTCATTTAGGGCAGTATTTTGTCATTTTTAATCCATATTGAAGTCATTTTTGGAATTTGAGTGTATCCTGAAATTGTGACTTCATATCTAGGCACCCATGAGCTTATGAGACTTAAATTTGCTAGCTTTATCAAGCCTTGGTCCTTTCCCATGCCCTAAATCTCTTATATATCTTAGTTTTGGCATTTCTAGCCTCATGACACCATGCATGAACGTAAAGTTAGCAACTTTATGTGGTAACTTAGTCTTAGGGGATCAGATCTATGGTTTGGAAGCATTAAACTCAACTAGAAACGACTTAGTGGGTTTAGCCTATAGGGGACTATGTTAGGTTCAGTATAGTGTTGCGTCTACTGGGCTTGTTAGCTAGTCCAATGTTTATCTCCGGTATGGGCCTGTGCATCCGTGAGTTTTGTAGGGTTTAGTATAAATAGATGCTTGCATGCATCCTAGAAAAAGAGGATTAGAAACGATTAGAGAAGTATTGTTCAGCTTATTCATCATTCTTATTTTGTAACCCTAGATTCCTCTATAGTGGAAGTTCTTAGTCGAGCTCTGCTGAGGATCGAGTAATCTAATCATTCGACACATTCTGATTCATACTTGTGTTTCGTTTTTACTATCTTTACGTTCATTACTTACCTGTTACAAAGATCTAATCGATCAAAGAGTTATTTTAAAGCTCATCAATTGGTATCAGAGTAGGAGGCTGTGTAATTCGTACACATCTTTTCTGTGAAAGAGTTTGGGATTAAGGTTATTCCACATTAACTAATATTTATTGAGCCGTCATTCCATAATTGACGTAACTCAGCATTTATATGTTTTGCCCTAATATTACATATTACAAGTCTGATCTTTCAAACAGGTTAAACGATCAAGCATGGACGAGTCACAATCTAATCCCATCAACATCTCAAACAACATTGGATCAACGACGAAGATTCCTATTCTTTACACCCAGGATTACGAAGTCTGGGCGCATCATTTTGAAGATTATGTCATCGGATCTGAAGACAATGGATACCTTATTTGGGAAGCAATCGTATCTGGACCATTTACTCACTCAGGAACATCAAAAATCATTAAAACTCAGAAAGAGTATAATGATCTGTTAAAGGACGTAAAGGATGTTGCACAAGACGAAAAGGAAAAGTTTCAGTGCAACATTAAAGCATTGAGACTGATTCGATTAACTCTTCAATCAGATACATTCAGGCTGGTGAGTTCATGCAGCACCGCTAAAGAAATCTGGGATAGGCTGCGAGAGCTATATTCCACAGATGAAAATTTCGAGCATTCTATTCAAACCTTGCTTTTGTCTGAGTTTGGTGAATTTAAAGAGAATTCTGATGAAACTGTTACTCAGACGTTTGATCGCTTCAATCATCTTCTTAGCAAGATGATCAAACACAATATAGAAAGGAAGCTGATTGAACAAAAAGTAACCTTTTTGAATGGCCATAGATCCGAGTGGAGAGCGGTTGTGTCCACTGTTAAAGCTCATGAGCAATTTAAATATTATTCAGTGGCAAAGCTGGTGGGGATTTTGAAATCCCAAGAAAAGATTGTCTTGTAAGAGAAAAATGTGGTCTCAAGTTTGGGGTCCTTGGCACTCCTGTCTAAAAGCAAAAGTGTGGTAGAAGATGAAGATTTCAACTTAGAAGACTATGAACTTACTTCTGAAGACTATGCAATGATGGTGTCGAATCCAAAGAGGTTCATTAAGAAAAGGTTCCCAACCAATAAGAACCGAAAATGGCAGGGAAGCTACAGTTCTGAAAAGGTTAAGGAGGAACCGAAGACAGAAGAACCAAAGAAAGAAGTGAAAGTTGAAGGAGATTCTGGTGTGAACTGCTACTACTGTGGAGGAAAGAACCACTATGCCAAAGACTGTGTCCTAAAGAAAATGACAGTGAAGGATGAAGAAAAAGATGAAGAGGTTGTGTTGATGAAAAAGCTGGAAGAGATCAAGAGAAAGAAAGCTGCTGCTAACCCTTCGATGAATGCTTTAATTGTGCTGGGTTCGGCAGCGGATGATGAGTTCGGTGGCGTGCAGGTCTGGTCAACCGAATTAGAGGATGATGAAGTCAGGAAGCCATCTCATGGAAAGGCGTATGTTGCAAGAGGTGATGAAAGCAGTGGGAAGTGTTTGATGGTGACAGATGTATCTCAAATGAGGGGATACAATACAGATGGTGGGAAAGAGAACACCAAGGAGCGAGAGGACTTATGCTTCACATCAGAACCTCTCAGTGTGCAGATCAATGAGCTTGATGAATTAATCAAGAAGGTACAATCTGTTTTTGTTTCGTTCAAAGTCCTACAAAATTCATATGAAAAAGAATTAAAAAGCTTAAATTCAAGAATCTAAAATCTAGATAGCACTTTAACTCAAACACGGGTCACAAATTCTAACATAACTGACCAAATAAGCAGGGTGTCATCCAAGAGTGAGGAACGGAGGATGTGGATAGAGCTAAAGGAGTCGGAGCTGATTAAATCAAAGGACGAAAACATTTATTTACAAAGGGACAATTTAAAACTTCTGAAACAGAGAAATGTTTTTTGTTTAATTGCTAAACGTCTTTATGCTAACATCACTCAACTTCATCTGAACTGTGAAATAGGGCAGAAAATTCATCGCATGATTTTGCCCTTCCTTGAGTTTAAAGAGGATGAAATCGATGCTGAAGCATATAATTGCGAAAGTGTAGTTTCGTCTGATGATGTGAATCCGACTTATATGTATGGTATGGACAAAATCGAATCTTTTATAAAGTCCAAGGACCATAAGGCATGCTGAAAAACCTTTTGGATGAAAACAATAAACTGAAACTAAGGACCGAAACCATACAAAAATTTGACTCATTGAATGCCAACTTGAGCTCTAAAAATAAAATTGATGTTGAAAACGCGTCTGAGCTTAATGAGGATGATGATATGAGCGTAATTTCTGTAGAGGATGAAGTTGACTGTTCTGAGTTTGTCAAGAGCGAACCCGAAAACCACAAAAATCTTATTTCTGAAAATTCTATGGAGTTTGCTAGTTTGTCCCAAAATAAGTCCCCGATTCTTGAAGAAAAGGCCGTTGTGTACCAAAAGGTGAGAACAACACCAAATCAGGTGTATAAGGTCACAGGAGTAATCGAACATCAGACAGCCGAACTCACCGCCATAGTAAATGAAGATAATGCAGATGGATGTGATGAGTTTTTCTGGTCTGCTCCTATAGATAATGCTGACGAAACCGTTGGTCTGTCAGAGCGAACATCCTGGAAAACCAAAGGCAGATATGTGCCAGAGCTACTAAACAAGCCTGACAACTTCGATGTGCTAAGTACTAGTAGTACAAAAGAAGTTCCTGTAGAAGAAGTCACTCCTACAAGCGAAACATCATCTGTTAAAAGTGAACCGGCTGACAGGAAGCAAAAGCAAAAAGCCAACATCCACCGACAACCAAAGCAAGTGAAGAATCAAAAGCAGCAAAGGAATCTGAGATACAAAAAGAATCTCTCAGAGCGAAAACAGTTTTGGCGATCTCAAAACACCCATTCCTCTTATCATGACAAAAATTCAAAGTCAGACAAAAGTACTGTCAGGCCGCAAGAAAGTAATAACAACTGAAAGGACAGGTTCGGTTCTAAAAGGAATAACAACTGAAGGGAAATGTTCGGTTCAGAGAACACCAGCTACCGAAAGCATAGGTTCGGTTCCGAGAGCAAAAGCTATCGAGGTTCAAGGTTCGGTCCCACTAATGACCAAAACCTAAAGGGTCACTTAGAACCTCAAGTCAAGAAAACTTCTCAGTCTAAATTCTCTCGTTCTAATTCTTCTCAACCCCATTCTAAATCAAATTCTGTTCAAACTCAAAATCCAAAATCTTCAACAAATTTGAAAGGAAAATCGAAGGTTTCCTCAATCAAGAATGATCAAAAGCATTCCAAGGCCCAAACGCCTGAACCTGAATCCAAACCGACTGTAACAAATCCTAACAAAATTAAAGTTTTCACTATTAAGAAGAAAGATGAAACAACTTTAATAAAAAGAACATTTCTTGTTGACATTTCTATTATTGTTCATGTTCCTGTGAAAGGCTCACGTGGACCCAAGAAACTTTGGGTTCCTAAATCTGCTTGAGTTTTGCAGGTTATCAATGACGAGCAGTTTGACGAAGAATGGTATATTGACAGTGGCTGCTCACGTCACATGACAGGAAGGAAGGAAGAGATGAGGGAATATCGATCTCTTCCAAACGGCGGGAATTTCAAATTCGGGAACAACTCATATGGCACGATAAAAGGTTATGGGATGATAACAAATGGAGACTTCACGATTAGAAAGGTTGCATACGTTGAAGGACTACAGCATAACCTCATCAGTGTATCTCATCTTGTTGGAGGTACAGGTCTTAAATTTTCATTTGACGATGAGGGTTCGAAAATAATAGAGAAGAAAACAAAAAGAAAATACTAATGTCGTTGGATAAGCAAGCAGTCGATATTACGCTATATCGCCTGTTCCTATCAAAGGAAATCCAGCTATCTGTCTGTTATCCAAAGCACATTCTGACGAAAGCACATTCAAAGGAAAATGTTTCCTCTCAATCTCAAACCTATCAAAGGAAATCCAGCTATCTGTCTGTTGTCCAAAGCACATTTTGACGAAAGCTGGCTGTGGCACCGAAGGCTCTCCCATCTCAACTTCAAGGATATCAACAAATTTGTCACTGCAGGCCATGTTCGGGGTCTTCCATTGCTCAAGTTTGATCGAGAACATTTATGTTCTGCGTGTGAATTGGGGAAACAGAGTCGTCAAAGTCACCCATCCATTATAAACACTAAAGTCATTGAACCACTTGAGTTAATTCACATTGATTTGTGTGGTCCATCATCTATCAAAAGCATTGGCGGTAGCAAGTACATTCTTGTTATTGTTGATGACTTTTCACGTTTTACATGGGTGTTCTTTCTGAAGCACAAATTTGAGGGAACTCTCAAGCTAAAGATGTTTATCAAGCGGATTGAAGTGCAACTGAGGAAAGTCGTTCGCAACATCAGAAGCGACAATGGGCTGGAGTTCAAAAATAAAGAATTTGAAGACTTTTTGGCAGAAAAAGGAACCAGTCACAACTTCTCAACCCCCTACACCCCTCAACAAAACGGAATTGTCGAAAGACGAAACCGATCTTTGTGTGAGGCGACTCGAACCATGTTAAGTTTCGCTTCTCTACCTCTATATTTATGGGCTAATGCTATTGCTGCAGCATGTTTTACGCAGAACAGGTCCTATCTCAATAAGCGTTTCAGTCTTACTCCTTATGAGATCATCAACAACAGGAAGCCGAACGTTAAATTCTTCCATGTATTCGGCTCATGATGCTTTATCTTCAACTCTAAAGAACATCGTAACAAGTTCAACGTTAAAGCCGATGAAGGGATTTTTCTGGGATACTCTCTTACTTCAAAAGCATACAGGGTTTTAAACAAGCGTTCGAGGAAGATTGAAGAAACGTATTATGTGACTTTCGATGACAGCTACGTCAAGAAGCTGAAGGCCACTGAAGAAACAGTTGGAGAAATTTTCTCTCAAACAGGATAAGTCACGGCCTCGATTGCAAATTTATTTGAGCAGTTTGTGGAGTTATTCAATGAACCGGAGAAGGCTACTCTCTCAGAAGCCAATGCAGCGGACAACAAAGTTTACCATCTGAAGCAAATCGTCGAAGACGCTGCCAAACGAATGGATGAAGGAGTATCAGTTCCAAATGAACCTCCTCAACACGGTGCTTCAGTTGAGAGGGAGAATCCATCATCTTCAAAACAGCCATGTTCACAAGTTGAGGGGGAGAACTCTTCTCCAGCTGCACACGAAAGCTCTACTGCACCCGAAGGTACTGTAGCTTCCGAAAGCTCTACTGCACCCGAAGTTACTATAGCTCCTGAAAGCTCAAATGCACCCGAAAGTCCTGTAGCACCGGAAAGTCAAGATACACCTGAAAGCTCATCAGTCGAGGGGGAGAATGCCGATATGTTTTATGACGATGATAGTCAATCTGAATTAGAAGAAATGGTAAATGCTGAATTGGATCCATCCTATGATCCAAATTACCCTCCTCTTGTCAAATGGGCCATAGATCATCCTGTTTCACATGTTGTGGGTAATGTCTCTGTTCTCAAAAGTAGAGTTCTACATGTTTAACTCTTTCGTCTAAAAAGTTGAACCAAAGACAGTAAACACTGCTCTTGATCACTCTGATTGGGTTCAAGCTATGCAAGACGAACTTAATAAGTTCGAAAGAAATAAGGTTTGGCGCCTTATTCCAACTCCTAAAGATGCCTCGGTTGTTGGTCTCAAATGGGTCTTTAGAAATAAAATGGACAAGGAAGGCAATGTGATAAGAAACAAAGCTCGTCTAGTGGTGAAAGGATACTGCCAGGAGGAAGGAATCGATTATGAGGAGACTTTTGCTCCTGTAGCTAGGTTGGAATCTGTTCGAATATTCCTTGCCTATGCTGCACACAAGAACTTTGAGGTCTACCAAATGGACGTAAAGTGCGCATTTCTGAATGGAGAACTTGAAGAAACGGTGTACGTGGAGCAACCTCCGGACAAACCGGTTTATGGGCTGAAACAAGCACCTAGGGCCTGGTATGAACGCTAACCAGTTTTTAAAGATGTCCAAATTCAAACAAGGTTCGGTTGACCCAACTTTCTTTTGTAAGAAGGAAAGTAACCACCTTATGATTGTTCAAATCTATGTCGATGATATCATCTTTGGCTCAACGAATCCTAGCTTAACAGCTGAATTCAGAAAGCTGATGGAGACTAAATTTGAAATAAGCTCAATGGGTCCGATTAATTTTTTCCTTGGTTTAAATATTAGACAGGGACCCGAAGGCATCTTTATTAACCAGGAAGCATATACCAAGACTCTCCTTGCTAAATTCGGAATGATGGGAGACTCAAAGGTTAATGTTCCAATGGCGTTCGGCACCAATCTCACTCCATCCTTGGATAAGCCAACAGTCGATATTACGCTATATCGCCAGATGATCGGTTCTTCAATGTACCTTACCGCTAGTAGGCCTGATATAATGTTTTATGTTTGTTACTGTGCTAGATTTCAGGCGAATCCTCGTGAACCTCATATGCTTGCAGTGAAGAACATACTCTGGTATCTAAAATGAACTACCTCTCTCGGCTGATGGTATCCATCAAACTCAGGTTTCTTCGTTCAAGCCTACTCAGATGCAGACCTTGGAGGTTGTGGACTAGACAGGAAAAGCACCACTGGAGGCTGCCAATTCCTTGACGGGAAGTTGGTTAGCTGGCAATCAAAGAAATAGACTTGTGTATCTCTGTCTACAGCTGAAGCAAAATACATCGCAGCTGCCTCCTGTACATCTCAAGTGATTTGAATCCAAAGCCAGCTCCGGGACTATGGACTAAATATGAAAAAGATCCCACTATATTGCGACTCCGAGAGTGCAATTAGGATTTGTCATAACCCAGTGCAACACTCCAAGACTAAGCACATAGCACTGAGGTATCACTTTATTAAGGATCATGTGGAAGATGGGAACGTCGAAATTCATTTTGTTCGAACCACTGATCAACTGGCTGACATCTTCACCAAAGCTCTTCCTGAAGCTTCTTTCAACAAAATTCTACAAGGGCTAGGAATGATGGAATCGGAGTCAGTACTAAAAATTACCTCTCAAGATTAAAAGTAAGAAGCGAAATAGACCGAACGTTCGGGTTCGGGTCTCATGTATGTCGAAATGAACCGAACGCTCGGGTTCGGGTCTTGTTCTAGTGTACCGAAATGAACCGAACGCTCGGGTTCGGTTGTATCATCTGATCTTCGCTTATCACTCAAAGGTAGTTTCTTTGGTTCTAAATCTTTTGTATTATTTTTCCAAATTGATTTATCTTATTGTCAAAGTTCTTTTCTTTTTCAAACTTATTATTTTTGGCAACCGAAATAGACCGAACGTTCGGGTTCAGTTCCAAAATTTTTCTCACCCGAAATAGACCGAACGCTCGGGTTCGGTTCCAAAATTTTCTCAACCGAAATAAACCGAACGCTCGAGTTCGGTTCCAACATTATTTTTTATGTCTTATTTTCCTTTTTATCAAAAATTCCAAAAATATTTTTTTATTTTTTTTTAAATTCAAAAACACCAAAAATAATTTTTATTATTATTATTTATTTTTCTCTTTCTTTATTTTATTTTAATTTTGGCTCTTATCTTTTTGTATGTCTCTTTGTGGGTAAATGATTTCACTAGCTAAGTGTCCCTAGAAGCATGCTGTTGTATGTGGCCAAAGCCTCACCTGATTCTGAATAAAAGCCTTACTGACTTGGTACAAACAAACCTTGTCTTCCCAATTAGGCTCTTATATTTTTTCTAATCATGAGAGACCTAACTCTCTTCTCACATGAGATAGGAGTTTTCTTCTTAGTCCTTATTTTTCACAGCAGAGGTACTTTGGTCTCTTTAGACCATCTACATTACTTTTTCTCCATCTCATTCGCTTCACAAACGTAACCCTTGAGACTCTCAGACATTACCACTGAGGTTTATGGTTGTACAATTTATGTGTTCATGATCTTAGCTTCGTGTCACTACGTGCTAAGTGAAACCCAAAATTCAATACCTACTATGCATTGACGGTGAACAATTAACTTGCTCTAGCTTTCACTAATGAATTGACGGACTTATCCATGGGGGTACAACATGAAATCTCTATTTTTCTTTTGAGTGATTCCTATGAAATTGTTAAATCCAATAACATTTCTTCCCTTGGGATCCAGTTTTAATTTTTTTTTTTTGAGATTTCATATAAATTAGTTTACCTTGCCACTTAAATTATCTCCAACCTACTTGTTCAACAGACTACATTGGTCTCACAAGTACTTCGTTCGATTTCTATCTTATATCAAGATCAGGAATTATGAATTGAAGCGATAGCCACCCTCATAAGCCTAATTAAAAGAAGCCTTTCAAAACTTCTTAATAAGTGTCTGATCGTTATTCAACGGGAAACCACACAAACACTTTAAGGTCTCTCTTGACTTTGAAGGAAGAGATTCGTGCCCGAGATCAATTGTTTCGTGTCTTTATTGACATCACCTAATCCCTCAAAAGTGTTGCTTTATTTCTTTTTCTTTTACACACTCAGCATGAAAATCTTTTTGATTTTCCAAAATTCTGGTTTCATTAATTTCAAGACATTTTAATCGGATTGGTTGTTATATAATGGTTGTGGTTGATATTGATCCACGTGGGCGATTTTATTTTAAAGATGCCGTTAAACTCTAAAGGGATAAGATGACAAAATGATGAATCAGGCGGGAGTCCAATCGATTTGATTTCAAACGGCGCAAGAAGGCAAAGTGTACGAATTGGAACCGTTTCATCTCCAAACGGCGCCTGATGGGAAGGCGTGTAATTAGGGACTGACACTCTCTCTGCTGCGTAATCATCGGCAACACCAACTGTCACGCATCAATCGCCTCCGAAAAAATCTTCGTTTTTCAATTGAAGATTTGGGAAAGATTCTTCTCTCTCCTTTACCCACAGTATAAAAGGCAATGTAAACCACCGTTTACCTCTTTACTGCACCTATATTTCCAGAGAGCAAGAAAATCGATCCAACCTCTACTGTTCATCATCTCTCCCATCTTCATCACAACAATGGCGGATTCTTCATCAGTTCACGCAAATTCTCACATCTTGCCTATTCGTCCCCAGCAGAGTTTGATCATTGATCTTACTCCTCAGGCATACGACGCTTTCATGTTTCCCATCATCGAATTCCTGAAATACTCGCCAATCGCTCCTGCTCTTACCAGGGCTAAAGCAGTTCCCATGGAGTTCCTGTCACAGATTTTTGCCACAGCTCACTACAACAAGGTCGTCGACAGGATTTTCTTCAATGTCTTCGAGCACAAGGCGTCAATTTCCAAGCAGAGGTTTTGTACGCTGTTAGGGTTTGAGGCATTCCGATGGGTCATCTGTTCAACATGTTCTACAACATGGGGTACACTGAGGTGCTCACAACCGTCACGAAATTCAAGAAATCATGCCTTCCCCCTCAGTGGAATGGGATGTTTACTGTGCTTTTCAAGGGCTTGTCTGAAAGAAGTGCGGGATCCGACGGGGCAAGTCGTATGTTCCTATCCATCATGTACGGTATCTACAATGGTATCAACATAGACTACGGGTCGGTCATATGGCAACAACTCATTCACAATCTTTCCTCCACTTCTCGACATTCAGAGATTTCATATGCCCGGTTCTGGACTCTTGTCACTAAATGGGTGATGGACAAGTACCACATCCCCATTGTCGCTGGTGCTCCAATGTCTTCGATTGGTACTTTCCATACCACGAAGATCATTGTCTATGACGCATCAAAATTTCCCTTCAACGGTTCTATCCCTGAAACAATGTATGGTGATGTTCCTGCCGCCAGTCGGATCATTAAAACGTACAAGGATTCCAACGTTCTGGTCTGAGAGACCTTACTCCAGAGATGCTCAAATCGATTCATGATGCTGACAACCCTGCCCCTAGAGGAAAGAAGGCTGATAAGGGAAAGCAGGTTGCAAAGGTAGCAAAAGGCCCATCTCCCAAGAAGAGGAAAACCACCAAAGCCGCCCACTCCCCTCCAATAAAGAAGCGAAAAACCCAACCAAGGCGAAAGCTAATCATCGCTTCGTCCTCAAGCGAATCTGAGGAAGAGGGTTCTGATTCTGATGGATCTCAACGCGGTACCACTCCACCACGATCGCCTACACCATAGATTCATATTTCCACTTCTCCTATTTCCTCTCCACCAGTTACAATTCCTTTTTCCATTCCCCCCATAACCTCCACCACTCAAATATCATCCACCTCCATCCCAATACCACCACCTATATTTACCGAAGCAACAACCACCACCACTGCAGACGTAAGAACCAACGTATCTGATACGGGGGTTCATACTTATGCACCCAAATCCACCTCAGCACCCGAACCCACACCAACAACCGAACACACCACCCATCCCGAACCTACTACTACTACTACCGAGCCTCAAGCTTCACCACCACCATCTTCTCCTACTCATGCATCAGAGGGTGAAGAACCACTCCTTGGCGGGCAGGACATGACCTTTGATTCGGTCTATTACAGTCCGTTTCAAGTTCAAAGTGACGATGATGACGATGCTCCTGTCACTAAGAGACATCTGAAGGAACTACATGAAAAAATCGATTCTCTCATCGCCTCATCTTCCACATCACAGTCCTCAATATCTGAAGCTGCCATTCAGAAAATTGTTGATGCTTTTTCCTAAGTTCATCAAGTTTCTCTTGATTCCGCCATTGCAACCATTAACGCCTCAACCAAAGCTTGTGAGGCAGCGACCGAAAAAGTCGATAAACTATTCACTGATGCTTCTTCCTTGTTGAAATCTTTACAGGAAAACGCTAAAGCCACCATGACAAAGCTGGAACCCATTGTCAACCAGCTGGCTAACTCAGTTGCATCAGAGCTGAAGTCGTTCGCTTCACTTCGTCAAACAATTTCTGACGACAACTCAGCTTTCAGAACAACCATTGAGGAGCGTCTCTCCAAGCTTCAAGAAGACTTAGTTGCTGAGGACTCTCTCATGGATGCTCTCGCAAGGAAGACTACCGCTCTGAAGGTCAAGAGTACTCAACTGTCCAACTCTCAATAGGAGATTGACTCTCTTTGATCTAAAAGAGAGGTGGTTAAATCGTGTGTTTCGGATGTCCACTCAGCTATCTCAAACATCCTTGAAGCACATGACCCGATCCTCAATTATTCTGTGAGGCGTGACCTTGCAGAGAAGCTTGCTCCCGCCCTCTCTCTACTGAGTAAAATTGCAGGGCTCCTTGATTTTGTGTCCATTCCGAAACAAGGGGGAGAAAAAGTGAATATGTCTCAACCGCCTCCTACTTCAACATCAACTCACACAACCGAACCTCCTCCAGTAGGCCAAGCCTCCGGTGCCGGTGTAAAAGACAAGGGCAAGAAGATTGCTGAGGAGAGTGATGAAGATGATAAGGAGACAATTGCCGACCTTCTGAAACGACAGGTCGAGATAAAGGGGCTGACATCAGTGCTCGTGTGGCTAGAGAGGCTGAAGAAGCCGAAAGAAGACAGAAAGAAGCCTACGACCTTCTCGAGAGCAGGAAAACTCTTTTTCCTCCTTGGACTCTTGAGAAGCTCATTAAAGAAGCCATAGAAACACCAAGTATCTTGTGGCTAGAACCTGTGATCTCTTTAGATCGTTCTAACACTGTCGACTCTCAGTTCGATATGCCACTAACCCGAAAGGCGTTTGTTTTTCATGCCTTTGCCAACATTGTTAAGTTCCCCAATCCTCATCCACAGGTTGATCGGGACTTAGTCGAATTGTATCTGAGGGCAGCTCAACCACAATACCAAACTTGGAGCGCTCAGAAAATCGTCAATGTTCGGGTCCTAAAGCCGTTCAGGGAAGGCAACTTCACCAACGTTCGGTTAGAGGTACTACGGGGATCTGCCAAGGCCGAACATGCCATCTCACTTGCAGATCTGCCCAACCTTAATCCCCATGACTGGATTATCTTGCACAACAGCCTCCTTACAAATGAAGCAGAATATGGTCCGATTATCGACCACTTTAAGAGGATGCTTGTATGCTATGTCATGGAAGTTGCTCTGATGGATCAGCAGATTATGAGCGTATTCAAGAAGAAGCCCACCATATCTCCTGTTGGCTCTGCCAGTGATCTCAACATGATGCAGATGGGGAAGATTGACCCAAATAGAAACTCTGTCATGTTTACCAGGAACAAAGGACAGAAATGTCTTTTTGCCTTGGCAGACAAACATCTCTACACCACTGCCTGTTTGGAACACGTTTTAGGGATCATCCATCGATGCAAGCAGAACACAGCGGATGATATCAAGTAATATGATGATATGATTCAATGGTACATTTGCTTCAGACAGACTATCCTTGCACTTATCTCACGTCTGTTTCATACAACAAAGAAGGTTCCTGCTACTGGCCCAAGCAAGAAGAAACGATAGTCGCGCTCCAAATTAACGCAAAGGGGGAGATTGTTAGGTTCCCAATAGTGTTGCGTCTATTGGGCTCGTTAGCTAGTCCAATGTTTATCTCCGGTATGGGCCTGTCCATCCGTGAGTTTTGTAGGGTTTAGTATAAATAGATGCTTGCATGCATCCTAGAAAAAGAGGATTAGAAACGATTAGAGAAGTATTGTTCAGCTTATTCATCGTTCTTATTTTGTAACCCTAGAATCCTCTACAGTGGAAGTTCTTAGTCGAGCTCTGCTGAGGATCGAGTAATCTAATCATTCGACACATTCTGATTCATACTTGTGTTTCGTTTTTACTATCTTTACGTTCATTACTTACCTATTACAAAGATCTAATCGATCAAAGAGTTATTTTAAAGCTCATCAGACTCGATGAGTTGTTCATGCAACTCGGCAAGTTGGGTCGCGGTCCCCCAACGTTTCGTTTTTCTGGGCAAACTCATTTAGTCTAGGAGGTAAATCAGCTAGTTGGCCACGGTTTTGGGTTTAGAAGATTGAAGAACTCGACGAGTTCAAAGAGGAACTCGGTGAATTATGAGGGAAATGCCCCGACTCTATTATAAGGAAGAACTCAACGATTTCATTAAAGAACTCGATGATTTGGATCGAGATTTCAAGGGTTTTATGTGTTGGATTAATGTCTAAGTCCATAACTATATTTGGTATGTACTTGACCCGACCCGGCATGGTCCATTTGGGTTGCACTTCACCGGCACAATTTATATGGATAGTATTTTGAGAATAGTATATTTATGATTTATATTAATATATTATAAGTTCTAATATATTAATATAATCATATTATTTAATTAGTATTGATCAAGAATTAATTTACAATTAATTAAGTGATCAAAATGAACTAATTAAATATGGACTCTTAGATATAAATGTGTAGTGGGCCAAGTTCATTTAGGTTGGGCTAAGTCTTCATGGATAGTCCATGGAGCTTTAACCCATGGATCCTAGGAAATGAACGGTCATGGGTATTAGGGTTTAACCCTAATCCTCCACACTATATAAAGATGTCATTGGTTGGTGAAATGGGCACTAGTGTGGGTACACTAAAAGGGCTAGCCAATTCACTAGAGAGAACCAAGTATCCATATTCTCTAAAGTCTTCCAAGGTGTTTTGGTGATTTGTGATTCCATTTGAGGCTTCCACACTATTGGGGCCAAGCTCTTAAAGTTTAAAGACATCAAGCTACACCAAAAGGTATGTCATCTAACTAGTCTTTGTAGTATAGTTACCTCATACTATGCTATTTAGGATTAAAGCCTTGGAAAGTTCTTATTTGCATGGATAATAGAGAAAACATAGATCCAAGGTTTATAGGGTTGCATGTACACGATAGGAGTGTTAGAATGCTCAAAACCCAACAGTGGTATCAGAGCCATGGGTTGTTTTCTGTTATATTGATGCAAATGTTTTATTTTCAAAGTTGAAAAAAAAGGAAAAAAAAACATGACGTTTGTCAAATTTTAAGATAATTACTTTTTTTTTGTGAAAAACTAATTATTTGTAAAATTTAAATCATTTGCTATATGAGTTGAATTAGGTCAAATTTAGTAAAAGATAAAATGATATGATTATTTTATTAGTTTTAAAAGTTTGATCTAAAGAGTTTTTTGAAACCTCCATATGTTATGGATATGAAAAGGTTTAAAAAAAAGTAATTCAAAGTTTTTATGGAGTTACAAAATTTGTGTTAATGTTTTAAAGAATTCCATAACTTATTGTTAAGTTATGGAACATGAAAAGTTTCATCATAAAACAAACATTTAACTCCATAAGTTATGGATTACCAAAAGTTTTATGTTTCCTTGTTTTATGAGTTATTTTTTAGATTAATGAAAAATATGTGTTAGATGTTTTCAATCCAAATTAATCTAAAAGTTGTTCATAAAATGTGTTTTTGTAACTTGTCCTCAAGTTATATGAAAAGTCGCATTTATGAATCTTAAAAACTCAAAAAAATGCCTTAGGTTATAAAAAAATGAAGAGTCTTTCCTTATAAATAGTTTTTATGGCTCCATAACTTGTCCTCAAGTTATGGATGTCCAAGAGTCTCTTCATTAAAAGTTTTAATACTTTAATTAAAACTCATAAGTTACGAAAATCCAAGAGTTTTGAATAGTTTCAAAAGTTGCCCTCAAGTTTTGGAATTTGAAAAGTTTTCTTTTATGAATACTTTAATTCCAAGTTAATAATATTTATATATATATATATATATATATATATATATATATAAGAGTAAAGTCAGTCTTACCGTTAGTAGGCCTCATTCACGAAGCCGGTCTATAAGGGGGTATAAGGTTACTGCCTATAAAATAGCAGTTTAATAGGTGTCCACTCTCACCGACCGCTTCCTTGGCTGGTGGAGGGTCGTTAGCCGAACGGGTTTGACAGGACTATAATTCTTCCTTCATTAAAAGTATTAATGATAAATACTAAGTAACTAAACTCTTAATAATACCCAATCTTAGTTACTTAGGAAAATGTGAATAAGGTGCTATTCCATGAAATTACACTTTGCACTTTGTTTAAGTCGGTTAGTGGAGCGTGTGTGGTTAACCGGCACACTAACTTGTATTTAACAAGGTAGGCAAAGGGTAACTTAATGCTTATCATAGTATCGATGGAGCGTGTGTGGTTAACCGGCACATCGATTGAGGGGTAAACACTTAAGGGTACCAAGTAATTTGGATGGTTACTTCACACCTTGTTTTGTGATCCTCGGCAACCCAGTCACAAAACCTGAAGGGCACACTCGAGATTGAAACATGCCATTGAAAGTTCAATGAATCTGAAAGATCTAAGAATTTCAAATCCAATTAAAACCTAATTAATTATTTCATTTTTCATGGTGGAAATTGGTGAATCGTCATTCACCTACCTTCAAATATTCTATAGCTTGGATTACGGCATCCCTCTTCCAAGTTATAAGTTAGTTTGTTGGGTCCTACCCTTAATATTTCATATTGGGTGTTATATTAAGGACTTTAAATGAACTATCTTGAATATCTCCAAAAAGATGTCTAGTTCAGACATCTATGATCTTCCCAAATATCTTGGAACTTCACTTCCTCCACCTCCTCCAATTATTCTCCCTAACCCACAAGTTCAAGGTCACTCAAGACCTATTGGCAAGGCAAGGTCTAGGTGTGATTACATCTTGGAGATGAAGTCACATATTGACAAGTCGGGAGAGTTGGCTGTCAAAGTCTTGAGAAAGTTAGTGGTTCAATCACTTTCTAAGACACATAGTGAGTTCGTTTGGGACTCCTATGAGATTGACTATGACAAGACCCTTAATGATCTTATGTATTTGCTTGGTTCTGCTAAATCAGAAATGATTTACTCTACTAGTAAATCAAATTTTATTAGGAGATCAACTTCCCAAAACTTTATTGACAGGGACAATAGTGACACAGGAAATCCAGAAATGCATTCTCTTCCCAATGGAAAGGGACTGGCCATAGTCAACTTGGTTGACCAAATGGTAAAGAGAAATGCTAAGTCTGAGATAGTCCCATGTACTATTACCTAAGGATCCATATATTTCTATTGCCAAAGGAAGGGGCCTTGGTTATGAAGCTGCCAAACTTACCTAAGGATGATAAAGTCAATAAGTTTGACTTTATTTCAGGTAAAGTCCATTTTCTAACTCTATTATGTTCCTACTTAGAGATTCTTATTACATGATGTGGCTGGGTCACATGTTGATGTTTTAAGAATCAAAGAAAAGTAAAGAAACTTAAAGGAGGTATATGTTGATTCTGATCGCGAAGATGGATTTCGATCGCATGGTTCGATGATCAGAATTTTGAGCACGTGCTTAAGAGTTATGATAGATTGCTTAGGAATACATGACAACAAGTTTTCATATACATCTGCATTGTAAGGATTAGCTTTTCCGCAAAGTTTTAAAATAAAAGAAAAGTTTTTAATTTTATTTATTTTAAAAAATAGTCCTTACAATGGCATTTGGGAAAAAATATGTTGTTTATATGATTCCATTGATAGCAATATTGGAAATATGAATTTGATTCTTTTATTTGTGGTAGTGTCTAAATTTACCGAATAAGGAAAGATTCTCATCACCCAAGTTTCAGTTGGATAGAAACTTGGAATCATGCAAGTTGTATAGTATGATGAATGAGAACTTTCGAGCATTGGAAAATTAAGACTAACTGCTTGTTCACTTGGATGTGTGAGTCAAGAGAAGGACTAAAGGATCAAGTACACTTTCTTATGCACTTGTCAAAGTCCACCACAAAAGATGGATAAGACTATTTGTCATGATTTACTAAGGTTTAGTAAATATGATTATACTTACAAGCTTAAGAATAATTCTAAAGCATTGAAATTTTTTTCAATGTATGACAGAACGAATAAGAAGAATCAAATTAGGCAGAAGGATAAAAGTTTCTCAAATCTGAAAAGATGGGAGAGTCCTTTAGTATCATGTTTTAAGATCGGCTTAATGATTTTGAGACCTTATCACAATTCATCCTCTAAGTACATTCTGAGAGTTAAGAAGAGGAGTTATGAATTGTTGAAGTGGTTAAATCAAGAAGATGATTCATACTTCATTCGAAAACAGTTCATACAGTTATACTCTAAGATTGTAACTTGAGTGACATGTATTAAAGAAGGTTTGAAACACTTTTCAAATGTAAGAGTAAAAGTTTTCTACTCTTGTACATTTGAAATTGGTAAGTTGTGATGTTTTGGATAAAACAAATATCAACTAAGGCTAATTGTGTTAAGTGTCTGTCTTGATTAGAATCCACACACTATCTATTGAATATTTGGCAAGAAAGTCTTATAGGTCAACGAGACAGTGGGAGTCTAAAAGATCCTGAAAGGGTTTCAAGAAGTAATCAAGAACAAAAACCTATATTTCATCACTAGCACACAACTAAAGGTTTATAACCTATCGTGTTGACATTTCTGTGCCCATTCCAGTTAAAATGGCTATACATTTGAGTTCTACATGTTCTCAATTGTTTGGATAACTACTTGGAAGCAATGACAGACCCTTGAGCTGCTAGGTGGCAAGAAGTTAAGATTACCCAAGTTCAATCCATATGAGTTAGGATTTGTCACTAACCTAGTCATGTGGTTATTGTTTTGACAAATTCACATGGATAGGAACGCTTACACCATAAAATCTAAATGTCATAAGGTTTCTCTTCGATTCATGAAAATGATGGTAAGGAAACTCTTTCACTAAGTAGATTTTAAGTAGATAGCAATTGTGATATTTGCAGTTCTCAAAGCCGTTAGTGGAGCGTGCTTGGTTAACCGGCACACTAAGATTGACTTATGAGAAATGGCAAAAGGTCTAAAAAATTTAGACTACGATTACGGCATCCCTTTTCATAGTTCTGAAATTGTTTAGACACACATGTGAGCTATCTAAGAGAGGTGTATGATATTGATAAAGTCTTATCAAGGCAATCTAGTATCAGAAATTTGAACTTTGGTAAGAAAGTCAATAAAGTATTGATTTCTAGAAGTCCAGTTGATTTTTGGGTACATGTCGAAGCTAGTGGGAGCATAAGTCATATGCTATTAATCATCATGTTAGTGGGAGCATGATAAAGGTTGCAAGTTAGCAATGTTAATTATAGAAAACAAAAGGTCTCAATTGGGAAAAGTTGTTTTGCTATAATTAAGGGAGAGGAAATTATACTTCATCTGAAATCTAAAAGCTTAGATTGAGGTCTTAATCGTATTTAGTCAAGAATATATATATATATGAATTTCATGTTGGAATGGCTCAACATAAGGAAATTCTATGTATAGGTTCATTATTTGCATTCTAAAATTCGATTATGATTACGTCATCCCTTTTCATAATCTAAATTATGAGAACTTGGCAAATAGAAATGGAAATATTATAGCAAAACACTGGTTTAGTCTTTATTTGAGACATCATGAATCGTGTACCATATGCTTCAAATATAGGATCGATTACATGTGCTATATTCATCCTTTTTAAAATTTTCCAAATGCCTGGGGAATTAAGAAGGGCAAAGGTCTAGAATTGGGTATGACTAAAATGATTAAGCACTTGTTGAGGAAAATCTAAGGTTTACCAAGGATTGGTTGCTCAAGGACAGTTGGAAGTATAGTGTTGACTTTGGAAGGACCATATTGACATAGTCTGAAAAGAGGCAACTCTTGTTCGGAAGTGATAGTCAAAATGGAATATGGAAATGGTTCAAAGTTAGAAAGTATTCAATCTGTAAGATTAGCAAACTTAATGAAAGAAGGATGTTTCCATGGAGTTGATCTCTGTTGGAATACTCTGTAATGATTGTTGCCAAGTCTGGTTGAATTTGTGCATAATCATTACAAGAGGATCAATGCATATAAGTTTAGAATCTAACAGATTTCAGTAAATGCCATGAATTTGGAATTCTTGCATTTGCAATAAGGGTTTGGGACTGTGAAAAGATGATCATTGGAGTTATGCTCAATTGATCTATTTCACAAAGTAAAGATCATAGACAAACATAGTATGCATACTTTGTGTATGGCATGACTAGTGTTTAGAAAACATAGTGTACATACTTGGAGCATGGGACAACTATTGTTTTAAATTCAAGTATAAATTTGATAAAACCGAAACAACGAATAATGAGTAATCAGTATGGTGATAAATAAAAGTGTTTATTTATATTCATGGGGTTTGATACCATATTTGATTCATTTATTCTTGTGTTTCACTTTGCATGTTTTAACTTCCAGAATAAACTAGGTTATTCTTCTGGAATGACTAAGTTATTCAAACCATCCAGTCGGTCATATGTTGGAAGTAGATATGAATTAAGACTGTCATGGGTTGGCTTGTAGAGGTCTAAGATGTTGGACAAAGGGCTACAACACTCATGAGTGCTCATAAGTTCTGAGTATTGGATTCAACCTGCGCTCATTGGAATCACTTCATGGATTTTATCACGAGTGATCATGAGACGATAATATCTTATATTCTTCAAACCTAGATATATGAGTTGTTACTATGAGTTGGTTGTACATTGATTGCACGAAACGTATTCGGTAACTCGGTGTTATAAAACATGCCTTTGTGTATGATTCAACATGTAGTAGAACAAGCGATATGAGTCAAAGTTTATCCATTCCTTTTACCTTCGGGATAAAAGCGATATTTGTGGGCCCCTCGATAATTTAATGATGATACATGTGAGTGCTTGGCCAAGCCAAGATTGATTTGATTTGTTCAATCAGTCAGTCATCATGAATCGGAAATCGGGAAACAACAAATGGATAGAGAGAATAATTATAATCCATGTCTCAGTCCATATGATAACTAGAATGGAGGAATATATGACC
Source organism: Lactuca serriola (assembly GCF_051521515.1). Lineage (NCBI taxonomy): Eukaryota > Viridiplantae > Streptophyta > Magnoliopsida > Asterales > Asteraceae > Lactuca > Lactuca serriola. The sequence goes on from NC_136411.1 coordinate 296,711,662, forward strand.
CCTTATCTAATGGATAAGTTCGTTGACAAGATCAGAGTTCGACAGCGGCTTTAAGAGCTACGATTGCCAGTTAGATTTTGAAGTCACACTCAATAATAGTTTTAGACTTATCCAAGTGGGAGACTGTTGGACTAATGTCTAAGTCCACAACTATATTTGGTATGTACTTGACCCGACCCGGCATGGTCCATTTGGGTTGCACTTCACCGACACAATTTATGTGGATAGTATTTTGATAATAGTATATTTATGATTTATATTAATATATTATAAGTTCTAATATATTAATATAATCATATTATTTAATTAGTATTGATCAAGAATTAATTTATAATTAATTAAGTGATCAAAATGAACTAATTAAATATGGACTCTTAGATATATATGTGTAATGGGCCAAGTTCATTTAGGTTGGGCTAAGTCTTCATGAATAGTCCATGGAGCTTTAACCCATGGATCCTAGGAAATGAAAGGTCATGGGTATTAGGGTTTAACCCTAATCCTCCACACTATATAAAGATGTCCTTGGTTGGTGAAATGGGCACTAGTGTGGGTACACTAAGAGGGCTAGCCAATTTCACTAGAGAGAACCAAGTATCCATATTCTCTAAAGTCTTCCAAGGTGTTTTGGTGATTTGTGATTCCATTTGAGGCTTCCACACTATTGGGGATAAGCTCTTAAAGCTTGAAGACATCAAGCTACACCAAAAGGTATGTCATCTAACTAGTCTTTGTAGTATAGTTACCTCATAGTATGCTAGTTAGGATTAAAGCCTTGGAAAGTACTTATTTGCATGTATAATAGAGAAAACATAGATCCAAGGTTTATAGGGTTGCATGTACACCATAGGAGTGTTAGAATGATCAAAACCCAACATTATGGATCATGGAATTCGATGAGTTGATGGACCAACTCGGCGAGTTGAGTCAACTAGGATTTTGACATTGACTAGGATGTTGACTTTGACCAAAGTTGACTCTTAAAGGGGTTATGAGTATGAATGGGTATTTAAAGGAGATTTTTTTTATGTGTAGGAGTTCGACAGGAGTTGATTACAGAACCGAGGACAGTTCAGCTAGTACACGACATTTGAGGTGAGTTACTTTCCGATAGAAGTAGGTCGAAGGCACCAATGCTGGCTCACAAGTAAGAGTTATAATAGACATGATTTTCTTTGTGATAATTATCTGGTATGTCACTATCTGTTATGCTTTATGTGCCAGTATGCTAAGATATTATGTGATAGTGGTAGGAGGGGTAGGATTGGCCCCAGTATCGGTCGAAAGGACCGAATGAGTATGCCAACACCCTGATAAGCTAGGCAATATATGACTTATTTGTTTATGAGCTAGGATGTTATAGGGTAGAAGTAGGGGTGAAATAGTCCCAGTACCGGTCGAAACGACGGAAGGGGTAGGCCAACAAACTGATATGCTAGGCAAGTTACCAGTTGAAAGAAACCGAAGGGGTAGGCCAGCACCATGATATGCTAGGCAGTTACCAGTTGAAAGAAACGAAAGGGGTCGTCTAGTACCTGGATATGTTAGACATTATGATTATTGTATTTTATGTGGTATGATGGGGGAACTCACTAAGCTTTGTGCTTACTCTGACATTATTGTATTATGACATGTTTTGAGACGTATGACTTATGGCTTTTTATGATATGAGATAACTTCATGATGTTTTCGATAATCCATTTTATGAATTATTAAATTAAAAATGAAATTTTTGGTCATAAATTTTAGGATGCTACATGTTTAACGAATTGTCTTCTACATCCTGATTCCATGTTCAACATTGAAATCAACGAATTCTTTACTATTGTATTCGCCCATATTATCGGATCTGAAACACTTGATTTTTGAGTTAGTTTCATTTTCCATAATTTCTTTCCATTTCTTGAAAGAACTAAAAACTTCAGACTTCTGCTTCAAGAAATAAACCTAAACTTTCCTAGTGCGGTAATTGATGAAAGTAACATAATATCGGGATCCTCCCACTGATGCAACTGAAGTGTGGCCATAAACATTTGAATGAACAAGCTCCAAATTCCATGTCTTGGATCGATGTCCTATATTCGTGAAAGTAACTTTCTTCAGTTTGCCACGAATACATGTCTTACAGAAATCTATTATCATGTTCTTTAGATTTGGAATTCTTCCTTTGGACGATGGCATCTTCATTCCTTTTTCACTCATATGTAAAAGTCTTTGGTGCCAGTGAGTGGATGCCCCAACTTCTTCAACAACATGTGCCTCATCATTATAAACTTCCACCATGTAATATGCACCCCACTTTTGACCTCTAGCAACCACTAGGTTTTCATTTGTCACCTTCCACTGATGATCACCAGAAGTGACATGGTGAACTTCATCATAAAGTTTCCCCACTAATTTTAACATTCTTTTTAAGTACGGAATGAAATTGACATTCTTCAAAGTCCACTTCATACCTAAAGTAGTATTGATGCCCACATCCATAACACCTGTAATGTCAATGCTCTTGTTGTATGCGAGTCTGATCTTCCCTTGGTACTGCCTAAAATTATACATTACATATTTGGAATCACTAGCATGGAATGATGCACCAGAATCCATGATACAAGATTCAACTTAGTTTTCCGCTACATAGATAAGAGCATCTTCTTCAGAGTCTAATGCAATGTTCATCTCATTCTTGCCTTTCTCCATAAGAGGCTTCAGACATTGATTCCAATGACCCTTTTCTTTGCAGTTCCAATAGGTGATGCTCTTCCTATTTTTCAACACACATCTGTTCCTTGAATTTGATCTTCCCCTAACCCCACTCCATATTTTGGACATCCTACTTCTTTCCTTAGTACTAAGAAGACTGTTAGAGGATTCTCCACCACATTGTCTGCACACATCCTCACGAAGGATTAAGTCGTTTATGCCTTTGAATATCAGCTTGGAACCTCCAGCGAAGCCACTGACTGTTGTCATTGTTCCTGAACAACTTTTGGGTAATGATGATAATAGTAGTAGTTCTTGGACTTCATCTTCAAATTTCATGTCAACCTTGACAGAATTGAATTACGTTCAATGACATGATCAACCAGTGATCCACCTTCCTTCATCTTCAGATGTTACTAATTGTCGAATCAAGATAACCTTATTCGCTGCTAAATATTTCTCGTACATGTTAGATAGAGACTTTATCAACCCATAAGTTAGCTTTTCATTGACAATGTTGTAAGTAGCGCTCTTTGTGAATGATAAACACACTACACCATGTGACTGCCAATCTAACAACCCACAATCCTCCTGCTTCATAAGAAATGTCTTATCTTCTGAAAAACATTCATGTACATTCTATTGGTAGAGGTAGTCTTTAATTTGAATCTTCCTAAAACCGAAATCTTTTTCATTGAACTTTTCGATCTTAACTCTCCCATCTTCAGCCATAGCTTTGATACCAGTTTGTTGGGTGACAACAAAACAAGATAAGCACTCTAGAAAAATTTCAAAAAAAACTTCGGTGAAGTCACAAATCTTCTTAAAAACGTAAAACAAAATAACACGATATTTAACATTTTTCCGTCAAAGTGACCTATGTCCATGGGCGAATGAGAGAGAGAGAGGGAGGGAGGGAAACAGAGAGAGAAAGCGATAGGGGGAGAGAGGATTTTATTAACTTTTTGGAACTATTACAAGCACTCAAAATTGCTTCTCACTTTGAGCTCTTATAGAAATCCAGAAATTTATAATGATTGGGTTATGAACCTAATTATACTTGATGGTCTAGATTTAAAACCCTAATGGGCCATTGGCCCATGAATGGTGACAACCAATCATATTCCTCCATGCAACATCTTTTGGAACATTCTTCCATGCCATACAACCCATGTGAATTAGCAACACACATGATGGTGCACCTTGTGCCATATTGGAGCGTCATGATGTACAAGTGGTGCATCATGAACAATAACGACCCAACATCCATCATGGTGGAACAAGGTACGGGTTATGAGAATAACAACATTCCTTTGGTGTTCATGCAAAACCTAATGCTTGGATATAGTTTTTCTAATGATATATGCATATTATCCGAGACATGCAAAACCCTAATTTGGCATACAACAAAAACCAATTGAATATCAAATCAACAAGTTCGATGAATACCCTGATTGTTGATTGTAGATCTTGAAGCATTGAGAACCTTAGCACCTCAAGTTTTGTGCCTCTAATGAATCACAAACACCAAAAGCAATTGGATTAAGCAAGAGGGAGAGAGAGAGAGAGAGAGAGAGAGAGAGAGAAAGGAGAGGAAAAATTCGGCTCCAAGTGTTCTAGGGTTAGGTTTATCAGAATTATCATGCCCAAGGGGTGCTTATATAGGTGTGGGAATTAGGGTTTCCGTCATGATCCTTATCTAGTTACTTAGCCACCAAGAATCCCATAAGGTAACTCTAGAATCCCTCATTTTGACGAATTCTTAAGGCCTTATACTTAGAATTCGTCCACCCTATCCTTTAGGGTTTCCTTGCCCAACCTTGTAACTATAAAATAATTACAATTCAGTCCCCTTAGTTCAATTAACTTCTTTTGACCACAAAATTAATTCTTAATTAGATCTTGACCAATGTTAATTAAACAAATATGATTTCTATTTTAATATATTATTCTTATAATATATTAATAACCCATAATAACCTCTTTCTCTATTATTCATCCAGTGAAGTTGCTTTGGTGAAGGAAACCCAAAAGGACCATGCATAACCGGGTCAAGTACATAACAAATATAGATATGGATTTAGACACTAATCCAACATTCTCCCACCTGGATAAGTCTAATAACTACACATGATAATGTAACTTCAGGATCCGATTAGAAATCGCAGTTCTCAAAACTCTTGATCTTATCAATAACATGTCCTTTAGATAAGGGATCGTATAGTCCTCCGTTCTAGATATCGTGCGGATAATTACATGGAACATAGTCATACTTATTGTGGAACGGTTTATTTCTCGATCTCTGATTCTGCGGACATAGAACTTAATTGAACACATCAATTCAGTCCCTACCGGGCCCGACATATAAGTCAAACCAAATCATCAAGGAGCCCACATATCGCTTTTACCCTCTTAGTATAAAAGAAATAGATAAACTTCGACTTATATGCATTTACCCTCTTAGTATAAAAGAAATAGATAAACTTCGACTTATACACAATAATAAGTTTGATAACATCAAGTTACTGATGTGTTTACGCATTATCAATGCATAACCAACTTGCAAATGATAAATCATATATCTAGGTTTCAAGACCATATGATATTATCATCTTACGATCACTCACAATAAATTCCATGAAGTGATACCAGCAAGAGCGGCTTTAATCAAATGCTCAAATCATATTCATAAGCACTCATGAACATTGCAGAAAACCCTTGCTATGTCTAATACACTTTAGACAATCTACAAACCAATTCATGACAATCTTCTTTCATACCTGCTCCCAAAGTATAAGCGACTGTGGAACGTTCGAATAATCTTATTATTGAGGAAGTCAAAACATGAAAAGTGAAACAACACGTAAATTATCAACCTAAGATAGTAACTTTACTTATAAATAATACTCCTTTATTTAATCCTCAAATGTCAATTACATTTATCTATTACACGTTTCGAAGCTATCTAATCCAAACTAATATCGTCCTTCAGCCTAATGCTCCTACCGTGCTATAAGTGCTTAACCCTACTCAGTCCCATCGTAAGGGGATCTATTGGGTTATCCTCCGACGATTCCCTCTTCAGTACGATGAGTCCCTCTTCCACCCAATGTCGAATAAAATGATATTTCCTGTCAATATGTCGAGATCTACCATGATCCCTCGGTTTGTTGGTCCAGGAAACCGTTCCTTCTTTATCACAGAAAATTTCCCTGGGCTCCTTTATAGCTGGCACAACTCCAAGGTCTCCGATGAAGTTCTTCAACCATATCGCCTCCTTTCACGCTTAGCTTGCCGCTATATACTCTGATTCGTGCGTTGAATCAGCTATGGTTTCCTGCTTGGAACTTTTCCAAGTCACTGCTCCTCCATTTAGGCTAAAGACCCATCCTGACTGAGAACGGTAGTTGTCTCGGTCAGTCTGAAAACTAGTGTCACTATACCCTCGCACCCTTAATTCATCACTCCGAACGAGGACTAGAAACCATTCCTTGGTCCTCCAAACGTACTTAAGAATATTCTTGACTACGGTCCAATGTGCCTTGCCAGGGTTCCCTTGATATCTGCTGATCATGCTCAAACCAAAGGCCACATCAAGGCGTGTACAAGTCATAGCATACATGATGGAGCCAATTACGAAATCATATGGTACTCGGCTTATCTCTGCTATCTTGACTTTAGTACTCAGACTTTGTGTCTTACTCAACTCGGCGTTACTTTGTATCGGTAACTCCCCTTTCTTGAAATTCTCCATAGTAAAGCGCTTTAATTCCTTGTCCAAGTAAGTATTCTAACTAAGTCCAATTAGCCTTTTACTCCTTTTTCTCACTATCATTATTCCCAAATATAGGCAGCCTCTCAGAGCTCCTTCATAAAGAAACACTTCCCATGCTAAGACTTGACTTCCTGAAGGGTCAGGATGTCGTTTCCTATGAGTAGTATGTCATCAAAATACAATACGAGAAGGCTTACTATACTCCCATTGGCTTTGACATATACACATGATTCATCCTTGCTTCGCAGAAAACCAAACAGTTTGACTTTTTTATCAAAACAAAAGTTCCATCTGCGAGATGCTTGTTTCAATCCATAAATGTATTTCTCACGCTTGTACACTCTATTGGGGTGCTGCACGTCAACAAAACCCCCTGGCTGATTCATGTAAACATTCTCAGCTAACTTCCTGTTAAGGAAACCAGTTTTGACATCCATCTGCCGTATCTCATAGTCATGAAATGCAGTAATGGCTAGCATCACCCTAATAGACTTTATCTTCGCAACATGTGAGAAGGTCTCATTATAGTCAACTCGGGTTGTTTGAGTGAAACCTTTTGCAGCCAATCATGCCTTGTGGGTGTGTACCTTCCCATCCATGTTGGTCTTCTTCTTGAAGATTCATTTTCACCCGACCGTCTGACGACCCGGCACATTGTCAACCATATTCTAAACTTGGTTGTCATACATGGACTGAATCTCATTGTACATAGCCTCTTTTCATTTTGCAGACTCCGGGCCTACCATGGCTTCCTTGTAACTATTAGGGTCATCCAAATCTATTAGTGTACTATCACTAATAAACATATCATCCTCACTTGTTATATGAAAACCATAGAAAAAAGGTGGAACACTAACTCTACTGGAATGTCTAAGAGGTAAGGATTCGTCAATTGGTTCAACCGGAGTTTCCTCGTCAATTGATTTGCCTCCCACTGTCCCTTTGGCTTATGAGTTCTTGTTCTCGGAAAACCCCTCTCCTCGCAACGAAGAAAAAGTTCTCACTTGGTCTATAGAAGAGATATCCAAAGGACTTCCACAGGTAGCCGATGAAAATACACCGTCCACTACGAGGCTCGAGCTTGTCGTGAGTCTCTCGTCATACGAATGCCTCGTAACCCCATGTAACGATGTAAATTTATAAACAAATTTTTCATTTTCAAAACATTCTTTTATCCACAAAATAACATCAAACATATTGTTTCAAATGTATTTATGACAAAAACATCTCCCCAGAATCCAAAACATAAACTCCTCAAGTGTGTACGGATCATGTCGGCGCCTTCCCGCGCTCATCACTGGTACCTAAAACACATCACACAACAACTGTAAGCATAAATGCTTAGTGAGTTCCCCAAAATACCGCATACAACACATACGCCACTCAAGGCTATAATACAACCCACTGGTCGATGTGTCTCAGCGGGACCCTCCAGTCCCGTAGCTCGTTGGACCCTCTGGTCCGGTCATAGCTCGTTGGGCCCTCCGGCCCGCTCTATATCGTTGGACCCTTCGGTCCGGTCTATAACAACAACAACATACACATAACACATAGCACATAATCTCATATATAACACTTAAGACCCTCTGGTCTACACAATATACCACTCCAGGTAATGTATAGTGAGAAGACTCACCTTGATGTCTCGGTAAATATCTGACTCGGAATAAATGTGATCTAGCCTCCGCCTAATCACACAAAGTAATACACTCATAAATACAACTGTACTCAACCCTAAAAGTCAACAAGGTCAACGGTCAAGTTTGACTGGACTCGGCGAGTGCACTAGGGCGACTCGGCGAGTCTACACGTGTCCACCGTCTCTCTTAGATCCTCTCTTGACACGTCGAGTACCTCCCTGACTCGACGAGTTCCACCTGGCATAAATCGAAAGGCCACCACGACTCAACTCGCCGAGTCTCAAGAACAACTCGGCGAGTTCCAGCTTGAACTCAGCCCCCCCTGACTCACCTTGAATCACTGAGTCGCTCACTCAACTCGACAAGTCCACTCACTGAATGATCACGGGCAAAATTCATTCTACTCGCCGAGTCTGTTCTTCAGACTCGACGAGTTCATGCCATGCATAAACTCAAAACCATTTCTGAGGTCAGATTTGTTCCATTCAATCGTAGATCTGGCCTCCCCAAGCATGATAATCACATAAAGTCCAAACCTTGATGCTCAAACAACATCTATTTGCTCCTATATGATGTTTTAGCGCCATATATCATAACCCTGGGTCAAAACTCCCATGACTCCTCATAAAGATTGAGGAATAAAGCTTCTCTGGACCTCTATGGATCCCATTCCAAGCCTCATCACCAATAGGGGCGAAAGGACATCAAATCTAACCAACAAAGGGTTCAAGAAACCCTAAACCCCCATGTTCATCTTAACAACAGAAAGGGATCCAAAATATTACCTCCAAAGTGATGCTCTGAGCTCCAAATTCGAAGAATGTCCACCTCCCTTGCTTCCTCTTAGCTAGAACCTCCTTTGCCTTGCCAAACAATGCTTCAAAGGTTATCAATGGCCTCCTCTCTCTCCCAAAACCCTCAAAATCTCTTTAGGGTTTCTCTCTGGGGTTGGTGGCCGAAAATGACGGCCATAAGCCCCTTTAAATAGGTCTCAAACCCTGAAAATTAGGGTTTCATTAAACAGCGTGGACTCACCGAGTCCACTCTTGGACCCGCCGAGTCCAAACGCAAACCCGTGATCCTACTCGGCAAGTTCAGACTCCAACGCGCCGAGTATCCTTACAATACCTCAAAATAAAAGGATAAAAATAATACCTTGGAATCCAGATGTTACAATTCTCCCCCACTAGAATCAGAATTCGCCCTCGAAGTCTCACTCTACAAATAACTTTGGATGCTGCTCACACATCTCACGCCCCGGCTCCAAAGTTAACTCTGACCCCTTCCAATGCTGCCACTAGACCTGCACCAGTGGCACCTCTTTATTCCACAGTACCTTGATCTTCCGATCTTTGATCGCCACTGGTCTCTCAGCATAATTCAGGCTCGCATCCACCTAAATATCTTCTAGTGGCACTACTGCCGACACGTGGAAAGTGTCGTGAAACTGTCCCAACTTTGCTGGCAACTCCAAACGATAGGCTACCCTGCCTACCCTCGCGATCACCCTGAAAGGACCAATATATCGGGGCGCCAACTTGCCCCTCTTCCTGAATAGAATCACTCCTTTCCAAGGAGAGACCTTCAGGAGTACAAGGTCGCCAACTTGAAACTCAAGCTCGGACCGGTGCCTGTCCGCATAACTCTTCTGACGGCTCTAAGCGGTCAACAACCTTTGTCTGACATGCTGGATCTGCTCTGTCGTCTAAAGCACAATCTCGGTACTACCCAGCACATGCTGCCCTACCTCTCCCCAACAAATAGGGGTCTGACACCTCCTCCCATACAATAGCTCAAAGGGCGGCATGTCAATGCTTGAATGATGGTTGTTGTTGTAAGAGAACTCTGCCAAGGGCAAATACGTGTCCTAATTTCCGCCGAAATCCAACACACATGCTCGGAGCATGTCCTCGAGCGTCTGAATCGTCCGCTCACTCTGCCCGTCGGTCTGTGGGTGGTACGCCGTACTAAAATGCAGTTTCGTACCCAATTCCTCATGAAACTTCTTCCAGAATCTGGAAGTGAAACGTCCATCTCGATCTGAGACAATCGAAATCGGCACTCCATGCCGCGATACCACCTCTCTCACGTACATCTCTGCCAACTTCTCCGCGGAAGAGCTCTCAGTGATGGCCAGGAAGTGAGCACTCTTTTCAACCTATCCACAATCACCCAAATTGCATCGACACCCCTCGCGGTTCTTGGCAATTTGGTGATGAAGTCCATGGCAATCTGTTCCCATTTCCACTCGGGAATCTCTAATGGCTGCAACTTACCATGAGGACGCTGATGCTCGGCCTTAACCCTGCGACAGGTCAACCATCTCTCTACAAACCATGCGACATCCATCTTCATAAACGGCCACCAATAATCCTTTTTCAGGTCAAAAAACATCTTACTAGCCCCAGGATGGATCGAGAATTTCGATCGATGAGCCTCCTCTATCAAAATGGTACGCATCCCGCCCACGGACGGCACCCAAATCCGACCCTAAAATGTCATAAGCCCCCGACTATCGGTAACGAACTCCGATACCAGCCCGACAACACGTTCTCTCTTCTGGCTCTCAGGCTGCACTGCCGCAACATGAGCCCCTCGAATAGCATCCAAAACCAGGGTCATCACCGTCAACCTCAAACATACATCTTGCAATGGGGCGCCCTCCGCCCTACGGCTCAGTGCATCGGCTACAACATTAGCCTTGCCCGAGTGGTACAGGATCTCACAATCATAATCCTTGACCACGTCCAACCACCTCCTCTGTCTCATATTTAGGTTGGGCTGATCCATCAAATACTTCAAGGTCTTATGGTCCATGTATATCATACACCGAACCCCGTACAGGTAGTGTCGCCAAATCTTGAGAGCGAACACTACCGCTCCCAACTCCAAATCGTGAGTGGGATATCTCGACTCATGAGACTTAAGCTGACTCGATGCATATGCTACCACATGCCCCCTCTGCATAGGCACCGCTCGCAATCCGGATATCGATGCGTCACAATAAACCACAAAATCCTCCATCCGTTCTGGAAGGGCTAACGGTGGGTCTTTGCATAACTTCCTGCGTAGTGTCTCGAATGAGGTCTGCTGCTCCGGACCCCAAGAAAACACAACACCCTTCCGGGTCAACTTGGTGAGTGGCACAGCGATCTTGGAGAAATCGTTAATAAATCACAGAAAATAGCCGTCCAAACCCAGAAAACTCCTGATCTCGGTGGGTGATCTCGGCACCTCACACTTCATAACCGCCTCAATCTTGGCCGGGTCGACAAATATCCCCTTCTGGTTAACGAGATGCCCCAAAAACTGGACCTCTCGTAACCAGAACTCACATTTGGAGAACTTGGCATAAAGCCTCTCCGATCTCAGAACTCCAAGGATCTCCCTCAAATGCTCCTCATGCTGCTCTTTGGATCTCGAATACACCAGAATGTCGTCGATGAACACGATCACCGAACGGTCCAATATTGGTCTGCACACCTTGTTCATGAGATCCATGAACACCGTTGGTGTGTTGGTCAGTCCGAAAGGCATCACCACAAATTCGTAATGCGCATAACGAGTCCGGAAGGCTGTCTTTTGGACGTCCTCCTCCCAAACCCTCACCTGATGATACCCAGACCTCAAATCGATCTTGGAGAACCAAGATGCTCCCTGCAACAGATCAAACAAATCATCAATCCTTGGCAACGGGTAACGGTTCTTGACCGTTAGCTTATTCATCTCATGATAATCGATGCACATCCGGAGCGAGCCATCCTTCTTCTTGAAAAACAGGATAGGCGCTCCCAAAGGCGAACTGCTCGGCCTGATAAACCCCTTCCCCAGTAGTTCTTGAAGCTGCGAGGGCAACTCTTGCATCTCCGGAGGCGCAAGGCGATACGGCGCCTTAGCGATAGGCACAGCTCATGGAACCAACTCAATACTGAACTCTACCTGCCTCTCCGGAGGCACACCCAACAAGTCCTCTATACACATCCGGAAACTCACGCACTTTCAGGACGTCATCAACTGACTTCGGTCTCTCAATATCAGTCCTCGCATCCATCACATATGCCACAAAACCCCTACAGCCCTGTTGTACACTCTGTCTCGCTCTGGCGGCCGAACAAAATGTTGACCCCGCACGTGTACCCTCGACGTACACCGTAAGAACTCCCCCACTAGGGTCTCGAATCGACACCAATTGACACTTGCAGTCTATCACAGCTCCACAACGGCTCAGCCAATCCATACCCACTATCACACAAACGTCCCCCATCGCGATCGGGACCAGATCTATCGGAAACTCCACACCGAATATCTCAAGGACACATCCTCGAATCACATTCGAAGCATACACAACTCGCTCATCAGCTATGGAAACTCGCAGAGACTGATCCAATGCCTCTCGACGGGTACTAATATGCTGACTAAATGCTATGGAAACAAACGACCGACTCGCACCTGAGTCAAATAACACCAAAGTAGGCACAAAATTCACAAGAAAAGTACCTACGCATATGATCCTATAAGCATAAAATCTCAATTCAAATAAAAGATGAAAAAAACACATACCAGCCATAACATCGTGCGTCGCGCGAACCTCCTCTGTGGTCAACTGAAACGCTCTCCCATGAGCCCTCGGGGCCTTAGCCTTCACCGGCCGAGCCTCGGTAACCCTGGCAACAGGCGCAGATCCCTGCGCTGATCCCTGAAGAAGCTGCGGGCACTCGGCCTTCTGATGGTCGATCTGGTTGCAATAAAAGCAAACCGAGAATCCCTTGGGGAATTCCCTCGCGATACACCCCTCCTTCCCACACTTGTAACATACCCCAGCCCTGTACGACCCCTCATGGCTCTTAGCGCACTTCCCACAAGTGCGGCCCTTTGTGCCCCCAGATCTCGAATCAGTGGGTCTAGCCCGCTTGGCTGTCGGCTGAGACTGGGCCGGCCGCCGATCCATCCTCTGAGACTCGGCCTCCTCCCTGGCCAGAGTCTCGAGCTTGATCTCCCCCTTCCAGGCATTTTCCTGGAGCTCAGCAAATGTCCGGTAAGTCGAGTTCGCCACGAACTCCCGAATATCTCTCCTCAGAACACCCAGATAACGGCTCATACGACCCTGCTCAGTCGACACCTATTCAGGGCAAAACATCGCCCTTTCATGGAACTTCTTGGTGATGACTGTCACTGAATCAGTACCCAGCTTGAGGGTCAAGAACTCCTGGATCAATCGTTCCCTCTCTACCGGGGGAACATACTCCTCTCGGAACATAGCGGTGAACCTCTCCCAGGTCACCTCAGAAATCTCAGCCAAAGTAAAGTTCGCCGTCACGAACTTCCACCAATCCTTTGCTCCCAGGCGGAGCTGGTTCAAGGCGAACCAAACCCTCAAGTGCTCGGGACAAGATCACGTATAGAAACATCCCTCGATGTCATAGATCCATCTTATAGCGGCAATCGGGTCCTGCGTCCCGTCGAACTCTAGTGGCTTCGTGTTGCTGAACTCCCGGAACAGCAACGAGTCACCTGCCTGAGGTATGGCAGCAGCAACAGCAGCAGTAGCTGCAGCTGTAGCAGCCTCGGTCAACGTTGCATACCACTCATCAAAAGTCTCGATCAATGTGGTCTTGATGTCCCCAAACATCTCAGGAATCTCAGCCCGGATGGCCGCAACCACCTCCTCATGAATCAACCGACGGATCTCCTCGTCGCTTACACCACTGGTCTCATGTTTGTGTCGAGTCCCAACCATGATGCCTCTGAAATACAACAAAAATTATCAGATATTCGATTGAATATGCTCATACTCGATGACGCAACCCTACTTGTTCTCCATCATCCAAAAGATTGTTACTTGAAATGCCCACTGATCTGGTGTCTTCAGTAGTACGGGCACAATACTACTGACCCCACTGCATCAACATTCACTTCAAGTCCTCCTCCTTGGATCTTGGATTACATGTACTCTATTCTCATGAGCTCCTAACTGTTATCACTCGCCCTCAAAGCATCTCAGCAGCAGAAAACTCCTAGGCTAAGGCATCACAAATCAGGCCACTCTAGTCCTAATATGTATACTTAGCCTACTCTAGCATGAATAACATAACATATCTCGTAACACATAAAGTAAGGGTACTTTAGGGGAATTCGTCGTTCGGGCGCTGGCTGATCGTACACACGGTTCTGCTCTGTTTGTCTCAAAACTCTTTTTACTCCTCTCAAAAGTTTTACTTCATTAGCACAAATTTTGTCAAATCCTCAATTTGAGTTCAGATGCGCCCGAAGATGCATCTGAATCCCTCAAACCAAGGCTCTGATACCAACTTGTAACGACGTAAATTTTTAAACAAATTTTTCATTTTCAAAACATTCTTTTATCCACAAAATAACATCAAACATATTGTTTCAAATCTATTTATCACAAAAACATCTCCCCAGAATCCAAAACATAAACTCCTCAAGTATGTATGGATCATGTCGGCGCCTTCCCGCGCTCATCACTGGTACCTGAAACACATCACACAACAACTGTAAGTATAAATGATTAGTGAGTTCCCCAAAATACCGCATAAAACACATACGCCACTTAAGGCTATAATACGACCCACTGGTCGATGTGTCTCAGCGGGACCCTCCAGTCCCGTAGCTCGTTGGACCCTCTGGTCCAGTCATAGCTCGTTGGGCCCTCCGGCCCGCTCTGTATCGTTGGACCCTTCGGTTCGGTCTATAACAACATACAACATACGCATAACACATAGCACATAATCTCATATATAACACTTAAGACCCTCTGGTCTACACAATATACCACTCTAGGTAATGTATAGTGAGAAGACTCACCTCGATGTCTCGCTAAATATCTGACTCAGAATAAATGTGATCTAGCCTCCACCTAATCACACAAAGTAATACACTCATAAATACAACTGTACTCAACCCTAAAAGTCAACAAGGTCAACGGTCAACTTTGACCGGACTCGGTGAGTGCACTAGGGCGACTCGGCGAGTCTACACGTGTCCACTATCTCTCTTAGATCCTCTCTTGACACGTCGAGTACCTCCCTGACTCGACGAGTTCCATATGGCATGAATCGCGGGGCCACCACGAGTCTACACATGTCCACTGTCTCTCTTAGATCCAAAGTGATGCTCTGAGCTCCAAATTCGAAGAATGTCCACCTCCCTTGCTTCCTATTAGCTAGAACGTCATTTGCCTTGCCAAACAATGTTTCAAAGGTTATCAATGGCCTCCTCTCTCTCCCAAAACGCTCAAAATCTCTTTAGGGTTTCTCTCTGGGGTTGGTGGCAGCAAATGACGGCCATAAGCCCCTTTAAATAGGTCTCAAACCCTGAAAATTAGGGTTTCATTAAACAACATGGACTCACCGAGTCCAGACGCGAACCCGCGTGCAAAACCGCGATCCTACTCGGCGATTTCAGACTCCAACTCGCCGAGTCTCCTCACAATACCTCAAAATAAAAGGATAAAAATAATACCTGGGAATCCGGATGTTACACCCCAAATCTTGATGTGTGCCAACGAGTGAGCTTTCCCTATCCATATCTCAAGAGGTGTTTTGACAATCTTCTTTGTAGGGACTAAGTTAAGGATATGGGCGGCAGTCTCTAAGGCATGCTGTCACACCGTGAATTTCAAAATAATTTTTCGCATAATATAAAAAACATATTCATTTAATTTTCATAAGACATCAATGTTTGAAACACCAATCCATGAGATATAAATAATCCAAAGATCATGTAACATGAAATCCTGTGTGTGTACTGATCAAGCCGGCACCTTCCCACGGTCATCACTAGTACCTGAAACAAATAACACCAAACACTGTAAGCACAAAGCTTAGCGAGTTTCCCAAAATACCATACATAACATATATTAGCCACTCGAGGCTATGACTCTGTGGGTCCGTGCACCCAAACTCTGTGAACCCTCAGGTTCTACTCTAATAACATGCATAACATAAATCACATAGAAATAATGCAATACAACACATACATACATAGCATACAAATACTCTACCACATAACTTTGGTTACCTACTCAAGGTAAAGTATAGTGAGAAGAGTCACCTCGCGTATCTCGGTATCTCGCAAATCCCTGAAATCACTCGTGCTCGATCCCTCGATCTACAGCCCTCCTATGACACAATCAATCTCTAAATAACACTCGACAACTAAGGTTGACTCAGCGAGTGCACAATACCGACTCGGCGAGTCTATGCGCATCCTCTGATTCCCTGGGATCCTCTCTCGACACGTCGAGTATTTTCCTAACTGAACGAGTTCCACCTGGCATGAGTTGTGGGGCACCGCGACTCAACTCGCCAAGTCTCAAGAACAACTCGGTGAGTTCCAGTTTGACTCAGTCCACCTGTCAACCCACTCTGGCTCTCCCTGACTCACTGAGTCAATCCCTTAACTCGGCAAGACCACTCGCTGAGTGGTTCTGGGAAATCTTCATGCTACTCACCGAGTCTGTTCTTCAGACTCGGCGAGTCCATACCATGAATCAACTCAAACTCGCTCCTGAGGTCAGATCCGTCCCAATGACTCATAGATCCAGTCCTTCCAAGTTCATTCATCACGAAAAGTCACTATCTTGGCTACCATGCGATGCCTACAAGGCTTCTTTTGGTGAAATGACATCTAAAATGGTAACCAAAGTCCACAACTCAAAAGGAAAGGCATAAAGCAGAGCATTTGGGACTTTCTGGACCTACTAAGGTCCAGATCTAGGTACCAATTCCCCATAGGACCTCTCACACTCCAATTACAAGGTGAAACAGGCATGAAGAAACCCTAGATTTGACTATATCAATAAAAACACAAGAATAAGCTCTAAATATTTCCTCAAATAGCTTCCTCTGCCGAAATGAAAGTAGATCCAAGCTCCCCAACTCTCTTAGCTTGGCCTTGCTCTTCCCTTCTTGCTAACACACACAAGGATGGTGAACAATGGCCTCTTTTCTCACTCACAAGGACTCTCAGATGCTCTGGTGCTCTCAAGGTCGAAGGTAGCTGCAATGAAGGGCTATAAGGTCCTACAAATAGGGCTCAGAGCCAGGAAATTAGGGTTTCATTAAACAGCATGGACTCGCCGAGTTCGAACGCGAACCCGCGTCCAAATCCGCGATCATACTCGGCGAGTCTAGGCTCCAACTCACCGAGTCTGCTCACAAATTCACAAAAATAAATAAATGAATAATACCTGGGAATTCGGGCTGTTACAATTCTCCCCCACTAGAACTAGACTTCGCCCTCGAAGTCTCGCTCTGTAAATAACTCCGGATGCTGCTCGCGCATCTCACGCTCCGGTTCCCAAGTCATCTCGGACCCCTTCCGATGTTGCCACTGAACCAAAACCAAGGGTACCTCCTTGTTCCGCAGAACCTTGACCTTCCGATCTCTGATTGCCACTAGTCTCTCAGCATAATTCAGGCTCGCATCCACCTGAATATCCTCTAATGGAACCACTGCCGACTCATCGGCTATACACTTTCGCAATTGCGACACGTGGAAAGTGTCGTGAATCTGACCCAATTCTGCTGGCAAATCCAAACGATAGGCTACCCTGCCTACCCTCGTGACTACCCGGAATGGACCAATATATCGAGGCCCCAACTTGCCCTCTTCCTGAATCGAATCACTCCTTTCCAAGGAGAGACCTTCAGGAGCACAAGGTCGTCGACCTGAAACTCAAGCTCGGACCGGCATCTGTCTGCGTAACTCTTCTGACGACTCTAAGCGGTCAACAACCTCTGTCTGACCTGTTGGATCTACTATGTCGTCTGAAGCACGATCTCTGTACTGCCCATCACACGCTGTCCAACCTCTCCTCAACAAATGGGGGTCTGACACTTCCTCCCATACAACAACTCAAAGGGCGGCATACCAATGCTCGAATGATGGCTGTTGTTGTAGGAAAACTCTGACAAGGGCAAGTACGTATCCCAACTCCCCCCGAAATCCAACACACATGCCTGAAGCATGTCCTCGAGCGTCTGAATCGTCCGCTCACTCTGTCCGTCTGTCTGGGGGTGATATGCGGTACTAAAATGCAGTCTACTACCCAACTCCTCGTGAAACGTTTTCCAGAATCTGGAAGTGAAACGCACATCACGGTCTGAAACAATCGAGATCGACACTCCATGTCGTGACACCACTTCGCTCACATACACCTCTGCCAATTTCTCTGCTGAAGAACTCTCGCTAATAGCAAGAAAGTGAGAGCTCTTCATCAACCTGTCCACAATCACCCAAATTGCATCGACTCCCCTGGCAGTCCTTGGCAATTTGGTGATAAAATCCATGGTGATCTGTTCCCACTTCCATTTGGGAACCTCCAACGGCTGCAACTTACCATGCGGTCTCTGTGCTCGGCCTTAACCCTATGGTAGGTTAAGCACCTCTCAACAAACCACGCAATATCCCTCATCATACAGGGCCACCAATACTCTTTCCTCAGGTCCAAATACATCTTAGTGACCCCAAGATGAATCGAAAATTTCGACCGATGAGCCTCTTCCATTAAAGTGGTACGCGTTCCTCCTACAAACGACACCCAGATACGCCCCTGGAATGTCATAAGTCCCCGACCATCGGTAACAAACTCTGAAATCAATCCAACAACTCGCTCTTTCTTCTGCATCTCAGGCTGCACAGCCTCGGCCTGTGCCCCACGAATGGCGTCCAACACTGGTGCTATCACGGTCAATCTCAAATATACATCCTGCAGCGGGGTGCTCTCCGCCCTGCGGCTCAGTGCATCGGCTACAATGTTAGCCTTGCCTGGGTGGTACAGTATCTCACAATCATAATCCTTGACCACATCTAACCACCTCCTCTGTCGCATGATTAGGTTGGGCTGATCCATCAAATACTTCAAACTCTTATGGTTCGTGTATATCGTACACCGAACCCCATACAGATAGTGACGCCAAATCTTGAGGGCGAACACCACTGCCCCCAGCTCTAAATCATGGGTGGGATATCTCGTCTCATGAGGCTTTAGCTGCCTGGATGCATATGCTATCACATGCCCTCTCTGCATCAGCACCGCCCCAACCCCAAAATCGATGCATCACAGTATACAACAAAGTCCTCCATCCCTTCCGGGAGGGCTAACACCGGGGCTTTGCATAACCTTTGACGAAGCGTCTCAAAGGAGGTCTGCTGCTCGGGACCCCATGAAAAAGCGATACCCTTTCGGGTCAACTTGGTGAGTGGCACCACGATCTTGGAGAAATCCCTGGTAAATCTCCGATAATAACCTGCCATCCCTAAGAAACTCCTGATCTCGGAAGGTGACCTCGGCACTTCCCAACTCATCACCGCCTCGACTTTGGCCGGATCGACCAATATTCCTTTCTGGTTAATGAGATGTCCTAGTAACTGGACCTCTCGCAACCAGAAATCACACTTGGAGAATTTGGCATAAAGCCTCTCTGATCTCAGAACCCCGAGGATCTCTCTCAAATGCTCCTCATGCTGCTCTCTAGATCTCGAATATACCAAAATATCATCGATAAATACGATCACCGACCGATCCAACATCGTCCTGCACACTCGGTTCATGAGATCCATGAACACTGTCGGCGCATTGGTGAGCCCGAAAGGCATCACCACAAACTTGTAATGCCCATAACGTGTCCTGAATGCTGTCTTCTGGACGTCCTCATCTCGAACCCTCACCTGATGTTATCCAGACCTCAAATCAATCATGGAGAACCAAGATGCTCCCTATAACTGATTGAACAAATCATCGATCCTTGGCAACGGGTAACGGTTCATGACCGTCAGCTTGTTCAACTCCCGGTAATCAATGCACATCCGGTGTGAACCATCCTTCTTCTTGACAAAAAGGATAGGCGCTCCCCATGGCGAGCTGCTCGGCCGAATAAACCCTTTTCCCAACAGCTCCTGAAGCTGCGAGGATAACTCTTGCATCTCTGGAGGTGCAAGCCGATAAGGCACCTTCGTGATAGGCGCGGCCCCCGGAACCAAATTGATACTGAACTCCACTTGCCTCATAGGAGGCACACCCGACAACTCCTATGGAAATACATCTGGAAACTCACGCACTATCGGAACCTCCTCAACTGACCTCAACCTCTCTGAATCAACCCTCGAATCCATCACATACGCCACAAAACCCTTACAACCCTGTTGTAGACACTGCCTCGCCCTAGCGGCCGAACAAAACGCTGACCCAGAACGGGTACCCTTGCCGTACACCGTAAGAACTCCCCCACTAGGGTCTCGTATGGTCACCAGCTGTCGTTCGCAGTCGATAACCGCACCGAATCTGCTCAACCAGTCCATGCCCACAATGACATAGACATCGCCCATTGCGATAGGAACCAGATCAATCGGAAACTCGACCCCGAAGATCTCGAACACGCACCCGCGGATCACCTCCGTGGAATATATCACCCTCTCGTCAGCTATGGAAACTCTCAGAGGCCGACTCAACGTCTCACGACTAAGACTGATATGCTGATTAAAAGCTAAAGACATAAAAGACTGACTCGCACCCGAGTCAAATAACACCAAGGCAGGTACAGAATTCACAAGAAAAGTACCTAC
Source organism: Lactuca serriola (assembly GCF_051521515.1). NCBI lineage: Eukaryota > Viridiplantae > Streptophyta > Magnoliopsida > Asterales > Asteraceae > Lactuca > Lactuca serriola. The sequence continues at coordinate 296,732,362 of NC_136411.1, forward strand.
GCATAACATATTATAAGCATGATATCTCAATCATCAAAATAAATACACGAAAGAATACATACCAGCCACGACATCGGGCGCTGCGCGGACCTCCTCCGCGGTCAACTGAAAAGCTCTCCCTTGTGATTTCGGCTCCTCGGCCTTCACTGATCGACTCTCGGTAGCTCTGATGGCAGCAGGGGCAGATCCCTGAGGTGCCCCCTGAGATGATCCTCGCAATTGCGGACACTCTGCCTTCCGGTGTCCGGTCTCGCTGCAGTGGAAACACACCGCAAACCCCTTGGGGCAGTCCTTGGCCATATGCCACTCCTTGCCACACTTGTAGCAAGACCCCACTCTACAAACTCCATCATGACCCTTGCCGCACTTCCCACAAGTGCGGCCCTTCTGGCTCCCCGATTTGGGATCAGTGGGCTTAGCCCGCTTGGCTGCCGGTTGAGACTATGTCAGTCGCCTATCCCTCCCATGAGACTCCGCCTCCTCCCTAGCCTGAGTCTCTAGCTCATTCTCCCTCTTCCGGGCACTTGCCTGAAGCTCGGCAAATGTACGGCACGAGGAGTTCGCCACGAACTCCCGAAGGTCACGCCTCAAGATACTCAAATACCGGCTCATACATGCCTGCTCGGTAGACACGTGCTCAGGGCAGAACATCGCCCTCTTGTGGAACATCCTGGTAATCACAGTAACAGACTCAGTACCCTGCTTGAGGGTCAGAAACTTCTGGGCCAAACGCTCCCTCTCCACCTGGGGAACGTAATCATCTCGGAACATGGCAGTGAACCTCTCCCAAGTCACTGCCGCAAGCTCAGCAGGCGTAAAGTGCGCCGTCACAAACTTCCACCAGTCCTTCGCTCCCAAGCGAAGCTGGTTCAGCGCGAACCATACCCTCAAATGCTCAGGAGACGAACAAGTGAAGAAACACCCCTATATGTATGAAATCCATCTCATAGCCGCCACCAGGTCCTACGTACCATCAAACTCTAGCGGCTTCGTGTTGCTGAACTCCCTGAAAAACAACGAATCACCACCCTGCGGCCTCGCAGCAGCAATAGTTGCGGTGGCCGCCGCGACAGCAGCCTCAGAAAGAGCAGCATAACGCTCGTCGAAAGTCTCAATCAGCGTGGTCTTAATAGACCCGAACATCTCTGGTATCTCTACCCTGATGGCCGCAACCACCTCCTCATGGATGATCCAGCGGATCTCCTCATCACTGGTCCCGCTACCCTCTGGTGCTTGTCGTGTCCTCACCATGATCTCCCTCTGAAAAACAACACACGATACATTAGAGACCTCCTCGAGTATAACCACACTCGATAACTCCACCCTACTTACTCCTTAGTGCCCTAAGGATTCTTACTTGGTCCGTACACCAATCCGGTATCTCCAGTAGTATGGGCCCAATACTACCATCCATACCGCATCGGCGTTCATTCCAAGTCCTCCTGCTTGAGCCCCAAACCCAAGTACTCTACTCTCTCTATCATGTGCTACTCACTAGCAATTCCCTCATAAGTATCTCACTGGTATCCATGTCAATCTCTAGCATCCCTAGCAGCAAAACCCCTAGACTAAGGCATCATATATCAGGCCACCCTAGTCCTAATAAGAATACATAGTCTACTCTAGAATGCATATCGTAGTCATCATATAACATAACATAACATCTCTGATAATTACTTATCATGAAGGTATTCTGGGAAATCACCGTTTGGGCGCTGGCTGATCGTACACATGTCTCTGCTCTGTGTTTTAAAAAAAATCTTTTACCCGTTTTCTTTTGAAAATATTTCTCAAATCCTCAGTTTGAGTTCAAATATGCCTGAAGGTGTACTCGAATCCCTCAAACCAAGGCTCTGATACCAACTTGTAACACCGTGAATTTCAAAAGAATTTTTCGTATAATGTAAAAAACGTATTCATTTAATTTTCATAAAACATCAATGTTTGAAACCCCAATCCATGACATATAAATAATCCCAAGATCATGTAACATGAAATCCCGTGTGTGTACTGATCAAGCGGCGCCTTCCCACGGTCATCACTAGTACCTGAAGCAAATAACACCAAACACTGTAAGCACAAAGCTTAGTGAGTTTCCCAAAATACCATACATAACATATATTAGCCACTCGAGACTATAACTCTGTGGGTCCGTGCACCCAAACTCTGTGAACCCTCAGGTTCTACTCTGATAACATGCATAGCATAAATCACATAGAAATAATGCAATACAATACATACATACATAGTATACAAATACTCTATCACATAACTCTGGTTACCTACTCAAGGTAAAGTATAGTGAGAAGAATCACCTTGCGTATCTCGGTATCTCGCAAATCCCTGAAATCACTCGTGCTTGATCCCTCGATTTATAGCCCTCCTATGACACAATCAATCTCTAAATAACACTCCACAACTAAGGTTAACTAACCCTATCAAGTCAACACAGGTCAATAACGGTCAACGGTCAACGGTCAACTTTGACCGGACTCGGCGAGTGCACAATACCGACTCGGCGAGTCTATGTGCATCCTCTGATTCCCTGGGATCCTTTCTCGACGCGTCGAGTATTTTCCTAACTCGACGAGTTCCACCTGGCATGAGTTACGGGGCCAGCGCAACTCAACTCGCCGAGTCTCAAGAACAACTCGACGAGTACCACCTGGCATGGTAACTAAAGTCCACAACTCAAAAGGAAAGGCATAAAGCAGAGCCTTTGGGACTCTCTAGACCTACTAAGGTCCAGATCTAGGTATCAATTCCCCTTGGGACCTCTCACACTCCAATTACAAGGTGAACAAGGCATGAAGAAACCCTAGATTTGACTATATCAATAAAATCACGAGAATAAGCATTGAATAATACCTCAAATAGCTTCCTCACCCGAAATGAAAGTAGATCCAAGCTCCCCAACTCTCCTAGCTTGTCCATCCTCTTCCCTTCTTGCTAACACACACAAGGATGGTGAACAATGGCCTCTTTTCTCACTCACAAGGACTCTCAGATGCTCTGGTGCTCTCAAGGTCGAAGGTAGCTGCAATGAAGGGCTATAAGGTCCTATAAATAGGGCTCAGAGTCAGGAAATTAGGGTTTCATTAAACAGCATGGACTCGTCGAGTCCACTCTTGGACTCGCCGAGTCCGGACGCGAACCCGCGTCCAAATGCGCGATCATACTCGGCGAGTCTAGGATCCAACTCGCCGAGTCTCCTCACAAATTACCAAAAATAAATAAATGAATAATACCTAGGAATCCGGGCTGTTACACATGCCCCTAGAATGAGATCGGTAGTGAAGCATGACTTATCATGGAACGACCCATGTTAAGCAATGTTGGATTACGCCTCTCAGCCATGTCATTCAACTGCGGTGTCCTAGTTGGTCTCAATTGCGAAACGATTCTGGATTCCTTGAGATAGTCATAGAATTCATGACTAAGGTACTCTCCACCTCGATCAAATCGAAGCATCTTGATTTTCCTACCCAATGATTCTCCACTTCTTGTTTTAACTCTTTGCACTTTTCAAAGGTTTCTAACTTGTGCTTGATTAAGTAGATATACCCATATCTGCTATAATCATCAGTGAAAGTCACATAGAAGCGGATCACATCCCTTGTGGTGGATCTAAAGGGCCCATACACATCGGTGTGTATGAGATCTAATGAACCCTCAGCCCTTTCACAAGTACCAGTGAAGGGTGAATTGGTCATCTTTCCAAGCAAACAAGACTCGCATACGTCATCGTCTCTAAGGTCGAATTACTCCAACACTCCATCCTTTTGGAGTTGGGATATGCGTTTCTTGTTGAAATGTCCAAGACAACAATGCCACAAGCATGCTTTGTCCAAACTATTGGTAGATTCAATATGCAATACATCATTTCATAAATTGTCTACAACCATCACAGTTTCATATATTCCATTACAAGGCAATGCTTTAAAATATAAAACACCATTAAGATAAGCATTAATAGAACCCTTTTCATTATCAAATGAATATCTAAAACCTTGTCTATACGAACCATGAAAAGAAATGATGTTTCTTGCCATTTCTGGCGAATAGCAACAATTATTCAAATCTAGTTCTAATCCATTACTAAGTACTAAAGAGTAAACTCCAATCATTGTGACAGGCGACGCTCATCTATTCCCCATGATCAAGTTTATCTTCCCATGCTCCACCTCCCTATTTCTTCTTAGGCCCTGCAAATCAGAAAGAATGTGAAAACCACATCCTGTATCAAGTACCCAAGAAATAGCATGTGGTGAATCATTAGATTGAATAGTGTAAATAACTGCATAGGATGGCTTGATCTTTCGATCCTTGATGTCTTGGGGTTGGAGTTGGATTTAGCAAAACCCGCCTTGGTTCCACTAGAAGAGGTGCCATTAATGGAATTTCCCTTATAGTGGCTCTTTGAGGGAGCCTTCCTCTTCTTACCCTTCCCTTGCCCAATTGCCAAGACTGTGCAGCAGCAGGAGTAGGAGTTTGTGCAATAGACTTATCCTTGATGTTACTCACGACAGACCTCAATAGACCTTGCAGCTTGCTCAATGTGACCTCCTCTTTGTTCATGTGGTAGGTCATGCGAAACTAGTTGAAGCAGGGTAGCAGTGAATGAAGAATGATGTCAATTGCCAGCTCTTTATCAAAGTTAACATTTAACTTCAGTAGGCGGTCAACATACCTCTGCATCTTCTACAGATGAGCAGTGACAGACTCTCTGTCTCTCATCTTGGTTGTGATGATTAAAGTGATGATCGCATAGATTTCCTACCTCGCACTTTGGTGATACCTTTCCGCCATGTACTGATGCATTCGTAGGAATTTTGGAGTTCAGCGGTCATTGTCGCTAGCATGATGCAATGGATTTTTGTGGCATCACGCTCATGGGCCTCGAAGGCAGCGATCTCTTCGGGAGTGGTAGTGTTCATATCCGCCTCTTTTAGCTCCTTGTCGAGGACATATTCTTTGTCCTCATAATTGGTGACCATCCTTATGTTGTGGATCCAATCATTGAAATTGTTTTCGTCGAACATCACCCTCCCACACAAGTTCATGAGTGAGAACGAGACGGAGGCGTTTGAACCGGAAGCATTGTTGTTCAAGTTTGACATCTGAAAAAGAAAAGAGACAAAATTTGATTAGATAATAATCCCCAACTGAACACCCAAATGAAAATTTAGGGTTAGGATCCAACAACATTATTTGCAATTTAGAAGAGGGGTGTCGTAATCTAAGCAACAAATAATTTGAAGGTAAGTGAGTGACGATTCACTAATTTCCGCCATGAAAAACAAATTAAAATTATGTTTTAAAAGTATTAAAAACTCCTAGGTCTTTTGAGATTAATTGAACTTTTCAATGGAATGTTTAAATCTCGATATCCTTCTCAAGTTTGTGTCTGGGATGTCGAGGATCACAAAGTGGGTGTGAATAACCATGCAAATATACACGATGCCACAAAGTTACAGTCACCTAATCGACATGCTGGTTAACCACACACGCTCCATCGATCTATGACAAACATCGAGTCACCTTTTGCCACCTTTGCTTAGAGCCCAATTAGTGTGTCGGTTAAGCACACATGCTCCACTAGCATCTTAGCGAGGGTACAAAGTGTAATTTCATGGAATTGTATCAATTTCATGTAATTTAGTTACTTTATAAATTCATTATACTTTTAATGAGGAAAGGGTTGCCCTATCCTACCCGTTCGGCTAATGACCCTCCATCAATCAAGGAAGCGGTGGGTGAGAGTCGACACCCATTAAAAAACCATTTATAGGCCATAACCTTATACCCTCCTTATAGATCGGCTTCGTGAATGAGATATACTAACGGTAAGACTAGCATTTAAGTTATACATATATAATAACTATTCTTATAATATTATAATAGTATAGAGTGAATTTTAAACTTGTAAAATTCTAGGGTTTAGAATTTAATAATTTTAAAATAAACCTTTTAATCGAAAAAATTAAATTCCAAAACTTGAAGACAAGTTTTGAAACTTTTTCAAAACATTACTTGATTAAATTTGAAAATTATTAGATAATCACATTATTAATATTTATCACATAATTTAATCTTTTCCATACAAGATAATTCAAATCAATTTACAAGTGATTAATCTTTATCTTATAAAGCTAGTAATTATCTTAAATTGACAATTATGCATTAATTTGATTTAGATATCAGCCACCAAAATAAAAAATCTGATTTTATATTTGAAAAAATAATTTATGGTAATTATCCAAAGCAAATCAAGGCAGAAAATTCGTAATACAACAAACAGTTGTATTCACGTCGTGATCCTCTATGGTCACGTCGTGAGTTATTCAAAAACAGAAAAACGAATTTTGTAGATTTGAACAATAAACTTTGCATCAAATATATTAGAATAAACAATTTAAGCTCTGATACCACTGATGGATTATGAGCATAACAACATTCCTATGGTGTTCGTGCAAACCCTAATGTTTGGATCTAGTTTTTCTAATCATATATGCATATTGTCCACGGCTTGCAAAACCTGAATCTAGAATACAACAAAATCTAATTGAAAATCAAATCAACAAGTTAGATGAATACCTTGATTGTTAATTGTGGATCTTGAAGCTTTGAGAACCTTATCACCTCAAATGTTGTGCCTCTAACGAATCACAAACACCAAAAGCAATTGGATGAAGAGAGAGAGAGAGAGAGAGAGAGAGAGAGGAGAGGAGAGGGAAAATTTGGCTCCAAGACTTCTAGGGTTTGGTGTAGCTGAATTCTCATGTCCAAGGGGTCCTTATATAGGGGTGAGAATTAGGGTTTCAGTCATTATCCTTATCTGGTTACTTAGCCACCAAGCAGCCATTAATCTAACTCTAGAATCTCTTATTTGGATGAATTCTTAAGGCCTTATCCTTAGAATTCGTCCACCCTACCCTTTAGTGTTTCCTTGCCCAACCTTGTAAGTATCACATAATTACAATTTAGTCCCCTTAGTTCAATTAACTTCTTTTGATCATAAAATTAATTATTGACAAATGTTAACTAAACAAATATGATTTCTCTTTTAATATATTATTCTTATAATATATTAATAACCCATAATAACCTCTTTCTCAATTATTCATCTAGTCAAGTTACTTTGGTGAAGGCAACCTATAAGGACCATGCACAACCGGGTTAAGTACATACCAAATATAGTTATGGACTTAGACACTATTCCAACAACAACATGGTGTAATCCTTTTGCAAGACAAACTTCTGAGCATCCTTGAACGATCTTGAGCATCATAGAGGACTTCATAGCATAATTGGATCATCAGGGAGACCATGGCTCATCAAGGAACCAAAATGACCCATCTTGCACCATGATGGCACAACATGTGCAAGAATGGCGCAACATGCTTCAAGTGTGGTGCAAGAACTTGTAGGTTGGAGAAACATCACCACCTTGGCGCAGCAAGAACATGCTTTGCACAACAGTATACTCTATGGCACAAAAGGGACCAACATAGTTCAAGAAGGAATGCTTATGACGCAACAACATCCTTCTTGACGTATCCCTTTATCAGATGGCGCAACAATGTCCCCTTGTTGCAACTTATCACTTCGAAGTGATCTAACCTCTTCCTGGTGCTCCAAATCCCTATTTATATGATTTGTTCCTTTGTTAGACGATTCATTCCCTTCTCAGGTGGTTCATTCGTTTGTCACATGCTCCATGAACCCTAAGTTCACCATTGTGATCTAAGTGATCCATGTTGGACACGACTTCATACCCCAACAAATAAGCATATTGTTGTTATTGTTGATGATTTTTATCGATTTACATGGGTTTTTTTTTCCTAAGAAGAAAACTAAAACCACTTTAAAGATGATAGATTTTATTAAATTTGAGCTGCAATTATGGAAGTCATTAAGGAGGATTCGTAGTGACAATGGATGGAATTCCAAGATCAAGTATTTGAGGAATTTTTACGAACAAAGGAATTGCTTATAATTTATCATCTCCTTATATAAGCCAACAAAATGGTATGGTTGAAAGGTATAATCATTCACTTTGAGAATCTGTCAGGACAATGCTCTTATTTGCTAATTTACCACTTTATTTTTGTGAAGATGCAATTGGAACCAAATGCTTTAATTAAAAATAGATCTTACATTAATAAGCAAATTTTGATAACTCCTTATGTGATATTGAATATACGTAAACCTAATGGGAGTATTTTTTACATGTTTTTGGTTTTAGGTACTTCACTTTCAATTTAGAAAAACATCTCAACAAGTTTGATGCAAAGGCAGATGAAGAAATTTACCATGGGTATTCTCTTACATCAAAAGCTGATCGTGTTCTAAACAAGAAGACAAAAAAAATTAAGGAAAACTATCATGTCATGTTTGATGATAAATATATCAAATGTTTTCAATTAGAAGTAACTCAATGTGAAGAAATCCTTCCAACGTTGGTTTCAAAAACATCTCCAACTATGACATTTGATGATGATTACTCACAATTCTTTGACGGATCGAAAAGAGCTATCAATTCTGAAGCAAAGGCAACTGAAAATGAAGGTAATAAATTGTTGAAGATTGTAGATAAGGAAATTAATGATGTTGAAGTATCAATCTATGGGGAGAGTGTTTCTTGTCAAAATGATAATGGAGTAAAATATGTTAAATACGAATGATCAATTTCATAGGAAGAGTCATTCAATTCTGATGATTAATGCTCTGGGGGAGGAAATTGTTCTAGAGATTATTCACTCTGAAACACCAAATTGCGAAGCAGATATCCATAGGAGAGAACAAATAATGGTGTTGACAAAAAAACTTTTGAGAAACACACTTGAATAAACGTTATAACAAGTTATAATGTGGAATAAGTTTAACTCCAAGTATCATAAAGCTCCTCAATAATAAGAAGTTAGAAATTTAGATAATTAGATGTGGAAATATAATGACCAAACTGTAAGGAAATATAAATGACAAGTATTATATCAAGTAAACACTAAGGTGATTCTTAACAAGGATTGCATTCAAACCAAGTTAGTAAGTGTGATCAGCTTAAAGTGATTAAGTCAAGAATGACTTGCTCCGAAGGAGAGATTTCGATCTTAAGATAAGTATGTAAGTTCAGTAAGATATTTGAGAATAAGAGAGAGTAATAAGTAATGTAAGAGATAAGAGACATGTGTATTTCATTTGAAGCAGAGTCCTCTATTTATAGAGTTTCGAGAACATTACAAGAGAATAAAAAAAGACTATAATCTAAAACAAGTGTCCATGCAAGGCACATTGGACAATACATAGTCAATACATAAGTGAAGAAACACTAAGTCTTTGTTCCAGATAAGATGGTTGCGGATGGCGTCAACTCTTTGGAGTAGGTATTGCTGATTGAGATTGATGGTGCTGCGGTTCTAAACGTTCACTTCCCCTTTTGAGGAAGTCACTTGTTTCTCATCAAACCACTGACGGAGCCCATCAATCTTGGTGAAGAAATTATTGAATTTTTACTTGAGAAGATCAGATAGTTGCTAATTGTCAGGGATCTTGGTGTTGAAAAGCAGTTGGTGGATGTTTTTCGTGAGCTTCAGAATTTCTAGACCATGAAAGCTTGTGGTCAGGGAGCATCAAAGGTGGTTGATCATGGAATGAAGCACTGCAATGGTTGATTCATAAGAATTGTGATTTTCCTCAACAAGCTTCTTGGATTGAATAGCCTTATCCATAATTGATGATGGAAGTTTGGTTTTGATTGCGGTGACTTACTGAATAAAACATTCAGCAGTTGCTAGGAAATCTTTGTGTTCTACGGTTCTACTATTATCCAGGGCTCATATACCCATTTCAACTTTGATTGAAATCCTTTCAGCAGCTAGTTATTCCCTTGTCTCTAATCGTTCAAGGCACTCAGCAATGGATTTCAGACCAGCAGCTTCCGTGTGTTGTGAGGTTTTGACTACGGCTAAGATCTTGTCAACTTTCTCCTCAAGAATTTAACAATTCTTTGAGTAACAGCCAGGTTCTTTTTCTTCTTCTCCTTTGGCTTAGAAGTGGAGTGCTTAGAATTGCTAGAGTCTTCTTCATAAAATACCGACATAAGATCATCTAATTTAGGCGTTTGATTTACTTCAGTCATTTATAGATCATCCAGACCAAAGCTTGGTCCGGAGCTAACTTCGATCACAATACCATCTTCATTTGATCCGAGGGTTTCAGCAGTTGTAGGGCGCTTGGAAGGACCTACACCACTTTGCAGATTCTAAGCCTTCTGGATTGTTTCAGCCATAGTGGTCATCCAATCTTGAACTTTGAGGATGGTGGCTAAAGTGGTGGCCTTATTGATCGCATCCGCCTAGTATTTAGCAACTGTTTGTATTTCCTGCTCCTTCTATTGTTGTTTAATTTCTTAATCCTTGCGGGCCTGGAATGCCCTTCGAAAAGCTTCATAATTTTTGACTTCGGACTCAGTATTAGGTTGATAGCGAATCCAAGAATCATCAGATTCATATCCGTCAAATCCTTGATGTCGCATCGGGGAGTCCCCCGGGTTCATGGATCCTTGCACATTTGTACTCACCATGCCTAAAACGCCTGATAGTAATGTAAGAAGAGTAGGATTTCCTTAGCTTCCTTGGTCTCCTTGGCCCGTAGTCAAGTGTGGCCTCGGCTGAGTTCCGGCTAGGGCTGAAGAAGTGGCCTGCGGTTGGGAAGGTGTATCAAGTGTTTGGGTGACAGCAAGAAGTATAGAGCACAACTTGTGTGGTTCAAATACGTGAAGATAGGAAGTCCTGGAGACCTTAGGCCGTTTTGAACCAATTAGATCCTCTTAGGATTCAACTAGGGTTGAGTCTCCATTATCAGATGAAACAGGCACACTTGCAGTGTCTGAGTAGCTAGAGATGGTTGTAGCAAGTAGGTCTGCAGGGACCCCAATGACTACCGGAGTCTTTTGAGAGACTACGATATTAGTCTGGTCACGCATATGACTAGGAATGAGGTTGGTCTTCCGTCATTTGTGTACAAGATGTGGTTTGGAGTCATCATCAGACTCTTATTTAGAATTGACTGGAGGGCTTTGAGGATGACCAGGAGTTTCATCCGTCGACACAACAGTTTTGCATTTCTTGGAGGTTTCACCTTTCTTGGATTTGCTGCCGAGGGTGGGGGGGGGGCTTTCTTTGATGACACAAGTTTCTTTAGCATTTGGGCAAGTGATTGACTTGATTGTGTAGTAGTAGGGGATGCGGTATCCACTGGACCATGGGGTTCTATAGAGGCTAATATGGATTGACTAGGTAGAGGTGGGGTAGAAAGGTATGGGTCAATACCTTCCATAGCCTCTATGTAATCCATGACTTCTTTGGTTTCAAGTCCAACAGATCTCAAGACATGTATAGGTAATCGTCTCAATGGTCTAAAAATAGATTGATCTTTTGAGGGTGTGTACCTTTTAAGATCACGAGTGATGAAAATATTGATGTCATTTCCCATGCTGAGGCTTGCATCCCGGTGGAGGTCTGAGATGCACAAAGACCAGAAACGTGCGAAGGTGAGCTCAGTTGGGATTGCCCTTGGATTCTCCTTTGGAATGTACTGAATAAAGTCATCCCATAAGATCTGCCCGTAGTTAGCATCATTCCCTAAAAAGATGCTCCACACCAGTTCAAGTAGCTTTAGACCCACGTTGTTTGTGCGTTCGATTCTCCCAGAGAGACTACGGATGATGAAGTGACAGACAAATTGTCAGACCGTAGGCAGTTGGTTTTTCTTGAAATCACCAATGCCTTTGAGTTTCATCTGATATCCCATTTGATAAAGAGTATAGATGATGTCATTCAAGCTTGGAGAGTAAAATATTGTGGAAGGAAGAACACGAATATTAATTACAGTTAGGAACTTTTCTTTAGTCAAGATGACCATGGAGTCATCAGACAAGTTCAGATGAACTTCTTGAAGATTGTTGATTGGGCGAAATGTAGAGAATACACATTTGAAAAGGGTTGAAAGTGGAACAACATTAGTGAACGAATTGAAAGCTCCAAACAAAGGTTGAGAAGACAAGAACTTGATTATCAAATCAATGGATTCGTTGAAGGATGGATGATCTTCAAATATGGCCCTAAAATTGCTCGAAACAATTGTTTGCGATTGATTTGTTGTGGTGGATGCAGAACCAATGGGTTGCATTGACCCTGATGCTTTTGATTGTTTTGTCGAGATTCAAGACTTCACCATTTTAAAAATGACTTGAAGAGCTTGCAAAAAAAATTGAGTGCAAGAAGATGAAGAAGATGAAGATGTTAAAGAGTGCAGAAAGCGTAAAACTTTCTTGGGAGAGAATAAACTGTTTATATAATTCCGGATCTCAAAGGTTTATTGAATTTACCCTATCCACAGTTGTTAATGGTAAAAACCCTTGGGGTTTAACTATTATCAACCATAAATAAAAGAAATTAAAAGAAATTTTTATGTTTATTTTTTTAAAAAGATTTGGGCATTTAATGAAATGTCAGCCCACGACATAGATCATGTGGATGGGGAGGGCTGAAAAACCATTGGGTAATTGGGAAGTGGAAACGGATTAGACAGCTTGGGGAAGGTGATGTGATAGAGAAAAGGTAAAATATTTCTTTGATGGGTAAAGAAAATTAATTGTTTTTTAACCTAAAATATGTCTGACATGAAAAAGGTGATTTTGAAAGAGAATGAAACATTGTATTCTTTAAAAAGAACAATTTGAGAATGTTTTTCTTATTTAATGTAGATTATTAAATAGCACACAATGTTCTAAAATTTATGAAGTTGTTGAGAAGTCATTCAATGTGACTGCGGATTGTTTCTTCATTGCAGATTAAGTCTTCATTGAGGTGAATGGTAACATGATTGCGGTAGTAGGAACTGAAAGGAACACTTGATAAAAGATCATAAATAACAAACAATAAGGACCCAATAAATATAAGTATAATATATGGTTTTGGTATACAAAGTATACTGAAACAATGTATGATAGATATATTAGACTAGAACCGCAACAGAGACCAGAGGTGGTCTGGAGTTCCTATCAATTCAAAAAGAATTGAGGGTCCAGATTCATTATCCCTAACATTTGTAGAAAACTATTGAGCTTTGTAGCATGAAGAGTCTTTGTAACACATCCGCAATCTCTTCATGAGATGGGAAAAAAAATTAGTTCAATGTTACCTTTGAGGATGTGGTCCTTGATGAAGTGGTACCGAAGTTCGATATGCTTCGTTTTTGAATGATGAATAGGATTGTGAAAAATTGTTATAGCACTCTTTGTGTCACGGTAAATCGGTATCCACAACATTCTATATCTGTAGTCCATCAGTTCAGTTTTCATCCATAGGACCTGATAACAGTTGATCGCTGCGGCAAGATACTCGACTTCTGTGGTAGAAAAAGAAACACAATTTTGTTTCCATGAAGACCAGCTAACCAGTCTTTCTCCAAGAAATTGAAAACCACCCGAAGTGCTTTTCCTATCCAATATGCATCCGACATGATCTACATCAGAAAAAGCTTGAAGGATGAAGTCGTTTCTTGCGGGATACCATAGGATGAGAGCTTTGTATCCGTTCAAGTATTTGAAGATCAATTTGACTGTTGTTAAGTGCGATACTTTGGGGTCGGATTGGTACCTGGCACATAAGCCTTTTATGAAGACAATATTTGGTCTACTTGTGGTGAGGTACATCAAAGAACCAATCATTCCTCTATAAGTTTTGTGGTCCACTGATTCTCCGGAAGGATCAGCAGAAATCTTATATCCGAATGCCATAAGAACCTTGGCTGAGGAACAATTATCCATTGTGTATTTCTTCAGCAGTTCATATGTATATTTTTCTTGATGAATGAATATCCCTTGAGGGACTTGTTTTACTTGGTGTCCTAGAAAGAAGTTAATCTCTCTATACATGCTCATTTGGAGCTTGTTGGTCATGAGCAATGCAAATTCATCCACCATACATTAATCTTTTGACTTGAATTTGATATCATCCACATAGATTTGAACAAGCATAAGGTGATTACCATTTGCCTTTCAAAATAAAGTGGGGTCAATCACACCTCTTTTATATCCTGACATGACAAGAAACTTAGACAGAGTTTCATACCATGCCATCAGTGCTTGCTTAAGAACATAGACTGCTTTCTCAAGATTGAAACAATAAATTGGGAACTCTAGACTTTTAATTCCTGGAGGTTGTTGCAAGTAAACCTACTCTTTTAATTCACTATTCAAGAAAGCGCTTTTTTACATCCATTTAATGTACTATGATATTGTTGTGTGCTGCATATGCTAAGAAGATGTGTATTGTTTCCATTCTGGCTATGGGGGCACAAGTTTCATCATAATCAACACCTTCTAGTTGACTATAACCCTTGGAAACTAATCTTTCCTTGTTTCGAACGACCGTATCAGATTCATCGAATTTGTTTTTCTACACCCATCTTGTTCCAACAATATTGTGACCTTTTGGCTTCGGAACGCGTTACCATACTTTTTTTCATTCAAATTCTACTAACTCTTCTTACATGGTAGAGATCCAGTCGGGATCCAGAAGAGCTTCCTTGATGGATCGGGGCTCGACTGCGGACATAAAGGCTGCATAGTAGCAGTGGTCGGTAAGATCATGAGAAAATCGAGTCTATACGTCTGCGGATGGGTTCCTGATAATTTGACCCAGAGGGTGTTCTTTTATCCAGACATGTAAATAAGGTAATTGATGATCAGTAGCTGTGGTGGAAGGAACGTCAACAACGTCAGAGGTTTATGTGGTAGGAGAAGGTAGTTCCCCCTTGACTTCTGAGCAGCCTACAGAGGTATCTTGGACATGGATTTTAGGATTTGGATCAAAATGAGCTTCCCCTGGATTGCGGATGGGAGTCCTTCTTGAACCGAATATAGTTCCCCCTGTAATAACGAATGTGTGATAACCCTTGGATCAATTCTTGTATAAATATTTTCTTCTTCATCGGAGTTTGAGTAAATATTTGATGGATTAGAGACTCTGCAGATGGAAACAGGAGCTATAAATTCGATAACTGGAACCTCGATGGTTGTCGCAAGAACCGGAGTAGTGTTTCCCCTCTCAACCGGAGAGATGGACGTTCTGAGTGATAGATCTTCAGACATTGAGGGTCCAGAAACTTCTTCGTGTTCTTGTTGAGCTTCCGGGGACACAAGAATTTCGGATAGTTGAGTAGTCTCTACGGGGTCGAAAAAGGTCATCATAATAAACTTGAACTCTGTTGAGAAGACCTGAAGTGGTTAGGATATCACTTTCCAGGATTTCTTTTCATTCACTCGAAGGAATAGTGTTGTGGACGTAATAGTCATCGAATTTGACATCGACACTTTCAACTAGTAGTCGCTTACATCTGATAAGAACTTTGTATGCCACCTTGTTCGTTAAGTAGCCTAGAAATATGCCTTCATCAGAATTTGATGCAAATTTGTTAAGGTAATCACCCGAATATGTGAAAGAATCGGACATTCGGTTTTCGATTGTTCAGGCCCTCATAAGGTGTTTTGTTAAGACGCTTGCAGACAATGCTTTGGTTTTGAACAAAGCTTGTTGCTGCCACTACTTCAGCTCAGAAGGATAGAGGATGGTTTGCAAAGTTTAACATGGACCTGGCTGCTTCTACCAGAGTACGTTTCCTTCGCTCTACTACAACATTTTGTTTCGTTGTGTAGGGAGCATACAAGTTGTGACTGATACCATTGGAAACCAAGAAACTATCCAAGAGATTATTAGTGAACTCGGTCCCTTGTCACTTCGGATTATGCGGATTGGTAGCTTGATTTGGAGTTCAATTTCTTTGATGAAGTTTATCAGGACCTGCGGTGTTTCAGATTTGAGTCTCAGGAAGAAGACGCATGTGAAACGAGTAAAGTCATCAACTATAACCAGTATGTACTTCTTGTGATGGAGACTGGCTACGGTAGATGGACCGTAGAGATCAATATGTAGCAGCTCTAGAGGTTTAGAAATTGATGAATCAATGACCAGTGGATGACTTCCCTTTGATTGTTTTCCACATTCACAAGCAGGGCAGAGTGTTTGATTATTGTACTTCAGAATTGGGAGGCCTCAGACGAGTTCTTCTGTGACAAGGTTTTGATTTACCGAAAGTTCAGATGAGCTAGCTTGTGATTCCACAACCACCTAACTTCGGATACGAATTTGGACGGAAAACATAGTTGTAGTTTCCAGATGATCAATGATACATCCAAAGGATACATGGTCCCTTCGGATTTGGATTTGATCAAACAGGTGCTTCTACCGCTTGTCATGATGTAGTAGTATTCATTATCAAACGCAACCTGATGACCTGCTTTGCATAGTTGGCCTACATTGATGAGATTGTGTTTGAGGCCTTCTACCTAAGCAACCTTTTGTATTGAGAAGTCTGATGTTGTTAATACACCGTAACCTTGGATGATATCGTTCGCATTGTTACCAAAGGTTACATGTCCTCCATTATAGATAGGCTTGAAATCCTGAAGGTATTCTAACCTTTATATCATGTGCAAGGACCAGACACTATCGATCAACCACTTCTCTTCTTGTTCGTCCTTGCACAAGGCCTGAAAATTACACAGTTAGTTTGGGCACCTAAAAAAGTTTGGAGCCTAGGGTTACAAGTGAATTCTTCCTAGATGCATGAACAGGGATTGTGGGGATAGGTTTCAAATCAACTTTAAGACCTAGACCTTGTTGTTTTAAGGTCTTTAGAGAGTTACGAGGTTTTTGAAAAGTCTGAGGTTTTGAGTGATTACTAGGTCCTGGAGGATTACGAGGTTGGATTTGATTTGGCCTTATCTGATGATAAAATTCAAAGGTAAGATTTTTCTTATTTAACCAGACATCGTACCTGGTTAGCGGTCCAGAGAGTGTGGTGTGAGGCTTGTGACCATTCCGAGAATGAGATTTGACTGAGTTGCCATTGGGATTTGAAAAAAGTTTGGGCATTGGACTTCCTCCTAGGTTTTGATCTTTTGTCAAACTGTCGTGACTTTAAAAGTGTAGGTGTTAGTAAAATTCCTTTCCATTTTGGGCTATCTGATGAATAGTTTTGAAAATGATATTTGTGAAAAGACTTGACACTCTTTTGGGACTTGTAAGGAGATTTTGAAAAAACTTTTTGAACTGTACATTCCCTTTTGTCTATTTTCTCGATTGGAGTGTTTTTTGAAAACTTATTTGAAAAAGTTTTTCAAGACCCTTTTGTTTCGAAATTTTGGTTTTATTTTTGGACAGAATTTTTGCTTTTTCCCACGAGATTTGAGTTCCTCTTTGAAAGCTTGTTTTGCCCGAGTTTTTTGAGAATCGCAATCAGTGAGGTTTAACTGCGGTTTCCTGGAAAATTTTGACTTCTTTTGAAATCTAGGACTTGAGTCATTTAAACTAGAAGATATAGGGCTTTGAGAACATTAACAATATTCAAAATTTTCTATGGGCAATTCATGAAGAATTGGCCGAACGTTCACAGTACACTTGACTGCAGTCTGCGGTAAAGAAGATTGAACTACCGCAAAGTAAGTCATTGTAGTTCTTTAGTGGGACACCTTATGGATGGTAATTGTGGTTCGAGACTACAGTTTGAGGGACTGCAGTCTTAGGGAAAAAGTGGACAGTTTACAATAACTTTGGCTTCTTCCACACGTATTTCTTCATCGACAATTGATGACTTCTGAGAGTTGGGATAAATTGTTCCAATAATGGGTATTTGATCGCATGGATGATCCGAGGTTTCAGGAAGAATTTCCTCGATGACACAATTATTACTCAGATTATGAAGTCTACCGAAGTGGGCTCTAATATCTTTGGGAAATGTTTTGTCATTAACTGGGAAGTGAAACTCTCGGTCAGGAGGGACATAGGGATGATCCTTGTTAAACAGGGGTGTTGAGTCCTTCGTGGTGGAATACCCATTCGACCAACCCCAATTGTACGTATTGTCTACGGTTCCATTATTAACAAGATTTTCAATGGCTTCGCTTTCAATCAACAATTTTTCGATTAACAAATTCAAACGTACAATTTCTTTTTGCGCTAAATCCCTATGATCTAAAGCTAATCCTAATTTGGTTTCACATAAAATTCTTGCATCCTTTTCTAACACTAAGTCTCTTTCTAACATGGCCACTTTGAATCTTTTGTCTTCTAGACGTCCTCTTATATGGTACATTTCCTGGGATGCTATGTTCTTCTTATCTAGGGCCTTGTTATAGTCTGAAAGGACGGTAGCACAAGTGTCATTAAGGTTGTTTAAGAAGGGTTGATAATCATGCATGTTATAATGAAGATTTTGAATCATAAGTATTACGTGTTCGACTATGCTCAAAGTTTCGTCTTTGGCCATGAAGCAGTAGTTCTTTTCCAGCTTTATCGAACCATCTTCATCAGCAGTTGCCAGCATGCAAATTTTTATCCTTTCCTTTAATGTTGAAGTCTTCTTCCTCATCCTCTAACGATCATACTTGATGATCTCAATTCACCTGGGCCACATATGCCCTTCCCATTTCCTTTTCATCCATCGCCTATGCTATTCGGAGATAAAAGGCTTTGTCCTTTACTACATTTTCTTTATAGTCCTTAGCAAAGTGATTCTCTTTGTTGCACTTATGAAAAATGACAACATCTTCTTTAACTTTGATCGAGGGATCGGAATCAATTGGTTTAGCAGGTTGTAGTATCTCTTTGGCTTGATGAGAGTTCAAAGGTTGCGGAGATTGGTGAGGGTGTTTTGGGTATCGAGGGTGATTGTTTTGAGGGTTGTAGTTTCGATTAAAGGGAGGCTTAGTGAATTGTTGGTTTTGCGAAAGGAGGTTGGAGGTAAGCAATTGAATTGTCGACTAACAAGAGCAATAACATTCTAGAATTCCTCTTCATCATCATACTATGTGTCGGCTTCCTAAGACTGAGACGGGTTTTCATAGGAGAGAGAGTAAGGTTGAGGAGTGATGTCACACCCCCAAACCAGAATGGCGGAAACATTCGGGGGTGGATGACTTCATGTAGTATCATAACAACTGAATATCGTAAAGAAAGTAACACAACCATCATATGTATAATAAAAACGTACATTTTTGCGTTATACATGTTTCCAAAAGAATATTACAATATGATGATTTAAAATGTTTGATAATAAACTCCTTAGTGTTCCTTCTGCAAAAGCTGGTAGTTACCTGTATTACTGATTCCCTGAGAAATACAAGTGGTTTCGAAAAACTGTCAACAATAAAGTTGGTGAGTTCATAAGTGTTTTTGTACTGAAAAGTATGTCTTTTTTTGTAAGAAAATAGATGAACGTAGTTTCCAGAAAATCCAATATTTTCCACATATAGTTTGAAAAGTTCCTAAAGTTGGCGGGCGTTAGTATCTTTCGTACTTAAATGATAAAGATGAATTTTGTACTCAAAATAATGTAAATACTGAATGCATATATGAGTCTCGTAAATCAAGCTTGTTTTTATACTTTTGTGTGAGTCTTATAACCATACTATTGACACAGACTGCTATGACATTTGTCACCCCAGACCTGCCGATCTAACTGTAGCTAACAGTTTAGGTGCGGGGTTGTCAATCCCGTATAGATCTTTACACAAGAATCACGCTCTCCCTCCAAGAGATTATGGCTTATAATACAAGACTTGAAATGCATACTTAAGAGTACTTTGAAGTTGAATATCTCACATCACTTAGTATAAATAGATTTACGATAAGAAAGTCTTTATTTCACTTCAGGTGAAAGTATTTCGTTTTTCAAGATGTATACGTAAGAATGTATGAATAACTCGCAAACTATACCCATTATAGTTTTTCAGAAAGCATGTTCCATTTGGTGAAAATAACTTGGTGAAATAGTAAACTTTAGACGTCAAGTAGGATGTTGGTATCGAATAATAATAAGATAGATGTTGTATTTATATTTATATAAAACGATACATTTTCTTGTATTGTACTTGTATTCCCCCATAAAACATGAAAAGACTTGAAAAGTAGGGGTATGAACTCACTTGTTCGGTTTGAAGAGAGTGAGACTGGAGTCGAGGAGAACTTCAACTACGGAAAGCTGCATCTTCGAGCTTCTCGAGGATCTCGGTAGCGTAGAACCTTCGTCGGGGGCTCGAGTGTGGAACCGAGGGTGTCGGGATGGCCCGTGGTGCTTACAAGTGTGTGAAAGTGAGTGAGAGTTTGAGAAAAGTGTGCCCAAATCTGGAATTCATGCCCTCTATTTATAGGGTTGCAGGCGTGAGTACGTTGGGCGTACCACTGGAGTACGATGGCGTACGCGTTACGCTGGGCGTACTTCGGTTACGTTGGGCGTAACTTTGCGTCATGGCTTACGACTCGGGTCTAGCTAGGCGTAGAGCTTGCAGCAAATAAGACTCGACCCTGCACCTGAGTACGCTGGGCATCCTCTTGAATTACGCTGGGCGTCCTCTTGAATTACGTTGGGCGTAATTCCAACTTCAATCTTCTAAATTTTGTAGTTTTCGCGTACAGGCTCCGTTTTTCACGTTCTTTATATCCACGCGTAGGTGAGACTATCCTCTACAACTTTCATTTAGACCCCGTCGGCTAGTTTTGATCTATTTTTAATACTATGTTTTTAATAGGCCGGGACTGCTAAAGTCTATTAAAAATTCATAACTTCTTTATCCGACGTCTGCTTTCGTTTGTCTTTTTATCATCTTACTCCTGTTGTGGAGACCTTCAACTCTCGTTTAGGTTGCGTTAGCTAAATATCGTTTGATCTTTAATTCGAGTTTTTAGCTCTCTACTGCTGTTACGAAACTTAGAAAATTTGTAACTTCTTCATACGAGGTCCAATTTGGGCGATCTTTTTTTGTACGTTTACGGTTTAACGAACTCCATGACTTTTGTTTAGATACTTAATGTTAAAATGCATTTTATTGGAATTTCACTTTTACGTTAAATAATGTTTTACCGGGTGTGTCGTGAATATTTGAGTGGTCATAATTCCTTCATTATAACCCGCTTTCGAATTTTCTTTATGTTTTTGGAAATCATGGCACGATATCTAACATTTGATGCATCCCAAATTTAGATTTTTGAACACTTTATTTTTGAGGTTAATTTCGTTGATTCCAAATAGTTTCGTTGTATTTGACTTTTGAGTGTTACATTGCTTTGGAAAAATATAGGGTTGTCACATCATCCCCCCGTTAGAGGAATTTCGTCCCGAAATTTAATCTAAGATAGAGTTTACGGGTTAGGAAAGAGATACGGGTACTTTTGTTTCATCTGATCCTCGCGTTCCCAGGTGTATTCAGGTCCTCGCTTGGCGTTCCAGCAAACCTTTACAATAGATATACGACTTTGTTTAGTTCTTTTAATTTCCCGATCCATGATCTCTACTGGTTCTTCTACGAATTGGAGATTCTCATTTATTGAAATTTCGTCCAGAGGGACGACAAGGGTCTCATCAGACAAGCACTTCTTTAGGTTCTATACGTGAAAGGTAAGGTGTACATTGTGGAGTTCCTGAGGTAATCAAAGTTTGTAAGCCACCGGACCGATCCTGGCAAAGATCTCGAATGGTCCAATGTACCTTGGGTTCAGTTTCCCACACTTTCCAAAACGTATTAATCCTTTCTAGGGTGAGACTTTTAGTAGGACATGCTCTCCAACCTGGAATTCCAAGGGTTTCCGTCTTTTATCTGCATAACTCTTTTGTCTGTCCCTTGAAGCCTTCAGTCGTTCCCGGATCTGGATAATCTTCTCCATGGTTTCTCTTATGATTTCTGGCCCAGTGAGAGTGTTGTCCGTTGCCTGTCCTCTTAATAGTTGCGTGTCACCCACTTCAGCCCATCACAGAGGTGATCTGCACTTACGGCCATAGAGGGCTTCAAACGAGGCAACTTTGATGCTAGTGTGGTAGCTGTTGTTGTATGAAAACTCGACCAAGGGTAAATGGGTGTCGCATGCTTTGCCAAAATCGATTACGCAAGCTCTCAGCATATCTTCTAGGGTTTGTATGGTTCTCTCACTCTGGCCGTCAGTTTGTGGGTGATACGCGGTACTCATGTCTAGTCTCGTCCCTAGAGATCTTTGAAGCGACTGCCAAAACCTTGAGATGAATCTACTATCTCGGTCTGAGGTAATGGATATTGGCACACTATGCAATCGTATAAACTCCCTAAGGTAAGTTCTAGTTAGCTTCTCCAACTTATATGTTTCTTTGATTGGTAGGAAGTGCGCGCATTTAGTTAATATGTCGATGATCACCCAGATGGTGTCGAGTCCGCTTGCCTTCTTGGGTAATTTGGTTATGAAATCCATGGTTATCCGCTCCCACATCCATTCGGGTATTTGTGGTTGTTGTAACAATCCCGAGGGCTTTTCGTATTCCACCTTGACTTTGGCGCACGTCAGACATTTGCTCACATATGTAGCAATTTCGGCTTTCATGTTCGGCCACTAGTATAGTTTCTTGAGGTCCAAATACATCTTATCGGGGACGGGATGTATGGAGTATCGTATCTTATGGGCTTCGTTCATGACGACTTCTATGAATCCGCCAAACTTCGGTGTCCAGATCTGATCCATGAAGTAACGAACTCCATCATTCTTGACTTCAAGATTCTTATCCATTCCCCTTAAGGCTTCCCCTGTTACATTTTAGGATTTCAAGGCTTCAATTTGGGCTTCCTTGATTTGCGTAGACAGGTGTGAATGGATTGTCAAAGTTAGAGACTTCACTCGGCGGTCCGAGTATTCCTTTCAGCTGAGTGCATCAGCCACTACGTTAGCCTTTCTGGGATATATCGAATTTCTCATTCATAATCGTTTAGTAGTTCTACCCATCGTCTTTGTCTCATGTTGAGATCCTTCTAGTTGAGGATATGCTGGAGGCTTTTATGATCGGTGAAGATTGTACATTTCGTGCCGTAGAGATAGTACCTCCATATCTTTAGAGCGAAAACGACTGCTCCTAGCTCGAGATCGTGCATCGTGTAGTTTACTTCGTGTGTCTTTAGTTGTCTTGAGGCGTAGGTGATGACTTTCCCTCGCTCCATCATAACACACCCAAGTCCTTGGTTTGACGGATCACAATAGACAACGAAGTCTTCTGTTCCTTCTGGTAAGGTTAAGATTGGCGCACTACATAAGGCTTGCTTTAGTGTTTGAAATGTGATGTCTTGTTTTTCTCCCCAGTCAAAGGTCACACTCTTTTGAGTTAGGGTGGTAAGTGGCTTAGCAATCTTCGCGAAGTTTTGTATGAACCTTCGGTAATACCCGGCGAGTCCCAAGAATTGTCGGATTTCCGTTGGGGTCCTTGGAGCCGTCTAATTCTTTATTGCTTTGATCTTGGAAGGATCCACGTGTATCCCCTCTTTGCTTACTACATGACCTAGGAAGTCTACTTCCCGAATCCAAAACTCACACTTTGAAAATTCTACGTATAGTTTCTCTGTCCTCAATGTTTCCAAAACATGGCGGAGGTGTTGGTTATGTTCTTCCTTGCTTCTTGAATTGATGAGTATATCATCTATGAACACGGTCACAAATTTATCCAGGAAGGGACGACATACTCGGTTCATCAAGTCCATGAACACCGCTGGTGCATTTGTCAATCTAAAGGGCATCACTACAAACTCGTAGTGACCCTAGCGTGTTCGAAATGCCGTTTTGGGGATGTCTCCTTCCAGTACTCATAGTTGGTGATAACCAGATCCTAGATCGATCTTTAAGAAGTTGCTCACTCCTTGTAGTTGATCGAACAAATCGTCTATGCGCGGTAGAGGATATCGGTTCTTGATCGTGAGTTTGTTCAGTTCCTGGTAATTCGATGCACATGCGAAAGGATCCATCCTTCTTCTTTACGAATAGGACCGGTGCTCCGCATGGTGAGAAGCTCGGTCTGATGAAGCCTTTGCTTAGCAGCTCGTTTAGTTGACTAGACAGTTCCTGCATCTCGGCTCGGGCTAGACGGTACGGCGATTTTGCTACTGGGGTAGCTCCGCGAATTAAGTCGATCCTGAACTCGACTTGTTGTTCTGGTGGGACTCTTGGAAGATCTTCTGGGAAGACGTCTGGGAAGTTGCAGACTTCCGGAATGTCCTTAATGTCCTTCGATTTGCGTTTCTTTTCAACTATGTGGGCTAGAAAGGCATGATATTCCTTGCGAAGATATTTTTGTGCTTTGACACAGGAGATGATTTGTAAATTTGTACTTGATTTGTCACCATAAATGACAAGAGTTTCGCCGTTTGGCAGATTGAGGCGAACGACCCTTTCGTGAAAAAGTATATCGGCATGGTGAAGGCTTAACCAGTCCATACCGATGATGACATCAAAACTTCTTATTGAAATGGGCTTAAGATTGATTTGAAACAAGTGCTCGTTTAAATTTAATGTGCACCCTACGTACATATCGCTTGCGCTTTCCGTTTTACCGTTTTCCATTTCTACAGTTAATATTTATTGAGTGATTGGGGTTTTTGATTAAGTAGGTGTTTGAATTTATGACTCACAAAACTTCTCTCTGCACCGCAGTCAAAGAGTATGCATGCATAAATGTTGTCGAGGAGAAATGTACCCGTAACCACTGTGGGGTCAGCTATTGCTTCATTCTGTCCTATCGCCAGCACTCTTCCAACACCACCAGTATTCCTTGCCTTGGGACAATCCCTCTTGAAGTGCCCAGTTTTTCCACACCCATAACATGCCTGGCTTACTCTAGTATCAGGAACCTGAGTGATTGGTCGCGCCAGTGCCTTACTGAAACGGGCAGTGTGCCCTTTCCTGTCACAGTTTTTACAGTGCATTTCTCGGCAATTACCGTGGTGATGGTAATTGGATTTTTTGCATTTTGGCAGGTTCCCATCATATTGCTTCATCGGTGCAGGGGTAGCAGGAGTTGTAGTGGGGGCAGTAGCGGCATGGACTGCCACAATCTATTTCTTTGAAGGTTGTTGCGAAGTTTGACCTTTTCTCTTGTTCCAGAACATCTTCTTCTTGTTTTTGTTGGCATTGTTGTCGTTGTTGTTGCTTCCTTTGGTTGGTTCGGTGACGACGGTTGTGACACTTTGACAGACCCTATTATCAACGATAGATTGCGTCAGTTCCTTGGCGCTGGCGAGCGTTGTGGGTTTGGAGGCTAGCACACTCCCTTGAAGCTGGGGTGATAGTCCCCAGATATACCTTTCCACCTTTTGGCTTTCCAGAATCATCATTCCTGGGCACAGTATTATCAAGTCGCTGAATCTGTTTGTATAGCCTGTGATGTCCGAGCCTACCATCGTAAGGCCCCACAGCTCCTGTTCGAGCTTCTGTATCTCACCTCTTGGGCAGTACTCTAGTAGAAGCATTTGTTTCAGGTTTTCCCAACCCATGGAGTTTGCCACTACCAGGGTTAGTGTCTTGACGTGGCCGTTCCACCACGTTAGGGCTCGTTCGGATAAAGTACAGGCGGCAAATTTTTCTTTGCTTTCTTCGGGGCATGCGCGTATTTCGAAAACAACTTCCGTTTTCTCTATCCATTGGGATAGAGCCATCATGCCCCCAGTCCCATTAAAGGGAATGGGTTTGCTGTTGGTGAAGTCTTTGTAAGTACATTCCCCAGAACGGCCTTGGCCTTGGCCATTTGTAAAGTTGTTAATTCCTCCTCCTGACCCGTTGTTACACATTTTTGCCATCGCTGCGGTTACAGCGGCTGTTACAGTAGCTTGGAACATAGCTGCATCCATTGTTTGAGGGGGTGGTGGAGGTGGTATTGGAGCTGAGTTTCTGCGTGATGATCTACGAGGAGGCATGTTCTGGTAGAGAAATAATAATGAAGACTATAAGTTTCTAATGATTTGACAATCGTGCACTAGAGGGTTAGTTATATCTTGTAATTTGTTTTGACTTTAGTTAATGGTTTCAAAGTAGATATAGCAATTTAGACAATCCTATAAGTTTCGAGAGGTATGTAAAGAAATACTTCATATATATATATATATATATATATATATATATATATATGTCACACATACGGTGCGTTACATTATGCTTCGCGTTTAGGAAAATTTGACCTATCTAGAGATCTCCGATTACAAGTTCAAAGAAAGTAAGAAAAGCTTTATCCGAGGTCCTATTCTATATCAAAATTGTTGGAGTTGGGCAAGTCCTACTTGCGGTGTGTTGTGCGTTTGGAGCTAGACTCGGCATCCAATAGTTTGACTCCCACTAAACGCCTCTCAAGAACCGCTTTTTGTTCCTTCATCTATCTTATTTCTGCAAGTGCTGCCTCCATTTGGCTTTGAAGCGTCCCTGTGTAGAGTTGGCTATCTTCGTGTAGTCCGTCCAGACGATGGATGTCTGCGGCGTTACCCTGTATAGCAGCATTGATCTCAATAATTCTGGCCGCTTGCATGTCTGAATGGTAGTTCTGGGTGGCTATTTTGCGCCCAAGAATAGGAAGCACTCGATCGGCTGAGCCTCCCCCACTGACATTGTAAAACTCTCGACACATGCCGAAGGGAGGGCGTACAACTAGTTGACGGCTCCAATGGTAGAGATGGCTTCCCCAAATGGGAATGGGACCTTGTTAACCCATTCTAACTTCAGGAGGACAAGGAGCGGGAGGGTTGATTACTTCCGGCTCGGAGTCTGTTCCATCCGTAACTTCCTCTTCCTCCTCTATAGGCTCTTCTTCCTCTTCGACTTCCTTATCGACTTCGAATTCCTCTTCGACTTCCTCTTCGATTTCCTCTGGGTCTTCTTCCGGATCTTCTTCTATCCGTCCACCGTTACCTTGGTTTGGGTAGTAGGGATCTCCATGTATATGGAATCCGGCTATTTTGTCTGTACTAGGATAGAGGTATAAGAATTTTGTAAGAACAAAAATTTCTATTTAACGGCATCCTAAGTTTAACTATATCTTGTGGTGTGCATGTTTGTCATTGTCCTTATATTTTATAACAATACTCCTATAGTATTTCGAATTTGCAAGTCTAGAAATTTTATTTGGTAAGTTTTTGACTTGTTGTCCACTACGACCATTCCTCGACGTACGTTAGTCAAATCCAGGATAAACATAGTTGATCACGCTATATTTATTCTCGATTTGATTACCTACCTCGAGGCCTAATTATAGTGTCGCAACTTGCCTTAATACTTTTTAGAAAACTTTGTTATGATACGAGACCAATGCATGCGTGTAAAAATGTATATTTTAAAAGAAAATATATTGTTTATGAAAATGTTTTGTCAGAGGGTTTTTGGTCCCCTTTGCATTTATAGTTTGTATATCTTATGTGGTTCAATATACTTAGTTCACTATAAACAATGCTCTTATACCAATCTGTCACACCCCCAAACCAGAATGGCAGAAACATTCGGGGGTGGATGACTTCAAGTAGTATCATAACAATTGAATATCGTAAAGAAAGTAACACAACCATCATATGTATAATAAAAACGTATATTGTTGCGTTATACATGTTTCCAAAAGAATATTACAATATGATGATTTAAAATGTTTGATAATAAACATTTTAGCGTTCCTTCTTCAAAAGCTGGTAGTTACCTGTATTATTGATTCCCTGAGAAATACAAGTGGTTTCAAAAAAGTGTCAACAATAAAGTTGGTGAGTTCATAAGTGTTTTTGTACTGAAAAGTATGTCTTTTTTTGGAAGAAAATAGATGAACGTAGTTTCCAGAAAATCCAATATTTTCCACATATAATTTGAAAAGTTCCTAAAGTTGGAGGGCGTTAGTATCTTTCGTACTTAAATGATAAAGATGAATTTTGTACTCAAAATAATGTAAATACTGAATGCATATATGAGTCTTGTAAATCAAGCATGTTTTTATACTTTCGTGTGAGTCTTATAACCATCCTATTGACACAGACTGCTTGTAACAACATTCTTCAGGTGTTGTAGTGCTATGACATTTGTCACCCCAGACCTGCCGGTCTAACTGTAGCTAACAGTTTAGGTGCAGGGTTGTCAATCCCGTATATATCTATACACAAGTATCACGCTCTCCTTCCAACAGATTATAGCTTATAATACAGGACATGAAATGCATACTTAAGAGCACGTTGAGGTTGAATATCTCACATCACTTAGTATAAATAGATTTACGATAAGAAAGTCTTTATTTCAGTTGAGGTGAAAGTATTTCGTTTTTCAAGATGTATACGTAAGAATGTATGAATAACTCGCAAACTATACCTATTATAGTTTTTCAGAAAGCATATTCCATTTGGTTAAAATAACTTGGTGAAATACTAAACTTTATACGTAAAGTAAGATGTTGGTATCGAATAATAATAAGATAGATGTTGTATTTATATTTATATAAAACGATACGTTTTCTTGTATTATACTTGTATTCCCCCCCCCCCCCCTAAAACATGAAAAGACTTGAAAAGTAGGGGTATGAACTCACTTGTTCGGTTTGAAGAGAGTGAGACTAGAGTTGAGCAGAACTTCAACTGTGGAAAGTTGCATCTTCGAGCTTCTTGGGGATCTTGGTAGCGTAGAACCTTCGTCGGGGGCTCGGTGTGGAACCGAGGGTGTCGGGATAGCCTCTGGTGCTTACAAGTGTGTGAAAATGAGTGAGAGTTTGAGAAAAGTGTGCCAAAATCCAGAGTTCATGCCCTCTATTTATAGGGTTGAAGGCACGAGTACGTTGGGCGTACCACCGGAGTACGTTGGGTGTACTCGTTACGCTGGGCATAACTTTGCGTCATGGCTTACGACTCGGTTCTAGCTAGGCATAGAGCTTGCAGCCGATGGGACTCGACCATGCACCTGAGTACGCTGGGCGTACTCTTGAATTACGTTGGGCGTAATTCCGTCTTCAATCTTCTAAATTCCGTAACTTTTGCGTACGGGCTCCGTTTTCACATTCTTTATATCCACGCGTAGGTGAGACTATGCTCTACAACTTTCATTTAGACCCCGTCGGCTAGTTTTGACTTTCTTTTTAATACTATGTTTTTAATAGGCCGGGACTGCTAAAGTCCGTTAAAAATTTATAACTTCTTTATCCGACGTCTGTTTTTGTTCGTCCTTTTATCATCTTACTCCTGTTGTGGAGACCTTCAACTCTCGTTTAGGTTGCGTTAGCTAAATATCTTTCGATCTTTAATTCGAGTTTTTAGCTCTCTATTGCTGTTACGAAACATAGAAAATTCATAACTTCTTCATACGAGGTCCAATTTGGGCAATCTTTTTATATACGTTTACGGTTTAACGAACTCTATGACTTTTGTTTAGATACTTAAGGTTAAAATGCATTTTATTGGAATTTCACTTTTTGCGTTAAATAATGTTTTACCAGGTGTGTCGTGAATATTTGAGTGATCATAATTCCTTCATTATAACCCGGTTTCGAATGTTCTTTATGTTTTTGGAAATCTTGGCACGATATCTAACATTTGATGCATCCCGAATTTAGATTTTTGAACATTTTATTTTTAAGGTTAATTTCGTTGATTCCAAATAGTTTCGTTGTATTTGACTTTTGAGTGTTACATTGCTTTGGAAAAATATAGGGTTGTCACAAGTTATGTTTTGCGGGGTCTGGGCCATGAGAGCAAGTGGCCCTCCGAAGTCAGCACAATTTATGAGCACGGTTGATTCTTGTACTTGGAGTTCTCCATATAGTTTGAAAAGGGAGAGTTAGTGAATCTTTCTGTCACCTTAGACTATCATTTTTGTGGTAGTCCATTGTTTCCCCAAACTATTAAGAAACTGAAGATTGGTTTCATGATTGATGCGGAGAGTGCCAACATTTGATAATTTTGTAACAATGAGGTTGAATCTTTTGAAGGAGTCCGCAAGGCTTTCACCCGCACGAGCTTTGAAGTTATTGAACTCGTTGAGTGTGGTGGTGAGCTTCTTATCTTGTTCCTGCTCCGAACCTTTATACGGATTTTTGACAACTTCCCAGATCGCTTTGGATGATTTGAAAATGATGATAATGTTGAAGTTCTCAGGAGCAAATCCGCATGATATTTCATAAAAGGCAATTGCATCATTTTCCATTTTATTGAGATCATCCTTAGTGGGCCGATTCATTGCAGATTGGCCTCCTCCAAGTCTTTCTTGAGCACTGTCGGCTTGAATTGGAGTAAGAACAGGGACATGAGGTCCTTCTTATACATATATCCAAACATCTCGTCCAAGTCTTCTTAGATATCTCTCCATCCTTTGGGACCAGCAATGATACTCATTTGCTACTAGTATTGGAGCTCTATTCGAACCTCCAACACGGTTTGAAACATTAAGAGATAATGCTTGTGCCATATTTCCTTGTTTTGATTTTTTTAAGAAAAAGAGCTTTAGTGGTATAGAAGGCTTTTCAAAATCAGAGTTTATTCAAAAAGCAACCACCTTGGCTATGATACCAATTGTTGAGAGAAAAAATATTGAGAAACACACTTGAACAAACGTTAGAACAAGTTATAATGCGGAATAAGTTTAAATCAAAGCATCATAAATGACTTTCTCAAATGTTTTTACATGTTAAACTCTTTATCAAACTGTCTTACATACTATATCTTTCCTTTCAAACTCTGTTACAATTGTGTTTCAAACAAAGGTTTTCATGTATTTCAAACTGTATTTGAGACAAAACATTTCATGTACTTTATACTGCTTATATCAAACAAACTGCTTTTAAACTGTTTTATAATTTGACATCAAGTCATCAACTCTTATTGTTAAAATTTTCAAATGTTTTACAAAACTTCTTTTAAACTTTTATATTGTCAAATGCATGCCTATATATGTATAGTTATATAAGTAATGTTTAAAGGACTTAGGACTGCTAGCCCGCTTTAATTCATTTTCCTTGTTTGGATGTGGCCTTAGGGTATCATTTATTTGTGCGAATATCGTCTAAATATTAGTTATATATTATGTATACATATATAGACATAAAAGTTCGATCAGTCAATTCAATACCTTTGGGTAGCAAAGGCATACTTTCACTTATACACGTACATTACTAGTAACTATAATAGGTATAGTTAGGAGATACTATTAACTATTCCTAGTACAAGAAATCACACTAAGAGTAAGTTCATACATGGGTCAATGCATACTATAAACAATTCTTACACTACAATAATACATACACTACAACAATACATACACTACACCAATACATACACTACACTATACAATTGAATCTACTATATGAAGAGACACTATTACATACTATATGAAGAGACACTACTACATACTATATGAAGAGATACTTCTACACACTACTGTACTGACCATCCTACACCTGGCTGCTTACTACAGTAGCTATGTTCATCTATGGATGTTCTCGGTTGTACTGTTTGGTGATTTACCGCACCGTGTTTATCCTAGACAAATGGATACGATTTCAAGGATTATACAATTTTCCTTATTACTTTTATCTTATGACACATTCATATAAACGATGAGGTAGACTATATTTAGATAATAATAGTTATACAGGGGAAAAACCTTCATTTTTACAGAGGTTCAAACCTTCAAAACAATCGGGTCTTGGTAGAAGACTACTTTTTATACTAGTAGGAAATATGGGATTTTCTAGGGTTTTCATAGTTATACAAACTTTTCCTCAAACAATTACAAGCCTTTCATTACAATTTTTATAAATTAATGACACTAAAGTACTTATGAACTCACCAGCTTTATGCTGATGTATGCTTTCAAAATAACTTGTATTCTCAGGTCACCAGTAGACAGGTATGATGACCAGGTTTTGTGAAGACAGAGGAGTAAAGAGTCGTCTTTTATTTTGATTACTTATTTTCATGTCTTATTCTATGAAAGAACACAATTATATTAAAATTATACTATTAATGCAATGGATGATGTTGTTGCTTCTTACTACTTTACACTGTTGTGACACTTTACATGACGCCTCCGCCCCAGAACGTTTCCGCCGTTCTTGGTTTTGGGGTGTGACAGATTGGTATCAGAGCATTGTTTATAGTGAATTGAGTATATCAACCAATAAAAGATATACAGACTATAAATACAATGGGATTAAAAATACTCTGACCAAGATTTTATACTTTTCAATAATAAAATATTTAACTAAGTATACATACCTGCATTTATACTAAAATCAGTGTCATAATGTTAAAAACAAAAGTATTACGATTGTTGAATATCACAAGTAAGCTCGGGGATGTATGGTCAGTCCTGGGAGTGGCATAGCCTGATCAACTATGCTGGTCCGAGGAGTGATTAGCATATGCCCAAGAATGGTTGTGATATGGCAACAAGTCTAAAAACTTACCAACACTACTACAATGAAGACATTCGGAGTATCGTGTGTTACAATAAATACTTAGTTGAGAATTAAAAAGATCTTCATTAGTAGGTCAATAGTTGTTAAGTGGATATACTAAGGTTATATGTAAATAGGATGACATAGACTTAGAATTTGTGAATTTTTGCTTTACCCCTATTCCTTGTGAATTTGGAGTTAAGGTCACTTATTCGAAGGCCTATCCTGTCTTGATTACATATAATTGGTATGCACTTTACAAATATTGATGTAACTAATGAAGATTATCTTATAATTATCATGTTAGTACGTCTAATAGTTATTTGTTTACCCCAATTCTCGCGTAGATAACATGGTTGGACCCCATCCCCACGATGACCCGTACCTCCCAAATGAAGGAAATGTTGTATGGTATGGTGAAGAGACAGAGGACGATCATCTAATCCATTTGGATGATCACCATGCTAAAGGATTTTCGGATGGTGCTAACTCTGAGCCCGAAGTTGAGAACCTACCCCCGGTGGCTCCCAACCCAAATCCTAACCCTCGTCCGACTTTTCAAGGCCCAACGCCTCCTTCGGTAGAATGTTTGGAGACATGGAGCGAAGAGAAAGAACAAACTATGCCATTTAATGGAGACCGAAGCTTCTATAACATCAGCGATGGAGGCTTAGCAGATAGAGTTATACCAATCCTGGTCCATAGAGTTGCCCGAAACAAAATCTAGTGCAGAACAGCTCTCCATCGCATCATAGAGGTTGATGCCAATGCGAGAATGCATACCATCCGTACCACCCATCTCGATGATGCTCGTGAGAGGTCTGGGAGAGACCATGAGGCCCTACTACAAGCACTAGCTGAAACACGAGCCGAAGTCATGGAGCTCTGAATATGCCAGAGGGTGTATGAAAGACACATGCTTGATATGGAACGCCAGCTGGCTGAACTAAGCGTTCTCCATAGGGATGACCGTCACCAGTAGGAGATGATTACTTCCTTCCATGTTTTAAGGAATCGTTTTCCTGTCCATGTCCTATGTAGCACTTTTCTATGTAACTATCTTGTACTATAAGTACTTTTAGTTAGGCCTTTATGGTGTCAAAACTTTTCTACTCCGGATATGATGTAAGACCTACTACAAGGTCAATTTTCCCAAACTTATTACATCATAAATATCACTGATATTGACAGTCATCAAATTTCGGTGTCACTCTTTGTTCAAATACTTTCATCATACTATCATTGGAGTCTATCTGAAACTCACTCTAGTCAAGTTATTGGACTATGGTAATTCAACTCCAGGATCATTTCCAATTCTCTTTCAAAGGTTGGATCATGTTATCCACCAACCAATGGTACCGCGGTTTGGACGACAAACATATTGTGACCATTATATGAACTTACTTCTACTTGTTACTAGGACTGCATCATAGGGATGTAGGTCCAACCCTCAAGAACATACGTCTACTCTTTTCATGAACGATCGGAATACATCTAGGTTCTACCATAATCACTCATGAACTCCTTTTCTTTCGTATAACAGAATCATGTCGTCATCCAGAAATAGTCAACCGAGCAAAGAAACCCCTATCCTTCATATCGACGCCGCTACATGCCAGGTCGCGGTAACAGCTGTCGTGACAGCTTTCCTTGCAAACCTCATTTTTGGCGACGCAAACAAGACTGGAAAAGGGGTTGACAATTCTAATCGTTGTATCGAACTGGGAAATCAACAAATAATAACAG
Organism: Lactuca serriola; assembly: GCF_051521515.1. Lineage (NCBI taxonomy): Eukaryota > Viridiplantae > Streptophyta > Magnoliopsida > Asterales > Asteraceae > Lactuca > Lactuca serriola. Next base: position 296,766,409 of record NC_136411.1, read on the forward strand.
TCACAAACACCCAAATCCATAACTCAGAGTTTAAGAAACGAAAGCGTTAAGCCCAAAAGGAGCGCAAGCGATTTCAAAGGCTTGTCGTGCAACAGCAACCAGTGGCGACCCCTGCGACCTCATCACCGGTCAAGCGATATGAGGGAACGCTCCCGAAGTGTAACAAGTGTAACTATCATCATAATGGAGCTTTTCGGGTATTGCAATGCATCAATTGCAACAAAATGGAGCACATTGCTCATTTCTATAGAACCACCTCTACCACCGGAGCTAGCCAGGTTTGCTATAGTTGTGGTGAAACAGGACAATATTATAGGAATTCCCCAAAAGAGAAGAACAATGAAAGCACCCGCATCCACATAACTCCGACCCGACACATACTAAGGATCACTGCTGCAGGAGAGACTACTCTGGACCCGCGTTGAAATACTTGGGTGTTTTGTTATATTGGACTTATAAATTGTTAAACACTAGTGCAACTAGAGTCTCATCTTTTGTGAGATTCCGCCAGTCAATGGGCCCTCGTGTTACGTATACTTGCTTTTTGTGGTATACGTTGTTCGCAACAGTAGTCTTGTAGTTAATCTAAAGTACTGAAACTCTGTTAGAAGTTGCACGGTTGTGTTTTGTCTGTAATGCCTTTATGATCTAAGTTAAATGCCTCTTATTCCGAGCAGTCCGACATTATCATACAACTTGAGTCAATTCGATCCTGACAATACCAGTTTCATGCGTACATCTCTGTCTCCGCAATCGCCTTTCTAGCGAAGCCGTCATTCCAGAACTCCGAGTTACTCATTCATAGAGTACCATATGATTTGTGTCCTTCCCGAAGAAACCTCAGCAAAGCTTCCCGGAATACCACTCGTACAGTACATCAAGTTCAATTGTAGCATCCCGAAATTTAGGTAAAGCTATTTAACCCTTCCATTTTCTCAAGTTGTCAAGATTAGTCCCTTGAGTGAGTTCTTGTAGCAAATGACTATGCTGGGCATACTAGGGAGTACGTCGCGCGTACTCATGCGCTTAATTTGGACGCGAACTTGCCTCGGTATGTTGGGTGTATCTAGGGTTACGCTGGGCGTAACGGGTCCAGATGCAAACCCTAAATTTTTGGCTTGTGCATTATTTAAAGGATGCTAAGGCTCATTTCTCAGCCTTCATATCAGAGAGTGAAACCCTAAAAGAGCCTTCCATCGTCCTTAGCTTGAGTGTGTGTGTTTTAGAGCTAAAAGTGCCTTGGTGTGTTAGTGAAGAAGAAGGAGAGGAGCTTGTGGAGGCTAGGGCTTGAAGTGCAAGTTTGGATCTGAGATCTTCAGAGAAAGGAGCTTCATCTAGAGGTATAAAGTTCAAAACTTTCCTCTTTATTTGGTTTGATGTTGCATGGACCATTTCGAGGGTTAAAAGTCCCAAAGGTGGAGACTTTATGAGTGTAATGGACTCCATGGACCTAGATATGTCCCATTCATTAATATTTGTGTTATAGATCCATAAAAATCTGAACTTGGTCGTTGTTATGAGGTCATGCATGAGTTAGGAGCTTTTTAGGGATTGGAAACGGAATGTTATGGGTGTTGGTGACTTGTCCAGCCATGCAAAGGCTTAAAGTCACCAACTTTATGGATTAAGAGGCTTAGAAATGGTCAGATATAAAAGTTAGACGTGGGTCTAAACTATTTATGACCTCAAGAGCTTAAGAATCTAAAACTGGGAGTTACGCAGGGACGTAATCCTAGTAAGCGCGGTGTAAGGGGTCGTGCATCCCGTTTTGTGACGACGTCGGGTACGCTCGACATACATGTTTGATACACGCAGCGTAACCCAGAGGGTAGACTTTTGTTGAATTTAGGGTTTGGTCAACTTTAATGTCTTTGAGCAATGACAGGGGTAAAATGGTCTTTTACCCTTCTGGCAGTACCAAGAGAGGGAATAGCCCAGCCTTGAGAGATGTATTGATTAAGAGTATTTATTTCATATGAATAGGCGTAGGCTAGGCCAGATTTTACAGAGTTCGAGATTACCGACTTACCCGAGGTGAGTCTTCTCACTATACTTTACCTAGAGTGGTAATTAGAGTTATGTGACAGAGTATTTTGTATGATTTTGCATGATGTGATTTCTATGTGATTTATGCTATGTATGTTACAGAGTTTATAGAGTTAGGACCGGAAGTTCCACAGAGTTAGGGCCAGACGGCCCATAGAGTTATGGGACTGGAGGGTCCCACTGGGACACATTGGCAAGAGGGTCAAACAAAGTTATAGCCTCGAGTGGCTAATATGCGTTTTGTGTGGTATTTTGGGGAACTCACTAAGCATTTATGCTTACAGTGTTGTGTTATGTGTTTCAGGTACCAGTGAGGATCGTGGGAAGGTGTCGGCTTGATCAGTACACACATGAGGAACTTTTACATATTATGATCTTGGGATGTGATGTTATGAATTGAATATGTGATACAGTGATATTTTTATAACAATTATGAATGAAAGTCTGTTTTTAAAATGTGAAAAATTATTTGAAAATTTGGGTGTTACAAGTTGGTATCAGAGCCTTCGTTTGAGGGATTCGAGTGTACCTTCGGGCGTATCTAAACTCAAACTGAGGATTTCAGAGATTTTCAAAATAAAATTCACAAAATTTTCTCAAGAGTAAAAAGTTTTTGAAAGAGCAGAGTAGAGCAGTGTGTACGATCAGCTAGCGCCCGAATGGTGATTTCCCAAAATACCCTAAGATTATTAGTTAATAGATATGTTATGATATGTTATGCATGCTAGAGTAGGCTAGGTATTCTTATTAGGACTAGAGTGGCCTAATTTGTGACGCCTTAGCCTAGGGGTTTTGCTGCTAGGAGATGCTTGAGAGTGAATAGATAGCAGCGAGGAGCTTTTGAGAGATCTGCTAGAGAGTACACTATGTATAGAGAGACTAGAGTACTTGGGACTTAGGATAATAGAAGGTGACTTGGGTGAATATTGTTGCGGTGTGGACGGTAGTATTCGACCCGTACTACCGAAGGCACCGGACCAGTGTGTAGCCCAAGTAAGAATCCTTAGGGTACCAGGGATCAAGAAGGAATGGGATATCGAGTGTGTGTACACTCGAGTGAGTCTCTGATATCTTGCATTGTATTTCAGAGAGACATCATGGTTGGGAGACGCCACAGGCTAGGGATTAGCGAGGGGGGTGTGAGCGATGAGGAGCTCCGCCAGATGATTCATGATGAGGTGGCTGCTGCCATCCGCGCTGAGATTCCAGAGATGTTCGGGTCTTTCAAGACCAAACTGATTGAGAGTTTTGTTGAGCGGTATGCTGCTCTTACTGATGATGCTATCGCTGCAGCCACTGCAGCCGTTGCTGCTGCCAGGCCACAGGGGGGGTGATGCGTTGTTGTACCAAAAGTTCAGCAACACGAAGCCACCACAGTTTGATGGGACTCAGGATCCGATAGCCGCGATGAGATGGATCTCTGACATTGAGGGGTGCTTCTACACATGTTCATGTCCGGAGCATCTGAGGGTACAGTTTGCTTTGAACCAGCTTCTCTTAGGAGCGAAGGACTGGTGGAAATTTGTGACAACACACTTCACTTCTGCAGAGCTCGCTGCGGTGACCTGGGAGAGATTCACCACTATGTTTCGAGATGAGTTTGTTCCCCTGGTGGAAAGGGAACATTTGGCCCAGGAGTTTCTTACCCTCAAGCAGGGTACTGAGTCTGTTACGGTGATCACCAGGATGTTTCATGAGAGGGCGATGTTCTGCCCTGAGCACGTGTCTTCCGAGCAGGCACGCATGAGCAGATATTTGAGTATTTTGAGGAGAGACATCCGCGAGTTCATGGCGAACTCGACGTACCAGAAATTTGCTGATCTTCAGGAAAATGCCCGAAAGAGGGAGATTGAGCTAGAGACTCAAGCCACGGAGGAGGCGGAGTCTCAGGGGAGGGATCGGCGATCGGCACAGTCCCTGTCGGCTGCCAAGCGGACTAAGCTCGCCGATTCGAGATCAGGGAACCAGAAGGGCCGCGCCTGTGGCAAGTGTGACAAGGATCATGAGGGGATTTGTAGAGCAGGGTCTTGCTACAAGTGTGTCAAGGAGGGGCACATGGCCAAGGATTTCCCCAAGGGGTTTGCAGTCTATTTTCACTGCAACCAGACCGGACACCAGAAGGCCGAGTGTCCGCTGTTGCAGGGGTCACCCCAGAGAGCATCGCAGGGATTTGTCCCTGCTGCTGTTCGAGCTACCGAGATTCGGCCAGTGAAGGCGGAGGCACCAAAGGCTCGCGGGAGAGCCTTCCAGTTGACAGCGGAGGAGGTCCGCACAGTGATCGATGTTGTGGCTGGTATGTATTCTTTCATATGTTTATTTTGAATTTGTGGTGTTATGCTTATATTATGATATGCGTAGGTACATTTCTTGTGAGTTCTGTACCTGCTTTTGTGTTATTTGACTTGGGTGCGAGTCGGTCTTTTGTGTCGTTAGCCTTTAGTCAACACATCAGTATTCGTCGTGTGGCATTGAGTTGACCTTTGCGAGTTTCCATAGCTGACGAGATAGCAGTGTATGCCACTGATGTGATTCGAGGATGTGTACTCAAGATCTTCGGCATTGAGTTTCCGATTGATTTAGTCCTGATTTCTATGGGGATGTCTGTGTCATTGTGGGCATGGACTGGTTGAGTAGATTTGGAGCGATTATTGACTGCAAGTGACAGGTGGTGACCATACGAGACCCTAGTGGGGGATTTCTTACGGTTTATGGCGAGGGAACCAGTTCTGGGTCAGCATTTTGTTCAGCCGCGAGAGGAAGGCAGAGTCTACAGCAGGGTTGTAGTGGGTTTGTGGCTTATGTGGTGGATACGAGAGCAGGTGCAGAGAGACCGAGGTCGGTCGATGAGGTCCCGATAGTGCGTGAGTTCACGGATGTTTTTCCTGGGGAGTTGTCGGGAGTACCTCCCGAGAGGCAGGTGGAGCTCCGTATCGATTTCGTTCCGGGGGCAGCGCCTATCGACAAGGCGCCCTATTGTCTTGCACCTCCAGAGATGCAGGAGTTATCATCACAGCTTCAGGAGCTGCTTGGAAAGGGGTTTATACGGCCGAGTAGCTCGCCGTGGGGTGCGCCAATCCTTTTTTTCAAGAAAAAGGATGGTTCACACCGGATGTGCATTGATTTACCGGGAGTTGAACAAACTGACGGTCAAGAACCGTTACCCCTTATCGAGGATCAACGATTTGATCGACCAATTGCAGGGAGCGTCTTGGTTCTCCAAGATTGATTTGAGGTCTGGATATCATCAGATGAGGGTGTGTGATGAGGATATCCAGAAGACAACGTTCAGGACTTGTTACGGGCATTACGAGTTCGTGGTGATGCCTTTCAGGCTCACCAATGCACCCGCGACATTCATGGACCTCATGAACAGGGTCTGCAGGTCGATGTTGGATCATCCGGTGATTGTGTTCATTGATGTTATATTGGTGTATTCAATCCAGAGAGCAGCATGAGGAGCATTTGAGGGAGATCCTCGAAGTTCTATGATCGGAGAGGCTTTACGCCAAATTCTCCAAGTCCGATTTTTGGTTATGAGAGGTCCAGTTTCTAGGACACCTCGTCAACCAAAATGTGATATTGGTCGATCCGGCCATGATTCAGGCGGTGATGACTTGGGAGGTGCCGAGATCCCCTTCAGAGATCAGGAGTTTCCTGGGGTTGGCCGGTTATTATCGGAGATTCATCCAGGATTTCTCTAGGATTGTTGTTCCTCTCACCAGACTGACCCGGAAGGGCATGGCTTTCAGTTGGGGCCTGGAGCAGCATGCTTCATTCGAGACATTTCGCTAGAGATTGTGCGAAGCCCTAGTGTTGGCCCTTCTGGAGGGAATGGAGGACTTTGTGGTATATTTTGATGCGGGGATATCGGGACTGGGTGCAGTGCTGATGTAGAGAGGGCATGTGATAGCATACGCATCGACGCAGCTGAAGCCTCATGAGACGAGGTATCCTACCCACGATCTGGAGTTGGGGGGTTGTGGTGTTCGCCCTCAAGATCTGGCGTCACTATTTGTATGGGGTTCGGTGTACCATATATATGGACTACAAGACTTTGAAGTATCTGATGGATCACCCCAACCTGAACATGTGTCAGAGGATATGGTTGGATGTGGTAAAGTATTATGAGTGTGAGATCTTGTACCACCCAGGCAAGGCTAACGTGGTAGCCGATGCCTTGAGTCGTAGGGCAGAGAGTGCCCCATTACGAGATGCTTGTCTGAGGTTGACGGTGATGACTCTGGTGTGGGACACCATTCGGGAGGCCCAGGTAGAGGCGATGAGACCGGAGAACCGCAAGCGAGAGCAGGTGATCGGGCAGATATCTGAGTTCATTGCCGATAGTCGGGGGCTTATGACCTTCCAGGGCTAGATTTGGGTGCCATTTGAGGGCGGGGCACATGCCATTTTGATCGTGTAGGCACACAGGTCGAGGTTTTCAATCCATCCTGGGGCCACTAAGATGTATTTGGACCTGAAAAGAGATTATTGGTGGCCCTTCATGAAAAGAGATGTGGTGTGGTTTGTAGAGAGGTGCTTGATTTGTCGCAGGGTTAAGGTCGAGCACTAGTGTCCACATGGAAAGTTACAGCCGCTTGAGGTTCCCTAGTGGAAGTGGGAAAAGATTTCCATGGATTTTATCACAAAATTGTGGAGGACTAAAAGTGGCATCGATGTAATTTGGCTGATCATCGACCGGCTGACAAACAGCGCTCATTTTCTTGCTATCAGTGAGTGCTCCTCCACAGAGAGGCTGGCAAAGGTGTATGTGAGGGAGGTGGTATTGCGGGATGCTGTACTGATCTCGATTGTGTCAGATCGAGATGTGCATTTCACTTCCAGGTTCTTGAAAAAGTTCCATGAGGAGTTGGGTACTAGGTTACATTTCAGTACCGCTTACCACCCACAGACGGATGGACAGAGTGAGTGGACGATTCAGACGCTCGAGGACATGCTTTGGGCATGTATGTTGAACTCCAGATGGAGTTGGGACATGTATATGTCTTTGGCTGAGTTTTCCTATAACCATAGCCACCATTCGAGCATTGGTATGCCTCCCTTTGAGTTGTTGTATGGGAGGAAGTGTCGGACTCCCATCTATTGGGGAGAGGTAGGGCAACGAGTGATGGGCAGCACTGAGATAGTGCTTCAGACGACAGAGCAGATACAACAGGTTAGACAGAGGTTGTTGACGGCCCAGAGTCACCAAAAGAGTTACGCGGATAGGCGACGATCCGAGCTCGAGTTTCAGGTTGGAGATTTTGTACTCCTGAAAGTGTCTCCTTGGAAAGGGGTGATCCGATTCAGGAAAAGGGGCAAGTTGGGGCCCTGGTACATTGAACCGTTTAGGGTGATCGCGAGCGTAGGCAGGGTAGCATATTGTTTGGAGCTACCTGCAGGGCTGAGCCAGATCCATGATACCTTTGACGTGTCTCAGCTGAGGAAGTGTGTAGCCGACGAGTCAACAGTGGTACCGTTGGAGGATATCCAGGTGGACGCGAGTATGAATTATGTTCAGAGACCAATCGCGATCTTGGACCGGAAGGTCAAGGTTCTGAGGAACAAGGAGGTGCCTCTAGTTCAGGTCCAGTGGCAGCATCGAAGGGGGTCTGATCTAAATTAGCAACCGGAGTCAGAGATGCGGGAGCAGCATCCAGAGTTTTTTTCGGCATGAGACTTCGAGGGCGAAGTCTGGTTCTAGTGGGAGAGAATTGTAACATCCCGGAATTCAGGTAAAGCTATTTAACCCTTCCATTTTGTCAAGTTGTCAAAATTAGTCCCTTGAGTGAGTTCTTGTAGCAAATGAGTACGCTGGGCGTCCTTGGGAGTACGTTGCGCATTGTCATGCGCTTAATTTGGACGCGGACTCGCCTGGCTACGCTTGGCGTACCCAGGGTTACGCTAGGCGTAACGGGTCCAGATGCAAACCATAAATGTTTGGCTTATTCACTATTTAAAGGATGCTAAGGCTAATTTCTCATCCATCATATCTGAGAGTAAAACCCTAAGAGAGATTTCCATCGTCCTTAGCTTGGGTGTGTGTGTTTTGGAGCCAAAAGTGTCTTGGTTAGTTAGTGAAGAAGAAGGAGAGGCGCTTGTGGAGGCTAGGGCTTGATGTGCAAGTTTGGATCTGAGATCTTTGGAGAAAGGAGCTTCATCTAGAGGTATAAAGTTCAAAAGTTTCCTCTTTATTTGGTTTGATGTTGCATGGACCATTTCTAGGGTTAAAAGTCCCAAATGTGGAGACTTTATGATTGTAATGGACTCCATGGACCTAGATCTATCCCATTTCAATGATATTTGTGTTATAGATCCATAAAAATCCCAACTAGGTCGTTGTTATGAGGTCATGCTTGAGTTAGGAGCTTTCTAGGGATTGGAAATGGAATGTTATGGGTGTTGGTTACTTGTCCAGCCATGCAAAGGCTTAATGTCACCAACTTTATGGATTAAGAGGCTTAGAAATGGTCAGATCTAGAAGTTGGACGTGGTTCTTAACTGTTTAAGACCTCAAGAGCTTAAGAGTCTGAAACTGGGAGTTACGCGTGGCGTAAGGGGTCGCACATCCCATTTCTGTCAGGACATCGGGTATGTTCACTGTACATGTTTGGTACGCGCAGCGTAACCCATAGGGTTGACTTTTTTTGACTTTAGGGTTTGGTCATCTTTAGGGTCTTTAAGCCATGAGAGGGGTAAAATGGTCTTTTACCCTTCTGACAGTACCAAGAGAGGGAATAGTTTAGCCTTGAGAGATGTATTGATTAAGAGTATTTATTTCATATGATTAGGCGGAGGCTAGGCCAGATTTTACAGAGTTCGAGATTACCGAGTTACCCGAGGTGAGTCTTCTCACTATACTTTACTTAGAGTGGTAATTAGAGTTATGTGACAGAGTATTTTGTACGCTTTATCATGATGTGACTTCTATGTGATTTATGCTATGTATTTTATAGAGTTGTATAGAGTTAGGACCGGAAGGTAGACAGAGTTAAGGCCAGAGGGCCCACAGAGTTATGGGACTGGAGGGTCCCACTGAGATGCATTAACCAGAGGGTCAAACAGAGTTATAGCCTCGAGTGGCTAATATGTGTCGTGTGTGGTATTTTGGGGAACTCACTAAGCATTTAATCATACAGTGTTGTGTTATGTGTTTCAGGTACCAGTGAGGATCGCGAGAAGGCGCCGGCTTGATCACTACACACATGAGGAGCTTTTACATATTATCATCTTGGGATGTGATGTTATGAAATTATTATGTGATACAATGATATTTTCATAACAATTATGAATGAAAGTGTGTTTTTGAAATGTGAAAAGTTATTTGAAAATTTGGGTGTTACATCAATCTGAAGACCCATACGGTTGATCTATCGCTAAGGAATGTATACAAAAGGGTGATATATAGTCAAGGTTCTACAAGTTTAGAATTGATAATTCCGATGTAACTTCTTTTCCTTGTTTGGATGTGAACTTAAAGAAGAATCATTTATTCGACTACCTTTTCAATCTTAATTATATACGACTCATATACACGAAGCTGCGATTGATGAACCAAATATGACTTCTAATACGAATTTCAAGAGGGAGACTACTCAAGACTATGATTAATCGTGTTGTCATGCGAATAGACATAGAATCCAATCAAATGCTACCCCTGTCACCAAATCACCCTATACTCTAGCACCTACAGTGGTGCAAGAACTGTCCGGTCAACTTAATGAACTTCTCAACAATGGCTTTATAAGATCAAGCCTCTCCCCTTAGGGAAATCCAGTAAGGTTCGTCAAGAAGAAGGACGGATTAGTTAGCATGTACATCGACTAATGGAGACCTCGACAAGATTTCCATTAGGGATCGTTACCCTTTGCCACGCATAAATGGATTGTGTGACCAATTGCATGGAATGAATTACCTTTCAGAGATGGATCTGAGATCTTAGTATCTCCAGTTACGAGTGTTAGAGGAGGATGTTCAGAGGACGACCTTCCGAACTGGATGCGGACGCTGCGAGTCCGTAGTGATACCTCTCGGATAAGACCAATGCGCCCGCAATATTCATGGGATGAATGAATATTGTATGCCGCCCTTACTTGGATTAGTTCGTCATTGTCCTTGTAAATGACCTACTTACCTACTCTCATAGTAAGAAAGAGCATAGAAAGCATCTACAACAGACCTTGGAAAACATTACGATTAGAGAAGCTCTACGCGAAGTTCTCTAAATGCGATTTTTAGATTCGAAGAGTCGAACTCATAAGGCACACTGTTAGTGAAGTGGGAATTCATGTAGACCCTTCCAAAATTAAAACCATTGAGAACTAGTGAGCACCAATGACGCCTACAAAAATTCGCAAATTTCCAGGAGGGAACTACGTTCCTTTAGAAGTGTCACCCTGGAAAGGCTTGATACGCTTCAGAAAGTGTGGAAAGCTAAACCCAAGGTACATAGGGCCTTTCGAGATTCTTTCTAGAGTCGGACCTACAACTTACAAACTCAACCTACCCCGCGAACTTAACAACGTACTTTCTAGTTCCACGTCTCGAACTTGAAAAAGTGTCTGTTTGACGAGACTCTTGTGATCCCACTCGACGAGATCGAGTTCAACGAGCGCCTCACCTTCGTGGAAGAACCATAGTGACCATGGACCGAGAGGTCAAGCAGACGAAGCAAAGCCGCTTCCCAGTAGTGAAGGTTCACTGGAACGCCAAGCGAGGACCTAAATTCACTCGGGAGCGCGAGGATCAAATGAATCAGAAGTATCCTCATCTCTTTACTTGATTATTCATACCGACTCCTTTGCCTAAACTCTAATTTCGGGACGAAATTCCCTCTAACGGGGGGATGATGTGACAACCCGATAATTTCTATTGCTTTGAAAGGTCAGTCAGTCAACTCAACTTAGTGTCAGACTCATTTACGCTATGATTTAGCACAATTTAGAGTCTAATTAAGCATTCGGAGCCTAGTACACTTAAGGGATAAGTGTTGGGGTTTATCTGCTGAATCTATAATACAATGATCAAGCCTAAATCACCAGGACCATGAGTTCACGGCCACCACACTGGATTTTACGGCCGTAAACTCCATATGGGGCGTAAACTCACCCTATATGATCAAGTGTTGGCCATTTGTTTCATTCCTTTCCTTCTTTGGCCGACTTTCCCTTATTCTCTCTCAAGTATCATCCCAATCTTTACCTTAGATCTTCAAAACTAGTAAGTATTCTTCCTTGACTTGTTGATACACCTCTTAATCTAGCATTCTCTCATGATTCAATCCATAAAAATCATGTTTTCATAGATCTTCAAGTTTCACCAAGAACACACACTAGTGTTCTTGGCCAAAACTGGCACTTTCAAGATCCTATATCGTAAGTACTATTGTCCTAGCTTGTTATGTACTAGATTGAACTTGTTTAGGCCTTAAAAGCATCAAGAACCATGAGTTGGAAGACAGTTTACATCCAAGGATCTCCCAAGGCCGTAAACTCCCTATATGGGTGCAATGTTGCCCTAATTTCCTTCCTTATGCCTAGAACTTAGCCTAGAACTAACCACCATTGAACTAGGGACCTTAAACATCAAAAAGACCATGAACATATAGAGTTTACGACCATAAACCCATGAGGAATGGTCCATGGGCCGTAAACTCTATAAAGGGGTGAAATTCATCCACCATCACTTCCTAATGCTTAGACTTGAAGTAAGGATGCTTCTTCATGATTTATAAATCCTAAAGACACAAAATGGTACTTAATACCATGCGTTTACAGTCGTAAACTGATGGGGAAATGGCCATGGGCCGTAAACTCATGAGTTGTTACCATTTGTACCATAAACTCCATTGTGAAGCCCTAAACTCCTTAGATGCAACCCTAATGTACTTCTAGCACTTGAATCAAAGTGTTATCCATGTTTTAGGGTGTCTGTAGTTGATTAATTAGTCATTAATTCACAAATTATATATATGCATATATGTCTTTATATGTTATTAGGATCATTGTGTGTGTTTAAGTCTTCACTTGACACCTAGCACCTTGTCCAACACTTCCATCCAATCCACTCACTACAGGTCAGTTCATACCCCTTAATTAACCTTTTAAATGTTTTTAAATGCTTTTATGGGGGGGGGGGATACAAGTTGAATCATACTAGATATTATATCAATCACATGTGATTAATAACTAGTACACAAATAGATTTACTACGTTTTTAGCTGTTTTTCCAAGCATACTACTTCTAAATGACTTTCTCAAATGTTTTTACATGTTAAAATCTTTATCAAAATGTCTTACATAATGTATCTTTCCTTTCAAAATCTGTTACAACTGTGTATCAAAAAAGGTTTTCATGTATTTCAAACTGTATTTCAGACAAAAGATTTCGTGTACTTTAAACTGCTTATATCAAACAAACTGCTTTTAAATCGTTTTATAATTTGACATCAAGTCATCAATTCTTATTATTAAACTTTTCAAATGTTTTAAAAAACCTCTTTTAAACTTTTATATTGTCAAATGCATGCCTATATATGTATAATTATATAAGTAATGTTTAAAGGACTTAGGACTGCTAGCTCACTTTAATTCTTTTTCCTTGTTTGGATGTGGCCTTAGGGTATTGGTTATTTGTCCGAAAGTCGTCTAAATATTAGTTATATATTATGTATACATATATAGACATAAAAGTTCTATCAGTCAATTCAGTACCTTTGGGAAGCAAAGGCATACTTTCAGTTATACACGTACATTACTAGTAACTATAATAGGTATAGTTAGGAGATACTATTTACTATTCCTAGTACAAGAAATCACACTAAGAGTCAGTTCATACATGAGTCAACGCATACTATAAACAATACATACACTACAACAATACATATACTACCACAATACATACACTACACCAATACATACACTACACCAATACATACACTACACTAATACATACACTACACTAATACATACTCTACACTATATAATTCAACGTACTACATGAAGAGACATTATTACATACTATATAAAGAGACACTACTACATACTATATGAAGGATACATCTACACACTACTGGACTGACCATCCTACACCTGGTTGCTCGCTACAGCAGGTGTGTTCATCTACGGATGTTCTCGGTTGTACTGTTCGGCGATTTACTACGTCGTGTTTATCCTAGACAAATGGATACGATTTCAAGGATTATAAAATTTTCCTTATTACTTTTTTCTTGTGACACATTCACATAAACAATGAGGTAGACTATATTTTGATAATAATAGTTATACAAGGGAAAAACCTTCATTTTTACAGAGGTTCAAACCTTCAAAACAGTCGGGTCTTGGTAGAAGACTACTTTTTATACTAGTAGGAAATATGGGATTTTCTAGGGTTTTCATACTTATACAAACTTTTCCTCAAACAATTAAAAGTCTTTCATTACAATTTTTACAGATCAATGACACTAAAGTAATTATGAACTCACCAGCTTTCTGCTTATCTACGCTTTCAAAATAACTTGTATTCTCAGCTCACCAGTATACAGGTACGATGACCAGGTTTTTAGAAGACGGAACAGTCAAGACTCTTCTTTTATTTTGATTACTTATTTTCGTGTCTTATTTTATGAAAGAACACACTTGTATTAAAATTATACTATTAATGCAATGGATGATGTTGTTGTTTGCTTACTATTTTAGACTGTTGTGATACTTTACATGACGTCCTCCGCCCCAGAACGTTTCCGCCATTCTTGGTTTTGGGGTGTGACAACTTTCTCCGAAGGAGAGATTTCGATCTTATGATAAGTATGTAAGTTCAGTAAGATCTTTGAGAATAAGAGAGAGTAATAAGTGATCTAAAAGATAATCATTTGAAGCGGAATCCTTTATTTATAGGGTTCCGAGAGCATTACAAGAGGATAAACAAAGTGTAACACCCCAAGTTCAAAAGTGCAAGTTCAGGGCTCTTGGTGTAATTAAGGAAGATCGACTCGGCAAGTATACATATAGAATCAGCGAGTCGAGTTGCAATTTGGTCACGTGCTAAGTGACTATCTCGACGAGTCGGCGTCTAGACTCGGCGAGTCAATGATGGAATGAGAAACCCTAATTCTTGGGGTTTGCACCCTATATAAGGAACCTTAAGTCCCACCTCATCCTCTTTAGCACTCCCTTTGGCGTCCAGAAGATTTCCCCATCGATTTTAAACCCTATATTGAGAGTGAGAAGGATTTAAGTGTGTTTTGAAGCTAGGAGAAGAAGGATACTTGAAGCAAGAGTTGGTGGGATCATAGAGGAGCGAAGTGGATCTGATTTCCTAGCTTGTTGGCATCAGGTTAAAGGTAAAAAGTTGTTTCCTTGACTTTGTTGTGCATAGATTGTTCATGAATGAAGTTTTAGGGCCATAATTGTCTTATATGAGCCTCTTTTCGAGTATTGAGTTCAGATCTGTGGTTACTACTACACATCTTGTTAGGGTGCAAACTCATGCTTGGATGTAATGTTTTAGGCTTTCCTCTTTGTATGTGTAAATGGGTTGAGTCTTTTCCTATAAATAGGAAGTGAGTGACTCCCATTATGTAAGAATGAAAGAGTCCATTTTGGAGTGTTAGACTAGAGAGAGAATTTGTATACAAGACCCACTTGTATAATCTTTCTAGATCTAATAAGAGCTTACAAAGATTTATTTACTCCTTGTGTTCTTCATTTTACATGATGAATCACTAGATCTTTTCTAATTCCGCACATGCCATCATAATCAACACCACTACAATTGGTATCAGAGCGGGCGTTTTTGATTTCATCAAGAGTTGATCCTTGATGGCGATTTTGATTTAGTGATTCATTTTTTGTTCATTGATCTTTGTGTTTTTGAGAGTTTTTGGATTCTAGAAATCGAATTCATCTTTGATTCTACTCATAATTCGATTTTCTTTACTAGAATTCAAGTGATTTTTAATTTCTCTCTCTAGAAAACCCATTCAAAATCACTTTCTCTCTCTAGAAATCTTCAAGTTTTTGTGATCATGGTGCGTTTGGAGTATGATTCTTGGATTGTAATCATTGATGGTGTGAAATACGAAGTCAACGAATTTCAATTCTATGGATTATTATTAAAAGGAGGTTTGATTTCATGGGATTCTTTGGTTTCTTATGGAGGTTTGAAAGATGATCATGGAAGATTGATATTTCGACAACTTTCGAAGATTGAATGTTTGTATGATCTTTCCATGTTCATGATAGCTCGTTGCAAGAATCGAGAGGAAGGAGAACAAAGAGACTTGTTTAATAAGAGTTACATTTCTCTTGTTGAAAACCCAAGTGATCTTCAAGCTCTTATGTTTGTTGAAGATGTTCTTGATGATCATCATGTTCTTGATGTTCTTGATGTTCAAGAAAAAGGAGTTCAAGTTGATTCTCATGATGAAAAAGTTTTTTGCTCGATTGGAGTTCAAACCAATGATATTTTGTGTTCTTGTGATTCGTTTGAAGGAATGATTCCTTATCGGAAGCCGGTGATTCAAGAAATTCACAAATATCAAACTTCAAAAGATTTGATTCAAACTCAAAATGTTCATGTTGTTGAATGTGGGTTTGTTCATGAAGTCAAGTCTTCAAGATGCAAAAAGATGAGAAAGAAAAAGAAGAAGATGATGAATCGGAAGAATAAGCGGGTTTACTCACAAAAATCGTCATATGTTGTGAAGCCAAAATCCGTGAAGCAAATTTGGGTTCCAAAGCAACAATCTCCAAAGGTTGCATTGAATTTGAATTCATAACCCAAATGTGTTGGTGGTTCTTTTGAAGATTTTTTTGGATCGTTGAAGAACACGAAGAACACGAAGAACGAGTTGTACATCTCGCATGGTGGCTGGTACAATGTTCGATTTGGAGATTTTCTCATTCCGACAAAAGAACCAAGATCTTCCAAATTTGATTCGTTCGTTGAAAATGGATCTCGATTCGTGAAAAAGGTAACTCAAATTCTCAAATGGATTCCAAAACATCCATGATTTCGATTAGTATTTTTCGTTTTTCGTTTTTGATAGATTTGTCTCATTGGATCAAATCCGTTTCAAACCCCGTTGATTGATCCAATTATTTTTTTAAGATCAAAATCCTAAAAATCAAAATCAAAATAAAATTTCAAAAACTTTTCCTGCTCATTCGAAAATCACTATACATTTAATAATTCAATGTTTAAAGCCCATTTTGCAAACTTATTTTGATAAGCCCAACTCAAATTATAATTCTGCTACAGTTTGTTGATCCATACGATGAAGTCCATAACTCGATCAAAACCCAAATTGGTTTAATGATCGACTCACATTGTTCACGTCATTGTTTTAGCTCTTTGTTCGTGAAGAATTCATACCTCGTGATTTCTTCAGAGTTCTCGCATATCATGATTTTTATCATCAGTTTTACAAATCAATTTGAAGTACTTGCTAATTCATTCTTGTGAATCGGTTATGATTTCTTCAATTTCGTACCAATGAGGATCAAGTTTTGGATAAGAAATTAAACAGTCAATCTTTGATTTTGGTGAATTTGTTCAAAGAACACTTGGATGAATATGGTCATGAACAGTTGAAGGAGATGAAGAACAGTTGAACAAACACATGTTGATCTAAAATTGGCCATTAGATTCATCGATTTCGTGTTCATAGTTCGTTGAATCTAAAAAGTCAAACTGTGAAAAAGATGAGATTTAAGTGATGAAACGATGAATTAGAGGCCGAAATTTGTTTATACAGGTTGTATTTGGGATGTGGATGTCGAAATCGGGTTTAATTTGGAGATTAATTTCGAAATTGGTTGGATTTATGATCTTGTTGACAAACGATGGATGGGAAAGAACTGAGATCGATTTGGTTTGATTTAGTGTAATGATCGGTTGGATTTTGGTTTGTTGATTTTCGCAAGTAGATGCGAAGTCTGATGAAATCGATAGATTTTGAGTCGACATAAAAATCGATGGTTAGATTGTCAAAGAATGAAGGCTGTGAAGTCGTTTTGGGAACTCATTTGGAATGAACTGGAATTAAACGATTTGAAGAATCGATTTGATTGATTTTTGATTATTGGAGCCGATTTTCGAATGTGTGAAGATGATTTTGATTTTAATCGATGCTAGTCTAATTTCGCATATGAGATCGTATTGATTGGGGTTAAAGATGCGAAGATAAAAACAATCGAGAGAAGTTTCTTTTGAGTCTGAAATCCTTTGGGGACGAAGAAAACTTAGATTGGGAATGAAATGCGAACAATCGAAGGGTTGGTAATAGTGAATGGATTCAAAATCGATTTGGTGTTCACCTATTACAGTTTATCATGTGTTCGCATCTGGTTAATTGATTTTGATTTCGCAAGTTTGGAATTGAAAAGTTTGATTGAACAACTTGTTTTGCGAATAATCAATGGAGATAAGGAAGATGCGAATTTGTGTTCACATATGAAATCAATTTCAGTTCCCATATGAAATAACCTGAATTCGCATATGGATTTTTTTTGGTTCGCATATGGGTTTGCATTTCAGTCACATCTGCAATGTTTGTTCACTTCGCATCTGGGTCTCTACAATCATATTCGCATTTGTGTGAATGGAGTTTGCATTTGGTGATTAGTTCGCATTTGGAGTCAAAATGCGAAGTCAAAATGTGCGAAGTCTTTACTGTGAAACATTGGTGAATTGGGGAAGAAAAAAGAAGTTTCAAAAAGCGTCCCTGCAGTTTCGCATTTTTGGCAACCAATACAAAGCTTCGCATAGCATATGGGTAATAAAAGCTGAAAAAATCCAGAATTTTCAGTTCTGGTCCTTGCAGTTTGTGCGAATGTACATTTTCTACCCAGTTTCGCAAATGGGGGAGAATTTCGCATATTTGACTGTTTTTGGTGCAACGGGTCCTTGCAAGTTTCAGAAAGTGAAAATTTCTACCCGGATTCTGAAAAATCTTGCAACTTTCACTCAAAAAGTCAAAAGTTTTCATAAATTGGAAATTTTTTGTGGCTTTTTCGTGATTGTTTTTCCGTGCAAGATTTTTGGTGAATCATTTTTGGTACACATCAAGGGAGAGTATCGTGAAGTTTATTCCTCGGGTGCTTCTCATCCTTAGTAGGTTTTATATTCATTTTTTGATTATAAAAAAGGGGAGAATGATGGGTATTCGAAGCTTCTCGGGTTTGTCGAATATTCATTTGCGGATTTGAAGACCGGTGTTACTTCGAGGGGGAGTTTGGTCTTGATCGCGCTAGCTCGTATGGAGATTAAAGCCGGACATCCAATCCTAACTTTGAGGGGGAGAATGTTAGGGTGCAAAGTCATGCTTGGATGTAATGTTTTAGGCTTTCCTCTTTGTATGTGTAAATGGGTTGAGTCTTTTCCTATAAATAGGAAGTGAGTGACTCCCATTATGTAAGAATGAAAGAGTTCATTTTGGAGTGTTAGACTAGAGAGAGAATTTGTATACAAGACCCATTTGTATGATCTTTCTAGATCTAATAAGAGCTTACAAAGATTTATTTACTCCTTGTGTTCTTGATTTTACATGATGAATAACTAGATCTTTTCTAATTCCGCACATGCCATCATAATCAACACCACTACAATTTTATAGGAAAAGACTCAACCCATTTACACATACAAAGAGGAAAGCCTAAAACATTACATCCAAGCATGACTTTGCACCCTAACATTCTCCCCCTCAAAGTTAGGATTGGATGTCCGGCTTTAATCTCCAACGAGCTAGCGCAATCAAGACCAAACTCCCCCTCGAAGTAACACCGGTCTTCAAATCCTTAAATGAATATTCGACAAACCCGAGAAGCTTCGAATACCCATCAGATCTAGACTTGTCCTGACTCATGAACCTGGAAAGTGATAGCTTTGGGGCTTGATTGAGAGTGTCCTTGCCTTCAACCTCCATTTAAGCTTGAGTAGAGCTTGTTGAACCTTGCATGCACGTAAAGTTGGAAACTTTACGTGTGGATCTAGCCCTAGGAGTCCACATCTATGTATTGGAAGCAATGGATTGGCTTGTGATCATCTGAATGAAGGTATTACGTATGGACTCAGCGAGTCTGGGAGATGACTCGGCGAGTCGGACTAGAGATAAGACATGAGTCGCGTAGTGACACGGGGAGTCACATGGGTATACTCGACGAGTTGCACGAAGATAGGCAGGAACTCGACGAGTTGGAAGAAAAACTCGGTAAGTGTGTTGAATGTTGCCTTGGACTCGGCGAGTCTGGTCGAAGAGTCCTAACCTTTTCAGGTTGAACGATGAATCAGCGAGTCGAGGGATGACTCGGTGAGTTGAGCGTGAAGGGATTCAGAGTTGTTCGACTCGGCGAGTCTTGGGGCGACTCAGCGATTTGAGTCATGTTATGGGGGTTTTCAGAGCATGGGTACTCGACAAGTCAGCGAGTTGACTCGGCGAGTAGAGCCAGCCAGGAAGTTTGACTTTGACTGAGGACTTTGACTTTGACCAAGGGTTGACCAGTTTGACTTCCATGGGTATTTTGGTAATTATTGGTTTTGGTTATTTGGTATTGACTAGTGGTGAAGTTCGTTTCCGACGTTGGAGCAGCGTGATCTTATCTCTTCAGTCAACAGTTGCGAGGTGAGTTATCCTCACTATATCAACAGGGTCTACGGCACCAAGGCCGACCCTTTATCGGATGGAAATCTGGGTAGTTATTGGTTGTGTTATTGCTTTGCTATGATTGCATCTGGGTGGTTAGGATGGTATATGTTAGAGACCTGGTTAGGGTCGGTATCCTGGGTTATAGGATGATGCTATGCTAGTGACCGGTTAGGTCGGTATCCTGGTAGGGATGTGCTATGTATGTGATCTGCTGGATTGACTGATTAATTGTGAATTGTTATATGATTATATGTTTATGTGTACATGATTGTTGGACTAGGGGTTGGGTTGAGGCGGGTCCTACTTTGTGTTGTAGGCTAACATATCCAGGGCGAACCGGTTATCCCAAACGCCCAGCGAGCGGTCCGGATAGGCTGTTAGCCCCAAGAGAGAAGACGAAACGTAACGAGGCTCGGATAGTGGACCAGGCCAACTGTAGGCCCGGTGCAGGCGGACCAGTCATACTGTAGACTCAGAGAGTGGACCAGGTGGATTGAAGGCCCGGTACGGGCGGACGAATCACACTGTAGACTCGATGTATATGACTAGACTCGGAGGGTGGACCAGGTGGAATGTAGGCCCGGTGCGGTGGACCAGTCACATAGTAGACCCGAAGTGCATGGTTGTTCTATTCTGTTTATGATATGATATGTGTATGGTACTGTGGTTGGTATATTGGGGGTATCTCACTAAGCTTTCGGGCTTATAGTTGTGGTTTAATGTTTCAGGTACTTCAGGAGACCGCAGCAAGGCAAAGCGTGATCATACCGCTCCTCATATTTATGTTTTATGATATGGTTCTGGGAATACTCTGATAATAGATGTATTGAAAACCTTTTTGTAATATCTTAATGAAATTGGGTTGTTTTTGAAAATTTTAAATTGGTTGAAATTTTAGAGCGTTACAAGTTGGTACCAAAGCCTTGGTTTGAGTGAATTGGGGGAACATTCGTGTGAATCCAGTCTCAAATCAAGGAGAGTTTTCAAAAGAGAATTTAAAATGGTTTTCAAAAATGAGTAAAGGAGGACGCGGAGGTACAATCAGCCGGAGCCAGTAAGTAGCCCCAAAATACCATACAAGTTATTTGTTTATGAGATATGATAGAGCAGCATGCTAGTACTAGGCTAGGGATCTTCAAGAATTGCATAATAGAGTTGCCTGATTTATGATGCCTGCTAGCCTAGGATTCCTTCTATATGAGAATTTCAGTGTTCCTCTAGGGGTGAGGGTTGATTGCTTGTTATGTATGTTCATCTCTAGGGTGTTGTGGTGATACTTGATATAAATATGGGTAGGTGCGGAAGGCAGTATGAGCCCGTACTACTGAAAGCACAAGACCCATACGCGCATCAAGGAAGTCACGACCCCTAGGGTTGGGTTGGGAGATTGTTCCCGGGTTATTGGGAAATATCTGATGTTTTGAGGTGTTTTCAGTATGGTGGTTACGAGGCTTGCTGCGAGTGGATCCAGGTCAGGATCGGGAGTAGGAGAGGGCGGCCAGGGTGGATCGGTGCCACCTGAGGTCATTGGTCAGATGAGTACGGATGAATTGGACACCAGGATTCCGGATATTCTACATGATGAGGTTGTTGCAATGTTCCGGGCCGAGATGCCGGAACTGTTTGGGTCGACCAAGACCGCTATGGTTGAGTACTTTGATGAACGCTATGCAGCTCTTACGAAGATGACTTCCGCGGCGGCTACAGTGGCTATAGCGGCGGCAGGAGGAGGAGCCGGTAGAGGCTTTCAGTATCGGGACTTTGATAATACGAAGCCCCCTACTTTTCATGGAGTTCAGGATCCGATTATTGCTATGAGATGGTTGTCAGGCGTGGAGGGATGTTTCTTCACATGTTTGTGCCCTGCTGATCAGAGGGTGAGGTGTGCTTTGAACCTGTTAAGGCTCGGGGCGAAGGATTGGTGGAGGTTTACTACGGGATCTTATTCTGATGTGCAATGGGCTGCGGTTACTTGGGATCAGTTTCGAGACATGTTCAATACTCGTTATGTTCCGTGGGTGGAGCGGGAAAGATTGGCTCAAGAGTTTTTGGAGCTGAAGCAGGATACAGAGTCGGTGACGGAGATCACCAAGATGTTCACTAAGATGGCAATCTTTTGCCCGGAGTTTGATTCAGAGCAGGCTCAGATGTCCCGATTTTTGAGTATGCTCAAGAGGGACATCAGGCAGTTTGTGTCCACGCAGAGATGTGATACCTTGTTAGAGTTGCAGGACGCCGCCAGGCGGCGTCTGTTGGAGATTGATTTACAGTTGAGAGAGCAGAGGCAGGCCCAGGCACAGTCGCAGCCAGCGTCGAAACGGTCCAAGACCATTGATTCTAGGTCGGGAGATAAGAGCAGCCGTACTTGTGGGAAGTGTGGGAAGGGTCACACTAGAGTTTGTAGGTCTGGTGGTGCGTGCGAGAAGTGCGGGAGGGAGGGGCATTATGTGAGGGATTGCTGTCAGTCAGCCCCACTTCAGGATATGAGGATTTGTTATCAGTGTCATCAGGTTAGTCACATGAGGGCCAATTATCCACAGCTGGCTGTAGGACTGGTGCAAGCTCCAGCACCGGCCACTTTAAGGATTACAGGTGGGGGTCAGGGTGGAGCAGAGCCCCTGAGGTCTCAAGGACGTGCTTTTCAGCTTA
The DNA here is from genome assembly GCF_051521515.1 of Lactuca serriola. NCBI lineage: Eukaryota > Viridiplantae > Streptophyta > Magnoliopsida > Asterales > Asteraceae > Lactuca > Lactuca serriola. The sequence continues at coordinate 296,788,745 of NC_136411.1, forward strand.
TAGCAGAGGAATTCAGGGCAGAGCCGGATGCAGCTGTGAGTATGTTTCCTTCTTGATATCTTGTTACCTTGTGGTTATTATAGAATATGGTATATCCGCTAGTCTCGTTTGCATTATTCATGGTATTGTATTGATTCATCTTTTCGTCGGTTATCGTATGATCGAGGGTTTTGGTCTTGGGAGTGTTAGTAACTAGGAGTTGTAGGCGGTTAACATCCAAGGGGTTGATGGTCAGAAATTGGGTTGTATGGTCTTGGTGTCGGTTATAGCACGTATGTTTTGAGAAATGTTAGTTGGGAGTGGAACTCCCTTAGAGTTCGTGATTTGCGATGTCGGAACGTGATTTTGTGGAGGTTGCTCGTTTCAGAATCAGTTCAAGTATAAGAGAAATTGTTGAGTAGGATTGTTTAAAGTGATGTCGGTTGGGTCACCGGTGGTTGGTAGTCAGTGCCCTAAGTGGGGAGAATTGGAAGATTCTCAAGGGGATCGACAGCATGAGAGGTCAATTAGCTGTTTGGGTTTCAGCAGTGTTCAGTCAGCCAAGAGTGTGGGCTAGTATGAGAGAGTGTTCAGTCATAGGAGTTGCTCAAGAGCTGAAGGATGTGCCATCATGTCATCTCGCAAAGAACCGAGTTGGATTCGGAAAGGAAAGCGGGATAAATCCCAGAAGTGAATTTGATAAAGGATATGCCAGTCGAGAAAAGGGGTAGCAGCTTGGTACCAGGTCAGGACCCGGTGATTCAGGGTTATGTCTAGCTTAGTAAGAGTCAGGTGATTGTTGTGTTTTGGAGTGATGAAAGTATCATCGGGTGATCATTGGTTGATAAGGGTCGTTATCAGAGAAAGAAGTCGGTGGCCGGCTTGAATCAGTTGTTGTAACTCTGGAAGGAAAGAGTTGGACTTTATAGAGGATGATAGTAGTGTTCGGAGGAACCTAGGTCGATTGACACCAGGAGGAGCATTGTGGGAGTATTATCTGGAATTAGGTGCTGCAGCAGGCTTCAAGGAAGAAGCCTAATTTAAGTGGGGGAGAATTGTAACACGCCAAGTTCAGAAGTGCAAGTTCAGGGTTCTTGGTGTAATTAAGGAAGATCGACTCTGCGAGTCCAGTCGCGATTTGGTCACGTGCTAAGTGACTGACTCGGCGAGTCGGCGGCTAGACTCAGCGAGTCAGTGCTGGAATGAGAAACCGTACTTCCTAGGGTTTTCACCCTATATAAGGAACCTTAAGTCCCACCCCAGCCTCTTTAGCACTCCCTTTGGCATCGAGAAGCTTTCCCCATCGATTTTAAACCCTAAATTGAGATTGAAAAGGATTTAAGTGATCTTTGATGCATGGTGAAGAAGGATACTTGAAGCAAGAGTTGGTGGGGTCATAGAGGAGCGAAGTGGATCTGATTTCCTTGCTTGTTGGCATTAAATTAAAGGTAAAAAGTTATCGCCTTGACTTTGATATTGTTCATGAATGAAGTTTTAGGGCCAAGATTGTCTTATATAAGCCTCTTTTCGAGTATTGGGTTCAGATCTGTGGTTGCTACTACAGATCTAGACTGGTCCTGACTCATGAACCTGGAAAGTAATAGCTTTGGGGCTTGATTGATAGTGTCCTTGCCTTAAACCTCCATTTTAGTTGTGAATTGCTATATGATTATATGTTTATGTGTGCATGATTGTTGGACTGGGGGTTGGGTTGAGGCAGGTCCTGATTTATGCTGTAGGCCAACATACCCAGGGCGGACCCGTTATCCCGAAGGCCCAGCGAGCGGTCTGGATAGGATGTAGGCCCCAAAAGGGCGGACCAGGCGTACCGAGGCTCGAAGAGTGGACCAGACCGACTCTAGGCCCGGTGCGGGCGGACCAGTCATACTGTAGACTCAGAGAGTGGACCAGGTAGACTGAAGGCCCGGTGCGGGCAGACCAATCACACTGTAGACTCAATGTATATGACTAGACTCGGAGGGTGGACCAGGTGGACTGTAGGCCCGGTGCGGCGGACCAATCACACAATAGACCCGAAGTGCATGGTTGTTCTCTTTTGTTTATGATATGATATGTGTATGGTACTGTGGTTGGTATTTCGAGGGTATCTCACTAAGATTTCAGACTTACAGTTGTGGTTTTATGTTTTAGGTACTTCAGGAGACCGTGGCAAGGCAAAGGCGTGATCGTACCGCTCCTCATGTTTATGTTTTATGAGCTTGCTTAAGACCATAAACAACTTTCTCTAAAATATAACAATGGTTTAGATACTTTTCATTTATAAAGCCTAAAGGTTGTCTAACATACACCGTTTCTTCTAGTTCCCCATTCATGAATGAATATTTAACATCCATTTGAAAACTTTTAAATATTTAGGAGCAGCATAAGCTAAGAAAGTGCAAACGACTTCAAGTCTTGCAACTGGTGCACACGTCTCTTCATAATCAATTCATTCTTCTTGCCAATGTCATTTCACAACGAGCCTTGTCTTATTTCGGACTACACTTCCTTCTTCGTCAAGCTTGATGCGAAATACCCATTTAAGACCTGAAATAGAAGCATATGGAGGTGTTTGAATTAAATGTCAAACTTTGTTCCATTCGAGTTCATTTAGCTTTGCTTGCATTGCCTCCACCTAATCAGAATGCTCGAGTGCCATCTTCACACTCTTTGGTTCATTTTTTTAAATGAAATAATTAAACATGAATAATTCTTGACTAATATTTAACATTTATTGCCTTTCTTTTTGTTGTGCATCTGTTAAGACACCAGCTGATGTTTCACCAATGACTTGTGATTTTGGATGATCTTTTGTACAATTAACTAAAAGGGGATAATTTGGATCATATTCAGGAAGAATTTTAGAGTTAACCTCTTCAACTGCTGAATAATCACCATTATCTTCATTCAACGGACTCTCCCCCTGTCCATTAGCATCACCATTTGTTGAATAAAGAAAGTGACCCTCTTGATCGTTAATCCGAATTCCTCTTCACTACCGCAATGTTGCTTTTGCTACCGCAACGAGAAAAGTCGACGCCATCCACAACCATCTTATCTGGATCAAAGACTTAATGTCTTTCAACTTATGTGTTTACTATGTAGTGTCCAGTGTGCCTTGCATGGACACTTCTTTTAAATTATAGTCTTTGTGTAACGCTCTAAAATTTCAACCAATTTAAACTTTTCAAAAAAAACCCAATTTCATTAAGTTATTACAAAAAGGTTTTCAATACATTTATTATCAGACATGGCATGGAATTCTTACTCATTTTCTTATATAGTCCAAATTTAAACAAGGTTCAGTTAACCCTACTTTCGTTTTTAAAATGATTAGTGATCACTTGATGGTTGTCCAAATTTATGTTGATGACATTATTTTCGATTCAACAAATCCTTCGTTGACTGTTAAATTTTAAAATCTTATGGAAACTAAATTTCAGATGAGATCCATGGTTCAAAGTAAAATTTCTCTTGGTTTGAACATAATATAGAGTAAAGAGTTCATATTCATTAATCAGGAGACTTTTACGAAGACATTGCTTATGAAATTTGGTATGAATGATGATATGAAGGTGGAAACACTAATGACATTTGGAATGAAGCTAACACCTTCACTTGACAAACTCGTTGTGTACATCACCCTTTATCGTAGTATGGTTGGATCATTATTATATCTCACATCTCGTCGACCTGATATCATGTTTTTTTTTGTTACTATGCTAGTATCAAGCAAATCCAAGGGAACCTCACATGAATATTATGAAGAATATCTTTTGATACCTTTGCAAAATTACTTCCTTAGGGTTGTGGTATCCGGATAATACATGTTTCTTTGAGAAATCCTATTCCAACGTTGATTTAGGAAGATGTGGTTTGGATTGCAAAAGCATGTCTGGAGGGTGGTGTTAGCTCGTAGATTGAAAGTTAATGAGTTGGCCATCAAAGAAGCAAACAAGTGTTTCACTTTCCATTACTGAAGATAAATATATCTTTCTTGTTGCTTGCACATTGGAAATTATTTGGATACAAATTCAATTGCACGATTATGCCATCAATATGAAGCAGACCCCATATAAGAATATGTCACAAACCGGTGAAACATTCCAAGACAAAGCATATCGCAATCTGAGATCACATTAGAAAAGGCTACGTGGAAAATGGGAATGTTAAGATACATTTTTTCAAATCTTCAGAGTACCTAGTTGATATCTTCATGAAGGCATTACCTAAAGTTGCATCTATGAGAATATTACAAGGGCTTGGAATGATGGAGGTTGAATCAGTTCCAAAATCAAATTGAAAAAGGTTATTGTTCAATTGCAAAGGGTTGTGGAGCATTGCAACACGTAAAGTTCCTTACAATAATACTACGTGAGCACAGGCTCGCCGGAGTGATCAGAGGGAACAATGAGATAGAGCAACGGGAAGAAGGTCGTCGTCTCTTTGGGAAGAGTCTAGCTACATGTACGCGGTTCAAGCACAACTAAATGCACAGAGAGAACAGAGCACCCGGAATCGGTCAGTTACATAATACTCTATTAATGGTCATTTACGATGGGTTGTGATCCATCGTAACACGTCAAAGTCAGTTTCTTTTCTTTACTTTCGTTTTATGTTTACTATTCATTTTCTATGGATTGCTAGCCCTAGTTTACCATAATCTTAACTTTTTGTTTGATAAAAGTTATCAAAAATTTACAAATATTTTTCTTTCTTAAAAAGTTTCAAAAATCCAAGAAAAAATTCTTTGTTAAAATCTTTTAAAAATACAAAAGGATTTTGTTTTCTTAAAAGTTCTAAAAAACCCAAAAATATTTTCTTTTCAAAAAATTTTGAAAAATAAAAAGTGTTTTTATTTTTCTGGATGATTTTTGAGATTTAAATACAAAGAATTGAGGCTAAACATTTATTTTTCTAGACTAAAACAAAGGAATTAACTGTGAACAAAAGTTGTTCAAGTACGAAACTAATGAAGTGACGGAGGGAACTTTATGTTTCCCAATACCATAGTGAACCCTTGACATTCTGAATTTATACCAACTTGAAATTATGGTTTTACGAAACTTGTATGTATGATATAAAGTCTTTATAGCCAAGATTTTTGTGAAATGCACAAAACCTTACCATCTTCTTTGTATCATTTAATAATCACTTCACACACTTAGTCTTAAAACCATTGATGTTTCAGAATAATTCCAATCTGAAATTAGGTTTTAAAAAGTTTGTGTTCATGATCATAAATCATTGTCAGGATGAATTTTGTGAAACACCAATATGATTACAAATCTTCTTTATAAATTTCTTTATCATAATCACACACTTCAACTAAGACCCTTGATATTTAAAGTATATACCAACTTGAAATTATTGTTTTCCAATACCGTGTCAATGATATAAATCTATTGTTACCATGATTTTATTAAAATTCCAAGAACAATACTATCTTATTTCGATTATTCTTCATCACTTCATAATCAGATCACTTATAACCCTTGACATTTCAAGTTAATTACAACTTGAAATTAGGTTTTACAAACTCCATGTTTATGATTGCAATAATTGTTAACATGATTGTGTTGAATCACTAAAAACCATTACCCCGATTCATGTTATTAAAGTCAAGTATGTTGCAAAAATGATTCCAATGATGTTGTTGAGTTTTATTATGATGGCATTTGTTACTACGATGGTGATTATTATGAAAGTGTCATTATGAAGATAATGAATTACATTTGTTTCATTCCCGTTACAAGAATGATTAGCTGGAAAGCTATGATTGGACCATTCTAAACATTATGATGAGCATGGGTTGCAAAATTCTTATTGTGATGTGGGATTGGACGGGTATTTAATGTGTTTGTGTGTGTTTGGTGGTTTCTCTCACAACTTATTTTGGGACTTCTTGAATTCAAATATTAAACTATTTCGCATCCCTCTCCGTATAAATACCCATTCTCAAACCCAATTACCTCTTTAAGCACTCAAAATACTACAAAGTAGCTACCAAACATCCTTTGAATCATCAAGGGTTCTTAGTGCTCGTTCTCAAGAAAGCAACAATGGTATTTTCAACCAATCACATTTCATTCACGGATTAGTCTACATCGTTTGTCACTTTCACTATTAAGCAAAACCAAAATTATCATTTAAAAAACTATGTAGCTATTTTGTTTCACCTAAAAATTGATACCGTTCACCTTTATTTTTTCCCTAAAAATCAAATGCCGCCCACCGCCACCATCCGGTCGATAGGTTACGAACGAACTTATGATTCCTTATATTTCTCCCCAACTGTTGGTGATGTTAGGTACTCTAGATATAAACAGCAACAAACATTCGTGCAGGTGGTGAGGAGATAATGATATTCAACCGATGGAAACCGACAAACGTAAGTCGTCGAGGGATCAAGGGAACCAGGATCCTTCATTCTTCGATCAACAGTGTTTGTCAGAGACGTTTCACTAAAACACTCCCATCTTGCCTTGATATTTTGGTTTTCATCTTGAGCTTGGATGATGCTGGAATTTGGAATCAAGGGCAGACCCAAGGTTGTTGATGCATAAGTTAATTAGGGAACTCTTTTTATTCTCATTGACATAAATTTTTACCTTTTACTTTCTCATTCACCATGGTTCCCCTACAATCTAAACACTTATTCTTCTATCTGTCCAAACATCCCTGAAAGGTTTAATGCAGTCCGTCAATTTTACTTCTCAAGTAATCGTCGCCGCCATCGCATCTGCCATTAGCATCATTTAGGTCGCTAGCTACCAAATTCGAGCTTTTTAGTATTTGTAGTTCCATTGTTTTTCAAATTTGTAAATCATTGGTGCTTCAAATTATTCAAGTCATACGTCTATATTGGTATGTTTTTGTTGTTGGTGATTTGTTAACATCAACGTTATTTCAGTGTAATGGGATTAATTTGTTGACCAAACGTGATCTTGATAAATACATGAAACTATTTTGTGATAGTTTTCAAACAAAGGATGTATTTAACCAAATTTTGGATAGCGGTTTTGGTACTTACAAAATTGATACTTCTCATTCTCTGTTCTGAATCTCTTTTGAGTCTTATCCAATCAAAGATTAGAGAGTACCACCCAAATACTTTGATTTTAAAGTGAAATCACAATTCTCAGAATATCCAAGTGCCTTAATTACCCCAAATCTCTAATATTTGTAAGTAAAAAATACATCTCCTTTCATAACATTATGAAATTCAGTTTATATTCAATTGAGTTTGTTTTGTTATCGTAGTCTTCAATTTTAACATTTTTTTGCAAATCATTTCCATATATGCTTGCAATAGCTCAAAAACATGATGGAGGGAAGAATTGGATAATAGTCTCTTATCAAGTCTTTATAGAACAGTTACTACATGTTGAATGTTATATTCTAACACTTGTTTCACTCCCTCAATGGTATTAGAAAGTTCTTGATTATTATCTAGTTTATAATAAGCACAATGATGCTACAACTTTCATTAAAAGTTTGGACATATTTGGAATGGAAAGTACATTTCCCTCTTTGGCACCATTTTTTCAACTATATTGCTATTTAATCCAGCTTGGTGAATATCCCCTAGTATCTCCACATTCTGGTACAATTAGGGGAAATGTTATCTTAACTGATTTGTGCTGCTCAAACTTCTTTGAACTACCTAAATGTTGTTGGAAGGGTATTTTGGTCATATGGTGTTTTGTAGTTGTTACGACTTCAAGATTAATGTTTTGTTGAGCTAAATCTTTTTTTGATACTTTGTTTCATTAAAATTTAAGCCCCTCCCTAATAATGCTAACTCAGATTTAAATTGATGACAGGTTGAAGACTGGGATGAGAAAAGTGTTGAATGTATGATGATGTGATTACAGTTGTATTAAATGAAGACAGCTATAAACGAAAGCAACATCATAATTCCCATTCTTTCAGATGGTTGTTGTTAGTGTAGCACCACCTATATAGAGTTATTATGCGTATTTTGACCATCCAATTCAACAATTACAAGTATTTAAGATTTGTATCTCCTAAGTCAAATGCAAATGGCACAAAACCGGCATTGAAATGGAAAAAGAGAGTTTTAAATGGTTTTCTAAAATGCTTTCAAACACCTTTTATTGTTAATATAACTCTTTAGGTTGTTTGATGTAATTTGTTAGGAGATTTTAATGTAATCTATGAAATACAATGCTATTATTTACAATAGTTATATTTTTGCTCCCTAAAGTTATATTTTGCATTAATTAAAGTTTGGCCCTTACCATCTTTAATCACAAAAGTTACAAATTTGTTCCCGAAATTTTATATTTTTCATTAATTAGAATTTGGTCCTTGTATTTTTTTAATTACAAAAACTATAGTTTTGGTCCCTATCCTTTCCAATTGTAGTAGTTATTGTTTTGGACCCCACGTTTTACATTTTACACTTCTTATAGTTTTTCCCTTGTACTCTTTAATTAAGATAGTTACAGATTTTGGTCCTTAAATTTTATATTTTTCATTAAATTAAATTTAGTCATTGTACTATTTAATTATAGAAACTACAGTTTTTATCCATATACTTTCTTATTACAGTAGTTACAATTTTTGTTCGTAAAGTTTATATTTTGACCTAATTGTAGCAACACCATATCCAGATTATGTATAACTTACTTTTCAAATAAAATTGAGGCATACATACTTCATACCAGTCTCACAAAAGAATGAAGTTTAAATACTAGACACTAGATTTTTCAGATGTCACAATGTGTATCTGCGTGAGACTGTTATAAGTTTGTATAATAAGTAAGATTTTACAACTATATTGATTTATTTATTCAATGTTTTGCATGTTAATTTGTCGCCACTAAAATCTTCTGTTAGTTTGTTTCCATTCCAAAAATCATAAGTAACATGGAAGAGTCCAGATAGTTTGATAATAAGAATATGCAATCAAAAAGTTATGAATTAGAGTAGTGTAATCAAATTCAGAATAGTTAATCACTATCCATGTTCATAGTACATTACCTTATTTTCCTTCAAGTCCTATCATCCCTCGAACATGTTGTAAAGTGGCTGAAGGTGACAGCAGAATGGAGTAACTAAATGAGTGTGTATGTCGTGTGTGTATTCTGAACCATTATCAGATTGCGTCATGTGTGAATTCAGAATGGATACAAGATTATGTTCATTCCTCCATCTACGTGAGTACTCAAAAGAAGGTTTTAGATGGGCACCATGGACAATTCAACTTATGCTAAATAGATTTGAATGCTACTCCCTAGACCTCAATCCTAAACTGTTAGGCATAAAAATGTACCGAAAACGTATGGAACTCATAAAAATATCAACATAATTTCATTTCTTAACAATATTTGTAACAAAACATGAATGGTTAAATTATTGCATAGGAAAGGAGCTATGAAATTGCTTTTTGGTAACAAATTTCGATAGCAAAATAACTATGAATTATAATTTGTTAGCAAAATTGCTATGAAATTTAATTTCGTAATGAAAATAATTACAAAAAAGCAATAGAAAGACGTTCCATAGCACGATCCGTTGCAAAATAACAACAGAAAGACGTTCCATATCAACCTTCCGTAGCTATTTCAGATTTTTATTGTAGTGAAAGCATCAATAAGACAAAAGTGTTGCATAGAGTTTACCCCTTCAATGTAGATAGTTAGTTTGATCCCTCTAACAATATGCTTCATTTCGTTGTTGAACCTATTAAGGCTGAGGAGTTTTTTAATTTTCTCGGTTTCTAGGATATTCATCTGGGTCAAAGCATCTAAGAGTAAGATGTTTACTGAGTATCCTCCATTTACTAGGATCCTTCTAACAAAGCGATTGCCGATGTAAAGAGTTATCATCAATCCGTCTTTGCGAGGAACTTGGATGTTCTCTCTATCTGGTTCATCGAAGGGGATTTCTTTCTCGCTTGTTATTGATGTGTTCTTCCGAGGTTTTTCTTCTATCTCTACCTCAGATATCCTAGTGTGTCTTTTCGCTGCATAGTAAGAAGTTCCACAAATATCAGAACCCCAAAAATAACATTATTTATGTCACATCCGGAACCCTAAGGTTCTAAAATTCATCTTTTATTTTGCATATGAGGGCCCTCACGACGTGAGATCTTGGGGATCATGTTGGGAGTGACCATTGACTTGTTGACCTGTGTTATTGGAAAATCACAACGTGAGGCATAAGGCTACTTGTAAAGACCGAAAAATTCCAACATTTTTAAATTTTTCAAAAACAACCCGGTTTCATTAAATTATCACAAAAAGGTTTTCAATACAATTTATTTAGAGTATTCCCAAAATCATATCACAACATAAACATGAGGAGCGGTAGGATCACACCTTCGCCTTGCCACGGTCTCCTGAAGATCCTGAAAAACATAAAACCATAACTATAAGCCTGAATACTTAGTGAGATATCCCCAAAATACCAACCACATATACCATACACGCATAACATGCCATATCATATCCGATCACAGAACAGCCATGCACTTCGGGTCTACTATGTGACTGGTCCGCCGCACCGGAAAACAGTCCACCTAGTCCACCCTTCGAGTCTAGCCATATACATGGAGTCTGCAGTGTGATTGGTCCACCCGCACCGGACATTCAATCCACCTGGTCCACTCTCTGAGTCTACAATATGACTGGTCCGCCCGCACCGGGCCTTCAGTCGGCCTGGTCCACTTTCCGAGCCTCGGTACGTCTGGTCTGCCCTCTTGGGGCCTACAGCCTATCCGGACCGCTCGTTTGGCCTTCGGGACAACTGGTCAGCCCTGGGTATCTTGGCTTACAGTACAAAGCAGGACCCGCCTCAACCCAACTCCAGTCCAAACAACCATGTGCACATAAACATACAATCATATAAGAATTCACAGTCAACAAGCCAATCAGACAGATCACATAACATATCATCATCCTAACCAGGATCCCGACCTAACCGGTCACTAGCATAGCATCACCCTACATATTAGGATACCGACCACAACCAGGTCTCTAACATATACCATCCTAGCTACCAGGATGCAACATATCAAAAAAAATATCATAACAACAAATACCCGGATCTCAATCCGATAAAGGCCCGGCCTTGGTGCCTTAGACCCTGTTGATATAGTGAGGATAACTCACCTCGCAACTGCCGACTGAACAGATAAACCCGAGCTGCTCCGACCACTGATAGGATCTCCACCACTCGCCAACCACCAAAATACTTAACTCAAAACGATATCCAACAATTAACAAAATGCCCCTGGAAAATAACTGGTCAACCCTTGGTCAAAGTCAAAATCAAAGCTAACCCCTGACTGACTCTACTCGCCGAGTCAACCCAATGTCTCGCCGAGTCCACATAAACAGAACTTCCCCCATCCGCGACTTAACTCACCGAGTCACCCCATTACTCGCCGAGTCCAGCAACTCTGAGTCCTTTCTCATTCGACTCACCGAGTCATCCCTTGACTCACCGAGTCACAACTCAACTAGAAGAAACTTGGACCTCACGACCAGACTCGCCGAGTCCAAGAACAGACTTGCCGAGTCTAAGGCTATCTTCAACCTACTCGCCGAGTTGTTCTTCCAACTCGCCGAGTTCCAGTCCATCTTCAACCTACTCGTCGAGTACACCTTTGTGACTCGCCGAGTGCCTCTAGATCCCATCCTATATAGAAGCCTTCCAGGCCATGCAAATGATTCAAAACATAGATCTACCCTCCTACAACCCATCCATCACGTAAAGTGGCAAACTTTACGTGAATCCAAAGAGATCTAGGCATTTTACACTCTAGGGCTAGGGTTTAGGACATGAGCGCTTCACCAAACACTCAAGAACAGGGACTTTAATGCACTTTAAACCTCCTCCACTCCAGATCTAAGGTAGCAACCTCAGATCTACTCTTCAAACTCAAGATACCACAAGCTAAACCTCCCACACATTCCAAGAATAGTGAATCTAGAAGAATAACAGTCCAAGAATGAGATTATACCTCAAAAGGAAGCCCCAACAGCAAAGAAATCTGAATCTTAGCAAAGCCCCTTGCTCCAAGCCCCTAATTCTCCAAGACCTTCCACTAAATCTCTTTTCCAAGGTTTAATTGCACTCAAATCCTTCACAAACGCGTTTCTAGGGTTTTCTGGACTTCAAGGGAAGGTAAGGAGGTTGGGGAGAGGGTATAATGTCCTTTATATAGGGCTCATCCTCCGATATTAGGGTTTTCTCCACTCAGCACCAACTCGCTGAGTCCATCCGCCGACTCGCCGAGTTGGACACTTAACACGCGACCAAAATCGCGACCCTACTCGCCGAGTTGCCCTTTCCCAATTACACTTTTAGCCCTTCAACTTTACTCTTGATATTCCAGGATGTTACACCTCACGACTTGAGAGTGGCTTAATGACCCTAAACCCTAATTTTTGGGTATTTAAGTGAATGAGAGTCTAGGGTTATCCATCCTCAACCTCTCTCACCCTCTAAGCCTCTAGAAAACCTTAATCTCGACCCTCTTGAAGTTCTAAGGCTTTTTTCTGAGATCGTTGAAGCATTCTTTGGTTGTTTTTGGCTATTTAAAGTAGAAGAAGACCTTGGTTGAGCATCCTCTTGGCGTTTTGGCTCCTACCTTGCAATTTCTTGGAGCTTTTAGACCATTATATGTCTTAAATCTAGGACCTTTCTACCTTTTTCATTTTAAATCTAATGTATGAGCTCCTTTTTTCATGTTTAGGTGGGATTGCTTGGATGGGATCCATAAAGTTGGCAACTTTATGGATCATTGACTCATTCTCTTCAATATAGTCTTTGGATCTGAGTTTTGGTGTAGTTTGGCACTCCAAGTTTGAGTCTAGATATCGTTTTCCCTAATTTTGGTCTAGTAAGAATTTGAGTCATACATTGGACATGCATGACTGAAAAGCCATGATTTTTATCATCCTTTGGGTAAAGGAAGACCCCTTGGAAAGTCCCAAGTTATGGCTGAAAGGAATAAGAGCTTAATGCTTTAAGCTGGTCATTATATATATCACGACTTGAGGATTAGGACCATAGTGTCATGAGAATGTTGGCCAACCCATCTATTTAGTCAGGATTAGGTCACGACGTGACTCAGGGTTAGGTCATGACATGGTAGGGACTAGAACCTTCTGATGGGTTAAGTTGACTCGTTGAGTTGGGACTGGGTCGAGTTAGTCCTCATGACGTAAGCAAGGGCTCGTCACGAGAAAAGGACCAACTGTTGGGATTTGGAATGCTGATTTTGGGCCATGTTCGGCTTTGGTATTTTTTATTTGGGCTTATTGTCTAGCAAATAGGGCCATATTTAGGCTTCGGGTGATCATTTTGGAATTTGGGCCTTTTGGATAGTTGGTATGGGCCTTCGCCTTGGGCCATATTAGGTAAAGGGTAAAAAGTTTCTTTTATCCTAGTTTGGACTCTTAGTATGAGTCAGGATCCAATTATTATTTGGATGTTATTTTATGTTGATAGCATGGGGATTTTAACGGACCAGTAGCCAGAGGATTACTTCTGAGATTCAGGAGTCTGTGGTGAGTTTCCTCACTTGGTTTAGCGTGTCGAAAGCACCAATGTCGGCCCAAGATTATTATGTTAGGGTGCTAGATGTCTGCACTTTCATGTGTTATGTGCTGGTATGTATACCGAGTCGGGCTCGATGTCGGGTGAGTCCCGATTCTTGTATTGTATACTATTGACTTTGTGATTGTCATACGTGTTAGCATGATTATATGTTTATATGTCTATATGTCTATCGAGGGGGGGCGATGTCAAGCGGGGCCTAATGAATGATAGATCTGTAACTCGAGCTGGGCCGAAGGCCAAGTGAGACTTGATGTCGGGCAAGTCCAAATGTCGGGTGGGAGCCCAATTTGTGTTTATTATGTATGGTATGTGCTATTTTGGTGAAATCACTAAGTTTTGTGCTTATGGATTTTCGCTTATGTTTTAGGTACTTCTAGTTCGAAAGGGAAGAGCCCGGGATGATTGCAGTGCACACACCACCTTATTCTACATTTTTTGATTTACTATGTTATGATATGATGTAGTGACATACTTTGGTCTATGTTGGTTGTATGAAAATGTTTTGAAATACCGTTTTATTTAAATTGAAAATGAATTTTTTGGGTCTTATTATTGGGAACATTCAAGTTGGTTTCAGAGCCTTAGTTTGAAGGATTCAGACCTACTTTAGGGTGTGTCTGAACACAAACTGAGGATTTGGTAAAGTTTCTCAAAAGAAATTTTTTTTAAAGAAAAGGGATTTCTAATAAAAGAAAGGGTGTGGTGCATGAAATCGACCAAGTTAGGGCTAAGGATCTACTCAGTATGATTTGTATTGTGAATTTGTGATCTACATGCTAGTTAGGGCTAAGGATCTACTCAGTATTTACATGATAAAATGCTAGGAGAGATGCCTTTGTATGCCTATTGTATGAGCTTGTAGACTTGCATGCTAGAATAGATCACTTAGTGATAGGATGGCCTGATTAGGTTATGCTTGGTTTTAATTACTTGATGCTCGAATGTTGCTTGCTTTGTGCTTTTTAGTAGTCCAAACTACTTTCAGATAACTAGTAAGTGAATATACTAAGTTACATATTATTGAGATAAGATAATTATAAAAGGATAGGTTTTAACTCTATTATGCAGCTCTTGTTTGAGTCCAACCGTTGTAGTGTGAGACCTCTCATTCGAAGAAATATCTGGTTTTGCTGATATGTAATTGTATTCGTGAGCTAATTAAAGGAAGTTAGCAGGAGTTCCTTCTCCAACTGATGGTGGAGAATGGTGTGGAGTTTGCCCTAGGAAAACCTAGGAAAATAATTTAGTGATGGGAGCCTTATCTTGATGAGGGATAAATGTTTGGTCATAAAGTGACTTAGCGGATTCAAGGCAATCCTTGAGGAAAGTACAGATAGATGTGGAAGGTACTGTGGGCCCGTACTGTTGGAAGCTAAGGATTCATACTCGAGAGAAGGAAAGATACAATGGAACCAAGAAGCATGTAGAGTATGACACCCCTTGATATATATTGATGTGCATTTTAATGGTTTATATAGTTTATTTTCAGTATGGCGACTCTATGAGGCAGGCTGGTTAGTAGTTCTGGTGCTGGGGAGGGCTCGGGCTCAGGTTCTGGAGTCGGGTGGTTGGATGATTAGACGAGGGAGTTCATTTCTTCTGAGATTACGCGTTGCATTCTTTAGCAGATCCTTGTGATATTTGGTATCGTCAAGGAGGGTATTTTGGTGATTTTGGATGAGCGTTTGAGCTCCTTTCGTTCTGAGATGGTGAGCTTGGTAGGAGTGGGTTATTTGACCTTTAGGGAGTTCCAAGCATGTGGGGCTCCGGAACACTACGGAGAGAAGGACCCGATAGCGAGCAAGTGGTGGTAAGCGGATGTTGCTAAAGCTTTCCGCACAAGCAGTTTCCCCGAGGGGCCAAAGGTCAGACTTGCTTCCTGTCTTCTGAAGGACACGGCAGGAGACTGGTGAGAGGAGGTTGGGAGCTCCGTTGGTGATGAGTTTGTTGATTCCATGCCATGGGATGATTTTATGACGAGGTACAGGGCTGAGTTTGCACCAGTAGTTGAGGTGCATGAGTTGGCGCGAGAGTTTCAGGATCTCCGTCAAACTACTGAGACGGTGGCTGAGATCATCGTGATGTTTCGAGAGAGGGAAATTTTGGTTCTATAGTATGTGGTAGACGAGGAGATGAAAAAGGTGAGGTATCACAAGATGTTGAGGAGCGATATTTGGCAGTTTGTGAGTCGATCCAGTTGGAAGACACTGAAGTATACGATAGCGAGAGCCCGAGAGAGGGAAATTGATATTGAGATGGAGAGGAGGAGGAAGTTGGATCAGGCTCATGTTTCAGTGGGATTGGGCAAGAGGCCCAAGGTTCAGGATTCGAGATTGAGGGGCCAGTAGGGCCGGAGCCGCTGTGGGAAGTTCGACAACATAGACCAGGGACCATATAGGGTGGGTGGTCCGGGCTACTTCAAGTGCAGCCGGACGGGTCATTTTAGTAGGGATTGTATTGTTACCACCACTACCCCAATATTTGCTTTGATTTGATTTTATTTCAATCATAGGAGCCATAAGAAGGCCCAATGTCCGAGTTTTGCAATAGCAAGTTCAGTGTCAGCACCCGCTACTGCGACTCTTCAGATCATTGACGGCAGCCAAGGCAAGGCAGATTCACCTGTGGTGAAGAGCAGGGATTTCCGTTTGAAGGCCGAGGAGGCTCGCACAGCATTGATGTGCTGACAGGTACGTATCTTCTCCTTATCTCTTTATTTATATTGAGTTGCTTGCTTATATTTATGTGTTTTATTTTAGGATCGTTCCTCGTGAACGATATTTCTGCTTTGGTATTATTTGATTCGGGGGGTACCCAATCCATTTTATCACTTGCACTTAGCAAGAAGTTTGCTGGAGCTCCGGAGGAGCTGAATTCTCATTTAGATGTCGAGATAGCAGATGATTGATTTGTCCTTGTAGAGAGGGTTCATCGGGGTTATATTCTTCAAATGTTCACCGAGCAGTATCCGATTGATTTGCATGTTTGGGTGGGATTGCTTGGATGGGATCCATAAAGTTGGCAACTTTATGGATCATTGACTCATTTTATTCAATATAGTCTTTGGGTATGAGTTTTGGTGTAGTTTGGGACTCCAAGTTTGAGTCCAGATCTCATTTTCCCTGCTTTTCATCAAGTACGAGTTTGACTCATGCATTAGACATGCATGACTAAAAATCCATGGTTTTTATCATCCTTTAGGTAAAGGAAAACCCCTTGGAAAGTCCCAAGTTATGTCTGTAAGGAATAAGAGCTTAATGTTTTAAGCTGTCTGGTAAGGATCTCACGACATGAAGATTACGACCATCACGTCGTGAGAATGCTGTCCATCGTGTATATTTTAGCCAAATTAAGTCACGATGTGACTCAGGCTTAGGTCAAGACGTGATAAGGGCTGGAAACTTCTTGATGGATTGAGTTGAGTCACTGAGTCGGGACTGGGTCGAGTTAGTCCTCACGACGTGAGCAGGAGCTGGTCACGACGTAAGGCGAAGCTGTTGGAATTTAGACCGTTGATTTTGGGCCATATTGGGCCTTGGGATTTTTTGTTTGGGCTTATTGTCTATTAAATTGGGCCATATTTGAGCTTTGGATGTTCATTTTGGAATTTGGTCCTTTTGGATAGTTGGTATGGGCCTTGGCCTTGGGCTAAGTTAGGTAAAGCATAAAAAGGGTTTTTTACCCTAGTTTGGACTCTTAGTGTGAGTTGGGATCCAATTATTAACTGGATGTTATTTTATGTTGATAGCATGAGAATTTTATCGAACTAGAAGCCAGAGGATTATCTGTGAGATTCAGCAGTCTGAGGTGAGTTTCCTCACTAGGTTTAGCGGGTCGAAGGCACCAATTTCGTCCCATGATTGTTATATTAGGATGCTAGATGTATTTGTGAGTCTTGCATGTGTTATATGCTGGTATGTATATTGAATAGGGCTCGATCTCGGACGAGGCCTAATTATTGTATTGTATGCTATTAACTTTGTGATTATCATATGTGTTAGCCTGATTATATGTTTATATGTCTATATGTGTACCGGCGGGGCCCGATGTTAAGCGGGGTACAATGAATGACATATTTGTAATCTAAGCGAGGCCTGAGGCCGAGTGGGACTCAATGTCGGGCGATGCCCAATGTGGGGCAGGGGACCAGTATGTGTTTATTATGTATGGTATGTGGTATTTTGTGGAATTCACTAAGCATTGTACTTATGGTTTTTAGTTTATGTTTCAGGTACTTCTGGTTTAAAATGGAAGAGTCGTGGATGATTGCAGAGCACATACCACCTTATTCCACATTTTTTGATTTATTCTGATACGATATGATGTAGTGACATACTTTGGTCTATCTTGGTTGTATGAAAATTTTTTGAAACACCGTTTTATTTAAATTTAAAATGAAATTTTTGGGTCTTATTATTGGGACGTTTCAAATTACCTTGGCATTCGGAGGAAGGGATCCTAGTTTTTCTAGGATCTTCTTAGGATCTTGCTTTTTTTTCTATGGATCTTTCTTTCCTTCTTCCTAGGATATCTTTAAGATATCATTTGCTCACGAGATAACTAATTTCCTTTCTGAGGGCTATACAGTCCTTAGTGATGTGGTCAAAATCTTCATTGTATGCGCACCACTTAGATTTGTCTTTCCAACAACTTGATTTTTCTGCTTTCCTTGGCCTTCTTGCTTTCTCACCGAGATCCTACATAGAAAATATCAAACCTAAAACATCCACAAAAAACAATAGTCAATGATCCTGGGGAATTCGATGATCAGGTTTAGACTATGGTTTTTGTTTACAAGGTCTTTCGGCCGAGGAATCGGCCTTCCTATTAGGATTTTCGTATGAATTTGGAGTGTTGGTCCTCTTTTGAATTTCCTTGTCTTGTTCTAGTTTTATGAACCTCAATGCTCTACTTCTGACTTCTTCTATTCTCTTGTATGGGTTCATCACAATATCTTCATATCAAGGACAATCTTTCTTTAGGCCCATCTAGAAAGATTCTACAGCAGTGGTGTTGGTCCTCTTTTGAATTTCCTGGTCTTCTTCTAGTTTTAAGAACCTCAATGCTCTACTTCTGACTTCGTCTATTCTCTTGTATGGGTTCATCACAAGATCTTCATAGCAAGGAGAATCTTTCTTTAGGCCCATCTAGAAAGATTTTACGACAGTGGCCATGTCAATATTAGGAATTTTCAATGCTCCCCTGCAAACCTTACATACAAAAGCTCTAAGGGATTCCTTAGGACCCTGGACTACTCCATAAAGATCGCTAGTGATCTTGTCGGATGTCCTGCTACAAGAGAACTGATTATTAAAAGGTTAACTAAATGAGCAAAAGAAGTAATGGAATAAGGAGGAACAATGAGAATCCATTTCAAGTTCGATCATGTAAGGGTTGAACAAAACCCTTGCATAAACAAGCTTCTTTTAGGTGCGATAAAATGGAAATGATTTCCATCCTATCTCTATATTGTGATACGAGCTCTTCAGAATATGTAGTTCCATCATACAGTTTCAGGTTGGGAGCTCGAAAGCGTTTTTAAACTTTAGTGTTAGCTATCGACGGAGCACATCTCGAGATTCTACTAATAGTGGACGATACTTAAGGTATATGATGAACTACTCCCGGTACACTCGAGCTCATCTTCCTTCATCGTTGAAGTTCAATAGCCATGACTCGACTTATCCCTACATCAAGATCCACAGAATTAGTATTAAAGGTATTACTTTCCAAGAGTTTACCAACATATTTATTTTTAGGAGTAATGAAAGTTTTTTCAAGATTCGAGATCACAGGAGTTCGATTGTTCTGGATTACACCCAAAGCTATAAAAGTGGTAGATACTGGAGCTCCACCCTCCTGACGATTCTCTGAGGATACTATGTTATCAAAATTTCAAATCATGGGTTGCAAGATCGATGGTGATGCTTCATGAGGTTTGTAGATCTCTGCTTTTATTCTCTCCATCTCCTTGATCAATGTCGTGTTGTCCTCCTGTTGTTGACTCATTTGTTGCTTCAACATCTTCATCATGGAGAAGATTACGTTGTTGGACATCAAAGCGGGAGGATCCTGGAATCCCCTGGATCCTAGAATTCCATGACTAGTAATCAAAGAGGTGCTCTTCTTAAAAGTACCATAAGTTTTCTTCTGACTAGGAGGTCCGCTTAGAGTTGGTGGGAGACTTTTAGAAGAAGTGGGGGGCATAAATGAAGAAGATAAAATTGGTTGTGTAGACATGATTTTTTGAGAATTATGAACACCACGGCCTCACATTAGGCGCCAAATTCTTTTGGTCAAAAAATGATTTAGGACATAACAACCAAATGGTATGAGAACTTGTGGTGTTGCAATCAATATGAACAAGAAAAATGAAATGAAAGTCATGCAAGTGATCTTGCAAGGAAAGCCCTTGATCCTTGATAGGATCTCCGACATTAAACCTTGGGAGGTGATAACGATCACTTGCCTTGTTTAATCATATTGATCAAATTATAAGTTATAGAATTGTGTTTGAGAATACAATTAAAAGTGATTCAGCTGCTCTCAGTGTCTGTTGTGTGATTTATACATGTGTATTTATACCCTAGGTTAACCAACTAAATGTCCAATATGCTCGGGATCCTGTTCAATAAGACCTTGCACAATGCCTTGATTTGGTGATTCCGAATTTTAAGCTGACTATAGCGATTCTTCAGTATAGATGCTTCTTGCGTTTACTATTTCTACACATGTGAATAATAAACAAGAAATATATTTGTTAATCTCATTGGGAAATATCACTGGTAATACTCATCATCCTGACTTGTTAAAACATATGTTTCATGATCCTGAATCCACTTTAAGATCTGAGATCCTGGACATGTTTTAGGGTCTTGACCGCTAACAATGATGATGTTGTCATTGGTGATAAGAATACCTCTTTTGAAGCTTTTGTTTAACTTGAATTAGCTCCTTCGCTGCTCGATAATAAAGTAAATCCGATGAAGGAACTACTAATTTGCTAACGACTAGGAAATAGTACAAAGTTTTAAACCGAAACCATAACATGTTGGTGCAACAAGGTGAGGCTTTCTCAACTTCTAATTTTAAGAATATGATGACTGTTCACGAAGTCACTATGAAAAATCTGCTTTTAGAGAGTCATATATTATTTGAAGAACATGAGAAACTGGTGAATAAGACTACTACGAAAGTGGATGTTGCTTTGAATGAAGTCAAGGAGCTTAAGACTCTCATTTTAACTGACAACATTGTTCATTGTTCGAAAATCATTGAGTCCATCATTACTCTTGTGAAGCATTACGACACTAAAGCAAAGATGTTTGCTTTGAATGAAGTCACGGAGCTTAAGACTCTGATTTCTACCCTGCTGGATGAAAAACAACAACCTTTGTTCTCCAAGATATCTCTTGTTGAGGGTGTTACCAAAAGTGATGCTAATTCACAACAAGAGGGAGAAGGGGTAGTGTTACTATTTACACCCTTATATAGTGTCAAATATGGAAGAAGACTAAAGTTGAGAAGATGATTGTTATTGGACATCGTCCGTTGGGAAAACAATTGGAAGGTCTTACTACTTTCATTTCAACCAAAGTTGTTTACGGTATTGTGACGATTGTTAATCAACCAGAAGTCGATCCCAATGATGATGAAGCGAAGGAAAATAATGATGAGGAGCTAAAAGGTTGAAACAATTGTAATAAAAGATGGATCACTGTAACGTCCCAAAAATAAGACCCAGAAATTTCATTTTTAAATTTAATAAAACAATTATTCCAAAAACATTGACATACAAATCCAGAAAAAAAATGTATCAGTCATCATGACATATCAGAGTAATTCAAGAAAATGCGGAATGAGGTGGTGTGTGCCCTTCAATCATCCCAAGCCCTCCCCTTTGGAAATGGAAGGACTTGATGATGGGTTTTGAGCATAGCAAGCAATCTTATGTGCATTGAACATCTCTCTAACAAAAATCATCCTATCTAGTTGCTAGTTTTGAGGGTAACCAAAAGGATTGTGCTACTATCTATTTAAGTATATAGCAATAATAGTTATGGGCTTAGACACCTAATCCAACAGTCTCCCACTTGGATAAGTCTAATAACTATAGTTGCCAGTATAACTTCTTAAAACGGATTAGTAAATTGTAGCTCTCAAAAGTTGTTGTCGAACTTTGAACCAGTCAGTTACATGTCCTAAGATAAGTGATCAAAGATTCCTCCGTTCCTCAAGATATTGCATTGACATGAGGCATGGATTATAATCAATCTCATTGTCCAAGTTTTGTTTCCCGATTTCTGATTTATAACGACCGAAATTAGACTACAAATTGAACACATCAATTTGGTCCAGGCTTGGCCAAACCCTTTACATGTCGAAATCAAATCATAGAGAGGCCCACAAATATTACTTTTCCTGTTAGGGAAAAAGGAACGGATAAACTTCGAATTATATGTTTTCACTATTCACTCAAGTTATAACATCAAGTTACTGATGCGTTTATGTATTATGAATGCACAACTGAATCATAAACAACAACTCATATATATCTGTTTCAAGAATATAAGATATTATCGTCTGAAAATTACTTGTGATAAAGTCCATGAAGTAATTCTCTGAGTGTAGGTTTATCCAATACTTAAAATCCCCATTTTCCAAGTCCTCATGAACATTGCAGCAAAACCATTTTTGTGTCTAATATTCATAGATAATCTACAATTCAATTCGTGGCAGTCTTATTTCGCTACTTACTTCCAAAAGTACAATCGACTGTGGATGTTTTAATAATCCAATTATTCTTGAAGTAAAACATGCGATGTGAAACACAATAATAACCTAACTAACTTTGGTTTCAAAACTTTTGAATATAAATAAAACTCTTTTTATTTAATCACCATATTAATTAGACTTCATTCATTGTATAAATTTTCGAGTAATCAACTAAACACTTGAAGTAAACATCAGTCATGCCATGTAATAAACATGCATACTATGTTTCTCTATGGTCATTCCTTTGTGAACTTATCGATTGGACACTATTCCAATGATACTTATTTCACAATTTCAAATTCTTGTTACTACTAAATGTGTTTGAGTTCAACCTTACATGCAATATCCATTTTATAATGTCGAGGCTTCAAAGTCACATAGACTTTGCCAATGATATTACAAAATGTTCCATTGAAACTTTGTTACTTAAAACAATTTCATGGTAACGAAGTCTCAAATTCAAGATATACTCCTTGAACATCTTCCTTGCATTAAAGTCTCTAACTCATATGTAGATTTTAATCATCAACTCCCATTAATGAAACATTTCCATATTCCCATATGACTATCAATTCTAAACAATAGTCACCTCCACTTAGAATTATGTCAATACGGCCACAAGCAAGCAATCCTTTGGTATAACCTCAGAATGTAATACTATACTTCCGACTGTCCACAAGAAACCAATCCTTTTGTATAACCTCAGAATGTTCTTAACAGTTTTTTAACAACTTTATTCACATCCAATTCTAGTCCTTTTCCCTTTCAATGCCCTAGGCATTCGCAAAAATCAGAACAAGTGAATATTATAGAGTATGTAATCAATCCTATATCCGAAGCATATGGGACTTTATTCATAATGTCTCACATAGAGACCTGATACCTATTCTATATCCATTGCTATAATTTTTGGATAAGGCGTCTAAGTCTGTAACTATATTTGCTATGAACTTCACCCGACCCAGCATGGTCCATTTGGGTTGCACTTCACTTAACAATTTGTATGGATATATTTTTTAGAATAAGATATTTTTGATCCATTAATATATTATAAGTTATAATATATTAATATTATTTAATTAGTGTTGATCAAGAATTAATTTTGGGATTAATTTGGTGATCAAAAGAGGCTAATTAAATATGGACTCTTACATATATATGGATTGGGCTAAGATTTATTTAGGATGGGCTAAGAGTATATGGAAGTTCATGGATAGTCCATGGAGCTTTTAACCCATGGATCCTATCTAAATGAAGAGTCATGGGTATTAGGGTTTAACCCTAATCCTCCATAGTATATAAAGAGGTCCTTGGTTCTAGAATTGGTACTAGTGTGCGTGAGAAACAAGGGTGTGCCAATTCGAGCAAGCATTAGATTCTCTCAAGTATTTCCAAGTTGTTTTGGGTGATTTGTGACACCACTTAAGGCATCCATACTATTGGTGCTAGGCTCTAAAACTCCAAGCATTCAACCACAAAAGAAATGTATGTCATTCTACTTAAAGTTTAGTATTACAAGTACCCCATAACATGCTAGTTAGGTTGTAAACCTTGGAAATCAAATTTGAATGTATTTTAGATGAAACTTAGATCCAAGGTTTCTAGGTGTGACAACCCCAAATCTAATTCCGTTACAAATCCCATTTTCACTAACGGAACGTGTCACTGTACGTTATTTTATGTAATATTTGGAATCGTCAATATCCGGATATCTAAATTTATGCATGGCTTAATATTATCATAAGAAATATAACTCGTATGTGTTAACCCCGTTTAACCTAATGGAGTTGTTTTACCTTTTCAACCACTTCACCCGGGTAAAAAGTTTTAACCCAGTTAACTTTAAACATCGGGTAGCCGTGTATCGGGTGCGATACCCGAGACATATGCAATGGGTGTGCACATCATTTGAACACTCATTTACCACACACCCACTCTCTCTCTCTACTTTCTCTCTCTAGACTCGAAATCGGCCCCGATTCCGCTAATTTCCGACTTCTAAACGTAAGTACTCATCCTCTATCTTATTCTAGTCATGCTTCATTGAATTTGGGGGCCAAAATCATAGGAATCAAGAACCAAAGAGGAGTTTACGGCCTAAGAAGCTCCTTAGGCCGTAAACCCCCAAAACCATGCCAAAGACCAAGTTTTTCCTTCTTGTAAGTTAGTATACTAATTAAGGCTTATAACTAGAAGAGTGTGGACATTAAAACACAAGAAAATGATGCTTAAAAAGGAGTTTATGGCCCAAGCTTGTGCTTAGGCCGTAAACACCTCAAACACCCCACAAATCCATGATTTAAGTCCCAAAAGATCAATTAGGGTGTTTGGTAATTTAGACATGACAATAAGGAAGGCTTAAGTGCATTAAACATCATCATTTGAACACAAAAAGAGGAGTTTACGTCCAAGGCTAAGCTTGAGCCGTAAACACCCAAACTTTTGTGTCAAACAAGCCCCTAAACTACCCTAATGCATGAAAGGAATTTATCTAAGGCCTTTGGAAGTGTGTTGTACCATTAAACATCTCATTTTGATACCAAATGAAGAGTTTACGGCCAAGGATGTTCTTGGGCCGTAAACTCCCCAAAAATTCATGCCAAATTGTTCCAAACTCACTATAGGACCTTCTAGGATTTATCTAAGGTGTATGAGACCATGTTGTACCATTAAAACAAACATCTTGAAGGACTTAATGGAGTTTACGGCCCAAGAACAAGTCTTGGCCGTAAACTCCCCAAAAATGTCACAAATTATGATGTTTAATCCTTCCCTCTTAGTCCAAAACACATACCATTAAATTAAGGAAGTGAAATAAGGCCCTAAACATACATTTTGGAGTGTCACAAGAGTTTACGGCCAAGCCTAGGGGGCTTACGGCCGTAAACTCCCAAAGGGTGGCTTTTAGGCCATAAACTCTAAGAGAGTGAGCTCATGGACCCTCCCGTAAATCATCCATGGCCTTGTACCACTCCCGGGAACCCTTTCTAGGCCTTAAAACCCCGAAAACGATGCTAAAATGTCCAAATACTATAATGAAAAGCATAAGATGATTGATTTCTTGTAAAATACATATTTCATATGACATTAGGGTCCTAAAAGGTGCTCAAGTGGTTATTTGGTACCAAACGCTCAATCAACACTTTTACCCGATTTACCCGATTCACCCGATTTCCGCGATTTCAGGTGACTTCATACCCCTTTAATGAACCTTTCAAATGTTTTAAATGTTTTAGGGGGGAGATACAAGTTGCTTATAAATGTTTATGTAAAGTTTTACAGAACGATTTCCGAGTTACAAGGATTAATCACATGTGATTCACTACCCTTAGTTCAAATCACATGTGATTTGTTCCTATGCCTTATAAACGGGTTTCACCCTTTTCAAACTATTTTTAAACAATGAATCAGATTTTAAATATTCTTTTGGAAAAATACTTTTATTTAATCAATTTACTTATAAAATGTAACCACTCTGATATATTTATATAAGTAAGACTTGGAGGACTTAGGACCGATATCTCGCCTTATTTCCTGTTCTTGTTTGATTGTGGGCTTAGGGTAGTAGTTATCTGTCCGACTGTCGTTGATTTCTTAGTTATATAATCTGTATATTAGTATGGGATACGAATGTTACTGCTTTCACTTAATGCTAAATTCACTAACGTGCCAAGAACCATCCCCACTAAGATAACCATAATAGGTATGGTTACGGTTGCTACAGCTACTACTCGCTAAAGTCATTACTATCTACACTATAATACTCACTATTACTAGACGATACACTAGTAATAGAATACGCTATGATCAATACTAAAAGATTACTACACTATAACAATAGCGAAAACACTAAACAAACAATATTACACTAACCCGCTACGAGATACTCTATTCGCTATCCACTACGCCCGGAGTTTTCCAGCAGGGAGACGACTCTACATGTATAGATCTATACGAGGCAGACGCTATTACATCCCGACTGTTAATCTCAGTCCGCGCCGTGCAGGCCCAGGGATGCCACTACTTCACTATACTGTGCATGACTGGGAAGGTCATGGGATCCTCTATTATCCTCACTATTAGTGATATACAAGGAATACTCTACAACTACTCTAAAATACTACACTAAATGTTAAACTACATCCCGAAGTAAGTAAGTATCTATCACTAAAAGAAGCTTGCACCTCTATCACTGATTACAGACTTAACCTATTCTATCACAATTATTATTTGGAGATTTCCCAATATACGTTTACAATAAACTGTTTCAAAGAAATGAAGAATGCATACTTTTCACAGATTGTCACTTACAATGTATTTTCTAGAAAACATGGGATTTTTCTAAGTTTCTACTGCTTATAAATATAAATGATACATTTTTCTCACTAATGCTTTGTATACAAAAACTCACACTAAACTCTTATGAACTCACCAGCCTTATGCTGATAATCGTTCTCAAAATAACTTGTATCTTCAGGTCAAAGATAGACAGGTACAGACACGACATTTTTGGAGAAGGTGGAGCACACAAGACCCATCTCTTATTTTTGATTTACTTTTGGGTGATTGTTAAACATTACAAAACACACTTGTAATTAAATTTGCTATGCAAATGCAATGGTTGTATGTTTCTTGTTTTTACTATTATGCAATTGTGATGATACCGTACACTACGTCATCCACCCCGAAACGTATTCCTCCGTTATCGGTTTTGGGGTGTGACACTAGGGTTGCATGTACACCATAGGAGTGTTAGTATGTGTAACAACGTAAATTTTCAAACAAATTTTTCATTTCAAAATAGATTACTTTCATTCAAAACAAGGCATAAATATTCCAAGTGTCATGTCAAAATACAAATCATAAAATTCCCAAGATCACATAACATCTATCAGTGTGTACAGATCACGCCGGCACCTTCCCACGGTCCTCGCTAGTACCTGAAACACATACATAACAACTGTAAGCATAAATGCTTAGTGAGTTCCCCAATATACAACTTACGCACATACGCCTTTCCAGGCCCTGACCTTCCGGTGCATGTGTCTCAGGGGACTTCCGTCCCTACTGGGTAAACCTTCCGGCCTGACCCATGCCAACCTTACGGTCCACAACACAACGCCTTCCGGCCCATAACATAATCGCCTTCCGGCCCATAACATAATGCCTTCCGGCCCACATACATAATGCCTTCCGGCCCACATAACATACATAGCACGTATAACAATTAACTTATTACATATAGCACATATATCACATATCATATCTGACCTTCCGGTCACACAGTCAAACCCTTCCGGGTACAGTATAGTGAGAAGACTCACCTCGTGAATATCGAAAGCTAGCAAATCCCAAAATCACTCGTGCTCGATACGCCGAGCTACAATCTCCCTATAACATCATATATCTCTAATTAACACTTTTATCTTCTAAGTTTGACTATCCCTAAGAAGTCAGACATAGGTCAACTCTGGTCAACGGTCAACGGTCAACTTGACCGGACTCGGCGAGTGCTAGAGCGACTCGGCGAGTCTAGACGTCCTCACCAATTCTCTAAGATTCCCTTTCTACACGTTGAGTATCCCCCCTTGACTCGACGAGCTCCTCCTGGAAGAATCGCGGGGCCACCCCGACTCAACTCGCTGAGTCTGAAGAACAACTCGACGAGTCCCAGTTAATCTTCAAGCTACTCGCCGAGTCTGTTCATCGGACTCGGCGAGTCCATGCCATGCAACCGCTCAAACTGCTTTCTAAGGTCAGTTCAGCTCCGACCATTCATATGTCTGGCCTTCCTAGACTGATTCATCACGTAAGGTCCTCATTTCGGTGCTCATAATACACCCCATGACTCATAATTTACATTTTGACCTAAGGCATAAGGATTCCAATCCAAAACCTCCATTGATTCCCGAAATGCTCAGGCATGGGACAATCTGGACTTCCAAAGGTCCCAATACAGGGTTCCAATCGCTTGGGGGACTAAGGTAACACTCAATCTAGCCACAAAAGGGTTCAATAAACCCTAAATCCATATACACATCAACATAGAAGAATGCAACTCGAAATATTACCTGAATAACGTGCTCTCTGTGTCCCCAAATCCTCAGAATGTGGCTTCTCTTGTTGTTCCCTTAACCAAGCCTCCTCTTCCTTGCAAAACAACACTTCCAAAATCAACAATGGTCTTCTACCTTGCTCCAGATGCTCACAATCGAATTAGGGTTTCTCTTAGAGGACTAGGGTGAACAATGACGGCCATAAGGTCCCTCATATACGTCCCAAACTTGAACGGTTAGGGTTTTCGCTAAACAGCACAGACTCGCCGAGTCCATATCCGGACTCGTCGAGTCCAGTCGCGAACCCGCGACCAGATCCGTGATCCTACTCGGCGAGTCTAGGCTCCAACTCGTCGAGTTCCCTCTTAAAACACCCAAAATCATAAATATAACAATACCTGGAATTTCGGGCTGTTACCAAAAGTGATGCTAATTCACAACAAGAGGGAGAAGGGTTAGTGTTACTATTTACACCCTTATATAGTGTCAAATATGGAAGAAGACAAAAGTTGAGAAGATGATTGTTATTGGACATCGTCCGTTGGGAAAACAATTGGAAGGTCTTACTACTTTCATTTCAACCAAAGTTGTTTACGGTATTGTGACGATTGTTAATCAACCAGAAGTCGATCCCAATGATGATGAAGCGAAGGAAAATAATGATGAGGAGCTAAAAGGTTGAAACAATTGCAATAAAAGATGGATCACTGTAACGTCCCAAAAATAAGACCCAGAAATTTCATTTTTAAATTTAATAAAACAATTATTCCAAAAACATTGACATACAAATCCAGAAAAAAAATGTATCAGTCATCATGACATATCAGAGTAAATCAAGAAAATGCGGAATGAGGTGGTGTGTGCCCTTCAATCATCCCAAGCCCTCCCCTTTGGAAATGGAAGGACTTGATGATGGGTTTTGAGCATAGCAAGCATTCTTATGTGCATTGAACATCTCTCTACAAAAAATCATCCTATCTAGTTGCTAGTTTTGAGGGTAACCAAAAGGATTGTGCTACTATCTATTTAAGTATATAGCAATTATAGTTATGGGCTTAGACACCTAATCCAACAGTCTCCCACTTGGATAAGTCTAATAACTATAGTTGCCAGTATAACTTCTTAAAACGGATTAGTAAATTGTAGCTCTCAAAAGTTGTTGTCGAACTTTGAACCAGTCAGTTACATGTCCTAAGATAAGTGATCAAAGATTCCTCCGTTCCTCAAGATATTGCATTGACATGAGGCATGGATTATAATCAATCTCATTGTCCAAGTTTTGTTTCCCGATTTCTGATTTATAACGACCGAAATTAGACTACAAATTGAACACATCAATTAGGTCCAGGCTTGGCCAAACCCTTTACATGTCGACATAAAATCATAGAGAGGCCCACAAATATTACTTTTCCTGTTAGGGAAAAAGGAACGGAAAAACTTCGAATTATATGTTTTCACAATTCACTCATCAAATCACGCAGAACAATACATTTTATAACATCAAGTTACTGATGTGTTTATGTATTATGAATGCACAACTGAATCATAAACAACAACTCATATATATCTGTTTCAAGAATATAAGATATTATCGTCTGAAAATTACTTGTGATAAAGTCCATGAAGTAATTCTCTGAGTGTAGGTTTATCCAATACTTAAAATCCCCATTTTCCAAGTCCTCATGAACATTGCAGCAAAACCATTTTTGTGTCTAATATTCATAGATAATCTACAATTCAATTCGTGGCAGTCTTATTTCGCTACTTACTTCCAAAAGTACAATCGACTGTGGATGTTTTAATAATCCAATTATTCTTGAAGTAAAACATGCGATGTGAAACACAATAATAACCTAACTAACTTTGGTTTCAAAACTTTTGAATATAAATAAAACTCTTTTTATTTAATCACCATATTAATTAGACTTCATTCATTGTATAATTTTTCGAGTAATCAACTAAACACTTGAAGTAAACATCAGTCATGCCATGTAATAAACATGCATACTTTGTTTCTCTATGGTCATTCCTTTGTGAACTTATCGATTGGACACTATTCCAATGATACTTATTTCACAATTTCAAATTCTTGTTACTACTTAATGTGTTTGAGTTCAACCTTACATGCAATATCCATTTTATAATGTCGAGGCTTCAAAGTCACATAGACTTTGCCAACGATATTACAGAATGTTCCATTGAAACTTTGTTACTTAAAACAATTTCATGGTAACGAAGTCTCAAATTCAAGATATACTCCTTGAACATCTTCCTTGCATTAAAGTCTCTAACTCATATGTAGATTTTAATCATCAACTCCCATTAATGAAACATTTCCATATTCCCATATGACTATCAATTCTAAACAATAGTCACCTCCACTTAGAATTATGTCAATACGGCCACAAGCATGCAATCCTTTGGTATAACCTCAGAATGTAATACTATACTTCCGACTGTCCACAAGAAACCAATCCTTTTGTATAACCTCAAAATGTTCTTAACAGTTTTTTAACAACTTTATTCACATCCAATTCTAGTCCTTTTCCCTTTCAATGCCCTAGGCATTCGCAAAAATCAGAACAAGTGAATATTATAGAGTATGTAATCAATCCTATATCCGAAGCATATGGGACTTTATTCATAATGTCTCACATAGAGACCTGATACCTATTCTATATCCATTGCTATAATTGTTGGATAAGGCGTCTAAGTCTGTAACTATATTTGCTATGAACTTGACCCGACCCAGCATGGTCCATTTGGGTTGCACTTCACTTAACAATTTGTATGGATATATTTTTTAGAATAAGATATTTTTGATCCATTAATATATTATAAGTTATAATATATTAATATTATTTAATTAGTGTTGATCAAGAATTAATTTTGGGATTAATTTGGTGATCAAAAGAGGCTAATTAAATATGGACTCGTACATATATATGGATTGGGCTAAGATTTATTTAGGATGGGCTAAGAGTATATGGAAGTTCATGGATAGTCCATGGAGCTTTTAACCCATGGATCCTATCTAAATGAAGAGTCATGGGTATTAGGGTTTAACCCTAATACTCCATAGTATATAAAGAGGTCCTTGGTTCTAGAATTGGTACTAGTGTGCGTGAGAAACAAGGGTGTGCCAATTCTAGCAAGCATTAGATTCTCTCAAGTATTTCCAAGTTGTTTTGGGTGATTTGTGACACCACTTAAGGCATCCATACTATTGGTGCTAGGCTCTAAAACTCCAAGCATTCAACCACAAAAGAAATGTATGTCATTCTACTTAAAGTTTAGTATTACAAGTACCCCATAACATGCTAGTTAGGTTGTAAACCTTGGAAATCAAATTTGAATGTATTTTAGATGAAACTTAGATCCAAGGTTTCTAGGGTTGCATGTACACCATAGGAGTGTTAGTATGTGTAACAACGTAAATTTTCAAACAAATTTTTCATTTCAAAATAGATTACTTTCATTCAAAACAAGGCATAAATATTCCAAGTGTCATGTCAAAATACAAATCATAAAATTCCCAAGATCACAAAACATCTATCAGTGTGTACAGATCACGCCGGCACCTTCCCACGGTCCTCGCTAGTACCTGAAACACATACATAACAACTGTAAGCATAAATGCTTAGTGAGTTCCCCAATATACAACTTACGCACATACGCCTTTCCAGGCCCTGACCTTCCGGTCCATGTGTCTCAGGGGACTTCCGTCCCTACTGGGTAAACCTTCCGGCCTGACCCATGCCAACCTTACGGTCCACAACACAACGCCTTCCGGCCCATAACATAATCGCCTTCCGGCCCATAACATAATGCCTTCCGGCCCACATACATAATGCCTTCCGGCCCACATAACATACATAGCACGTATAACAATTAACTTATTACATATAGCACATATATCACATATCATATCTGACCTTCCGGTCACACAGTCAAACCCTTCCGGGTACAGTATAGTGAGAAGACTCACCTCGTGAATATCGAAAGCTAGCAAATCCCAAAATCACTCGTGCTCGATACGCCGAGCTACAATCTCCCTATAACATCATATATCTCTAATTAACACTTTTATCTTCTAAGTTTGACTATCCCTAAGAAGTCAGACATAGGTCAACTCTGGTCAACGGTCAACGGTCAACTTGACCGGACTCGGCGAGTGCTAGAGCGACTCGGCGAGTCTAGACGTCCTCACCAATTCTCTAAGATTCCCTTTCTACACGTTGAGTATCCCCCCTTGACTCGACGAGCTCCTCCTGGAAGAATCGCGGGGCCACCCCGACTCAACTCGCTGAGTCTGAAGAACAACTCGACGAGTCCCAGTTAATCTTCAAGCTACTCGCCGAGTCTGTTCATCGGACTCGGCGAGTCCATGCCATGCAACCGCTCAAACTGCTTTCTAAGGTCAGTTCAGCTCCGACCATTCATATGTCTGGCCTTCCTAGACTGATTCATCACGTAAGGTCCTCATTTCGGTGCTCATAATACACCCCATGACTCATAATTTACATTTTGACCTAAGGCATAAGGATTCCAATCCAAAACCTCCATTGATTCCCGAAATGCTCAGGCATGGGACAATCTGGACTTCCAAAGGTCCCAATACAGGGTTCCAATCGCTTGGGGGACTAAGGTAACACTCAATCTAGCCACAAAAGGGTTCAATAAACCCTAAATCCATATACACATCAACATAGAAGAATGCAACTCGAAATATTACCTGAATAACGTGCTCTCTGTGTCCCCAAATCCTCAGAATGTGGCTTCTCTTGTTGTTCCCTTAACCAAGCCTCCTCTTCCTTGCAAAACAACACTTCCAAAATCAACAATGGTCTTCTACCTTGCTCCAGATGCTCACAATCGAATTAGGGTTTCTCTTAGAGGACTAGGGTGAACAATGACGGCCATAAGGTCCCTCATATACGTCCCAAACTTGAACGGTTAGGGTTTTCGCTAAACAGCACAGACTCGCCGAGTCCATATCCGGACTCGTCGAGTCCAGTCGCGAACCCGCGACCAGATCCGTGATCCTACTCGGCGAGTCTAGGCTCCAACTCGTCGAGTTCCCTCTTAAAACACCCAAAATCATAAATATAACAATACCTGGAATTTCGGGCTGTTACCAAAAGTGATGCTAATTCACAACAAGAGGGAGAAGGGTTAGTGTTACTATTTACACCCTTATATAGTGTCAAATATGGAAGAAGACAAAAGTTGAGAAGATGATTGTTATTGGACATCGTCCGTTGGGAAAACAATTGGAAGGTCTTACTACTTTCATTTCAACCAAAGTTGTTTACGGTATTGTGACGATTGTTAATCAACCAGAAGTCGATCCCAATGATGATGAAGCGAAGGAAAATAATGATGAGGAGCTAAAAGGTTGAAACAATTGCAATAAAAGATGGATCACTGTAACGTCCCAAAAATAAGACCCAGAAATTTCATTTTTAAATTTAATAAAACAATTATTCCAAAAACATTGACATACAAATCCAGAAAAAAAATGTATCAGTCATCATGACATATCAGAGTAAATCAAGAAAATGCGGAATGAGGTGGTGTGTGCCCTTCAATCATCCCAAGCCCTCCCCTTTGGAAATGGAAGGACTTGATGATGGGTTTTGAGCATAGCAAGCATTCTTATGTGCATTGAACATCTCTCTACAAAAAATCATCCTATCTAGTTGCTAGTTTTGAGGGTAACCAAAAGGATTGTGCTACTATCTATTTAAGTATATAGCAATTATAGTTATGGGCTTAGACACCTAATCCAACAGTCTCCCACTTGGATAAGTCTAATAACTATAGTTGCCAGTATAACTTCTTAAAACGGATTAGTAAATTGTAGCTCTCAAAAGTTGTTGTCGAACTTTGAACCAGTCAGTTACATGTCCTAAGATAAGTGATCAAAGATTCCTCCGTTCCTCAAGATATTGCATTGACATGAGGCATGGATTATAATCAATCTCATTGTCCAAGTTTTGTTTCCCGATTTCTGATTTATAACGACCGAAATTAGACTACAAATTGAACACATCAATTAGGTCCAGGCTTGGCCAAACCCTTTACATGTCGACATAAAATCATAGAGAGGCCCACAAATATTACTTTTCCTGTTAGGGAAAAAGGAACGGAAAAACTTCGAATTATATGTTTTCACAATTCACTCATCAAATCACGCAGAACAATACATTTTATAACATCAAGTTACTGATGTGTTTATGTATTATGAATGCACAACTGAATCATAAACAACAACTCATATATATCTGTTTCAAGAATATAAGATATTATCGTCTGAAAATTACTTGTGATAAAGTCCATGAAGTAATTCTCTGAGTGTAGGTTTATCCAATACTTAAAATCCCCATTTTCCAAGTCCTCATGAACATTGCAGCAAAACCATTTTTGTGTCTAATATTCATAGATAATCTACAATTCAATTCGTGGCAGTCTTATTTCGCTACTTACTTCCAAAAGTACAATCGACTGTGGATGTTTTAATAATCCAATTATTCTTGAAGTAAAACATGCGATGTGAAACACAATAATAACCTAACTAACTTTGGTTTCAAAACTTTTGAATATAAATAAAACTCTTTTTATTTAATCACCATATTAATTAGACTTCATTCATTGTATAATTTTTCGAGTAATCAACTAAACACTTGAAGTAAACATCAGTCATGCCATGTAATAAACATGCATACTTTGTTTCTCTATGGTCATTCCTTTGTGAACTTATCGATTGGACACTATTCCAATGATACTTATTTCACAATTTCAAATTCTTGTTACTACTTAATGTGTTTGAGTTCAACCTTACATGCAATATCCATTTTATAATGTCGAGGCTTCAAAGTCACATAGACTTTGCCAACGATATTACAGAATGTTCCATTGAAACTTTGTTACTTAAAACAATTTCATGGTAACGAAGTCTCAAATTCAAGATATACTCCTTGAACATCTTCCTTGCATTAAAGTCTCTAACTCATATGTAGATTTTAATCATCAACTCCCATTAATGAAACATTTCCATATTCCCATATGACTATCAATTCTAAACAATAGTCACCTCCACTTAGAATTATGTCAATACGGCCACAAGCATGCAATCCTTTGGTATAACCTCAGAATGTAATACTATACTTCCGACTGTCCACAAGAAACCAATCCTTTTGTATAACCTCAAAATGTTCTTAACAGTTTTTTAACAACTTTATTCACATCCAATTCTAGTCCTTTTCCCTTTCAATGCCCTAGGCATTCGCAAAAATCAGAACAAGTGAATATTATAGAGTATGTAATCAATCCTATATCCGAAGCATATGGGACTTTATTCATAATGTCTCACATAGAGACCTGATACCTATTCTATATCCATTGCTATAATTGTTGGATAAGGCGTCTAAGTCTGTAACTATATTTGCTATGAACTTGACCCGACCCAGCATGGTCCATTTGGGTTGCACTTCACTTAACAATTTGTATGGATATATTTTTTAGAATAAGATATTTTTGATCCATTAATATATTATAAGTTATAATATATTAATATTATTTAATTAGTGTTGATCAAGAATTAATTTTGGGATTAATTTGGTGATCAAAAGAGGCTAATTAAATATGGACTCGTACATATATATGGATTGGGCTAAGATTTATTTAGGATGGGCTAAGAGTATATGGAAGTTCATGGATAGTCCATGGAGCTTTTAACCCATGGATCCTATCTAAATGAAGAGTCATGGGTATTAGGGTTTAACCCTAATACTCCATAGTATATAAAGAGGTCCTTGGTTCTAGAATTGGTACTAGTGTGCGTGAGAAACAAGGGTGTGCCAATTCTAGCAAGCATTAGATTCTCTCAAGTATTTCCAAGTTGTTTTGGGTGATTTGTGACACCACTTAAGGCATCCATACTATTGGTGCTAGGCTCTAAAACTCCAAGCATTCAACCACAAAAGAAATGTATGTCATTCTACTTAAAGTTTAGTATTACAAGTACCCCATAACATGCTAGTTAGGTTGTAAACCTTGGAAATCAAATTTGAATGTATTTTAGATGAAACTTAGATCCAAGGTTTCTAGGGTTGCATGTACACCATAGGAGTGTTAGTATGTGTAACAACGTAAATTTTCAAACAAATTTTTCATTTCAAAATAGATTACTTTCATTCAAAACAAGGCATAAATATTCCAAGTGTCATGTCAAAATACAAATCATAAAATTCCCAAGATCACAAAACATCTATCAGTGTGTACAGATCACGCCGGCACCTTCCCACGGTCCTCGCTAGTACCTGAAACACATACATAACAACTGTAAGCATAAATGCTTAGTGAGTTCCCCAATATACAACTTACGCACATACGCCTTTCCAGGCCCTGACCTTCCGGTCCATGTGTCTCAGGGGACTTCCGTCCCTACTGGGTAAACCTTCCGGCCCTACCCATGCCAACCTTACGGTCCAAAACACAACGCCTTCCGGCCCATAACATAATCGCCTTCCGGCCCATAACATAATGCCTTCCGTCCCACATACATAATGCCTTCCGGCCCACATAACATACATAGCACGTATAACAATTAACTTATTACATATAGCACATATATCACATATCATATCTGACCTTCCGGTCACACAGTCAAACCCTTCCGGGTACAGTATAGTGAGAAGACTCACCACGTGAATATCGAAAGCTAGCAAATCCCAAAATCACTCGTGCTCGATCCGCCGAGCTACAATCTCCCTATAACATCATATATCTCTAATTAACACTTTTATCTTCTAAGTTTGACTATCCCTAAGAAGTCAGACATAGGTCAACTCTAGTCAACGGTCAACGGTCAACGGTCAACTTGACCGGACTCGGCGAGTCTAGACGTCCTCACCAATTCTCTAAGATTCCCTTTCTACACGTCGAGTATCCCCCTTGACTCGACGAGCTCCTCCTGGAAGAATCGCGGGGCCACCCCGACTCAACTCGCCGAGCCTGAAGAACAACTCGGCGAGTCCCAGTTAATCTTCAAGCTACTCGCCGAGTCTGTTCATCGGACTCGGCGAGTCCATGCCATGCAACCGCTCAAACTGCTTTCTAAGGTCAGTTCTGCTCCGACCATTCATATGTCTGTCCTTCCTAGACTGATTCATCACGTAAGGTCCTCATTTCGGTGCTCATAATACACCCCATGACTCATAATTTACATTTTGACCTAAGGCATAAGGATTCCAATCCAAAACCTCCATTGATTCCCGAAATGCTCAGGCATGGGACAATCTGGACTTCCAAAGGTCCCAATACAGGGTTCCAATCGCTTGGGGGACTAAGGTAACACTCAATCTAGCCACAAAAGGGTTCAATAAACCCTAAATCCATATACACATCAACATAGAAGAATGCAACTCGAAATATTACCTGAATAACGTGCTCTCTGTGTCCCCAAATCCTCAGAATGTGGCTTCTCTTGTTGTTCCCTTAACCAAGCCTCCTCTTCCTTGCAAAACAACACTTCCAAAATCAACAATGGTCTTCTACCTTGCTCCAGATGCTCACAATTGAATTAGGGTTTCTCTTAGAGGACTAGGGTGAACAATGACGGCCATAAGGTCCCTCATATACGTCCCAAACCTGAATGGTTAGGGTTTTCGCTAAACAGCGCAGACTCGCCGAGTCTATATCCGGACTCGTCGAGTCCAGTCGCGAACCCGCGACCAGATCCGCGATCCTACTCGGCGAGTCTAGGCTCCAACTCGCCGAGTTCCCTCTTAAAACACCCAAAATCATAAATATAACAATACCTGGAATTTCGGGCTGTTACAGTATGCTCAAAACCCAACAGCGGTATCAGAGCCTAGGCTTGTTTACTTGATTCTTTATGCAAACTTGTTGAAAAATCTCAAAAAATATGCACTCTACAGCATGAACTCGCCGGGTCCATGGGGGGACTCGACAAGTCCATGTGTAAATTCATCCTACTCGTCGAGTAGGTTCTTGCAATCGACGACTAGGTGTCACACCCCAAAACCGGAACGGCGAAAACGTTCTGGGGTGGATGACGTCATGTCAAGTATCACAACATATGCAGTATAGTAATCAAAGTACAACAACCATTGCATTAATAGTAATAATTTTACATAAGTTACATTACATAGAAACATCAAAAGTGAATACAAATCATAGTATAGATGCTGCTTGGTTCTAGGCTGACTTCACACAAGCTCCCGGGATGTACCTGTCTATCGATGACCTGAGAATACAAGTTATTTTGAAAGTGATTATTAGCATTTATGTAATGCTGGTGAGTTCATAAGTATTTAGTGTCATTTGTACAAATACGCATTTTTATTCAAAATAACTTTATGAAAGATAGTAGTTTAGAATCTACAGTGTATTAGCGTCCTTTCCATAAAATCCTACATTTTCTACATAAAAGCAGTCTTCTACCAAAACCCGGCAGACTTATGTTTTAGGGAGTAATTTTCCCAAAATACTGTTATTACCAAAATACGGTATTGACTTTAAAGAAAATATGAGAATATCAATAGTAACCAAAATACTAGGGAAAAAATAGCATATGCATCCGCAGTAGTACTACTGACTAAGGCAAAAGAAATCCAGGAGAGTATCGAATTAATGATACGCCTGGCTCAGTCTAACAAAAGGAAACATAGACTCCAGACAGTGTCAAATGAACCACACAGCTAGCAAAGTCTATAACCAGGAAATACAGACTCCACACAATATCGAATGAACAACACAGCTAGCAAAGTCTAAAACAAAAGGGTGAATGTGAACTTTTATGTAACCATGTTGATCGATGATAGAGTATCCGATGACCTTCCAGATCATGCGTAGAGGTAGTGGCATTATGTCACCCATGGGCCTTACCGGCGCGGACTGTAGCTAGTAGTCTAGGTGTGGGAGTGTCAGTCCCATATAGATCTATACACATGATGTTCGCTCTCCTTCCCGGAGACTCTGGTTACACGGCGTTAGCGCAATGCAGCGTCATAAAGGGAAATAGTGTGTCACATTCTAAATTTAAAGAGAGAGATATAGAGAGAAATAGAGAGATAGAGAGAGATGGAGGGATTGATAGAGAGAGAGATAGAGAGAGAGAGAGGGAGATAGAGTCTCCTAACTATTCCTATAATAGTTACTAGGGTTCCTAAACAAGAATAATAGAAAGATGCTTGTACTACTCTAGGCGATAAATTGGCTGAGAGAGTGAAAGAGAGCTTTTATGGCCATCCATGTATACATGATATATAACTAGTGTTTAAACGACCGTCGGACGGATAATCGATACCCCGAAGCCACATCCAAACAAGGAAAATGAATCAAAGTAAATTAGCCTTCCTAAGTCCTTTAAACATTACTTATATAACTATACATGTACGGACATGCATTTATCAAGATAAAAGCATAACATGAACTTGGGTAAAACTTTTGGAAAACTTTATCAACAAGAATTTATGACTCGATGTCGGTTTAATAAAAAAACTTTTGAAAATGATTCGATAACATAGTTTAAGTGAAGAAAACCTTTGGAAAGCCTTTAATAAGAAATTGTGACTTGCTGTCATTCTATAAATCATACATTGAAAACCTTGGGAAAACTTTTGAAAAGCCTTCGGAAAACCTTTTGAATACTTATGATAATCTAAAAGAGAAATTCATACTTTAACAAGAGTTGAAAGCGAGATTTAGAAAACCTTTTATTAGATGGAGCAATTTAACATGTAAAAATCCACTTGCTAAACAGTTATTAATCACATGTGATTTATCTAATAACTGTATAGTTCAACTTGTATCCCTCCCCCCCCATAAAAGCAGTTAAAATCATTTAAAGGTTAATTCAAGGGTATGAACTCACCCTTATATAGGGGTTTGAGTTTGTGGCCCATTGTAAATCTACCCAATACTAACGTTAAACAGGGATTTTGGTCGCACCCGACTAAATGGTCGTAATTTGGTTTGATTGCAACTAAAACTTTTCAAAGGATTATTGAGGGTGTTTCACGTGCCTCTAATTTGTTCCGACTCTTATGGAGTCATAATAAAAGTCCCAATTTAATTAACCTAATTCAAGAAGGTTAACGGAACAATTTAATAATACACGTTTTATTAACGGAAAAAGGGTTTACCGCGACGAAATAAATTTCGGGTTGTCATGAAATTAGGGTTTAGGCAGAGAGGTAGGCATGAACAATCGAGTTTAGGGTTTAGGCAGAGAGGTAGGCATGAACAATCGGGTAGAGAGACGAGGGTACTTCCCATTCAATTGGTCTTTGCGCTCCCAAGTGAACTCTGGCCTTTGCTTGGCGTTCTAACAAGTCTTCACTTACAGGATGTGGATTTCCGTTTCGTTCACTTGATCGCTCGACTCGCGGTTCCTACAGGTTCCTATACGAAGTTAGAGTCCCCAATGATTTCTATCAAGACGAGTGGGATTCAGGAAGTTACGTCAGGAAAACACGGATCAAGTCTAAGACGTGAATTGATTTGGGGCGAAGCTTATGGAATTTTCGAAAGTAGTCATGGTCTGATGAGGGTTGATCCTATTTTGTAAACAGCCTCGGATGGTCCTAAGCTCTCGGAAAGGTAGTGTCACACCCCGAAACCGAAGGCGGAAACGTCTCGGGGCGGAGGTGACTTCATGTGAATCATTACCAATGTACATAGTAAGCGAAGTAAAACACAAAACATTACATTACATAGATTTCATTACATCAGTTGAA
This sequence comes from Lactuca serriola, assembly GCF_051521515.1. NCBI lineage: Eukaryota > Viridiplantae > Streptophyta > Magnoliopsida > Asterales > Asteraceae > Lactuca > Lactuca serriola. The sequence continues at coordinate 296,829,921 of NC_136411.1, forward strand.
AAGTAAAGTAGTACAAGTTTCATAGATATATAGTTTAAACAAAAGAAACACGATTCTTCTACGCACTCCGTCTTCACCAAAAGAGATCGTCAGATACCTGTCTAAAGTGGACCTGAGAATACAAGCGGTTTGAAAATCAGCATAAAGCTGGTGAGCTCATAAGCGGTTTGTTTTGTGAAAAGAACGAGTTCCTTTAGTTTCCTGAAAAAGTGGTTAACCAAGAAAATCCCATATTTTCTTAAAAGTTAGCTACCAAATCCAAATTGTAATGTAAAAGATGTACAATGAAAACATGATTGTTCTTATGAATTGTAAAGTTTAGTTATCTAACTTGCTACACTTTTCTAGTTACGAGCTACTGCTACTCAGGAAAATCCTATATTTTCCTACATGTGTAAGTGTGAACTATTACTGGTTCGGTGTGAGTTAACAGATACTGATTCCGATTATGTTCATTATTATTCATAGGAAAACCCCATGTTTTCCTGAATGTGTGTGTGTGTACTATTACCAATTCTGGGTATGCTAACTGTTACCGATTCTGATTATGTTCATTGTTATCCATAGGAAAACCCCATGTTTTCCTGAATGTGTGTGTGTGCATCATTACCGATTTTGGTTATGTTAAGTATTCTCCCCAGGAAACCCCCATGTTTTCCTGAATGTGTGTATGTGTGTGCCTGTCATCTTTGAACGTACATTAGCTTTACTACGTACATAAAGCTGGTAAATGAGTCTAAAGCGTTAATAATCTAGATTGCGAGTCCTTAACCATACTCAGACTAGATATGACTTAAGTCGTGGCCAGTATCCTTTTTATGACTTTCGTCACCCTTGAACCTTTCGGTTCGGCTGTAACTAGCAGCCAGGTGCGGGATTGTTAATCCCGTATAGATCTATACACTCAAGTCACGCTCTCCTACATTTGGGGATTCTGGTTACAGGGGTAGTCCTCCACTCTCGTGCCACGGGACGTGTCTCCAATCTTTAAGATTAGTCATTACTTCTCACCTAGGAGAAGTAGTATCTACCACTAACTAAGTTCTAATGAGCCTGTCTTTTACTCTCGATCCTAGGTGTTATATTAAGGACGTTACAAATGTTCTATGTTTTCTAATGACGACTATCCATTTACACTCGAGCCGAGGTGCATTATTAAAGGCATTACAATGTTCTACATTATCAAATGAATGTTGTCCTTTACACTCGAGCCTAGGTGTATTATTAAGGACGTTACAAATGCTCTATGTTTTCTAATGACGACTATCCATTTACACTCGAGCCGAGGTGCATTATTAAAGACATTACAATGTTCTATATTATCAAATGACTGTTGTCCTTTACACTCGAGCCTAGGTGTATTATTAATGAGATACCGAAGTTTTCTGTGTTCTTTATGGTGTCTGACTTTTATACTCGTACTTATGGTGTTTTATTACAGACTTTACAATGTTTTATGTTTTCTATCAATATAAGTATTAACAATCAAATGTGAATTATACAATATGACAGTATATAATAAGAATTGAAAATCGGTGTTTAAACAAATAAATCTGCAAGTTAAAACAGTTTTGTTAAAAGGGTTTTCAATCCTTAAAAATGTACAAGTATGAAACCATTTAACTAAAATCATCAGTTTAAGTACAAGATATTCTTGTACTCTTGCTTGTATTCCCCCCCCCCCCCTTAAAACATTGAAAAACCATTGAAAAACGGTAGGGGTATGAACTCACCGGACGCGGAAATGTGTCGAATGGGATGCTAAACGTCGAACCGAGGCTTGAATACAAGCGATGCTCCTATGTAATATTAAATAATACACAAAGGTATCTAATTAGAATTTAAAACACTAATCAGATACGATTTTACACTCCAAGACACGAAAACACTTCAAATTAAGTGTTTGGAGTGACTCGGGTGACTTTTCTGGACATGAATGGCTAGGATATGGAGTTTACTCTCCAAGAGTAAACTCTAGGGAGTGTTCACGGCCTTAAACACCTCATCCCCATGAGTTTACGGCCGTAAACTCATGGTGGGGTGTTTTATGTGCTAAATGGCCTTAAATCAAATGAAGGGTGTTGCTAGGTTTGGTTCTAGGGCATTATCAAGGAATTAACTCCACCATAAGGACCGATTTATGAGTTTATGGCAGTAAACTAAGTGTTTACGACCATAAACTCTCACCCACATCATTCTTAATTATTTTGAATGCCAGGGATTAATCACAAGTGATTCAACTAATTTTTACAAGGCTTAGGGTGAGTTTAAGGCTTCAAATGGCATCCATCTAGGAGTTTATGGCCCTGGAGCATATGCTCTGGCCGTGAACTCTCAATTAGAGGGTTTTTGATATGTTTAAGGCCCCTAAATGATTTTTGGTTGGTTCCATAATTTATTCCAAAGCCTATGGGGTGTGTAAGTTGCATTTTAACACCCAAAAGAGGAGTTTACCACCCATTTATATGAGTTTACGGCCCAAGCTTGTTCTTGGGCAGTAAACTCTTGTTTACTCCTCAAAAATGACATTCAAGGTGTTCCAAGTCCATTCCAATAATTCCTTAAGCCATATCTAAGCTCCTATGGTGATTTGGAAGGGTTTTAAGGCTCAAAAACCCCATTTACATGTGTTCACGGCCTAAGGCTGATCCAGGGCCGTAAACACATGTTTATGGTCTTATCCCATGATTTAAACACGAAAATGAAGGCTAAGGATGTTATACTAGGAGCTAGGATGCTTACCTTGGTGTTTTAAGGCTTGAAATGGTTGATTTTGGCTTAACAAGATGGATTTGAGGAGAGAGGTTAGAGAGAGAGAGTGAAAAAGCTTCAAATGAGGCTTAATCCACTTTAAATATGATTTGACTTGGATACACGGTGGAATTTTACCCGATACCGACGTTAACCGATGCTTTGGGTCGCACCCGATTAAGTTGTCGTTACCCGATATGGTCGAAACTATAATTCTTCAAATTACTAGTTCGGGACGTTTTCACATGTTTCCAACATTTTTGGATACTTACCAAGTCAAAATAAAGGTTTTGACTTAATTGACCTTGTTCAGGATGAAATCGGAACAATTCGCTTCAGACGAGTTTTGACGGAACGGTTACGGCGAGGAAGCAAAGTTTCGGGTTGTTACATTATCCCCCCGTCAGAGGGAATTTCGTCCCAAAATTCAAGAATTTAGATACAAAATTATGGACAAAGGGTGTGGATGTGTCTATTGTATCGGGTCTTCGTGCTCCCATGCGAATTCAGGTTCTCGCTTGGAACCTTCACTAACGGGACGTGGCTCGGTTTCATATGCTTGATTACTTGGTCTATGATCTTAGTTTGCTCGTCCAGAGAGTTTGGGTATATCAAGGTTCTTGGTCACACTAGAATGGATTTCTGTGGTTTTATCAGGCAGGTATTCATTAAGGATAGAGGTGCAAGGTACAGGATGAACGCTGCTAATTACTGAAGGTATTTCGGAGCTGAAGGCTAAGGAATCAATCCAAATGGGAATCTCAAAGGGTCTAATGTACTACAGACTAAGTTTTCCATGCCTTATCAAGTTTACTATGGGTGTCCTTGGTGCCGAACAATTCTCTATTGCTTCGATCTTAGGAGGATCTACGCGTACTTCTTCATCGTCTACTACATGACCGGAAAGAAAATGCTTTGACCAAAGGGTATCAATGCGAACTCTCTGTGATCATATCTAATCCTGAATGTTGTCTTTGAAACATGAACTCGTAGCTGGTGGTGTCTCGACCTGAGGCGTATCTTCGAGGAGTAGTTGGCTCCCTGAAGTTATCGAATAAATCGTCTATTCAGAAAAGAGAATATCGGTTTTGATGATCAACTCATTAAGCCGATTGGATAACTCCTGCATTTCTGCTGGAGCAAAGCGATACGGAGGTTTGGCTACGGGGATAGATCCAGGGATTAAGTTGGTACAAAACTCAACTTGCCGTTCGGAAGGAATTCTCGGGATCTATTCGGAATGATATCAAGAACATTATAGTCCTCGGGGACGTTCTTGGGGTCTTTAACTCCTTGTTTTTCGCTGATCACATGGACTAGGAATACTTGACACTTCTTTCGCAGGAATTTTCGAATTTTGTCGCATTGAACGAAGCGAAGATTAGGGCTAAACTCGCCACCACGAATTATGAGGGTCTGATCAGAAGGAAGATTGAGACGAATAACATTCTATAACGAGGTGTATCAACACAGTCGGGGCTCAATCGATACATAATAAGGATAACATCAAAGCTCTTACTGAAACTTACTGAATGATTACTCAAGGTAAGGACACAACGTAGAGATAAGTCGTTTATACACTCATTCTCACTGACAACTATCTTGACGGTAAATGTTTTGGTTGTCAAATGAGGACTATGTTTAACAAGATAATTGAATGAATGACTAATTGAACTTTCTTGACACTAGATTCGAAGAGGATGCGAGCATAAAGATAGTCGGAAAGAAATATACCCGCGACGTTAGTGGGATCGGCGGCTGCCTCCTCCTGCTTCAAAGCTAAGACCATTACGACGTTGCTGACATTGTTGGGGGTTGTTGCTTTTGGGAAGTTTTGCTTGAAATGCCCAATTTCTCCACAACTATAGCAGACCTGTTCGATACTTGATTCAGAAGTTTATTCGAGGTGTTGGACTAGTGTTCTGCAGCTTCTAGCAAGATGACCTTTCTTGCCACAACGTTTGCAAATTATCTTGCGACATGGGCCAGGAATATAATGATGATAACTACACCTGCTGCACCAAGGGAGATTACCAGCATACCCAGTGACAGGTGCTTGAGCCTTAGACGAAATAACAGGAGTAGTGGTAGCTTGAACTATAGGAACAACGGCAGGATTGGTAGTAACTTGGACTACCACATTTTTGAGCTTCTTGGAGGGTCCTTGGGAACTCTGACCCTTTCGCTTTTTCCAGATAACCTTATTACTCTCATCAAACTCATTCTGATGCTCCTGAACATTTTCACGGTTTTGGAGGTAGGGGTTATATCTTGGACCAATGGACTTGTTAGGGTTCAAGATCGTTATTGCAGTCGTCACTGCAGCAGAAACAGCCAGGTGGAATATCACAGGGTCGAAGCGAGATGAGGGTGGAGACGAAGGGTCGTTGTTCTTTGATTTGGGTTCTTTTCTTGAAGACATCTCGATCTAAAAGTTTAGGAAAAGGGAATAATAAGTCCTCTAAATCGAATCAAGAGATATGAAACAAAGGATATCTCTTTATGATAGACGTATGATTCTATTAAGTGATAAGGCAGGAATGAATCATCATAGCAGAAAACTATCACCAAAGGAATGATCGAAGGGCAACGCTTGAATGAGAATTCTCTACAACAAATTTGGATCTAGAAATACTCCCATAGTATTTCACGATTCACCGCAACGACGATTCGTTGTTTGTGGTATTTGGGTAAGTTTTAGGTATGCCGCATTCCACAATCACTCCCAAGCACATGTTCGCCGTGTCTCGAATGAATATAGTTGATCAGGCTATATTGATCCTAGACACGACTACACAACTGTCCAGGTTTAACTGCAGCATACAACACCCATTTACTTATGTTCTGTTCTATTTATAGATACGATTCTCGACGGTTAGGTATACTTATATACTTTTTGAAAATACTTATATTTTGAGGTATACTTTTAGTTTAGAGCACTTAGGCCCCATAGTGTTTATAGTCTTATACCATGTAAAGTTTGGTATACTTAGTTCACTATAAACAAGGGCTCTGATACCAATCTGTCACACCCCGAAACTAAAGGCGGAAACGTCTCGGGGCGGAGGTGAATTCATGTGAATCATAACCAATGTACATAGTAAGCGAAGTAAAACACAAAACATTACATTACATAGATTTCATTACATCAGTTGAAAAGTAAAGTAGTACAAGTTTCATAGATATATAGTTTAAACAAAAGAAAGACGATTCTTCTACGTACTCCGTCTTCACCGAAAGAGATCGTCGGATACCTGTCTAAAGTAGACCAGAGAATACAAGCAGTTTGAAAATCAGCATAAAGCTGGTGAGTTCATAAGCGGTTTGTTTTATGAAAAGAACGAGTTCCTTTAGTTTCTTGAAAAAGTGGTTAACCAAGAAAATCCCATATTTTCTTAAAAGTTAGCTACCAAATCCAAATTGTAATGTAAAAGATGTACAATGAAAACACGACTGTTCTTATGAATTGTAAAGTTTAGTTATCTAACTTGCTACACTTTTCTGGTTATGAACTACTGCTACTCAGGAAAATCCTATATTTTCCTACATATGTAAGTGTGAACTATTACTGGTTCTGTGTGAGTTAACTGATACTGATTCCGATTATGTTCATTATTATTCATAGGAAAACCCCATGTTTTCCTAAATGTGTGTGTATGTACTATTACCAATTCTGTGTATGCTAACTGTTACCGATTCTGATTATGTTCATTGTTATCCATAGGAAAACCCCATGTTTTCATGAATGTGTGTGTGCGCATCATTACCGATTTTGGTTATGTTCAGTATTCTCCCCATGATTTCCTGAATGTGTGTATGTGTGTGCCTGTCATCTTTGAACGTACATTAGCTTTACTACGTACATAAAGCTAGTAAATGAGTCTAAAGCGTTAATAATCTAGATTGCGAATCCTTAACCATACTCAGACTAGATATGACTCGAGTCGTGGCCAGTATCCTTTTTATGACTTTGGTCACCCTTGAACCTTTCGATTCGGCTGTAGCTAGCAGCCAGGTGCGGGATTGTAAGTCCCGTATAGATCTATACACTCAAGTCACGCTCTCCTACGTTCGGAGATTCTGGTTACAGGGGTAGTCCTCCACTCTCGTGCCACAGGACGTGTTACAAAGGACGTGTCTCCAATCTTTAAGATTATTCATTACTTCTCGCCTAGGAGAAGTAGTATCTACCACTAACTAAGTTCTAATGAGCTTGTCCTTTACACTCGAGCCTAGGTGTTATATTAAGGACGTTACAAATGTTCTATGTTATCTAATGACGACTATCCATTTACACTCGAGCCGAGGTGCATTATTAAAGACATTACAATGTTCTATATTATCAAATGACTGTTGTCCTTTACACTTGAGCCTAGGTGTATTGTTAAGGACGTTACAAATGTTCTATGTTTTCTAATGACGACTATCCATTTACACTCGAGCCGAGGTGCATTATTAAAGACATTACAATGTTCTATATTATCAAATGACTGTTGTCCTTTACACTCGAGCCTAGGTGTATTATTAATGAGATACCGAAGTTTTATGTGTTCTTTATGGTGTCTGACTTTTATACTCGTACCTATGGTATTTTACTACAGACTTTACAATGTTTTATGTTTTCTATCAATATAAGTATGAACAATCAAATGTGAAGTATACAATATGACAATATATATTAAGAATTGAAAATCGGTGTTTAAACAAATAACTCTGCAAGTTAAAACAGTTTGTTAAAAGGGTTTTCAATCCTTAAAAATGTACAAGTATGAAACCATTTAACTAAAATCATAAGTTTAAGTACAAGATATTCTTGTACTCTTGCTTGTATTCCCCCCCCCCCCTGAAAACATTGAAAAACCATTGAAAAAGGGTAGGGGTATGAACTCACCGGACGCGGAAATGTGTCGAATGGGATGCTAAACGTCGAACCGAGGCTTGAATATGAGCGATGCTCCTATGTAATATTAAATAATACACAAAGGTATCTAATTAGGATTTAAAACACTAATCAGATACGATTTTACACTCCAAGACGCGAAAACACTTCAAATTAAGTGTTTGGAGTGACTCGGGTGACTTTTCTGGACATGAATGGATAGGATATGGAGTTTACTCTCCAAGAGTGAACTCTAGGGAGTGTTCACGGCCTTAAACACCTCATCCCCATGAGTTTAGGGCCATAAACTCATGGTGGGGTGTTTTATGTGCTAAATGGCCTTAAATCAAATGAAGGGTGTTGCTAGGTTTGGTTCTAGGGCATTATCAAGGAATTAACTCAACCATAAGGACCAATTTATGAGTTTACGGCAGTAAACTAAGTGTTTATGGCCGTAAACTCTCACCCACATCATTCTTAATTATTTTGAAGGCCAAGGATTAATCACAAGTGATTCAACTAATTTTTACAAGGCTTAGGGTGAGTTTAAGGCTTCAAATGGCATCCATCTAGGAGTTTATGGCCCTGGAGCATATGCTCTGGCGGTAAACTCTCAATTAGAGGGTTTTTGATATGTTTAAGGCCCCTAAATGATTTTTGGTTGGTTCCATAATTTATTCCAAAGCCTATGGGGCGTGTAAGTTGCATTTTAACACCCAAAAGAGGAGTTTACCACCCATTTGTATGAGTTTACGGCCCAAGCTTGTTCTTGGGCAATAAACTCTTGTTTACTCCTCAAAAATGACATTCAAGGTGTTCCAAGTCCATTCCAATAATTCCTTAAGCCATATCTAAGCTCCTATGGTGATTTGGAAGGGTTTTAAGGCTCAAAAACCCCATTTACATGTGTTCACGGCCTAAGGCTGATCTAGGGCCGTAAACACATGTTTATGGTCTTATCCCATGATTTAAACACGAAAATGAAGGCTAAGGATGTTATACTAGGAGCTAGGATGCTTACCTTGGTGTTTTAAGGCTTGAAATGGTTGATTTTGGCTTAACAAGATGGATTTGAGGAGAGAGGTTAGAGAGAGAGAGAGTGAAAAAGCTTCAAATGAGGCTTAATCCACTTTAAATATGATTTGACTTGGATACACGGTGGAATTTTTCCCGATACCGACGTTAACCGATGCTTTGGGTCGCACCCGATTAAGTTGTCGTTACCCGATATGGTCGAAACTATAATTCTTCAAATTACTAGTTCGGGACCTTTTCACATGTTTCCAACATGTTTGGATACTTACCAAGTCAAAATAAAGGTTTTGACTTAATTGACCTTGTTCAGGACGAAATCGGAACAATTCGCTTAAGAGGAGTTTTGACGGAACGGTTACGGCGAGGAAGCAAAGTTTCGGGTTGTTACAGGTAGAGCTTTTCAGTACTTAGAACATAGTGTACTTCTATGGCGAGATCATCACTAGCTTGATCACCATTCTAAAGTTCCAACATCCTTTCATACTGGGGGTGTATTGCATTAGGCTGGTTCTTAGAGGGCTCGGGCTATCCTTGGATTCGTGTTTCCTGCTGACTGGCCTTCAGAGGTTTCCTGGATCATTGGATGAATTGGATGTCTACGGGTATCTATTTGTTGCAGGGTGACTATCTCAATCTTGTGCAAAATGAACCTACACTTATAATTCTTGAGATGTTTCTAACGGAAACTCTCAGGGTCGGTGAGATAGGGTTTCGACCAGACGATTGTTTAGAAAGTTTTTAAACCTCTCATCATCGTCTAGTTGACGCTTTCACAATATGATTCCTAATAGGAAAGAATCATTCTCTTACTTGCTTTGTTGTTTCAAGAATAGCAATCTCTGCTCAGGGCTAACTCAGTCATTAGAGATTTTCTGAAGTGTTGGACTATCTCGGGAGGTGGTCCTACTATTTCTGTGTGAGATAGTATTCTTGGAACACCTAGTAGTCCAATGAATCTCTAAGACATGCCCTAATCTCTAAGGTGTCGGTTTATTTCAGTTGCCGAAAGCACGTGTACTTGTATAACCCATCGACTAACACCTAGACTGGTGTCAACTCTTTAATCTCTTCAGGATCTGGGTTATAAGGCTTAACGCAACCTATTTCCGCACTTTATTCGAGTATTCTTGGCTACAGAAGTTATCCTATGGTTCTTGGCATTCTAGGATTCACTTCGTAGAATGCAGACTATTGTCTACCGGGCGACGGTGACTTCTTCCACGTGAGGAGGTGGAGTGTCCCAGACACTACTCGTTAGTAACATGGTGGACGAAGTGCCTGAGTAGAGCGAGCATCTTCTGCAACTACTCTTCCGGTGGTTCTGAGTTTTCTCGATTTAGGTTAAGTCTAGAAGTATAGGGTTTCGTCACTCGGAACTTCTAATCCCTCATCCACTCTTCTCAGAGTTTAACTTATCACAGCCTCCAGGTTTCCGGGATATCCGCTGAGATGCTTAATTCATGGGATTAAGCGTGAATGGATGGTGGTAGTCAATTTCCTTGACTCTTACGACTCAGATTTCTTTACCAACTGAGGGTGTTGGCTACTATGTTGGCTTAACCAAGATGACAACAAATTTCGGATTTGTGGTCATTATAGTAGCTCAACCCGCAGTGGTCCTCATGACTCTAGTTCCTATTCTATGGGATAGGATGAAGGGTTTTACTATGAAGTTCATGGTAGAACTCATACTTGGCTTAACCACTAATACTTAGTGTATGCAAGCCGTATATAATTAAGGTTGATAGGATGTTCAGTTGTGCGACTCCACCTCAGACCCACAATCCAACGAGGAGCAGGGAGTAGGGAGGAAGCACACATCTTAAATCTTTTAATCTCAATTATATACCACCCTTATGCATATATTTAGTTATAGTAGTCAGTCCCATGAGTTCTTTCCTCTTGATTCATGAACCTGATTAAGAGGTGCTAAGGGTCTTTCTGGGGGATCTACGGAATAAGCTTCTGGTGGTTAACGTCTTCTGAAATACCTGCAGTGTCTTTCACTTCAGGTTCTATTTGTCTAAGGAAGGGTTGGTTAATAGCGCGCAATACCCTACTTTGGGGTATTTCGGAAGGTTTTAGATAAGGGAGACGACTGACGGATTGCATTAGGTTTTATTATTAATTCCGGAAGGACCTTTATCTGCCGAAATGGCTATGGTGAAAGTTCTTTTTACACAGCACTAGAAATTTGCACATGGTTGCACTAAGTCGAACCATGATTGATAGAGGCGTCAAGGTTGGCATACATCGACATGATATAGAATGAGGGTCGATATGGTCATGTGCTGAACGGGCACACAAGTTCTTGGCATCTTGGGTTTCGTCCCGTGTATCACTGTCGCAGATACTTAAACTGATAGAGTCGACGCGGAACTATAGAGGGTCCTGAGGTTTCGGAATAATGTACTTTTCATGAAGGGATTCTCACAAGGTCTTTCAATAATCGCTTAGCATACACTAATCATGTATAATTAAGGTGGGAAGGACTATAGACTGAGCGACTCCGCCCTAAATCCACAACCAAACGAGGAAAAAGAAATGAGGCAGCATCTTTCACTCGAGGTCTATCCATCTTAATTATACATGGTTTTATCATATATGCCGAGCCATTATAGCTTTACCTGATGAAAATTTTGAGTTCTTACAACAGTGCTACAACTTTCACCTTAACGGAAGAGTAATTACTTTTGGAATTAGCCTTTTAATGTTTTCGGTTAATGTTTTCAGAGATTGAGAGACGTACCAAAATTTTACCGTGTTCAATGATGCCCCTTCTTCTAGGTATTAGGGTTAGGCTCCTCCTGCGCTCTTGTCATTTCTTTCAGTTAGGCAGACCTTCTTGAAGTGCCCAATCTCACCATATAGGTGGCATATTGGACTGATCCCAACATTTGTGGTCGATGTAAGGAACTCAACCGGGGTTCTGCAGACGCGAGCAGTATGCCCCTTCATGTTGCACCTAACACAAAGGAGTTCTCGACAGGTACTATGATGATGGTAGCTGCACTTGCTACAACGGGGAAGGCTTACTAGGTATGGTCTTCTAGGTGTCGGAATGGAAGGGTTGGTATGGATATTAACTGCCTCAACTCATTGCCCTTCGGAAGGTCCTTGAGCCGAGGTACTTCCCTCCTCGTTCTTCAGTTTTCTCTTCAGTGGCTTTGGTTGGGGTTCTTGGGTGGCTGGGTACGTAGGAGTTGGTTGCTGCCATCCATTGCTAGGATCAGAAATCTCGATAGGGCTCTTGCTAACATTGGAATTGTTAGCATTCAGTCGAGCCATGACAGCTGCTACGGTTGCCGAGACCGCAGCTTGGAACGTAGCTTCATCGAATAGGAGAGTCGGTTTCTTGCCAGCGGATTGGTTATGTTTCTTCAGAGGCATGGTTTTTCTACACGGAAAGGAACACAAGCTGTTGAGAGACATGTTTAACTCTAGACGTATCTATTCTTACTATAATAGGCATAAATTTTCCCGCGCCTCGGATATTGGTTATCTGAGTGTCGACCTACATCCCTATGATGTAGTCCGGGTATTCAAGGTAGGAGTAAGAGTATCGGAAAGCCATAAGATGGGAGTCGTTCCTACTAAGTTATCTTTATGCTGGAAAAGTTCACTCTCTCCGGCTTGGAAAGAATTGAGGGAAGTTCAGAATGAGGATCACGGAAGAAAAGGGATCATGGAAACTTATGACTAAATACCTTCAATCAAGGTTTTTGACATCCGATCTAATCTTATTACTTGCGACAGGAAAAGGCGATTTACCAAACACATTGTATGAGTAGTGTAATCACTTACCCACTAAATTGTATTATTTTATGGGTGTATTAGTGCGACTATAACGAGGAAAAGACACTTCTCGGGTTCCATGTATTGGCTCCCTCTGTCTACCTCTTATCCTTGACTGGGATCAGCGTTGGTTTTTCTTTAGGTAATTACGTAGGGTTCTCTTCTCGTGTAGACATATTGAATTTTCTACTCTATCTTACTTCCGATTCTAACTCTGGGTATCATCACTTCATGATGAATGGCTGGAGATTTTGGAAGTTCAGGCGGATTTCCCACCGATGACCCTAAAAAGGTATAGGTACTTGGTGGTTTCAATAGTCTCGTCTTGGTTCATTTATTTCCGAGCTGAAAATCTTCTCAGTGAACCCTTTCTGGGTCTGAATCAACTCTTTTGTCGAACACTGAAGTGGATAGGGTTTTCTACAGGGTTCGTGCGATAATGGAAATGTCTAGAGAATCCTAAGAGATTATTAACATTTCACTATGTGATCTATATCGAAACCTGCTACAATTACATAGGGTACAAAAATTATATATAGTTTAGATCCGATAGGCCTTCTAATATGTGATACTACTCTATATCCACATCCAAACAAGGAAAAGGAAGTAAAGCGAAACCACATATTCTTAGTCTATGGGATCCTTATTATATATAACCTTGGAAGTATACCCTTTGTAATCATAGGTATATCAATAAGGATCTTTTTAGTTTTTCACACAAGGTTATCTATGAATCCTAAAATACCCCTATGGTATTTTAATTTCTTGTTTGATTCTTAACTTCTGAATATGATTCTGGGATTAATGTGAGTCTTTTAGTATTCCAAAATACTCCCATAGTATTTTAAACTTTATGTTTGGCTCTAGCATTCCTATTTGGTAAGTTTCAGACCTGTTGCAACACCACCATCACTCCCAAGCACACGTTCATCGCATCTCGAATAAATGTAGTTGATCAGGTTACATTTATTCAAGCTTACGATTACATAACTGCCCAGGTTTGACGGTAATGCTCAACATCCGAAGACTTTTATTCTTGTTCTTCTTTTGATTCTTTTGTTCGAGTGTTTAGATTTTGGATGTTCTTATACTTAGGTAAAATATGGTTATATTTCAAGTATAATACTTGGTCAAAGTGTTTTTTCCCTATGTATTTATAGGCTGTATATCTTTTATGAATTGATATACTTAGCTCACTATAAACAATGCTTTGATACCAATCTGTCACACCCCAAAACCGGAACGGTGGAAACGTTCTGGGGTGAATGACGTCATGTCAAGTATCACAACATATGCAGTATAGTAATCAAAGTACAACAACCATTGCATTAATAGTAATAATTTTACATAATTTACATTACATAGAAACATCAAAAGTGAAATACAGATCACAGTATAGATGCTGCTTGGTTCTAGGCTGACTTGAGAATACAAGTTATTTTGAATGACCTGAGAATACAAGTTATTTTGAAAGCGAGTATCAGCATTTTTGTAATGCTGGTGAGTTCATAAGTATTTAGTGTCATTTGTACAAATACGCATTTTTATTCAAAATAACTTTATGAAAGATAGTAGTTTAGAATCTACAGTGTATTAGCGCCCTTTCTATAAAATCCTATATTTTCTACATAAAAGCAGTCTTCTACCAAAACCCGATAGACTTATGTTTTAAGGAGTAATTTTCCCAAAATACGGTATTGACTTTAAAGAAAATATGAGAATATCAATAGTAACCAAAATACTAGGGGAAAAATTGTTGGATTAGTGTCTAAGTCCATAACTATTTTGGTATGTACTTGACCCGATGGTGCATGGTCCTTTTGAGTTGCCTTCACCAAAGCAACTTGATAGGATGAATTATGGAGAGAAAGGATTAAATATGATTTATTAATATATTATGAGAATAATATATTAAAGGAGAAATCATATTGTTTAATTAATATTAGTCAATAATTAATTGGTAATTAGTTTTGTGACTAAAAGAGATTAATTAAACTTAAGGGACTGGGATTGTAATTATAAGATAATTGCAATTAGGGCCATGGATTGCCTTTTATTATAAGGTGGACGAATTCTAATAAGGAAGCCCATATGAAGTCATCCAAGGATTTAAGAAAAGGGCTCCATGGGTTGCTTAGGGCTTAAGCAACCAAATTAGGGTTTCCTTGTTAGATAACCCTAATAGCCTCACTATATAAAGACCCTTATGCCTCAAAAACGTGAACAAGCAACCTTCTAGGGTTTCACACGTTTTTGGGCAGCCTCTAACCTCTCTCCTCTTCATCCTCTTGCTTATGGTGTTTGTGAACCATTAGAGGAGTGACACTTGTGACTCTAAGCCTTCCAAAGTCAATTCAAGGAGGAATTGGGATTGTTATTGCTACATAACAATCAAGGTAATATCTTAAACCTAATTATATGTTAATATTGATTTCCATATGCTAGAATTAGGGTTTATAGTCTTGGATTCAAAGCATGTACAATAGAGAAACCTAGATCCAAGCATTAGGGTTTGTATGAGCACATAGGATGTCTTATGACCAAAACCCATCAGTGGTATCAGAGCCTTGATTGGTTTCTATTGTATTGATGCTTGTTGTAACTGAAAAAATTCGATTTTTTTGCATTCTGAAGGCTGGACTCGCCGAGTCCATGACTGAACTCGCCGAGTCCAAGGTGACTCGACGAGTCCAAGTCTGACTCGACGAGTCAACTAGTCAGAAGGAGGGTACGTCGGGATTTCTTGCTGTTTTTGCTTATGGATAATTACCTTATCATGTTAGATCAATATTAATCCGATTATATGATATATTTGACTATAATTTTGCTCTAATTGAAGATATTTATCAATTAATAAGATAATTGTTTCCTTATAAGATAATTGATTAATTATTTTGACTAAATTGATAAATTGTTTTGCAAGAAATCATTAAATAAATCAAATATGGATAATTATGTGATTAAATGTTAATTTGAATTATTTATTATTTGATCCTTGTTGTTATGAAAAGTTTCATGTTTTGCCCTTTAGGTTGTATAGTTTAAATTTGAACCCAAAAGTTTTGTTGTTTTGAAATTTAAATAGTTAAAACACTAATGTTTTGAAAAAGGTTTCAAAACTTGCCCTCAAGTTTTGGAATTTAAATTTTGATTAAATGGTTTAATTTTGATGTATATTTAAATTCTAAACCCTAATGTGTTGAAATGTTTCAAAACTTGCCCTCAAGTTTTGGAATTTAAAAGTTGATTAAAAGTTTAATTAGGAATGTTAAATTCTAAAACTCTAGTATTGTTTTGAAAAATTTCAAATCACACCCTTATGGTTTTATTAATTAATTACGGTGTATAATTAAAAGAAGTTTAATAAATCCATAAAAGTTTAGGTTTACAATTTAATTGAATTAAAAGGATAATTGTTAAATTAGACCACCTAATATTTTAAAAGTATAAAATACACCCTATACTATATATATATATATATATATAACATTAAAAGTCTAACATTATATATATGTATGAGTAAAAGTCAGTCTTACCGTTAGTAGGCCTCATTCACGAAGCTAGTCTATAAGGGGTGTTTAAGGAAATTGCCTATAAAATAGCGATTGAATGGGTATCCACTCTTACCCACCGCACTCTTGACTAGTGGAGGGTCGTTAGCCGAACGGGTAGGATAGGACGAAACCTTCCATTATAAGTATAATGAATTACTAAAGTAACTAAATGTTTTCATAAAATTCCCAATCTTAGTTACTTAGGCAAAAGTGAATTGATGCAATTCCATGAAATTACACTTTGTGCCCTTGCGAAGACGTTAGTGGAGCGTGTGTGGTTAACCGGCACACTAAATGGGGTTAAGCTAAGGTAGCAAAGGGTGACTCAATGTTTGTCATAGTTCGGTGGAGCGTTTGTGGTTTACCGGCACATTGAATAGGTGACTGTAACATGTGAGGGCACCATGTGGTTTGCATGGTTATTCACACCCGCTTTGTGATCCTCGGCATCCCAGTCACAAACAAGAGGGGCATATCGAGATTTAAACATGCCATTGAAAGTTCAATGAATCTCAAAGGATCTAGGAGTTTTCATAGATTTAAAACTTAAATTCTTTTTCGTTTTTCGTGATGGAAATTAGTGAATCGTCATTCACTTACCTTCAAATATTCTGCAATTAGGGTTACGGCATCCCTCTCCCGAGTTGTAGAATATTGTGTTGGGTCCTAGCCTTAGTATCTCATTTGGGTGATTTACTAAGGACTCAATCAATCAACTAACTTGAATTTGTTTTTCTCCCGTTTTGTAGATGTCAAAGTTCGACAACTATGGTCTTCCCAAATTCCATGGAACAAGCATTCCACATGAAGATGGTATTCCACGATTTAATCGAGGAACGAGAAATCATGCTTCACTTCCTCCTCCTCCTCCTATTGTTCTCCCCAACCCACAAGATCGAAGAATTGAAAGGATCAATATCACTAAAGCCCTATTGGAAATGAAACATGAAGATGGTAAACCCGTGTGTGCCCACGTTCTAGGAATGAAATCACACATTGATAGGTTGATAATGTTGGGTGTGTCATTCCCAGATGAGTTGGCTGTGAATTGGGTTTTGCAGTCACTTCCTGAATCATATAATGAGTTCAAAAGAAAGTATTATATGATGAATCATGACGACAACCTCATTGACCTAACTTACATGCTCATTGCTGCTGAATCAGAAATGATTTGGCGAAGCAATGGAGCGTATTTGTTGCAAAAGTCAACCAACCATGCTTCCGAGGACGTTCTAGGAGAACCGACCTGCGTTTGCTGCCAAAAGAGAGGGCGTTGGATACAAGTCTGCCCAAAGAGCCTGAAGAGTCCAGAAGATGGGAGAGTCAAAGAGTATGGTTGTGCTTCAGGTAAAATCCACTATCTAACTCCATTAAGTTCCTATTCATTGATACATAATGTGATAAGATTGCATTTGAATGTTTTACAGGATCGGTGAAAAGAAAGGAAGCTTTGTGAAAGAGCAAGATAAATGTAATCACAAGGAATGGATCTTGATCGCATGGACTTGAAGATTAGATTTTGAGCTTAGATAGTTATGATAGAGTTGTTAGAATTTTTTTTTTTGAAACACATAGTTTTTCAATGGATTTTGCATTGTAAGGACAAATGTTTTCCGCTGCTTTTATAAAATAAATTTTTGTTTGACTTATTTATTTATTTGTTTATTTCCTTGCAATGAAATCGTTATGAAAATTGGTGTTTGCATATTTCTACAACAAGTGGATATGATTCTTATTTATGGTGTTTATGGAAAAGTCGAGAATTTACCAAATAGGGAGAGTTTCTCATCGCCCAAGTTTCAATTGGACAGAAATTTGGAATCACGCAACTTGGTTGCACGATGAATGAGAAATTTCATATTTGGAAATTAAACTAATTCGTTGACAAGGTGTCAAGTGAAGGACTAAGAGATCGAGCACACAATGTTGCGTGTTGATCAAGTCCACGATAAGAGTAACAATGATATTCGTCATTTACTAAAGGTTTAGTAAATATGATTATACTTACAAGATTAAGTGTAATTCTGAATTGATTAAAGAGTTTAGATCAATAGTAGAACGAATAAGAGGAATCAAGTAGGCAGAAAGATAAAAGTTTCTCCATTCTAAGAAGATGGGAGAGTACCTTTTATGCATTATGATAGGTCTTAATGATTAAGAACCATGTCTCAATTGATCCTCTAAGTGAGTCTTAGTACAATTGTATGTCTAAGAAGAGGAATCATGAACTGAAGAAATGGTTAAATCAATAAGTCAATCATACTTCGTTCCAATAACAAGTCTTAAAGTTAAGATTGTGACATTGAGTGAAAAAGTATTAAGAAGGTTTAAAACATTCATTAAATGTGGTAAGTTGTGATGTCTTAGATAAGACAAAGATCAACTAGGACCAATTTATGAGGAGTTTTGATAAAAACTACACTAACTCTTGAATATTTGTTTGTCAAGAAATGGTTATTGACAAGAGAACCTTATATGTCAAGGAGTCAGTGGGAGTCTTAATGGTCTTGAAAGGTCTCAAGAACAAATCAAATAAACCTTATCGATCATCACTAGCACACGAGTTAAGGTTTACAACCTATCGTGATGACATTATTTTGATTCTGTGCCAATCCAATCGAGTTAATTATGCATGTGAGTTCTATGAGTTCTCATTTTGAACGCATAAAAGGCAAAGCACCTTAATCAATGAAAGGTACATTGATAGGAAAGGGTGAGCTGCTTAACTACTTGGAAGACATGGTGGGCAGCTGTGCTACCATAAAGGCAAGAAATCGAGATCAAGAAATTTCGATCCATAAGAGTTTGAATTTGTCGTAAACTTTGGTTTCGACAAATTCACATGGATAGGAACACATACACCGCTCAAATCTAAGTGTCATAAGATTTCCTCCTTCATGAAAATGATTGTGAAGAAATGCTTTCACTAAGAGAGATTTTAAGAAGATAGTGATTGTAAAATTGCATTCTCAAATTCAATCATGGTTACGGCATCCCTTTCCATAATTTGAATTGTGAGGTTTGGAAATTAATCTTAATTGTTTAGACACACATATGAACTATCGAAGGCAAAGGTGTATAAGTTCAAGAAGCATTGATAAAGGATTATCAAAGCACTAAGTATTAGAAACATGAACTTAAGAAATTCAATAAGTATTGTTTTCTGAAAGTTAAGATGTTTATGAATACATGTCGAAGCTAGTGGGAGCATAAGTGTTATGTTTTATAATAATCATCATGATAGTGGGAGCATAAATGTTATGATTGTATGATTATTAAGGAAAGTATTGCAAGGTTAGCAATATTAATTATAGAAAACAAGAGTCATACTTTGCAAAGTTGTAAGACTTGAAAGGTTGTTTTGCTATAATTAAGGGAGAGAATATTATGCTTCGTTTCAAATCTAAAGGATTAGGTTGAGAAATGTTAAAAAATTTAGTCAAAGGTACATAGTGTGTTCTTAAAATTTCGATTATGATTACGGCATCCCTATTCACAATTCAATATTATGCTTCATTTCAAATCTAAAGGATTAGGTTGAGAAATGTTAATAAATTTAGTCAAAGGTACATAGTGTGTTCTTAAAATTTTGATTATGATTACGGCATCCCTCTTCACAATTCGAATTTTGAGAACATAGCAAATAAAACATTATGCGTCGTGACCCATACGCTTCGGGTATAGGATCGATTGCAAATGCTTTAATGTTTGACCATTCTAAAATTTTCCAAATGTCGAGCGCATTTAGAGGGAAAAGGACTAGAACTGGTTTTGACTAAAACAATTAAACAACTATCAAAGGACAACCCAAAGTTCGACGAGGATTGGTCGCTTGTGAGTAGTTGGAAGTATAGTATTGGAAAATATGGAAATGTTTCCATATTGGATGGACCGTATCGACATCATTACGAATAGATAAGACTCTATTAAGAATGAGTTGTCATATGGGACATATGGAAGTGTGTTCATATTGGGAATTGAATATTGAGAAATCTATGACTATATTAGAAACTTCTATGCAAAAGGATGTTCAAAGAATGTACTTTGAGTGAGAGACATCACGTCTATGGAATTGTCTTGTAACAATCTCCGATAGAGGACTTTGTAATATCATTGGCAATAGTCTTCGTGACTTTGGTGCAGTGACATTACGAAAGGATAGCTGCATAGAATGTTAGAATCTAGCATATTCTATAAGTAGCAAGAATTTAATATTCTTTGACTTATGAAAAACGGATTTGGAGTTGTGAAATGAGAAGGATTGGAAATGTGTTCAATGTGATCTATTTCACAAAGTAAGAACCATAGGTAAACATTGTGTGCATGCTAGGAGCATGGGACAAGTGTTGGAATTCAGGTAAGAAGTTAATTAACCGAAACGACAAATAATGAGTAATCGATATGGTGATAAATAAGAGGTGTTTAATTTATACTCAAAGGTTTGAGGCCATATGGGATTAGTATTATTCTTGTGTTTCACTTTGCATGTTTTGACTTCCAGAATAATTGAGTTTATTAAGAATAATCGAATTATTCGAACGGGCCACAGTCGTTCATATGTTGGAAGTACATATGAATGAAGACTGTCGTGAATTGGTGTGTGGATTGTCTAAAGAGCATTAGACATAAGCAAATGTTTCCTGCAACGTTCATGAGTGCTTATGAATATGATTTGAGCATTGGATTAAACCCATACTCACTTGGATCACTCCATGAAATTGTATCACGAGTGATTGGTGAGACGATAACATCTTATATTCTTGAAACCGAGATGTGTGAGTTGTATCTTACGAATCGGTTGCACATTGATAATATGTAAACGCACTAGTAACTTGGTGTTATAAAACATATTGTTGTGTGTGATTTGGTTAGTGAGTGCAAGCGAGCATTGTATCAAAGTTTATCCATTCCTTTTATTCAAAGTAGGATAAAAGCGATATCTTTGGGCCCCTCGATGCTTTAGTGATGACAAACGTAAATGCTCGGCCGGGCTAGGGCTAATTTGATTTGTTCAGTTAGTTAGTCGTCATAAATCGGAAATCGAGATATAGTACAAAGAGAATGATTTGAAATCATATCTCATACGATATCTAGAATGGAGGAATATATGATCCCTTATCTAAGGACACGCGTATTTGATATGATCAGAGTTGACAGCGGCTTTGGAAAGCTACGATTGCAGATTGGGATCTGAAGTCATACGCAGAATAGTTATTAGACTTATCCAAGTGGGAGACTGTTGGATTAGTGTCTAAGTCCATAACTATTTTGGTATGTACTTGACCCGATGGTGCATGGTCCTTTTGGGTTGCCTTCACCAAAGCAACTTGATAGGATGAATTATGGAGAGAAAGGATTAAATATGATTTATTAATATATTATGAGAATAATATATTAAAGGAGAAATCATATTGTTTAATTAATATTAGTCAATAGTTAATTGGTAATTAGTTTTGTGACTAAAAGAGATTAATTAAACTTAAGGGACTGGGATTGTAATTATAAGATAATTGCAATTAGGGCCATGGATTGCTTTTTATTATAAGGTGGATGAATTCTAATGGGGAAGCCCATATGAAGTCGTCCAAGGCTTTAAGAAAAGGGCTCCATGGGTTGCTTAGGGCTTAAGCAACCAAATTAGGGTTTCCTTGTTAGATAACCCTAATAGCCTCACTATATAAAGACCCTTATGCCTCAAAAACGTGAACAAGCAACCTTCTAGGGTTTCACACGTTTTTGGGCAGCCTCTAACCTCTCTCCTCTTCATCCTCTTGCTTATGGTGTTTGTGAACCATTAGAGGAGTGACACTTGTGACTCTAAGCCTTCCAAAGTCAATTCAAGGAGGAATTGGGATTGTTATTGCTACATAACAATCAAGGTAATATCTTAAACCTAATTATATGTTAATATTGATTTCCATATGCTAGAATTAGGGTTTATACTCTTGGATTCAAAGCATGTACAATAGAGAAACCTAGATCCAAGCATTAGGGTTTGTATGAGCACATAAGATGTCTTATGACCAAAACCCATCAAAAATAACATATGCCTCCGCAGTAATACTACTGACTAAGGAAAAATAAATCATAGACTCCAGGAGAGTATCAAATGAATGATATGCCTGGCTCAGTCTAACAAAAGGAAACACAGACTCCAGATAGTGTCGAATGAATGACACAGCTAGCAAAGTCTTTAACAAGGAAATACAGACTCCAGACAGTATCGAATGAACGACACAGCTAGCAAAGTATAAAACGAAAGGGTGAATGTGAACATGTATGTAACCATGTTGATCGACGATAGAGTATCCGATGACCTTCCAGGTCACGTGTAGAGGTAGTGGCATTGTGTCACCCATGGGCCTTACTGGCGAGAACTTTAGCTAATAGTCATGGTGTGAGAGTGTCAGTCTCGTATAGATCTATACACATGATGTTCGCTCTCCTTCCCGGAGACTCTGGTTACACGACGTTGGCGCAATGCAACGTCATAGAGGGAAATAGTGTGTCACATTCTAAATTTAAAGAGAGAGAGAGACAGAGAGATAGAGAGAGAGAAATAAAGATATGGAGAGAGATAGAGATAGAAAGATAGAGAGAGAGAGAGAGAGAGTCTCCTAAGTATTCCTATAATAGTTACTAGGGTTCCATAAACATGAATAATAGAAAGATGCATGTACTACCCAAGGTGATAAATTGTCTGAGAGAGAGAGAGAGAGAGCGCGCTTTTATGGTCATCCATGTATACATGATATATAACTAGTGTCTAAACGACCGTCGGACGGATAACCGATACCCCGAAGCCACATCCAAACAAGGAAAAGGAATCAAAGTAAATTAGCCTTCCTATGTCCTTTAAACATTACTTATATGAGTATACATGTACGCGCATGCATTGATCAAGATAAAAGCATAACAGGAACTTGGGTAAAACTTTTGGAAAACTTTATAAACAAGAATTTATGACTCGATGTCGGTTTAATAAACAAACTTTTTAAAATGATTCGATAACATAGTTTAACTGAAGAAAACCTTTGGAAAGCCTTTAACAAGAAATTGCGACTTGCTGTCATTCTATAAATCATACATTGAAAACCTTTGGAAAACCTTTGGAAAACCTTTGAAAAACCTTCGGAAAACCTTTTGAATACTTATGATAATCTAAAAGAGAAATTCATACTTTAACAAGAGTTGAAAGCGAGATTTAGAAAACCTTTTATTAGATAGAGCAATTTAACATGTAAAAATCCACTTGCTAAACAGTTATTAATCACATGTGATTTATCTAATAACTGTATAGTTCAACTTGTATCCCTTCCCCCCCCCATAAAAGCAGTTAAAATCATTTAAAGGTTAATTCAAGGGTATGAACTCACCCTTATATAGGGTTTTGAGTTTGTGGCCCATTGTAAATCTACCCAATACTAATGTTAAACGGGGCTTTTGGTCGCACCCGACTGAATGGTCGTAATTTGGTTTGATTGCAACTAAAACTTTTCAAGGGATTATTGAGGGTGTTTCACGTGCCTCTAATTTGTTCCGACTCTTATGGAGTCGTAATGAAAGTCCCAATTTAATTAACCTAATTCAAGAAGGTTAACGGAACTATTTAATAAAACACGTTTTATTAGCGGAAAAAGGGTTTACTACGGTGGAATAAATTTCGGGTTGTCACAGTAGGAGCCCCATAATGCAGTATTTTCGAGTTTTTCTACTGGGAATGGACTAGAAACATTACCCTAAATTGTTATCGTGTTTTAAAACTTGTTTTAGATGGTGTAATGTTTATGCTAATCCATTTACAATGGCTAATATCAAATTTCCATGTTTTATATGTGTTAATATGATTCTTGAAATTTTGCTATTGATGTTCCTGTTTTTATGAGTTATTGTTAGATCATAGGAATTATTTGTTGAATTGCTTGATGATTAATTCTTGATCAATTATGTGTTTTAATGGAATCTATAATTTGTCCTCATGTTATGGATTACCAAAAGTCACACTTTTAAAGTCCATATTAAAACAGATACGTTACATAAAATGAAAGGTCACTCATTTTAATGAAACTTTAACTCGTAAGTTATGGAGTTGAAAAGTCTTGAATAGTTTCAAAACTTACCCTCAAGTTTAGAATTTGTAAAGTCTCACATATTAAATACTTTAATTCCAAATTGAACCTTAGAATTTTAAAAGTTTAAAATTCAACCCTTATATTTCTATAATATTAAAAGTTTAATTATATATATATATATATATATATATATATGTGTATGTATAAGAATAAGTCGGTATTACCGTTAGTACGCCTCATTCACGAAGCCGGTCTATAAGGGGGTATAAGGTTACTGCCTATAAAATGGCGGTTTAATGGGTGTCCACTCTCATCCACCGCTTCCTTGACTAGTGGAGGGTCGTTAGCCGAACGTGTAGGATAGGACCTTAATCCTCATTAAAGGTATAATGAAATTATAAAGTAACTAAACCTTTATTAATTCACAATCTTAGTTACTTTAGGAAAATGTGAAATAGGTGCTAACCCATGAAATTAAACTTTGTACCTTACCAAGTCATTAGTGGAGCATGTGTGGTTAACCGACACACTAACAAGGACTAGTAAGAGTGGCAAAGGGTGACTTAAGTTTTATCATAGATCGGTGGAGCGCGTGTGGTTAACCGGCATATCGATTAGGTGATAAAATTAAGGGTACCAAGTTAATTTACATGCTTATTCACACCTTGTTTGTGATCCTCGGCATCCCGGTCACAAACTTGAGAGGGCACAATCGAGATTTTAACATGCCATTAAAAGTTTAATGTATCTCAAAAGATCTAGGAGTTTCAAATCCAATTAACACTTAATAATTTATTTTGTTTATAATGGTGGAAATTGGTAAATCATCATTTACCTACCTTCAAATATTTTATAGCTTGGATTACGGCATCCCTCTTCCAAGTAATGAAATAGTTTGTAGGATGCTAGCCTTAATATTTCATTTGGGTGACTTATTAAGGACTTCTTATCTGATCAAAACATTTCCTTCTTTCTTTCAGATGTCTTCCAACACTACTACTGGCTCAAACCCTACACGATCCTTTCCCTCATGAACTTGTGTAGGAAAGTCACTTTTGATGGTTCTAATTTCAATGAATGGATTAGGAACATTATAATGATTACTCGCTATGAGGACAAGGAATATGTCCTTGACAAGGAGCTGAAGGTTATCAATAAGACCACTGCTACTCGTGAGGAGATTGCGGAGTATGCTGCACATGAGAGGGATGCTACGAAAGTGTCCTGCATCATGTTGGCTACTATGACTCCCAAACTCCAGAAATCCTATGAATGTTTCTACCCTTATGAGATGCACCTAGATCTAATGGAAAGGTACCATCAAAGCGCGCGTCAAGAGAGGTATGTAATCATCTCCTCCATGATAACAGCCAGGATGAAGGATAGTGAACCCATCATCGGTCACTTGCAGAAAATGCAAAGGTTCGTGGACCGGTTGTTGAAGCTTAATGTGGACTTCCCTAAGGACATGGCGATTGATATCATTCTCCATTCCTTACCTCATAGTGACTTATCATGTGACTTATCATGAACTTGTGTAGGAAAGTCACTTTTGATGGTTCTAATTTCAATGAATGGATTAGGAACATTATAATGATTACTCGCTATGAGGACAAGGAATATGTCCTTGACAAGGAGCTGAAGGTTATCCATAAGACCACTGCTACTCGTGAGGAGATTGCGGAGTATGCTGCACATGAGAGGGATGCTACGAAAGTGTCCTGCATCATGTTGGCTACTATGACTCCCAAACTCCAGAAATCCTATGAATGTTTCTACCCTTATGAGATGCACCTAGATCTAATGGAAAGGTACCATCAAAGCGCGCGTCAAGAGAGGTATGTAATCATCTCCTCCATGATAACAGCCAGGATGAAGGATAGTGAACCCATCATCGGTCACTTGCAGAAAATGCAAAGGTTCGTGGACCGGTTGTTGAAGCTTAATGTGGACTTCCCTAAGGACATGGCGATTGATATCATTCTCCATTCCTTACCTCATAGTGACTTATCATATGACTTATCATGAACTTGTGTAGGAAAGTCACTTTTGATGGTTCTAATTTCAATGAATGGATTAGGAACATTATAATGATTACTCGCTATGAGGACAAGGAATATGTCCTTGACAAGGAGCTGAAGGTTATCAATAAGACCACTGCTACTCGTGAGGAGATTGCGGAGTATGCTGCACATGAGAGGGATGCTACGAAAGTGTCCTGCATCATGTTGGCTACTATGACTCCCAAACTCCAGAAATCCTATGAATGTTTCTACCCTTATGAGATGCACCTAGATCTAATGGAAAGGTACCATCAAAGCGCGCGTCAAGAGAGGTATGTAATCATCTCCTCCATGATAACAGCCAGGATGAAGGATAGTGAACCCATCATCGGTCACTTGCAGAAAATGCAAAGGTTCGTGGACCGGTTGTTGAAGCTTAATGTGGACTTCCCTAAGGACATGGCGATTGATATCATTCTCCATTCCTTACCTCATAGTGACTTATCATATGACTTATCATGAACTTGTGTAGGAAAGTCACTTTTGATGGTTCTAATTTCAATGAATGGATTAGGAACATTATAATGATTACTCGCTATGAGGACAAGGAATATGTCCTTGACAAGGAGCTGAAGGTTATCAATAAGACCACTGCTACTCGTGAGGAGATTGCGGAGTATGCTGCACATGAGAGGGATGCTACGAAAGTGTCCTGCATCATGTTGGCTACTATGACTCCCAAACTCCAGAAATCCTATGAATGTTTCTACCCTTATGAGATGCACCTAGATCTAATGGAAAGGTACCATCAAAGCGCGCGTCAAGAGAGGTATGTAATCATCTCCTCCATGATAACAGCCAGGATGAAGGATAGTGAACCCATCATCGGTCACTTGCAGAAAATGCAAAGGTTCGTGGACCGGTTGTTGAAGCTTAATGTGGACTTCCCTAAGGACATGGCGATTGATATCATTCTCCATTCCTTACCTCATAGTGACTTATCATATGACTTATCATGAACTTGTGTAGGAAAGTCACTTTTGATGGTTCTAATTTCAATGAATGGATTAGGAACATTATAATGATTACTCGCTATGAGGACAAGGAATATGTCCTTGACAAGGAGCTGAAGGTTATCAATAAGACCACTGCTACTCGTGAGGAGATTGCGGAGTATGCTGCACATGAGAGGGATGCTACGAAAGTGTCCTGCATCATGTTGGCTACTATGACTCCCAAACTCCAGAAATCCTATGAATGTTTCTACCCTTATGAGATGCACCTAGATCTAATGGAAAGGTACCATCAAAGCGCGCGTCAAGAGAGGTATGTAATCATCTCCTCCATGATAACAGCCAGGATGAAGGATAGTGAACCCATCATCGGTCACTTGCAGAAAATGCAAAGGTTCGTGGACCGGTTGTTGAAGCTTAATGTGGACTTCCCTAAGGACATGGCGATTGATATCATTCTCCATTCCTTACCTCATAGTGACTTATCATATGACTTATCATGAACTTGTGTAGGAAAGTCACTTTTGATGGTTCTAATTTCAATGAATGGATTAGGAACATTATAATGATTACTCGCTATGAGGACAAGGAATATGTCCTTGACAAGGAGCTGAAGGTTATCAATAAGACCACTGCTACTCGTGAGGAGATTGCGGAGTATGCTGCACATGAGAGGGATGCTACGAAAGTGTCCTGCATCATGTTGGCTACTATGACTCCCAAACTCCAGAAATCCTATGAATGTTTCTACCCTTATGAGATGCACCTAGATCTAATGGAAAGGTACCATCAAAGCGCGCGTCAAGAGAGGTATGTAATCATCTCCTCCATGATAACAGCCAGGATGAAGGATAGTGAACCCATCATCGGTCACTTGCAGAAAATGCAAAGGTTCGTGGACCGGTTGTTGAAGCTTAATGTGGACTTCCCTAAGGACATGGCGATTGATATCATTCTCCATTCCTTACCTCATAGTGACTTATCATATGACTTATCATGAACTTGTGTAGGAAAGTCACTTTTGATGGTTCTAATTTCAATGAATGGATTAGGAACATTATAATGATTACTCGCTATGAGGACAAGGAATATGTCCTTGACAAGGAGCTGAAGGTTATCAATAAGACCACTGCTACTCGTGAGGAGATTGCGGAGTATGCTGCACATGAGAGGGATGCTACGAAAGTGTCATGCATCATGTTGGCTACTATGACTCCCAAACTCCAGAAATCCTATGAATGTTTCTACCCTTATGAGATGCACCTAGATCTAATGGAAAGGTACCATCAAAGCGCGCGTCAAGAGAGGTATGTAATCATCTCCTCCATGATAACAGCCAGGATGAAGGATAGTGAACCCATCATCGGTCACTTGCAGAAAATGCAAAGGTTCGTGGACCGGTTGTTGAAGCTTAATGTGGACTTCCCTAAGGACATGGCGATTGATATCATTCTCCGTTCCTTACCTCATAGTGACTTATCATATGACTTATCATGAACTTGTGTAGGAAAGTCACTTTTGATGGTTCTAATTTCAATGAATGGATTAGGAACATTATAATGATTACTCGCTATGAGGACAAGGAATATGTCCTTGACAAGGAGCTGAAGGTTATCAATAAGACCACTGCTACTCGTGAGGAGATTGCGGAGTATGCTGCACATGAGAGGGATGCTACGAAAGTGTCCTGCATCATGTTGGCTACTATGACTCCCAAACTCCAGAAATCCTATGAATGTTTCTACCCTTATGAGATGCACCTAGATCTAATGGAAAGGTACCATCAAAGCGCGCGTCAAGAGAGGTATGTAATCATCTCCTCCATGATAACAGCCAGGATGAAGGATAGTGAACCCATCATCGGTCACTTGCAGAAAATGCAAAGGTTCGTGGACCGGTTGTTGAAGCTTAATGTGGACTTCCCTAAGGACATGGCGATTGATATCATTCTCCATTCCTTACCTCATAGTGACTTATCATATGACTTATCATGAACTTGTGTAGGAAAGTCACTTTTGATGGTTCTAATTTCAATGAATGGATTAGGAACATTATAATGATTACTCGCTATGAGGACAAGGAATATGTCCTTGACAAGGAGCTGAAGGTTATCAATAAGACCACTGCTACTCGTGAGGAGATTGCGGAGTATGCTGCACATGAGAGGGATGCTACGAAAGTGTCCTGCATCATGTTGGCTACTATGACTCCCAAACTCCAGAAATCCTATGAATGTTTCTACCCTTATGAGATGCACCTAGATCTAATGGAAAGGTACCATCAAAGCGCGCGTCAAGAGAGGTATGTAATCATCTCCTCCATGATAACAGCCAGGATGAAGGATAGTGAACCCATCATCGGTCACTTGCAGAAAATGCAAAGGTTCGTGGACCGGTTGTTGAAGCTTAATGTGGACTTCCCTAAGGACATGGCGATTGATATCATTCTCCATTCCTTACCTCATAGTGACTTATCATATGACTTATCATGAACTTGTGTAGGAAAGTCACTTTTGATGGTTCTAATTTCAATGAATGGATTAGGAACATTATAATGATTACTCGCTATGAGGACAAGGAATATGTCCTTGACAAGGAGCTGAAGGTTATCAATAAGACCACTGCTACTCGTGAGGAGATTGCGGAGTATGCTGCACATGAGAGGGATGCTACGAAAGTGTCCTGCATCATGTTGGCTACTATGACTCCCAAACTCCAGAAATCCTATGAATGTTTCTACCCTTATGAGATGCACCTAGATCTAATGGAAAGGTACCATCAAAGCGCGCGTCAAGAGAGGTATGTAATCATCTCCTCCATGATAACAGCCAGGATGAAGGATAGTGAACCCATCATCGGTCACTTGCAGAAAATGCAAAGGTTCGTGGACCGGTTGTTGAAGCTTAATGTGGACTTCCCTAAGGACATGGCGATTGATATCATTCTCCATTCCTTACCTCATAGTGACTTATCATATGACTTATCATGAACTTGTGTAGGAAAGTCACTTTTGATGGTTCTAATTTCAATGAATGGATTAGGAACATTATAATGATTACTCGCTATGAGGACAAGGAATATGTCCTTGACAAGGAGCTGAAGGTTATCAATAAGACCACTGCTACTCGTGAGGAGATTGCGGAGTATGCTGCACATGAGAGGGATGCTACGAAAGTGTCATGCATCATGTTGGCTACTATGACTCCCAAACTCCAGAAATCCTATGAATGTTTCTACCCTTATGAGATGCACCTAGATCTAATGGAAAGGTACCATCAAAGCGCGCGTCAAGAGAGGTATGTAATCATCTCCTCCATGATAACAGCCAGGATGAAGGATAGTGAACCCATCATCGGTCACTTGCAGAAAATGCAAAGGTTCGTGGACCGGTTGTTGAAGCTTAATGTGGACTTCCCTAAGGACATGGCGATTGATATCATTCTCCGTTCCTTACCTCATAGTGACTTATCATATGACTTATCATGAACTTGTGTAGGAAAGTCACTTTTGATGGTTCTAATTTCAATGAATGGATTAGGAACATTATAATGATTACTCGCTATGAGGACAAGGAATATGTCCTTGACAAGGAGCTGAAGGTTATCAATAAGACCACTGCTACTCGTGAGGAGATTGCGGAGTATGCTGCACATGAGAGGGATGCTACGAAAGTGTCATGCATCATGTTGGCTACTATGACTCCCAAACTCCAGAAATCCTATGAATGTTTCTACCCTTATGAGATGCACCTAGATCTAATGGAAAGGTACCATCAAAGCGCGCGTCAAGAGAGGTATGTAATCATCTCCTCCATGATAACAGCCAGGATGAAGGATAGTGAACCCATCATCGGTCACTTGCAGAAAATGCAAAGGTTCGTGGACCGGTTGTTGAAGCTTAATGTGGACTTCCCTAAGGACATGGCGATTGATATCATTCTCCATTCCTTACCTCATAGTGACTTATCATATGACTTATCATGAACTTGTGTAGGAAAGTCACTTTTGATGGTTCTAATTTCAATGAATGGATTAGGAACATTATAATGATTACTCGCTATGAGGACAAGGAATATGTCCTTGACAAGGAGCTGAAGGTTATTAATAAGACCACTGCTACTCGTGAGGAGATTGCGGAGTATGCTGCACATGAGAGGGATGCTACGAAAGTGTCCTGCATCATGTTGGCTACTATGACTCCCAAACTCCAGAAATCCTATGAATGTTTCTACCCTTATGAGATGCACCTAGATCTAATGGAAAGGTACCATCAAAGCGCGCGTCAAGAGAGGTATGTAATCATCTCCTCCATGATAACAGCCAGGATGAAGGATAGTGAACCCATCATCGGTCACTTGCAGAAAATGCAAAGGTTCGTGGACCGGTTGTTGAAGCTTAATGTGGACTTCCCTAAGGACATGGCGATTGATATCATTCTCCATTCCTTACCTCATAGTGACTTATCATATGACTTATCATGAACTTGTGTAGGAAAGTCACTTTTGATGGTTCTAATTTCAATGAATGGATTAGGAACATTATAATGATTACTCGCTATGAGGACAAGGAATATGTCCTTGAAAAGGAGCTGAAGGTTATCAATAAGACCACTGCTACTCGTGAGGAGATTACGGAGTATGCTGCACATGAGAGGGATGCTACGAAAGTGTCATGCATCATGTTGGCTACTATGACTCCCAAACTCCAGAAATCCTATGAATGTTTCTACCCTTATGAGATGCACCTAGATCTAATGGAAAGGTACCATCAAAGCGCGCGTCAAGAGAGGTATGTAATCATCTCCTCCATGATAACAGCCAGGATGAAGGATAGTGAACCCATCATCGGTCACTTGCAGAAAATGCAAAGGTTCGTGGACCGGTTGTTGAAGCTTAATGTGGACTTCCCTAAGGACATGGCGATTGATATCATTCTCCATTCCTTACCTCCAAGTTATGATCAGTTTCATATGACTTATCATATGAACACGGAGAAGGATACACTTAGCAAACTTCAAGGACTTTTAATGGACTGCTGAAAGTGGCCTTAAAGGTAAGTCGGTTGTTACTTCTACTCCTACTCCTACAACAACCCATGTTCTGGCAATTGGGTAGGGAAAGGGGAAGAAGAGGAAGAGGAAGACCCCTTTGAAGGGTACCATGTGAAAGTCTCTTGATGGCTCCTCTTCAAGTGGGACCAAGAAAGGTTCCATTCCTCCTTCTTCAAACCCAAAGGAAGCATAATGCTTCTCCTACCACGAAAAGGGGCATTGGAAGCTACCCTAAGTACTTGCATGATGTAAAGGATGGGAAAGTTAAACCCACCCATGCAAGTATTTATACCATATTGTCTAGAAACTAATTACATACTAACTCTTGGGTGCTTGATACAGGTTATGATATTCACATTTGTACTGATTTGTAGGGCCTAAGAAGTTGTGAAGAAGTCGAGCACAAGAAGATAAACTTCATCATGGGCAATAGGAAAGCATCACATGTGACCAAGATTGGAGTTTATTCTTTATTGCTTAATAACGGGTTAACTTTAGATTTGAATAATTGTTGTTACTCGTCAGAAATGGCAAGAAATATTATTTCCTTTCATAGTTTGTACAAGAAAGGATTCACCTTTTCATTTGATAATAAAATTGGTGCTATTGATGCTTTTTATAATGATGTGTTTTATTTTAAAGCATTACCTTGTGATGGTGTATATGAAACTATGTTGATTGTAGACAACTTAGGGAATAATGTATTTCATATTGATTCTTCGATTACGATGGATAAAGAATCCTTGTGGCATTGTCGTCTTGGACATGTCAAAAAGAAGCGCATAGGCCAACTCCAAAAGGCTGGAGTTTTGGAATCATTTGACCTAAAATCAGATGATAGTTGCAAATCTTGTTTACTTGGAAAAATGACAAAGTCACCCTTCACTGGTTCTTGTGAGAAGGCTGAAGGTTTGTTGGACCTCATACACACTGATGTGTGTGGACCCTTCAAACCCACCACAAGGGATGCTAATCGCTATTATGTGATTTTTACTGATGATTACAGTAGGTATGGATATATCTACTTCATCAAGCATAAGTCAGAAACCTTTGAAAAGTTCAAAGAGTTTAAGCAGGAAGTGGAGAACAACAAGATGCTCCAATCCAATTGGGGGGGGGGAGTATCTTAGCATTGAGTTCCTTGACTATCTTGAGGAATGTGGGAGTGTCTCACAATTGACACCTACCAGGACACCACAACTGAATGGTGTGGCTGAAAGGTGCAATCGAACCTTGTTGGACATGGTTCGTTCCATGATGAGTCGAGCTTGGTTACCAATCTCATTTTAGGGGTATGCCTTAGAGACTACCTCCCATATCCTTAATCTAGTCCCTACAAAGAAGGTTGCCAAAACACCTCATGAGATGTGGACCAGAAAAGTTCCAAATATGGACCACATCAAGATTTGAGGTTGCGAGGTTTTTGTGAGCGGCGAGTCTCACGACAAGCTCGAACCTCGAAGCGAGAGGTGTATTTTCATTGGCTACCCACAGAAATCCTTTGGTTACCTCTTCTACAGACCCAGTGAGAATGTGGTCTTTGTGGCAAGGAGAGGATTTTTTCGTGAGAGAGAATTTATAATCCAAGGAGACAGTGGGAGGCAAATTGACCTTGAAGAGCTTCAAGAGTCAAGTGGTGAAGGAACCTCAAACACTAGCGACCAACCGGAGGAGGAAACTCCTGTTGAGCTGATAGATGAATTCGTACCTCCAAGACGTTAGAGTTAGGAGCACACCTAAATTTTATTATGGTTATCACATCACTACTGAAGGTGATACATTTATCAGTGACAGTACGCTGATAGATTTGGATGAACCTAATAGTTACAAGGAAGCCATGGTAGGCCTCAAGTCTATTAAATGGAAGGAAGCTATGGACGGCGAGATTCAGTCCATGTATGACAATCAAGTTTGGAACTTTGTTGACAATGTACCAGGTCCTAAGACAGTTGGGTGCAAATGGATCTTCAAGAAGAAGACCTACATGGATGGGAAGGTGCACACTTACAAAGTGCGACTGGTGGCGAAGGGCTTTACTCAAACTCTAGGAGTTGACTATGATGAGACATTATCACCAGTAGCGAAGATTTAAATCTACTAGGGTTCTGCTAGCAATAGCTGCATTTCATGATTATGAAATATGGCAGATGGATGTCAAAACCGCTTTCCTTAATGGAAAGCTGGCTAAGGATGTTTACATGGGTCAGCCAAAGGGTTTTGACAATGCAAAGTACCCTAATAGAGTGTGTAAGCTTGAGAAATCCATTTATGGATTGAAACAAGCATCTCGTAAATGGAATCTTTGGTTCAATGAGAAAGTCAAAGAGTTTGGCTTTTCGAGGTGCGAGGATGAGTCTTGTGTATATGTTACGGCTAGTGAGAGTATAGTTAGTTTTTTGGTATTGTATGTGGATGACATACTACTCATAAGAAATGACATCCCGAATTTGAAAGAGGTTAAGTCCTGGCTTGGGAAGTGTTTCGCTATGAAGGACCTTGGAGAAGCTACCTATTGATGGGTTTTGAGCATTCTAACACTTCCTAAGTGTACATGCAACCCTAATAACCTTGGATCTATGTTTGTCTAATTATCATGCAAAGTTGAATTTCCAAGGTTATATTCCTATCTAGCATACATGGGGAACAATTTTAACTTGAATGAAAGATAGAATAACTTACCTTGTTGTTGCTTATGTTCCTTGAAACCTTGTGAGCCTAGCACCCCAAGTGTGATGCCTCAAATGCTTCACACAACACCAAATGCACTTGGAAAGACTCTTGAGATAACACACACTTCTCAAAATCGGCCAAGCCCTCTTGTTTTTTAGTGTACCGATTTTGGTGGAGAATATGATTCTTATATAGTGTTGACACATCTAGGGTTACACCATGTAAACCCTAATGTGTCATGACTCTTCATTTCCATGACCCATGGGTTTGTAACTCCCATGGGGCATCCATGGAGCATCCTATGGGTAGAACTCAACTTGATAATCCATGGAGCCTCTTAGCCCACTATACAAGATATGGATGATTTACATAATCAACCCATATATTTAATTAGTTATCCTTTGATCATTTAATTAATTCCAAATTAATTCTTTGATCAACTAATCAAATAATATTATTAATATATTAGAACTTATAATATATTAATAATCTCCAAGTGTTATTTCTCTCATTTAGTCTATCCAATTGCATGGTGCCATGCAACCCAAATGGACCATGCCGGGTCGGGTCAAGTACAAGCCCGAAATAGTTATGGACTTAGACACCTTATCCAACAGTCTCCCACTTGGATAAGTCTAATAACTATATCTCTAGTACTTCAGGAACCGATCGGCAATCGTAGCTCTTTCAAGGTCTCTCGGAACAGAGAAGATGATGGTACGCCATTTAAGATAAGTGATCATATAATCCTCTGTTCTAGATATCAGCCGGACAAATACATGGAACATTTTCTTGCTTATTGTCCAGCATTTGTTTCCCGATTTCCGATTTGTTTGACATAGAACTTAATTGAACACATCAACTTAGTTCTGACCGGGCCCGGTACATGGGTCAAAACAAAATCATCGAGGGGCCCAGATATCAGCTTCTAATCCAAGAAGGAACAGATAAACTTCGACTCATATGTTTGTTCTACCACTCATTGAATTACACACAAAAGTACGTTTTATAACATCGAGTTACCAATGCGGTTTCGTACAGTCAATGCATAACCAACTTGTAAGTAACAAATCATATCTCTAGGTTTGAAGACTTATATGGTATTACCGTCTCACGATCACTCGAGATAAAATTCCATGAAGTGATTCCAATGAGCGTGGGTTGAGTCCAATGCTCAGAACTTATGAGCACTCATGATTGTTGTAGCCTTGTCCAAGACCTCTACAACCAAACATGACAGTCTTGATTCATATCTACTTCCAACATATGACCGACTGTGGAGGTTTGAATAATATGTTATAGCAAACAAAATTATTCTGGAAGTCAAAACATGCAAAAGAAATATAGTAAACGATCGACAAGAGATAGCAACACTTTACTCATAAATAAAACACTTTTATTCATCATCTAATGTCAATTACACTTTACAAATTTCGAGATTATCTAACTACTAAATCTAATATCATCCTTCAGCCCTATGCTCTGAGCATGCTGAAGATGCTTAACCCGAGTCAGTCCCTTTGTGAGGGGATCTGCCGGATTCTCATCTGATGATACCCTCTTTGCCACGAGGTGTCCTTCTTCGATCCGATGTCTAATGAAATGGTATTTTCTGTCGATGGATCTCCCATGATCCCTTGGTTCCTTGGCTAAGGCAACAGCACTTTCACTATCACAGAAAATTTCCATTGGCTCTTTAATAGCTGGTACAACTCCAAGGTCTCCAATGAAGTTTTTCAGCCATATCGCCTCCTTTGCTGCCTCGCTAGCTGCAATATACTCTGATTCACAAGTAGAATCTGCCACTGTCTCTTGCTTGGAACTCTTCCAAGAAATTGCTCCTCCATTTAGGGTAAAGACCCAGCCCGACTGAGAGCGGAAATTATCCCTATCAGTCTGGAAGCTAGCATCACTATACCCTACAACTCTCAAGTCATCACTCCCACCGAGTGTAAGAACCCAGTCCTTAGTCCTCAGTAGGTACTTGAGGATATTCTTTACCGTAGTCCAGTGTGCCTTGCCAGGGTTCGCCTGATACCTGCTAACCATGCTCAAGGCAAAAGCTACATCGGGTCGAGTACACGTCATAGCATACATGATCGATCCTTCAGCCGAAGCGTAAGGTGTTCGACTCATTTCTGCTATCTCAGCCTCAGTGCTAGGGCTTTGTGTCTTACTCAATCTGGTGTTACTCTGGATGGGTAACTCTCCTTTCTTGGAATCCTGCATGCTAAATCTCTTCAGCACCTTATCCAAGTAGGTACTCTGACTAAGTCCAATTAGTCTTTTACTCCGATCTCTCAAGATCCTTATCCCTAAAATATAGGCAGCTTCACCAAGGTCCTTCATAGCGAAACACTTCCCAAGCCAGGACTTTACTTCCTGCAAGGTTGGAATGTGGTTTCCTATAAGTAGTATGTCATCCACATACAATACCAAAAAGCTAACTATACTCCCACTAGCCTTGACATACACACAAGATTCATCTTCACTCCTAGAAAAGCCAAATTCCTTGACCTTTTCATCAAAGTAAAGATTCCATCTGCGAGGTGCTTGCTTCAATCCATAAATGGATTTCTCAAGCTTCCACACTCTATTAGGGTACTCGTTGCTGACAAAACCCTCTGGCTGACTCATGTAAACATCTTCAGCCAACTTTCCATTAAGGAAAGCGGTTTTGACATCCATCTGCCATATTTCATAATCATGAAATGCAGCTATGGCTAACAGAACCCGAATAGACTTAATCTTGGCTACCGGAGAAAAGGTCTCATCATAATCCACTCCAGGAATTTGAGAGAAGCCCTTTGCAACCAGTCTAGCCTTATAAGTGTGTACTTTACCATCCATGTCGGTCTTCTTCTTGAAGACCCATTTGCACCCTACTGTCTTACGACCTGGTACATTTTCAACCAAGTTCCAAACTTGATTGTCATACATGGATTGTATCTCGCTATCCATAGCCTCTTTCCATTTAGCAGACTCGAGGCCTGCCATGGCTTCCTCGTAGCTGTTAGGGTCATCTTGACTTACTAGTGTCCCATCACTAATAAGTGTCTCACCTTCTGCAGTAATATGAAATCCATAGTAATGCTCAGGTGCACTCCTAACTCTCGTGGAACGTCTCAGAGGTACAGATTTGTCAATTGGCTCAACAGAAGTTTCCTCCTCAAGTTGAGGGCAAGATTTTGAAGTTCCTTCACCGCTTGATTCTTGAATTTCTTCAAGATCAATTTGCCTCCCACTGTCTCCTTGGCTTATAAACTCTCTTTCTCGAAAGACTCCTCTTCTTGCTACAAAGACCACATTGTCACTAGGTCTGTAGAAGAGGTAACCAAAGGATCGCTGTGGGTAACCGATGAAAATACACCTCTCGCTTCGAGGTTCGAGCTTATCATGAGTCTCGCGTCTCACGAAAGCCTCGCAACCCCAAATCTTGATGTGGTCTAGTTTAGGTACTTTACCAGTCCACATCTCGTGAGGAGTTTTGGCAACTTTCTTTGTAGGGACTAGATTAAGAATATGGGCGGCAGTCTCTAAGGCATACCCCCAGAATGAGATTGGTAGCGTAGCTCGACTCATCATGGAACGAACCATATCTAACAAGGTTCGATTACACCTCTCAGCCACACCATTCAACTGTGGTGTTCTGGGAGGTGTCAATTGTGAGACTATCCCACATTCCCTTAGATAGTCGAGGAACTCTGAACTAAGATACTCACCACCACGATCGGATCGAAGCATCTTAATGTTCCTGCCCAATTGATTCTCGACTTCCTGTTTAAATTCCTTAAACCTCTCGAAAGTCTCTGACTTATGCTTGATCAAGTAGACATATCCATATCTACTATAATCATCAGTAAAAGTCAAATAATAACGATTAGCATCCCTTGTGGCATGTTTGAATGGTCCACACACATCCGTGTGTATAAGGTCCAACAAACCTTCACCCCTCTCACACGAACCTGTGAAGGGTGACTTTGTCATTTTTCCAAGTAAGCATGATTCGCAACTATCATCTGACTTTAGGTCAAACGACTCCAAGACTCCATCCTTTTGGAGTTGGCCTATGCGTTTCTTGCTTATATGTCCAAGACGACAATGCCATAAAGATGCTTTATCCAAGTTATTATTAGTAGAATCAACACACAAAACATTATTTCCTAAGTTATCTACAACAGATACAGCTTCATACACACCATCACAAGGTAATGCTTTAAAATAAAGAACATTATTAAAGAAAGCATCAATAGAACCAACTTCATTATTAAATGAAAAGGTAAACCCTTGTTTGTACAAAGCATGAAAGGAAATAATATTTCTTGCCATTCCTGGCGAGAAACAACATTTATTCAAATCTAAACTAAACCCACTACTTAGCGATAAAGTATAAACTCCAATCTTGGTAACAGGTATAGCTTTCCTATTCCCCATGATCAAGTTTATCCTTCCTTGCTCCACATCCTCACTTCTTTTTAGTCCCTGCAAGTCACAACAAATATGAATACCACACCCGGTATCAAGGACCCAAGAATTAGAATGGGGTGAGTTATTAGAAATGATAGTGTAAATACCTGCATGGTTGGGTTTAACTTTCCCATCCTTCACATCTTGCTGGTATTTTGGGCAGTTCTGCTTCCAATGAGATTTTTCATGGCAATAGAAGCATTCAGCCTCTTTTGGGTCAGAAGAAGGAGTAATGAAACCTTTCTTGGTTCCACTTGAAGAAGAGCCATCAAGGGTCCGAACCTTGGTACCCTTAGAAGAGCTCTTTCTCTTCCTCCCTCGACTTTTCCCGATTGCCAAAACCGGAGTAGAGTTTTGAGTAGGAGTGATAGCAACCGACTTCCCCTTAAGACCTGATTCTGCGGTCTTGAGAAGTCCCTGAAGTTTGCTGAGGGTGACTTCTTCCTTGTTCATGTGATATGTCATGCGGAATTGATCATAGCACGATGGTAAGGAATGCAAAATAATATCTATTGCAAGATCCTCCGGGAAGTTCACATTAAGCTTCAGCAAACGATCCACATACCTTTGCATTTTCTGCATGTGGCTCGTGACGGATTCCCCGTCCTTCATCATGGTTGTTATCATGGAGCAGATGATTTCATACCTTTCTTGTCGTGCACTTTGATGGTATCTTTCCATCAAATCTTGGTGCATGTCATAAGGATAGAAATCCTCATAAGACTTTTGGAGTTCCGCTGTCATCGTGGCCATCATGATGCAAGCCACTTTCGTAGCATCCCTTTCATGTGCCCGAAATTCAGCGATCTCCTGAGGAGTTGCAGTGGACTCATCAATCTCCTTAAGCTCCTTGTCAAGGACATATTCTTTGTCCTCGTAGCGGGTAATCATCCTGATGTTTCTGATCCACTCATTGAAGTTGGATCCATCAAAGGTGACTTTCCCACATAAGTTCATAAAGGTAAAGGAGCCATTAGGATTAGAGCCAGAAGCATTGTTGAAAGACATCTGAAGGAAAGAGAACAAGATTAGTTTAGATATAAGAGAGTCCTTAATAAAACACCCAAATGTAATATTAAGGCTAGGATCCAATCACAATATAATACAACTTAGAAGAGGTATGCCGTAATCTAAGCTATATCATATTTGAAAGGTAGGTGAATGACGATTCACCAATTTCCACCACGAAAACCGCAATATTTTAGTATTAGGTTTTTGAATGGTTCTTAAAAATTCCTAGGTTCTTTGAGATTCAATGAACTTTTCAAAGGCATGTTTCAATCTCGAGTGTGCCCTCCAAGTTTTGTGACTGGGATACCGAGGATCACAAAACGAGGTGTGAAGTAACCATGCAAATCACTTGGTACCCTTAAAGTTTATCACTCAATCGATGTGCCGGTTAACTACACACGCTCCATCGATACTATAATAAACCCTAAGTCACCCTTTACCTACCTTGTTAAGTCCAAGTTAGTGTGCCGGTTAACCACACACGCTCCACCAACGACTTAATCAAAGTGTAAAGTGTAATTTCATGGAATAGCACCTTATTCACATTTTTCCTAAAGTAACTAAGATTGGGAATTTATAAAACATTTAGTTACTTTGTAATATTCATCATACTTTGAATGAGAATTAATAAGTCCTTGTCTTACCCGTTCAGCTAACGACCCTCCACCGATCAAGCAAGCAGTGGGTGAGAGTGGTCACCCATTAAGTCACCATTTTATAGGCAACAACCTTATACCCACCTTATAGACCGGCTTCGTGAATGAGGCGTACTAGCGGTAAGACGACTTTGTTCTTATACATATATATATAATTATTAAATCATAATAATATAAGTGTAAGGGTTGAATTTTAACTTTTAAAATTCTAGGGGTTGGAACTAAAGTTTTAACTTAACTTTACTTGTTCCAAAACTTGAGGGCAAGTTTTGTAAACTTTCAAAACTTTTCATTTCTTGTAACTTATGAGTTTAATAGAGTAATAAAATGAGGACTTTTCATTTTTCCTAACTCTTGTGTTCTTTTTAATGGTTTTTAATCCAAGAGACTTTTGGTTTTCCATAACTTGAGGACAAGTTATGGACTCCATTAAAACACATTATGATCATGAATTAATCTACCACATAGGTTACAAATAATTCCTATGATCATCTAAACATCATAAGAACAAGAATATGAATATGAACACTTTCAAGAATCAGAATCACATTTAATCTTTGTAATTTTGATAACTAGTTGTTGTAAATGAGTTAGAAAAGACATTACACCTTCTAAAACAAGTTTTTCAAGTACCAAAACATTTTAGGGTAATGATTCTAATCCATTTCCAGCAACTCAAGTCGAGATTCTGCACTCTGTCGACCCTACTCGCCGAGTGCATAAACCTACTCGGCGAGTAGGTTGAAGATACACATGAACTCGACGAGTACTCCCCATGGACTCGCCGAGTCCATCAGTCAGACAGCAGAAATTTCGACTTTCTTCAACTTTTAAGCACAAATAACAAACAAACAAGCCTAGGCTCTGATACCACTGATGGGTTTTGAGCATTCTAACACTTCCTAAGTGTACATGCAACCCTAATAACCTTGGATCTATGTTTGTCTAATTATCATGCAAAGTTGAATTTCCAAGGTTATATTCCTATCTAGCATACATGGGGAACAATTTTAACTTGAATGAAAGATAGAATAACTTACCTTGTTGTTGCTTATGTTCCTTGAAACCTTGTGAGCCTAGCACCCCAAGTGTGATGCCTCAAATGCTTCACACAACACCAAATGCTCTTGGAAAGACTCTTGAGATAACACACACTTCTCAAAATCGGCCAAGCCCTCTTGTTTTTTAGTGTACCGATTTTGGTGGAGAATATGATTCTTATATAGTGTTGACACATCTAGGGTTACACCATGTAAACCCTAATGTGTCATGACTCTTCATTTCCATGACCCATGGGTTTGTAACTCCCATGGGGAATCCATGGAGCATCCTATGGGTAGAACCCAACTTGATAATCCATGGAGCCTCTTAGCCCACTATACAAGATATGGATGATTTACATAATCAACCCATATATTTAATTAGTTATCCTTTGATCACTTAATTAATTCCAAATTAATTCTTTGATCAACTAATCAAATAATATTATTAATATATTAGAACTTATAATATATTAATAATCTCCAAGTGTTATTTCTCTCATTTAGTCTATCCAATTGCATGGTGCCATGCAACCCAAATGGACCATGCCGGGTCGGGTCAAGTACAAGCCCGAAATAGTTATGGACTTAGACACCTTATCCAACACCTATATCCTAGGGAAAAGGATATTGAGAGATAGGAGTCAGAGACTAATTACACTTAGTCAGAGTACCTACTTGGATAAGGTGTTGAAGAGGTTCAACATGGAGAATTCCAATAAAGGAGACTTACCGATCCAGCATAATGCCAGACTTAGTAAGAGTCAGAGTCTGGGCATAGAGGCTGAGATAGCTGAGATGAGTCGGTTACCATATTCTTCTGCTATTGGCTAGATCATGTATGCTATGACTTGTACTCGTCCTGATGTGGCTTTTGCTTAGTCAGCATATATCAGGGAAACCCTGGCATGGCTCACTGGACTACGGTAAATAATATTCTCAAGTACCTATGGAGGACTAAGGACTGGGTTCTTACCCTAGGTGGGAGTGGCGGCTTGAGAGTAGCAGGGTATAGTGATGCTAGCTTTCAGACTGATAGGGATAATTTCCGCTCTCAGTCAGGCTGGGTCTTTACCCTAAATGGA
The DNA here is from genome assembly GCF_051521515.1 of Lactuca serriola. Lineage (NCBI taxonomy): Eukaryota > Viridiplantae > Streptophyta > Magnoliopsida > Asterales > Asteraceae > Lactuca > Lactuca serriola. Next base: position 296,873,000 of record NC_136411.1, read on the forward strand.
GGAGCAATTACTTGGAAAATTTCCAAGCAGGAGACAGTAGCTGATTCTACTTGTGAATCAGAGTACATAGCAGCGAGTGAAGCGACAAAGGAGGCGATATGGCTGAAGAACTTCATTGGAGACCTTGGATTTGTACTAGCTATACAGGAGCCTATGAAGATTTTCTGTGACAGCAATAGTGTGGTTGCCTTAGCCAAGGAACCAAGAGATCATGGTAGATCCAGACACATTAACAGAAAATATCACTTCATAAGACACAAGATAGACGAAGGAATCCTCATGGCAAAGAGGGTATTGTCAGAAGAGAACCGTGTAGATCCCCTCAGCAAGGGACTGACTAGGGTTAGACATTTGTAGCATGCGAGAAGCATCGCCCTGAGAGACGATACTAGTTTTAAAATTAGATAGTTTTCTGAAACTTTTAAAATGTAATTAACATTTGATGATTAAATAAAAGTTGTTATTTATTTATGAGTAAAGTGTTACTATCCTATGTTGATCGTTTACTATTGTTTCAATTTTGCATGTTTTGACTTCCAAAATAATTATTTTATTCAAACTCTCCACAGTCGGTTATACGATGGAAGTAGGTATTGAATTAAGACTGTCATGAATCTGGCTTGTAAGATTTGTCTAAGGTGCATTAGACATAGCAATGGTTGCTACAACATTCATCAGTGCTCTAAGTTTCGAGTATTGGATTAAACACATGCTCACTTGTATCACTTCATGGCATTTATCTCGAGTGATCGTGAGACGGTAATATCATATATATATATATATATATATATATATATATATTTAAACCTAGAGATATGAGTTGTTGACTATGAGTTGGTTATCCATTGATTGTACGAAAGCGCATCAGTAACTTGATGTCATAAAACGTGCTTTTGTGCATAATTCAACCAGTAGTTAGTACAAGCATATGAGACAAAATTTATCTATTCCTTCTAGCAATAGAAGCGATATCTGGCCCTTCGATGATTTAGTTTTGACATATGTGTCAGGCCCGGTCAGAACCTAATTGATGTGTTCAATTTAGTTCTATGTCAAACAAATCTGAGGTCGAGAAACAACTGCTGCACAATAAGTACGACATTGTTCCATGGATTTTTCCGGCTGATATCATGAGAACAGAGGATTATATAATCACTTATCTAAAATGGCGGTTCATAGTTCAACAGAGTTTTAAAAGAGCTACGATTACTGGTTGGTTCCTGAAGTTATACTTGCAGCTATAGTTATCAGACTTATCCAAGTAGGAGACTGTTCGATAAGGTGTCTAAGTCCATAACTATATTTGGTATGAACTTGACCCGACCCAGCATGGTCCATTTGGGTTGCACTTCACCTAACAATTTGTATGGATATCTTTTTGAGAATAAGATGTTTATGATCCATTAATATATTATAAGTTATAATATATTAATATTATTTAATTAATGTTGATCAAGAATTAATTTTAGGATTAATTTAGTGATCAAAAGAGGCTAATTAAATATACACTCTTACATATATATATGGATTGGGCTAAGATTTATTTAGGGTGGCCTAAGAGTATATGGAAGTCCATGGATAGTCCATGGAGCTTTTAACCCATGGATCCTAGGTAAATGAAGAGTCATGGGTATTAGGGTTTAACCCTAATCCTCTATAGTATATAAAGAGGTCCTTGGTTATAGAATTGACACTAGTGCGTGTGAGAAACACGGGTGGGCCGATTCTAGCAAGCATTAGATTCTCTCAAGTATTTCCATGTTGTTTTGGGTGATTTGTGACACCACTTGAGGCATCCATACTATTGGTGCTAGGCTCTAAAACTTAAAGCATTCAACCACAAAAGAAAGGTATGTTATTCTACTTAAAGTTTTGTATTAAAAGTACCCCATAACATGCTAGTTAGGTTGTAAATCTTGGAAATCAAATTTGCATGTATTTTAAAGAAAACATAGCTCCAAGGTTTCTAGGGTTGCATGTACACCATAGGAGTGTTAGTATGATCAAAACCCAACAATAATATTTCCATATATCAAATTTCCTATGTCGAACCATTTCAACACGATATTCATATATGTCCAAGACCAAGTTCCATTAAAACCTTCAATCTAAACTTTTATATTTGAAATGGAGTATGAATGCCCTCTCCCTTAAATCCTTTTATAGTGAAACAATTTCAACACTTTTCAATTTGCAAATTTGAAATCTTTGTATCCTATAATTAGTATTGCTAACTTACAACACTTAGCATAACAATTATGCTACTACTAGCTTTGACATGTACGAAAAAATCAACTTGACTTCTAGAAATCAGTACTTTTTGACTTCCTTACTAAAGTGTAGATTTTTGATATGTGATGCTTCGATAAGTCTTCATCTAGACTTCTCAAGCTTATACACCCTCATTAGATGGCACATGTGTGTGTTTAAACCATTTCAGAACTTATAGCTATAAGTCATGAACGTTCAAACAATTCCTTGCCATTTCTCACAATTCGAACTATGAAAAGGGATGTCGTAATCATATTGAAAATTTAAGACTGCAATTATCACAACCACTATTCATAATGATATTTATCAAAATCCTTAAAATCTACTAGCAAAAGTGTTTCATCATAATCATTTTCATGAATTAGAGCGAAATATTTTGCCACCTAGATTTTATGGTGTATGTGTTCCCATCCATGTGAATCTATCATTTCCAACCTATAACCATTAGACAAGGTTTACAACAAATTCAAATTTATCTTTCAAGGACTAAACTTTACTTGTTAATTACTTGCCTTCTGGTAGCACAAGGGCCTACCAGTGATTCCATGTTGTTAAGCAGCTCACCCATATTGATCAATGTTCTATAACTAACCAACGTGCTCTGCCTTTTGTAGTCAAATGAGAACCATAGAACTCATAATCATTGCCAAAACAACTGAAAGGAGCACAGAATCAAGAATGTGTCAACTTAACACGATAGGTTATCAACCTCAAGTCGTGTGCTAGTGATAACTAAAAGGTTTATTCTCGATTGACTCCTAAAACATTTCAAGATCAATAAGACTCCCACTGAATTCTTGACAAATAAGTTTCTCTCTCAAGGAGCATTCCTTGATGAGTAAAATTCAAATATTCAAAAGTTAGTGTGGATTCCCGATAAGAAAACACTTCATGAAATTGGCCTTAGTTCATCCTTTGTTTTAACTAAAACATCAAAACTTCTAATTCCAAATGTGCTAGATTAACAAAACATTATTACTCCACATTTCATGAGGTATTATAAACCGACTTAGTAAGCTTCAAGGTACGATGTGTAGTAATTAGAGTATGACTCAAAAACTTGATTGGAAATGAAGTATGACTCATTTCTCGATTGAACCATTTCAATAATATATGATTCCTCTTCTTAGTAGAACAATTGCACCAAGATGTTCTTCAAGTATCAATTGTGATAAAGTTCCAAAATCATTAAGATGATCATAAAACATGATACTAAAGTACTATCCTTTCAGACTGGAGAAACTTTTATCTTTCTGCCTAATAGATTCTTCATATTCGTTCTGTTACTCTTTGAAACTTTTCAAAATATAATAGTCATGCTTAATCTTATAAACACAACAATATTTATGGAAAGCAACAGTAAATCATGACGAGTAAAGTTATCATCCTTTCTGGCAGATCTCAATAGTCCATATCAATGTATACTTGATCCATTAGTCCTTCACTTGACTCACATAAACATGTTCTCAACGAATTAATCATAATCTTCCAAAGATCAAGATTCTCATACATCACACTATTCAAATTGCATGACTCCAAGTTTCTATCCAATTGAAACTTAGGTGATAAGAATTCTTTTTCAATTGGTTAATTATGACAATACCACAAGTGATACAATAAGAATCAAATCCTAATTAACAATGTCAATAATAGAAATGTAACCACCAATTTTCATAAATGCCATTGCAAGGAAATATAACTAGATAAATCAAAATTTCACTTTTATTGATAATAAACGAAAATTTTAGAACTTGTGCTTACAATGCAGAAATGAAAAGCAATGTTTCTAGACATTTCCTAAGCAATATATCATAAATCCTAAGCAGTATTCAAAAATATGATCATCGAACCATGCAACAGGAAGCCATCTCTCACAATCAGATTCAGATTACTCTTCTCAAGCTTCCTTCTTTCTCTTAGATCCTACAAAACATCAAAATGTGATTATCACATCATGTATTAAGAATCTATGAATATGAACTTATGGAATTAGATAATAGATGTACCTGAAGTAGAGTCACACGACTTAACTTTACCATCTCTAAGATCTTTTGGGTAGTCAGAACAGCTTCATAACCAATACCCCTCCAATTGGAAACAGAAACATATGGACCTTTTTGGATTAGCGCATAGAACTATCTCAAAACTAGCCATTCTCATTACCATATGGTCAAACGGTTTGACCTTGGCCGATCCTTTTCTATTGGGAAGAGAAACCTTTTCTGGACTACCATTGTTGGCATCATAAATTTCCATGGAAATCTGGGAGACAAATCCTTCAAACACTTTTTCTTGACTTATGCTCTTAAGCATTTTTGCTTTAGCAACAATTAACATATGTGTCGGATCAATTAGGGTCACGTCGTGGTCACTCATATAGTAGTCTTTAATGAACTGACTATATGACTTAGGAAATGAAAGTAGAACCAAGTCAATGACTAGCTCCCTTGGGAAAATGACACCCAACATACCCAATCTGTCAATGTACGATTTCATTTTTAGAACATGCGCACACATCGACTTTCCATCTTGATGTTTACATGCCAACAGGGCTTGAGTAACTTCATATTTTTCAATGTTAAGGAAACATGGCTTAAAGAGAGGTGGAGGAGAAGGAAGAAGAATTTAAGAAGCATGATATTCATTTCCACCATTACTCGAAGAAGGGAACATTTTTTCACCTTGATCAAAATGTGGAAGATCATCTTCACAAAGAAGAGGAAAACCACTTCCCAAAGAAGGAGGAAGACCATTGTTGTCTGAAGTTGAAATTTATAATAGGAGAAAAGAGAATTCAAGTTAGTTTATTTTAATCCTTAATTATTAACCCATGAATTTAAATTAAGGCTAGGATACATATTTTCAATTTGAACTTTAAAAAGGGATGTCGTAATCAAATTTGAATCTATTTTAAGTAGGTAAAACATTTACCAATTTCAATCTCATGAAACTCCTAGATCATTTGAGATTCCTTGAACTATTCAATGACACATTTAATCTTGATTATGCTCTCACTTTTGTGACTAGGATGTCGAGGATCGCAAACAAGATGTGAATAACCATGTAAATTAGCTTGGTACTCTCGATGTCATTTATCATCTCCTTTTAATGTATCGATTAACCACATGCACTCCATTAATCAATGATAATTTTTGAAACACCCATTACCACCTTTATTACTTCCATATTAGTGTGTCGGTTAGCCACACGTGCTCCACCAACGACTTAAAAAGTGTAATGTGCAATTTCATGGATTAGCATCAAATTCACATTAGTAACATCCGAGTCCCAAGTATATTATTTAATTAATTTCATTCATTTTGGCAAGGAAACTCGATGAGCTAGGAGCACCAACTCACCGAGTATAGAGTGTAATGGCCACGAGATTTTACAGTCTACTCGACGAGTCGGAGTAGAGAGTGTAGGAGCTGGGTGAGAAAACCCTAATTTTCAAGGTTTGTGTCCTATTTAAAGGACCTTAAGCCCTCATTTCAGCATCCCTTTTCATCCTAACCCTCTATGAGAAACCCTAATCGTGTGTATCCATTTGTGTGAAAGAGAGAGAGAGAGAGAGAGAGAGAGAGAGAGAGAGAGAGAGAGAGAAAAAGGAGATAGAGAGAGAGAGAGGAGCTAACTTTGGGTGTTTTAGTGCACATTTAGAAGAAGAGTGAAGAGCATCAAGCCTTGAAACAACAAGAGGCTTGTGGATCAAGTGTTTCTCTATGATAGCTTCAGTTTGGAGATAAAAAGCTATCACCTTGAGCATTTCTTTTGATAGATCTCTTTCTAAGGAGTTTTAGGGCTTTTCCCCCTTATCTTGTGGTTCCTGAGTTGTTGGAGCTTGTCATGGAGTTGAGACTCCAAATCTGGACAAAAAGAGGTCCCATGAGCCCAAAGATCTAAGTTTTATCAAGCTTTGGGCAAGTCCCCATGCATGAAACCCTTTATAGAGCTTGTTTTGGCATTTTGAGCCCTAGATGCCATGCATGAACGTAAAGCTTGCAACTTTACGTGATAAGTGAGCCTTAGAAGGTTAGATCTAGAGTATAAGACATCATTTCTGCCTAAAAATGTCTGAATGAGAAAATTAACTGAAGGGACTCGACAAGTCTGTGAGCTGACTCGATGAGTCGGTTAGGTTTTTCCCCGAAGAGTCTGGATGCATTGTAACTCTGCGAGTTGACGGGACAACTCGACGAGTTAAGTTGGATTTTCATGACATTTCTGAGGAAACGATGGAACTCGATGAGTCACATAGATGCACTCGATGAGTTGGGTCAACATGGACTGTTGACTCGAGTGTTGACTTCTGTTGACTTTTAGGGTTTAGTCAAGACATGGATTATGGAGACCACAGAGGGTAAAACGGTCTTTTACCCTTTCCAAGGGTTAGAGGAATAGGTTAGCTTAACTTATTTAGGCTGAGGTGATAAGCATTAATTAGAGATGATTATGACGTGTAGGCGAGGTTTAGACCATTCGATCGTTTCGAGGTGCTTGATTACTTACGAGGTGAGTCTTCTCACTATACTTACCATGAGTGGTGATATTGTGTAACCGAATAGTTTTGTGTGCTTATATTGAGAATTGTAATATCCTGCATTATGTCTTTGTGATTTATGATGTGTATTGTTCCGAGCTTTATTGAGTTAGGACTATAGGGTCCAACTCGAGTTGTGGGACCGAAGGGTCCCCACTGAGACACATTGAACAGAGGGTCTCTATCGAGATATAGCCATGAGAGGCTAATGAGATGTGTGTGGTATTTTGGGGAACTTACTAAGATTTATGTTACTATGTTATGTGATTTGTGTTTCAGATACTTCTCAGGATCACAGGAAGGCGCCAGCTTGATTGTACACACGAGATGGAGTTTATGTTTTAGAGGATCCTGGATTACTATCAAAAAATTATTTATTTGTGTTTTATGATAATTTAAAAAGTTTTGGTTTTTGAAAAGTGATAATTTGAATTTATATGATTTTGAAAATGAAAAATTTAGTTGAAAATTTACGGTGTTACAACATTTTTCCTAAAGTAACTAAGAGTAGGATTTTAGAAAATAGTTTAGTTACTTTGTATCACGTTGTACTTTTAATGAGAATTACTTGACATATCAAACCGGTTCACCTAACGACCATCCACCATACAAGAGAGCAGTGGGTAAAAATGGATACCCAATGGCGGTCATTTTATAGGTCGCTTCCTTAAACTCCCCTTATAGTATGGTTTCGTGAATGAGGCTTACTAGCGGTTCGACTGACTTTTCTTACACACACACACACACACACACACACACACACACACATATATATATATATATATATATATATATATATATATATATAACCTTTTAGTTATATACGTAGTATAAGGTTTATTTTAAAACATATTAAAATTCCAAGGGTTTAATATTTTAATGAATTAAACTTTTAATTTAATTAAATTTAAACTATTTATGGATATATTAATTGTCCTTTAATTAACTACTTAATTAAATTAATAATAAGATCCATAATGATGTATTTTAAAGTTTTCAAAATACCAATTATTATTTGACATTAATTGTTTAAATCAATTAATATCTAGATTTATTTATACATTTAAAATAATCATATTAATCAACAAAAACAATTAATTAAGTCAAATACTTGTCTCCTAACTTTTAGGCTTTTAATTTATCATCATAGATACACCAAAATCAGATTGGAGGATAATTAATTAAGTATAGCAAGTAATTATCATATAAAAGCATACTAGGCAGATAAGGCACAAAATTTAGGATCTGACAGCACAACACATCGTGTTTCACGAGCACCACGTCGTGTTGTGTGCCAACACGTCGTGCTGAATGAACACCACGGCTTGTTTTATGAACGGAATGACGATTCTGTTTCATCCTCCTTGTTCAAGTTCTTAATTTTATAAATTCAATAGAAAACTAAACCTACACTCTGATACCACTGATGGAGTTTGAGCATAACAAACAATCCTATATGTGCATGCAACCCTAAATAATTTTATCTATGTTTTCTCTAATTAAACATACAGCTTGAATAACAAAGCATAAAACCCTAGCATGCTACTATACATTTGAAAATTCACAAATAGGGTTAGAATAATCACACCTCGATTTTGTTACGGGTTTTGTTTGAAAACAATTGTTTCTCTTCATTTAAAAATTACGAATTTAATCATGAATATTGGGATGTTTCAAGTTGGCATCAGAGCCCTGGTTTGAGAGAACTGGATGAGAATTCATGTGAATCCAGATTCAAACTAAGGATCTGTAAAGGTTTTCAAAATCATTTTCAAAATAAATTTCAAAAAAAAAATCAAAAAAGTTTTTAAAGGTAACCAAGGAAGGATGAGATGTGTATGCTCAGCTAGAGAAGGCAGGTATACCCCAAATTACCCATATTTTTAATTTTTTATGATCATTATGATAGAACAACATGCTAGTAGTAGGCTAGGGATCTTCAGGAATTGCATGATAGAATTGACTGATGTATGATGCTTGATAGCCTAGGAAAACTTCTTGTATGTTAGATGGAATTGACATCATTATTGTAGTTACTTAGTGTGTGCGTCATAGTTGTACATAGCTAAGATTTTATAGCCTGAGAATGTTTTATTTAGCCTTATTTCCTATTCCTTGTCTGTGTGACAACCCGATATTTCAAGACGATATGTTGGGACGCAAGTCAAATTATGCTCAAAATTTAACTTTCCTAAAATCTTAGTTGGGTTAAATAATGTAGAAGGAATCGTATCAAGGTTTCCAAGCATATAAAGAACACTAAAATCCGAGTTATAACGAAGAAGTTACGACCATTCTAAGTTTTCCAACAGAAAAACGGAAATACGAAGTTACGTAAAAACTCGAATCGAAGATCGAGCGACTTTTGGCCGAAATGACCTAAACAGGAATTGAAGGTCTCGTCAATGGTATTTCAGCGGTAAAAAGTCTGGCAGAAACCGACGTCAGATAAAGATGTTATGAATTTTTAAAGAAATTCCTTAATCACGTCATTTTAATAAATAAATAATAAAAATTATTTCATAATTTGCCAACGGAATCTAAACGGAAGTTGTAGATCATAGTCTCACCTTCGCGTGGATATAAAGAACGTCGAAAACGGAGTTCGTATGAAGGAGATATGAATTTTTGAAGTTTAGTTAATATAATTATGAATTTAAATGAAAACTCCCGGTATTATCCGAAGGGGAGTCATCGGATAGGGCCAGAGTACGCCCTGCGTACCCTCGTACGCCCCGCGTACTCAAATCGAAGGCCTCGGATCGTCCACGTCGCCCTATGCGAAGCTACCGACCCGCCATCCGACCCGCCCGTCCGACCCGCTCCATCCGAAATACGTAAGCAGTGACGTTTCGTACGCGCTGCGTACCCTCGTACGCCCAGCGTACCGAGGCGGTTCAGCACGCCTATAAAAGGGATACGAGGGATTCCGAGAAAATTGCTAAATTCTTCTCTTTTCTCTTGCGTCTTGCCTCGTTTTCCGTGCCCGTTCAAACCCGAAGCTCTGGCCTTTTTGCTCAAGTCCAGAGGGTCGATTTTACTCCCGAGATTCCCGAGAATCCCGAGAAAAATCCGTTTCCCGAGACGAAACTCTGCCCGGTTTTCCATCTCGCTATCTTCAAACTTTCAGGTGAGTTCATACCCCTATAATCCACACTTTTAAATGTTTTATAAATATTTTTATATGCTTTTAAGGGGGGGGGGGGCGAATACAAGTAAAACACACGATGATTATCGTATGTTATATAAAGTTTCATTTTACACTTTCTATCAATAGAATCGCATGTGATTTATAATCATTATAAAGAAACTTTCGTATGCAAAATGTATCACGATAACATCATATCTTTTGGAATTGAAAAGTGTTGTTATTTATATATAAATCAAACACTCCGCTTATACTGTATGTATATGTGTCCACCTTTTATACTACAAACATACGATTATTTTGGGACACTTCTTGTTAATAAATCAATCATATGTGATTTATAACTAGTATACAAATAGATTCACTACAAGTTCAACAGTTTCAGTAAACATATTACTTCAAGTGACTTTCTTAAACGTTTTTACATGATTAAAGCTCGTTATCAAATTGTCTTACATACTGTAAGCTTCCTTTCAAAATCGGTTACAAAGGTGTTTTCAAACAATGGTTTTACGTGTACTTAAACTGTCTTATCAAACAAAATACTTTCAATCATTTTATAAACGGACATCAAGTCACAAATTCTTTATTAGACTTTTTCAACGATTTTACAAAACTTCTTTATGCTTTTATATTATAAATTGCATGCCTCTATATGTATAGTTATATAAGAAATGTTTAAAAGACTTAGAAAGGCTATCCACCCTATTTCCTTTTCGCGCCTTGAGATGTGGTCTGGTGGGATATTGGGTATTCATCCAAAAGTCGTTTAAACATTAGTTATATATCATGTATACATATATGGTCATAAATGTTCCATCAGTTAATTTAGTTCCGATACTCTTGGGTAGCAAGAGTGTATAAACCTACTTGGACACTCATCAATTACATTCTAGTAAACTATTATAGGAATAGTTTAGAGTAATCAAAACATTATCCCTACCACAAGAAATTACACCAGAGTCAGTTCATTCATGAGTCCAGACTACATATTATATGAAAGAATACTCTTACATGAATACTTATACATGAATACTTTTAAATAGACACTATATGGCAGATTACTACTACATGTTATATAAAAGAATACTCTTACATGAATACTTATACATGAATACTTTTACATAGACACTATATGGCAGATTACTACTACATGTTATATGAAGGAATACTCTTACATGAATACTTATACATGAATACTTTTACATAGACATTATATGGCAATTTAATATTACATGTTATATGTCTAGATACAGTTATATTGTTCGCCTTTCTATCTTTACATTGTGATTCAATCACATCATCGACGAGGTAGACTGGGACTTTATCTCCTAGTACCACATCATACTTTGAGGGACTAACCATTCCGACAACCACTGCTAGCTACAGAGGTAAATGAACAATCTACGGATGTTCTAGGTTGATACCATCGTGGGTATACATAAGGGACTAACTATTCCTAAACCCGGCTGTTAGCAACAGAGGTAAATGAACAGTCTACATATGTTCTAGGTTGATACCATTTCAGGTATACTTAAGAGTCTACTAATAAGAGTTAAACAAGGAAAAACCATCACATTTTCAAGAGATGCGTACTTTCAAAACAGTCAGGTCTAGGTAAAAGACTACTTTCAAAACATTCGAGTCTTGGTAGAAGACTACTTTTATACTAGTAGGAAATATGGGATTTTCTAGAGCTTTTCATACTTATACTAAATGTTTCATCATTCGTTTACCAGTCTTTCATATCAACTAATCAAAGCAATGACATTAAATACTTATGAACTCACCAGCTTAAATGCTGATCTACTCTTTCAAAATAACTTGTATTCTCAGGTTACAAATAGACAGGTGTCGATACAAGATTCAGAGAAGACGGAGCAGTCAAGACTCGTCTTTTATTTTGATAAGTCATCATCATGTCTTGTACTATGAAAGAAAACACTTGTAACTAAAATTATACTATTAATGCAATGGATGATGTTGTTGCTTGTTTACTACTTTACATTTGTTGTGATGCATACATGACGTCCTCCGCCCCAGAACGTTTCCGCCGTTCGTGGTTTTGGGGTGTGACAGATTGGTATCAGAGCATTGTTTATAGTGAATTGAGTATATCAACCCATAAAAGATATACTAACTATAAATACAATGGGATTAAAAATACTCTGATTTAGAGTATATACTTTAAATAATGAGATATTTAAGTAAGTATACGTGCTGCATTCATATCAGTGTCACTAGGACAGTACAAAAGAATTACGATTGTTGGGCAACACAAGTGGGCTTAGAGACATATGGTCAAAACTGGGAAGATATAGCCTGATCGCCTATATTATCCGAGGGTTGACTAGCATGTGCCTAAGTTTAAGTGTGTAGTCGCAACAATGCTAAAATCTTACCAACCCTACCACAATGAGAACAATAGAACATAACATAAAAATTAAAATACTATAGGAGTATTTAGTGTTACTATAAGTACTTTATACTTGAGAATTAAAACGGGATCCTCATTACTAAGTTGATAGTTGCTAAGTGGATACACTAAGGCTACATGTAATTAGGATGTTATAGACTTAGAATCAGTGGTAATTTTGCCTTACCCCTATTCTGTGTGATTTGGAAATAAGGTCACTTATTCGAAGGTCTATCCTGTTTAGATTACACATAGCTGGTATGCACTTCACAAATAGTGATGTAACTAATGAGGGTTTTCTAAATAATTATCTAGATAGTTCGTCTAATAATTATCCACTTACCCTAAATTCTCGCATGGAAATCATAGTTGGACTCCATCCCCTTGACAACCAGTATCTTCCGAATGAAGTCATAGCTGGTTGGTTTGGAGAAGAACCAGAGAATGATCATCCTATCCCTTTGGATGATCACCATGATGAAAACCTTTCAGCCGATGCTAATTCCGAACTAGAGGTTGAGAACCTACCCCGAGCAACTCCCTTTCCAATTCCTAACCCTCGTCCGGCTCTTCATGGCCCGACGCCTGATTCGGTGGAATGCTTGGAAACATGGAGCCAAGAACAAGATCAGCCCATGCCAGTTATTGGCAACCGAAACTTTTACGACCTGAGCAATGGGGGCTCAGCAGGTAGAATCTTGCCAATCATGGTCCGCAGAGTTGCCCAAAATGAGATTCAAGGCAGGTCAGCCCAACATCAGATTGCCGAAGTTGTCACCGATGCGAGAATGCATACCCTCCACACCACTCATCTAGAAGATTCTCATAAGAGATCAGAAAGAAACCATGAGAACCTGCTGCAAACACTAGCTGAAAACCCGAGCCAAAGTCATAGAGCTCCAAGTATGCCAGAGGGTGTACTAGAGACACCTACTTGACATGGGACGTCAATTGGTTGGACTAAGAATTCACCAGAGGAATTACCGTCGCAAGTAGTAGACGCTTTACTTTATTTCCCTTATAAAAAGAGGAATCGTATTTTTCTGTCTATGCCTGATGTGGCATTTTCTATGAAATTATCTGGTACCGTAAGTACTTTAGTTAGGTCTTTATGCTGTCAGGAACTATCTCCTGTGGATATGATGTAAGACCTTTACAAGGTCATTTTCCTAAACCTTTACGTCGTAAATATCCAGGATATTGACAGTCGGCTAACTTCTGTGTCATTCTTTATTCAAGTACTCTTATCATACTCTCATTTGAGTCTATCCGAAACCTGCTTTAGTTAAGTCATTGGACCATAGCAAGTTAAATACGGAGACATTCCCAAGTCTCTTTCAATGGTTGGATTTTGTTATTCACCAACCCACGATACCTCAACTTGTACAACAAACGTCTTGAGACCATTCTACGAACTTACCTCTATTCATTACTAGGACTGCATCATAGGGATGTAGGTCAAACCTTCGCGAACATACTTTCATTCTGTACTAGGACTGCATCATAGGGATGTAGGTCAAACTTTCGAGAACATCGTCGTACTCTTTACATGAACGATCGAAGTACATCTAGGTTCAACCATACTCGCTCACAAATTCATTTTTCTTTTCATATAACAGAATCATGTCGCCGAAGAAAAACAATCAACCCATCTACCAAACACCAACTCTTCAGATTGATGCAGCTACCTTTCAAGCTGCAGTCTCGGCTGCCGTGTCAGCTGTTCTGACCCTCCTTAACGCTAACAACGCGAATGTTAGCGGGATCGTTAACAATAATTCCAATCCAAGTAACAGTCAAGTACCTCAACGAGAAACAAACTATCACGACACCCCGAATCCCAAGCCCAAGAATAGCAAACGAAAGTTCTGGGCTAAGACTAAAGGCAAATCACCCCAAGGGGGCGAGCAAAAGACAACAACATGTGGCAACCTTCGCAGCCACGAATTCTGTACCTCATACTACCATCCCTAACCCGGCCAGACAGTATGCTGGCAATCTCCCAAAGTGTAACAAATGCAAATATCACCATCATGGATTTTGTCGGAAAATGCAGTGCTTAAACTGCAATAAAAAGGGACACACCGTCCGTTACTGCAAGAGTCGGATCCAACACATTACTTCAACCACCAATGTCGAAATCTCTCGAATATGCCATCTATGTGGCGTCATGGGGCACTTCAAGAGGGACTGTCCAACAGAGGAGAATGATGGTGAATCCGGAGGAGTTTGACCTCATTATGGAAAAAGACAACGAAGGACCCTACTATAGTATAGGTTCACTTCCAACCGTCAGTAATATGTATGTTTTTATAAACCATCTAGAACTAGTGCAACTAGAGTCTTACCTTTTGCGAGATCCTGTCTGTATAGGAATTCTCATCTTGCGTATACTTGTCTTTTGTAGTATATCATATCCGCAGCAATAGTCTTGTGGTAAATCTAAAGTACCGACACTCTGTTGATGGTTGCACGGTTGTTTTGTCTGTAAACATCTTTTGTTCAAATCTAATGTCTTTAAGTTTCCTTATGATTACGACATTATCATACTACTTGATTCAATTCTATCCTCGCAAAAGCAGCTTCATACGTACATCTATTCCTCCGAAATCGTCTTTCTAGCAAAACCTTCATTCAGAACAACAAGTACTCGTTCATAGAGCACCTGATGTTTCTCATCCCTCTCCAAGGAGAAACTTAGCAAACCGCCCGAAGTACCACTCGTTCAATACGTCAAGTTCAATCCAAAGACCCACAGTTTCAAGCTTATTTATATAGAACTCGTATACCCGAGACTACGATTGGTGAGCCTGGTATAGGTTCTACTATGAACTTCAGGACGGACACTGCCCAAGTTTTACGAGTGATTATGCTACCATGCGAATAAACTTAGAAGCCAACACGTGCCCTTTCTGTCGATTGGGACAAGAAATTCAGATAGAACAAAAGTACCTATCCTTTTTCCTTAATTCATGAGTAATCATACTTTATTTTAGATCTTCACGTCACCTAATCAACCACAAGGTTCTGACTTCATAATCAGTATGAATTGGTTTTGTTCTTATACAAGAGGAAAGGTCACTGCCTATACCTCGAGTCAGCTTAAGACGCAGGAAGTTAACTATACAGCACATAATCTTGAGTCAGGGACAACAGTAATTGTATGGAAGATCTGGAAGCACTACTTGTAGGATACAAGATGTACTATCCTCACAGTCCACAAAAACATTCAACATACGTTCGACCAAGAGGAGTTATCACACCGGTGAGGCCAACAAAAGAAACAAAGCCGTTCCCCACTAGTGAAAGGATCGCTGGAAGGCCATGCGAGGATCTAAATTCACTTAGGAATACAAAAGATCAAAGAAAACTTCTATCTGTAGCGTAGTATCAATTCTGCTTAAACTCTAATTTCGGGACGAAATTCCCTCTAACGGGGGGATGATGTGACAACCCGATATTTCAAGACGATATGTTGGGACGCAAGTCAAATTAAGGTTAAAATTTAACTTTCCTAAAATCTTAGTTGGGTTAAATAATGTAGAAGGAATCGTATCAAGGTTTCCAAGCATATAAAGAACACTAAAATCCGAGTTATAACGAAGAAGTTATGACCATTCTAAGTTTTCCAACAGAAAAACGGAAATACGAAGTTACGTAAAAACTCGAATCGGAGATCGAGCGACTTTTGGCCGAAATGACCTAAACGGGAATTGAAGGTCTCGTCAATGGTATTTCAGCGGTAAAAAGTCTGGCAAAAACCGACGTCAGATAAAGATGTTATGAATTTTTAAAGAAATTCCTTAATCATGTCATTTTAATAAATAAATAATAAAAATTATTTCATAATTTGCCAACGGAATCTAAACGGAAGTTGTAGATCATAGTCTCACCTTTGCGTGGATATAAAGAACGTCGAAAACGGAGTTCGTATGAAGGAGATATGAATTTTTGAAGTTTATTTAATATAATTATGAATTTAAATGAAAACTCCCGGTATTATCCGAAGGGGAGTCATCGGATAGGGCCGGAGTACGCCCTGCGTACCCTCGTACGCCCCGCGTACTCAGATCGAAGGCCTCGGATCGTCCACGTCGCCCTATGCGAAGCTACCGACCCGCCATCCGACCCGCCCGTCCGACCCGCTCCATCCGAAATACGTAAGCAGTGACGTTTCGTACGCGCTGCGTACCCTCGTACGCCCAGCGTACCGAGGCGGTTCAGCACCCCTATAAAAGGGATGCGACGGCTTCCGAGAAAATTGCTAAATTCTTCTCTTTTCTCTTGCGTCTTGCCTCGTTTTCCGTGCCCGTTCAAACCTGAAGCTCTGGCCTTTTTGCTCAAGTCCCGAGGGTCGATTTTACTCCCGAGATTCCCGAGAATCCCGAGAAAAATCCGTTTCCCGAGACGAAACTCTGCCCGGTTTTCCATCTCGCTATCTTCAAACTTTCAGGTGAGTTCATACCCCTATAATCCACACTTTTAAATGTTTTATAAATACTTTTATATGCTTTTAAGGGGGGGGGGGGGGGGCGAATACAAGTAAAACACACGATGATTATCGTATGTTATATAAAGTTTCATTTTACACTTTCTATCAATAGAGTCGCATGTGATTTATAATCATTATAAAGAAACTTTCGTATGCAAAATGTATCACGATAACATCATATCTTTTGGAATTGAAAAGTGTTGTTATTTATATATAAATCAAACACTCCGCTTATACTGTATGTATATGTGTCCACCTTTTATACTACAAACATACGATTATTTTGGGACACTTCTTGTTAATAAATCAATCATATGTGATTTATAACTAGTATACAAATAGATTCACTACAAGTTCAACAGTTTCACTAAACATATTACTTCAAGTGACTTTCTTAAACGTTTTTACATTATTAAAGCTCGTTATCAAACTGTCTTACATACTGTAAGCTTCCTTTCAAAATCGGTTACAAAGGTGTTTTCAAACAATGGTTTTACGTGTACTTAAACTGTCTTATCAAACAAAATACTTTCAATCATTTTATAAACGGACATCAAGTCACAAATTCTTTATTAGACTTTTTCAACGATTTTACAAAACTTCTTTATGCTTTTATATTATAAATTGCATGCCTCTATATGTATAGTTATATAAGAAATGTTTAAAAGACTTAGAAAGGCTATCCACCCTATTTCCTTTTCGCGCCTTGAGATGTGGTCTGGTGGGATATTGGGTATTCGTCCAAAAGTCGTTTAAACATTAGTTATATATCATGTATACATATATGGTCATAAATGTTCCATCAGTTAATTCAGTTCCGATACTCTTGGGTAGCAAGAGTGTATAAACCTACTTGGACACTCATCAATTACATTCTAGTAAACTATTATAGGAATAGTTTAGAGTAATCAAAACATTATCCCTACCACAAGAAATTACATCAGAGTCAGTTCATTCATGAGTCCAGACTACATATTATATGAAAGAATACTCTTACATGAATACTTATACATGAATACTTTTAAATAGACACTATATGGCAGATTACTACTACATGTTATATAAAAGAATACTCTTACATGAATACTTATACATGAATACTTTTACATAGACACTATATGGCAGATTACTACTACATGTTATATGAAGGAATACTCTTACATGAATACTTATACATGAATACTTTTACATAGACATTATATGGCAATTTAATATTACATGTTATATGTCTAGATACGGTTATATTGTTCGCCTTTCTATCTTTACACTGTGATTCAATCACATCATCGACGAGGTAGACTGGGACTTTATCTCCTAGTACCACATCATACTTTGAGGGACTAACCATTCCGACAACCACTGCTAGCTACAGAGGTAAATGAACAATCTACGGATGTTCTAGGTTGATACCATCGTGGGTATACATAAGGGACTAACTATTCCTAAACCCGGCTGTTAGCAACAGAGGTAAATGAACAGTCTACGGATGTTCTAGGTTGATACCATTTCAGGTATACTTAAGAGTCTACTAATAAGAGTTAAACAAGGAAAAACCATCACATTTTCAAGAGATGCGTACTTTCAAAACAGTCAGGTCTAGGTAAAAGACTACTTTCAAAACATTCGAGTCTTGGTAGAAGACTACTTTTATACTAGTAGGAAATATGGGATTTTCTAGAGCTTTTCATACTTATACTAAATGTTTCATCATTCATTTACTAGTCTTTCATATCAACTAATCAAAGCAATGACATTAAATACTTATGAACTCACTAGCTTAAATGCTGATCTACTCTTTCAACATAACTTGTATTCTCAGGTTACAAATAGACAGGTGTCGATACAAGATTCAGAGAAGACGGAGCAGTCCAGACTCATCTTTTATTTTGATAAGTCATCATCATGTCTTGTACTATGAAAGAAAACACTTGTAACTAAAATTATACTATTAATGCAATGGATGATGTTGTTGCTTGTTTACTACTTTACATTTGTTGTGATGCATACATGACGTCCTCCGCCCCAGAACGTTTCCGCCGTTCGTTGTTTTGGGGTGTGACAGTCTGGTTGTGGGATTAGGATAAAAACAAGTATTCGACTATCTATACAATCCAACGTCATGTATGATTAGCGTGCATGAGTGGCTCCCAGATTGATGGAAGTTCCATGAGTGCATGTAATAGTAGCAGGCCAGCTTAAGGGATGATTAGCCACTCTTGAGAAGGCGAGTATAGGATGTATGTGTATCTTAGTTGTTGGGCTTGAGGGTCGGGTGGTCTATGATGATCCTTCAAGATAAATATGTTTGTGTGGAAGGTAGTATGTGTTCGTACTACTGGAAGCATAGGACACATACACATATCAAGGAAGTTATGGGTTTTGAGGGATGAGTGGTTTAGTAGTGACGTGTTTGGGTTAATTTTAACACTTCCTCATGTTGTCATTCATTTGGTTATGGTTGCTTTGGGTAAGAGTAAATTTAGTGCTTGTTCGGGCCCAAGTGGCCATGGTCGTTTATACTTAAATGGTGTAGGTCTATATGAGTTGGTTGATCTTGAGGTGTCGCATAACTCGTTAGAAGTAGTTCCAGTATGAGTCACTAGACTCCTATAAAAAGCGAATGGGATGATGGATCCGAGGATTGCAGCTTGAGAATGGATTCTAAGTTGATGGACTGAATGTCGTTCTTTATGATGGGGTTATGTACTTCCAGCCTCCTATGTCTGAGGGGGAAGGGATCATATGTGTTTCAGCTGATAGTTAGAAAAAGGGAGGTTATTCTTTACACCAGATCTGCCGCAAGGGGAGGGTATTGTTCGGTTTGTGGTGAATCTTTTCCGTCTGACAACAAGGGAATATTTAAGGCTCAACTATTCTTTTGGTCTGGTGACCTACGTGAAGGGAATGTTGCAAGTCGGATAGTTGACACAGTTCTCAAAATATGAGGTGTATCCTAGGAAGTTCTAGATACTCCTATTTTAGAAAGGAGAATTCTATTATATGATTAAATTTGTCGGAGCTATCTTTAGGGCATCTCTAAAGGATTCTGGAAGTTTTTGAGGTCTCCGTCTGAGATTCGGAATTTCCTTATGATTGACTGATTATTATTCAAAGGAACATCTTCTGTTACGTTATGCATTTCGAAGGTCAAGTTTAGTATGCCTCTGGTTTAGTTGGTCTAAGGCTTTGATGTTGTAGACGTTATTTGGGGTGGTTCGAACACTAAGTGTAGGAGAACTGGTTATTCTGCTTGGAAGATTTTTAGTATGCTCGATTTTTGAGGGTTCAATGTAATGGCTCAAGGAAATCTATAGTTCGAGTGTGCGAGCTTTTTGGTACAAGGTTATTATTGCATAAGAGAATGAAGGTGGGCTACCAGTGAAGTACTCATGGTTAGGCAGTTTTCTCGTTGCATTTATCAAGGATCTGTCATAGTTCTCCACGTCTGCATAAAATTTAAGGATGGGTTAGATCATGGGTGCAGAGCAAGTTACTATCAGGTTTATGTCTTCAAGTACATATGTGTTATGCTCACAGCAGAAAGATGTTGGGCAAGGAACTCATTGAGGTTAGTAGTTCCTTCTTCAAGCGCCAAGGATATTGGGAGAGACGGGTGTGAGAAGCTCAGGTTGGGTATCATGTATAGAGAACATGGGTAGCTCGCTGTATGGGTCAGTCATTTATGGTCAATGATGGACCGTTGGTAATCTGTTGATCAGCTTCAGATTTCGGTATGTGTATTTTTGCATGAGCTTTGTTCAACAGTTGGTGGGATCATTGGGTTATTTGTCAATCCATTTTCGATCAATTGGTCATTCCATTCCTCGTTAGCATCTGGGAGTTATTTGAGGGTCACCGAGTAGTAATAGCTGAAGGTGTAGTTGTTGCATAAACTATTAATCATATACTTGTCGGTGTCATATCTAGGGTTCGGGATGTGTACCCTTGGTGGTTTGTTTTGGGATTCGTGAGTTCTAGCAGGCTCGAGTTTGGCGGTTGTATTGGATAGTGAATGTTCGGATGTTGTGACACTGTTAATAATATTATTGGTGTGACCTTTGATCTACATATAGATTAGTTTGAGATTTCATGTCTTTGAGATTGGTAATTAGGGTCGATTCGATCGAGGTTCTGGCAACATTTCTAAATAATATTGGGATCCTTCTCTGAATTTGAAAGTTTTTTTTTGGTTTAATTATGCATGGGTGGATCTGTTCCACTTCATTTAATGTATGTGATCCTGTCTTGATGGTTAGAAGAATGTTTCTATTAATGGTTGAGGTTCTTCAATTTATTTAATTCGTTGGTACTCCACTATTTGGGTAAGGTTATGATAAAGAAGGAACACAGTTGGTATGAGGAACGATGCGTTTTCTCATTGGGGTGTGAAATGTTGACAGTTCAACCGTTTTCTTTATTTATTTATTTATTTATCTTCTTAGTTGCCAATGATCATGTTTTCGCCTGATGATGCGTCAGTGGGAACATGGACTGTGGAAGAATATTGTGGTACTAGATTGCCTGGCTCTTATTGTTGTGTAAGTGTTGAGTGGGATGTTATTTAGGTTTATACAGCTCGGTGGGATGATGATCGTGTGCCTATATGCCCACTAGGTGTCGGTCGTGAATCTTCATGTCGTGGTTGGATGATGGCAAGAATGGTGTGAAACTGTGAGCTTCTTATTCCATTGGTTGGATAGTGTTTATGTTATGTCGTGAACGGTTGTGGATTTCACTTATGTGAGTTGGACCCGACAATTGTGTAGTGGAGACCTATGTGTTGATTCGTTAGTCATTTAGCAAAGTTGGGTGTTCGAGTAATATGGAAATACTATTAGTGGCTCGGTAGCCGATAGATTTGGATCAAACTTTAGTGGGAGCTGGAATGAATTTTCAGGAAGTCAAGTTTGTATTTGAGGTCTTTTGGACATAATTTATGGATTTGGGACTGGTTGAAATTCATGATCAGAATGATTTGAGTGTTCGTTCTACACAGTTGGTGCATTCTACGATTCTGTTAAGTGGTTGAAGGAGCCGCATAGATTGTGATGATGTTATTTTAAGAAAAATTCTAACCAAATCAGATTTCGAGGATGAAATCTACTTTAAGTGGGGGAGAACTATAACATCCAGTTTCCGTTTAAACATTTTTAAAGAAAAATATAAATATATAGACAGGTGTCGATACAAGATTCAGAGAAGACGGAGCAGTCCAGACTCATCTTTTATTTTGATAAGTCATCATCATGTCTTGTACTATGAAAGAAAACACTTGTAACTAAAATTATACTATTAATGCAATGGATGATGTTGTTGCTTGTTTACTACTTTACATTTGTTGTGATGCATACATGACGTCCTCCGCCCCAGAACGTTTCCGCCGTTCGTGGTTTTGGGGTGTGACAGTCTGGTTGTGGGATTAGGATAAAAACAAGTATTCGACTATCTATACAATCCAACGTCATGTATGATTAGCGTGCATGAGTGGCTCCCAGATTGATGGAAGTTCCATGAGTGCATGTAATAGTAGCAGGCCAGCTTAAGGGATGATTAGCCACTCTTGAGAAGGTGAGTATAGGATGTATGTGTATCTTAGTTGTTGGGCTTGAGGGTCGGGTGGTCTATGATGATCCTTCAAGATAAATATGTTTGTGTGGAAGGTAGTATGTGTTCGTACTACTGGAAGCATAGGACACATACACATATCAAGGAAGTTATGGGTTTTGAGGGATGAGTGGTTTAGTAGTGACGTGTTTGGGTTAATTTTAACACTTCCTCATGTTGTCATTCATTTGGTTATGGTTGCTTTGGGTAAGAGTAAATTTAGTGCTTGTTCGGGCCCAAGTGGCCATGGTCGTTTATACTTAAATGGTGTAGGTCTATATGAGTTGGTTGATCTTGAGGTGTCGCATAACTCGTTAGAAGTAGTTCCAGTATGAGTCACTAGACTCCTATAAAAAGCGAATGGGATGATGGATCCGAGGATTGCAGCTTGAGAATGGATTCTAAGTTGATGGACTGAATGTCGTTCTTTATGATGGGGTTATGTACTTCCAGCCTCCTATGTCTGAGGGGGAAGGGATCATATGTGTTTCAGCTGATAGTTAGAAAAAGGGAGGTTATTCTTTACACCAGATCTGCCGCAAGGGGAGGGTATTGTTCGGTTTGTGGTGAATCTTTTCCGTCTGACAACAAGGGAATATTTAAGGCTCAACTATTCTTTTGGTCTGGTGACCTACGTGAAGGGAATGTTGCAAGTCGGATAGTTGACACAGTTCTCAAAATATGAGGTGTATCCTAGGAAGTTCTAGATACTCCTATTTTAGAAAGGAGAATTCTATTATATGATTAAATTTGTCGGAGCTATCTTTAGGGCATCTCTAAAGGATTCTGGAAGTTTTTGAGGTCTCCGTCTGAGATTCGGAATTTCCTTATGATTGACTGATTATTATTCAAAGGAACATCTTCTGTTACGTTATGCATTTCGAAGGTCAAGTTTAGTATGCCTCTGGTTTAGTTGGTCTAAGGCTTTGATGTTGTAGACGTTATTTGGGGTGGTTCGAACACTAAGTGTAGGAGAACTGGTTATTCTGCTTGGAAGATTTTTAGTATGCTCGATTTTTGAGGGTTCAATGTAATGGCTCAAGGAAATCTATAGTTCGAGTGTGCGAGCTTTTTGGTACAAGGTTATTATTGCATAAGAGAATGAAGGTGGGCTACCAGTGAAGTACTCATGGTTAGGCAGTTTTCTCGTTGCATTTATCAAGGATCTGTCATAGTTCTCCACGTCTGCATAAAATTTAAGGATGGGTTAGATCATGGGTGCAGAGCAAGTTACTATCAGGTTTATGTCTTCAAGTACATATGTGTTATGCTCACAGCAGAAAGATGTTGGGCAAGGAACTCATTGAGGTTAGTAGTTCCTTCTTCAAGCGCCAAGGATATTGGGAGAGACGGGTGTGAGAAGCTCAGGTTGGGTATCATGTATAGAGAACATGGGTAGCTCGCTGTATGGGTCAGTCATTTATGGTCAATGATGGACCGTTGGTAATCTGTTGATCAGCTTCAGATTTCGGTATGTGTATTTTTGCATGAGCTTTGTTCAACAGTTGGTGGGATCATTGGGTTATTTGTCAATCCATTTTCGATCAATTGGTCATTCCATTCCTCGTTAGCATCTGGGAGTTATTTGAGGGTCACCGAGTAGTAATAGCTGAAGGTGTAGTTGTTGCATAAACTATTAATCATATACTTGTCGGTGTCATATCTAGGGTTCGGGATGTGTACCCTTGGTGGTTTGTTTTGGGATTCGTGAGTTCTAGCAGGCTCGAGTTTGGCGGTTGTATTGGATAGTGAATGTTCGGATGTTGTGACACTGTTAATAATATTATTGGTGTGACCTTTGATCTACATATAGATTAGTTTGAGATTTCATGTCTTTGAGATTGGTAATTAGGGTCGATTCGATCGAGGTTCTGGCAACATTTCTAAATAATATTGGGATCCTTCTCTGAATTTGAAAGTTTTTTTTTGGTTTAATTATGCATGGGTGGATCTGTTCCACTTCATTTAATGTATGTGATCCTGTCTTGATGGTTAGAAGAATGTTTCTATTAATGGTTGAGGTTCTTCAATTTATTTAATTCGTTGGTACTCCACTATTTGGGTAAGGTTATGATAAAGAAGGAACACAGTTGGTATGAGGAACGATGCGTTTTCTCATTGGGGTGTGAAATGTTGACAGTTCAACCGTTTTCTTTATTTATTTATTTATTTATCTTCTTAGTTGCCAATGATCATGTTTTCGCCTGATGATGCGTCAGTGGGAACATGGACTGTGGAAGAATATTGTGGTACTAGATTGCCTGGCTCTTATTGTTGTGTAAGTGTTGAGTGGGATGTTATTTAGGTTTATACAGCTCGGTGGGATGATGATCGTGTGCCTATATGCCCACTAGGTGTCGGTCGTGAATCTTCATGTCGTGGTTGGATGATGGCAAGAATGGTGTGAAACTGTGAGCTTCTTATTCCATTGGTTGGATAGTGTTTATGTTATGTCGTGAACGGTTGTGGATTTCACTTATGTGAGTTGGACCCGACAATTGTGTAGTGGAGACCTATGTGTTGATTCGTTAGTCATTTAGCAAAGTTGGGTGTTCGAGTAATATGGAAATACTATTAGTGGCTCGGTAGCCGATAGATTTGGATCAAACTTTAGTGGGAGCTGGAATGAATTTTCAGGAAGTCAAGTTTGTATTTGAGGTCTTTTGGACATAATTTATGGATTTGGGACTGGTTGAAATTCATGATCAGAATGATTTGAGTGTTCGTTCTACACAGTTGGTGCATTCTACGATTCTGTTAAGTGGTTGAAGGAGCCGCATAGATTGTGATGATGTTATTTTAAGAAAAATTCTAACCAAATCAGATTTCGAGGATGAAATCTACTTTAAGTGGGGGAGAACTATAACATCCAGTTTCCGTTTAAACATTTTTAAAGAAAAATATAAATATATAGACAGGTGTCGATACAAGATTCAGAGAAGACGGAGCAGTCCAGACTCATCTTTTATTTTGATAAGTCATCATCATGTCTTGTACTATGAAAGAAAACACTTGTAACTAAAATTATACTATTAATGCAATGGATGATGTTGTTGCTTGTTTACTACTTTACATTTGTTGTGATGCATACATGACGTCCTCCGCCCCAGAACGTTTCCGCCGTTCGTGGTTTTGGGGTGTGACAGTCTGGTTGTGGGATTAGGATAAAAACAAGTATTCGACTATCTATACAATCCAACGTCATGTATGATTAGCGTGCATGAGTGGCTCCCAGATTGATGGAAGTTCCATGAGTGCATGTAATAGTAGCAGGCCAGCTTAAGGGATGATTAGCCACTCTTGAGAAGGTGAGTATAGGATGTATGTGTATCTTAGTTGTTGGGCTTGAGGGTCGGGTGGTCTATGATGATCCTTCAAGATAAATATGTTTGTGTGGAAGGTAGTATGTGTTCGTACTACTGGAAGCATAGGACACATACACATATCAAGGAAGTTATGGGTTTTGAGGGATGAGTGGTTTAGTAGTGACGTGTTTGGGTTAATTTTAACACTTCCTCATGTTGTCATTCATTTGGTTATGGTTGCTTTGGGTAAGAGTAAATTTAGTGCTTGTTCGGGCCCAAGTGGCCATGGTCGTTTATACTTAAATGGTGTAGGTCTATATGAGTTGGTTGATCTTGAGGTGTCGCATAACTCGTTAGAAGTAGTTCCAGTATGAGTCACTAGACTCCTATAAAAAGCGAATGGGATGATGGATCCGAGGATTGCAGCTTGAGAATGGATTCTAAGTTGATGGACTGAATGTCGTTCTTTATGATGGGGTTATGTACTTCCAGCCTCCTATGTCTGAGGGGGAAGGGATCATATGTGTTTCAGCTGATAGTTAGAAAAAGGGAGGTTATTCTTTACACCAGATCTGCCGCAAGGGGAGGGTATTGTTCGGTTTGTGGTGAATCTTTTCCGTCTGACAACAAGGGAATATTTAAGGCTCAACTATTCTTTTGGTCTGGTGACCTACGTGAAGGGAATGTTGCAAGTCGGATAGTTGACACAGTTCTCAAAATATGAGGTGTATCCTAGGAAGTTCTAGATACTCCTATTTTAGAAAGGAGAATTCTATTATATGATTAAATTTGTCGGAGCTATCTTTAGGGCATCTCTAAAGGATTCTGGAAGTTTTTGAGGTCTCCGTCTGAGATTCGGAATTTCCTTATGATTGACTGATTATTATTCAAAGGAACATCTTCTGTTACGTTATGCATTTCGAAGGTCAA
Source organism: Lactuca serriola (assembly GCF_051521515.1). Lineage (NCBI taxonomy): Eukaryota > Viridiplantae > Streptophyta > Magnoliopsida > Asterales > Asteraceae > Lactuca > Lactuca serriola. Next base: position 296,899,706 of record NC_136411.1, read on the forward strand.
GTTTAGTATGCCTCTGGTTTAGTTGGTCTAAGGCTTTGATGTTGTAGACGTTATTTGGGGTGGTTCGAACACTAAGTGTAGGAGAACTGGTTATTCTGCTTGGAAGATTTTTAGTATGCTCGATTTTTGAGGGTTCAATGTAATGGCTCAAGGAAATCTATAGTTCGAGTGTGCGAGCTTTTTGGTACAAGGTTATTATTGCATAAGAGAATGAAGGTGGGCTACCAGTGAAGTACTCATGGTTAGGCAGTTTTCTCAAGGGCCAAACCTCTTTTGAAGAAGGAATCAAGTATGGGGGAAAAATTGTCATCTTGCCAAACCTCAAGGGCCACTTCTGCCTATTTTTGAAATTGGTTTCATGCTTCCCCCTAGAAGCCGACAAAGCATTAGGGGAGGTTTGTTGAGGTTTTCTGTCGTGACCTACATTAGACTTGTTATCCATTCGATGGTGTACTATTCTCCTTAAATGAATGCCCAAGTGTGATTGTGTGTGTGGGTGTGAGATTTACGTTTGGATGTAGAGAGAGGGAGAGAAACCGAGGGAAAGAGTGAGGCCTCGTGGATGCTTATTCTAGCAAGAACAAATCGATAGAGATAAGGGTGAAGAGGGCAGATTAGAGGACGTATGAGTGTCTTTACAAGATCTCCAATTAAGGTAGACGTTCCGGTAACAGTGACATTGTTTCTCGCATACTCGAGTGAGTTTAAAGTCAAGTTGTGTAGAAGGAGTTGCAAACATATTTTCAAGTTTGAAGATCAAGCTCTTAGTGATTATGGGTTGTCCGAGCAACCTCAGATGTTTCAACAACAAGCTTAGCGTTTAAAAATCAGAATAGTTCGTAGAACTCTTGGAACATGAATATTTTCGGCGATGATTAACATTTTCAGAATACACCTTGAAAGACCCTAACTTTCGTATTTATGAAAGACCCAAACTTTCATGCTCGACAATATAGTTACTCCAAAACATGCTATTTGCATATTCATAAAAACAATATTTTACATTGATAAAGAGGTTACAAACTACTGGATACAAACCGACTATTTTAAAGTGTTATATATTACATAACTTCCCAGGATTCTATAGTTTTATACACATGGGAGTGCAAAATAAATTAGTTTCAAACTATTCATAAGCTTCTATCGGTACAATAGTTTCAAACTATTCAAAAATCTTCTACCAGTATATAACTATACTGGATGTTTATCTCCTGCAATTTGTTAAACATCGAGAGGGTAAGCGGTGACGCTTAGTGAGTTAAATAATAGATACAATATAACGTTATGCCATATATATACTTTAATAGAGCAGAAACAAAGAGGAACAAGGAACAACAAGGGCATATGTGAATCATGTGACAAACATTCCATATCAATCATTGATTTGATTTAAAGATATACAATCAATGAGACATAACAATTTTGATGCTTGATATACATCAATAAAGCTTTGGCCCAAACGGCACAGAAGATATACAACTTCGGATTAACATTTCGGTAGATTTCAGGCTTATAGCCCTGTCTAACCTTCTGCCACTACCATAGAATAGAATTCATTCTCTTACGGAGACATGTTCCACATGGCCAGAGGCTACATACAAGTACCAACGTCAATCTAAGTCCTTTCACTGATCACATGGTCAAAGATATTTCTTTGCTATTAAAAATAGCAAATAAAAATAACCCGGGAAAATAACCTGGAATAATAACACTGAAAAGCACATAGCACATATAACACATAACATACAATTATTTCTATATATTAAACTCATCGTGAAATAACCGGGGGCTAAAATATTAATTTGGGCAGTACTTCGGCTCTAAATATGACTTTCGTCGTTGAAAACCGGGAGTTTTCTTGAAAACCGGGCTCTGCGAAGGTAGAGCTTCGAAACCGAAAAGATAAATTTGTCGGGCTTCTCGGGAGTCTCGGGGCGTGTTTCAGGCTTTAGAATCAATACCGGGGCTTCGGGGGAAGTCGGAATAGTAAAAATATCAAAAAGGGGGGTGAAAGTGGTAATTTTCCAAAATTACCCGAGAGGTCTCGCAGCTCCTTGTATTTATAGGGAGGTCCGAAGTCGGCTAAGGAATGGGAGTCAGCAGTGAGGACACGCGGCATTAGCAGGGCGAGGGTGCGCAGGTGGCTCGCACATGGGTTGCGCATGCGAGGGGATCGGTGTCGGCTTCTGATTGGACCAAGGCGAGGCTTCGGACGTGGCACCTGTGCGAGGCTTGCACACGTGATAAAGGGCACGCGTCGGCTTCTTAGCGGACCGGACTTCGGATGCGAGGGCAGGCGACACGTCTCGCCAGCTGGCTTTGGTGACTCACCAATTTCGGATACGTGGCATGTTTTAAGCGAGGGTGACGTGGCCGAAGTCCACGTATGCGAGATTTCCCGGTTTTTGTGCAAAAACTTCTAAAATCCATAACTTTCGCATACGAGCTCCGTTTTTGACGTTCTTTATATGCACGCGAAGCTAAAACTATTCTCTACAACTTTCATTTAGACTTCGTCGGCTAATTTTGACTTTAAGTTTAATATTATTATTTTAACAGACCGGGACAGGAAAATCCGTTAAAAATTCATAACTTCTTCATCCGACGTCTGTTTTCGTCAGACTTTTTACCGTTGCGCTACTAATGACGAGACCTTCAATTCTCGTTTAGGTTGTGTTGGCTAAAAATCATTTGATCTAAAATTCGAGTTTTTAGCTGTCTACTGCTAAGCTGAAACTTCAAAAAATCATAACTTCCTCATACGAAGTCAGATTGAAACGGACTTTATATGAAAGTTGATTATTTTCACGAGTTCTACAACATTCATTTACATCACTGAGGCTAAAATTAGTTTATCGAAAACTAAATTTTTATGCGACAAAGTATTTTCCGGATTTATCACGGATCTTCGTTTGGTCATAACTTCTTCGTTATAACTCGGATTTCGATGAGATTTTCGCCTAAATGTTTCTAACGAGATTATCTACAACTTTCAATAATAAAATTTTACTTATTCCAAATTTTATATTTTCGCTATATTTCACTATTTGGCTTTTAATTGGAATCTCATAAGACTTCCTATATTTTATGAGTGATTCTAAACATAGTTTTACTTCATTTCTAGTAAAAGCTATCTGTTAGAACTCAACATTCAAATTCACATAATATTTCATAATATTATTTACTTAAAACACGATTTCAAAACGTGTATGTTACAAATACCTCCTCCTTTTGAGGATTTCGTCCCCAAAATTACATCGATTAAAATAAGTGGGGATATTCGGCTCTTATCTCATTCTTATTTTCCCAAGTATAATTTGGGCCTCGATGGTGTTTCCATTTGACAAGCACCAACTCCACTTCTTTATTACGTAGATTAGTTGTTCTTTCATTCACTATCTCTTCCGGCTCTTCTACATATCTTAACTTATTATCCAATTTCACCTCGAATAATGGAACTGTCTCATCATTGATGCTCAAGCATTTGCGCAGATAGCTCACATGAAACACATCATGAATACCTGCCAAATCTTCGGGTAATTCTAAGCGGTATGCTTGCTTTCCAATTCTCTGGATGATTTTGAAAGGACCAAAAAATCTAGGACTTAACTTTCCTTTCTTCCCAAATCTCATAAGGCCTTTCCATGGAGATACCTTCAGCATCACGAAATCACCCACTTGGAATTCTATGGGTTGTCTTCTCTTTTCTGTATAGGACTTCTGTCGATCCTGGGCCGCTTTCATTCTTTCTCATACGATTTGAATTTTGTCGGTGGTGTCTTGAATCATTTTAGGGCCTCCAAGGATCTTCTGTCCTATGTCTCGCCAACATAATGGAGTACGACACTTGCGACCATATAACGCTTCATATGGTGGCATTTTGATTGAAGCGTGGTAACTATTATTATACAAGAATTCGACAAGAGGTAAGTATTTATCCCAGTTACCACCGAACTCCAAAACACATGCACGAAGCATATCTTCTACTGTTTGGATTGTTCTCTCCGTTTGACCATATGTCTGGGGATGATAAGCGGTGCTGAGAGCAACTCGAGATCCTAATTCACGTTGCATACTCGCCCAAAAGTGAGAAGTGAAGCGAGTATCACGATCGGAAATGATCTTTAGTGGCACACCATGTCTTGCCACAATTTCATCCAAGTATACTTGTGCGTATTTCTCCATTGGGGCCGTTTCACGCATGGCAAGAAAATGAGCGCTTTTAGTCAGGCGATCGATAATTACCCAAATGATATCATGCTGTCTAGCAGTCTTTGGCAATTTGGTAATGAAATCCATGGACAATTCCTCCCATTTCCATACAGGAACACTAAGACTTTCTGGGGTTCCATAAGGCTTTTGGTGCTCTGCTTTGACTTGTAAGCATACTAAGCATTCCTGTACATATCTTCCAATGTCTCTCTTTAATCCAGGCCACTAATAATCAGCTCTTACATCATAGTACATTTTACTTGTACCAGGATGGATTGGCAGTTTAGATTTATGGGCTTCATCTAAAATCTTCTGTCTCAATCCACCGATCTTTGGAATCCACAGCCGATTCTTGAATACTTTTAATCCTCGCGGATCATCAAGTAGAGCATCATTATAATGTATCATCCCTTCTTTCTTCACATTTTCTGGCTTTAGGGCCTCTTCTTGCCATTTCTCTAATTCATCTAAAATAGTGAATTTTACTGTAGTATGAGTAATGACATAACACATACTATTGTGATAAACTTTTCTGCTAAGTGCATCAGCAACCACGTTAGCTTTTCCAGGATGATTTAGGATTTCACAATCATAATCTTTGATCAGCTCCATGGCTCGTTGTTGTCTCATACTCAAAGTTTGATGACTGAATATGTACTTGAGACTTTCGTGGTCGGTAAATAATTGGCACTTTGTACCAAAAAGATAATGCCTCCAAAGTTTTAGGGCAAATACCACTGTAGGGAGTTCGATATCATGAGTGAGATAATTCTTTTCATAATCTTTCAGTTGTCTTGAGGCATAGGCTATCACTTTGCCACGTTGCATCAACACACAACCGAGTCCCAATCTTGAAGCATCGCTATATACGGAGAAGTCATCATCACCTTCTGGGAGTGATAAGATTGGAGCATGAGTCAAAAGATATTTTAGAGTTGAGAAAGCTCTTTCTTGGGTTTCACCCATTCGAACTTCACTTCTTTCCGTGTAAGACTCGTGAGAGGTACTGCTATACGAGAAAAGTCTTTAATGAATCTCCGATAATATCCCGCGAGACCTAAGAAACTATGAATTTCGGAAGCATTACGGGGCATTTCCTAATTTTGAATGGCTTCGATTTTGATATGATCTACGAATACACCATCACTAGAAATAACATGGCCGAGAAATTGAACTTGGCGAAGCCAAAATTCACATTTTGAGAATTTAGCATATAGTTTCTCTTTTCGAAAAAGTTCCAATACCGCATGAATATGAATGGCATGATCAGCTTCAGACTTGGAATAGATTAGAATATCATCAATGAATACGATGACTGATTTATCGAGCATTGGGCGGCATACCCAATTCCTCATATCCATGAATATAGTCGGAGCGTTTGTTAAACCAAACGGCATAACAAGGAATTCATAATGCCCATATCGAGTACGAAAAGCAGTCTTCGGTACATCCTGCTCATGAACTTTCAACTGATGATAGCCAGATCTTAAATCAATTTTTGAGAAATAGCTAACACCCTGAAGTTGATCGAACAAATCGTCGATGCGAGGTAGTGGGTACTTGTTCTTGATAGTCACCTTATTTAACTCACGATAATCAATGCACATTCGCATCGATCCATCTTTCTTCTTGACAAATAGTACCGGAGCACCCCAGGGAGAGGTACTCGGTCGAATGAAACCCTTGTCAAGTAGTTCTTGCATTTGAATCATCATTTCTTTCATCTCAGCTGGCACAAGACGATAAGGAGTCTTTGCAATTGGAGCAGCACCAGCCACAAGGTCAATTCAGAATTCTACTTGCCTATTCAGAGGAAGGCCAGGCAAGTCGTCAGGGAAAACATCAGGATATTTGTTAACAACGAGAACATCATTTACAGTTTTCTTCTCCTCTTTTGAGACATCAACTATGTAGGCCAGATAGATAGAACACCCTTTCGATATGAATTTACGAGCTTTAAGGAAAGAGATTATTTTTAAGAGTCTTTGTTCACCGTAGACATAGATAGGATTCTCCCCTTCAATAGGAATACGTACTATCTTTTCAGAGCACAAGAGTTCTGTGTGGTTCTTTGATAATCAATCCATGCCGAGAATAATATCAAAGTTGGGCAAGGAGATAGGGATCAAGTTAGCGAGAAAAGTATGGCCTTCAATTTCTATAACACAATCCCTATAGATTTTATCAGCAAGTAATGATATACTTCCCGCAGTATCTACGTGAAATGGTTGCGCGAGTACAAAGCAAGCAATTTGAAAGGAATGCGCAAATTCGTAAGGCACAAAAGAATCTGAGGCACCAGAATCAAATAAGATGTGAGCAGGTCTAGAGTTGACAAGAAATGTACCCGTCACAACATTCGGGTCCTCGCGTGCCTCCTCTGAGGCAATCTGGAATGCACGACCCTTAGCTTTTGGCACCTCCTCCTTTTTAGTTGGAGTACCCTTTGATTGTTGAACAGGGACTTGGCTTCTCGCCGGTTGTTGAACAGAAGCTTGACTTCCCGTCATCTGACTAGTAAGAGTAGGGCAAAAACGCTTCTTGTGGCCAGTAATACCACATGCATCGCAAGTAACATCCTTTCTTGGGCAAGCTGGCTTTATATGACCCTTTTCTCCGCATCCATAACAGACAATGGATTCCTTGTCTATTTTGCATTGGCCCGGATGATTCCTTCCACAAATACGACATGAAGGCGATTGCATAGAAAAAGATTGTGATCTACCGCGTCCACGAGAGACACTTTGAGTTTGAACTTGATTACCAGGTTCAGTCCGAACGGATTGAGCTGGTAGAAAAGAAGGAACAGGAACAGTTCTTTCAGTGTGTGGATGCTTCGGAGCAGTAACAGTGGCACCACGTATTTCTAAGTCATGCTCACGTCTTCGAGCATATTCAACGGCTTTATCGAATGACAGAACTTCTTGATTGGCAACGAAATCGTGGATTTCGTGTCGTAGTCCCTCCATGAATAACTGAATTTTCTCGTCTTCAGTTGGAATATACTTTGTAGCAAACCTTGCTCTTTGATTAAACTGATTTTCATACTCATTCACAGTCATTCCTCCTTGTTTAAGCTCGAGGAATTCCTTCTCCAATCTCCTCCTCATGTCTAGAGGACAATACTTCTCTAGTAAACGAGTTTTAAACATTTCCCAGGCTAAATTCTCCTGGTCAAACCCGTTGAGAGATTCATATGTTGCTTCCCACCAGACCAAGGCTTCTCCGATGAGCATTGCGGAAGCATAGTTAGCCTTGTCTTCATTATCCACATGAGAAATACGAAACACTTTCTCTGTGTTCTGGACCCAAGTAAGAACAATAATGGGATTGAGAACACCGGAAAACTCTCTAGCACCACTACTCTTGAAATCTTTGAACGAGGGACGTTTCACCTCTCCTTTTGAAGATTCTCCAGTGGCTTTCTCTTTTCCCTTATCACCATTCTTTTTGTGTTCTTCGAGAGTCTGTCGAATAACACCGGTAAGTTTACCCAAGAGTCGCTCCTCACGAGGAGATACTGGAGTGTTCACTTCCTCGAGTTGAGGACCTCCACCAACCTTAGGGGTATGGCTACTAACATGTTCAGCCATTGCTCTGTAATACGGAGTAACATTGTATTTTAGAATATTAGGGATTATTATTACCTAATACTTTTACTTATATATTTCCTATGGTTTGTATCCCTATACTTATAATGATTTAGTTCATATATTGAACTTCCAATAGTTTAAGTCTAAATACCAATCCGTGGAATTTAGTTCACTCAAACTACTGCTCTGATACCATGATTGAAAGACCCTAACTTTCGTATTTATGAAAGACCCAAACTTTCATGCTCGACAATATAGTTACTCCAAAACATGCTACTTGCATATTCATAAAAACAATATTTTACATTGATAAAGAGATTACAAACTACTGGATACAAACCGACTATTTTAAAGTGTTATATATTACATAACTTCCCAGGATTCTATAGTTTTATACATATGGGAGTGCAAAATACAATAGTTTCAAACTATTCATAAGCTTCTATCGGTACAATAGTTTCAAACTATTCAAAAATCTTCTACCAGTATATAACTATATTGGATCTTTATCTCCTGCAATTTGTTAAACATCGAGAGGGTAAGCGGTGATGCTTAGTGAGTTCAATAATAGATACAATATAACCTTATGCCATATATATACTTTAATAGCGCAGAAGCAAAGAGGAACAAGGAACAACAAGGGCATATGTGAATCATGTGACAAACATTCCATATCAATCATTGATTTGATTTAAAGATATACAATCAATGAGACATAACAATTTCCATGCTTGATATACATCAATAAAGCTTTGGCCCAAACGGCACAGAAGATATACAACTTCGGATTAACATTTCGGTAGATTTCAGGCTTATAGCCCTGTCTAACCTTCTGCCACTACCATAGAATAGAATTCATTCTCTTATGGAGACATGTTCCACATGGCCAGAGGCTACATACCAGTACCAACGTCAATCTAAGTCCTTTCACTGATCACATGGTCAAAGATATTTCTTTGCTATTAAAAATAGCAAATAAAAATAACCCGGGAAAATAACCCGGAATAATAACACTGAAAAGCACGTAGCACATATAACACATAACATACAATTATTTCTATATATTAAACTCACTGTGAAATAATCAGGGGCTAAAATATTAATTTGGGCAGTACTTCGGCTCTAAATATGACTTTCGTCGTTGAAAACCGGGAGCTACGAAGGTAAAGCTTCGAAACCGAAAAGATAAATTTTCCGGGCTTCTCTGGAGTCTAGGGGCGTGTTTCGGGCTTTAGAATCAGTACCGGGGCTTCGGGGGAAGTCGGAATAGTAAAAATATCAAAAAGGGGGGGGGGGTGAAAGTGGCAATTTTCCAAAACTACCCGAGAGGTCTCGCAACCCCTTGTATTTATAGGGAGGTCCGAAGTCGGCTATGGAAGGTGAGTCAGCAGCGAGGACATGCGGCATCAGCAGGGCGAGGGTGCGCAGGTGGCTTGCACCTGGGTTGCGCATGCGAGGGGCTCGGTGCCGGCTTCTGATCAGACCAAGGCGAGGCTTCGGACCTGGCACCCCTGCGAGGCTCGCACACGTGATAAAGGGCACGCGTCGGATTCTTAGCGGACCGGACTTCGGATGCGAGGGCAGGCGACACGTCTCGCCAGCTGGCTTCGGTGACTCACCAATTTCGGATACGTGGCATGTTTTAAGCGAGGGTGACGTGGCCGAAGTCCACGTATGCGAGATTTCTCGGTTTTTGTGCAAAAACTTCTAAAATTCATAACTTTCGCATACGAGCTCCGTTTTTTACGTTATTTATATGCACGCGAAGCTAAAATTATGCTCTACAACTTTCGTTTAGACTTCGTCGGCTAATTTTGAATTTAATTTTAATATTATTATTTTAACAGACCGGGACAGGAAAATCCGTTAAAAATTCATAACTTCTTCATCCGACGTCCGTTTTCGTCAGACTTTTTACCGTTGCACTACTAATGACGAGACCTTCAATTCTCGTTTAGGTTGTGTTGGCTAAAAATCATTTGATCTAAAATTCGAGTTTTTAGCTGTCTACTGCTAAGCTGAAACTTCAAAAAATCATAACTTCCTCATACGAAGTCAGATTCAAACGGTCTTTATATGAAAGTTGATTATTTTTACGAGTTATACAACTTTCATTTACATCACTAAGGCTAAAATTAGTTTATCGAAAACTAAATTTTTACGCGATAAAGTATTTTCCGGATTTATCACGGATCTTCGTTTGGTCATAACTTCTTCGTTATAACTCGGATTTCGATGAGATTTTCGCCTAAATGTTTCTAACGAGATTATCTACAACTTTCAATAATAAAATTTTACTTATTCCAAATTTTATATTTTCGCTATATTTCACTATTTGGCTTTTAATTGGAATCTCATAAGACTTCCAATATTTTATGAGTGATTCTAAACATAGTTTTACTTCATTTTTAGTAAAAGCTATCCGTTAGAACTCAACATTCAAATTCACATAATATTTCATAATATTATTTATTTAAAACACGATTTCAAAACGTGTATGTTACACACCTCTTATAAACCATGATAACGACATCATGTAGAGTTCCTTGAGTGCTCACCACAGTTGGAGAAGGAAACGTCACCAGTGAGGAGGAGTCACCAGAGAAAGGTGCCTCGTCGGAAAAGAAAGCTCCGCCAGTAATGATGTCGACCAAAAGTGGCAATGCAGGTACGAAGGACGACGCACGCAGGTAAACGTCTCTTCTCTATTTTTGACTTAGTTGACTCATTAGGTTAAATGAGTCGGCTGATTGTCCCTTTGGACTAATTGTCATCATAGGCTGTCCAACTTTTGAGCAAATGGGATTCTAAACAGATATAAACCTTCATTTTGGCTCAACTATTATATCTATATATATATATATATATATATATATATATATATATATATATATATATATATATATATATATATATACACACACATTAGCATAAAATTAGGATTCTAAATTATCAACAACTAAACTTTTCTTATTAACCATGCCTTATTACTCAAGGAAACTTGAATCACTTGGACACCACTCCAAGTTAGGGATGAAAGTGTAACGCCCCCAGATTCAGACTAGTCAATTTTGAGACAATAAGCGTTAAAAATGACTTTTCATGCGAGATTATTTAGAATAATAATCTTAACCAAAGTTATAGTATATGTCACAAGGATTTCGTACATATAAAGAACGCTGAAACCCAACTTATAATGAAGAAGTTATGACCCATCGAAGTATTGCGACAAAACTGGCAGGACTTCGTGTATTGTAAAAAGTGAATTTTTAATTTTTAGCCTTAGTAATCTAAGAAAAAATCGTAGTGTACGTTTAACCGAGAGTGTGCATATAGAGAACGTCGAAATGTGATTTCATTTGAGGAAGTTGTGATTTTTCTAAAATTTTTCACAACAACATATAGTCCAGAAATCAAATCTTAGATCGACCGACTTTTAGCCGACACAACCTAAACGAGAATTGAAGATCTTGTTAATAGGAGCTTAATAATATAAAGACAGTCGAAAACGGATGTCGGATGACAAAGTTATAAATTTTTAATGGACTTTAACTGTCTAAGCGTGTTAAAATATAACGTTAAAAAATAAAGTCAAAATTAGTTGACGGAGTCTAAACAATAGTTGTAGACCACGTTGCTACCTATGTGTGGATATAAATAATGTCAAAACGGAGCTCGTATGCAAAAGTTACGGATTTTAGAAAATAATTAATTTTTGGATTAAACCTCGAAGTGACACGTGTCACAATCTCAGCCGCACCTTCTTCCCCATGGCTTCTCATGCGATCTCGACATCTGACAGCGGTACACCCCACGTAGGGCTATGTACCCTCCGCATACCGAGTATCCCCAACGAACAGATTCAGTACACCCCGGGTACGCTTGATCCTCAACCTATAAACAAAGGCGCAAATCAATTGCTTTCTCACACCTTTCTTAACACTTCTATCCCAAACACCCCAAAACCCTCTAAGTTTTTCCCTAGCACCTCCAAGGTGTTAGAAGCAAGTCTCAGAGCGCCAGAAGGTCCGAGAAGAAGAGCTTTTGGCTCAGAAGTTCTGCCCGCGCAAAGGCTGGTTTCTCGCTAAACCCCATTGTAAGTGAGTTATGCTTACCACACTTTCTGTATAACTTATTGTCGCACCCCAAAACCAAGAACGGTGGAAACGTTCTGGGGCGGAGGACGTCATGTATAGTATCACAACACAGTAAATGTAAATAAGCAAACAACATCATCCATTGCATTAAATAAATAATTTTAATACAATTGTGTTCTGTACAGTTATAGACACCAAAATAATGAAACACAAAATAATATGAGATGAGTCTTGAATGGACTCCATCTTCTCAAAAGCTGGCCTCTGTACCTGTCTACTGATGACCTGAGAATACAAGTTATTTTGAAAGAGTTTATCAGCATTAAGCTGGTGAGTTCATAAGTATTTTAGTGTCAATGTTTCTTGTAAAAACGTTTGAACCTGTCTCAATGTATAAGTTGTAAAAATGTAAGCAAATGTTTGAAAGTGTTTGTAAAAGTTTGAATCCCTCAGAAAATCCTATATTTTCCATAAAAGTAACCTTCTACCGAGGCTAAACTGTTTTGTGAACCTGTCTGTTGTAAAAGTATGTAATTACCCAAGTATAACTATCATTTGATAAAAATATAGTTTGTACATTAATGCTTAAGTGAGGTTATCACTAAATTATGTAATGGGTAATTCATTATAGTACTGTAGCTTTGTATAATAAGACTACTGCTGTACTAATTATTACTACCTTAAATCGGATTTATATTAAGGTATATTGTGATAAATTGCACCATGCTATCGACTGGTAACAACGACATAATGAATGGTTGTAATAAAATAATGATGTTTGGCACCCGCAGACCTGCAGGTCCGGCTGTAGCTAGCAGCAAGGTGTAGGATAGTCAATCCAGTATAGATCTATACGCAAACTCACGCCCTCTCTCCAAGAGGATTCTTGCTACAACTCAGGACATGACATTTAAGGCATCCACCGATACAGTGGATCACAATTGATATCGTATTCATGTATATGTAATGTTTCTCGTATCTCTGTATATGTATTGTTTCTCGTATATCTGTATATGTATTGTTTCTCGTATATCTGTATATGTATTGTTTCTCGTATATCTGTATATCTATTGTTTCTAGTATTTCTGTATATGTATTGTTTCTAGTATATCTGTATATGTATTGTTTCTCGTATATCTGTATATGTATTGTTTCTAGTATATCTGTATATGTATTGTTTCTAGTATATCTGTATATGTATTGATCCTGCATTACCCCGATGGTAACCAGCTAATGATGTACTGATGAGTATGAATATGGAAGTACTTTTATGTCTCTACATGTATATATGATATATAAGTAATATGGAAACGACCTTCGGATGGTCACCCGAAATCCCACCAAACCACATCCAAATCGAGGAAAAGGAAATAGGGCGGATGGCATTCCTAAGCCTTTTGAACATTATTTATATATCTATACATATATGGGCATGCAATTGTATATATAAAAAGCATAAATAAGTTTTCATAACATTTGAAGCATAAATATAATTTCAAGGGAAGATTGACTTGATGTCGATCTATAAAACATTTTGAAGGCATAAGTTGATAAAACAGATTAAGTATAAGAAGCATTTGTTTGAATCACAGTCTATAAGTAAGTTTGGATAGTAAAACAGTTTGTAAAACATTTCAATAGTAAGGTAGTTTGAAAAACAGTTTGAACAGTGGTGAAAATCGTTGTTTTCCTAGTTATTAATCACATGTGATTAAACACAATCACATGTGATTGAAGCAATAACTTATAAGTATTTGACTTGTATTCCCCGCCCCCATAAAGTGTTATAAAACATTTAAAATCATTTCAAAGGTTGATTCAAGGGGTATGAACTCACTTGTGGTGAGTCGTTTGAATTGCAGTGTCGGCTACCGTGCTAGGTGGCAAACGGAGACTGGTTTACACGCACGAGCCTAGTTATCATATAATAAGCATATATATATATATATATATATATATATATATATATATATATATATATATATATATAACTAATTAGACAAATAATAACTTAATAAATAAGTTAATACACATAGGAAACATTTAAACACTTTTATGAGTGTTTATGGTCCAAATGGTTGCATCTAAGTTGCTACGGGACAAGGCAAAAGGGTTTGAAACATCAAATAGCCTTGTATAGGAGTTCACCACCCAAAAAACCCCACACCTTGGAGTTTACGGCCGTAAACTCATGGGTTTATGGCCGTGAACTCCTCAAAGGGTGGTTTTGGGTGTTTTGTGGTGTTATCTTGCATCTAGAACACTCCTAGCTTTGTTGGAATAATACATGAAGTAGCTTAAGGCTCTAGAATACTCCATATGGGAGTTTACGGCCTAAAGTCATTCACCCTAGAGTTTACGGCCGTAAACTCTTGGATTTTAATTGTTTTGAGGCACTTAAACATCAAGGATGGCTTCCATGAATTTATCTAAGGCTTATGGGGACAAGAGGCACATTTTAGTGCCTTCACTTGGAGTTTACGGCCCAAGACATGTTCCTTGGCCGTAAACTCCTTTCAAGGAGTGATTATATTGTTTTCTTCTCTCCATTCTAGTCCCAAGGGTTCAAGGCAAATTGTCTAAAGGCTTAAGGTGTGCTTGGAATGATTTTTACTCCACAAAAATGGGTTTACGGCCCAAGAGGAGTTCTTGGCCGTAAACTCCTACTAACTTGTGATTTTGATGAGCTTTTGATGTTCTAAACAAGCACAAGTACTAGTAGTTAAAGTCCTTAAGCATTTGGGGAAGTTTTAGGGCACATTAAGCCCTTGAAAAGGGGTTTACGGCCCAAGGAAGTTCCTTGGCCGTAAACTCCTAGAACTTGTGTTTCTTTGAAGCTTTTTGGCCTATAAAGATCATACCCTATCTCCTAAACAAGTCTTCTAACAAGGAATCGGGACTAGGAAGCATTTAAGTTCCATTTTGGAGTTTACTCCCCAAGAACGTTCTTGGGCGGTAAACTCCCGGATCTTGATATATAGACATGAAATTTATGTTAATAGGCACCTAACAAGTATTGAAACACATTAAGAAAAGTAGACTCACAATATGGGATGAAAACCCGAAGATCCGTCAGAGAGAATATGGCTTTTCTCTATTTGGAATTGTGAATAATGAATTAATTTAATTCAGAAAACTATTTATAGTCCTGGAATATTTTGGCAGAAAATATTTTTATTCCTGATATTGGACTGTAACATTATGAAACTTGAAATGCCCAAGTCTCACAAAACCAGGAGTATCCACTCTCCTGATATCATCTAAAACATAAACCCTAATGTACACAAATTTGTTCGGAAAAGCTTGAAAATCACAGAAACTGAACTAGCTTCTATTGAATAGATGAGGTTCGTACAATTGGAAATTTCAGGTTGTCACATCATCCCCCTGTTAGAGGGAATTTCGTCCCAAAATTAGAATTTAAGCAAATAAAAGTTACAACCAATTAAGCGAAAAGATGAGGGTATTTCAACTTCATCTGATCCTCGCGTTCCCAAGTGAATTCCGGTCCTCGCTTGGCGTTCCAGCGAACCTTCACGATAGGGATACGACTTTGTTTCGTCTGCTTGACTTCACGGTCCATGACCTCTACAGGTTCTTCCATGAAGTTGAGACTCTCGTTGATCTCGATCTCGTCGAGTGGGATTACGAGAGTCTTGTCGGACACACTTTTTCAAGTTAGATACGTGGAATGTAGAATGTACGTTACGCAATGTGTCGGGTAGATCTAGTTTGTAAGCTACAGGGCCAACTCTGGCAAGAATCTCGAAATGCCCTATGTACCTCGGATTAAGCTTCCCACGCTTGCCGAAGCGTATCAAGCCTTTCCAGGGTGAGACTTTGAGAAGGACTCGGTCTCCCACCTGAAATTCCAAAGGTTTTCTTCGTTTATTGGTGTAGCTCTTCTGTCGGTCTCTAGAGGCTTTCAATCGTTCACGGATCTGAACGATTTTCTCTGTCGTTTCCCGAATGATTTCCGGACCGGTGAGTGTACTGTCGGAAGCTTGCCCTCTTGCTAATTGGGTATCACCAACCTCAGCCCAACACAGAGGGGATCTGCACTTGCGGCCGTAGAGAGCTTCGAATGGAGCAGCCTTGATGCTTGTGTGATAACTGTTATTATAGGAAAATTCGACAAGGGGTAAATGAGTATCCCATGCTTTCCCAAAATCAATCACACAGGCTCGCAACATATCTTCCAATGTTTGAATGGTTCTCTCACTTTGTCCATCGGTCTGTGGATGGTAGGCTGTGCTCATGTCCAGCCTTGTTCCTAGGGAATGTTGTAGGGATGCCAAAACCTTGAGGTGAACCTACTATCTCTATCGGAGATAATGGAAATAGGTACACCATGCAACCGTACAATTTCCCTGATGTATGTTCTCGTAAGTTTCTCCATCTTGTCGGTTTCTTTGATAGGTAGGAAGTGTGCAGACTTGGTCAATCTATCAACGATGACCCATATGGTGTCAAGTCCACCCGTCGTCTTGGGTAACTTGGTTATGAAATCCATAGTGATCCGCTCCCACTTCCATTCTGGGATCTCTGGTTGTTGCAGTAAACCAGAGGGCTTCTGGTACTCGACCTTAACCTTCGCGCAAGTAAGGCATTTACTCACGAAGGTAGCAATCTCTGCTTTCATATTAGGCCACCAGTATAGCTTTTTGAGATCCAGATACATCTTCTCTAAACCTGGGTGGACGGAATACCGAGTGTTGTGCGCCTCGGTCATGACCAAGTCTCGGAAACCACCGTGTTTCGGTGTCCAGATCCGGTTCATGAAATATAAAGCTCCGTCACCCTTGGCTTCGAAGTTCTTGTCCATTCCCCTAAGGGATTCACTCGACACATTTTCAGGTTTCATGGCCTCTAGTTGAGCCGCCTGAATTTGCTTAGTCAAGTGTGAATGCATGGTTATTGATAATGACTTGACCTTGCGACCAGAATATTCTTTCCGACTTAGGGCGTCTGCTACTACGTTGGCTTTACCCGGATGATAACGAATATCGCATTCGTAGTCACTGATTAGTTCGACCCACCGTCGTTGTCTCATGTTGAGCTCCTTCTGATCGAAAATGTGTTGTAAACTCTTATGGTCGGTAAAGATAGTGCTCTTCGTTCCATACAAGTAATGTCTCCAGATCTTCAGAGCAAACACTACTGCTCCTAGTTCAAGATCGTGGGTTGTATAGTTAACCTCGTGTGTCTTCAACTGTCTCGAGGCGTAGGCGATGACCTTACCTCGCCGCATCAGAACACATCCGAGTCCTTGATTGGATGCATCGCAATAGACTACAAAGTCTTCTATTCCTTCTGGAAGGGATAGTATTGGTGAGGTGCACAAGGCTCGTTTGAGCGTTTGGAACGCTCTTTCTTGTTTCTCTTCCCAGTCAAAGGCCACGCCTTTCTGGGTCAGGGTCGTAAGAGGCTTCGCTATTCGGGAGAAGTTCTGAATGAACCTGCGGTAGTAGCCAGCTAGACCTAGAAATTGACGAATTTCTGTAGGTGTCTTTGGTGCTGACCAGTTCTCGATGGCTTTTATTTTGGATGGGTCCACGTGGATTCCCTCTTCGCTTACCACGTGTCCTAAGAATTCGACTCTTCAGATCCAAAATTCACATTTCGAGAACTTCGCATAAAGTTTCTCTTTCCGTAATGTCTCTAGAACTTGTCGTAGGTGATCACCATGCTCTTTCTCACTTCGGGAGTAGATCAGGATGTCGTCAATGAAAACGATGATGAACTGATCTAAGTAAGGTCGGCATACTCTATTCATCAGATCCATGAAGACTGCGGGCGCATTGGTCAATCCGAATGGCATCACCACGAACTCGTAGTGTCCGTAACGAGTTCGGAAGGTTGTCTTTGGCACATCCTCCTCGAGCACTCGCAACTGGTGATATCCGGATCTCAAATCAATCTTGGAAAAATAGCTCGCCCCTTGCAGTTGGTCGAATAGGTCGTCTATGCGTGGCAGAGGGTAACGATTCTTGATCGTCAATTTGTTGAGTTCTCTGTAGTCAATACACATACGGAATGATCCTTCTTTCTTCTTAACGAACAAGACCGGTGCTCCCCATGGGGAGAAACTTGGTCTTATAAAGCCCTTGCTGAGCAGTTCGTTAAGTTGACCAGAGAGTTCTTGCATCTCGGCCGGTGTTAAACGGTAGGGCGACTTGGCTACTGGGGTAGCTCCTGGGACTAAGTCGATTCTGAACTCGACTTGTCGTTGCGGAGGTAACCCGGGTAGTTCTTCAGGGAAAATGTCGGGAAAGTCGCTCACTACTGGGAGGTTCTTTAGTTCTTTCGTTTCTAGGTTCGTGTCGACGACGTGAGCAAGGAATGCGTGGTATTCTTTGCGCATATATTTCTGTGCTTGAATACTAGATATAATGCAAAGACTCGCACCAGGTTTGTCGCCGTAGACTATAAGAGTTTCGTTAGACGGGAGGTTTAGTCGGACTGCTTTCTCGTAGCACATGATGTCGGCGCGATGAAGACTTAACCAATCCATGCCGACAATAACGTCGAAACTTTTTATTGAGACTGGCATAAGGTCGATTGGGAATGAATGGTTATCTAAGGTTAGAAGACAACCTAAGTATATGCTATTAGTACTTTCAGTTTTCCCATTGGCCATCTCTACTGTGAATTGTTCATTAAGTGTGTGTGGTTGCTGCTTAAGCATGCGAGCAAATTTGTGGTTTACGAAGCTTCGCTCCGCTCCACTATCGAACATAATACATGCATAGGAGTTATCAAGGAGGAACGTACCAGTCACCACTGTCGGGTCAGCGACTGCTTCCCCGTGGCCTATTGCTAGTACCCTCCCTGCTCCTCCAGTATTCCTCGCCTTAGGGCAGTCCCTCTTAAAGTGGCCTGTTTCGCCACATCCATAGCAAGTTGGGCTCGCGCCTGAGCCAGGAACTTGAGAGATCGGTTGTGCCGGGAACTTACAGAATCAGATGGTGTGTCCTTTTATGTGGCAGTTAGTACACTGCATTTCACGGCAGACGCCGTTATGGTGGAAGTTGCATTTGTTGCATTTCGGCAAACTTCCAGAATACTGCTTCCCCGGAGCAGTAACAGCAGTAGGGGCTACCGCAGCATGTACTGCTACGATTTGCTGTTTCTTTGAAGCACGCTGCTTCTTCTTCTCATCCCAGAACTTCCGCTTGTTGCCAGCGGGTTTAGAGGGTTCTGGGATGGCTAGGGTGGTTGTAGTTGCAGGGGTCTTGACTCCATGGTCAATAAGTCTTTGTGCCAATCGCTTGGCACTGTCGAAGGTAGCAGGGTTGGATGCTAAGACATTCCCCTGGTACGGAGGCACTAGCCCCCATACATACCGCTCAATCTTTTTCCCTTCAGTGGGAACCATGTTGGGGCATAGGGCCACCAGTTCGCTAAAGCGGGCAGTGTAAGCGATCACGTTGGTGCCGTTCATGGTCAGATTCCAGAGTTCATGTTCCAACTTCTGGACTTCGCCCCTCGGGCAGTATTCCTCCGTCATGAGGTCCTTCATCGTTTCCCAGCCCATGGCGTTAGCCACAACGAGAGTCAGGGCTTTGACGTAGCCGTTCCACCACATTAGGGCTTTATCCTCGAAGGTGCACGCGGCATATTTCACTTTAAATGCAGCCGGGCACGAACAGATTTCGAAGACTGATTCAGTCTTCTCGAACCATTGCGAGAGAGCAATGACTCCTCCGGTGCCATAGAAAGGCTTCGGCTTGCAGTTTGTGAAATCCTTGTAAGAGCACTCCCTTGAGCGCACTGGGATTTCAGCTGGAATAGATTCAACAGGGGTTCCACCTCTGCTAGCATCAGACGAGTGATACTGAGCCATGGCAGTTGCCACTGCTGCAGCTACGGCAGCATTCAGAGCTACAGTATCGATGACTGCAGGTGGTGGAGGCGGTGGAGGTACAGGATTATTCCTATTCCTGGGAGACTTGCGAGGAGGCATCCTTCAGCTATAAGTTTATAAAAACAAGAAGGATGATAAGAATCAATTTGTAAGCAACGTGAGAATGACCCATGGACTAACTAACCATAGCCCAACAGTTGAATGAGTGTTTGAAATCACAATAAGGAATATTAGTAGGAATACACAAGTGTACAAATTTTTCCCACAGATTAGATAGATTTCAATAGTACGGGTATTACTGATGTAATAAGTTCAAGGAAAAATCGACCTAACAGTAGGTCTTACATCATACCATAAGGACAATACTGACAGTCCCAGATTCCTAATTTAGAGTATCGAAAGTTAGGAATATTTTACAGACAAGTGCTACTTAGAGCACATAAGTTCTAGGCTATCCCTAAATCAAACGACAGAGATGTACTAGACATCATCTAATGGCGATGGAAATTCCTCGGGCGATCCCTGAGGTCGGACATTTGGCGAAACACCTCTTGAAGGTGTCGGTCCTGAGCTCTCTGACGAGCTCGAAGTTCTAAGACTTCAGCACGGGAGGCAGCCAGCTGTTGCTGCAGAGTTTCATTGGTTCTCCGGGTCCGTTCCATGTCTTCTTCAAGACGGCGGATGCGGACTGTATTGACACCTGAGTTGGCATCAACCTCCATGACCCGGTCGATGGCTGCTCGACCTTGCTCGACATTACGAGCTATTCTGCGGATGATCACCGGCAGAGCTCTGTCAGCAGAGCCACCATCGCTAACATTGTAAAAGGTTCGGTCCTCAAAGTATGGTAAGGGCTGACCCTGCTCATCACTCCAGCGATTTAAGTCGTTTGCCCACATGGGAGTAGGCCCTGGAACCGCTGGTCGAGGGTTGTTGTTCGGGGCTTGACCTACTAGCGGTAGGTTGTTGACTTCAGGCTCGGAGTCGGATCCATCCGAAAAGCCTTCTACGAGGTGATCATCCAAAGGGATTGGATGCTCATCTTCAGGCTCTTCATCGATCCACCCGGCATTGCCTTCATTGGGAAAGTACGGGTCGCCATGATGGAATCCAGCCATTTAGATCTACGCGAGAAGAGAGGTATAAGAATATAGTATACGTGTAACTAATAGCACAAAATACTCCTATAGTATTTTAAGTTTAAGTTCTACTGATCTTCTTGTGGTATTGTTGGTAAGTTTTTTTTTTTTTTTTTTTTTTTTTTTTTTTTTTTTTTAGACTTGTTAACATATCACAACCATTCTAGGGCATATGCTAATCACTCCTAGGACCAGCATAGTTGATCAGGCTATGCCATTCCCAGGACTGACCATACATCCCCGAGCTCACTTGTGATATTCAACAATCGTAATACTTTTGTTCTTGTCATTGTGACACTGATTTTAGTATGAATGCAGACTAGTATACTTAATTAAATATTTTATTATTTAAAGTATAGACTCTTGGTCAGAGTGTTTTAGTCCCTTTTGGGTTTATAGATTAGTATATCTTTTATGGGTTGATATACTTGATTCACTATAAACAATGCTCTGATACCAATCCGTCGCACCCCAAAACCAAGAACGGCGGAAACGTTCTGGGGCGGAGGACGTCATGTATACTATCACAACACAGTAAATGTAAATAAGCAAAAACATCATCCATTGCATTAAATAAATAATTTTAATACAATTGTGTTCTGTACAGTTATAGACACCAAAATAATGAAACACAAAATAATATGAGATGAGTCTTGAACGCACTCCATCTTCTCAAAAGCTGGCCTCTGTACCTGTCTACTGATGACCTGAGAATACAAGTTATTTTGAAAGAGTTTATCAGCATTAAGCTGGTGAGTTCATAAGTATTTTAGTGTCAATGTTTCTTGTAAAAACGTTTGAACCTGTCTCAATGTATAAGTTGTAAAAATGTAAGCAAATGTTTGAAAGTGTTTGTAAAAGTTTGAATCCCTCAGAAAATCCTATATTTTCTATAAAAGTAACCTTCTACCGAGGCTAAACTGTTTTGTGAACCTGTCTGTTGTAAAAGTATGTAATTACCCAAGTATAACTATCATTTGATAAAAATATAGTTTGTACATTAATGCTTAAGTGAGGTTATCACTAAATTATGTAATGGGTAATTCATTATAGTACTGTAGCTTTGTATAATAAGACTACTGTTGTACTAATTATTACTACCTTAAACCGGATTTATATTAAGGTATATTGTGATAAATTGCACCATGCTATCGACTGGTAACAACGACATAATGAATGGTCGTAATAAAGTAATGATGTTTGGCACCCGCAGACCTGCAGGTCCGGCTGTAGCTAGCAGCAAGGTGTAGGATAGTCAATCCAGTATAGATCTATACACAAACTCACGCCCTCTCTCCAAGAGGATTCTGGCTACAACTCGGGACATGACATTTAAGGCATGCACCGATACAGTGGATCACAATTGATATCGTATTCATGTATATGTAATGTTTCTCGTATCTCTGTATATGTATTGTTTCTCGTATATCTGTATATGTATTGTTTCTCGTATATCTGTATATGTATTGTTTCTCGTATATCTGTATATCTATTGTTTCTAGTATTTCTGTATATGTATTGTTTCTAGTATATCTGTATATGTATTGTTTCTCGTATATCTGTATATGTATTGTTTCTAGTATATCTGTATATGTATTGTTTTTAGTATATCTGTATATGTATTGATCCTGCATTACCCCGATGGTAACTAGCTAATGATGTACTGATGAGTATGAATATTGAAGTACTTTTATGTCTATACATGTATATATGATATATAAGTAATATGGAAACGACCTTCGGATGGTCACCCGAAATCCCACCAGACCACATCCAAATCGAGGAAAAGGAAATAGGGCGGATGGCATTCCTAAGCCTTTTGAACATTATTTATATATCTATACATATATGGGCATGCAATTGTATATATAAAAGCATAAATAAGTTTTCATAACATTTGAAGCATAAATATAATTTCAAGGGAAGATTGACTTGATGTCGATCTATAAAACATTTTGAAGGCATAAGTTGATAAAACAGATTAAGTATAAGAAGCATTTGTTTGAATCACAGTCTATAAGTAAGTTTGGATAGTAAAAGAGTTTGTAAAACATTTCAATAGTAAGGCAGTTTGAAAAACAGTTTGAACAGTGGTGAAAATCGTTGTTTTCCTAGTTATTAATCACATGTGATTAAACACAATCACATGTGATTGAAGCAATAACTTATAAGTATTTGACTTGTATTCCCCCCCCCCCCCATAAAGTGTTATAAAACATTTAAAATCATTTCAAAGGTTGATTCAAGGGGTATGAACTCACTTGTGGTGAGTCGTTTGAATTGCAGTGTCGGCTACCGTGCTAGGTGGCAAACGGAGACTGGTTTACACGCACGAGCCTAGTTATCATATAATAAGCATATATATAACTAATTAGACAAATAATAACTTAATAAATAAGTTAATACACATAGGAAACATTTAAACACTTTTATGAGTGTTTATGGTCCAAATGGTTGCATCTAAGTTGCTACGGGACAAGGCAAAAGGGTTTGAAACATCAAATAGCCTTGTATAGGAGTTCACCACCCAACAAACCCCACACCTTGGAGTTTACGGCCGTAAACTCATGGGTTTATGGCCGTGAACTCCTCAAAGGGTGGTTTTGGGTGTTTTGTGGTGTTATCTTGCATCTAGAACACTCCTAGCTTTGTTGGAATAATACATGAAGTAGCTTAAGGCTCTAGAATACTCCATATGGGAGTTTACGGCCTAAATTCATTCACCCTAGAGTTTACGGCCGTAAACTCTTGGATTTTAATTGTTTTGAGGCACTTAAACATCAAGGATGGCTTCCATGAATTTATCTAAGGCTTATGGGGACAAGAGGCACATTTTAGTGCCTTCACTTGGAGTTTACGGCCCAAGACATGTTCCTTGGCCGTAAACTCCTTTCAAGGAGTGATTATATTGTTTTCTTCTCTCCATTCTAGTCCCAAGGGTTCAAGGTAAATTGTCTAAAGGCTTAAGGTGTGCTTGGAATGATTTTTACTCCACAAAAAGGGGTTTACGGCCCAAGAGGAGTTCTTGGCCGTAAACTCCTACTAACTTGTGATTTTGATGAGCTTTTGATGTTCTAAACAAGCACAAGTACTAGTAGTTAAAGTCCTTAAGCATTTGGGGAAGTTTTAAGGCACATTAAGCCCTTGAAAAGGGGTTTACGGCCCAAGGAAGTTCCTTGGCCGTAAACTCCTAGAACTTGTGTTTCTTTGAAGCTTTTTGGCCTATAAAGATCATACCCTATCTCCTAAACAAGTCTTCTAACAAGGAATCGGGACTAGGAAGCATTTAAGTTCCATTTTGGAGTTTACTCCCCAAGAACGTTCTTGGGCGGTAAACTCCCGGATCTTGATATATAGACATGAAATTTATGTTAATAGGCACCTAACAAGTATTGAAACACATTAAGAAAAGTAGACTCACAATATGGGATGGAAACCCGAAGATCCGTCAGAGAGAATATGGCTTTTCTCTATTTGGAATTGTGAATAATGAATTAATTTAATTCAGAAAACTATTTATAGTCCTGGAATATTTTGGCAGAAAATATTTTTATTCCTGATATTGGACTGTAACATTATGAAACTTGAAATGCCCAAGTCTTACAAAACCAGGAGTATCCACTCTCCTGATATCATCTAAAACCCTAATGTACACAAATTTGTTCGGAAAAGCTTGAAAATCACAGAAACTGAACTAGCTTCTATTGAATAGATGAGGTTCGTACAATTGGAAATTTCAGGTTGTCACACTTATGGGATACTAAACAGATATGAAGCTTAATTTGGCTCAACTATCATATATATATATATATATATATATATATATATATATATATATATATATAATGTAGGCTAATTTGTTTTCTTGGACTCTATTCTTTTAGATAGAAATTTTAATAGAATAATAAATATTTCTTGGGTTTATAGCTAATAGTAATGGTCTATCCAATTATAATTTAAGTTTATGTAGTCATAAGAATTGGTGATTGTCACACCCCAAAACCAAGAACGGCGGAAACGTTCTGGGGCAGAGGACGTCATGTATAGTATGACAACAGTGTAAAGTAGTAAACAAGCAACAACATCATCCATTGCATTAATAGTATAATTTTAATACAAGTGTGTTCTTTCATAGAATAATACATGAAAATAAGTAATCAAAATAAAATACGAGTCTTGACCACTCTGTCTCCTCAAAACTTGGTCGTCGTACATGTCTACTGGTGACCTCAGAATACAAGTTATTTTTAAAGCGTAGATCAACATTTAAGCTGGTGAATTCATAAGTATTTTAGTGTCATTGCTTTCTAAAACTGTAAAGAAAATACTAGTAAATGTTTAGTGAAAAAGTTTGTATAAGTATGAAACCCTAGAAAATCCTATATTTCCTATTAGTATAAAAAGTAGTCTTCTACCAAGACCCGACTGTTTTGAAAGTTTGCCTCTCTGTAAGAATGAAGGTTTTTCCCAAGTATGACTATCATTACCAAAATATAACCTTATATTACCCTTTACGTGAGAAGATCACAATTTGAAAATAATGGGAAAATGTATATGTGTACTATAGTATTATTTGTATTAATCCTTGAAGTAATAACTACCTTAAAACCAATGGTTTAAGGAAAAATGTGATGTGATTGTTACCATACTAATCTGACTAAAACACGATGATGAAAGACGTCGGAAGAAATGACATTTGACACCCGTAGACTTGCAAGTCCCACTGTAGCGAACAACAAAGGTGTAGGATAGTCAATCCAGTACATATCTATACGTAAACTCACGCTCTCCATCCAGGAGATTCTGGTTACAAAACGTGACATAACGAAATGGTCGATGTGTCATGAAGTAGTATCTCACATTATGTTATCTCTGAATCTTGTTATAGTATACTTGTTATAGTAATAGTATTCTACGTATAGTATTCTCTGTATAGTATCCTTTGTATAGTATACTCTATTATAGTATTCTCTGTCTAGTATGTAATAGTATCTCTTCATATAGTATGTAATAGTATCTTTGTATAGACTCATGTATGAACTGACTCTTAGTGTGATTTCTTGTACTAGGAATAGTAAATAGTATCTCCTAACTATACCTATTATAGTTACTAGTAATGTACGTGTATAGCTGAAAGTATGCCTTTGCTACCCAAAGGTACTGAATTGACTGATAGAACTTTTATGTCTATATATGTATACATAATATATAACTAATATTTAGACGACATTCGGACAAATAACCGATACCATAAGGCCACATCCAAACAAGGAAAAGGAATTAAAGCAAGCTAGCAGTCCTAAGTCCTTTAAACATTACTTATATAACTATACATATATAGGCATGCATTTGACAATATAAAAGTTTAAAAGAAGTTTTTTAAAACATTTGAAAAGTTTAATAATAAGAATTGATGACTTGATGTCAAATTATAAAACGGTTTAAAAACCGTTTGTCTGATATAAAGAGTTTAAAGTATACGAAATCTTTTGTTTGAAATACATGAAAACCTTTATTTGAAACACAGTTGTAACAGAGTTTGAAAGGAAAGATATAGTATGTAAGACAGTTTGATAAAGAGTTTAACATGTAAAAACGTTTGAGAAAGTCATTTAGAAGTAGTATGCTTGGTAAAACCGCTAAAAGCGTAGTAAATCCATAGTTTGATAGTTATTAATCACATGTGATTGATATAATAACTATAATGATTCAACTTGTATCCCCCCTATAAAAGCATTTAAAACATTTAAAAGGTTGGTTAAGGGGTATGAACTCAGATATAGTGATTGGATCGTATGGAAGTGTCGGACAAGTGCTAGGTGTCAAAGTGAAGGCTTCAACACACACAATGATCCTAATAACATATAAAGACATATATATATATATATATATATATATATATATATATATATATATATATTAGTGATTATGACACTAATTAGACAAGTATAAACACCCTAAAACGTGGTAAACACTTTGGTTCAAGTGCTAGGAGTACATTAGGGTTGCATTTAAGGGGTGTAAAGCATTGCATTTGAGTTTATGGCCCAACGACCACACTCAATGGAGTTTATGGCCCAGGGGAGTTTACTCCTGGCCGTAAACTCTCTAAAGGGTCATATTTAGAGGCTTAAAGGTATGTAGTCTTAAGTGTTTAAGTGTTCCAAGGTTAAACAAGAGGCTATAGGAGTTTAAGGTCCAAGAATTGACCTTAACTTGAGTTTACGGCCTCGGGACCATTTCTCCATGAGTTTACGGCCGTAAACTCATGGTATGATGCACCAACTCGAAGCTTAATATCCCTAATTCATTTGTGGAAGGTTCTAATCCAAGTTTTAAGCATAAGTAAGGAAATTAGGGAAACTTTGCACCATAAAAGGGTGTTTACGGCCTTGGGAGATCCTTGGACGTAAACTCTCATCCAACACTCAAATCTTGATGTTTCTAAGACCTAAACTTTTTTAATCTAGTACATAACAAGCTAGAGCAAGAGTACTTACGATATAGGGGCTTGAAATGGTCGGTTTTGGCCAAGAACACTAGTGTGTGTTCTTGGGGTTTCTTGAATATCTATGAAAACATGATTTTCATGGATGAAATCATGAGAGAATGCTAGATTAAGAGGTGTATCAACTAATCAAGGAAGAATACTTACTAGTTTTGAAGATCTAAGGTGAAGATCGGGATGATAGTTGAGAGGATTTGAAGGAAAATCAGCCCAGGAAGTGAAGGAATGAAACAAATGGCCAAAAGTTGATCATATAGGGTGATTTTACGGCCCACATGGAGTTTACGGCCGTAAACTCCAATGTGGTGGCCGTGAACTCATGGTTATCGTGTTTTAGGCTTGATCATTGTACTATAGCTTCAACAGGTAAATGCCAACACTTATTAAGTGTACAAGGCTCAGAATGCTCAAACAGACTCTAAATTGTGCTAAATGATAGCAGGAATAAGTCTGACACTAAATTAGGTTGACTGGTTAAGCTTTCAAAGAAATACAAAATTTCGGGTTGTCACAGTGATATCCCACTTTCATTAATGAAATAAATACATATGTGTGTGTGTGTGTGTATATATATATATATATAAATATATATATATATATATATATATATATATATGATGACCACATGTACTGTGATCAATTATTAGGTTTAATGGGTTATTGATTTCATTTTATTAGTACATGGATATGAGGCTTAGACAGAGGCTTGACCCTGATTGGTATCAGGTGGTTTTGCTAGCTGTTGTTGGGATTCAGCTCTTTAATCCATGTGAATGTTCCTCACTGTACTTGTAGCTCGAAGGCACCAAGGCCTACCCATTAGATTTGATATCATGATATATATTGATTGATGATATGTTGAGTATGTAGTAGATCTGTATGATTACCTAATGATTGTTGATATGCATTAGTTTGATAGAATTTGATGATTATACGTATTTTTGGTTGTGGATTGTTATGGTATATGATGGTGTGATATGGTCGATTGGGTTGAGGTGGTCCAACTTTGTGCTGAAGGCCAAGATACCCAGGGTTGTCCGGATAGATTGAAGGTCAAGTTTGGTTTTTCCGCCTCTTTCTTTTTCGGGCAATCCTTAGCAACATGCCCTTCTTCACGGCATTCATAACACACCCTTTTGCACTCGTTGGCGTAATGTCCGGTCTTCCCACACTTGTAGCAAGTCACTTCTTCGCTACATTTCCCAAAGTGATTCTTTTTGCACTTCTCGCACCATTTCACTTTGTTTCCTCCTCCGCTAGACTCCTTTGAACCAGACTTGATCTTCTTATTGGGCCTCGTAGATTCCTCAAACTTCCTCTTTTCGCCAACCTCAATCTTGTTGGCAGCTCTTCCCTTAATCATATCTTCCACAGACTTGGCAGCCCAGATAGCTGCCTCCAGAGTAGGAGCCTGACACACTGGCACCGTGTACTCCCATGGAAGTCCCTTTGCGTACTTGTCAATTTTCGTCAGCTCATCCGGAACAAGACGCAAGGCAAACTCCATCTTTTCTGTGAAGTTGTTCGTGTATTCATCGATTGACATGCTTCCCTTCTTCAGGGTTAGAAACCGGTTCTCTAGCTCAAGCAGGTTTTGAGCTGAGCAGTACTTTCGTTTGAATTGCACCAAAAATTCTGCCCATGTCAGTTGCAGGGGCTCATTAGGGCTCAGAGTCTTCCCCAAGGTATTCCACCAACGTACAACACTTCCTCGAAACTGACGCACTGCAAATGTGGTCTGTAGCTTCCCTCTGCAACCGCATGTCATGAAGGCTAACTCCATCTCCGAGATCCAATCCATGACCCCGATCGGATCCTCCTTTCCAGTGAAAGTCGATGGCTTGCAAGTCAGAAAATCCTTGTACTTGCATCCATTCCTCTCGACTTTGTCATCTTGGTTGTTTTGTCGAACTATTGGTGGGTTGACTTGACCAACAGTCCCACTGTAGTTTCCTTCCTCAGTCTGCCCTTCGTTCAACTCGGGTTGTTCGATCTGAATAGTGGCTTCCTCACGATTTTGCTGGAGCAAACGTCTAGTTTCCTCCATTTGACGATCCAACATTGCCTGGATCATCGCTTGCACTCCGGCCATCGTTATTGGTCCGGAAGCGGCTTCCACAACTGGTATTTGCTCGATCACGGGGGGTTGGTGTCCGTTCCCATTTGCATTCACGTTTCCACTACGGGTTCTTGCCATCTTGATCTATACACCGAATAAGGTGAATCCAGATCTTTACTTAGGATTGACGGTTAAATCATCCTTATCACTCCGAAACGTTTATATGCTAGTTCTAATATCGTAGTCGTACGTTTAGAATCCTAAACACATAAGGTTTCCAGATCCGGTCGGCAACAGACCATAGATCCGAACAACTAACAGCATATCAGGCACAAGTATTTAGCACATAAAAGCATTTTAGGCACAATTCCTAAAATAAGCTAGTGCTCACACCTCACAATCATCGCTTAGCATTCTAAGTTTAAGTCTAGAAATAAATCCATATTCCTAGTTCGCTTAAACTAATGCTCTGATACCAACTATGACATCCCCATTTTCACGGCCAGAAAAGACCGATTTTGTTTATGCTTTATAAAAATCAGAGTACTTCATTTTATAAAAATGTTGCGGAATTTGTTCCCAGAAAAACATGGTAAATACGTTATTAAAACATTTTCGATGAAACGTATTATTTCATTTTAAAACGTTTGGGATGTCATCGTTAATACAGAAACATAAGCATAAACAGAACTTACAATTATTTACACTAGTGATCTACATCTCTTTAAATCTCTCAGTGTATTGTGACTTCATATCAACACCTGTGATAAAAATAAACTGAGTGGGTCAGGTTGGGAAACCTGGTGAGCACATAGGGTTTTCAACCCACAATAATATAATTATTATTTTTAAACATCAAACAATCAACCCAATTACCCATTCCCGTTATCCTCACATTACGTCCCTAAAACATCTAACACAAGGGACCTAGTCAAAGGACTATCATTGGGATGGAGTATATCTGGTGAGCACACAGTTCACACAGTTCGAATAAACACACAGTTCGAATAAACACACAGTTCGGTTAAACACAAAGTTCGAATAAACACCTACAGGTTGCGAGCCTGTTAGTGTTCCACTGGACTGTCTAGAATAGTCCGTGGTCGTCATCTATACTCCGCTAGATGACTAGATCATCAAGAACATCTATAACGAGGCATCTCATTATTTCATTTTATCACACAGCAACTAATACATCTACCCATGTTTTACCCAACACATTTTGTAGATATAAAATACATATACAGTTTAAATCATTGAAAACATGTATAAAACGTTCATCCAACATAGATAGCAAGTATACAGATAATATACACACACAGCACGTAATTTATATAAAATACTTCATATCTATGTGTAAGCTGAAAGTAACTATGCACTCACCTGAGAAGGTGGTGACTCGGTACTCGGACAGCGCTTCGTTTACTTTAAAATAATTTCCTTTGACGAAACCTAGTATTATCACCACTAGATTTTAGTCTAATATTACCGTGACTAATTATTAGTCTTATTATTATTATTATTATTATTATTATTATTATTATATAAGCGTTTAAACAATACTTTCCAACTACTATGTACAGACAGGGGCCAGACATAAAACACCGGAGGGCAGGACCATTTTGGCGTATAGCACTTCTGAAATCCAACAACCCTATGCGGCCCTTTAAACCAGATTCCCCGTACCGTGAGTAGTTAAAAGATATTATAACGACACTTATATAAGTCATAATAATAGCCCAAATATTTATTATAAATTTATAATAACAATACTAATTTTAAATATAAACTATATTTAAAATAGGGTAAACATAACTTACTTTCAAGGGGATTTTAGCTAGGAGTCGGGCTCTGCAGGGGCAGAACTTCGTCGCTGAATCTTTCTAAGAAAGATTCGTGCAGCGCTTCAGCGCTCACCTTACTATACTAAAACTACAGAAAGAGAAGTCGAATCACGAGGGACCGAAATGCTCGGGGGATAAGGAGAGAAAGACTCTTGAATCAAGAGAATGGTGCAAGAAATATGAGAGCCCAAGGCTCTTATTTATACTAATTGAATTTTGAAAAACTACCCTCCATAATTACTTAATGACCTTTTAGTTATATAAACAACTAAACACCCCTCTATAATACTATTTTAAATGGATTTAATGATCTTTGTACTAAATTAATGTCGAAAGAACTCAACATTAGTTTTATAATAACCGCATCGTCGATACCTTTCTAATGATATATACATATGTATATATATGTGTACGTATACATGATTTATACTTTATTTTAATACGTAAATATACTACTATAATTTGTAACTCGCTCATACGAACTCCGTTTTTGACGTTATTTATATCCACGCGTAGGTGGAGAAATACTCTACAACTTTCGTTTAGACTCCGTTGGTTAATTTTGACTTTATTTTTAAAGTTATATTTTTAACAGACCAGGACAGGATTGGTCCGTTAAAATCTCATAACTTCTTTATTCGATGTCCATTTTCGTCTGTATTTTTATCGTTATGCTACTAATAACGAGATCTTCGATTCTTGTTTAGGTTGTGTCGGCTAAAAATCAATCGATCTAAAATTCGAATTTCGGGCTGTACACCGCTAATCCGAAACTTCGAAAAATCATAACTTCTTCATACGAAGTCAGATTTGGGCGTTCTTTTTATCGATGTTCTTAGTTTAACATATTCTACGACTTTTGTTTAGAGCGCTAAGGCTAAATCTCTATATATCATAAATTTACTATTTACGCTTCCCGGCGCCGTGCCGGTTCCGACGCGAAACTTCGACGGGTCATAACTTCTTCGTTATAACTCGGATTTCAGCGTTCTTTATATGTACGGAAACCTTGTGACATATTCTACAAATTGGTTAAGATTATTTATTCTAAATAATCTTTTTGTCAAAAAGTCGTTTTCGACCCCTATTGCCTCTAAATTGACTAGCCCGGATCTACGGGCGTTACAACTTCGGTCCAATGGTCAAGCAAAATACCACTCTGAAAGTTGCCATCTGGGCTGCTAAAAATATGGAGACCCAGATACAAGAGAAGGGTCTGGAGAGAGCAGAGGTGGGAGAGAATTTTTTTTTTTACGAATCCTCGAGATTCAGAAAGAAGAGTAAATTCTGGAAATCTGGTTCGAGCGGAGGAGGATCAGAAGCGAAGTGGTGTGACAAGTACAAGAAGAAGCACTCTAGGAAGTGTGATGGAGGGGTCACTTGTTTCAAATGCGGAAAGCCTGGGCACTATGCCAACGAATGCACGTTAAGAAGATCTGTTATGAGTTTAACGAGGAGGGGCACATTTCAAAGGATTGCCTGAAGAAGAAGGAGGCAGGAAGACCCAACATACCACCGAATCCGAAGGCAAGAGCCTTTTAGATGACGCTCGAGGCTGCAAAGGAGGTAGCAGATGTCCCTTCAGGTACCTTTCTTGTAAATGGTTTGCCTGCAAATATACTATTTGATTCCGGAGCCAACTACTCCTTTGTGTCGCATAAATTTGGTGGGAAATTAGTATTGCCTGTAGAAAAACTTGATAATGCCCTGATTGTAGAAGTTGCTAGTGGCAAATTCGTACCTGTTAGTGATCGTATTAGGAACATCGTCTTCGACCTAAATGGAAACGAATTCCACGAAGAGCTATTACCCATAGAGTTAAACGGTTTCGACATCGGTTTGGGTATGGATTGGCTTAGCGCCAAGGATGCCGAGATATTATGCCGAAAGAAGATAGTTAGGATTAATCCCCCTGGAAAGGAGTCATTTACGGTGCACAGGGACAAACGTAGAGTGAATTCTGGAATCATCTCCCTGATGAAAGCCAGAAAATGTTTGTCCAAAGGATGTGCATCATACTTGGCATTCATAATCGATGCTAAGAAGGAAAAGAAAGAGGTGCAGAATA
The DNA here is from genome assembly GCF_051521515.1 of Lactuca serriola. Classification (NCBI taxonomy): domain Eukaryota; kingdom Viridiplantae; phylum Streptophyta; class Magnoliopsida; order Asterales; family Asteraceae; genus Lactuca; species Lactuca serriola. Next base: position 296,933,093 of record NC_136411.1, read on the forward strand.
TACCGGTTGTGTGTGATTATCCGGAAGTCTTTCCCGAAGATCTTCCCGGGTTACCAATTGATAGGCAAGTAGAGTTTCGGATAGACTTGTTACCAGGTACAACACCGATAGCAAAAGTACCTTACCGATTAGCACTGACGGAGATGAAGGAGCTTATGACGCAAATTCAGGAGCTGTTGGACAACGGTTTCATTCGACCTAGTTCATCACCCTAGGGAGCTCCGGTGTTATTCGTGAAGAAGAAGGAAGGAATCATGAGGATGTGCATAGACTACCGAGAACTGAATAAGGCAACCGTGAAGAACAAGTATCCATTCCCGAGGATTGATGACCTATTCGATCGCCTGCAAAGTTCGAGCTACTTCTCAAAGATCGATCTTAGGTCAAGATATCATCAGCTGAAGGTAAGAGAGCAGGATATCGAGAAGATTGCATTTAGAACGAGATATGGACACTACGAGTTCTTGGTCATGTCATTCAGACTAACCAATGCTCCAGGAGCATTCATGGATTTGATGAAAAGGGTTTGTAAACCATTCCTCGATAAATCCGTGATAATGTTCATCGACGACATTCTGATCTACTCGAAAAGCCAGGAGGAGCATGGCAAGCATCTACGTGAAGTGTTGGAAGTGTTAAAGAAGGAGAAGCTTTACGCTAAGTTCTCCAAATGCGACTTTTGGATACGAGAAGTCAAGTTCTTGGGTCACGTGGTTAACCAAGAAGGGAGAATGGCTGACCCCGCAAAGATCGAGGCTGTGATGAAGTGGGAACGTCCGAAAAGTCCCATGGAGATCCGAAGCTTTCTAGGATTAGCCGGATATTACCGACGATTTATTCAAGGCTTTTCTTCGATAGCTGCTCCATTGACAGCGTTGACCCACAAAGGAGCTACATATACATGGAGTGAGAAACACAATGAGGCATTCAAGAAGATAAAGAAGAAGTTATGTGAATCACCGATACTTTCTCTACCCGATGGAGTTGAAGATTTCGCGGTTTACAGTGACGCATCTGGAGTCGGGTTGGGTTGTGTTCTAACCCATAGAGAAAAGGTGATAGCATATGCATCTCGACAATTGAAAGAGCCTGAAAAGAACTACCCCACTCATGATCTGGATTTGGCAGCAGTAGTATTTGCGTTAGAGATATGGAGGCATTACCTCTATGACACGAAGTGCAAGCTTTTCACTGATCATAAGAGTCTCCAGTATCTCTTTAATCAGAAAGAATTGAACATGAGGCAACGACGCTGGCTAGAACTACTCAAGGACTATGACTGTGAGATACTTTACCACCCCGGTAAAGCAAATGTTGTTGCTAATACTCTCAGTCGAAAAGTCAATCTTGAAAGGAAGAGGCCAAGAGCGTTGAGAATTGAAGTCGTCTCGACGATTATGGAAAGCATTAGGAAAGCACAAGAAGAAGCTTTAGAGAAAAATGACCGAAAGGAAGAACGTTTGGGCAAAACGTTAGTGTTCGGTACAAACAGTCGAGGACTGAAGGTATTCCAAGATCGGATTTGGGTACCTAAGATGGGAGGAATAAGAGATCTTCTGATGGAAGAAGCACACAAGACCATGTACTCGATTCATCCCGGTAGCACTAAAATGTATAGGGACCTAAAACCCTACTACTGGTGACTGATAATGAAACCCGATGTTGCAAAGTATGTGGCCGAGTGTGTGACATGTGCAAGATTTAAGGCACAACATCAGAAACCGTATGGGAGTTTAGAGCCTTTACCCATACCCATGGGTAAATGGGAAGACATCACCATGGATTTTGTGACTAAACTGCCCAGGACGAAGAACGGTCACGACATGATTTGGGTAGTCGTGGATCGTTTCACTAAGAGTGCACATTTCATTGTAACCAACGAGAAGTGGTTTATGGATAAGCTCGCAAATGCTTACGTGAAAGAGATAGTAGGACTTCACAATGTTCCTCTTACGATTGTATCAGATCGCGATAGTCGTTTCATGTCGAGGTTTTGGAGGAGTCTACAAGAGGAATTGGGTACGAAGTTGTGTTTGAGTACAGCTTACCATCTGTAGACTGATGGTCAGAGCGAAATAACGATTCAAGAACTGGAAGATATGCTGAGAGCATGTACCCTTGAGTTCCACGGGAACTGGGCTGAGCACTTACCTCTGGTAGAATTTTCGTACAACAATAGTTTCCACTCGAGCATCAAGATGGCACCCTATCAAGCTTTATAAGGACAGAAGTGTCATATGCCGTCTTGTTGGCTTGAAGCCGGAGAGAAGTAGTTTATGGGCCCCGAGATAGTCTATGAGACTGCTGAGAAACTAAAGGTGATTAGGGAAAGGATGTTAGCAGCTCAGGATCGACAGAAGAGCTATGCTGACAAGAAAAGAAGACCGATGACCTTCGAAGTTGGGGATTCGGTTTTGCTTAAAGTCTCACCGTGGAAGGGACTTATACGATTCGGGAAATGAGGTAAGTTAAGTCCAAGGTTTATTGGACCGTTCAAAGTTCTTCAGAAGATTGGGAACCAAGCTTACAAGCTGGAATTTCCCAAAGAACTCGATGATATTCTTAACACCTTCCATGTGGGTTATTTGAGAAGTTCACGGGAGAAGTTCCCGACATAATTCCGATCTCAGAATTAAGGATGGATGAGAATAAGAGGCTGATCGAAGAGCCTGTGGTAATTGTTGACCGTAAGACCAAGAAGTTACGATGCAATATGGTCGACTTAGTGATCGTCTGATGGAAACATTCGAATGGGCCGAATCTCACTTAGGAAACAGAGGATGACATGATGAGTCGCTATCCACATCTGTTTGCTGATGCATGATTCCGGGATGGAATCATCCTAAGGGGGAGAGAATTGTAACGCCCGGGTTTCAGGGCTAAGCCTTTTAGACAATGTAATAGTCTAGGTCAACTATTGTAACTCATTTTGAAGTAATAAGTGATGAAATATTTGAGTATTATGTGAATTATGTGTATTTATGTGCTTATTATTTAATTATAAAAATATAATTAATAAAGAATAAAAATAAGCGTCAAAATTAAAGTGTGAAATAAGCCCGATATCTTTATATAAAGTTGTAGTGGTCGAAACAAGGATTTCGAGGATATAAAGAACGCCGAAATCCGAGTTATAACGAAGAAGTTATGACCCAATGAAATTTCACGACAGAACCGACACAATACCGGGAAGCGTAAATAGTGAATTTACGATGGAGCAAGACTTAGCCTTAGCGATCTAAACGAAAGTCGTAGAGTATGCTAAACTAAGAGCGTCAATAAAAAGAACGCCCAAATCTGACTTCGTATAAAGAAGTTATGAGAATTTAACGGATCAATCCTGTCCCGGCCTGTTAATAATATAACTTTTAAAATAGAGTCAAAATAAGTCGGCGGAGTCTAAACAAAAGTTGTAAAGTACGTTCCCACCTTCGCGTGGATATAAAGAACGTCAAAAACGGAGCTCGTATGAGAAAGATACGAATTTTTGAAGTTGGCACTCAATTTTGTGAGATCTGGTACGAAGTCGCTGACGTGGTGCTTTCCCAGCCGTCCGATGATGATCGCTGAAGTCGCCTCGAATCGTGACACATAGGCCCCTCGCTACGCCCAACGTCCGATCTCGTACGCGCCGCGTTCGCATAAGCTTGCTCGGTCTAGAAGAAGCCACGTCGCACCACTGAACCTTCGCCACCTGGCCTTCTTGTCTGAAGACTACGCCCCACGTAGCTTCCCTACGCCCAGCGTACCATCGAGGCTTCGCGCCTATAAAAGGCATGCGAAGTTGCCCGGATTTCTCACACATTTCGCCATTCTTTCTCTCACTACTTTCTCTCTCTAGCTTCCCTAAACCCTAGGTAAACCCCCTAGCCCCCAAAGGAAGTCCCGAGGCTCCCGGAGTCCCGAGAAAAGGGTCTTTCGGTTTTGAAACGCTGCTCCGAGCAAAGCCCGGTTTTCTTTAAAATTCGCTATAAGTGAACCACGCTTATCCAATTTTTAATATAGCTTTCAAATAATTATAGTAATGTTATTAGGTCTTTTAAATAAATATTTGGGCTATTATTATGAGTTATATTGAGTGTTATTTAACGCTTATATAATAATAATAGCTAGTCTATTAATTAGTCGCGGTTGACGTTAGACTAAACCCTAGTGGTATTGATACTAGGTTTTATCGAAGGAAAATTGTTTTAAGAGTATCGAAGCGCTGTCCGAGTGCTGAGTCACCACCTTTCAAGTGAGTGAATAGTTACTTTCAGCGTACACATATATATGAAGTATTTTATATAAATTATGTGCTATGTGTGCATATTATCTGAATACTTGTTGTCTATGTTAAATGAACGTTTTTATACATGTTTTCAATGATTTGAACTGTATATATATTTTATATCTACAAAAAATGTTGGGGTAAAACATGGGTAGATGTAATAGGTGATGTGTGATAAAATGATGAGAGGCCTCGATGTTGTTGTTGATTCTGTCATCTAGCGGAGTATGGATGACAACCACGAACTCTTCTACACAGTCCAGTGGAACACTAGCAGGCTCGCAACCTGTAGGTGTTTGTGAACGATGTGTTCACCGGTGTACTCCATCCCCCACATGGTTGCCTTTAGGAAATTTATTGCTGAGGAATCCCCTTAGCAGTAGTGTTCATCCCGATGATGATCCTTAGGCTAGGTCCCTTATGATAGATGTTTAGGGACGTAAAGTGAGGATAATGGGAACGGGTAATCGGGTTATTGTTGATTGATGAAATTAATAAACTTATTTATTGCGGGTTGAAAACCCTATGTGCTCACCAGGCTCCCAAGCCTGACCCACTCAGTATCTTGTATTACAGGTAGTGGCGCATGAGCATCGATGTGATGTTTTGGATGAGGGATTACGGATATAGGCCTGTAGATATGAAATAATGTAGTAAGGCTTATGTTGTATTGTTTATGCTTATGATCTGTATCGAACATGACATCCCGAGTCTTTTTAATGAAATACATTTTTATGGAAATGCTTTTGATAAATCATTATCATATTTTGTTTTGGGACAAATTCCGCAACACTTTTATTTAAAATGTTACTCTGATTTTCAAACAAAGCATAAAAAAAATCGGTCTTTTTCTGGCCGTGAAAAAATGGGGATGTCACAGCGGTCTAGTTAGGCCGAAGGCCTTGAGAGTGGTCCAGATAAACTGTAGGCTTGGTGTGGCGGTCTAGTCACGCTGAAGGCTCTAAGAGCGGTCCAGATAATATGTAGGCCCAGAGCAGCGGTACAGACAAGGTGAAGACTTATGTATGTATCATGTTATTTGTATGGTTGTGTATGACACTTTGGGGGAACTCACTACATTTTGAATTGCAGTTTAAGATTATGTTTCAGATACTTCAGATGATCGGGGATAGAAGAAGGCGTGATCAATACTTCAGTTTAAGTTTATTTTTAAACGTTGACTTGTAGTTTAAGTTTGTATTGGATACTCGATTTTGATACGGGTTTTGTTTGAAAACAATGGTTTCTCTTAATTTAAAAATTAAAAAATTTATCGTAAATATTGGGATGTTACAGTTTTCATGGATGATCAGCTTGATAAATCAGTTATATTTTAAATTAAATTTGTTTTGGTTAAGAACTTAATAAAATCAATAACTACTTAGTTTTAAAGATATTTATGTTTAATATAATTGGATGTCATGTTAGAGTAAATATCTGATAGGTAATATATTAAAATCTAAACAAATATGAAGACGAAAAATATATGTAAAACTTGTTGATAACTAAATTATAAGCTTTGAAATATTTGATTAGTCATTAACGACATTATTCAATTTCTAAATAATAATATATCTAAAATTTACTATTAAACGATAATGTATTATGATATATACTATAAAGATCGATAAAAATGATTAGAAATCAAGAAAATACATTCGAGATTATGCTTCAAATTCATCTGGTTAAAAAAATCATTCTCTTTTAACTATCCATTTCTACCAATGTTATAAAAAAGTTATTCATTCTTTCAACAGGGTATGTATTATATAATGTATCAGAATCAATATAATTAAAGATCATGATTCCATCAAATATAGAAAATTTAAGTTGTATTCCTATCTTCCTTTCAAGTGATACCTGACATTTATCATTAGCATCCAAAAGATGCTATATTTTACAAAAATGAATGTATTTTGGAAACTTCATAAGACTAGTCGGTATGGTTCTATGATCTCATGGAGGAGCCGGCTGGCACCTCCTTAACTTCGTTAAGGCCAGGAAAACATCGCCCCCATTGGCGTTATGACACGACAAGTTATCCCCCTAACATTGCTCAACCACATAAAACATCAAATGGTCTCTCGACCTTTGGCTCCAATGGTTTTTTTATAATATTTTTTTACCTATACATACATAACATTCTCCTCATTTTTATTCATACCATTCTTTTTCATTCTCTATATTTTATACAATTTCAATACCTCTTTGTCAAAAAAATGAAACAAAACCCAAAACACTCCTCTACTAACCCCAAACCTACAATTGTACACAACCTCCCCTGTTAGATTTGACTTATACAAGAACTATATTAACCTACTAAACTCCCAAAATTTGTTGCAAATACCATACCAAAAAACATATTTTAATCCTACCTCACCTCGGGTGCAATTACCATTCCCACCCTACTTCCAACAAAATGTTTTTAGACAACACCCAAATTTACGACAAAATCTTTTTGGTGCTTCATCTTCGATACCAAATCTTCAAATCAAACAACCTTGGAACCACCACCTACACAACCACTATACTACACAACCATTGGTTGTATTCACAACTAAAACAAAAACCGAAAGTAATAGGATATGGAAAGGAAAACAATTACCATAGAAAATGAACACATTTCATAATGATGGAAACTATAGGAGTACGCTTTAGTGGTAGTATAGTGTAGGACATTGATAAATGATACTTAAGGAAGTGATTTGAAGAAACAAGATTTTTGGGAAACGACACTCGTCAAATTTCACACTTTCTTGAAAAAAAACCTATACTTCAATGTCGATATGTTAAGTAGTAAACAACGAGAATTGAATAAGAGGTGCATCAAATTCAACCTGGTCTACACTAAGCTATAATCGGAATATGAGAACGGTTTTAACGACTTTGATTTGTTTAAAGCCGCAAAAGCACAATATGGAGTCAATTTGGGTTATACGTTCGAGTCTGAGAGATCATGGGAGATGTTGAGTTCGGTCGACGTTTCCGACGAATAGACTCACATTGACCTTAGCATTAAAACCGATGAAATTTCGGACGATATCGAAGAGATCTCCCATCCACGAAGACCGGTAGGACACCACGAAACAAAGCGTGCGACAAAGCATGTAAATGTAGTTGACCAAAAAACAAAGCATGTGATGAAAGTTGAAGCGAAGTATCAACATCACATACAACTGCAACAAGAAAAAATGATTTGGTCATCGAACATTTGAAAATACTTTGTAGATAAGAATGGCCGATAAGGAGCGATGTGAGCGAAAAAAAAAATTATGAACAACTTGACAATTCTTAGGAGTAGCACTGAATGTATGATATCCAAAGATGAGGAAGTGATACGATTGTTCAAGGCGAATATATGAGACAAACTTAAGAACAAAAGTTAAATTTTATGATCGTTTTTATGTTTTTTAATTTGTTGTATCTTTTTTGTGATATTGTAATTTTTTATTTTCAATTAAAATATTATGGATTAATTTAAACATAATGTTTTATAAATTATATTTACTATGTGTGAGAATTATGTATTACATGTGTTTATTTAAAAAATTAAATTAAATATGGAATTTTAACAATTTGAAAAGTTTGAATTTATAAGAAAAATTTTGAATTATTAAAATTAATGATATTTTAATATATTGAATCCTTCTTGATAAATAAAGAATTTTTTGTTACATGTCTTATTCTCATTCATTTGGACACATGTCATTTTTTATGGTTTTTGAATTTTCTATTTTCTACTTGTCATTATTTTATATTTTTCATTTTATTAAATTAAAGTTCCACATGTAATATGTAAAGTAATATATATGTAAAGTATTTATTAAAAAATGTTTATACATGTAATGTATTCAATATATTAAATTTTTATTAATTTTAATAATACAAATTTTTTCTTATTTTTATAATTATTTAGAAAAAAGAAAACTCGAAAAAAAAAATAATGACATGAAAAATATTTTAATGTTGATGTGAATGATGTGGTGTAGAAATAATGTGACATATGAGGCCACAAAAAAATGATGTTATAAAATAAACTTATTCTTATCAGTTTACAAGTCATTATATTTTTTATAACTATCACACAATCTCTACATTTTTTTAAGACATCCGAACACAAAGAAACGGTCTGAATAAGAAAAAGAATGTTGAATACTAATAATATAAAGTCCAACAATATAGAATGTAATTTACTCCAATATTTTCGTATCGAATAGATAGTCTCATCCAAAAAATTAAACCTTCAATTGCGCTTTTACCAAAACATTTTCCATTTTTTAGTCCTCAGTCAACCTTGAAAATTGGATTTTTGTAAAGGCAGCATACCTAATAAATAAAAACCTACCTAAACTCACCATAATACATTTCATTATAAATATACAAAACCCTTTGAGGGAATAAAGTGTTATTGGGATTATAATCATACCAAGTTTATTTGTAACGCTTGGTATTTACTGTCTCTCCTTTCACCCACCCACCCTTCCCACCCACAGAATACGCTTTGGTCTGCTCTCTCGCTAGATTCGCAAACAGGTTTTGTGTTCTTTTGCAACTGCTACAGAAGAAGCTGAAACGACATTAAGACAATAATCCTCTTTCCTATTCACTAATCAAGGTTATTGTTGTCATTAACTATATACATATATATCATCTAGTCATTCTACATTTTCTTTATTGTTGTTTTATAAATATTGTATTCATTTATTGAATCCAACACTGTATAGTGGGAGAGGTTGCAGGTTTTAAATGGGAAAGAAGAAGGAAATGTTGTTAGCAACAAGAATATTAGTTTTTGCTGTTCTTGAGTTCTTCATCTATACTGCTGACTGCAAACGCTCAGTCTCTACAAAGTTAGTTTCTTTCTTTCTCTTTCTTGAATTCACAACAACAATAAGAGCACCATCGATCTTTTTTGTTTTTGTTTTTGTTTTTATCCCGTTGTTTTTTTCCTGTGTTTTGTTATTGATCGAAAAAAAAGGCAACGAGAGCCGATTCCTCAAATTCCATGAATTTTGATCTCAGGGCTTACCGGAAGCTAAGAAATTGCGATTTCTAATGCATGCAATAAAATAAATGAAAGATATTAGTTTCTATATCTATTTAATTATATATATATATATATATATATATATATATATATATATATATATTCTTCTCTTATTATTTATGTGTCATATATTTTAAATATTTTATTTTTTTCTTTGATTTTGTTTCCTTTGTAAATGGCAATCTTTTTTACATGGGTAACTTTAAAAATTGAGCACTCATAATTCATGAATTTATTAAAAAAATTATAAATTAACCTCCTTTTTTCTCGAGAAGGCAAACATATTTAAAAGGAAGGAAATCGGGATATATAATCGAATTAATTAAATCAATAAATTTTTACAAATTATGGTTTCAAGTACAGATTGTTATTTTGACGTGTGTATCATCTTTGTTTGATTTTATTTCATTCAATTAATGCTTTGGATTCCTTTTACCGTCTTCTTTATTAAATGATCGATACTCATAGTTTTAATTTTTATATGATAAGTATATATTATTGAATTTAACCCGTTTTGATAGTTATAAGAATTTAATTTATCAAACAAAAAAACTTGATATCTTTGTATTAATTAAAAAATATTCAAAAAGAGAAAACTACTTAAACAAAGACAATCATATACATCTATGTTTTGGAGTTTTCTTCCTTTGTACTCATACCCGCACAGATTTCTTTTGACTTTTTATTGCTTTTTAATTTGTTGGATTTGTTGACCTATTATTTTGACTTTATGACTTATACTACAAGTCATTAAATTGACATATTTATAACTACTAACGAAGTAATTCATCTCATAAGTATTAAATACATATGAGCTTTTCTGGTATGATTTGGTATGAGAACATTGAAATGGTTAAAATATATACATTTTGTTAACAATAAGTTTTAAACACATAGTTAGTGCTTTAAAATAGACACTAGTTACGATAAGAAAGCCAAAATTTTTGAATTATATAAAGAACAAAATTTAATTAACTTATAGCTTAAAAGAAGTGCCTATGTTTGGTGGTAATGACTTGTTTATATATACCATTTTCTAATAAATTCTTTATCGGTGTACGCATTTATTTTCCAAGTTCTATGAATCTTAACTATTCCGATGTTTTTTAACAGGAAATACTATAAATATATAATTGCCTTATTTTGTTCTTTGAAAATATTTATTTGTGACAGGTGGCCTTTTGTGTAAAACTTGAATCTTAATTAACTTTATATGTAGCAATTTTTGTTACTTATCACATATGGGACCAGATGGATCATTAATTGGTATATGTTCTAATTATATCACAAAAGTTTATGGTTACTTTTCGATAATTTCATTTGGTATATTTATATTACTCAATCCAAAAGTTCCAAATTACGTTTCCATGACGGTGGTATTTACAATATTAATTTTTTATATAATTTGAAAAATAAAACTTCCAAGTTTGTATACAAGAAAGTGTTTTAAAATATATGTTAAAGGATTTGCTTACTTTACTTATCAAATTAATTCAACTTTACTTCAATTTGAAATACATTGTTTTTAATTATGTTGACATTTATTATTATTTTTTCGTTTATATAATAAATTTTTTGAATATACCAACCGTAGTTTCCACGGGTTATAACCTATTATATATATATATATATATATATCAAATAAATATCAATAATATTTATTTTTCTTTTGAAGTTATTTATTTTTTAAATGTATTTAATAGACCAAAAAAAATTGTTATTATTACATCAGTTAACATCTTTTTGTCATAAAAGAAAACCAAAATGGTTCTAGTAGGTGTTGTCTCCCTTCTTGAGGTTGAGGTCGAAGATTCAAATTTCAAAAAACCAAATAAATATTAGTGAAGAAATAACTTAACGGGTTTATATATATGTACACACTCGATGATTGTATTGTGGTGGTGGAAGGAATATTTTTTTTTCCAATTGAAATTATAATTTTTTTTCCAATTGAAATTATTTTATTCTTTTAATAGGCAACCACTTTTTTAGATATCCTTATTAACATACAGCACTTCCTTTGGTCGGTCGAATTTTTCCTATTTTTTCCACTAATACTATTGAGTTGATAATATAACTATTTGTGCATGATAATGTAGAAAACATTTTCATAAAATGTTTTAATATATAAGCTGTTATATATATATATATATATATATATATATATATATATATATATACATGATAATGTAGAAAACATTTTCATAAAATGTTTTAATATATAAGCTGTTATATATATATATATATATATATATATATATATATATATATATATATATCTTTTTCTAATTATATATTAAATTTAAAGTTATAATAACTTTAAAATTTTGGTATATCTCATAATTAATGATTTATTTAAAATAATTGATAAATAATTTATGAATTTTTACTATGAAAATTTAATTTATTTTGTAACTATGGTTCCCACGTGTTATAAACTAATATATATATATATAATAGGCAACCACTTTTTTAGATATCCTTATTAACCTACAGCACTTCCTTCGGTCGGTCGAATTTTTCCTATTTTTTCCACTAATACTGTTGAGTTGATAATATAACTATGTGTGCATGATAATGTAGAAAACATTTTCCTAAAATGTTTTAATATATAAGCTGTTATATATATATATATATATATATATATATATATATATATATATATATATATATATATATATATATATATATAAAACAATGTTTAACATTCAAATAGTAAGAAACATGTTTAACATGCGTTAAACAATGTTCCAATAAACATTTACATATAATTATATTAATAAAATAGTTTCTAATAATTGAATGATGCAAGTAACCCATAACATAAGTTGTTAGTACTTACTAATCAATACCTTTAAACATGAAAATTTTATTTTATGAGAAAGAATGATGTAATAATTACTGAGAATAATTTTACTGTGAGCATGTCATTTCGTGAGTATTCTCAATGTAACCTTTTCACATGTCTCAACACAATCTTGTGATCTTTCTTTTGTCCGTTCTTTAATCATCTCCTGCGGTGTGTTCTTCCTTAAGTTTACGTGGACCACTTTTCTTTTATTTTAATGTCATGCCCTTCTTCTTTAACATATTTAATATAAAGCCCCCCTTATTTCAATTTTTTTTATAAAGATGCTAAAAGTTAATTTACTTAATTTTTTTAATCTATTGGTTTTAGTTAGATAATGAATTTGAATTTTATTATGGTCCACTACTCCACTAGTTTTCTTTAAATTCTTTTTTTCATAAAAGCCTATTTTTAATATTTGATTGATCATTATTTTGTATTTTTTATTTTTTATTTTTGTTGAATCTGATGTCATATTGTATTGTTATACAAGAACAATATTAATTGAATCCCATATAAAGAAGGTAAATGAGAGGTAGGATATCCATTCATATATATACTTTTTTTTTTATGAATTTATTACTTAATTTTTTTCAATTTATATAAACATGCATATTATTTTTTATATTTTTTTACAAGAAAATCGAATGTACTAAAAATATAAAGTAGTATTCAATGCATATTCATGTAATCTTATTTTAATATTCTAGTATTTATATAGCAATATTGAATTTTAATTAATTCATTTTTAATACTATTTTAAATTTTTAGCTTATATTATAGACTAGTCATAACCTATTTACTGGTTTGTCAAATATTAAAATATAAAAAAATTAATCAAAAAGCTAGTGACAGACAAACATAATATTAATTTCTTTAGAGCAATGATTTTCCTCTTTGTTGTTGAAAATTTAGTATTATTCTATCTTTTTGCCAGTGTTTTTTAATATATTTATTTTTCTTGTAAAAAGTATGTTTTTATATGGAGTTAATGAAAATCTATTAATAAATTAATAAAAAATTAAATTCTATATACATAAAATGATTTGTTGAACCAAATAAACTAATATATTATAAGGGGGGTTCTCATAGTTTTGAGTTAAAGCTTGAGGGTCTTCCATTTACATGCCAAAAATATTTTACTTCTTTTAGAGAATTGACAAAAGCAAAACAAAACCTGTGTTATGTTGTCACAAAAAGTCAAAATTCTATATATACTTGTGTAATCTCCCCGTGATGTTTCCACTCACCTTGTTCTTCACCAACACACAAAAAATTATATTATCATTGGTCTTATTATTTTTGTAAGTGATAGTTTTTTAACATATGCAAAAAGATAAGTAGTTACTTGAAAATAAATTAGTGTTTATTTCACGTCTTTTATGGTATTGTATATTTGCAGAAAGGCTTTAAGGAGCAATTCAGAAGGTTCGGTATTATATCCTCCGGTGCAATTGCATATCAACGATGATCAAGTAAACATTTTACATAACTATTGTTATTTATAATTGTTTATATATTTATACTTTTCTTTATATTATCATAATATGAGAGCCGATTTGTACACAACAATGTTTTACTTTACAATCAAAAAATTATATTTTAAAATATTATACTGTAAAATTCTATAACACATACATTGTTGTGTATGGAGAAAAATTGTTTTATTCGAAACATTACAAAAATTGTTCATATATAAACTACTAATTATATATAAAAATTTATGATGGTTTTAGGTGGTAGTTGACAATGGCATTTTTAGCATCAGCATTTTGAGTCCTGAAGGCACAGTCACCAGTATAAACTATAATGGAATTGACAATATCTTAAATGATCACAATGGAATCAATGATCGAGGGTATGAAAAAATCTACTACAATAACTCAAATTACAAAAATTTATTGAATATAGTTGTGTAATTTTGTCTAATATTACAGATATTGGGATGTGAATTGGAGTGATCCATTTGATTCGAAGGATAATTTGGACAAGTAAGTTGTGTCACAATCCTTTTGTTATCTATCTCATTTATAAAAATATTCGTTGTTATATATTGTAATATTTTTTTGTACAAGATTGATGTTTTAACATACAATTTGCATGATTCTTACAAATGGTATGTATATAGTTTTTGTAGTTTTTCTACCAAATGACAAGAAAGCCAAAAGATTGTTGATGAATAATATTTGGAGTCATGCTGATTGTGTTTTTTTTCATTGGTACGAATGTTTTGTAGACTTGCAGGCGATGAGTTAGATGTTGTAGTGAACAACGAGAATCAAGTGGAACTATCATTCAAACGACATTGGATGTTTTCTCGGAAAAACAGCCATGTTTCCTTGAATATTGACAAAAGGTGTGTTGCACGTTTCACTATTTGCTACCAACTTCAGAATGTTTATTTTATCAATAATAGCAACGTACTTTTCTAACTATCAGTTTTTATCGTCTACTTTTTCAATCACTAAGGTTTATTTATTTATTTATTTATTTATTTTTTTGGGGGTCTCAAAAACATCCTAGGTATCAAGAAATCGAAAGTATATATATTGCTACTATGCATAAAGAAATATAAGTACATTCATAACTAATATTACATATTTCTATAATCATGTAACTACTTTGCTATCATGGATAATAAAATTGTACATCTTATAGAAAAAAAAATATATAGTGCTCTTTCTTGCAATTTATCTAGCAAACACTTGATTTAACATTAGTTTTTTTTTGGATTTGATTGAAATTTTTGATGTTTTTAGGTTTATTATCCTACGAGGAACAAGCGGCTTCTACTCTTATGGGATTTTCGATCGTCCAAAAGGATGGCCCGATGTCGATGTCTACCAAGGTCGGATCGTGTTCAAGCTTCAAGAAAGATTGTAAGAACAAATGATTCAATTCCGCTCTATTATTATTATTATTCAAATCTTAGAATATAAAACGTTTCAAAATAACCACTTATTTGATTTATTGAATTGTTGGACTAAAAAAGGTTTCGATATATGGCTGTTTCGGATGAAAGGCAAAGGGTTATGCCTACTTCTGAAGATCGAAAGAGGGGTGAACCTCTAGACTACCCTGAAGCTGTACTTTTGACCCATCCTTCCAATTCTCTTCTCAAGGGAGAGGTAGCTTTCCCATTATTATTTTTTTAATATATTATCAAATAACTTAAGACAAATAATAATTATGGGTTCAATATTCTAAACAAAAAAAATACAGGTGGACGACAAATACCAATACTCAACTGAAAATAAAGACAACCGGGTTCACGGTTGGATGTGTTCCGACCCGCCTGTTGGGTTTTGGATGATCACTCCAAGTAATGAGTTCCGTACAGCTGGCCCGGTCAAGCAAGATCTCACATCTCATGCGGGGCCCGTTACTCTATCGGTAAGTATCCAATTTTTTTTACCTCATATACTCCATAAAGATGCATCATGTTCTTAATTTAATTGTTTGGTGTTGTCTTAATAAAAATGTTATAGAAAAGAGTTAATTAGAAGCTTCAATAGTATTTGATATATATCCTCATTTTATTTTTATTTAACTTTTTTTATTTTTTGCGTTATTTGGCGTTCTAAGTTCATGTTATATCTTATTGTAGATGTTTTTTAGCACACATTATGCCGGGATTGATTTAGGAATGAAATTTCGAGAGGGTGAGCCATGGAAAAAGGTTTTTGGACCCGTGTTTATATATCTCAACTCGGTAACAACGGAAGATAACCCTCTTTCGCTTTGGTCTGATGCTAAAGAAGAGGTAACAATCTTGTTAATTCTTTTTATGATTATACCTTTGCAAAGGTAATTATTCGATTATTAATTAACTAGCTATTTAATATCATAAATTTGTATGCATTAATTATATTAGATGCTCATACAAACCGAGAGTTGGCCATATGAATTCCCAAACTCTTTGGACTTTCTTCGTGCCCAGCAACGTGGTCTAGTAACTGGAAGACTATTCGTCCGTGATGTAGAGTTGGCTCGTGCTAGCTTTGCCTACATTGGCTTGGCTCCACCTGGTACTCTAGGATCATGGCAACAAGAAAACAAGGTAGTGTTTGCTCACAACTCATCATAATTGTTAATGTAGTTTTTGGTATGTGATAGAAATATAGAATCGGGTATAGTTTGTTACATTTTTTAAAGATAAAGGTGTTTTTGTTCACTTTATCATAGAATTATTTGAAAACTTGCGTAACCCAATTTTATATTTGTAATCTTAGTGACAGAGATCTTCTTTTTATAACCTCTACAAATTTAGTTTACTTACGCAACATATATTGTTGCCATTTTAAACAAAAGTTCAGTTACGTTTTATATTATTAGAATAAGTAGAAAATATATAGTTTTATCATATATATCTTTTACCCATAGAAGTTTTTCTCGTGCAATTTTGGCCTTTGTTCCTAGTTAATGACCAATTTTTATATCTGGGTATGGCTGTTTTTCACTTTTTTTGTCCCAAAAATATAGTAATTTTAGTTGAATACGGACAAAAAAATGTTAAAAACCTAAAATAATGATTAAATTTATACAAAAAGACTTTTTAAATTTGAAAACATCTAAGTGCTCAAGGACCAATATTGTAGCTACTTTATTTGTATATGCACATGATTCTTTCATAATGGGTACACAAAATTCTTTTGATTATAGTCGAATAATATATAAAGTATTAAATCAATCATTGTGAAAAAAAAACTTGTAACCATTTCTTGAGCTTAATCTTGTTTCTCCTTTTCATAAATAGGGTTATCAGTTTTGGACTCAAACTGACAGTGAAGGTTACTTCGAAATCAAAAATGTCCGCCCTGGTTCCTATAACTTGTATGCTTGGGTTCCTGGGTATATCGGGGATTACATGTACAACTCAGTCGTCAATGTCTTGGAAGGTTGTTTCCCTATTCAGTCTAGCTTCATTCTTCACAATTCTATTTAAAGAAAGATTAACAAGATTAGGGTTTTCAACTATGCGCAGGAAGTAGAATCAGAATGGGTATCCTTGTATACGAACCACCAAGAAATGGTCCTACAATCTGGGAAATCGGTGTCCCAGATCGAACAGCAGCTGAGTTCTACGTGCCTGAACCAAACCCAACCCTTATGAACAACTTATATGCGAACCAAAGAACAGAATCGTTAGCTCTTTTCTCTTGATCTACTTTAATTTCATTTTCAAATCAGAAAACCCTAATGTGGATTGAACTTGATTTACTTCAGGTTTAGGCAATATGGCTTATGGGAACGTTACACGGAGCTCTACCCTTATCGGGATTTGGTCTACAGGGTTGGTGTTAACGAATATCAAACAGATTGGTTTTTTGCTCATGTAACTAGAAACGTGGGAAATAAGACATACCTTCCGACTACTTGGACCATTTTCTTTGATCTTGAAGATGTTGGATCTACTGGGAACTATACAATTCAACTAGCATTAGCATCAGCTACAGTTTCAGAATTGCAAGTATGTAGTTATGTATTTCCTGAACCATATTGGACATAAATTACTCATACTTAATCTTTCGTTTTTGTTGTTTTTCAGGTTCGGATCAATGACCCAAGAGGGGTCTTGCCTTTCTTTACAACAGGGCTTATTGGGAAGGATAATGCGATTGCACGACATGGGATTCATGGGCTATATTGGCTGTATAGTATCAATGTTTTGTCTTCTCAACTTCGAGTAGGCAGGAACGCATTGTATTTAACACAAGCAAGAGGCTTGGGTCCTTTTAGAGGAGTCATGTATGATTATATTCGTCTAGAAGGGCCCCCTCAGTCATACAACTGAAATTATATTTAGTTATTTATATATAGTTGGAGTATATATATTGCATAGTTGCTCATGTTGATATCATTAGGATGGAAATGCAAGGTTCAGTTCCTTTATGAATACATTTTCAACTAGCATTAACATCCCAAAAACATGGTTCAAAAATTTCGTTTTTCAATCATTATTATAATAAAAAAAATCATCACCATAATAGAATATCATAAAACATGTGTCTCAAAACATAATATCATCTGTCAATGACTCAAAATCTCAAAACAAATATCAGAGTGATCTCCCAGGCTAAAAAGATTGTGGTGTGTGTCATGCCATCATCCCGATCACTTCCCTTTGCTAGCTGAAGTACCTGAAACCAAAACTGAAAACTGTAAGCACGAAGCTTGTGAGTTATCCCAAAATACACACACCATCCACATAGCATATAACAAATAACATAACTTTGGGACTACTCCCAGCTGCATCGGGACGAACCCGACATCGGACTCATATCAGGCATCAGGCTCACCCCGGCATAAGGGTGTTCACTTCAAAACAAATCAAATGAATTTAGAATTACAAAATTGGAGTTGTCAATATGGATTTTTATTTAGGTTATTGAACTGGTAGATCAATCAAAACATTACTAATGAAATAATATTTTTTTTACTCTCTCTCTCTCTCTACATATATATATATATATATATATATATATATATATATATATATATATATATATATATATATAATCAAACGGTTCGGTTCGGGTATCCGCGGATACCTAAATATGAAAACCAAAAACCGACCCGTTGATATCCGGTTTTTTCGGTTACAGTTTTTTTCGGTTTCGGTTTTTTCGGTTTCGGATTGGCCGGTTCGGCTCGGTTTTTCGGTTTTGCGGATTTTTTGCACACCCCTCGCCGGGCATCATACCATGTCTGGTATCGGGCCCCGCCCGACATCGGGCTTACCCCGACATACACACTGCATAATGTATATATCATAAACACATAACATACATCGGGCTTGCCCCGACATCGGACCGAAGCCCGGAACATATAACATATAACATATAAAGTAACATACATCAGGCTTACCCCAGCATCGAACCGACGTCCGGAACATATAACGCATAACATGCATGAATCGCATAGACATCAGGCATACATAACTACTTCTCGGAACCGCCCCGGCATCATACTGATGTCCGGAAACATATAAACTGCATCGGGTTAACCCCAACATCGGACCGAGGTCCGACATACTATAAATATATAAACGGGTCGGCATTGTTGCTTTCGATCCGTTCCTACTGGAGGAAAACTCACCTCGCAAAGCTGTCTGTGAAATCTCGCGGTGAGGAATATCCGGTAGCTGCTCCAACGTCACTTCGGCTATCAAAATCACAATAATACTTAGTCAAAATCTTAAACACCTTCTCAGGGTAAAATGACCATTTTACCCTTGGTCATAGTCAACTCTCCAGTCAAAGTCAAAGTCAAAGTCAACTCCCAGTCAACCCAACTCGTCGAGTTATCTCCTAACTCAGTGAGTATCTGTAATGCTTAAACTGGTGGTCAACTGAGTCAACTTGTTGAGTTCTTTCTGTCATAATAATCGGGACTGCCCGCTTCAACTCGTCGAGTCCTTCCCTAGATTTGCCGAGTTCCCTTGTCTGATTGTGCCATCTTAATGGATTAAGCTCCTACCTTCCAGATCTATGCTCTGAACTTCTTTTACTTACTGGAGATGCACTCTTAAGGGTAAAGTTTCCAACTTTACCCATCCATAGTCCCTCTTAATGGATTTAACCCAAATCCTAATTACTTTTTTCCATAAATCTTGATCTATAAGCCATATCTTCATAAACCAAAGCACAATATACTAGATCTGGGCTGATATCAACTGTTGGACACCTAAAGTCCCAGACTTTCCTTTCATGCATGGTCTTTTAGGGCTAAAAAAGACCATGTTCTTGCTTACAAGCTTGGATGGGGCTTCCATGGTCATAAAGTTTGCACCTTTGTGCCATGGAATCCCTCATGAACTCTAGATCTGAGATGTGAACCACTTGGGACGTCCCAATCCCAAGGGCTATGGTTCTTTGACCAAAACTTCTCAAAAATGAAAACAAACAGATCTAATAAGAGAAGGATCAAGTTAGAGGCTTGATTACCAGAAAATGTAGCTAATGGAGTGTAGTTCCTGGATCATCTTCTTTCCTATTTGAGCCTTCTACCTTCTTCTTTTTCAACATGCTTCACAAAGCACAAATAACACTCAAAATGGCAAGGAATAGCTCAAAATCACTCAAGGTGGATTAGGGTTTTGATATCAGGGTTTGGAGGTGATGGGGGCTGGGGTGGAGGCCAGATATGAGGCTTAAATAGGGAGCAAACCCTAAAGATTAGGGTTTCATCCAGCATGTCCTACTCTTCGAGTCAGGCTCCTGACTCGTCGAGTAGCCCAATAAAAACACGCGTATATATTGCCTTCTACTCGACGAGTTAGGGCCACTAACTCATCGAGTAGCCCTTCTAGGAAGCATAAAGAAATAAATAATTAATTCAATCACATACCAAGAACCAGGCATTACAATTCTCCCCCACTTGTCTTAGACTTCGTCCTCGAAGTCTGCTGTGTCTGAGAACAACTTTGGGTAGTGCTCCTTCATTTCCTCCTCGGGTTCCCATGTCTACTCCAAACCCTTACGATGCTGCCACTGCACCTTCACTAACTCAACCCTCTTGTTCCTCAGTTCCTTCGTCTTTGGTCCCTTTTTTGAAAGTCTTGATGTGTCAAGATCATTTGTGATGCTAAAGCTGTAGATCTAGGCGTTTAGTGGCCTATTCTAGCTTAAGGTGCAAACTATTTGGTGTTTGTGACCTCCATGAAAGTATTAAGTGATGTATTAAGTTCTTTTGGGCTTCATTAAGCCATGCATGCATGTAAAGTTGGCAACTTTATGTGATTACCCACTTCAAAGAGATCAAATCAGAGTATTGGAGCAAGCGTATGAACCAAATAAGAGCTTAATGGCATATTTCACAAATCAGAGGAGTGTGTTGGGCGTAGAAGCTCGTACGCGCATCGTATAGGCCCTTAAGAGTGTATGCTTAGTGTACAAGCTGAGTATGCCCCGCGTACTCAGCAGAGGCTTTCAGTATTTTGGGCCTTCAGTGTGGGCTTCACATGTGGAATTTTGTTGCTTAGGGCTGCATCATTGGCTGTGGCCTGGTTAATTTAGGTGGGCCAATTTCCATTGTGGGCCTCTAGGGTCATGAGTTGCGCCTTTTGGGCCTTAGACCCATTAGTGTAAATGGGCCAAGTTTGGTTGGGCCATTATAAGGAAACTTCTTTTGGGCCTTATGGCCCATTTTAGTTTGGACTTAAATGTTAGGCCCATTAGTGAAGGAAAGACTTTTGGGCCATAATGGAGGGATTTAGACTTAGAATTTTGGGCCTTTGGCTAGATTATGTCATAATCCTAATTAGGGCAATTTGTATATTTATAAAGTGTGAGATTTTGGATTGGAAGTCGAGCAGCTATTGTTTTCAATAAACTGAGGTGAGTCTTCTCATTATACCAATGGGTCGAATGCACCATTGTCGGCCCCTTACTTGATATGTGGTCTTAATAGTTGATATGCAATGGTTTTTGTTAGTAAGCATGTAATGAATTATGTGAAGACCATGGGGGGAGCTCATGGCATTCAAGCTAAAGACCATGGGGAGAGCCCATGGCATTCCAGGTGAAGACCATGGAGGGAGCCCATTGTAATTCTCTCTCTCTCTCTCTCCATCTCTGTGTGTGTGTGTGTATATATATATATATATATATATATATATATGTGTGTGTGTGTGTGTGTGTTACATGGTATTACGTGGTTATATGTTTTGTGTATTTTGGGAACTCCCTAAGCGTTTGCTTACAGTTTATTGGATGTTTTAGGTATTTCTAGTTCTAAGGGGAATGACTCAACTTGATGGCACAACATTCACTCTCCAGTATTTCCACATTTATTTTTTTGGATACTCATATCTTTTGGATATGATTTGATGTAATATAATTTTAGAAAATAGAACATGATTGGAATTTCAAAATATTAAACGGAAACTTTTATCTAAAATTTTTGGCTGTTGCAAGTTGGTATCAGAGCCTTGGTTTGAGGGATTCAGGCACACTCACGGGTGTGCCAGAACTCAAACTAAGGAAATGGTAAACCTTTTTCAAAAGAGACAAAAGTTCAATTTTTTCTGAAACCGGTTTTCTTAAGTAAGGAGGAGAGTGCGATGCGCGAAATCGGTCGAGCTCAAGTAAGTGTTCCCAATGTATTAGCCATGCAAGAAATATATTCTTGAAATTGATGTTGACTTGGCATTTGCTAAGTGTATGCTTTCAAAGTTGTATATGTCTAGGATTGCATAGCCCTAGAATGATGGATTCTGCCTTATTTCGTGTTCCTTGTTTGGTTGTGGTCTTAGGGTAGAAGCTTTATTTGACAGTCTATCTGATTCTATTCGTGTATAACTTGCATGCATGTGGCAACCTGTGATGATTGATTTAGGTTATGGATCGGTGAGGATTGAGAAATCCTAGAATCATCTAGGATTTGAGTTTGTGTTGTGTTTTGTGAGTCATGCTTATCTGTGGTTGGGTGAATTAGAGGTATCAGGTATGCACTTGGGGAAGGTACATGTAGGTGTGGAAGGTAGTATTGGGCACGTACTACTAAAAGCACAAGACCTGGACCCGAAACAAGGACAAACCTGGAAGCTCTAAGGTATCTGGTGAGGAGGAATCCCTTCTAACCTCCTTATCAATTGCTCTTTTTGTTGTAATTTTTTTTCAGTTGAGGATGATGATGATTACATGAGGAGGTTCTGGTCCGGGATCAGGATCAAGATCAGGTTCACGCTCTGGTGTAGAGCCAATTGATGAGAGTCTACGTGAGCTTCTTGGGGTTGAGGTTACTCATGGCATCCTTGATGCTACCCCGGTGATCTTTGGTACTGCCAAGGAGGGGATCATGGAGATTATGGAGGAGCAGCTCAGGTCTTTTCAAGCCGAGATTGTTGCGGGTCAGTTTGGGACTTGAACTCCTATATTCCAAGAGTTCAAGGCATGTGGTGCACCTAAGTTCTTTGGGGTTAAGGACCATATTGCCAGTTGTCACTTCTTGACATTGTAACGACCCAAAAATCACGACCAAAAATTTCCTTTAAAAACATTACTAAAACCATATTTATAAAACCATAACATAAGTCATAAAATAAATTTGGAGTATCAATTCAAAACATGTTCTTATGATCAGAGTAAACATCCCAGGCTGACTAACTATGGTATATGCCATGCGATCACCCCGAGCTCTTCCTTCCGCTACCAGAAGTACCTGAAACCAAAACTGAAAATTGTAAGCACGAAGCTTAGTGAGTTCCTCAACCTACCACATACCATGCACATAATCACATACTGCAAATACTGGGCCTCACCCACAACATCGGGCCCCGCCTACTACAGCAGGCCCCGCGTGCTCCAGGCCTCGCCTGGCTTCGAGCCCCGCTCGGTGTACAAATCTATTTCTTTTAGGCCCCACCTGTCTCTGGGCCCCGCCCGCTAACATATACTAACATGCAATCATATCAAAACACATCAACTGAACATATACTACTAGATTCTTGGTCCAAGGCCTCTCCTATCTTAGGCCCTTCCCCTGCCCTACTACTGATGAGTTATGGAACCCCGTCCACGCTCCTACTGACAGTGAGATACGGTCCCAACCCACACTCACTCCCTTCCTACCTTGGGCCTCGCCATTACTCTGCTGCTAATGAGATTTGGAACACCGTCCACACTCTACTATTGGTGAGATATGGAACCTCGCCCACCCTCACCTCCCTACCAGGCACATACATGTATCACAAAGACAACAAGTATAAACTATCATGTAAACCATTCCAGAGGCACCCACTCGCTAACATTGGACCTTGATCCTGAATATCATACTAGCATATAGTGCCTAGGGCTAACCCCCGGGTCTTCCAGCTCATAACTACATGGGTCAGTATTATGGTCGTAGACCCGTCCACACAAAAGGGAAAACTCACCTCGTACTGTTGAAACTGCTGATAACCCTCTAGCTGCAATCCAACAACTCTCTGAACTGCTGCTCTTCTAGCTCCCTGAGCTACCAATACCAAATAATAGCAACACTTGGCCTAGTTGTCCTGCAGAAGTCAACTAAGTCAACTCTGGTCAAAGTCCTTCTTAAGGTCAAAGTCCTGGTCAAAGTCAACCTTCCGGTTGACTCAACTCGTCGAGTTGTTCTGCCAACTCGCCGTGTACATGCTCCTCAAATCTCAAAACAACCCCGTCTCCACTCGTCGAGTCTAGCGAGAACTCGACGAGTTCTCCTTCATCTAACACTTCGGGACTATCTTCAACCGACTCGTCGAGCTCATCCTTGAACTCGTCGAGTTCATTATCATTGCATTAATATCTAGGCCATGACTCATCGAGTTGTATGAGCAACTCATCGAGTTCATCTTCATAACTAAGAAGATTGCCTTGGACTCGTCGAGTTCCTCTTCGAACTCATCAACTATTATGATCTTCATAACCAATACGGACCCAGTCTGGTTGAAACCTTTACTAACTCCACTCACTGATCCGAATCATAAACAGAAGGGTTTGGGTTTGCGACCAGACTCGCCGAGTCCATGAAATGACTCACCGAGTCCACCTTATGACATCTCTACTCTGTCGATTACAGTCCATTCCATCACCTTCAACCCATAGATCTGGATTTCTAATGCTAGCATTGCACGTAAAGTTGCTAACTTTATGTGCATGCAAGGTTTTATGAGGCTAGAACACTTAATCCAAGCTTCAAAGAAGGCCTAGGTCATGAAATGAAGCCATGGCTGGGTAAAGCTGCCCCCTCAGAGCTTCTAAAGCTTATAAATGCTTAGATCTTAAGTCCCTTTCGTCCTTAATGGAAAATGTTCGGATTGACCTTGGAAACGGTCCAAATGTGACAAAATCTATGCTAGAAAGGAGATCTACGTGATTCACAGTCAAGGTATAAGCTTTTTACGTCTAAGTGGTCTAAAACGCTACCCCAACTCTAGATTTATAGGTTCTTCTTGCACCACTAAGGCCCTTCTTCCTTCTCCAAGCTTCAATTCACTCTCAAGGCAAGAACTAGCTCAACAATGGAGTTGGGTGGCTAGAGTTTCGGGTTCTGGATAATAGGGGCCACAAATGAGCCCTAGGGAAGTGAATAAGATGCTTAAATAGGGTACCAAGTCCTGGAATTAGGGTTTCCTAACTCACACCTGACACGCCGAGTCCACATGCCGACTCGTCAAGTCGGCCACTTAATCTTGCACACGGATCCTGCTCCGACTCGTCGAGTTCTTCCCTAGACTCAACGAGTTAAACGCCTTTTGACTTGGGGTTTCCTTTCCCTTTCTTGGTCTTTCTGATTCTGGGTGTTACAACTCTCCCCCACTTAAACTAGACTTCATCCTTGAAGTCCGCTACGACCAATTGTCTTGCAATCTCTTTCAACCTTCTTGCCTGATGAATCTAACTCCTGCTGACCACTTCCATTAACCTTCTGCACGGTCATTCAGACTAACACTAGTCCTTGCAAATAACAATCCTTAAGTGCACTCTGATCCCGTTAATCCTGAGAACACAACTTACTCAACTGACAATCCTACCGGTACTCCCCGAGTACTTATGTTGGACATCCTAGGGGTTCACCCCCTTTTTCCTTGCGTGTTTACTGGCCTTCCCAAGGCAACGTTCCACCACTAACCACCTCCTCTACCACTGTGAAGGACATATCCTTCATGGTATCCATTACTCCAGCCACTCCTAGTGCTGGTCACTACTGTAGATACACACCGAATACTTCTTGCTACTACAACTTAGTGCTGAGCACCCAACCCAACAAATGGATCAGATAATCCTTTGAGTAAAAGATTCATCCCTGTAACGGTTAGACCCATACAAGAGCTGCGCAACAGGTCCAAACCCTTCCCTCTAAGACTATTTAACCCTGCTGTAATAGGTGTAGCACTCCTCGGTCAACTAGCTGTCTCGCACCACTCTCCTCTTATCATTACTCCCTCTGACTGAGAACCATGCTATCTGTTTATCCACCTTCCGGATAAACCGAGACCACCCTGGTCCCAGCTAATCAGCCGTTAACTGGGTTACCGGGCTCCCACCGGTTACTACACCCAACACAATCTCTTAGTCGCTCCCAGCGACTTTTGAGGATACTTCGGCTATCTAAACTGCTCCATCTACTCTTCCACTCTGGGGCTACAAGTCGTGGGATCCTCGATCCCCTATCTTGACACTAAGGTCCCTACCCGGTCCTACCTGCACTGCTATAATCTCACGGGCCTCGCCCACGGGTCTCACCCAAACCATACTACTGAGCAATCCTGCTCTCAAGTCTCACCCATACTGCTACTAACATACGAGCCTCGCCCACGGGTCTCTCCCAACTGTATCCTGGAGTGGTCTCTCCAAAGGTCTCACATATCTAGGGCTATGCAGGCCAACTCCATACTAAACGTCAACGACTTAACTTTTCCTGATCCCTACCTTGCTAACTAGGAGATACGGGACTCCGTCCATACTCTGCTAACTAAACTGCTAATGAATGCTACGGCTTACCCGCAGTCTTACATCACTTCCCTCACTGACTCGCTGCTAGGGAAAGTTGCGGCTATCCCGCAGTCCTAATACACTCTCCATGTTGTCTCTACCACTGACTACTATTCCGAGGGCATCCTAACTCACCCGAGTCCTGCTAGCGTTCATCCAACCTGATTTCCAAAACCAGCCCTTAGTCATCAAATACTACAACAACCTTGTAGTGTTACATCCTTGCTATACTCGCGTCCTGTCGAGAAAATCTTTAGCTTGGTTTCCCCAAACCAATCGTTTACTAATCCCCAAATACATGAACCCGACGTTGGGAAGTTTTCCAAAATTCCCAACTCCTGAACCCACTCAACCCGTCGGACTGCTTTCGCTTCCTTCTCGAAGGTCACTAATCCTTCTAAGTGTAGCATGCTACTGACTCTGAATACTTGAAGGGTTCTCCCCCACTTTGATCCTGCTAATACCTTACGACTCAGTGCTTGAAAAGGATTCCCAATCCTTCCTATCATCCACTGACCGATCTGCTGAACACCCCACGCTTACCACAACTAGGGATCTGACCGATCTATCCCCAAACGACACCTTCCCGAAACTAGAGAGACACTACCGAGTCTCATGCATACATGCTACAGTTACTACATCCGAAGTAACATGGTCTATAGGGGGCGTCCTCAACTATCATTCTAAAATCCAAGGTATGCAGATGGCATATAACTCGATCACAAGCAGGCCACAAAATTTCGAAATATCATTATCCTTACTGATGTAGAACCATAACAATATAATCATGAATAAAAGTTAACAGGTAAATAAAAGATACACACCTGCAACGCTTGGTGCTTCTCGCGTCACCACGGTAGACAACTGAAAAGCCCTGCCTCCTACCGCAGGCTCCTCTGCTTGGCCTTGATGGCCGTCAGTGATCCTCAAAGTCGCAGGGGAAAGTGCTATCACCGTCCTGTCGGAACCAGACTCGGACAGTGGGCCTTCTTGTGTCCCCGCTAACTGCAATGAAAACATATCAGGTCTGATCCCTGAGTGATGGCAATAGTACAATCTCTGCTAAAATGACCAGTCTGGCCGCACTTGAAGCAACCTGAATCCCCACCGCTACCACTCATACACACACCCTCGTGCGTCCTGCAACACTTCCCGCATCGGCTGCATCTCTGATAATCCCACGATCTCAAATTTGACCTCTTGGGCCTTTTGCCCGAACCTGTGGCTACCTGAATCTCATCCGAGTTCCTCTTCCTGATCTGCTCTAGATCGATCTCCCTTTCTCTGGCCCGAGCAATCATGTCCTCCAGCGTCTTTCAACTGGACCTTCTCACAAACTCCCTGATGTCACTCCTCAGCATCTCATGATATCGGTCCTTCTTCATCTCCTCATCTACGACATACTGTGGAACAAGAAGAGCCCTCTCTCTGAACTTGGCGGTGATCTCCACCACAGTCTCAGTCGTCTGCTGAAGATCCTGGAACTCCCGTGCCAACTGCTGCACCTCAATAATTGGTGCAAACTCAGCCCTGAACCTGGCCGAGAAATCACTCCATGTCATTGCGTCCAACGTGGCATCATCACCAATGGCATGTCCAACCTCCTCCCACCAATCTCGTGCTCTGTCCTTCAGTAGAGAGGAGGCAAGTCGGACCTTATCCCCCTCGGGACATCGGCTCGTATGAAAATCCTTGGCAACATCGGCCAACCATCTACTGCTAGCAATGGGGTCCCTAGCCCAATGATAATCTGGAGCTCCACATGCTCTGAACTCCCGGAATGTCAAGGCACGCACTCCCATCAAAGCCATCATCTCTGCGCGAAAGACTCCCAGCCTCTCGTCCAAAATCTCTAGTATACGCTCGTTGACCGTGCCAAAAATCACAGGAGTCTGGTCCAAGATACTGCGCGTGATCTCAGCTGATACAAACTCTCTCATCTGCTCCTCAAGCTGCTTGGTCCCTGAACCTGAGCCTGATCCCTCTCCGACGCCTGATCCGCCCACTGGTCTCTCGCGCAATGTCACCATGCTGCAAACATATCACAATAACTATCAAAATACACATCACTGGTGTGGGATCACACATACACACACTATAAGTTTCTCGGTTTTATCTCGGTCCTTCTTGAATCGAGTATAGATTCTCTGCTTTCAGTAGTACGGGCCCATACTACCTTCCACATCTATCCGTACTTTCCTCAAAAAGTGCTTCGACTACACCATCTCTCTCTTACTACTACTACTGCTCCCAGCACTAAACTCATCCTAGGCTTACCCTAAGGAAATCTCCAACCCAAACCAGTCCTCATCTGCTGAAGGTCTCCTCGTGACGCCAATTTGCCATCACCAAAATACCATCACATGTAACGAGGCTCGGATAATCCTTCGAGTAAAGGACTCATCCCTACAACAGTTAGACTCAACGAGAGCTGCGTAATAGGCTCAAATCCAATACTCTAAGATTATTCAACCCTGATTACATGTGACTTAATGTATTCACCTAATAGCTAACTCCCATAACTCAGAATCCCACAAAGCATAGAGCCAACAACATTCAGACAAGGAAAATCTAATCATAACATAATCAAGTAATCATATTCACATATCAAGAATCTGTACTAGCATGCGACATAAGCTCATATACTTAGGCATAACCTAAACAGGCTATCCTACTACCGTCTAACCAATGCTATCATGCAGCTCAAAAGCACATATAATAGGCACATAAGGCATCCTCTCTAGGTCCTTAGTCCTAATCTAGTATGCCGTTCTACTAACTGATAATCATAACCTAACTTTTGTGCGTATTTTGGGAGAACATACTTGAGCTCGGCTGATTGCATGCACCACACCCTTTTCTCTTTTCAAAGTTCTTTTCTTTTTAAAATTCCTTTCGCTTTTTCTAAAACTCTTTTTCTTTTCTCAAAAATTCATCTTTACAAAAATTGATTTTCTTTTGAAAATTTCTATAGCAATTCCTCAGTTTGAGTTCAGGCACACCTGAAAGTATGTCTGAATCCCTCAAACCAAGGCTCTGATACCAACTTGTAACGACCAAAAAATCACGACCAAAAATTTCCTTTAAAAATATTACTAAAACCATATTTATAAAACCATAACTTAAGTCATAACATAAATTCAGAGTATCAATTCAAAGCATGTTCTTATTATCAGAGTAAACATCCCATGCTGACTAACTATGGTGTGTGCCATGTGATCACCCCGAGCTCTTCCCTCCGCCACCAAAAGTACCCGAAACCAAAACTACAAACTGTAAGCACAAAGCTTAGTAAGTTCCCGAACCTTCCACATACCATGCACATAATCGCATATTGCAAATACTTGGCCTCGCCCATTACCTCGGGCCCCTCCTGCTCCAGGCCTCGCCTAGCTTCGAGCCCCGCTCGGTGTACAGATCTGTTTCTTTTAGGCCCCGCTTGTCTCTGCGCCCTGCCCGCTAACATATACTAACATGCAATAATATCGTAACACATCAACTGAACATATACTACTGGATTCCTGTTCTAATGCCTCACCTATCTTGGGCCCCGCCCCTGCCGTGTTACTGATGAGTCATGGAACCCCATCTATGCTCCTACGGATAGTGAGATACGGGCCCAACCCACACTCACTCCATTCCTACCTTGGGCCTTGCCCCTGCCCTGCTGCTAATGAGATATGGAGCATCGTCCACACTCTGCTATTGGTGAGATACGAGACCTCGCCCACCCTCACCTCCTTACCAGGAACATACATGTATCACATAGACAACAAGTATAAACTTTCATGTAATCCGTTCCTGGGGCACCCGCCCGCTAACATTGGTCCTTGATCCTGAATAACATACTAGCATACAGTGCCTAGGGCTAACCCCCTGGTCTTCCTGCTCATAACTACATGGGCTGGCATTGTGGCCGTAGACCCATCCACACCAAAGGGAAAACTCACCTCGTACTGCTGAAACTGTTGATAACCCTTTGGCTGCCATCCAAAAACTCTCCGAACTGCTGCTCCTCTAGCTCCCCAAGCTACCAATACCAAATAATAGCAACACTTAGCCTAACTGTCCTCCAGAAGTCAACTAAGTCAACTTTGGTCAAAGTGCTTCTCAAGGTCAAAGCCCTGGTCAAAGTCAACCTTCTTGTTGACTCAACTCGTCGAGTTGTTCTGCCAACTCGCCGAGTACATGCTCCTCAAATCCCAAAACAACCCCGTCTCCACTTGTCGAGTCTAGCGAGAACTCGACAAGTTCTCCTTCATCTAACACTTCGGGACTATCTTCAACCGACTCGCCGAGTTCATCCTTGAACTTGTCGAGTTCATTATCATCGCATGAATATCTAGGCCATGACTCGCCGAGTTGTATGAGCAACTCGTCGAGTTCATCTTGATAACTCAGAAGATTGCCTTGGACTCGCTGAGTTCCTCTTCGAACTCGTCGGGTATTATGATCTTCATGAACAATACGTACCCAGTCTGGTTGAAACCTTTACTAACTCCACTCATTGATCCGAATCATAAACAGAAGGGTTTGGGTTTGCGACCCGACTCGCCGAGTCCATGAACTAACTCACCGATTCCACCTTATGACATCTCCACTATGTCGATTACAGTCCATTCCAACCCCTTCAACCCATAGATCTGGACTTCTAATGCTAGCATTGCACGTAAAGTTGCTAACTTTACGTGCATGCAAGGTGTTATGAGGCTAGAACACTTAATCCAAGCTTGAAAGAAGGTCTAGGTCATGAAATGAAGCCATGGCTGGGAAAAGCTGCCCCCTTAGAGCTTCTAAAGCTAAGAAATGCTTAGATCTTAAGTCCCTTTCGTCCTTAATGGCTCAATGTTCAGATTGACCTTAGAAATGGTGCAAATGTGACAAAATCTATGCTAGAAAGGGGATCTACATGATTAACAGTCAAGGTATAAGCTTTTTACCTCTAATTGGTCTGAAACGCTACCCCAACTCTAGATTTATAGGTTCTTCTTGCACCACCAAGGCCCTTCTTCCTTCTCCAAGCTTCAATTCACTCTCAAGGCAAGAACTAGCTCAACAATGGAGTTGGGTGGCTAGGGTTTCTGGTTCTGGACAATAGGGGCCATAAATGAGTCCTAGGGAAGTGAATAAGATGCTTAAATAGGGTACCAAGTCCCGGAATTAGGGTTTCCTAACCCAGACCTGACTCGCCGAGTCTACTTGCCGACTCGTCGAGTCGGTCACTTAATCTTCCACATGGATCCCGCTCCGACTCGTCGAGTTCTTCCCTAGACTCCACGAGTTGACCCCTTTCGACTTAGGTTTTCCTTTCCCTTTCTTGGTCTGGGTGTTACAGACATGTAGAATGCTCGGCGCATGGGGTTTTTCCCCGAGGCGACAAGTATGTGGTTGCATCCTTTATGTTGGGGGATCGGGCGCGAGAATGGTGGGAGGAGGTTTCCCACGAGATAGGATCGGCGGGTGTTGTTGAGTTGACATGGGAGGAGTTTGTGTTAAGGTTTGATCGAGAGTTTGCACCGACCATTAAGGTACATCGATTGGTGAGGGAGTTCCATGACCTTCACCAGACCATAGAGACCGTGGCAAAGATCACCACCAAGTTCAGAGAGAGAGCATTGTTGGTTCCACAATATGCTACAGATGATGAGATGAAGAAGATGTATCATTCCATGCTGAGGGAAGATATCCGAGAGAGCTTTTCAGGGTGCAAGACCCTGCATGACATGGTGGAGAAGGCCCAGGAACGGGAAATTGAGTTGGAGCTCTGGACGAAGTGGAAGCTGGAGCAGGTTCAGATGGCTGTGGGTTAGGCTAAGAAGCCTAAGACCTTCGGTCCTCCTAGCAGAGGCCAGCAGGGCCGGGGCTGTTGTGCCAAGTGCGGTAGGTCGCACAGTGGAGCCTGACGGGTAGCAGGCTCGGCATGTTATGCTTGCGGCCATCCAGGTCACATGAGCAGGGATTGTCTAAAGAAGGGCTTGATTTGTTTTCACTGCAACCAGACCGGTCATATAAAGGCCGATTATCCAAGGTTTTCTGGAGGAGCATTTCAGCTGACCACAAAGGTGGCCCTAGCAGCGGCATACATTGTCATCATCTTATAATATTCACCATCAACATCTTCTTCACCATTTCCATCTTTAGTTTCTGTTTGAATCCATAATTCTTATTGTTAGTGTTCTTATCATTGTAATATTGCTAAAGTGATTAGATCACAAACCTTATAAAACTTGAGGTGGAGAAAAAGACATGCTTGCTGCAAAAGTATTCCTTCTATGCATCCTGTTACGAGCATCAGTAGGTCACACAATAGTTTCCCTTTGCGGAATCTATTTATGTTTAAAGAAATTCACCCTTCTGCAGTCTACCTGTTCAACATTTATTTTTGAATCACCTAAATCAATAACCTAGCTGTGTTAAGTTTCAAAACTAAAGCATTGAAAATATTTATCAGAAAAGAGAAGAAAAAGAAACATGAAAATTAAAAGAACCATAAAGACTTTAGACCTCCATATTTTTTATTTCACATGTAAATCGAGGTGACTACCATCAGTGAACGCTTGTTTAGGGAGGAAGAGAATTTGTTAGTGTTGGTGAAGAATGTTTAGAAAATCAAAATACATACTTGAAACTTTAAATACATACCTGACACTAGTTTCAGCCACCAAAAGCCCTAAACATTAAAATTACATAAACAAATTGCAAGGTACACTACGAATTTGTTGATGAAGAAGTGAAATTAGATGGTGATGAGAGACAATGAAGTAGGTTAGAGGCACAATAGAGGTGGAGACTGTTGTGGTATGGTGGAGGTGATACTGACGACGGTGCTACTCGAGATTAAAATCGTGTATATGGGGAATCGTTGGGTTGGAGATGACGAGTATGTGGGTGTGACAACCCGAAATTTCCTTTGTACGAACATCATCTATTACATAGAAGCCAGTTCAGTTGCAGTGATTTTCATACTTTTCCGAACAGGTTTGTGTACATTAGGGTTTATGTTTTAGGAGATATCAGGAGAGTGGATGCTCCTGGTTTTGTGAAATTTGGGCATTTCAAGTTTCATATTGTTGCAGTCCAATATCCAGAATAAAAATATTTTCTGTCAAAATATTCCAGGACTATAAATAGTTTTCTGAACTAAATTGATTCATTATTTACAATTCCAAATAGAGAAAAGCTATATTCTCTCTGACGGATCTTCGGGTTTTCATCCCATATTGTGAGTCTACTTTTCTAAATGTGTTTCAATACTTGTTAGATGCTTATTAACATCAATAACATGTTTAGATTACAAGATCCGAGAGTTTACCGCCCAAGAACGTTCTTGGGGAGTAAACTCCAAAATGGAACTTTAATGCTTTCTAGACCCATCCCCATGTTAGACAACTTATCAAGGACTTAGTGTATGATCTTTGTAGACTAGAAAACATCCAAGAAACACAAGTTATTGGAGTTTACGGCCAAGGAACTTCCTTGGGCCGTAAACCCCTTTTCAAGGGCTTAATGTGCCCTAAACTTCCCCAAATGCTTAAGGACTTTACCCACTAATACTTGTGCTTATTTAGAACAACAAAAACCCATCAAAATCACAAGTTAGTAGGAGTTTACGGCCAAGAACCCCTCTTGGGCCGTAAACCCCTTTTTGTAGGGTAAAAATCATTCCAAGCACACCTTAGGCCTTAAGACAATTTACCTTGAATACTTGGGACTAGAATGGAGAGTAGAACACATAAAAACCACTCCTTGAAAGGAGTTTACGGCCAAGGAACATATCTTGGGCCGTAAACTCCAAGTGAAGGCACAAAAGTGTGCCTCTTGTCCCCATTAGCCTTAGATAAATTCATGGAAGCCATCCTTGATGTTTAAGAGCCTCAAAACAATTAAAAGCCATCACCCATAGGAGTTTACGGCCGTAAACTCTAGGGTGAATGGACTTTAGGCCGTAAACTCCACTATGGAGTGTTCTAGAGCCTTAAACTACTTCATGTGTTATTCCAACAAAGCTAGGAGTGTTCTAGGATCAAGATAGCACCACAAAACACCCAAAACCACCATTTGAGGAGTTCACGGCCATAAACCCATGAGTTTACGTCCGTAAAATCCAAGGTGTGGGGTTTGTTGGATGGTGAACTCCTATACAAGGCCATTTGATGTTTCAAACCCTTTTGCCTTGTCCCATAGCAACTTAGATGCAACCATTTGAACCTTAAACACTCATAAAAGTGTTTAAATGTTTTCTAAGTGTCTTAACTTATTTATTTAAGTTATTATTTGTCTAATTAGTTATATATATGCTTATTATATGATAACTAGGCTCGTGCGTGTAAACAAGTCTCCGTTTGCCACCTAGCACGGTATCCGAGACTGCAATTCAAACGACTCACCGCAAGTGAGTTCATACCCCTTGAATCAACCTTTGAATGATTTTAAATGTTTTAAACGCTTTATGGGGGGGATACAAGTCAAATACTTATAGTTATTGTTTCAATCACATGTGATTTCATTTAATCACATGTGATTAATAACTAGGAAAACAACGCGTTTTACCACTGTTCAAACTGTTTATCAAACCGCTTTACTTTGAAATGTTTTACAAACTCTTTTACTATCCAAACTTATTTATAGACTGTGATTCAAACAAATGCTTCTTATACTTAAACTGTTTTATCAACTTATGCCTTCAAATTGTTTTATAGATCGACATCAAGTCGATCTTCCCTTGAAATTATATTTATGCTTCAAATGTTTTATGAAAACTTATTTATGCTTTTATATATATTCAATTGCATGCCCATATATGTATAGATATATAAATAATGTTCAAAAGGCTTAGGAATGCCATCCGCCCTATTTCCTTTTTCTCGATTTGGATGTGGTCTGGTGGGATTTCGGGTGACCATCCGAAGGTCGTTTCCATATTACTTATATATCATATATACATGTATAGACATAAAAGTACGTCCATATTCATACTTATCAGTACATCAATAGTTAGTTACCATCGGGGTAACACAGGAACATATACAGATATACTAGAAACAATACATATACAGATATACCAGAAACAATACATATACAGATATACTAGAAACAATACATATACAGATATACAGAAACAATACATATACAGATATACTAGAAACAATACATATACAGATATACTAGAAACAATACATATACAGTTATACTAGAAACAAGTACATATACAGTCATACTAGAATGAGAAACAATACATATACATAAATACGTAATAATTGTGATCCACTGTGTCGGAGCATGCCTTAAATGTCATGACCCGAGTTGTAGCCAGAATTCTCTTGGAGGGGGAGCGTGAGTTTGCGTATAGATCTATACTGGATTGACTATCCTACACCTTGCTGCTAGCTACAGCCGGACCTGCAGGTCTGCGGGTGCCAAACGTCATTTCTTTTATTACGACCATTCATTATGTCGTTGTTACCAGTCGATAGCATGGTGCAATTTATCACATTATACCTTAATATAAATCCGGTTTAAGGTAGTAGTATTTAGTACAATAGTAGTCTTATTATACAAAGCTACAGTACTACAATGATTTACCCATTACATATTTTAGTGATAACCTCACTTAAGCATTAATGTACAAACTATAATTTTAACAAATGATAGTTATACTTGGGAAATTACACACTTTTACAACAGACAAGTTTACAAAACCGTTTAGCCTTGGTAGAAGGTTACTTTTATAGAAAATATAGGATTTTCTGAGAGATTCAAACGTTTTTACAAGAAACATTGACACTAAAATACTTATGAACTCACCGGCTTAATGCTGATAAACTCTTTCAAAATAACTTGTATTCTCAGGTCATCAGTAGACAAGTACCGAGGCCAGCTTTTGAGAAGATGGAGTGCATTCAAGACTCGTCTCATATTATTTTGTTATACATTATTTTTGGTGTCTATAACTGTACAGAACACACTTGTATTAAAATTATATATTTAATGCAATGGATGATGTTGTTTGCTTATTTACATTTACTGTGTTATGATACTATACATGACGTCCTCCGCCCCAAAACGTTTCCGCCGTTCTTGGTTTTGGGGTGTGACAGATTGGTATCAGAGCATTGTTTATAGTGAATCAAGTATATCAATCCATAAAAGATATACTAAACTATAAACCCAAAAGGGACTAAAACACTCTGACCAAGAGTCTATACTTTAAATAATAAAATATTTAATTAAGTATACTAGTCTGCATTCATACTAAAATCAGTGTCAGAATGACAAGAACAAAAGGATTACGATTGTTCAATATCACAAGTGAGCTCGGGGATGTATGGTCAGTCCTGGGAATGGCATAGCCTAATCAACTATGCTGGTCCTAGGAGTGATTAGCACATGCCCTAGAATGGTTGTGATATGTTAACAAGTCTAAAAACTTACCAACAATACCACAAGAAGATCAGTAGAACTTAAACTTAAAATACTATAGGAGTATTTTGTGCTACTAGTTACACGTATACTATATTCTTATACCTCTCTTCTTGCGTAGATCTAAATGGCTGGATTCCATCATGGCGACCCGTACTTTCCCAATGAAGGCAATGCCGGGTGGATCGATGAAGAGCCCGAAGATGAGCATCCAATCCCTTTGGATGATCACCTCGCAGAAGGCTTTTTGGATGGATCCGACTCCAAGCCTGAAGTCAACAACCTACCGCTTGTAGGTCAAGCCCCGAACAACAACCCTTGAGCAGCGTTTCCAGGTCCTACACCCATGTGGGCAAACAACCTGAACCACTGGAGTGATGAACAGGGTCAACCCTTACCATACTTTGGGGACCGAACCTTTTACAACATTAGCGATGGTGGCTCTGCTGACAGAGCTCTGCCGGTAATCATCCGCAGAATAGCTCGTAATGTCGAGCAAGGTCGAGCAGCCATCGACCGGGTCGTGGAGATTGATGCCAATTCAGGTGTCAACACAGTCCGCATCCGCCGTCTTGAAGAAGACATGGAACGGACCCGGAGAACCAACGAAACCCTACAACAACAGCTGGCTGCCTCCCGAGCTGAGGTCTTGGAACTTCGAGCTCGTCAGAGAACTCAGGACCGACACCTTCAAAAGGTGTTTCGCCATGTGTCCGACCTCAGGGCTCGCCCGAGGAATTCCCATCGCCATTAGATAATGTCTAGTACATCTCTGTCTTTTGATTTAGGGATAGCCTTGAACTTATGTGCTCTGAGTAGCACTTGTCTGTAAAATATTCCTAACTTTCGGTACTCTAATTAGGAATCTAAGACTGTCAGTCTTGTCCTTATGGTATGATGTAAGACCTACTGTTAGGTCGATTTTCCTTGAACTTATTACATCAGTAATACCCGTACTATTGAAATCTATCTAATTTGTGGGAAAAAAAATTTGTACACTTGTGTATTCCTACTAATATTTCTTATTGTGATTTCAAACACTCATTCAAACTGTTGGGCTATGGTTAGTTAGTCCATGTGTCACTCTCACGTTGCTTGCAAATTGATTCTTACCATCTTTCTTATCTTTATAAACTTATAGTTGAAAGATGCCTCCTCGTAAGACTCCCAGGAATAGGAATAATCCTGCACCTCCACCGCCTCCACCACCTGCAGTCATCGATACTGCAGCCCTAAATGCTGCCGTAGCTGCAACAGTGGCAACTGCCATGGCTCAATATTACTCTTCAGATGCTAGCAGAGGTGGAACCCCTGTTGAATCTATTCCAGTCGAAATCCCTATGCGCTCGAGAGAGTGCTCTTACAAGGATTTCACAAACTGCAAGCCGAAGCCTTTCTATGGCACCGGCGG
The DNA here is from genome assembly GCF_051521515.1 of Lactuca serriola. Taxonomy (NCBI): domain Eukaryota; kingdom Viridiplantae; phylum Streptophyta; class Magnoliopsida; order Asterales; family Asteraceae; genus Lactuca; species Lactuca serriola. The sequence continues at coordinate 296,971,547 of NC_136411.1, forward strand.
AGTCATTGCTCTCTCGCAATGGTTCGAGAAGACTGAATCAGTCTTCGAAATCTGTTCGTGCCCTGCTGCATTTAAAGTGAAATATGTCGCGTGCACCTTTGAGGATAAAGCCCTAACGTGGTGGAACGGCCACGTCAAAGCCCTAACTCTCGTCGTGGCTAACGGCATGGGCTGGGAAACAATGAAGGACCTCATGACTGAGGAGTACTGCCCGAGGGGCGAAGTCCAGAAGTTAGAACATGAACTCTGGAATCTGACCATGAAGGGCACCAACGTGATCGCTTACACTGCCCGATTTAGCGAACTGGTGGCCCTCTGCCCCAATATGGTTCCCACTGAGGGGAAAAAGATCGAACGGTACATATGGGGGCTAGTGCCTCCGTACCAGGGGAATGTCTTAGCATCCAACCCCGCTACCTTCGACAGTGCCAAGCGATTGGCACAAAGACTCATTGATCATGGAGTCAAGACCCCTACAACCACCCTAGCCATCCCAGAACCCTCCAAACCCGCTGGCACCAAGCGGAAGTTTTGGGATGAGAAGAAGAAGCAGCGAGCTGCAAAGAAACAACAAATCGTGGCAGTGCATGCCGCGGTAACCCCTACTGCTGTTACTGCTCCAGGGAAGCAGTATGCTGGAAGTTTGCCGAAGTGCAACAAATGCAACTTCCACCACAATGGCGCCTGCCGTGAAATGCAGTGTACTAACTGCCACAGAAAAGGACACACCGTCCGATTCTGTAAGTTCCCGGCGCAACCGATCTCCCAAGTTCCTGGCTCTGGCATGAGCCCAACTTGCTATGGATGTGGCGAAACAGGCCACTTTAAAAGGGACTGCCCCAAGGCGAGGAATGCTGGAGGAGCAGGGAGGGTACTAGCAATAGGCCACAAGGAAGCAGTAGCTGACCCGACAGTGGTGACTGGTACGTTCCTCCTTGATAACTCCTATGCATGCATTCTGTTCGATAGTGGAGCGGAGCGAAGCTTCGTAAACCACAAATTTGCTCGCATGCTTAAGCAACAACCACACGCACTTAATGAACAATTCACAGTAGAAATGGCCAATGGGTAAACTGAAAGTACTAATAGCATATACTTAGGTTGTCTTCTAACCTTAGATAACCATTCATTCCCAATCGACCTTATGCCGGTCTCAATAAAAAGTTTCGACGTTATTATCGGCATGGATTGGTTAAGTCTAAATCGCGCCGACATCATGTGCTACGAGAAAGCAGTCCGACTAAACCTCCCGTCTAACGAAACTCTTATAGTCTATGGCGACAAACCTGGTGCGAGTCTTCGCATAATATCTAGTATTCAAGCACATAAATATCTGCGCAAAGAATACCACACATTCCTTGCTCACGTCGTCGACACGAACCTAGAAACGAAAGAACTAAAGAACCTCCTAGTAGTGAGCGACTTCCCCGGCATTTTCCCAGAAGAACTACCCGGGTTACCTCCGCAACTACAAGTCGAGTTCAGAATCGACTTAGTCCCAGGAGCTACCCCAGTAGCCAAGTCGCCCTACCGTTTAGCACCAGCCGAGATGCAAGAACTCTCTGGTCAACTTAACGAACTGCTCAGCAAGGGCTTTATAAGACCAAGTTTCTCACCTTGGGGAGCACCGGTCTTCTTCGTTAAGAAGAAAGACGGATCATTCCGTATGTGTATTGACTACAGAGAACTCAACAAATTGACGATCAAGAATCGTTATCCTCTGCCACGCATAGACGATCTATTCGACCAACTGCAAGGGGCGAACTATTTTTCCAAGATTGATCTGAGATCCGGATATCACCAGTTACGAGTGCTTGAGGAGGATGTGCCGAAGACAGCCTTCTGAACTCGTTACGGACACTACGAGTTCGTGGTGATGCCATTCGGATTGACCAATGCGCCCGCAGTCTTCATGAATCTGATGAATAGAGTATGCCGACCTTACTTGGATCAGTTTGTCATCGTTTTCATCGACGACATCCTGATCTACTCCCGAAGTAAGAAAGAGCATGGCGATCACCTACGACAAGTTCTAGAGACATTACGAAAAGAGAAACTTTATGCGAAGTTCTCGAAATGTGAATCCGAAGAGTCGAATTCTTAGGACACGTGGTAAGCGAAGAGGGAATCCACATGGACCCATCCAAAATAAAAGCCATTGAGAACTGGTCAGCACCAAAGACGCCTACAGAAATTCGTCAATTTCTAGGTCTCGCTGGCTACTACCGCAGGTTCATTCAGAACTTCTCCCGAATAGCGAAACCTCTTACGACCCTGACCCAGAAAGGCGTGGCCTTTGACTGGGAAGAGAAGCAAGAAAGAGCGTTCCAAACGCTCAAACGAGCCTTGTGCACCGCACCAATACTATCCCTTCCAGAAGGAATAAAAGACTTCGTAGTCTATTGCGATGCATCAAATCAAGGACTCGGATGTGTTCTGATGCAGCGAGGTAAGGTCATCGCCTACGCCTCGAGACATTTGAAGACACACGAGGTTAACTACACGACCCACGATCTTGAACTAGGAGCTGTAGTGTTTGCTCTGAAGATCTGGAGACATTACTTGTATGGAACGAAGAGCACTATCTTTACCGACCACAAGAGTTTACAACATATTTTCGATCAGAAGGAGCTCAACATGAGACAACAACGGTGGGTTGAGCTACTCAGTGATTACGAATGCGATATTCGTTATCATCCAGGTAAATCCAACGTAGTAGCAGACGCCCTAAGTCGGAAGGAATATTCTGGTTGCAAAGTCAAGTCATTATCAATAACCATCCATTCACACCTGACTAAGCAAATTCAGGCGGCTCAACTTGAGGCCATGAAACCTGAAAATGTGTCGAGTGAATCCCTTAGGGGAATGGACAAGAACTTCGAAGCCAAGGGTGACAGAGCTTTATGTTTCATGAACCGGATCTGGACACCGAAACACGGTGGGTTCCGAGACTTGATCATGACCGAGGCGCACAACACTCGGTATTCCGTCCACCTAGGTTCAGATAAGATGTATCTGGATCTTAAAAAGCTATACTGGTGGCCTAATATGAAAGCAGAGATTGCTACCTTCGTAAGTAAATGCCTTACTTGCGCGAAGGTTAAAGTCGAGTACCAGAAGCCCTCTGGTTTACTGCAACAACCAGAGATTCCAGAATGGAAGTGGGAGCGGATCACTATGGATTTCATAACCAAGTTGCCCAAGACGACGGGTGGACTTGACACCATATGGATCATCGTTGATAGGTTGACCAAGTCTGCACACTTCCTGCCTATCAAAGAAACTGACAAGATGGAGAAACTTACGAGAACATACATTAGGGAAATTGTACGGTTGCATGGTGTACCTATTTCCATTATCTCCGATAGAGATAGTAGGTTCACCTCAAGATTTTGGCAATCACTACAACATTCCCTAGGAACAAGGCTGGACATGAGCACAGCCTACCATCCATAGACTGACGGACAGAGTGAGAGAACCATCCAAACACTGGAAGATATGTTGCGAGCCTGTGTGATTGATTTTGGGAAAGCATGGGATACTCATTTACCCCTTGTCGAATTTTCCTATAATAACAGTTATCACACAAGCATCAAGGCTGCTCCATTCGAAGCTCTCTACGGCCGCAAGTGCAGATCCCCTCTGTGCTGGGATGAGGTGGGTGATACCCAATTAGCAAGAGGTCAAGCTTCCGACAGTACTCTCACTGGTCCGGAAATCATTCGGGAAACGACAGAGAAAATCGTTCAAATCCGTGAACGATTGAAAGCCTCTAGAGACCGACAGAAGAGCTACGCCGATAAACGAAGAAAACCTTTGGAATTTCAGGTGGGAGACCGAGTCCTTCTCAAAGTCTCACCCTGGAAAGGCTTGATACGCTTCGGCAAGCGTGGGAAGCTTAATCCGAGGTACATAGGGCCTTTCGAGATTCTTGCCAGAGTCGGCCCCGTAGCTTACAAACTTGATCTACCCGACACACTGCGTAACGTACATTCTACATTCCACGTATCTAACTTGAAAAAGTGTCTGTCCGACGAGACTCTCGTAATCCCACTCGACGAGATCGAGATCAATGAGAGCCTCAACTTCGTGGAAGAACCTGTAGAGATCATGGACCGTCAGGTCAAGCAGACGAAACAAAGCCGTATCCCTATCGTGAAGGTTCGCTGGAACGCCAAGCGAGGACCGGAATTCACTTGGGAACGCGAGGATCAGATGAAGTTGAAATACCCTCATCTTTTCGCTTAATTGTTTGTAACTTTTATTTGCTTAAATTCTAATTTCGGGACGAAATTCCCTCTAACAGGGGGATGATGTGACAACCCGAAATTTCCTTTGTACGAACATCATCTATTACATAGAAGCCAGTTCAGTTTCAGTGATTTTCATACTTTTCCGAACAGGTTTGTGTACATTAGGGTTTATGTTTTAGGAGATATCAGGAGAGTGGATGCTCCTGGTTTTGTGAAATTTGGGCATTTCAAGTTTCATATTGTTGCAGTCCAATATCCAGAATAAAAATATTTTCTGTCAAAATATTCCAGGACTATAAATAGTTTTCTGAACTAAATTGATTCATTATTTACAATTCCAAATAGAGAAAAGCTATATTCTCTCTGACGGATCTTCGGGTTTTCATCCCATATTGTGAGTCTACTTTTCTAAATGTGTTTCAATACTTGTTAGATGCTTATTAACATCAATAACATGTTTAGATTACAAGATCCGGGAGTTTACCGCCCAAGAACGTTCTTGGGGAGTAAACTCCAAAATGGAACTTTAATGCTTTCTAGACCCATCCCCATGTTAGACAACTTATCAAGGACTTAGTGTATGATCTTTGTAGACTAGAATAATAGCAAATAATAGCAACACTTAGCCTAACTGTCCTCCAGAAGTCAACTAAGTCAACTTTGGTCAAAGTGCTTCTCAAGGTCAAAGCCCTGGTCAAAGTCAACCTTCTTGTTGACTAAACTCGTCGAGTTGTTCTGCCAACTCGCCGAGTACATGCTCCTCAAATCCCAAAACAACCCCGTCTCCACTTGTCGAGTCTAGCGAGAACTCGACAAGTTCTCCTTCATCTAACACTTCGGGACTATCTTCAACCGACTCGCCGAGTTCATCCTTGAACTTGTCGAGTTCATTATCATCGCATGAATATCTAGGCCATGACTCGCCGAGTTGTATGAGCAACTCGTCGAGTTCATCTTGATAACTCAGAAGATTGCCTTGGACTCGCTGAGTTCCTCTTCGAACTCGTCGGGTATTATGATCTTCATGAACAATACGTACCCAGTCTGGTTGAAACCTTTACTAACTCCACTCACTGATCCGAATCATAAACAGAAGGGTTTGCGTTTGCGACCCGACTCGCCGAGTCCATGAACTAACTCACCGATTCCACCTTATGACATCTCCACTCTGTCGATTACAGTCCATTCCAACCCCTTCAACCCATAGATCTGGACTTCTAATGCTAGCATTGCACATAAAGTTGCTAACTTTACGTGCATGCAAGGTGTTATGAGGATAGAACACTTAATCCAAGCTTGAAAGAAGGTCTAGGTCATGAAATGAAGCCATGGCTGGGAAAAGCTGCCCCCTTAGAGCTTCTAAAGCTAAGAAATGCTTAGATCTTAAGTCCCTTTCGTCCTTAATGGCTCAATGTTCAGATTGACCTTAGAAATGGTGCAAATGTGACAAAATCTATGCTAGAAAGGGGATCTACATGATTAACAGTCAAGGTATAAGCTTTTTACCTCTAATTGGTCTGAAACGCTACCCCAACTCTAGATTTATAGGTTCTTTTTGCACCAACAAGGCCCTTCTTCCTTCTCCAAGCTTCAATTCACTCTCAAGGCAAGAACTAGCTCAACAATGGAGTTGGGTGGCTAGGGTTTCTGGTTCTGGACAATAGGGGCCACAAATGAGTCCTAGGGAAGTGAATAAGATGCTTAAATAGGGTACCAAGTCCCGGAATTAGGGTTTCCTAACCCAGACCTGACTCGCCGAGTCTACTTGCCGACTCGTCGAGTCGGTCACTTAATCTTCCACATGGATCCCGCTCCGACTCGTCGAGTTCTTCCCTAGACTCCACGAGTTGACCCCTTTCGACTTAGGTTTTCCTTTCCCTTTCTTGGTCTGGGTGTTACAGACATGTAGAATGCTCGGCGCATGGGGTTTTTCCCCGAGGCAGCAAGTATGTGGTTGCATCCTTTATGTTGGGGGATCCGGCGCGAGAATGGTGGGAGGAGGTTACCCGCGAGATAGGATCGGCGGGTGTTGTTGAGTTGACATGGGAGGAGTTTGTGTTAAGGTTTGATCGAGAGTTTGCACCGACCATTAAGGTACATCGATTGGTGAGGGAGTTCCATGACCTTCACCAGACCATAGAGACCGTGGCAAAGATCACCACTAAGTTCAGAGAGAGAGCATTGTTGGTTCCACAATATGCTACAGATGATGAGATGAAGAAGATGTATCATTCCATGCTGAGGGAAGATATCCGAGAGAGCTTTTCAGGGTGCAAGACCCTGCTTGACATGGTGGAGAAGGCCCAGGAACGGGAAATTGAGTTGGAGCTCTGGACGAAGTGGAAGCTGGAGCAGGTTCAGATGGCTGTGGGTTAGGCTAAGAAGCCTAAGACCTTCGGTCCTCCTAGCAGAGGCCAGCAGGGCCAGGGCTGTTGTGCCAAGTGCGGTAGGTCGCACAGTGGAGCCTGACGGGTAGCAGGCTCGGCATGTTATGCTTGCGGCCATCCAGGTCACATGAGCAGGGATTGTCTAAAGAAGGGCTTGATTTGTTTTCACTGCAACCAGACCGGTCATATAAAGGCCGATTATCCAAGGTTTTCTGGAGGAGCATTTCAGCTAACCACAAAGGTGGCCCTAGCAGCGGCATACATTGTCATCATCTTATAATATTCACCATCAACATCTTCTTCACCATTTCCATCTTTAGTTTCTGTTTGAATCCATTATTCTTATTGTTAGTGTTCTTATCATTGTAATATTGCTAAAGTGATTAGATCACAAACCTTATAAAACTTGAGGTGGAGAAAAAGACATGCTTGCTGCAAAAGTATTCCTTCTATGCATCCTGTTACGAGCATCAGTAGGTCACACAATAGTTTCCCTTTGCGGAATCTATTTATGTTTAAAGAAATTCACCCTTCTGCAGTCTACCTGTTCAACATTTATTTTTGAATCACCTAAATCAATAACCTAGCTGTGTTAAGTTTCAAAACTAAAGCATTGAAAATATTTATCAGAAAAGAGAAGAAAAAGAAACATGAAAATTAAAAGAACCATAAAGACTTTAGACCTCCATATTTTTTATTTCACATGTAAATCGAGGTGACTACCATCAGTGAACGCTTGTTTAGGGAGGAAGAGAATTTGTTAGTGTTGGTGAAGAATGTTTAGAAAATCAAAATACATACTTGAAACTTTAAATACATACCTGACACTAGTTTCAGCCACCAAAAGCCCTAAACATTAAAATTACATAAACAAATTGCAAGGTACACTACGAATTTGTTGATGAAGAAGTGAAATTGGAAGGTGATGAGAGACAATGAAGTAGGTTAGAGGCACAATAGAGGTGGAGACTGTTGTGGTATGGTGGAGGTGATACTGACGACGGTGCTACTCGAGATTAAAATCGTGTATATGGGGAATCGTTGGGTTGGAGATGACGAGTATGTGGGTGTGACAACCCGAAATTTCCTTTGTACGAACATCATCTATTACATAGAAGCCAGTTCAGTTTCAGTGATTTTCATACTTTTCCGAACAGGTTTGTGTACATTAGGGTTTATGTTTTAGGAGATATCAGGAGAGTGGATGCTCCTGGTTTTGTGAAATTTGGGCATTTCAAGTTTCATATTGTTGCAGTCCAATATCCAGAATAAAAATATTTTCTGTCAAAATATTCCAGGACTATAAATAGTTTTCTGAACTAAATTGATTCATTATTTACAATTCCAAATAGAGAAAAGCTATATTCTCTCTGACGGATCTTCGGGTTTTCATCCCATATTGTGAGTCTACTTTTCTAAATGTGTTTCAATACTTGTTAGATGCTTATTAACATCAATAACATGTTTAGATTACAAGATCCGAGAGTTTACCGCCCAAGAACGTTCTTGGGGAGTAAACTCCAAAATGGAACTTTAATGCTTTCTAGACCCATCCCCATGTTAGACAACTTATCAAGGACTTAGTGTATGATCTTTGTAGACTAGAAAACATCCAAGAAACACAAGTTATTGGAGTTTACGGCCAAGGAACTTCCTTGGGCCGTAAACCCCTTTTCAATGGCTTAATGTGCCCTAAACTTCCCCAAATGCTTAAGGACTTTACCCACTAATACTTGTGCTTATTTAGAACATCAAAAACCCATCAAAATCACAAGTTAGTAGGAGTTTACGGCCAAGAACCCCTCTTGGGCCGTAAACCCCTTTTTGTATGGTAAAAATCATTCCAAGCACACCTTAGGCCTTAAGACAACTTACCTTGAATACTTGGGACTAGAATGGAGAGTAGAACACATAAAAACCACTCCTTGAAAGGGGTTTACGGCCAAGGAACATATCTTGGGCCGTAAACTCCAAGTGAAGGCACAAAAGTGTGCCTCTTGTCCCCATTAGCCTTAGATAAATTCATGGAAGCCATCCTTGATGTTTAAGAGACTCAAAACAATTAAAAGCCATCACCCATAGGAGTTTACGGCCGTAAACTCTAGGGTGAATGGACTTTAGGCCGTAAACTCCACTATGGAGTGTTCTAGAGCCTTAAACTACTTCATGTGTTATTCCAACAAAGCTAGGAGTGTTCTAGGATCAAGATAGCACCACAAAACACCCAAAACCACCATTTGAGGAGTTCACGGCCATAAACCCATGAGTTTACGGCCGTAAACTCCAAGGTGTGGGGTTTGTTGGATGGTGAACTCCTATACAAGGCCATTTGATGTTTCAAACCCTTTTGCCTTGTCCTGTAGCAACTTAGATGCAACCATTTGAACCTTAAACACTCATAAAAGTGTTTAAATGTTTTCTAAGTGTCTTAACTTATTTATTTAAGTTATTATTTGTCTAATTAGTTATATATATGCTTATTATATGATAACTAGGCTCGTGCGTGTAAACAAGTCTCCGTTTGCCACCTAGCACGGTATCCGAGACTGCAATTCAAACGACTCACCGCAAGTGAGTTCATACCCCTTGAATCAACCTTTGAATGATTTTAAATGTTTTAAACGCTTTATGGGGGGATACAAGTCAAATACTTATAGTTATTGTTTCAATCACATGTGATTTCATTTAATCACATGTGATTAATAACTAGGAAAACAACGCGTTTTACCACTGTTCAAACTGTTTATCAAACCGCTTTACTTTGAAATGTTTTACAAACTCTTTTACTATCCAAACTTATTTATAGACTGTGATTCAAACAAATGCTTCTTATACTTAAACTGTTTTATCAACTTATGCCTTCAAATTGTTTTATAGATCGACATCAAGTCGATCTTCCCTTGAAATTATATTTATGCTTCAAATGTTTTATGAAAACTTATTTATGCTTTTATATATATTCAATTGCATGCCCATATATGTATAGATATATAAATAATGTTCAAAAGGCTTAGGAATGCCATCCGCCCTATTTCCTTTTTCTCGATTTGGATGTGGTCTGGTGGGATTTCGGGTGACCATCCGAAGGTCGTTTCCATATTACTTATATATCATATATACATGTATAGACATAAAAGTACGTCCATATTCATACTTATCAGTACATCAATAGTTAGTTACCATCGGGGTAACACAGGAACATATACAGATATACTAGAAACAATACATATACAGATATACCAGAAACAATACATATACAGATATACTAGAAACAATACATATACAGATATATAGAAACAATACATATACAGATATACTAGAAACAATACATATACAGATATACTAGAAACAATACATATACAGTTATACTAGAAACAAGTACATATACAGTCATACTAGAACGAGAAACAATACATATACATAAATACGTAATAATTGTGATCCACTGTGTCGGAGCATGCCTTAAATGTCATGACCCGAGTTGTAGCCATAATTCTCTTGGAGGGGGAGCGTGAGTTTGCGTATAGATCTATACTGGATTGACTATCCTACACCTTGCTGCTAGCTACAGCCGGACCTGCAGGTCTGCGGGTGCCAAACGTCATTTACCCATTACATATTTTAGTGATAACCTCACTTAAGCATTAATGTACAAACTATACTTTTAACAAATGATAGTTATACTTGGGAAATTACACACTTTTACAACAGACAAGTTTACAAAACCGTTTAGCCTTGGTAGAAGGTTACTTTTATAGAAAATATAGGATTTTCTGAGAGATTCAAACGTTTTTACAAGAAACATTGACACTAAAATACTTATGAACTCACCAGCTTAATGCTGATAAACTCTTTCAAAATAACTTGTATTCTCAGGTCATCAGTAGACAGGTACCGAGGCCAGCTTTTGAGAAGATGGAGTGCATTCAAGACTCGTCTCATATTATTTTGTTATACATTATTTTTGGTGTCTATAACTGTACAGAACACACTTGTATTAAAATTATATATTTAATGCAATGGATGATGTTGTTTGCTTATTTACATTTACTGTGTTGTGATACTATACATGACGTCCTCCGCCCCAGAACGTTTCCGCCGTTCTTGGTTTTGGGGTGTGACAGTGGGGCAGTGACGAAGGTGACATGTGGGATCGTAGCATTTGTTTCGTTCTTGGGAAGAAGCAAAGTCAAATGACATTTTTTTCTAAGTATCGATTATGGTAAAAAGAGAAGTTAGCGAATTTTTTGGGAAAGCCAAAAAAAAGAGGGGGGGGGGGGGATTTGGGACATCTTAAAATTTCATGGAATTTGGAGGCTTTCAAAATTTTCACGATATAGCTATTTGAAAGCGTAAAATTTTAATAGGTTGGAAAAAATTAAACTCCCTCCAAATACTGGTTTCATTTTTGAAAACTGTCACCGTAAAACACTTATAGTAACATTTTTTCCTTTTATTGTTACTATTTTTTACTTTTCGATAAACATAAAAAATTAAAATGTGAGTATAAATTACTTTTAGTTACATGTTTATTTTCTTACAAATGTCATAATAAGTTATTTACAATCACATGTTGTTATTTTTGTTATATTCAAAATCATTACATACGAAATTAAATTGTTATCATAAAACACTTATAGTCACATGTTTTTTTAAGTGCCATAACAAAATATTTATAGTCACAGTGATCTACCGTGACTATTAGCTACTATTTTTCACATTTTTTTATGTAAAATAGTGACAAAATGTGAAAGATAAATTGCAATGGTGACGATTTTTAGCTGATATGTGACTAAAACATTACTGAAATTTTATTAATGACTTTTAGTGAGGCAATTAGCCAAATCCGTGAAAACCCTGTTTCCAAAAGGTGTGGCAATAGGTCATTTTACTAGTAATAATAGAACAATTGCTTTTTTGTTTTCTATTCTAATAAACACTTTCTGTTTCTTCATCCCTGTCAGGTCAGCTAAGCACTCCGTTAGCCAAATTGCCTGGCATGCAGCTGCTGTAGCTGCCATAAATTCAGCTTCACATAAAGATAAGGCCATAATGTCTTGCTATTAAGAACACCAAGTGATATGTGATTCTACAACATAGAATAAATATCCAATTATACTTAGTCCATCATCTATATCAACATTATGACTTCTATCGATGTATCCTAGAAGTTTCATATCATCACATTGTTTATATATTATCCTACAAGAGGTTGTTCTACAAAGATAACGAAGAACTTGTTTAATGGATCATGCATGAGATTCTCTTGGGCTTTGCATGTAAGGACTAACTACCCCAATTGAGTATTCTAAATCTAGACTTGTATGCAATAGATAATGTAAGCAACCCACTAGTTTTCGATAATGGGTAGCTTCAAATTCTGGTTCATCTTCAACTTTTGACAATTTTAGTTGCCGCTCCATGGGATATTAAGTTCCATTACAATCTTTCATACCTACTTCTTTTAGGATCTTCATGGTATAACTCTCTTGATTGGCTTTCACACAACCTTTCTCTTGCGATACTTCAATATCCAGCAAGAAGTTTAGTTCACTATGGTATAACATTTCAAATTGCGATGCCATTCGTGTCTTAAATTGATTTATGATCCGTAGACTCGCTCATGTACAAATTAATCATCTACATTGACAACAATGATGATGAATTTCCCATTGGGTACTTTTCTATAAACTTCATTTTCTTGCAATCACCATTGAAAACCCATATTTTCCAAAGTACTATTTACTTTTAAATTCCATTCCATAGGGGATTACCTAAGACCATATAAAACTTTTGCCAAATTGTAGACCTTTATTTTCCTTCTCCTATCTTCATAAAACCTTCAGGTTGATTAACGCACCCTTCTTCCTTTAATTTACCACACGAAAACGGTGTTTTTACTTCCAAGTAATGAATCTTCCATCCTTTCCTGACTACGAGAGCAATCATGAGTCTTATTGTCGCGAGAAGGGCTACTAGCACGAATACTTCGTCAAAGTTAATACCTTGTTCTTGTACATAACATGTAGGAACTTGATGCCCATTGTACATAATAATGGATCCATTTGTATTCTCTTAATTTTGAATAACCATCTTAACCCGATAGGCTTAACATCTTTAGGTGGGAAAACTAGTTTCCATGTGTTGTTTTTATCAGTCGAGTCAATCTCGGCCTTCATTGCTTTGAGCCATTCCTGGTTAGTTTTGGCTTCACTAAAGTTCCTATTCGAATGTTAACATCAAGTGATCAACATTTAGTTCGTATTCGTTTAGCCTTTTAGGTAATACATAAACAAAGGTTAAGCGACGTACGTGAATTACTTCATCGTCTGGACCATTTTCAGGTTCAGTTGGGCTGACAGTCATGTAAGATGTGATGTTATTTTCATATACTTGGGCATGGTCTGTAGGTTGACTATTTTCAGCTTCAACTGGGCTCATTCATGTATCAAAAGGCTGATTCGGTGCTACTGTTTACGATTGGCCCCACTGTACCGAGAAAGTACTTTCTCTAACTTCATCTTGTTTATTTGACATGTTATTCCACTTGCATGCGTATTGGATAAGTTCTTATAATAAATTTATTTTCTCATGCCCATGCGTATTCTCAATTATCCTTCGTATCATTGTTAATCCTGGGTGGCCCAACCTATCATGCCATAAACTTAATGTCCCAAGATCACAATCTTTTCCTTTGATTACAATATTTGATTCAACGATATGTATATATGTATAGTGCAGACCAGAATCAAGTGTTGGTAGTTTTTCAAGAACATGGTTTTTGTCTATAATATACATATATTTCTTATTTTCAATGGTCACAGTTTTTGTATCATATCCTTTGAAATACATGTCATTGAAAAACTTAGTAAGTTTCTATTAGACTTTAGAGAAAATAAGACATTTCTATACAAAAGCTTGTACCATTTGGTAATATAAAATAGGCTTTCCCAGTTCCCTCTATCAAGTCTGTGGGACCTGATATTGTATGTATGACTATTTTTGTTGGTACTAATTTTGAAAAACATTTCTTTGATTTCAGAATAGTATGCATACTACCACTATCTGCTATACAAAGATCTCCAACATTTCCTTGGTGTTGTGCTCCAGTTGGAATCATATTAAACCTCACATATGAAAGAAATAATAAGTGAATAAACATAATCTTAATAATTATTATAAAGAAACTTCATTTATTGTAGGAAAGACATTACATGAAAACCAAATGAAGGAAAAACAAGTTTCTTAGAAATACAATAGAAATTTTTAGTTTATGTCTTCCATGTCATTGTAGAAATCAACATAAGTTAGTGGAGTGAATTCAACATTATCAATGAGGTTTGTTTCTTTTCATTTTACTTTAATCGACTCTTGATAAAGTTGACAAAGATGTGTAAGTGTGCGACAGTTCCTTGACCAATGGCCTGTGCTACCACATCTATAATATGAGCCATCAGATTTTTGTGATGTCCCAGTATTATGCCTTACCAGTTTGGCCTTATCGTGTGTACATACATTGTTTCTTTGTGAAGATTTGTAATTATTCCTTTTTTGGCCACGACCACGATTATTATATTGTCCACGACCAGAATTATGGTTTTGATTATGGCTTGGGTTTCGATTAAAATAGCCACGACCTCGTTCTTGACCACAAATATGCCCTGGTCCACGTGTATTCTTTCGATAACCATCAATATTTGTAGCATTTGCTTCAGGAAGTTCCACTGATCACATTGGATGAGATTCATGGTTTTTCATCAAGAGTTCATTGTTTTCTTCAGCAACAAGCACACATGTATTCAGTTCAGAATATGTTGTAAACTTTTGCATATGATATTGTTACATCAGGGTAATGTTTGTTGCATGAAATGTGGAGTAAGTTTTCTCCAACATATCTTCATCAGTAACTTCTTATCCACACTTCTTGAGTTGTGAACAAATTCTAAACAAAGTTGATTTGTATTCATTTACTTTCTTGAAGTCTTGAAACCTCAATGTGTTCTCCATTACCCTCTAGCATTTGGAAGTATATGTTGAGAATATTATGTTATGTCATTGGGCCTTTTATTTTGTCAATTTTGTTATCGGGTTGGGCCTCTCCACCCGCTATTTATTTATAGTGTTATAGTATTTATGGTGTGACAATCGTCAATTTCGAGTCAAGTCAAAGTCAATAAGTCAAACCGATCGACTCGTTTAACCTTGTGTATTAGGGTGTACATTATGTAATTACTGTATAACTCACTATTTTAACGAGAAAACATCACTTGGAAAGTTCGTGTGTTTAAATTTCCTAAGCCTTAGTGCTAAACAATGAACCAAACTGATAAAACAATGTTACATACTCATCGGGAGTGGGTAAGATCCTTAAACATGACTTAACGGGGTTCATGGACCTTGCGTTGCGGAGCCAAACACTCACCATTGTCACACATGAAACCTCTCTCAATCGTTTTCACTCTATCTCTCTTTATCGGGAATCTCTCCCAAATCTCTCTTTGCATGAGAAATCTCTCCAAGAATGTGAAATCTCTTTCAAATCTCTCTTTGTATGAGAAATCTCTCCAAGAATGTGAAATCTCTCCCAAATCTCTCTTTGTATGAGAAATCTCTCCAAGAATGTGAAATCTCTCCCAAATCTCTCCAAAAATGTGAAATCTCCCCCAAATCTCTCTCAAAAGTTTTCGTAACTTTTTGAAGTCATACGGGCCATTCCGACCCTTAACCGGGTCAAAAACCGCTTAAAACGGGGCAAGAACGGGCAAAAAGGGCTTAAGGACCCAAAACCCTCTTATTAGGGCCGAAGCCTCTTAGGGACCGAAACCAAGAGGACCGAACCCGAAGGTGTGCTCTCGGGCCCGAACCTCACTCAAAGAACCGAACCCAAAGGCTCCTGGAACCGAACCTCGCACACCACCCGAACCCGAAGGTACTGTTCACTTCGGTCTATTTCGCTCCTTACGCCTTCGGACCGAGCCTTCGCTTCTTGCTGCTTTCTCTTCCCTTCGCTTCCGGCTCAGCATCAGAGGAGACCGAGCCTCGGCCAGGACCGAGAGGTCTCGTTGGGAAGTCCAATTTTCTCCCGGTTTTCAACTAGTTTTGCGTTTTAGGCCCGTTTTTAATTGTTTTAACACGGGATTTTCACCCAAAACTTTATTTTAACATATAAGATCCCTTAATTAATGATTAATCACATTTTAAGGATAAAACCTTATCCAAGAAGAGTGGGTGAAGTACAAAGGTTGAGTGTTTACTTTTCCTTGTATTATGACACAAGCAACCCCCATACCCACTCCATGACCAACCCACACTCCTCCCCACCATACCTCGTCACTTCCTTGTACTTTTTACCTCTCTCACAAGTTATTACCACGTTCATAGAGCTGGAAATTCATCCTCTCTCCTCATTCTCACTCACTTGCTCTCATTTCACCAAAAATCAAACACAATTTTTTCTCTCAAACTTTTCTCTCTAATTTGAGATCCCAAGGCTGATCATCAAGTGTTCTCCCACTCTTGGTAAGTATAATCCATCATTCTTGTGATTTGTACACTTCATTCTAATCCAATCATCGATTCCTTACACAAACATCATCACGTTCATGTTAGATCTTCGAATCTCCAAGTGATCTTTCAAGTGTTCTTGAGTTAAACACTTCCATTCTTCAACAATCACCTACTGAAATCACTCAAGGTGAGTTCATACCCCTACATTTTTATGTTTTCTTAAGTTTTTAGGGGGGGGGGGGGGGGAATACAAGTTAAAACACCAAGAACATAACTAAAATTTTCTAACAGCTTTCATTAGAAAAGTTGGACTCCATTCACGGACTGTTTTGGACAACATAAACATTTATGTTTGAATTTTTTTAGGTGTATGTAGTTCCAGTTCTTAGCTTTAAAATGACTACTTGCACATCTCCATACGATTTTTCTACAATTTATGGTGATTTTTACAAAACTGCCTATCATTTCAAACACCAATCCGGACCGGTCTGTGATTATGGACTTTTTCACCCAAGTTGGAGGTCATTAAAAATCATGATAAAAATTATGAGTAAACTAGACACATTTTGGGAACTCTCAGAATTTACGTATTTAGTTTTCGACTTCGTATGATTTTTCTATGACTTTTCTAAAACAACGCAGAAGGGTTAAATTTAGTTAACAACATTATAACTTTCATGACACTTTGTATTATGTTGAGCAAAGTGTATAACAATAAGTTCTAAATATTGAATGTGTTTCCTTGTTAGTTTATCATTATAAACTGAAACTTAGTCATTCATGATAAGATTATTCATTCATTTAGAACACGTATATTAAGCTACAATAAGCATAATTTATGGATTTCTAACACTAATGTGTTTTCATAAAACAATTCTTATACATTAAAAACATTTCGAATAGACTATAATACGTATAGTTTATGTATCATTTACTTCTCAAACTTATTTATCAAAGGTTTTTCAGTTTAGTTCACGTAAATTTGTTAATGAATAAATTTGTGAGTCATTCACTTTGGGTTACTTCCAAAGTAACAAAGTCAAAAAGTCCTGAAAATTGTAACCAGAGTCTCTTGTAGGAAGAACGTGATAGTTGTGTATAGATCTATATTGGGTTTGACAAACCTACACCAGAGCTGCTTGCAACAGCTAGACCGGCAGGTCTGTGGTGACAAGTGTCATTTAACGGCGACGCCTGAAGAACGTCGTATGACGAGGCCATCCATGTCAAGTATGGTTATAATAGCTCACATGTGGTATTAACAAATCATAAGATTTACGGGTTCTACTTGTAAATTAGCGAGTTATGTCGATTTAGCTATCAGAAATTACTGTAAGTATGGAATAATACTTGTGCGCTTTCATGTCAGAAAGGGGTTTTACGCTGATTTAAAACCACATTTATATCATTAACTATGGAAATTACTTGTTCATTCTCGGTCCTGGTATTTAGGATCACATAACTTTTATAAGGAAAATATTGGATTTTCTTGGTAACATACAACTCATTACAAAGATCGATTTTCCAACTCTTATTGTCAAAAGCTTATGAACTCACCAACCATTGTGTTGACACTTTTTCAAACAACTTGTATTCTCAGGAAATCGCTAAACAGGTAACAAAGTGCTTTTGAGGATGGGACGTTGAGGCGTCAAACTTATCATATTTTGTCAACATATTGTAATTGATTTTGAAACATGTAATTCATACAATGATGTAACTCTTTCAATTATATATATGTTGGTTGTGTTTACTTTCATCACTATTGCCATTGTTGTTATGATACTACACTTGAAGTCCTCCACCCCCGGACGTTTCCGCCATCCTTGGTTTGGGGGTTTGACAGATTGGTATCAGAGCACGGTTTATAGTGAATTAAGTATATCAAACAACATAGGATATACAAACTATAAACACATTTGGGACTAAGAGTCTCTGATTTTAAAACAACCTAACGGGTTATACTTTTAGAAAATGAATAGATTCTTGTTTAACAGTATACCTACATGCATTGCATACTCGCGTAGTGTCATAACTAGAAGAACATAAACTAAATGAAGAGGAGTTGAACGCTACGAGTATGCCTTGGTATGAGTGATCAGTTTTGGGAAGGATATAGCCTGATCAACTATATTCGTCCGGGAAGTGACTTACTCATATCGGAGGCAACAAATCTAATAACCTAACTTCACCCTACAAGGAATGCTATAAGAACCAAATCTAAACATTTAAAATACTATAGGAGTATTTGTATGTTGCTATATCACAATATTATTATTATTAACCGCTTTCTACTTCTTACACCCCTATTCTCGCGCAGACGACATGGCAGGATTTCACCTACCAGGAGACCCATACTTTCCCAATCAAGAAAATGCCGGCTGGATTGAAGAGGATCCCGAAGAAGAACCCGAAGAAGAAGAAGAGGAGGTAGACGAAGAAGAAGAAGAAGAGGAAGACGACGAGGTGGACATGGATGAGGACGAAGGTGAAGAAGAGCTAGAGGAGGAAGTCTTCAACCCTCCTTACATCGCGAGGGTACCTGCAAACCGCTAGGGGCAAAACGGGACTGAACCCCGTTGGGCAACAACAATCGAAAGGTGGAGCCGACAACAGCGCCAGCAGTCACCATATGGCGACCAACGAGGTTACTATGACCTCAGTCACGGGGGACCGGCTGACAAAGCTCTCCCCGTTATGACCCAACACATCATGAACTTGGGGAACCAGAGTAGGGAAATGGCAGACCAGGTTCGAAATCTCAGCGCTATTACGGCAACCACCGATGCACGCACCCGGGATCTGGAGAGGGACTTCTATCCAGTGGACCAACTCATCGAGGACCTTACCACTGCTCGAGCGGAGGTAAGGGAATAACAGGAGAGGCACGCAGCTCTCGAGGAGAGAGTGATCGCGGCCAAACGCCGGATTGCAGAACTTTAGGGAGCCTCGACCTCATCTCAGGGCCACCATGAATCAGATACCACCCGCCACGAGTAGTGTTCACACTGCTCATGTTTTGTTATAAATCTAGGATTTCGAGTATGCGTTGGTGCTACTCTTTATTGCGAATAGGTTGACCCCACGACTAAGTGATTACACTATTCAAAGGGGCTTTTGTACTGCCAAAACTTTATCTTTTATTATGATGTAATGTAGACCCTTGTGAGGTCAAATTTCTCAAAACAATATGTACTAACAAATTATCAATGAATGTGGCATGTATTTTACTTCCTTGGATGCTGACACGAAGCAGACACATGACTCTGCTCGAGTCAACACTATTTAATTCATAAGTTTAAATTGCATAAACTTTTCGATGAATTACCTTCTAAAGTAATAAACTCGGATAAAATACAATTGAGATGAAACAAGTAACACTCGACTCATTATCACCATTGAAGTCTTACCGACAAGTCTTTTCTTTTTATTTTTTATGTCAGAACCATGCCACCAAGGAAAAGACCAAGACTTTCCGGAAACTCAGCGCCACCCCCTCCGCCACCACCTCCGGAGTTTGATCCTGTGATGTTCCAGGCTGCAGTAACAGCAGCCGTGGCGGCAGCAATGTCGCAAATGGGTACAAATGGTTCCGGCAGTTCCGGATACGGGAATACTAAATCAAATCAGGGGGACAGCACGGGGTGTACTAAGGAGTGTTCTTACAAAGACTTCACGAATGGCAAACCCAATCCTTTCGACGGAAGCGGGGGCGTCATCGCGCTAATGCAATGGTTCGAAAGTCCCGAAGCAAGCAAGGTCAAGTATGCGACATTCACTTTCACAAGAAAAGCTCTTACTTGGTGGAATGGCCGAGTTAAGTCACTTACTCCTGCAGTGGCTAACTCCATAGGCTGGGAAAACTTAAAAGCGTTGATGTTAAAGGAGTATTGCCCGAGGGGAGAAATAACAAACTCGAAGAAGAACTCTAGAATCTCAAGATGTCGGGGACGGATCTAAAAGCTTATACTGCCCGATTCAATGACCTAGCACTCCTCTGTCCCGCAATGGTCACTCCGGAGGAGAAAAAGGTAGAACGATACCTTTGGGGGCTATCATCCCAGATTCATGAAAGTGTTCTGGCCTCGAAACCTACTACCTTTGAGAGTGCCAAGGAATTGGCACAACAACTTGTCGATCATAGGGCCAGCCGTGGCACCATGGTCGCCACCACCGACCAAACAAAAGGAGGGAACAACAAGAGGAGGTTCTGGAACAGTAAAAAGAAACAACCGGTGCAGGACCCCACAAAGAAGCAACAGACTATTGCTGTCCGTGCAGCCACTACTGCTACCGCTCCAGCACCACCAAAGCAGTACGCGGGAACTCTCCCCAAGTGCAACAAGTGCAACTTCCACCATACCAGTGCTTTTCGGGAAATGCACTGCAGTAATTGTAACCGGAAGGGACACACTGCTCGATTTTGTAAAGTGCCAGCCCAATCCGCCCCTCAAGTCGCCCCAGCCGCTAACACCGGAGCAAGTCAAACCTGTTACGGCTGTGGAGAGGCAGGGCACTTCAAAAGAAACTGCCCAAAAGCACGAAACACCAATGCTGAAGGTGTAGGGAGAGTCCTGACGATGGGACACGGAGAAGCAGTCAAGGACCTCTCGGTGGTTTCTGGTACGTTTCTCCTCAATAACACATATGCATGTGTACTATTTGATAGTGGAGCAGAGAGGAGTTTTGTGAGCCACCAATTCAAACAATTGCTAAAACAAACCCCTCATTCATTAAAAGATACTTACGTAGTAGAAATGGCAAATGGGAAGGTAGAGCACACTAATGTTATATACTCAGGGTGTACCCTCACTCTAGACAACCATTCATTCAATATAGACCTGATGCCGGTCACAATAAAATGTTTCGACGTGATCATCGGTATGGATTGGTTAAGTTCTCATCGTGCCGACATTCTATGTTACGAAAGGGCCGTTCGCCTTAATCTGCCAAATGGCAAAACCCTCCTCATCTATGGCGACAAACCTAGTTCAAATTTGCAAATCATCTCTTGCATCAAGGCCCAAAAGTATCTCTGAAAGGAATGCCACACATTTCTAGCCCACGTAGTAGATACGAACCAAGTGGTGAAGGATATCAACGACATTCCCGAGGTGTGCAACTACCCCGATGTATTTCCCGAAGATCTCCCAGGCGTACCCCTCGCACGACAAGTCGAATTCCGGATTGACTTAATTCCAGGAGCTACCCCCGTCTCCAAAGTTCCATACCGCTTAGCACCGACAGAAATGCAAGAACTGTCCAACCAGTTGAATGAATTATTGAGCAAAGGATTCATCAGGCCAAGCTTCTCACCCTGGGGAGCACCGCTCCTGTTTGTGAAGAAGAAGGACGGATCTTTTCGCATGTGCATAGACTACCGAGAGCTAAACAAACTCACTATCAAGAACCGATATCCCCTACCCCGAATCGATGACCTCTTCGACCAGCTCCAAGGAGCAAGCTACTTTTCAAAAATCGACTTGAAGTTGGGTTATCATCAGCTATGAGTTCAAGAAGAGGATATTCCTAAGACTGCGTTCAGAACTTGCTACGGGCACTATGAGTTTTTGGTAATGCCCTTCGGATTAACGAACGCACCGACAGTATTCATGGACCTGATGAATCGAGTGTGTCGACCCTACTTTGACAAATTCGTGATTGTATTCATCGACAATATTTTAATCTACTCCCGAAGCGAGGAAGAGCACCGTCAACATCTCCGGCTAATCTTGGAAACACTGAGGGCTGAGAAGCTTTACGCCAAACTCTCTAAGTGCGTATTCTGGATCAGAGAAGTGAATTTTCTTGGCCATGTGGTCAGTGAGAAGGGGATACACGTGGATCCCTCTAAAATCAAAGCTATTGAAAACTGGTCAGCACCTACAACGCCAACAGAAATTCGACAATTTTTAGGGCTCGCCGGCTACTACCAAAGATTCATACAAAACTTCTCCGAGATCACCAAACCACTCACCACCTTGACTCAGAAAGGTGTGGTATTTAAGTGGGGAGATAAAAAAGAAGCCGCTTTCCAGACATTAAAACAAGCCCTATGCAGCGCACCAGTTTTGTCTCTTCCAGAAGGAACCGATGACTTCGTGGTATATTGTGATGCCTCAAAACAAGGCCTCGGATGCGTGCTCATGCAGAGAGGGAAAGTCATCGCTTACGCATAAAGGCAACTTAAGACACATGAAGTTAATTACACTACCCATGACCTTGAACTGGGGGTGGTAGTGTTCGCGTTAAAGATCTTGAGGCACTACCTCTATGGCACAAAATGCACCATCTTCACCAATCACAAAAGTCTTCAGCATATCCTCAATCAAAAAGAGCTCAACATGCGGCAACGAAGATGGGTTGAACTGCTAAACGACTACGAGTGCGAAATTCGCTACCACCCGAGCAAGGCCAATGTAGTGGCTGATGCCCTAAGCGGGAAGGAATATTCGGGCCGCCGAGTAAGATCCTTAACCATGACCATCCGTTCCCACCTGGCCACGCAAATTAAGGAAGCTCAACTAGAAGCCTTGAAACCAGAGAATGTGGCAGGTGAGGCATTAAGGGGAATGGATAAGAACTTAGAAGTCAAGGATGACGGAACTCGTTATGTCAGGAACCGAATCTGGACACCGAAGTTTGGTGGGATCCGAGACGTGGTCATGAATGAAGCACATAAGACTCGATACTCCACCCATCCAGGGTCAAATAAAATGTATCTAGACCTCAAAAAGCTATACTGGTGGCCGAAAATGAAAGCCGATATTGCTACTTATGTGGGCAAGTGTCTGACTTGCGCCAAGGTCAGGGTGGAATACCAGAAACCCTCAGGACTACTACAACAGCCTGATATATCGGAATGGAAGTGGGAACGGATAACCATGGACTTCATAACCAAGCTGCCTAAGACTCCAGGCGGGTTTGACACCATATGGGTAATCGTAGACAGATTGACCAAGTCTGCGCACTTCCTGCCAATAAAGGAAACCGACAAGATGGAGAAGTTAACCAGAACGTACATAAAGGAGATTGTGCGACTGCATGGTATACCAATATCCATTATCTCCGACCGAGATAGTAGATTCACCTCGCGATTTTGGCAGTCTCTACAGAAATCCTTGGGAACTAGGCTTGACATTAGTACGGCCTACCATCCACAAACCGACGGACAAAGCGAGAGAACCATCCAGACATTGGAAGACATGCTGAGAGCCTGTGTGACAGACTTTGGAAAGGCATGGGATACCTATTTACCGCTGATCGAATTCTCCTATAATAACAGCTATCACACTAGCATTAAAGTCGCTCCGTTCGAAGCTCTCTATGGCCGCAAGTGCAGATCACCCCTGTGTTGGGCCAAAGTGGGGGATACTCAGCTAGCTAGGGGGAAAGTCCTTAATAGCACCCTCAGTGGTCCTGAAATCATAAGGGAGACCACAGAAAAGATTGTTGAAATCCGAGAAAGGTTGAAGGCCTCCCGAGATCGGCAAAAGAGTTACGCGGATAAGCGACGCAAACATTTGGAATTCCAGGTTGGTGATCGAGTGCAACTAAAAGTTTCCCCTTGGAAAGGAATGATACGTTTTGGCAAGCGTGGGAAACTGAATCCAAGGTATATTGGTCCATTTGAAATCCTTGCCAGGATTGGACCAGTGGCATACAAACTTCGATTACCTCAAGAACTCGATAAGGTACATCCCACCTTTCATGTATCGAACCTGAAGAAGTGCCTATCTGACGAGACACTCGTAATACCACTCGACGAAATCGAAGTTAACGAAAACCTCCACTTCGTGGAGGAACCAGTCAAGATCATGGATCGGGAGATCAAAAGAACGAAACGCATTCCCATAGTGAAGGTTCGTTGGAACACAAAACGAGGACCTGAGTTCACCTGGGAACACGAAGACCAAATGAAACAAAAGTATCCGCATCTCTTCCCAAACCCTTAAAGCCCCAGTCCGAGTTTAAATTTCGGGACGAAATTCCCTTTAACGGGGGGATGATGTGACAATCGTTAATTTCGAGTCAAGTCAAAGTCATCAAGTCAAACCGATCGACTCGTTTAACCTTGTGTATTGGGACGTACGTTATGTAATTACTATATAACTCACTATTTTAATGAGAAAACATCACTTGGAAAGTTCGTGTGTTTAAATATCCTAAGCCTTAGTGCTAAACAATGAACCAAACTGATAAAACAATGTTACATACTCATCGGGAGTGGGTAAGATCCTTAAACATGACTTAACGGGGTTCACAGACCTTGCGTTGCGGAGCCAAACACTCACCATTGTCACACATGAAACCTCTCTCAATCGTTTTCACTCTATCTCTCTTTATCGAGAATCTCTCCCAAATCTCTCTTTGCATGAAAAATCTCTCCAAGAATGTGAAATCTCTTTCAAATCTCTCTTTGTATGTGA
This sequence comes from Lactuca serriola, assembly GCF_051521515.1. NCBI lineage: Eukaryota > Viridiplantae > Streptophyta > Magnoliopsida > Asterales > Asteraceae > Lactuca > Lactuca serriola. Next base: position 296,996,123 of record NC_136411.1, read on the forward strand.
AATCTCTCCAAGAATGTGAAATCTCTCCCAAATCTCTCTTTGTATGAGAAATCTCTCCAAGAATGTGAAATCTCTCCCAAATCTCTCCAAGAATGTGAAATCTCTCCCAAATCTCTCCAAGAATGTGAAATCTCTCCCAAATCTCTCTCAAAAGTTTCCGTAACTTTTTGAAGTCATACGGGCCATTCCGACCCTTAACCTGGTCAAAAATCGCTTAAAACGGGGCAAGAACGGGGAAAAAGGGCTTAAGGACCCGAAACCCTCTTGTTAGGGCCGGAGCCTCTTAGGACCCGAAAGTCCTCTTAGGGACCGAAACCAAGAGGACCGAACCCGAAGGTGTGCTCTCGGGCCCGAACCTCACTCAAAGAACCGAACTCGAAGGCTCCTGGAACCGAACCTCGCACACCACCCGAACCCGAAGGTACTGTTCACTTCGGTCTATTTCGCTCCTTACGCCTTCGGACCGAGCCTTCGCTTCTTGCTGCTTTCGCTTCCCTTCGCTTCTGGCTCAGCATCAGAGGAGACCGAGCCTCGGCCAGGACCGAGAGGTCTCGTTGGGAAGTCCAATTTTCTCCCGGTTTTCAACTAGTTTTGCGTTTTAGGCCCGTTTTTAATTGTTTTAACATGGGATTTTCACCCAAAACTTTATTTTAACATATAAGATCCCTTAATTAATGATTAATCATGTTTTAAGGATAAAACCTTATCCAAGAAGAGTGGGTGAAGTACAAAGGTTGAGTGTTGACTTTTCCTTGTATTATGACACAAGCAACCCCCATACCCACTCCATGACCAACCCACACTCCTCCCCACCATACCTCGTCACTTCCTTGTACTTTTTACCTCTCTCACAAGTTATTACCACGTTCATAGAGCTGGAAATTCATCCTCTCTCCTCATTCTCACTCACTTGCTCTCATTTCACCAAAAATCAAACACAATATTTTCTCTCAAACTTTTCTCTCTAATTCGAGATCCCAAGGCTGATCATCAAGTGTTCTCCCACTCTTGGTAAGTATAATCCATCCTTCTTGTGATTTATACACTTCATTCTAATCCAATCATCGATTCCTTACACAAACATCATCACGTTCATGTTAGATCTTCGAATCTCCAAGTGATCTTTCAAGTGTTCTTGAGTTAAACACTTCCATTCTTCAACAATCACCTACTGAAATCACTCAAGGTGAGTTCATACCCCTACATTTTTATGTTTTCTTCAGTTTTTTTTTTTTTTTTTTTTTTTTTTTGGGGGGGGGGGGGGGGGGGAATACAAGTTAAAACACCAAGAACATAACTAAAATTTTTTAACAGCTTTCATTAGAAAAGTTAGACTCCATTCACGGACTGTTTTGGACAACTTAAACATTTTTGCTTGAAATTTTTTTGAGGTGGAAGTATTTACAATTCTTAGCTTTATAATGACTACTTGCTCATCTCCATACGATTTTTCTACAATTATGGTGATTTTTACAAAACTGCCTATCATTTCAAACACCAATCCGGACCGGTCTGTGATTATGGACTTTTTCACCCATGTTGGAGGTCATTAAAAATCTTGATAAAAATTATGAGTAAACTAGACACATTTTGGGAACTCTCAGACTTTACGGATTTAGTTTTCGACTTTGTATGATTTTTGTATGACTTTTCTAAAACAGCGCAGAAGGGTTAAATTTAGTTAATAGCATTATAACTTTCATGACACTTTGTATTATGTTGAGCAAAGTGTATAACAATAAGTTCTAAATATTGAATGTGTTTCCTTGTTAGTTTATCAATATAAACTGAAACTTAGTCATTCATGATAAGATTATTCATTCATTTAGAACATGTATATTAAGCTATAATAAGCATAATTTATGGATTTATAACACTAATGTGTTTTCATAAAACAGTTCTTATACATTACAAACATTTCGGATAGACAATAATAGGTATAGTTTATGTATAATTTACTTCTCAAACTTATTTATCAAAGGTTTTTCAGTTTAGTTCACGTAAATTTGTTAATGAATAAATTTGTGAGTCATTCACTTCGGGTTACTTCCAAAGTAACAAAGTCAAAAAGTCCTGTAAATTGTAACCAGAGTCTCTTGAAAGGAGAACGTGATAGTTGTGTATAGATCTATATTGGGTTTGAAAAACCCACACCAGAGCTGTTTGCAAGAGCTAGACCGGCAGGTCTGTGGTGACAAGTGTCATTTAACGGCGATGCCTGAAGAACGTCGTATTATGAGGCCATACATGTCAAGTATGGTTATAATAGCTCACATGTGGTATTAACAAATCATAAGATTTACGGGTTCTACTCTTAAATTAGCGAGTTATGTCGATTTAGCTCTCATAAATTACTTTAAGTATGGAATAATACTTGTGCGCTTTCATGTCAGAAAGGGGTTTTATGCTGATTTAAAACCACGTTCATATCATTAACTATGGAAATTACTTGTTCATTCTCGTTCCTGGTATTTAGGATCACATAACTTTTATAAGGAAAATATTGGATTTTCTTGGTAACATACAACTCATTACAAAGATCGATTTTCCAACTCTTACTGTCAAAAGCTTATGAACTCACCAACCATTGTGTTGACACTTTTTTCAAACAACTTGTATTCTCAGGAAATCGCTAAACAGGTAACAAAGTGCTTTTGAGGATGGGACGTTGAGGCGTCAAACTTATCATATTTTGTCAACATATTGTAATTGATTTTGAAACATGTAATTCATACAATGATGTAACTCTTTCAATTATATATATGTTGGTTGTGTTTACTTTCATCACTATTGCCGTTGTTGTTATGATACTACATATGAAGTCCTCCACCCCCAGACGTTTCCGCCATCCTTGGTTTGGGGGTGTGACATATGGTGCGTGCATGCATCGTGTTTTTGTAACTTTGAGGATTATTCTTGCAAACCTAATCACGCCTCTACAGTAGCAATTCTTCATCGAGTTCTTCTGAGGCTGTGACTTATAATCATTCAACATATTTGGATTCATTGACGTGTTCTTGTATTAATCTGTTTAGAATGTAATCGATCTTTCTAGGATTAATATCCTAACAATTGGTATCGGAGCAAGAGATTGTGTAATCTATAGGAATCTCTTCTGTTTATAGAGTAATTAGCGTTTCTATTAATATTGGATATGGTTTGGCTGTCATCATAGTTTTCTTGATGCTTTTCAGTGATCTTAACATTACCCTAAAACTGCATCAATTTACACTTCTGATTCTTAACAGACGTTAAAGAGTATATTATTATACAGCACAACGATTCTCATATCAACTCCATAAACCTTTCTAGCAGCATTGGATCGACCACTAGGATCCCAATTCTTTTTCCCAATGAATATGAAGTATGTGCGCTTCACTATAAATATTATAAGGCAATAGATATTTGATATGGGAAGCCATCACTCTAGGGGAATTCGTTCACACTAGAACCAGAAGAATTACTAAAACCCAGTTCGACTATAACAAACTTCTTCTTAAAGTAAAAGATGTTCCTCAAGATGAGAAAGACAAACTGATCAGCAATATTAAGGCACTGAGAATGATTCGAGTTGCTTTGCCTGCTGATACTTTTTCCCTGGTTAGTTCGTGTGACACTGAAAAAGCCATCTGGGACAGACTCAAGGAACTCTACTCTATAGATGTAGATCTTAAGCACTTTACTCAGACACTCCTACTTTTGGAGTTTGGATCCTTCACACAAAAGGCTGAAGAGAGTATGAGTCAAACTTTCAATCATTACAATCATATTCTAAGTATATGATGAAACAGGGTATTAGACGTGAAGTTATCGAACAAAAGGTCACATTTATGAACGGGCTTAGATCTGAGTGGATGGCGGTGGTTTTAACAGTCAAGGCACATGAGCAGTTCAAGAATTGTACCGTGGCAACGGTAGTTGGAATAGTCTTAGGAAAGCGAGGTAACAAAAGAAGGGAAAGTTGTATCTGGAATAGGATCTCTAGCCCTTGTTGTGAAGGGCAAGAAGGTTGCAGAAGATGGTTCTAAGTATGATCTTTTAGACTGTGAGCTTACAAATGAAGAATATGCATTTATGGTGTCATATCCAAAGCGATTCACAAAGAACAAATTCCCTTCCAACAAGAATCAAAACTGGCAGGGCAGCTATAGCTCTAAGAACGTAAAAGAGGAAGTACAAACGGTTCTCAAAAAAGAGGAAGACAAGAAGGAGAAGAAGCTCATGGGTGACTCTGGCTATGACTACAACTATTGTCATGGCAAAAACCACTTGACCAAGGAATGCATGTTGTGAAGGTTAAATGAGAAGAAGGAAGGAGAAGATGATGAGACATATTATATGTGAAAGGTTGAAGAGATCAAGAAGAAAAAAAATGTTGATAACACTATGCCTTCTTTAATTGTGCAGGAAAATAAAGCCAATGATGAATTTGGTAGGATGGAAGTTTGGTCCACTGATTCAGAAGATGAGGAGGTTCACAGGCCTACTCATGGAAGAAGTTGATGGGTTTTGAGCATTCTAACACTTCCTAAGTGTATATGCAACCCTAATAACGTTGAATCTATGTTTTCTCTATATACATGCAAAATTCTTTTGCAAGGTTATTTCCTAACTAGCATGGCATGGGGAATATATGAAACATCAAAACTAGTAGAAATACATACCTTGTTGTTACTTGGATTCCTTCAAGACTTTGTAAGCCTAGGACCCCAAATGTTGTGCCTCAAATGCTTCACACAACACCACAAAACATGGAATAACTTGAGAGAATACTTCTAGAACTTAAAATCAGTTATGCCCTCTCTAGTAACCTTACTAGCTCTGATTTCACTAGCCAAAGGGTCCCTTTTATAGTGGTGTCACAATTAGGGTTTTCACATGAATACTCTTAATTGTCATGACTCTTCATTTCTCATGACCCATGGGTTTGTAACTCCCATGGACTATCCATGGATCTCCAAATGGTTACATCCATAACCCATAAACCATGGATAATTAATCCACCATAAAAGAATTGATGATTGTCATAATCAACCCTATCTATTTAATTAGTCTCACTTTGATCACCAAATTAATACTAGATTAATACTTGATCAATACTAATTAAATAACACTATTATTAATATATTAGAACTTACAATATATTAATAATCATAAGTGCCATATTCTCTCATTTAGTCTATCCAAGTATTGCAATGCCATGCAACCCAAATGGACCATGCCGGGTCGGATCAAGTACATACCAAATAAAGTTATGGACTTAGACACTATATCCAACAGTCTCCCACTTGGATAAGTCTAATAACTATATTTGCAAATATGGCTTCAAAATCCGACTAGCAATCGTAGCTCTTTCAAAGTCTCTTGGAACTGAGATGATGATGATACGCCATTTAAGATAAGTGATCATATAATCCTCTGCTCTCATGATATCAGCCGGACAAACATATGGAACATGGTCTTACTTATTGGCCAGCATTTGTTTCTCGATCTCCGATTTGTTTCGACATAGAACTAAATTGAACACATCAATTAAGTTCTGACCGGGCCCGATACATAGGACAAAACCAAATCATAGAGGGGCCCAGATATCGCTTCTATTTCTAGAAGGAACAGATAAACTTCGACTGATATGCTTGTACTAACTACTCGTTGAATTACTCACAAAGGCACGATTTATAACATCAAGTTACCAATGCGTTTTCGTACAATCAATGAATAACCAACTCATAGTCAACAACTCATATCTCTAGGTTTGAAGATTTATATGATATTACCGTCTCACGATCACTCGAGATAAATTCCATGAAGTGATGCAAGTGAGCGTGGGTTGAATCCAATACTCAGCCCTTATGAGTACTCATGAATGTTGTAGCAACCATTGCATTGTCTAAAGCACTTTAGACAAATCATACAAGCCAAATTCATGATAGTCTTGAATCAATACTTACTTCCAAAGTTTGACCGACTGTGGATGGTTTGAATAATAACATGATTATTCTGGAAGTAAAAACATGCAAAATTGAAGCATAGTAAACAATCAACACAAGATAGTAACACCTTACTCATAAATAAATAACAAATTTTATTTATCATCAAATGTCAATTACATTTTACAAGTTTCAGGAATCTAATTATTGAAACTAATATCATCCTTCAGCCCAATGCGCCTTACATGCTGTAAATGCTTAACCCTGCTCAGTCCCTTCGTGAGGGGATCTGCTGGGTTCTCATCTGATTATACCTTCTTTGCCACGAGGAGTCCTTCTTCTATTCTATGTCTGATGAAATGGTATTTTCTGTCAATGTGCCTAGATCTCCCGTGATCTCTTGGTTCTTTAGCCAAAGCAACCACACTTTCACTGTCACAGAAAATTTCCATTGGCTCCTTTATAGCTGGTACAACTCCAAGGTCTCCGATGAAGTTCTTTAGCCATATCGCCTCTTTTGCTGCCTCGCTTGCTGCTATGTACTCTGATTCACAAGTCGAATCAGCTACTGTCTCCTGCTTGGAACTTTTCCAAGTAATGGCTCCTCCATTTAGGATAAAGACCCAGCCTGACTGAGAGCGGAAATTATCCTTATCAGTTTGAAAGCTAGCATCACTATATCCTTCCACTCTCAAGTCATCACTGCCTCCGAGGGTAAGGACCCAGTCCTTAGTCCTTCACAAATACTTGAGAATGTTCTTTACCGCTGTCCAGTGTGCCTTGCCAGGGTTCCCTTGATATCTGCTGACCATGCTTAAAGCAATGGCCACATTAGGGCGAGTACAAGTCATAGCGTACATGATCGAGCCCACAGCGGAAGCATATGGCATCTGACTCATTTCAGCTATCTCAGCCTCTGTACTCGGACTCTGAGTCTTACTTAGCTTGGCATTACTCTGGATTGGTAATTCTCCTTTCTTGGAATCTTGCATACTGAACCTCTTCAGTACCTTATCCACATAAGTACTTTGAGTAAGTCCAATTAGTCTCTTACTCCTATCTCTCAATATCCTTATCCCTAGGATATAGGTAGCTTCCCCAAGGTCTTTCATAGCAAAACACTTCCCAAGCCAGGCCTTAACCTCCTGCAAAGTTGGGATGTCGTTTCCTATGAGAAGTATGTCATCCACATACAACACCAAGAAGCTAACTATGCTCCCACTAGCCCTGACATATACACAAGACTCATCTTCACTCCTAGTAAAGCCAAACTCTTTGACTTTCTCATCAAAGCAAAGATTCCACCTGCGAGATGCTTGTTTCAATCCATAAATGGATTTTTCAAGCTTAAACACTCTATTAGGATGTTTTGGATCGACAAAACCCTCTGGCTGAGCCATGTAAACATCCTCAACCAACTTCCCATTAAGGAAAGCAGTTTTGACATCCATTTTCCATATTTCATAGTCATGAAATGCAACTATGGCTAACAACACTCTAATAGACTTAATCTTAGCTACTGGTGATAAGGTCTCATCATAGTCAACTCCTGGAGTTTGAGTAAAGCCCTTCGCAACCAGTCACGCTTTATAAGTGTGTACTTTCCCATCCATGTCGGTCTTCTTCTTGAAGATCCATTTGCACCCAACTGTCTTACGACCTGATACATTGTCAACCAAGTTCCAAACTTGATTGTCATACATGGACTGAATCTCATTGTCCATAGCCTCCTTCCATTTCGTAGACTCAGGGCCTGCCACGGCTTCCTTATAATTATTAGGTTCATCCAAATCTATCAGTGTACTATCACTGATAAATGTATCACCTTCAGTGGTGATGTGATAACCATAATAAAATTCAGGTGTGTTCCTCACCCTAGTGGAACGTCTTGGAGGTACAGACTCATCTATCGGCTCAACAAGAGTTTCCTCCTCAGGTTGGCTGACTGAATTTGAGGTTCCTTCACCACTTGACTCTTGAAGCTTTTCAAGGTCAATTTGGCTCCCACTATCCCCTTGGCTTATGAATTCTCTCTCACGAAAGACTCCTCTTCTTGCTACAAAGACCACATTATCACTCAGTTTGTAGAAGAGGTAACCAAAGGATCTCTGTGGGTAGCCGATGAAAATACACCTCTCGCTTCGGTGTTCAAGCTTGTCATGTGTCTCACGCCTCACAAAAGCTTTACAACCCTAAATCTTGATGTTGTCCAAATTGGGCACTTTCCCAGTCTACATCTCGTGAGGTGTTTTGGCAACCTTTTTAGTAGGGACTAGATTAAGGATATGGGCGGCAGTCTCTAAGGCATACCCCCAGAAAGAGATTGTTAACGAAGCTCGACTCATCATGGAACGAACCATATCCAACAGGGTTTGATTGCGCCTATCAGCTACACCATTCAACTGTGGTGTCCTGGGAGGTGTCATTTGTGAGACAATCCCACATTGCTTAAGATAGTCAAGGAACTCAATGCTAAGATACTCTGCTCCCCGATCGGATCAAAGCATCTTGATGTTCCTGCCCAATTGATTCTCATCTTCCTGCTTAAACTCTTTGAACTTTTCAAAGGTTTCTGACTTATGCTTGATTAAGTAAATATATCCATATCTACTGTAATCATCAGTAAAAGTCACATGATAACGATTAGCATCCCTTGAAGCAACTCTGAAGGGCCCACACACATCCGTGTGTACAAGGTCCAACAAACCTTTACCCCTATCACAAGTACCTGTGAAGGGCGACTTTGTCATTTTTCCAAGTAAACAAGACTCGCAACTATCATCTGACTTGAGGTCAAATGATTCCAAGACTCCAGCCTTTTGGAGTTGGCCTATGCGCTTCTTGCTAACATGTCCAAGACGACAATGCCACAAGGATGCTTTATCCAATCTATCAGAAGAATCAATATACAACACATTATTTCCTAGATTGTCTACAACATTCACGGCTTCATATACACCATCACAAGGTATTGCTTTAAAGTAAAATACATCATTGTAATAAACATTAATAGCACCATTTTTATTATCAAATGAAAATGTAAAACCTTGTTTGTACAAGCCATGAAAAGAAATAATATTTCTCGCCATTTCGGGCGAGTAACAACACTTATTCAAATCTAACATTAACCCATTATTAAGCAATAAAGAATAAACTCCTATCTTGGTAACAGGTGATGCTTTCCTGTTGCCCATGACTAATTTTATCTTCCCGTGCTCCACTTGCTTACTTCTTCTTAGTGAATGCAAATCAGTACAAATGTGAATACCACATCCTGTATCAAGCACCCAAGAATTAGCATTAGATGAGTTGTTAGACAACATTGTGTAAATACCTGCATGGGTGGGTTTAACCTTCCCATCCTTTACATCTTGCAGATATTTGGCGCAGCTTCGCTTGAAGTGTCCCTTATCTTGGCAATAGAAGCACTGTGCTTCCTTTGGGTTCGAAGAAGGAGTAATGGGACCTTTCTTTGTCCCACTTGAAGAGGAGCCATCAAGAGTCTTACCCTTGGTACCCTTTGAAGGGCTTTTCCTCTTCTTACCCTTCCCTTGCCCAATTGCAAGAACATGGGCTGTTAAAGGAGTAGAAGTAGCAACCGCTTTACCCTTAAGGCCATTTTCAGCTGTCCTTACGAGTCCTTGAAGTTTGCTAAGTGTGACTTCCTCCTTGTTCATATGATAAGTCATACGAAACTGATCATAACTTGGAGGTAAGGAATGGAGAATGATGTCAATCGCCAATTCCTTAGGGAAGTCAACATTGAGCTTTAGCAACCGGTCAACGAACCTCTGCATCTTCTGCAAGTGACCTGTGATGGGTTTACCATCCTTCATCCTTGCGGTTATCATGGAGGAAATGACTTCATACCTCTCTTGACGCGCGCTCTGATGGTACCTTTCCATCAGATCTAGGTGCATCTCATAGGGGTAGAAATCTTCATAAGATTTTTGGAGTTCCGGAGTCATTGTGGCCACCATGATGCAGGACACCTTGGTGGCATCCTTCTCATGCGCAATGAACTCTGCAAGCTCTTCTGGAGTAGCAGTGGCTTCATTAACAACCTTAAGCTCCCTGTCAAGGACATATTCTTTTTCCTCATAGCGGGTAATCATCCTGATGTTTCTGATCCACTCATTAAAGTTGGATCCATCAAAGATGATGTTACCACACAAGTTCATTAGGGAAAAGGAGCCTGTAGGGTTTGAGCCAACAACGTTATTGGAAGACATCTGGAATAGAAGGAAGATAAGTTTCATTAGATTAAGAGTCCTTAATAAGTCACCCAAATGAAATATTAAGGCTAGGATCCAACAAACTATTTATAGGTGGAAGAGGGATGCCGTAATCCACACTATAAAATATTTGAAGGTAGGTAAATGACGATTTACCAATTTCCACCATAAGAATGAAATATTTTATTATTAGGTTTTATTGGTTTTGAAACTCCTAGATCTTTTGAGATACATTGAACTTTTCAATGGCATGTTTGAATCTCGAATGTGCCCTCTCAAGTTTGTGACTGGGATGCTGAGGATCACAAACAAGGTGTGAATAACCATACAAATTGACTTGGTACCCTTAACAATATTACCTAATCGATGTGCCGGTTAACCACACACGCTCCACCGATCTATAATAAAGTCAAGTTACCCTTTGCCACTCTTACTAGTCCATGTTAATGTGCCGGTTAACCACACACGCTCCACTAACGACTTGGTAAGGTACAAAGTGTAATTTTATGGGCTAGCACCAAATTCACATTTTCCTAAAGTAACTAAGATTGGGAATTTATAATGTATAGTTACTTTATAATTCATTATACTTTTAATGAGAATTTAAAGTCATATCCTACCCGTTCGGCTAACGACCCTCCACCAATCAAGGAAGTGGTTGGTGAGAGTGGACACCCATTAAGTCACCATTTTATAGGCAACAACCTTATACCCCCCTTATAGACCGGCTTCGTGAATGAGGCCTACTAACGGTAAGAATGACATATTCTTATACATATCTATATAATAAAATTATAATAATAGTTTAAGTGTTGATTTTTAAACTTTTTAAAAATCTATGGTTTAATTTGGAATTAAAGTATTAGAGTGTAAGACTTTTCAAATTCCAAAACTTGAGGGCAAGAATTGAAACTATTCCAAGTCTCTTCAATTTGTAACTTATGAGTTTTAATGGTTCATAAAAATGAAGTCTCTTCATTTTATGAAACCTCTTTAGTTCGTTAATCACAATTAAAAGAAGTGACTTTTGGTTATCCGTAACTTGAGGACAAGTTATGGACACCATCAATACAATTAAGATCAAGAATTAAACACACATGGTGGTTACACATAATTCCTATGATCTTCTAAAAACTCATAAGAACACAAATTCATGTCAAGGAATTTCAAGACATCATATAAGCATATATAATACTTTGAAATTGTTAAAAGTCATGTAAAATGGATTAACATAATCATTATCATTTTTTGAAAAACAGATTTTACAAGTCCAAAACAGATTGGGATAATGATTCTAATCCATTTCCAACAACAAAACACGAAAAGACTGCCCAGCACGCACCTACTCGTCGAGTGCATGATCCTACTCGACGAGTAGGATGAATTTGTACATGGACTCGGCGAGTCCTCCCATTGAACTCGGCGAGTCCAATCGACAATGAGTAGATTTTTCGATTTTCAAGCAGTTTTGCATCAAGTATACAGAAAACAATCCTAGGCTCTGATACCACTGATGGGTTTTGAGCATTCTAACACTTCCTAAGTGTACATGCAACCCTAATAACCTTGAATCTATGTTTTCTCTATATACATGCAAAATTCTTTTTCAAGGTTATTTCCTAACTAGCATGGCATGGGGAATATATGAAACATAAAAACTAGTAGAAATACATACCTTGTTGTTACTTGGATTCCTTCAAGACTTTGTGAGCCTAGCACCCCAAATGTTGTGCCTTAAATGCTTCACACAACACCACAAAACTTGGAATAACTTGAGAGAATACTTCTAGCACTTAAAATCGGTTATGCCCTCTCTAGTAATCTTACTAGCTTCGATTTCACTAGCCAAAGGGTCCCTTTTATAGTGGTGTCATAATTAGGGTTTTCACATGAATACTCTTAATTGTCATGACTCTTCATTTCTCATGACCCATGGGTTTGTAACTCCCATGTACAATCCATGGAGCTCCAAATGGTTACATCCATAACCCATAAACCATGGATCATTAATCCACCATAAAAGAATTGATGATTGTCATAATCAACCCTATCTATTTAATTAGTCTCACTTTGATCACCAAATTAATACTAGATTAATACTTGATCAATACTAATTAAATAACACTATTATTAATATATTAGAACATATAATATATTAATAATCATAAGTGCCATATTCTCTCATTTAGTCTATCCAAGTATTGCAATGCCATGCAACCCAAATGGACCATGCCGGGTCGGATCAAGTACATACCAAATAAAGTTATGGACTTAGACACTATATCCAACAGAAGTTTCATTGCAAAAGAAAAGGATTCGCAACATCGAGGTAGATGTTTGATGGTGACGAACGATGTGTCACATATGCGAGGATATGCCATTGATAATGGATATGAAGATGATAGATGTTTTGTAATGAAACCAGTTCTTGAGCAAATCAACGAATGCGAACAGCTGATCAATAAGGTAAGCTCTATTCTCGAATCTCTTAATATACCTTTGTCCAGATATGAAACTAGACTAAATGACTTAAGATACACTTTTTCAAGTTTTAGTGACAATTTAAAAAGAACTCGTTTAACAAACTCTAACCTAACTGATCAAATCAGTAGGGTTTCGTCAAAGAGTGAGGAGAGATGCATGTGGATAGAGAAGATTGAGTCTAATTTATCTAAGTCTAGGGATGAGTCAATTAATTTGCAAAGGGATACTTTGAGTCTTTTAAAACAACGTTATATTTTTTGTTTGATTGCCAAGAGACTATATTTCAATATCACTCAGTTGCATCTTAATTATGGGATTGGTAAGAAAATTCACAAAATGATTTTGTCTTTCCTCTAATTCAAAGAAGATGAAATTGATGTTGAATGTTATAGGTGCGAATCCATTGTCTTATATGACAAAACATCAGATGCATACCGAATTGGACTAGACAAAATCGAATCATTCATTAAGTCCAAAGATCACATAAACATGCTCAAATAACTTTTGGATGAAAAAGAAAAAGAGCAAATTAAATCTGAAACTATGCAGAAATTTGACTCTTTAAACACCAAGTTGAATTCAAAAAACAAGCTTAATGTTGAAAACGTTTCTGAATTTGACGATGAAAATGATATGAGGGAAATTTCTATGGAGGATGAGATTGACTGTTCTAAGATTATTAAAAATGTATTTTTCCCTGTGAAAGTCTTAATTTCTGAGGATTCAGTTGAGTTCACACGTATTTTTAAAGATAAACCTGAAGTTTTAAAAGTGAAAGCGATTGTTTTTCCTAAAATCCAAACCGTCCTAACCAAGTTTTTGTACCAAAAGGACTTGACAAAAATCAAACAGCTGAATTAACGTCCATGGTCGATGATGACAATAAAGATGGATGTGATGAGTATTTCTGGTCTGCACCAATTGACAATGCAGATGAAGACCACGGGTCTATCAGAAAGGACTTCTTGGAGAGTGAAAGGAAGATATGTAGCTGAAACAATCAACAATTGATCAAGCTACAAAAAAGGAAGTCCAAGTGGAACTAAGGATGTTCAAAGTATAACTACATCAATAGAAGACCAAACTCCTTTGAGAAAGCGGAAACCCAAACCAAAACATCCACAAATCATCTGAGCAATTCGCAACTCAAAAACGACAAAGGAATGCAAGATATAACAAAAATCTCAGGGAAAGAAAGCAATTCTGGAAATCAAGGAATCCCAACTATGTTCATAAGGAAAAGTCCTCTTATTCCAATTCAAATGTGAACGTCTCTCCACATGCAAAACCAAGGAGTCTCTCGCAAAGCCAATCTCGAACTCCTCAGGCTTCAAAACAACATGTTTTACAAAAACCTAAATCTCAAAATCAAGTGAAGCCTGTGGAGAAAACAAAAACTTACAAAAATGGTTCTCAATCTGCTAAAGCATCAAATGATGCAAAAGGCAAAGGAAAGCTGGTTTCGGAGCCGAGTTCCTATCAAGATATCTGAAACTAATTCAAAGAGAGCACAAAAGCAATTTGTTAAATAGGAAATTCAACAAAATAAACTATCCTCAAAGGATACGATTCTAAAAGACAAAAGAACAACTATTTTTCAAATAACTAAGAAAGATAGCAGAACCTTAATAAAATGACCTTATCTTGTTGATCCTTCTATTTCTTTTCCTGTGCAAAACTCACGAGGGCCTAAACAACTTTGGGTTCCTAAATTTGCTTAACTTTCGTAGGTAATACATGATGAGCTGTTTGACTCCAAATGATATATCGATAGTGGTTGCTTGCGTCACATGATAGGAAGGAAAGAGGAGTTGCGAGAGTACAAGGCGCTAAGGGATGGTGCAAGAGTGAAGTTTGGCAATAACTCACTTGGAGAAATTAAAGGCTATGGGATGATCACAAATAGTGAATTTTCTATTCGCAAAGTGGCGTATATGGAAGGCTTGCAACACAATTTAATTAGTGTTTCGTAGTTAGTAGTTGACACAGGATTGAAAGTTTCGTTTGACGATGAGGGCTCTAAATCATCAAAAGAAATGTAAGAATGTACTCCTAAAGTCCAAACGAAAAGAAGAAATTTTTCCTGTCAATATGAAACCTATCAAAGGGAAGGCAGCTATCTGTCTACTCGCGAAAGCTTCATTTGAAGACAATTGGTTATGGCATCGTAGTCTTTCGTACCTAAACTTCAAAAGCATCAACAAGTTAGTTGTTGGTGATCATGTGTGAGGACTACCACTCTTGAAGTACGATAAGGAATATCTCTGTGCAGCATGTGAAATGGGGAAGTAGAGCAGGAAGAGTCATCGAACCATTGTGAATACGAAGTAATTGAACCACTAGAACTTTTGCATATTGATTTATAGGATCCTTCTACAATCGAAAGCGTTGGTGGTAATAAATACATTATCATAATTGTAGAAGATTTTTCTAGATTCAATTGGGTTTATTTTCTTAAGCAGAAATCTAAAGCAACTCCCAAGCTCCAAGATTTTATAAAGCAGATAGAGCTTCAACTGCGAAAGCTGGTTCGCAATGTTCGTAGCGACAACGGGTTGGAATTCAAAAACCTAGCGTTTGAAGAACTTTTGACTACGAAAGGAGTTTCTCACAACTTTTCAGCTCCTTACACTCCACAATAGAATGGGTTGTTGAAATACGATACCAATCTTTGTGTGAGGCTGCGAGAACCATGCTCTCATTTGCGAATCTGCCTCTATATTTCTGGGCTGATGCAATTGGAACAACTTGTTTTACTCAAAATCTCTCAATTATCAACAAGAGATTTTCAGTCACTCCCTATAAAATATTTTTTTTTAAAGAGCCACTCCCTATGAAATCTTGAATAAATGCAAACCCAACGTTAAGTTTTTCCATGTTTTTGGTTCTCGTTGCTTCATTTTCAACTCAAAAAAGCAAAGGAACAAATTAGATGTAAAGGCTGATGAAGGTAATTTCTTGGAATATTCGATAAACTCTAAGGCATATAGGGTTCTTAATAAGAAGTCCAAAAAGATAGAAGAAACCTATTATGTCACATTTGATGATAATTATCTGAAGAGGTATCAACAGACTGCGAATCAATGAAAGGATATTTTTCCACAAGAGCATCAAGTAACCATTCCACTAGCTAATCTCTACGATAAATTCATGCTTTTATTCGACGACCCAACAAAGTCCATTTCATCAGATTCCAGAGTAGTAGATAATAAAGAGGACGAATTGAAGAAAATAATTGATGAAGTTGCGAAATATCTAGATGAGTCACCTCTCCAAATGGAAAATTCTTCTCCTAGTATGACCCACAAAAGTCCGTTTGAGGGGGAGAATTCAATTCCTGAAGTGGAAGAACTATCATCATTCGAGGAGGAGAATAAACAAACAAGTGATGATTCGTATGTACAATTAGAATTCTAAGAGGTGAATGCTGAATTGGATCCATCTTATGATGCAAACTATCCTCCACTGGCCAAATTGACCAACGATCATCTGAAAACCCAAGTCATTGGCTAATCGTCTGCAGGAGTACTTACGAGATCCCAACAAAAAGTGAAACAAACTGCATATCCCAGCAAAACGCAAAACAAAGTCCATTATTCTCCAAAGTGGAATTTTGCATGTTTAATTTTTTTGTATCGAAGATCGAAACCAAAACTGTTAATGTTGCTCTCGATCATTCTGATTGGGTACAAGCAATTCAAGACGAGCACAATGAGTTCGAACGAAACAAGGTTTGGAGGTTGATTCCCACTCCACTGGATGCATCTGTTGTTGGTTTAAAATGGGTGTTTCGTAATTAGCTGGATAAAGAAGGTAATGTGATCAGAAACAAGGCGAGACTCGTTGTCAATGGATATTTTCAGGAAGAAGGCATTGACTATGAAGAAACCTTCGCACCAGTTGTAAGGTTGGAATCCGTTCGCATCTTCTTGGCATTTGCAATCCACAGATGGATGTCAAATATGCATTCTTGAATGGGGAAGTTGAAGAGACAGTGTATGTGGAACAACCACTTGTTTTCATAAACAAGAAGTATCCTAATTACTATTACATCCTACACAAAGCAGTTTATGGTTTGAAGCAAGCTCCAAGAGCTTGGTACAAAACTCTCACTTGCTTCTTGAAATTGTCTAAATTTAAACAAGGTTTGGTTGACCCAAGCTTCTTTCGTAATAAAAATGGTGACCACTTAATGATTGTCCAAATATACGTTGGTGATATTATCTTCGGATCAACTAATCCAAGCTTAACAGCTGAATTCCGAAAGTTAATGGAAACGAAATTTGAGGTGAGCTCCATAGGTCCAATTAACTCTTTCCTTGGATTGAAAATTAGATAGAGTCAGGAAGGAATCTTTATTAATCATGAAGCTTACACAAAGAATTTGCTTGCTAAGTTTAGAATATTAGGTGACTCATAGGTGAAAATTCCCATGGCATTCAAAACAAAATTTACTCCATCTCTAGATAAACCAGCTGCAGATATGACACTCTATCATCAAATGATAGGTTCTTTAATGTATCTAATTGCGAGTCTACCATATATTATGTTTTATGTTTGTTATTGTGCGAGATTTCAAGCGAATCCTCGAGAACCTCACATAACGGCAGTTAAGAACATATTCTGGTATCTAAAACGAACTTCCTCACATGGAATATGGTACCAGTCAAAATCTAATTTCTTTGTACAAGACTTTTTGGATAATGATCTTGGAGGATGCGGGTTAGATAGAAAGAGTACAATTGGAGGATGAGAATTTCTTGATGGAAAACTTGTTAGTTGGCAATCCAAAAAGCAAACATGTGTTTCCTTGTTAACAGATGAAGCCCAATATATTGTTGCTGCCTCATGTACTTCCCAGGTGATATGGATTCAAAGTCAACTTCGTGACTATGGCCTGAATATGAAACAAATCCCATTATATTATGACTCTGAAAGTGCTATTCGCAACTGTCACAATCCAATGCAACATTCAAAGACGAAACACATAGCACTGAGGTATCATTTTATCAATGATCATGTGGAAGATGGTAATGTTAAAATAAACTTCAAGGCCTAGGAATGATGGAAGCTAAATTTGTTCCAAAACCACATTCGCACTCATAAAGTTACCGCTGTCAATCGGTGCGAACGCTAGTAGTAATTTGCAGTCTACTTTGACACTGCGAATTAGTGTGAACGTTCCCAGTGACTCGTAGTCCACTGTTCATTCATGGTCTAGAACTTCTTGTATATTTTTATACTTTACGCATGTTATACTTTGTCATAGTTTCATTTTTGAATTACTTTTGTTTTTATTCTTTTTCAAAAAATTCCCAAATTCAAAGATAGTTTATTTCTTTTTTTTTTTTTCAGAAAAACAAAAATACAAAAGTATTTCTTTGTGTTTATTTTTATTTCTTTTATTTTCACAAAAATATAAATATCAAAAATATTAGATACTTGAGAAGCTCTTGAAGGAACACATTCGTAATCACTCTCGGTTCATATGATGGGGTAGGTATAAATCTCTTCACTATGTACTAGCTAAGTGTCCCTAGAAGCATGCTACTACATGTTGTCTAAAGCCTCGACAACTCTATGTTGAAGCCTTAATGAATCGATTCTACCAATCGTTTCTTCCCAATCAGGCTGTGAATTCACATAAGTCATGAGCTACCTTACTCTTCTCATTTTGAGTCAAGAGTTGTTTGCTTTGTCACTCTCGTATAGCAGAGGTGCATTCGCTTCTTTGGAACCATCTCCACATTTCTCTGTCACTTTCGCATTCATGATCGTAACCCTTGAGACTCTCAGAAATTGCCATTGAGGTTTATGGTTACACAACATCTGTGCTAATGATCTTAGTTTCGTTCAACCATGAACTGAGTGAAACCCAAAATTCAACACATTTTTAAGAATTTATGGTGATCAAGTAAATGTTCTAGATTTTTGACCAAGGAATTAACGTAAGTCCACTTTCATGTTCAGTACCAAGAAATCTCTTTTTTTTTTGTGAGATCTTAATGGAATGATCTAGACCTAAGACATTTCTTCCCAATAGATCCATTTTTGTTTATATTTGATATTTCTGCATTTATCCATGTCACCAAAATAATCCCAATGCTACTCGTTCAATTGACTACAATGGTCACATGAGTACTTCATCCGAACGTTCATACTTATATCAAATTTCGGAGTTTGGTTGAAGATAAAACCATCCTATAAGCCTAAAGAAAAGATGCATGTCACCACTGGAAATTTTGTGTCATGTAATCTAAACATTCAAGTTAATGTGAATCAAAAACTTCAATCAAATACATTATACAAGTACTACAAGTAGTCATCAAACAATTGGAAAACCCTAGAAGTTCTTGTTAAGTCTATTTTGGACTAGAGCTTCCTTATTGGATCCAAGTGGACCAATAAGCTTCCAATTGGACTATCATGGGCTTAGAACCCTAATTGGGCTCTAATTAGACCCAAATTTATTTATTTCAACATTTTGGGCCATGTTGGGCCTATAATGAAATGAATTAAAAGCCTTGATACATGAATAACCTAAACTAGTCCAATAAAAATATAAAAATCCTACTACATTCTTTTAAGCTTAAAACATACCCAAGATTAACTCTAATAGTGGGCTTAGGGGCAAAGGCCCAAATTTTTCCTTTCTCCCTTTACATTCTCGGCCCAAGGCCCAAATCCAAGGAGATAAGAGATGAAGTTGACTTTGGTTGCCACCTCATCTTTACCCATAGGATATCCATGCAATAATTCTCATTCCTCCATGCACATCACCTCAAATATCACTTCTCTTCTCTCCTCTCTCTCATTCTCGGCCACAAGCACACACACACACACCACAAATCTCTCACAAATCCTCTCTAGATCACTCAAGAACATCTCTTCCTCTCCACTCAAAAATCTCGAGTTCTAGGAAGCATTCAAGAGGAAATCTCCACAAAATTCTTCATCTAAGGTAAGATTATGCATAGATCTATGATTTAAATTCTTTTGTTATCAAAATCCTTTCCTAATCTATGCAAAAATCGTGATCTTGCATCCTAGAACCATCTCAAAACTCGAGATCTTCATCAAAGGGAGCTAAGGCCAAAAACACTTCATTTTCCTTCCATTTTTCCTTGCAAAACCGAGCCCCCACACCCAAGGTGAGCTTCATACCCCCTATTTTCTGTTTTTATGAGTTTTGTGGGGGGGGGGGGGGGAATACAAGTGAAAGTGTAGATCTATATGTGTTTATATGCCTTGTATGATTTCCATGCTTATATGTATGCTTTTATGTGTTTTAATGTTGGATCTAGCCATAAAACTCCTCAAAACCGAGATATAACTTATGTTATATGATTTTAGCATGAAATGTATTTCTACATACAAAGTGTTTCAAGAAAGATAGCTAAATGGTTTAGTAACAATTTTCTTTAAGCTAAAAACACAAATTTTGGGCCAAAAATGTGAAAAATACAAAATTAAAGGCCCAAATTGACATTTCACAGATTCTGATGGATGAAGTGTGCCAAAACAGTTTCCATAAAACTATTTCTGGAATTATACTCAATTAGAGGATTAAAAACATAAATTTCAAGCTTAATGGGCTAAAAATGAAAATTTCGGCCCAATGAGGCCCATTATGCGAATTTTTCTGTTTTGGAGAGCCAAAACTGTGATTTTCTGTAAAACAGTGGACCATAAGTGATCCAAGTCCTTTTCAAAGGTTTAAAATGCTTTTTAAATTTAAAAAGGACCAAAGTTGCAAAATTTTTACAATTTGGGCCAAAATTGTCAAAATTGCGAAAAGAAGGGTATTAACCGAGAAAACTGAAATTTCAGGGACTTAAGCTGTTTTCTATGAAAAATATGCTGGAAAATGTTTATTTCAATAATTTTTGGTGTTAAAATGTCAAGAAAATTGATTTAAGGACCAAACCGGAAAATATTTTAAATAAAGGGTTGAAAAAGTAAATTTTATAAACAAGGAGGGGCTGAAAACAGAAAATTTTCATGACTAATTCAATACATACAATTTGACCAAGTAATGGTACTACAACTATCGACAAAATACAATACACTACAACACCAAAAGTCGTTGTTAAACGAATTGGTTCGGTCTCGAACCAATAAAAATCCGAAACCACTAACACAACGATACTATGATACTACAATACTATGATTCATACAAATAACGATTCGGAATTCATTATACATGTGCACAGACGTCTACGTACTATCTTTGGGCCCCACAAGTGTAAAATCTTGTTCGTTGAGCCTAGCTAGCCCGACGACCCGATCTTAAGGCCCAAAGACTTCATCTTACGAAGTGTTGGGTTTTACCAATCCGACACGACGTAACCGGACTTTCAATGGCTGTAGACTACTGGTACCCAAGGGTCCTTTAGTGTCGCTAGTAGAGTCTGCCTTTTTGCGAGGCGGGTCTGGGACCCCTCGTACCTTTTTATCCCCAACCGGCTAATGGAGTCGTCGAGGCCTTTGTGTCCTCCTTCTCTTCGGATGTGGGACTACAGGACGGTTGGATAACGTGATTAGTACGGACGACGCCTTCGGGATCGTTAGTATTGCTATAGACTAGTCGTTTGTAACGCGTGTTTGTAGCGGATAATCATGCTCAAAAATAATCCAATGTCGTCTGGAATGATAACTTCATGCGTTGCAATGGTTTCAAGTAATTTCATGGAATTCAAAGAATTAGGAAAACATCGGGTTTTCCTAGGGTTTTCAATACATACAATTTCAGAATACATACGATTTCAACAAACAATATTTTACAAGTATAGAAAACAAACAAGCATACTTATGGATCTTCACACCTTTTTGACTATACTATTTTCAGAAAATATCGGATTTTCTGGCGGTTTTCAAAAGACACGAAACGTTCTTTTTTTTAAATACAACTTATGAACTCACCAACATTTCATATGTTGACGTTTTTCAAAATACTTGTATTCTCAGGGAACCAGTGAATCAAAGGAAATCGTATTTCAGTGATGGCTTGCAGTTTATTTATGTACGAATCGAACAATTTATTGTGGAATGTAACGTTTAAACAATGTATTTCATGTAAACTCTACTGGTTGTACAATACTAATGCATGGTGACGAATGTTGTTATGTTTCATATATATTCAACGTTATGGTATTCAATTGAGTCACGACAGCCCCCAGACGTTTCCGCCGTCTGGTTCGGGGGTGTGACAGGTTGGTATCAGAGCTTTGTTTATAGTGAACTAGCATGTCGGGCCATACATTGATATGCAACTATAAACCAAAAAGAGGGACTAACATAACTCTGAACAAAACAAGTAAATAAAACACACTTGCTTGCATTAGGGATAAGAACCTAACGCCGAATCAAACACAATAACACTGGTATCTCGGTTAATTCGGGACTGTTCTTAGTGATACCAAGGAGTGAATGTAGCCTGATCAACTACATTCTCTCCAAAGTAAAACTAACACACGTCTTGATGAGATCGGGATAGCTAGGTAACCTAAAACTACACCCTTTATCATCAACAAGAGAACGTTTGCTTGGTCTGTACAATAGTCATAGAACCTAGGAATAATGTTAGCATATTCACGTACTCGCGCAGACAGCATGGCTGGTTTTCATCACCCTGGAGACCCCTACTTCCCTAATCAGGGAAACAACGGGTGGCTAGAGGAGGAGGAGGAGCCTGAGGAAGAGCAGCAGGGTATCCAGCTTCATCCGGCTCTAGTAGCTCAAGAGATAATTGGGGAGGAACCTGAGGAGGACCCCGAGGAAGAATCTGACGGAGAACCGGAGGCAGAAGCCGAGGACGAGCCTGCCGAACCCGAAGAAGACGAAGAGCAATTCGAAGAGGAGCTCGAGGGCAGCGAAGGGGGTGATTCGGACGCAGAGTCCGAGGTCATCGACCCCCCTTACCCGATCAGGGTGCCTGCTTATCGTGTGGGTCCCACTGGACCTACCCCTCCTTGGGGTATCGATCTTTGGAGATGGAGCAGACATCAGGGACAGCGACCCCCGTTTGGCAGGTCGCGGGAGTTCTTTGATCTGAAGGACGGAGGACCGGCCGACCGAGCCCTACCGGTCATGGTGAGACGGTTACGGGACACCGGCGACCTTGCTCAGGGCACTGCTGATCAAGTGCGCCAGTTGTGGACTAGGGTCGAGCGTGCGGAGCAGGAGACGCGTGACGTCCTCCGGGAGTTCCACATGAGGCAGGTAAGGTGGGAGTCTCGACTTCAGGACGCAGAACGCCTAGTGGCTCGTCTTCAGGGAGCATCCACATCTTCGGCACCACCTCCTGATGCAGCTCATCGCAATTAGGGACAGACTTATCATAGTAGGTCATTAGGAACTATATTATGTACTTCGGCTCTATGTTTAAGTGACTACACTACTCGTGGAGCCGTTATGCTGTCAGATTAGTGTTACTTATGTATGCTCTTACGAGCAAATTTTATTGTACTAAACTCGGATAATATTAAATAAACTTTTATATGTTTTGCTATGATATTACAAGATGCTATGCGTTGAGAAGTATTGATTGTATGCTTGATGATAGTAATGTTTAGGTTCGTACCATACATCTAGTTAGTAGGATCACGACCTCACAGAAACCACGTACACTCAACATCTTTCCGTTTCATGACAGAAAGATGCCTCGCCCAGCTACTCGCGGAAATCCCGAACCAACCCCGCCCGAAGTTGACTCCACTGCTTTCCAGGCAGCCGTGTCTGCTGTAGTCACCGCAGCTATGGCACAACTTCACCGAGGGAACAACGGAGGAGGCAATGGTCAAGGCTCCGGAAGTTCGAACAACGGGACGAACCAAGGACTCACTAAAACGTGCACCTACAAGGACTTTGCGAACGCTAAACCCCGAACTTTCAACGGCACGGGAGGGGTGATTTCCTTGAAGAGATGGATCGAGAAGGTAGAGTCGGTGTTTGAGATATGCGAATGCCCCGAGCAGATGAAGGTGAAGTTCGCGGCCTGCACTTTCGTGGACCAAGCCCTCACTTGGTGGAATGGACATGTGGAAGCTATGACACTTCCTGTCGCCAACTCTATCCCATGGGCAGAAATGAAAGAAATGTTAATGACTGAGTACTGCCCCCGAGGCGAAATTCAAAGGATGGAGCAGGAACTATGGAACCTCACGGTGCAGAATGCTAACATCGACGCCTACATCTCGAGATTCAGCGAATTATCCCTATTGTGCCCGGGTATGATCACGTCAGAAGGGAAGAAGGTTGAACGATTCATTTGGGGACTGACATCCCCCATTCAAGGGAATGTGATAGCTGCGAACCCTGAAACTTTTGACAGTGCGAAGAGATTGGCAAAGAGGCTGTACGATCATAACAACAAAAGAGGCGAGAAACCATTAGAGACTGAGAAGAAAAAGGAGGGTGATGGCAGGAGAGGGAAGAACCCCAAGAGGAAGGGGCGTCAGGGCCCCGAGACCTCTAAAAGGCAGCAAACAGTGGCAGTTAACGCTGTCACCACACCGGTTCCAGTCACCCCACATGCTCCAGCCTCAGCTGCTTCAAATGCTTCAAGACCCTACTCCGGTAATCTTCCTAGTTGCAATAAGTGCGGCCTCCACCATCACGGCGAATGCAGGGAACTCCATTGCACCAGTTGCAACCGAAGGGGACACACTGCAAGGTTCTGCAGAACGTACCCTCCTAGGAACCAGAGTCAGGGGAACAACCAGAACAACAACAACAACAACAACTACCACAATAACAACAACACCAATGCCGGCGGCAATAATGCAGGGCCTAGCCACACCTGCTACGGGTGTGGAAGGATGGGACATTTTCGCCGAGATTGCCCTAACAACAACTCAGGAAACAGAGGAGCAGGAAGAATGCTGACTATGGGTCAGAGTGATGCAGTCCAGGATCCCGCAATTGTGACCGATACGTTCCTCCTAAACCACACCTATGCATGCATCTTATTTGATACCGGAGCGGAACGAAGTTTCGTAAGCGAGAAGTTTAAACATTTATTAAAACAACAACCCCAGAGGCTAGATGAAACATATACGGTAGAAATGGCCAATGGGAAAACCGAATCCACTGAGGAGATTTACACTGGATGTACCCTAACCCTTAACCAGCACGTCTTTCGAATAGACCTAATGCCAGTATCGGCATGGATTGGTTAAGCCCCCACCATGCTGAGATTTTGTGCCGCGAGAAGGCCGTTCGCCTTCGTCTTCCGAATCATGAAACCCTAGTGATCTACGGAGACAAACCCAGTACGAATCTCCGCCTCATCTCGTGCATCAAAGCACAAAAACACCTGCGAAAGAACAATTTGGCGTTCCTGGCTCACATAGTGGACAGGACCAAAGAAGAAACTAACATCCAAGACATTCTGGTAGCGTGTGAATTCCCGGACGTGTTTCCTGAAGATCTTCCGGGAGTACCCCCAGAGAGACAGGTTGAGTTCCGAATCGACCTCGTTCCAGGAGCGACTCCCCTCGCTAAATCACCATATCGGTTGGCTCCTGCCGAAATGCAGGAACTGTCCAGCCAACTCAGTGAGCTTCTGGACAAGGGATTTATCCGACCTAGCTACTCGCCGTGGGGAGCCCCAGTGCTCTTTGTCAAAAAGAAGGACGGATCTTTCAGAATGTGCATCGATTACAGAGAGTTGAATAAACTCACTGTTAAAAACCGCTACCCACTCCCCCGAATCGATGATCTATTCGACCAGCTCCAAGGAGCTAGTTATTTCTCCAAAATAGATCTACGGTCTGGATACCACCAGCTCAAGGTCCGAGAAGAGGATATTCCCAAAACCGCTTTCCGAACCCGCTATGGACATTATGAATTCGTCATAATGCCCTTCGGTCTAACAAATGCACCTGCCGCATTTATGGACCTAATGAATCGAATCTGTCGACCGTTCCTTGACAACTTCGTCATTGTGTTTATCGATGACATTCTCGTCTATTCACGAAGCAAGGAAGAGCACGGCCAGCATCTACGACAAATTCTAGACACTCTGCGATCGGAAAAGCTTTACGCCAAACTCTCCAAGTGTGAGTTCTGGCTTCGGAGTGTGAATTTCCTAGGCCACGTGGTTAGCCAAGACGGAATTCATGTGGACCCCTCTAAGGTCAAAGCTGTGGAAGGATGGACAACTCCGACTACGCCCACATAAATTCGTCAGTTCTTAGGCCTAGCAGGCTACTATAGGAGATTCATCCAAAACTTCTCTAAAATCGCCAAGCCACTTACCTTGCTTACGCAAAAGAGCGTGCCATTCAAGTGGACAGACCGACAAGAGATTGCGTTTTGAACCTTGAAGCAAGCTCTCTGTAGCGCTCCTGTACTATCACTACCTGAAGGAACAGAAGATTTTGTAGTCTACTGTGACGCGTCGAATCAGGGCCTAGGCTGCGTTCTCATGCAACGTGGAAGAGTGATAGCATATGCGTCCCGCCAACTAAAGACGCATGAGGTAAATTATACGACCCATGACCTAGAACTGGGAGCTGTGGTTTTTGCTCTAAAAATTTGGAGGCACTACTTGTACGGTACAAAGTGCACCATCTTCACAGACCACAAGAGCCTCCAACACATCTTGAATCAAAAGGAGCTAAGCATGAGACAGCGACGATGGGTGGAATTACTAAATGACTATGAATGCGAGATCAAGTACCATCCAGGCAAGGCCAACGTGGTAGCTGACGCATTAAGTCGGAAGGAGTACACAAATCGCCGTACGAAAACGCACTCGATAACCATTCAGTCTCATCTGGCCACTCAAATTGCATCAGTCCAGGCAGAGGCTATGGAAGCGGAAAATAGGAATAGTGAGGCATTGCGCGGGATGGAGAAGAATCTAGAAGTCAAGGAGAATGGGGTATACTACTTCATGAACCGTATTTGGGTCCCAAAAATCGGAGGATTTAGAGAGACCGTTATGAAGGAAGCCCACAAGACACGATACTCCATTCACCCTGGTTCGGACAAGATGTATTTGGACATTAAGCAGCACTATTGGTGGCCTAACATGAAGGCAGAAATCGCAACTTATGTTAGTAAGTGCCTTACGTGCGCCAGGGTAAAGGTGGAATACCAGAAACCTTCAGGATTGTTACAACAACCGGCAATCCCTGAGTGGAAATGGGAGGGGATATCTATGGACTTTGTGACCAAGCTGCCCAAGACGTCGGACGGACTGGACACCATATGGGTAATAATCGACCGACTGACGAAATCTGCCCATTTCCTACCAATCAAAGAGTCCTACAAGATGGAGAGACTGACGCGTTTGTACCTACGAGTGATTGTAAGACTTCATGGAGTGCCAAAATCTATCATCTCGGATAGGGACAGTAGATTCACGTCGCGCTTTTGGCAGTCGCTCCACAAGGCCATGGGAACTCATCTTGATATGAGCACTGCGTATCACCCACAAACGGACGGTCAGAGCGAACGAACCATCCAGACGCTCGAGGACATGCTTCGTGCATGTGTGATAGACTTTGGAAAGTCTTGGGATACCCACCTACCGTTGATCGAGTTTTCATATAACAATAGTTATCATTCGAGCATCAAGGTGGCTCCTTTCGAAGCACTGTACGGGCGTAAATGTAGATCACCGTTATGTTGGGCTGAAGTAGGTGACACCCAGCTAGCAAGAACACGTACGTCAAACAGGGCATTAACGGGACCGGAAATCATTCGCGAGACCACATAAAAGATTGTCCAGATAAAAGCTCGATTACAAGCATCGCGTGACCGACAAAAGAGCTACGCTGATAAATGGAGAAAGCCCTTAGAATTCCAGGTCGATGATCGAGTATTGTTGAAGGTCTCACCCTGGAAAGGGGTTATACGTTTCGGAAAACGGGGAAAGCTGAACCCGCGATACATTGGACCTTTCGAAATCGTCGCCCGAATAGGTCCAGTAGCATACAGACTACAACTACCCGCGGAGCTAAACGGTGTACACCCCGTGTTTCATGTCTCTAATCTGAAAAAGTGCCTATCAGATGAAACCCTTGTCATTCCTCTTGACGAAATCGAAATCAATGAGAATCTCCTGTTCGTCGAAGAACCAATCGAAATCATGGACAGGGAGGTGAAGCGTACTAAGCAAAGCCGCATCCCGATCGTGAAGGTACGGTGGAACGCAAAGCGTGGGCCAGAATTCACGTGGGAACGCGAAGATCAAATGAAGCAGAAGTACCCTCACCTATTCTAGCATTCTCAAATCTAGCTTTCAAACAGAATTTCGGGACGAAATTCCCTCTAACGGGGGGATGATGTCACCACTGGAAATTTTGTGTCATGTAATCTAAACATTCAAGTTAATGTGAATCAAAAACTTCAATCAAATACATTATACAAGTACTACAAGTAGTCATCAAACAATTGGAAAACCCTAGAAGTTCTTGTTAAGTCTATTTTGGACTAGAGCTTCCTTATTGGATCCAAGTGGACCAATAAGCTTCCAATTGGACTATCATGGGCTTAGAAACCTAATTGGGCTCTAATTGGACCCACATTTATTTATTTCAACATTTTGGGCCATGTTGGGCCTATAATGAAATGAATTAAAAGCCTTGATACATGAATAACCTAAACTAGTCCAATAAAAATATAAAAATCCTACTACATTCTTTTAAGCTTAAAACATACCCAAGATTAACTCTAATAGTGGGCTTAGGGGCAAAGGCCCAAATTTTTCCTTTCTCCCTTCACATTCTCGGCCCAAGGCCCAAATCCAAGGAGATAAGAGATGAAGTTGACTTTGGTTGCCACCTCATCTTTACCCATAGGATATCCATGCAATAATTCTCATTCCTCCATGCACATCACCTCAAATATCACTTCTCTTCTCTCCTCTCTCTCATTCTCGGCCACAAGCACACACACACACCACAAATCTCTCACAAATCCTCTCTAGATCACTCAAGAACATCTCTTCCTCTCCACTCAAAAATCTCGAGTTCTAGGAAGCATTCAAGAGGAAATCTCCACAAAATTCTTCATCTAAGGTAAGATTATGCATAGATCTATGATTTAAATTCTTTTGTTATCAAAATCCTTTCCTAATCTATGCAAAAATCGTGATCTTGCATCCTAGAACCATCTCAAAACTCGAGATCTTCATCAAAGGGAGCTAAGGCCAAAAACACTTCATTTTCCTTCCATTTTTCCTTGCAAAACCGAGCCCCCACACCCAAGGTGAGCTTCATACCCCCTATTTTCTGTTTTTATGAGTTTTGTGGGGGGGGGGGGGGGAATACAAGTGAAAGTGTAGATCTATATGTGTTTATATGCCTTGTATGATTTCCATGCTTATATGTATGCTTTTATGTGTTTTAATGTTGGATCTAGCCATAAAACTCCTCAAAACCGAGATATAACTTATGTTATATGATTTTAGCATGAAATGTATTTCTACATACAAAGTGTTTCAAGAAAGATAGCTAAATGGTTTAGTAACAATTTTCTTTAAGCTAAAAACACAAATTTTGGGCCAAAAATGTGAAAAATACAAAATTAAGGGCCCAAAATACCAACCTCATAATGCATGTTGTTTAGTGACTATGGGTCAGAGTGATGAAGTCACTAAACAACATGCATTATAAGCCTTTAGCCAAAATACCAAATTTCGGGATCGTTAGTATTGCTTAGTGACTTCACCCAAAATACCAACCTCATAAAACCATACTCATATCGTAACAGCAAATACTAAACAACATGCATTATGAGCCTTCAGCCTGACTGCACCGCGTCACAGGCCTTCAGTTTATCTGGACCCCTCTCCAAGCCTTCGGCACGTCTGGACCGCTTTGTCGGGCCTTCAGCCTATCCGGACCACTTGTCGGGCCTTCGGTCTGACTAACATACCCTTCGGGATCTGTAGTCTATCCGAACCGCCCTGGGTATGTTGGCCTTCAGCACAAAGCAGGACCGCCTCAACCCAACCCCCAATCAACAAACATGTGCACATACATATCAGACGCTAGCATATATAACAGTCAACCGATCTAACAGATCAAATAGTATAGCAACATCCTATAACCAGGATACCGACCTAACCGGTCACTAACATAGCATCATCCTATATTCCAGGATATCGACCTAACTAGGTCACTAAGCATATCACCATCCTAACTACCAGGATGTAAATCAATAAGCATAACATGCAATAAACCCGGATACCAATCCAATAAGGGCCAACATTGGTGCCTTAGACCCTGTTGATATAGTGGGGAGAACACACCTCGCAACTGACGTCGGAAACTAGAAAGCTTCAAATCACGGATCACCAACACGAACTTCACTACCTATAAATACCATATAACCCTTTTTCATAAGTCTTCAAATTATCAGAATACCCTCAGAAGTCAACTGGTCAACTCTTGCTCAAAGTCAATGCCCACAGTCAAAGTCGCCAGTCCATGTTGACTCGACTCGTCGAGTGCAGTTCACTGACTCGTCGAGTCCTTCCTGAACTCGGGAAGTCGTGAAATCCTTGATTAGCTCGTCGAGTTCTCCTTATACTCGCCAAGCTCATACGTGCCCAAGAATCGGGAGAACCCTAGTAGACTCGCCGAGTCTTCTAACGACTCGCCGAATTGAAGGCAAACTTCAACGGACTCGCCAAGTTGTTCATCCAAGTCATCGAGTTCATGACCATCTTCATCGGGTTCGCCGATTCCTCGCAGACCTTCATCTGTGCAGATGCTTTTTAAGTCATGGCAAGGCTCCTGATTACAGATCCAAGCTTGTAAGGCATGTTCATCACGTAAAGTTGCAAACTTTACACACATGCAAGGTTATAAAGGCCCTAAATGATCAATCTATGCTTCCAATGAAGCTTTACACCTTGGGAGAGTCTCATTCCTGCACAAGCTGGAAACTTTATGTACTAAGAAGCCCAAAGGAGCTCAGTTCTGAAGTTACAACTTCAGATATGAGACTGCAAAGAAGAATAGCTTCCAATCATACTATGAAAACCCTATAATTTTTCCAAAGAGGGGATCTAGAATGAATAAGGTTAGGGTAACGATTTATACCTTCCAGAAGATGCTAACTACAGTAGATCTCAGGTCCTTCAAGCTCCTTGCTTCTGAATGCTTGATCTCCAAGCTCTTTTCTCCATGAAAATCCTCCTCCAAGCTTAAGAATGCATAAAAGGAGCTCACACACACGATTAGGGATTTAGAGGGACAAGAAGCAGTGAAGGGGTGGCTAGGGAAGGCCAATGATCCTTTAAATAGGGTGTAATACCCCGAAATTTAGGGTTTCATCTGCCAGCTTCTACTCATCGAGTCCCTTTATGGACTCGGCGAGTAGACCACTAAATGCGCGATCCCACCTCGCTGCTACTCGACGAGTAGGGAAACTAACTCGTCGAGTAGATCTTTCAAGCAAATAAGATTTCATTTAATTCCATACCTGAGAATCGGGGCGTTACAATTCTCCCCCACTTGAACTAGACTTCGTCCTCGAAGTCTGCTGCAGCGAATAACTCCGGGTAATGCTCGTGCATCTCCACCTCTGGCTCCCATGTCCATTTGGACCCCCTCCGATGCTCCCACTGCACCTTTACCAAAGGTATTTCTTTGTTCCACTAAATCTTCTTTTTCTTCTCCAAAATGGCCACAGGCCTCTCCACGTAATTTAGGCGCTTATCGACCTGAATATCATCCAGTGATACTACAACCTCCTGACCCATAACGCACTTTCGCAGCTGCGAAACGTGGAAAGTGTTGTGGATCCGACTAAGCTCTTCCGACAGCTCTAACCTATAAGCCACCTTGCCAACCCTGGAAATGATCCTGAACGGCCCAATGTAACGGGGACCCAATTTGCCCCTCTTCCTGAAGCGAATCACACCTTCCAAGGTGAGACCTTCAGGAGAACCATATCCCCCACTTGAAACTCTAACTCAGATTGACGTCTGTCGGCATAACTCTTCTGTCGACTCTGAGCGGTCTGCAATTGCAGCCTAATCTGCTGAATTTTCTCGGTAGTCTGCAGGACTACTTCAGTCCGTCCCATCACCCTGTTTCAGACCTCACCCCATCAAACTGGTGTGCGACATTTCCGTCCATACAACATCTCGAAAGGCGGGGCGCCAATGCTAGCATGATAGTTGTTGTTGTAGGCAAACTCTGCAAGTTGTAGGAGGGAATCCCCACTCCCACCGAAGTAAATGACACACGCCCTCAACATGTCCTCGAGGGTCTGAATGGTCCGTTCGCTCTGACCGTCTGTCTGGGGATGAAATGATGTGCTGAAGTGCAATCGCGTGCCCAGTTCCTCGTGGAACTTCTGCTAGAAATGGGAGGTAAATCTAACATCCCGGTCAGAGACAATGGAGATCGGAACCCCATGGCTAGCAACGATCTCGCGGACGTACACATTGGCCAACTTCTCGGCCGATGAACTCTCCCATATAGCCAAGAAATGCGCACTCTTGGTCAATCAATCCATGATGACCCAAATGAAATCAAACCCCTTCGCCATCCTCGGCAACTTGGTAATAAAGTCCATCATGATCTGTTCCCATTTCCACATGGTAATCTCCAGGGGCTGCAACTTGCCATGCGGCCTCTGATGCTCAGCCGTAACCATCCTACAGGTTAAGCACCTCTCAACATACCAAGAGATTTCTCGCTTCATGCACGACCACCAGTAGCTCAAACTCAAATCCTGGTACATTTTGGTGGCCCCCAGGTGAATAGAGAAGTGAGACTTATGAGCCTCCTCCATGACTGTCTGTCTGACTCCACCAAACATCGGAACCCATACCCGACTGCATCGGGTTAACAAGCCCCGGCTATCCTGCATAAACCGGGCGTTCTCGCCCCTGATCCTCTCCAGCTTCCAGTTCTCTGGTCGCATGCCCTTCACCTGAGCATATTTGACCAAACTCACCAGCGGAGAATCCACCTGAATCCTCATACATACCGTTGGGGTGGAAGACCCAGCTGATTTGCAGCTTAAAGCATCCGCAACCACATTCTCTTTACTAGGGTGGTAAAGGATCTCACAATCGTAGTCCTTGACTACATTCAGCCACCTGCGCTGCCTCATGTTCAGGTTCGGCTGATCCATGATATGCCTCAAGCTCTTGTGATACGTGTATATGGTACACCGGACCCCATAAAGGTAATGCCTCCATATCTTGAGGGCGAACACCACCGCCCCCAGCTCCAAGTAATGCGTAGGGTATCTCGTCTCATGCGGCTTCAACTACCGTGACACATTAGCTATCACTCGCCCTCTCTGCATGAGGACCTCCCCCAAACCTGTGATGGATGCATCACAGAACACTACAAAATCCTCAACTCCCTCCGGGAGCGTCAAGACTGGGGCATCACACAATCGCTTCCAGAGGGTCTCAAACCCCCTCTGTTGCTCAAGGCCCCACCGAAAATCCACCCCCTTCCTTGTCAGACGAGTGAGGGGTACCTCAATCTTGGAGAAATCGTGAATGAATCTCCGGTAGTACCCTGCCAATCCTAAAAAGCTCCTTATGTCTGAGGGAGATTTCAGAACCTCCCACTGCATGACTGCCTCGATTTTGGTCGGGTCGACCAAAATCCCATCCTGGTTAACGAGGTGTCCCAGGAACTGGACCTCTCATAACCAAAAATCGCATTTCGAGAACTTGGCATAAAGTCGTTCTTGCCTCAAAATTCCCAATAACTCCGACAAATGCTCCTCGTGCTGCACTTGGGTCTTGAAATACACTAAGATATCATCTATAAACACGATGACCGAGCAATCCAGCATCGGCCTGCAGACCTGATTCATCAGGTCCATGAATACTGATGTAGCATTGGTGAGCCCAAACGGCATCACCACGAACTTATAATGACCATAACGAGTCCGAAATGCGGTCTTCTCCACGTCCTCCTCTCTGACCCTGACTTGATGATACCCAGACCTCAAGTCTATCTTGGAAAACCATGACACACCCTGCAATTGATCAAAAAGATCATCTATCCTCGGGAGTGGATAACGGTTCTTCATTGTTAACTTGTTCAATTCCCGGTAATCAATGCACATCCTGTGCGAACCGTCCTTCTTGTTGACGAAGAGTATCAGCACTCCCCATGGAGAATTGCTCGGATGAATGAACTGCTTTCCCAGCAGCTCCTGCAGTTATGATGACAACTCATGCATCTCTGGTGGTGCCAATCAGTACGTCACCTTGGCGATAGGGGCTGCAACTGGCACTAAGTCGATCCTGAACTCGACCTGCCTCTCCGGAGGCACTCCGGGTAACTCCTTTGGGAACACATCGGCAAACTCCCTGACCACCAAAACCTCTGAAACTGGATTGTGATCCCTGACTCGCGTATCCACCACATATGCTAAATATCCCGCACACCCGTGCTGAATGTACTGTCGAGCCCTGGCAGCTAAACAAAACCCTAATCCCACTCTGGTGCCCTCTCCATAAACAATTAGTTCTCCCCCACTTGGGGTTCGAAATATAACTCGCTAACCCTATCAATCTATCATGGCACCAAAATGGCTAAGTCAATCCATCCGTACGATTACGCACACTTCCCCCATGGGAATCGGTATCAAATCAATCGGAAAGGGCAAGCAGAAGATCTCCAACTCACACCCTCGATAAACTGAAGGAGCAGAAACACTGTGTTTGTTGGCGATAGAGACTCCTAATAGACACTCTAGCTCGCCCAATGGCACAACAAACTCCCTACTGAAAGTCTGAGATATGAAAGACCGACTCGCCCCCGAGTCAAATAAAACTAAAGCAGGCAAGGAATTCACTAAGAACGTACCTAACCACAGGTACAACTGATAAGCATAAAACATATGTAATAAATGAGATAAAGGATAGAAACATAGCCGCAACCACATTTGGTGCTGCCCTAGCCTCCTCTGCGGTAAGCTGGAAGGCACGACCCTGAATCTTTGGAGGCTATGCCCTAACTGGCCTTCCATCAGTAATCCTCAATGTAGTCAGCGCTGGAGCCTAAGCCAGCCTGGCTGCGAGCTATGGAAAGTTGTTCTTTACGTGACCAACTTGATGACAATGATAACATATCCTCGTATCCGATGAAGGGACGGACTGGCGACAGTCCCTCGCATCGTGCCCCTCCCTACCACACTTGTGGCACCCACTACTCGCTCGACATGCTCCAGAATGACCCTTGCCGCACTTTCCACAAGTGCGGCCCTGCTGGCTCCTAACCCTAGAATCAGCGGTCTTAGACCGCTTTGGCGCCGGCTGCGCCTGTGCCGGAGCCCGACCCTACTCTCTCAGCTGCAACTCAATCTCAAGCTCCCGCCTCCTGGCGGCCTCCTATAACTCCAAAAGTGTATCACAACACCGAGTCACTATAAACTGTCGAATATCAGTCTTGAGCATGCTCAGATAACGGGTCATCTGATCTTGCTCAGAAGCAAACTTCGGGCTAAATATCGCCCTCTCACTGAACATACGAGTGATCTCCGTCACCGTCTCCCGATCCTGCTTCAGCTCCAAGAACTTTTGAGCTAACCTTTCCCGCTCAACTCGAGGAATGTAGTGAGCGCGGAACATATCCTGGAACTGCTCCCATGACACAGCAGCCCTCTGCTCGTCTGAATACGACCCAGTCACCAACCTCCACCAGTCCTTTGCCCCAGACCTTAGCAAGTTTAGGGCACATCTGACCCTCTGGTCAGCTAGACATAAGTATGTGAAGAAACACCCCCTCCACGTCAGACAACCACCTCATGGCTTTGATGGGGTCCTGAGCCCCATCAAAAGTAGGGGGCTTCGTGTTGTCGAAGTCTCGTTACTGAAAAGCCCGGCCGGCTCCCAACCCTGATTTGAGACTGGATTCACACGAGTGTTCCTCCAATTCACTCAAACCAAGGCTCTGATACCAACTTGTGACACCCAAAAATTCTAACCAATTTAAATTTTTTTAAAACATTTCAAACCATTAAAAATCATTACAACTTTGTGTTCAAATGTATAATATCAGAGTTTTTCCCAGAGACATAGATAAAACATGAAGAGTTGTACGATCACACCTTCGCCTTGCCGCGATCCCCTGATGTACCTGAAACAATAAACTGAAACTGTAAGCCCGAGAGCTTAGTGAATTCCCCCAAAATACCAACCTCATAAAACCATACTCATAACATAACAAAAATACAAAACACCATGCATAATGAGCCTTCAGCCTGACTGGACCGCCTCACATGCCTTCAGTCTATCTGGACCCCTCTCCGAGCCTTCGACACGTCTGGAACCCCTCGCCGGGCCTTCAACCTATCCGGACCGCTCGTCGGGCCTTCAGTCTGACTAACATACCCTTCGGGGTCTATAGTCTATTCGGACCGCCCTGGGTATGTTGGCCTTCAGCACAAAGCAGGACCGCCTCAACCCAACCCCCAATCAACAAACATGTTCACATACATATCATATGCTAGCATATATAACATTCAACCGATCTAATAGATCAAATAGTATAACAACATCCTATAACCAGGATACCAACCTAACCGGTCGCTAACATAGCATCATCCTATATTCCAGGATATCGACCTAACTAGGTCACTAAGCATATCGCCATCCTAACTACTAGGATGTAAATCAATAATCATAACATGCAATAAACCCGGATACCAATCCAATAAGGGCCGACATTGGTGCCTTAGACCCTGATGATATAGTGGGCAGAACACACCTCGCAACTGACGTCGGAAACTAGAAAGCTTCAACTCCCGGATCACCAACACAAACTTCACTACCTATAAATACCATATAACCCTTTTTCATAAGTCTCCAAATTATCAGAATACCCTCAGAAGTCAACTGGTCAACTCTTACTCAAAGTCAACGCCCACATTCAAAGTTACCAGTCCATGTTGACTTGACTCGTCGAGTGCAGTTCACTGACTCGTCAAGTCCTTCCTGAACTCGAGAAGTCGTGAAATCCTTGATTGGCTCGTCGAGTTCTCCTTATTCTCGCCGAGCTCATACGTGCCCATGAATTGGGAGAACCCTAGTCGACTCGCCAAGTCTTCTAACGACTCGCCGAGTTCAAGGCAAACATCAACGGACTCGCCGAGTTGTTCATCCAACTCGTCGAGTTCACGGCCATCTTCATCGGGCTCGCCAAGATGTTCATCCAACTCACCGAGTCCTCACAGACCTTCATCCATGCAAACGCTTTTTAAGCCATGGCAAGGCTCCAGATTACAGATCCAAAGCTTCTAAGGCATGTTTAACACATAAAGTTGCAAACTTTACGCACATGCAAGGTTATAAAGGCCCTAAATGATCAATCTATGCTTCCAATGAAGCTTTACACCTTGGGAGAGTCTCATTCCTGCACAAGCTGGAAACTTTATGTACTAAGAAGCCCAAAGGAGCTCAGTTCTGAAGTTACAACTTCAGATATGAGATTGCAAAGAAGAATAGCTTCCAATCATACTATGAAAACCCTATAATTTTTCCAAAGAGGGGATCTAGAATGAATAAGGTTAGGGTAACGATTTATACCTTCCAGAAGATGCTAACTACAATAGATCTCAGGTTCTTCAAGCTCCTTGCTTTTGAATGCTTGATCTCCAAGATATTTTCTCCAAGAAAATCCTCCTCCAAGCTTAAGAATACACAAAATGAGCTCTCACACACGATTAGGGCTTTAGAGGGACAAGAAGCAATGAAGAGGAAGCTGGGGAAGGCCAATGATCCTTTAAATAGGGTGTAATACCCCAAAATTTAGGGTTTCATCTGCCAGCTCCTACTCGTTGAGTCCCTTTATGGACTCGGCGAGTAGACCACTAAATGCACGATCCCACCTCGCTGCTACTTGACGAGTAGGGCAACCAACTCGTCGAGTAGATCTTTCAACCAAATAAGATTTCATTTAATTCCATACCTGAGAATCGGGGCGTTACAGATTGCGCCGGCGAGCTCTTTATGGAAATCATCTATGGGATTTACACAGGGATCAACATTGATTTTGGTGTTGTTCTCTGGGCAAAGGTTATTCAAAGCACCCATTCTACCACTCATCACATGGAAATTTCTTGTGCACGTTTCTATGCGATCATCGTTCAATGGGTAATCAACAAGATTCAAATTCCAGCTATTCGTGACTCATTGATGGGTACTATTTCAATCCTTCACACTACTGGCATCATTCTTAATGACAAATCCAAAATTGAATTTGTTGGATCAATTCTTGAAGCCATGCTTCATGATGTGTCGGCTACAAGCAAGATTCTTGAAGTCTACCATACAATTCCTGCTTCAGGTTTTTGTTCCTTAACTCCTAAGATGCAATCGATAATTGCTGAAGCTAACAAACCAAAGAAAGGGGGTCAAAAAGGAGGGAAGAAAGGCGAAAAGAAACAAAGTGCTATAAAGGGTCCATATGAAGCTGCGATAACCCCCCAATAAATGAAAGGCAAAAGCTGGCTCAGCTGCAGCTGCTCCCACTAAAACCAAGAAGCGAAAGGTGAAGAAGGCAGCTCGCAAGCCCAAATCTCTAACTCCCAGTGAAAGCGAACATTCACAGTCTGAAACTCAATCAAATGTTCGAATAGAAGGGGACGAGCCTATTCAAAACTAAGACACTGCAACAACTTCAAAACATGAGGTCTCGCAACCCATTTCCATGAATCTTGAGGTAAATGATTTGGTTCCTATCTCTACTGATGTTGCTACGAATGTCTCTATTCCCTCTCCTAAGACCAATGTTTCCACACCAATATCAATAGCTCCATGCCCACCCGTTTCGTTAGTTGTTTCGGAAACCCCACCCATTTTCTCTGATTCTACCACCAACCCAAGAAAAACTATTGAGCCTCCTGTTTCTGTTAACACATCTGATGCGGGGAGCAGGAGCTTCAGGTTTCACAACTGGTCATATCTCACCACCACCCTATTCGTCAAAACGACCTAGATATGATATTTGGTGATGATGAGGTAGACTTCGCAGGATTCATCTACAGTCCATTCAACATCAGGACTGAAAGTAATGGTGACGCTCCTCTCACGAAGGGGAAACTCAAGGCCATACATGATAAATTGGACACATTGCTTTATGCTTCAAAGGCATCATCAATAGATGATTATTTACAAGTAATTGTCAAATCTCTTCTTGAGACTCTTACAAAAGAGCACTCCTCCAATGTTGAGAAGATGAACAAAGCAATAGATGCCTCTGCCACTGTCTGCAACGAAATGACTGAAAAGGTCGATAAACTAAATTTGGATGCCACTGCATTCATAGAGAAGTTCCAGAGCTCTTTTGAGTCCAACGTATCAAAGGATAACATATTCATTTCTAACCTGGGCTCAACCCTTAAAACTGAGAAGCTATAACATATATTACTTACTTGCTTTCGGATATCATTGACACTAAGGACTCAATGATTACAATCACGATAAGGAAACATCTTGCAGAGAAACTAAGGCCAGTCTTCGCAATGCTTCATTGAATGGAGGGTGTTTCGGAACCTAGCTTCATTCTGAAAAAAGGGGGAGAAGGAATGTCACAATCCAAGAAGGATAAACCCTAGAGTTCATCCAAGAAAAATGTCAAAAGAGAATCTGAGCCTAAATGCAAAGAAAAACTTTTTAGTGAAGAACCTATAATTGACCACAACGAAGATGAAGAGCTTGATAAAAACGAGCTCAAAAGAAGAAAAACACATGAAGCTGAAATGGATGAGCACCAAAGGATAGTTTGTGAGGCTG
This sequence comes from Lactuca serriola, assembly GCF_051521515.1. Taxonomy (NCBI): domain Eukaryota; kingdom Viridiplantae; phylum Streptophyta; class Magnoliopsida; order Asterales; family Asteraceae; genus Lactuca; species Lactuca serriola. Next base: position 297,035,512 of record NC_136411.1, read on the forward strand.
AAGAGAAAGAGAAGGCAGAAAAAGAAGCTCAGGTCACACTTGAAAGCCGAAAGCTCTTATTTCCGTAGTGGACTCTGCAGCGAATTCAAAACGAAGTCGTTTATCTACTGATTTAATATTGGCTAGAACCAGTTGTGTCATTCGAGCCTCAGAATACATAAGATTTAAAACTGGATCTCCTAATAATTCCAAAACATTTCAAGTTTCGCTCCTTTGTAAGAGTAGCGAATATCCCATCCACTAATAGCGGCGATGACCATTTTCTCTTCTTTTTCTATCTCAAGCATATGAAGCCACACTATGAAACATAGAGTGCTAGCAAGATTATTGCAATGAAGGTCACAAGTCCAGTCAAAAATGAAAGCTTCCCGAATGCAAAGTTCAAGGTTGTGAGAGGTTCTGCTAGTCAGGTTCACGAGTTCACTCTCACAGACCTGCCTTGTGTCAATCCCTATGACTGGATCATGCTTTACAAATTACTGACGAGGGACGGACAGAAGTACAAGCCTGTTATCGCTCACCTAAAGGTGATGATAGTTTCTTATATTCAAGAGGTGGGAAAAATGGATGTGGAAATAGATGTTGTAATACGAAGGAAGCCATATGTTCTCCTTAAAGAAGCTCCAGAGGGTTTTGAGAAGTTGAAACTTGGAAAGATTTATAAAGAAGGATGGTATGTGGTATTTCAGGAACGAGTATGAAATGATGCAGATTTTCACAAGGCTTGTTTCTTCCTTCCTGATAAACATTTATAGACTACCTCTTGCCTGAAGTATGTTTTGGACATGGTCAACAAATTCAAGGGCAATAGCAAGGGAGACAAACAATGCTTTTCTGATATGGTTCAATGGTACATCCAGGTTCACAAGGTTCTGCTAAGTGTAATTCCAAAAGTTTTTGATGTCCAGAGGTGAACTCAGCCTTGATGCACTCTCCCTTCAATTGACGCAAAAAGGGAGATTATTGAGAATATTATGTTGAGTCATTGGGCCTTTTATTTTGTCCATTTTGTTATCGGTTTGGGAATGTCCACCCGTTATTTATTTATAGGGTTATAGTATTTAAGGTGCGTGCATGTATCGTGGTTTTGTAACTTTTAACATTATTCTTATAGCCCTAATCACACCTCTACAATAGCAATTTTTCATCGAGTTCTTCTGAGGCTATGACTTATAATCATTCAACATATTTTGATTCATTGTGGTGTTCTTTTTTTTAATATGTTTATAATCTAATCGATCTTTCTAGGATTAATATCCTAACAGTATAACTACCTTTTAATGATCAAATCTTTCTTTCAAAAGATTCTAGTGAATACTTGGATCAGTAACATTATGATATTCAAATCTCAACATTTCATCAATATGCTTACGAAGGAAAACTTGTTCTTTTGCTTTGTCTTGTGCCAACTAATTATTAAATTAATATATATCATTTGAGATTCCCATGGAATCAAGCTGCATTTATACATCTATCATCCATGACACATAGTTTTTCCACTAACTTCAAGTGCTGTAAACTCGAGCTTTGTAATGTTGGACATATTGTAACTATAAATTTTAAACAAAATAAAAATTAAAATTAAAATCCATTTATTTCAATAAATATTACACAAAAAAGAAGCGGCAAAACTAACTTTGCATACAAGCCTAAAAGTAGATAAAGTTCCATATTTATATTCGATGTTAAGGATTGGTATGAAAAGTAACATGACTATTATAGCCATGATTATCACAAAATAATGAATCATCTTGAAGCTTGATTTCATGACATTGATTTGTTTGATAGAAAATAGAAATATTGGTTTTGGGTAAAATAAGCAGGGTAAAGATGTTTATTTATGGTAAAAAAAAATATAGCCGTTGTTTTTGCTGTTTATAGCCATTGCATATATATATATATATATATATATATATATATATATATATATATATATATATATATATATATATATATATCAGTTGTGTATACATGTATATGCATTTTATAAATCATTTAATAAGATTTATAATTAATACGTAACTTTACTTAGTATAATTTTACTAATTAGAAACATAAATAAATATTATTAATCTTTAAATAAAATTATGAAGAGTATCTAAAATATAAATAAATATTGAAATGTATAAATAAATAAAATTTAAATGTTAGTATGCATAAATAAAAGTTAGTTGCATAATATAAATGTTAGTATGCATAAATAAAAGTTAGTTGCATAATGTAAATGTTAGTATGCATAAAAATTAGAATACATAAAGAAATGTTAGTATAAGAAATAAATATTGTTAGTAGTCTATAATGTCCATTATGTATAATTAATATTGTTTTTACTATGTAATATATACACTGATTAAGATAGATGTGATTTCCAGTTGTTTAATAAACTTGATTAGGGATTTCGTGATGATAATGTGTTATAAATTAAGCATAACTAATGTAACTTTAAACCAAACTAAACTAGTAAACTTTGATAAGAAGTTTAATTGAGAAGAAAGAATATTTACAGAGAATATGAAAGTTATATTTCTTATAACTTTAGGTGTGTCTCATCCTTTACAATGGATGAGCATTTATACTACAAGATTTACTAACATATAATTATAACTAGTTAGAAGTGTTGACAAATTTACCATCAACCAATTAAAAAAAGTTATTTGGAAGTTCAAAAATGATTATTTTTTCAAATATTTGTCATAGTTTCTAAATAAATTTTATTAATTATAACTATTATTATTTTAATTAATTAAAAAATTCATTTTAACTTTTTTAATTTATTCAATCAATTTTTAGATGTTTATACATTAGGGTAGGTGAATTAGTTCTCTAAGAAATTATTTAGTTATTTACAAGATTATATGTTTATTAAAAAGCATTAGGTACATGATTTTTTTTTTCAAAAAAAAATTTTATAGTTGTTTTTAACCATTAAAGTCAATAAAAAAATATGTAGCCTTATAAACAAAATTATGTTGATTTAAATGTAATCTAATAATTTTGGCACATTGATGTCATTATTTCAAAGTTTCTTTTCCAAATAATTATTAGAGATTACTTTAAACTTCAGGGTCCATAATAAAATAAGACATATAATCTCTGTAAGATTCTTAACTCGAAAAAAAAAAGTCCTAAATTATGCTTTCAACAATTTCGATGCCTACAAAAACTCAAACAAACAATCACATTAAGCCTAGAAAAACTCAAAAAAAAATCACATTAATCCATTGAATAAAACGAGACAACAATATGATAATATTATCTTGTCTTTCCGAGAGGCATTGTTTTCTACTTAAGTAGACTCAAATCCTTCACATCAAATCTCTTGTTTAATGTACTCTTGATTAAAGTCTCCATGCTTTATCTGCGTTTACCTAAGCATTCTATAATTTTTTTGGACTCGATGTGGGTTTCAAGAGGTAAAGAAAAAATTTTGAAACGAAATCGATAAACTCTTTGGTGGTTTTCACAAATAAAACTTTATTTACTATCTTGTTCACTAAAAATATGGGTGCCATGTTTGGAGAAACCATTGATGGAGTACCACATTGAAGCTTAAAATAAGATTTTATAGTAGTAGGAGTGTTGTGAATTATGGTTATCATAAGTTCAATACTCTTTGATTGGTTGTTAATTAAAAAATATGTGGAGGTTTCATAAGTTCAAAGCTATTTGATTGCTTGGTGTTAATTAGGTGAATCTAAAAAGGTAGAGCGGTTTCAAATATATATGATGCAATTAAAAATACGTATTATATAAGTATATTATGAAGATTAATTCAATTTCAATTCTAATGTAATCTGGAAGCATAATTGCTTTAGTGATTCGAAATGTCATTTTGTTTTAATGATGTTTTGTGAGAATGTTATGTTGGTTTGTTATCTTGCTAGAATACCGTTGAAGAATAACAAAATTATTGAACCTTAGTTAAATAGAAATTCAAAATTTTACAAAATAATAGCCTTATACATTTAATATATTTATAGATATTCTAATAGAATGTAATAAAAGACGAATAAAATTCTTTAAAAAATCATTCTTAACTATACAATGCTTAAACAAATATACTTGATTTTCTTCAATGGTCCAAATAATTGACTTGATTCCTACTATTCTTATTAAAATGTGATGTATTATTATAAGAATGTAATTCTTGGTAGAATATACTTGTTCTTGAACTTTATTCCAAGTTTTTCTCATGTATGTGTTTCTATGTTCTATAACCATTCTGTTACAATGATTTTCTTAATATTTTGCAAGAATGATTCAATAAATATTCTAACAGAATGGTTTTGAAAATTCTTAAAGAATTTGTATTATCGAGAGCATACAATTAATTCAAAGAAATCAAATTAAATCATCATGTTTATGGAATAACTAGTCATAAGCAAAGTCAAAACAGAGAAAATAAAGACCTCATTAGACCAATACTAGGTTATATTTGTGGATTCTATAATCACTAGCTCCTAAAATCATGAGAGGAACTTGAAAGATATAAGACACCTCAGCTAATCCGCATGTCCTTTCACAGACAAATTGAGCACCCTAATCTATCACCGACCAGTAAATTTGCCCCATATCGAAGAACCAATGCATGTGGCTGATAAACCTTCATTAATTTGTGAAGAATTGGTCTAATAAGTTCACGAAAGCTATCATCATCCATTCCATCACTCAAAGGTACATTTAGGGTGTAGTATTTTCCTAGGAAAATAGGCATCTGTAAATCTCTCATTTAGAATAAGTTCCAGATTCTTTGAATTGTAAAAAAAAGGTGAACTGTCTATTCTACACCATAAAACTGTATTTAAATTTTGAATAATTTGACTTCAATGATCCAACATCGAGATATTAATTAAGCGTATAGAAATTAGGACATAAATTCTATAATAGAAACAATAGATCACATCATATATAACTAAGAGGAAGGAAAACAGATATTCCGAGGGACAAAGGATGGAGAACATTGAAGAGTAGTTGTGGTCGATAGAAACCTACTGCTCGGGATCGTCGGAGACAGAGAAGCAGATACATCTATTGGAGACGTTCTTTGTTTTAGGGAGAAAGAGAGGGAAAACAAATTTGGAAGACAATATACGCATTAGAAGAATCGATTTTGAATCTGACCCAAATTATATATAATCTGATTTAATATAAGGGTAGGTTTCAAATCATTGATGTGTCGCCCTACTTTTCCTTCTCCATCACCACATTCGGCCTTCTCTCATGAACAATACTGACAATAGCCACATCGTTGTTGTCCTTCATTTCCTCTATTCCCGATCTTGCTCTTTATTAATCACCATCTTTATTTCTATCGATCATTTGGGCGTACGTTAAGATGAGTGAAGATTAGGGACATAGTTTCTGGTGCAAATGTCTGTAATGAAGGATTTTGTGGGTGAGTGAGGGGAAGACGATGAGAAATTATATAGGGTGGTGCTGGTCGACTGACAATTCTATAGAAGGGAAGTCGCAAAAATTCCAATTTTTAGGCTTAATTGCGATAGCCGAAAGAATCCAACTTTATTTTGATGGTGATGTCGGTGGTGCTGGCTATGAAAGATGTCGGCTATGGTGCATATAGCTGATGAAGATACAGTAGAATATGGTTTTATAAAGGGAGAACTAATTACTTACCATGAATATAGGTATTTAAATTAGAATGACATTTAATCCATATGTAACATTACTAATATATCCTTATTAGATTAATTCATGATTTTTAAAAAAATAATGTTATTGTTTTTTACATACACATGATATATATATATATATATATATATATATATATATATATATATATAGATATATGGACATGGTGAATATGTGGCTATCTTGCCAATATTAGGTATAGAACCATCAAAACTACTTAGTTTTACCTTATATTAAATCAAATATCTGCATTTTTTGTCGTCATTTATATTTATTTGTCAATGTCTCTATTGATTAAAATTTCTCTTTGGTTTTATACATTTTTATAGTGTTTTAGGAATTCAACCGGATACTGCAGTAATATTGATCGTGAATAACCATCAAATTGTTTTATCAAGTAGGCTTTACGTATTCGTAAAATGAATAAACAATTTTTAAATTAACTAACAATAAATAAACCAAGACTAGAGAAGAACCATTATAATCTATAGATTAGAAGCAAGAATAATGGAAAACTAAAACGAAGATATATGATAAAAACACAATACCTGCAATTGCATATCATACACTAATCGTTTTTCATTTTTTGATGAATATATCTTTACCATGTGTGGCTATGCGCCAAAATTCACCACAGGATGAAGATTGATTGTGACCATAATTTGTTCAAATATATTTTCATTTGTATTTGTCTGCACTTTTTAGAAAGAAGTAAAAAGGAATCGGAATGGAAAATTGGAGGCGCCAACAAGGTAAGTTATCTCTTAAGAGAAAGTAGGAGAAGATCAAAGAGTTTTCTTTAAAGAAACAACTCAAAACCAAGGTTGTAAAAAACGCTCGACGTTAACAAGTCGGTGGACTGGGGTCAAGGGATTAATCGGCTATGCGGAGATTAACCGGGGGATTAATCGGGTACCATTAATTGCTAATTTGTTGAATTTTATAAAATTAAATATGACCAATATCATAGCAAAGTTCGTAAATACCACTAATATGATAACATAATATGTTAATTTGATTAATACAATACTAATCATGCCTCAAATAGTTTCCATTGAAATAAAACTTCTTTAAAATGTTAAAATTTCATCGTTTTATAATGTTTTACTCATTACGTATGCAGTGATTAATCGTTAGACGCCCTCTAATTGGTCGAGTACCGCCTAGGGATTAATCGGAGATTAATCGAGACCTAGTCGGGATTTTTACAACAATGCTCAAAACGAATCAAAACTAAGTCGTTTTGATGAATTCTACAGATAAACTTATATACCTAATAGCCACATATTCACTTATGCAAATATATATATATATATATATATATATATATATATATATATATATATATATATATATATATATATATATATAAGTTCAGGTTCATTTGAGACCATTATAATTTTATGAGACCGTGAGACCAAATCTAAAAATAATTTTAAAATGCAAAATAAATGGAAAAATCCAAAAATTCTTTTTTTAAATATTATTTTCGAAACTTGAATTAACTAAAAAAAAATTAAAAAAATTAAAAAAAATTCCGTTTTTTTTTTAAAAATACGTGAAATATTCTAAATATAATATTACATGACATATTCTAAAAAATAATTTTAAAATGCAGAATAAATGGAAAAATTTAAAAATTCTTTTTTTAAATATTATTTTCGGAACTTGAATTAACTAAAAAAAATAAAAATAAATAAAAAATAGTTCTATTTTTTTTGAAAAATACGTGAAATATTCTAAATAGAATATTACACTGTACATATTTTAAAAATAATTTTAAAATGCAAAATAAATGGAAAAATCAAAAAATTCTTTTTTTAAATATTATTTTCGGAACTTGAATTAACTAAAAAAAAAATAAATAAAGAAATGCGTCTCACGGTCTAACAAATATAGGTGGTCTCAAATGAACCTAACCCTATATATATATATATATATATATATATATATATATATATATATATATATATATATATATATATATATATATATATATATATGTATGTGTGTGATTAGGATGACACGTATGACATAGATAGAAAGTCATGCAGTTCTTGCATGTGTTGAGAATTGACAGTTAAACAGCGCATAGACATACATACGGCCTCGTTGTTGAGGCACCCAAGCATCACGTTAATCACGCACCCACCCCACACAACAAGTTCGAGTAATTAGGAAACCCTTCTCGAAGGGAACATTAGATGACTACTTAGTCCCTTATAATTGGGATGTGCATATATTGAACTTTTACATTTCTTAAATTTGGAATTTTATTTCTGAATAATTATATAACGACAATTTCTTTCAACCAGCATTCTTTATTCTTCGTACTTTTTACACAACAAAAAATTCTTTTACTTTAAATTTAACAAAAATATCAAAATTTTGTAACAACGATATGATAGATTTTATTAAAACATATATATATATATATATATATATATATATATATATATATATATATATATATATATATATATATATATATATATATATATATATATATATATATATATATATATATATATATATATATATATATAGAAACACACATATACACACATATATACCCACACAGATGAATGATCATTTAAAAATTTGTACTTTCCCGAAAACCTGATAACTAAAAATGAAACGTTGGATAAAAAAAATATGGTCAAGATGCTTTGTGGTACTTTTGCAAAAAATTGAAAAGTAAAGACACCGGGGTACATTAATAAAGTGACATTAGGGTTCTCTTAGGGATATAGAAATTCACCCCGAATTAACTCAATCCCTCTTTCTCGTAAAACTAGTAAGAATTCCGAGCTAGAGGTGTGACAACAGCTGTCGGTAAAGAGTAAGCTAATTGCCGGTAAAGGCAATAGCGGCGACACGTTGCTGGTAAAAATTCGCAGCTACTACGTTGTCGCTATTGATCAGATAGTTGCCGCTAAAGAGAAATGTCACTGTTAATGCCTTTGTCGCCGATAATATTCCATGTCGCCGCTAATGATAAAGTCGCCACTAATAATGTCGTCGCCGGTAATAACACTTTTCATTTTTTATTTTTTATCAACAATTGTGGGTATAAAAAACTGATGCATAACAACGTAAAGAAAAGAAACAAAAAATTACATAATAACATCTAGTTAAATACCAAATACTGTTATAATTAATTTCATACCAAAATAAAGCAACCAAAAGTTTTACAATTGTAACAAGTAGCAAAGTAAGTTTTATAATTCTAACAAATAGCAAAGTGTGACAACAAGTGTAACATACAAATAAAGCCCCCCCTACATATTATTATCTTCGTTCCCATTGTTTCCTCATTGACTATTCTGTGATTGAAAAAATGAATAAAGCTTTTAACTACATGACGGGTCGTTGAGCATTGCATGAAGACTTTTGAACAACATAATCAATAACAACATATTTAAATTCAGAAGTTAAATTATCAAACATAAACAAAAACTACAAAAGTATATTCCAATTTCTTGCACTTAATATACCAAAAGTACATTGCTATTTCTTGCACTTGGGACAAAAACACAATCACCAAATCAACATGCATTTTATGATGCCAAAGTACATTGTTATTTTTAATCTAAAGAGATAAAACCAAAGTACATTGCTATTTCTTGCACTTGGGACAAAAACCTAATTAACAAAGTTTTTAGCAAATAATTACCACAAACCAAAATTATCAAATCAGCATGCATTTTATGATGCTAACATACATTCCTATTTTTAAACTAGAGACAAAAAACCAAAGTACATTTTTATTTGTTGCACTTGGGACAGCAGCACAATTAACAAAGTTTTTAGCAAATAATCATCACAAACCAAAATTAGCTAACCAACATGCATTTTATGATGCCAAAGTACATTACTATTTTTAAACTAGAGACAAAAAACTAAAGTACATTGCTATTTCTTGCACTTGAGACAAAAACCCAATTAACAAAGCTTTTAGCAAATAATCACCAAAAACCAAAATTACCAAATCAACATGCATTATATGATTCCAAAGTACATTGCTATTTTTAAATTACAGACAAAAAACCAAAGTACATTGTTATTTATTGCATTTGGGACAAAAGCACAATTAACAAAGCTTTCAGAAAATAATCATCACAAACCAAAGTTAACAAATCAACATGCATTTTATGATCCCAAAGTACATTGCTATTTTTAAACTAGAGACAAAAAAACAAAAGTACATTTCTATTTCTTGTACTTGGAACATAAACACAATTAGCAAATCAACATACATTTATTGATGTCAATTACCAAAGCTTTTATAAAATAATCACTACAAACAAAAATTACCAAACAACATGCATTTATTGATATTAAATAATCTTGTTTTACTTGTGGTGGTTGTGATGGCTTTGGTGGTGGTTGCGATTTTTGTGAAGTCGGCAGGATAGCAGAAGGTTTCCGGTTGATGCCTCTGATATGGCCACGTCGTTCTCTTAATACTTTCTCAAAAGCAGCTCTTTCTTGAGCGGGTGTTAACTCTCTTTCAGATTCTGGCCCTTGTGTTTGTTCTAAGAGCTCTTCCGCTAACCAATTTTGTATTTCCCAAAAGTGATTAACAATTAAGTATAAATAAACAATTAATTATATGATAAAACTATAATTAAATACTTACGTATTGTTGTTCCGCGTCAATGGTAATAAATAGACCGTCCCTATCGGCATGAGCCTTGCGAAACTTTTCCACTCTCTTAAGGTTCTATTTAACATTAAAAACTAGATTATATTTTAAATAAATAATTACATGTATCGGATGTTACCTTCTTATAGCAAGTACTTTTATACGAGCTTGATCCCCCACGATTCATGGTCGTTTGCATTTCTCATACTTTTTTGTTCCTTGCTGAAGCAATTTTGTGTTCATCCGTTTGGAAATACTCAATTATTTTCTTCCAATTGTCAGCATCCATACCATCTGGAGGGTTGGCTATTGCTCTCGGGATATCCTGATACCCTTCGACTTGCATAAAATATTATTTTGTATCAGCTTTACGCTCTTGATAACCTTTTAACAAAGCTACTTGAGAACTTTCAATCAATAGATGAACTTCTGGAACCCGGTACATCTGATCTAAATCAAACTTTGTCTACAAAAAAAAGTTAACCAAGTAAAAACCAGTGATAATTAACCATATAAAATATTTTCGTATAAATAATTTACCCTAAATGTTGTATGACCGTATACTTTATTGCCGGGGAAACTTTTTTCCAAGTCCTTTTATCAAAAGGGACCATCTGCCACATTATTTTTCGAACTTCTCATGAAAACATGTCTTTCAGCTCTCCTACGGGATCATATGTCATATCGCTATCATAATACATTTGAAACGGTTTGCCCTTATTCTTTAAGAGCTCACTTTCAAGCTTAAAATTTTTGGCTTTGTCTAGGACTTTCCTATGCTGCTCAACTACAAATATAATTAAAAATTATTAGAAACGGTATTTAATTTATAATAACTGAATAAAAATAGTAAATAAAATTTCATAATATGACTTACAGTCCTGCTCATAATGACCATCACCTCTACCACCTGGGAAATGTGGGTCCTCAGCTCCATTACCCCCGTGTCCATGGCGCATAACAGCAGCCATGATGTACATAAACAAAATCCATATCGACATCATTTCCTGAAAAATTGTAGAGTAAATTACACAAATGGTCCCTATGGTTTGGGGTAATTTACGAGCTTAGTCCATAACTTATTTTTTTAACTCGGAAGGTCCCTATTCTTTGTTTTTGTTACGCACTTGGTGCCTACTATTTGTTTTTGTTACGTGTTTGGTCCCTATCTTAGCTAAAAAGACTATTATTTAAATAGGAAAAAATGTTGGGGTAAGTAAAGTAAGGTGAGGGGGTGGGGTTGGGGTGTGTTTATTTAAATAAATTTAAAAAATCAAAGGCAAAATAGTCTTTTTAGGTAAGACAGGGACCAAAGGCGTAACAAAAACAAACAGTAGGGACCTTCCAAGTTAAAAAAAATAAGTTAGGGACCAAACGCGTAAATTATTCTAAACCATAGGGACCATTCGTGTAATTTACTCAAAATTGTAAGATATACAGATACAACTTTTATTGCAAATACACATTACATAGGAATAAACATCTACGTAGGAATAAAAATTTATATTTAAAATAGGAATCCAAATAAAGTTCATATTACAAATACGTATTACATAAGAACTATTCTAATCATAATCTTCCTCATATCCTTCAGTGTCTTCTTCGGTATCATAATCAGAATCGGTCTCATCGTAATCAGCCTTACAATAAGAAACATCATTGACCCTACCAGTTCGCATAGGAACTTCAGATGCACTTTCTACATCAACAACGACTCTAGGAATGTTTTGAAAGTACATGTTGAAATCGATAAAAAATGGAGCATCGGATGAAGAGATATTTTGGACTACGTCGACATTGTCAACATTTTCGTGTGAGCCAATGTCAACATTTTGGAAAGAGTCATTGTAAGCAAGTTGGATAGGATCATCGATACTTCAATGATTAACATGCTCAACAAACACTAATGGTAATCGTTTTGGTTTGTTTAAGAAGGCTCTCTAATGTAAAACACTTGTTTGTCTTGTGAAGCATATATGAGTTGATCATCTTTGTATACTTTGCGTCATGTGTTGATACTGGTGAAATTATCACTAGAAATAACTTTTTTTCAAATATCAAACCACTTGCAATGAAATGGTACAACTGAATAATCATGTGTATACCACAACTCTATAATCTCTTCTAACTGGCCATAATATTTATCTCCTTTCTTATCCACCTCTAAAACCCCAGAGTTTTGTGTTGTGCGTTGTGCGTCACGACTAAGTACCATAAACCTAACACCGTTGGCTATGCATACGGTGTAAGTATAAGCATTCATTTGCGGACCCATTGCAGGAGCCAACAACTCTTAGTACAATTCTGGAGTGGTTTTTGTTTTCATTTGATGAACCTAGGAACCATAAAGTAATACGTATTATGTATTCTTTAGATTAAAGAAACAAATTTGTTTCTTAATTTGTGTTAGCTTTTCACGAAACGAATTAGGAAATTCTCTATTTTCTTCACTTCGGGGATGTTCAACTTTGAATTTCCTACGTTGATGACAAAAAGATATAGACGTAAAGAGATAAAAAAAAATTTAAGGATGAAAGTTAGAGATAAGAATAGTTATTTGATATACTTTCTGATTTCTTCACAACTATTCAATACAAACCATTCCATGTTACAAATTTCCATTAAATTAAGAGTTTTGATTTGATTTGTGCTGGCTGGTCGACATTTAGACTCAAACATCCAAATATTTGTTTTTTCAGTATGACTGAATTGAGTCTATACATCTCAAAGGTACATCGAAGAAAATGACAAAGCTTCTTAAGCAACATAACCCTCGGCTATAGAACCTTTCTGCCTTGCCTTATTTCTAACATAGTTTTTTAGTTTTTTCATATACCTTTCGAATGGATACATCCATCTTATATATACCGGGCCTCCGACAATCGCTTCATCAGGTAACTGCAAAAGTAAATGAACCATAATCTCAAAAAACGCTGGAGGATAAATCAATTCTAACTTGCACAAGATTGCAATAATGTCTACTTTTTCTTTCCTCATATCCTTCACCTTCAATGTTATGGAACAAAGTTGCTTGAAAAACGTACAAAGGTCTACAATAGGTGTATAAGTGTCTTTGTCTAACAACCCTCAAACTCCAATCGATATCAAACGTTGCATAACAATATGATGGTCATGTGCGTTCAACCCAATAATGTTAGTATTGGTATCATTCACTTTCTTACTGATGTTAGAACCAAACCCATCCGGTAGTTTAACATCTTTTATAAATTAACAAAAGAGTTGTAGATTAGATTTCTTGAAAGAGTATCTTGCATGGGGTCTATGAAACTTGTCACCCTTTTTTTTGCAACCTTTCATTTCTCCGAATCTTTAAAATTCTCAAGTCCTCTTGTGTACATGATGTGTCTTTACTTTTATCATTCATTAGAAGAGTACCTAACAAACGCTCGTCTACATTTTTTCGACATGCATGAAATCTATGTTGTGTTTCATCTATAGAGAAGATCAGTACTCGATTTCGAAGAAAATGCTTCATTTCGACTAGTTCACTCGTCATCTTGTCTCTTTGGTTCCCCACCTCCACGCTCAGGATGTTTACCCAGTTTATGAGTTACTAGACGACCTAGTTTCTCTTGTATGTCGTCATTACTAAAGTGTCTCAGAGTGGGTCTTGTCTCTTCCATCCTATTAAAGTTCAACCTCTTAATTAACGAATCATTAGCATCTAGGAAATGACGATTACCAATATATACGACTTCATTTGTTGCACGGTACGAAGGAGTGTCTTCATTTAAGGTAGCACATGCTCTATACCCTTTCCCACTCCAACCTAATTGACTACTATGAGCTGCATAGTCTTTTATTATCCACAACAACATAGCTCTCATCGTGAAGAATGTGTTTGTCACCGCATCTTTAATAAGTGCCAAATTATCATGAAGCTTGTCTATTTAGGAAGAGATGGAAGTGTCAAACTCTGCATTATCAGATTGTATACATGTGCAATCCTTCTCAAGAGCATCCTTCTCAATATGTAGGGTGGTTCCAAGGCTTGAAATCACTTGATTTTTTTTGGCCATGTTTACTTCAAAGGATGTCTGGAAAGTACCCATAAACGTTTGAGCATCAGAAATTAGTTTTTCGACTTTTTCGGTCGTATCCTTGCAAACGGTCGAAGAGTCAGCAACAACTTTGTTAGCTTTTTCCAAGTTCGCAGCATACTTCTTCATTGTTGTCTCAAGCATAGCGTTGTTAGCTGTGATGGAGTAATCTGAGTTGGAGGTGCATTTGGATGATTCAAGCAATTTGTCCAAATTCTTTTGAAGAACCTTAAACTACTGGGATGTCATGGGAGCATCGTCATCACTAAACTATTGAACTTCGTAAGGACTATAATGAAAGTCCTCAAGGTCATCCTGATTATATCAGAACTCAGTATCTGGATCATCTTGACAAAGTGGAGAAACAGGAGTGAAAGTAGCACCAGATGCGAAATCGGAAGCCCCTGCCCCCATATTAGATATGTTAACACTGACTAGTGGTGTCGTTGTTGTTGTTAAAGTGGTTGTAGTTGAATTAGTGAAATGTGGAGAAGATTGAGCCATGGACATCTAAAGTTGAGATAATCCCACTGAGACATTCGGACAGGGAGCAATAGTGATGGGAGTGATTGTAGCAGTAAAATCCAAGAAAAATTCATATGTTATTGGAACAGTAGTTGGCATAGAAAAGGGTACCTCAGGATTTGTAGCAATTGGATCTAAGACCATTGGTTGTGAATTGGCAGCCGTGTCTTCTTGTTCATTGTGGACTTGCTCTGGAATGCGAACATCAGAGACAGTATTTGATATGAATCCTCCGCATCACTCATTTTGCGAGCAACTCTCTTAACATTCTTTTTTTTTAGAGATTGAATTGGTTCATAAGGTCCAACCTTTCGTTTTCATTTTCCTCCCTTTTTAGGTTTGTCATCCTCTTCCAAAACTTTATGCATTTCATGGGTTAAGGGACGAGGACCTGATGTTGGAAGGCTACGATAGGCGGTGATAATTTAACTACTGGGTGGAACATTACGAAGCATCACATCTGGAATAGAGCCGATAAATATGAACAACGAACTATCAGAGACGATAATATTAGAGGTGTGGGGCATCGGAATAGGTGCAATCGTCGAAACCCCAGTCACATGAACATGATGACGATTGATTGCTCTCTGAACTATAATGGCCCAAAAAAAAAGAGATCTCTGTGTTCCTTGTTACACTTAAAGTGCTTTGAACTAGTTGAGTCCAAAGAATGGAACCATAGTCCAAATTCATTCCAGAGTAAAGACCATAAAGAATTGTTAGGAAGAGCTTACTTGTGCTACCTGACCCCGTGTTCCTCTCAGAATTTTTTTTGAAAATACGAGTAAAGAACCCATTCCACATTGGAGGAAGATTAGGCTTCTTAAACTTAGATAGAACAACAAGATGATCTTTAAAGCCTATGCTGTAGAACATCTCCAGAATGGCAGAAGAGAGGATGGACTTAGGATCTAACAGATGCCTAGCCTCGGGAAGCCCTACCAGTCGGATGAAACGTGCTTTGGTGATGGTGGTTTTGACAGAATCAATGTCAAAATTGATGATCGGTCCACTTTCCTCATATCAAGAAGATGAGTAAGCTTTGGAGAGAAGAGCCAATGGAACATTCTCTGTCTTCAAAAAGGCGATGAACAGTGGACAATATTTCAGGCACTATATGAGCGGTTGAAGAAATACATCGTATTTGGCTGGATCGAGGTGCAAAATAAGATTTTGATTGGCCTTGATGCCTAGGAGACCGGATGATGCATTTTGATCAGCGTCAGAGGGAGTTTCAGATGATAAAGCCATTGAAATCGTCAAAGAAGAAGATGAAAAATGATTGAGAGAGAAAGAGGTTTGCTTGCGCATGTAAGGAATTTTGTGAAAACGGTAATGTGAGAATGAACCGTCAATGACCTTTTATACGTCGGTGTAGGAGAAAGAAATATAGCTAGAGACTATTCATTTTTCTTGAAAAAGCACCTGAAAAGGCGTGTGTGATAGGCAACATAACTTAACAAGTAAGGTCTTTGTATAAGCGTCCTAGTTGATAAATATTCCTTCCCGACTCTTTTTAATATTCAAACCAAGGAAAAAGTTAATCGGACCCATTGAGGTCATCTCAAATTTTGTCTACATCAACTTTTGAAACTCTGCAATTAATCTAGGATTAGTAGATTCAAAGATAGTATCATCAACATAGATTTAGACGATCATTAGATGGTCACCATCTTTTTTGCGAAAGAAGGTTGGGTTGACCGAGCCTTGTTTAAATTTAGCTTGTTTTAAGAATCTAATAAGAGTTTCATATCAGGCTTGCGGAGCTTGCTTCAAACGATAGGCTGCTTTGTCGAGAATGTAACAGTGGTTCAAACGATAGGCTGCTTTGTCGAGAATGTAACAGTGGTTCAAATATTTTTTGTTTACGAACCCAGGTGGTTGTTCCACATACATTGTTTCTTCTAATTCCTCCTTCAGAAAGGCACACTTGACATCCATTTGATAGAATTCAAAGTTCTTGTGTGCTACATATGCCAGAAAGATACGCATAGATTCCGGTCTTGCAACTGGTGCGAAGGTTTCCTCATAGTCAATCTCTTCTTCTTGTAAATATCCTTTGATTACTAACCGAACCTTGTTTTGTATCGCATTCCCTTCCTTGTCAAGCTTATTGCGAACCACCTATTTGAGACCAACAACAGATGTATCCTTCGGAGTGGGAATAAGCCTCCAAACCTTGTTTCATTCAAACTCATTGAGGTCCTCCTGCATTGCTTACACCCAATCAGAATGATCAAGAGCAACCTTAAGATTTTTGGGTTCAATCTTGGAGATAAACGAACTGAACATGCAAAATTCCACTTTAGAGAATAATGCAGACTGTTCCGCTTCTTGTTTAGCTCTCGTAAGAACTCCAATAGATGCTTCTCCAATTACTTGCGTTTTGGAATTACCTCTGGTCCATTTTGATCAGTGGAGGGTAGTTCGGGTCGTAGGATGGATCTAATTCGACATTCACTTCTTCAAACTCCAATTGAACATCTGAATTATCATTTGTGTTCGGATTCTTCCCCTTAAATGATGGATTCGATCCTTCTTCTGAAATTGGATTCTCCCCCTCGAATGGAGGTTCGAAGCTGACTTTAGGGACTTCATTCTCTACCTAAATAGGTGCTCTTGGTGAAGAGGTGGATGTGAAACCCTCCCCCTGAGATGGGGCACTCACAGCTTGTGGTTGAGACGGAATGCCAGAAGCTTTCGAAATTGGTGGCTCACTTTCAAGATCCTTTGCAAAATCATCAATGATCTTTTTCAATCCGTCCTTCTTATTATCTGCTTCCTTGGATTCCAAAGAGATTTCTTTCTCTGGATCATCAAATAAATTCAAAAATTCTTCATATAGATCAGAAAGAGGAATGGTCATGGGATTCTTTGCTGGAAAAATCTCCTTTGATTGATGATCCGTTGTCTGGAACTTCTTTAAATAATTGTCATCAAAAGTTACATAATAGGTCTCTTCTATTTGTCTTGACCTTTTTGTTGAGAACCCTGTATTCCTTCGAAGTCAGAGAGTACCCCAAGAAAATTCATTCATTTGCTTTCACATCAAATTTATTCCTTTTCTCTTTTGAATTGAAGAGGAAGCACCTGGAATCAAAAATGTGAAAGAACTTAACGTTAGGTTTTCTTTTATTCAGTAATTCATAATGTGTAATGGAGAATTGTTTATTAAGGAGGGATTGATTCTGAGTATAACAGGCTATCCCAATAGCTTTTGCCCAGAAATAAATGATAGGTTTGCAAACGATAACATGGTCCTCACAGCTTCGCATAGAGAGAGGTTTTGCCTTTGGACAACCCTATTATGATGAGGAGTCTAAGGAGCTGAGAAGTTGTGAGTAACTCCCTTTTTAGTTAGGAATTCTTCAAACGCATGGGTTTTGAACTCCGAACCATTGTTGCTGCAAACATTCTGGACAAGCTTTCCCAGTTGAAGCTCGATCATCTTAATAAAGTCCTTAAGCTTGGAAGAAGCTTCAAATTTCTTCTTAAGAAAATAAACCCACGTAAATATGGAAAAATCTTCAACAATAACTAAGATATACTTGTTACCACCAATGCTCTCGATAGCCGATAGACCACAAAGATCTATGTGTAAAAGTTCAAGCGACTTGATTACTATGGTGTGGATGATTGTTGAATGACATTTCCTGCTCTGCTTCCCTAGTTCACAGGCGGCACATAAATGATCCTTCTCAAACGTCAGCAATGGGATCCCTCGCATGTGATCACCGAGTACGATTTTGTTGATGTATTTGAATTTGAGATGTGAGAGCCTTCGGTTCCAAAGCCAACTATCATTCGAAGATGCTTTTGTAAGAAGCCAAATGGATGGATTTCCTTTAATGGGATTTAGATTAAGTGGATACATCTTGACTTTTTGCTTGGACTTCAGCAGCACTGTTTTGGTTTTCTTCTCAATTATCTCAGATCCCTCATCGTCGAATGATACTTTCAAGACAGTGTACAACTAATTGTGAAACACTAATTCAGTTGTGTTGCAGGCCTTCCACATATGCAACCTTACGAATAGAGAATTCCCCGTTTGTAATCATTCTGCATCCCTTGATTCTCCCGAGAGAATTATTCACATACTTGATGCTTCCTCCATCTTTTAATGTTCTATATTCCCTTAGCTCGTCCTTTCTCCCTATCATGTGACACGACCAGCCACTATCAATGTACCATTCAGAGTCAAACTTCTCGTCACGAATTACCTGCAAAATCAGAGAGATTAAGGAACCCAAAGTTGTTTGGGTCCATGTGAGACTTTCGCAGATATAGGAAATGTAATTGCTTCATCAACCAAGTAAGATCTTTTAACCAAGGTTGAATTCTCTCCTTTTGTTATTTTAAAAAAATAATCCTTTTATCATTAGGATCCTTTTTAAAAGAAGTCTTTCTTTGTTTAGCTTTGATTTGTTGTTTGACAGCTTCTTTCTCAACCTTCTTTTGCTCCTTTTGCAAATGTGTTTCGGACTTCTGTAAAATAGGTTTAGACTCCGAAACAACCTTTGCTTTGCCCTTGACATCTTCCAATGTGTTGGCAAGTTTTGAAATTTTAGATTTTGAAGTAAAATTGGGTTTGTGAAAAACTTTTGTTTTTGAAACCTGTGGGTTCGAAGACTGAGATTTTGAAAAACTTTCAGATTTTGGATTTGAGGAGTCATTCGCAGTTGGTTTGACAGTTCTTTCTTGATAAACGAAGTTGGAGTTTTTAGATCTCAAGAAATTCTTTCTTTATTTTAGATTTTTGCGTTATCTAGCATTTTTTTGACGTTTTTTGTCAAAAAAAATTATTACCAGTGGTTTTGCCACATATCTTCAGTGGTTCCAGTCGGACTTCCGTTTTCGTAGGTGGACTTGACCTTGTTCAGTGGTTCTGCCACATATCTTCCCTTTGTTTTCCAAGAGGTCAACTCCGAAAGACCTTTGGTTTCATCAGCATTATCAATTGGTGCGGACTAAAAGAATTCGTCACATCCATTAGCATTGTCATCTTCTACAAGGGATGTTAGTTCGATGGTCTGATTTGTGTTCAGTCGAGAAGTTCCGAACACTTGGTTAAGAACAGTTTAAACCTCCGGAAAAACTGTTGATATTTCTTTTAAAATCTTTGAACTTTTGTTTTCAAAAATGCAAGCAAACTTAATAGAGTTTTCAGATATCAGATTTTTCATAGATTCAGAGTAATTTTTGATAAATTCCGAACAATCAACCTCATCCTCTACTAAAATCTCATTCATGTCACTTTCATCATCAAATTCAGTAATATTTTCAACATTAAGTGTATTTTTTGAACTCAACTTAGTGCTTCATAAGTTAAATTTCTATATAGTATCATATTTAATTGGCTCTCTATCTTTTTCGCTCAAGATTTGTTTCAACATTTATTTATGTTCTTTGGACTGTGTGTAAGTTTCGATTTTGTCCACTCCAACTCTGTAAGCATCAGAGACCTCGTCATATGGAACTATGGATTCACATTTGAAGCAATTTGCGTCGATTTTTCCCCTTTCATTTCAAGAAAGGGAAAAATCATTTGATGAAATTTCTTCCCTATTTCACAGTAAATATGCAGCAGAGTGATATTAAAGTAAAGACGTTTAGCAATTAAACAAAAAATATGTTGTTTTAAAAGCTTTATATTGTCTCTTTGCAAATAATTCATCTCGTGCCTATACTTAGATAAACCAAACTCTAACTTCTTAATCCATATGCGCCTCTCTTCACTCTTTGATGTTACCATGCCGAGTTGATCGGTTAAGTTAGTATTACTTAAATGTGTTCTTCTTAAACTATCACTTAAACTAGAGACTTTAAATTTTATATATTCTAGTTTAGTTTCACATCGAGAGATAGGAATATTTAAAGATTCAAGAATGGAATGTACCTTGATGATCATATCTTCACACTCACTGATTTGTTTTGTGACAAGCTTCGATATGAAGCAATTTTTTGAAACATGTCCTCTTTGCTCCGAAACGTTGTTGTTCAACATCAAACACCTTCCTTGGTACACAAGGACCTCATCCTTCACCACGAAACATCCTCCATGTGTACGTCTACTAAAATTTTCATCCTGTAAGTTAGTTGACCAAACTTCAACTCTTCAAAAATCGTTGTAATTCTCCTACGCAATCAAAGCAAGTTTAGTGTTATTAGGATTCTTCTTTTCCTTAAGCCCCTCTATCTTTCGAAGATAGTAAGATTCATATTCTTCTTCTCCTTTATCATTTTTCTCATTTAGCCTTTTCAACATGCATTCCTTCGCGAAATCATGCTTTCCATGACAGTAATTACAGTCATATGTAGAATCTCCTACTAGCTTGCTATCTATCTTCACTTCTTCCTTTTGAAAGTTGTTGAGACTCTCACCCTTCGTCTTCTCAGAGCTGTAACTTCCTTGCCAGTTTCTGTTTTTGTTGCGTCCAAAGTTCTTTTTGGCGAACTGCCTAGGGTTTGACACATTTAATGCGTAATCCTCCTTTGACAGTTCACAATCGGAGAGATAAGGCTCTGAAACTTCTTCTTCTTCAACCTATTTTCCCTTCGCAACAAGGGCTTAAGATCCCATCCTAGAAACAATCTTTGATTCTTTTGTTGCTTCGTCCTCATGGGATTTGAGAATCAACACAAGCTTCGCCAATGAGTAGCTTTTAAACTACTCATGTACTTTAACCGTTGACACCACAACTTTCCACTATGACCTCGAACCATTCATTAACGTGATCTTCTATTCTATTTGTTCATGTCTTATCTTGTTTTTCACCATCCTGCTCAAAAGATGATTCTACCTGTTAAACGTTTGATCAAGTTTCTGTTGGATTAGTTTCTAAGTCCGTAACTATATTTGGTATGTACTTGACCCGGTTGTGCATGGTCCTTTTGGGTTGCCTTCACCAAAGCAACATGACAATGCTATTTAGGAGAGAGAGAAGATATTATGATTTATTAATATATTATAAGAATAATATATTAAAAGAGAAATCATAGTCTTTAATTAATATTGGTCATAAATAAATTAGGAATTAATTTGGTGACTAAAAGAGATTAATTGAATAAAGGGGCATAAACTGTCAAATGTGTGATAGTTGAGTTTTGGGCTGGGAATCCTAATGGACTAAGGGGGAACGAAATTAATATGGGGATCCATCATATTTTCGTCCAAAGGCCCTATTCCAAAAGGTTCCATGGGCTGCTTGGTGACTAAGTTGTCCATTTGTGTTTAGACTGAAACCCTAGCATCCTACAGTATCAATAGAGGCCCTTGCTTGCAATTTTCGGCCACCTTGACTCCAAGAGAAACCCTAGGCCGATTTTAGCATCCTCCCTCCTCTCTCATAATAGCCTTCTTGCTTGTGTGGTGTTTGTGAACCATTAGAGGAGTTACAACTGTGACTCTAAGCTCAAGATCAAGAACAATCAAAGGATTTCAATCCAAGTGAAGGAAATAATCACTTAGATCTGGTTTTATAGTGGTAATTTCGAATTATGCATGCTAGATATAGGGTTACAAGTCTCGGATGAATTACATGTACAATAGAGAAGCCTAGATCCAAGATTTAGGGTTTTGCATGAGCACAAAGGATGTTCTTTTTCTTTAAAACCATCAATGGTATCAGAGACTTGATTAGTTTCTATTGTATGTGATGTAATTGTCGAGTTTTTGCTGAAAATCATTTTTCTGGCTTCTTCTTGTCTCTACTCGGCAAGTCAGTATCTGGACTCGGCGAGTCTGCCCAACTCGGCGAGTCCAGGAACTGACTTGGCAAGTTCGGGAGCCAGACAGAGCATATCTCGGGATTTCTTGCTGTTTTGCTATAGGATAAATGCCAAAATCGTTTTTTAATAATAAAATCCAAATTTTATTGTATTTAAATGATTATCCTTACCAATACAAAAGATAATTTCAAATCTTTTGAATAATAGTTTCTTTATATGATAAATATGGATTATTTAAATTACTTGGTAATTATCTTGTAACTAAAATTGGATTAGGTCAAATTTAGATAATGATAAAATTAATTGTTTAATTTATATTATTTGTAATTTGATCCCTTATGTTTTTAAAAGTTCAAAACTTGTCCTCAAGTTATGAAATTTAAATTTTATGATTAAAAGTTTAATTTTGAATGGATTAAATTTCAAACCCTTAGAATTTTACAAGTTTAAAATTCAACCCTATACTATTACATTATTACAAGATTATGGCCTATAAAAATGGCCGTTTACAGGGTATCCACTCTTACCCAACACTTCCTTGAATGGTAGAGGGTCGTTAGCCAAACGGGTAGGATAGGAAAATCCTCTCCTCGTTAAAAGTATAATGAATGATACAAAGTAACTACAATGTTTTTACAAATTCCCAATCTTAGTTACTTTAGGGTAAAATGTGAAAATGATGCTACTCCATGGAATTACACTTTGTACCCATGTCAAACGTTAATGGAGCGTGTGTGGTTAACCGACACACTAATTTGGGATTGACATTGGTATCGAAGGGTGGCTCGGTGTTTGTCATAGATCAATGGAGCGTGTGTGGTTTACCGGCACATTGTGACAGCCCGAAATTTATTCCGTCACTATAACCCACTTCCATTAATAAAATTTATTTTTATTAAAAGTTTTCCGTTAATTTCTTAAGCCAAGTAAATCAATTGGAGTTAATTGTCATAATTTCATACGTAACGGAAAACGAAAAATCATGCGAAAAATCCCGTTTGCGGTTAGTGTTTGGTGGACCCCCACCCTGACCGTAAGCTCAACCCTATATAAGGGTTGAGTGGTCTTCATTTCAACCTTTTTCACACCTTAAGAACTTTCTCTCTCTACTCTCTCTCTCTCTACAAAAGTTGGATTTTGATTAAGAAAACACCCTTTCAAGCTTCATAACAATAAGTAAACCCTCCACGCTTATTGTTTAGCTTAGCATACTTGCAAATTTGTGGTTTAGCCACCCAAAAACCACAAGAACATGAGTTTACGGTTTAGGAACATCCCAAAACCGTAAACACCCTAAAAGGGGGTTTTAATGCCCCAAAACCCTTCCAATGCTTGGCTAATGCTTGGCTAATGACCTAGAAACTTGCATGAATGATCTTAGAACCCCAAAACATGAAAAGAAAGGAGTAAACATGCGTTTATGGTTGGGGAATATACCAAAACCGTAAACACCTTCTAAGGGTGTTAAAATGCCCTTAACACCTTCTAAGACTTGAATGAGTGGCTAGAACTTTGTATGCTTACCATAGAAACAACAAATCATGCAAGAAAGTGGAAAACATGAGTTTACGGCCGTAAAATCATGTGTTTACGACCGTAAAATCCTAATAAGGTCCATTCCAAGCCCCAATCACTTCCATAGCCCTTGATTCGAGTCTAGCATAAGTCCTTGAGTAGTTTAAGACCTTTGAGCATCCAAACCCATCATTCTCATGAGTTTACGTCCGTAAACTCATGGGGGATATGGTCTTAAAACCATAAACACCCCTAAGGGCCACCACTTGAAGAGTAAACTCCATAATGAGGCCATACACTCCTTAGATGCAACCTATATCATTCCTAACACTTGAAATAAAGTGTTTTCGCGCATTAGAGTGTATTTACTTACTTAATTAGTGATTAAATAACTAATTAGATACAATTTTGTATGACTTCATGTTACGTAGGATCCTCGCGTGTGTTCAAGTCATCACTTAACACTTAACATTCCTACCCGACACTTCCATCCATTCACTGCAGGTGAGTTCATACCCCTACACATTTTTCCGAGTTTTTCATGTTTTCAGGGGGGAATACAAGCAAAAGTACAAGAGAATTTGTACTCAAAACCTATTATTTCATATGATATACTTACATGTTCAGCATGCTTTTAACACAACAAAACCGTTTAACCAACCGATTAAGAAATTAACTTGTGGAGTTAGTTTTCAAAACTAAACAAGGAAACTTGTGAATCTCATCATAAAATGTTATATTTTATAATTTACAAAGCATTAATGTCAATCATAAAATAGGATTTTTCCATATTATTACTTGTAAATTCGTTACACTTAAGATTGGAGACACGTCCTCGGTAACACTCCACAGAGATACGCAAGTGGAGGACCGACCCTGTAACCAAAATCTCTCGGAGGGAGAACGTGACTTTTGTGTATAGATCTATACGGGACTAACTACCCGGCACCTTGCTGCTAGCTACAGTGGGACCGACAGGTCTACGGGTGACAAAGTCCTAAAATGATATTGGCCCCGTTACGTGCCATATCCAGTTTATTTTATCGTTATGGAACTCACAACATAGATAATGGAGATTTACTTTTAGTAATAATGAACCTAGTGAACTAACCTCAAAGTAATTACTGTTTTGATTACTAGAGGGTATCAACAATACCCTTAGGAATTAGTTCACTGCCTACTTATTAGTTTTATGTATGTATTAAAACTACTTATTAAACTTAGGCTATTCTACTCCTCTGGGTGTAACCAGTGCTTCGAAAACACGGCTAAAATACTCCTCTGGGTCTAACAAGAGCTTCGAAAACACGGCTAATATACTCCTCTGGGTGTAACCAGAGCTTCGAAAACACGGCTAATATACTCATTTGGGTGTAACCAGAGCTTCAAAAACACAGCTAAGATACTTCTCTTGGTGTAACCAGAGCTTTGAAAACACGACTAATATACTCCTCTAGGTGTAACCAGAGCTTTGAAAACACGGCTAATATACTCCTCTGGGTGTAACCAGAGCTTCGAAAATACGGCTATTATACTCCTCTGGGTGTAACCAGAGTTTCGAAAAGAAAACCGTTGTCTGAGTATGTGTGACAACCCCAAAATTTATTCCGTCGTTATAAGCCGTTTCCATTAATAGAATATCCTATTTTATAAAAGTTCCGTTAATTTGGGGTAGACCAATAAATAAATGTTTTATTTTATTTTCATTTTATGATAATATCGTCGTAATAAAATAAATAAAAACACGTAAATTACATTTCCATTTAGTTGGAAAAAGTTTATTTTTATTACGACCATTTAACCTGGTAAAAAGTTTAAACCTCATTAAACATAAGTATTGGGTATTTGTATACCGGGTACAACACCCAAGCCCTATATAAGGGTGGGTGGACACTCTTTTAGAACTTTTTAGACACTAGACACACATTCTCTCTCTACTGTCTCTCCTCAAGTCCGATTTCATCTCCAAAAAGAGCAAGTTTTCCGCTCCAAATCGTAAGCCTCTCATCCTATCTTGTTCTACAACCCATTGTTTGTCGATTTAGTTCAGAAATCATGCAAGAAGGCCGAGATTAAGGAGTTTACGGCCTAAGAGCCTCCTTAGGCAGTAAACACCTAAAATGGTGCCAAAAAATGCCCAAGTTCTTCCCTTTAAGCGTAGAAACTAGTTTTGGACTTAACCTAGAAGGGTTTGAACCTTGAATCAACAAGTTTGCGGGTTTGAAAGAGGGTTTACGGTCCAAGCATATGCTTAGACCATAAACACACTCAAAGCATGCAAAACAAGCCCAAAACACTTCCAAACCCCATTGTAGGCTTTGATATGACTTAGGGACTTGGTATTTCGGACTTGGAACACCTAAAAATCAACATTTGAAGGATAAACTAGAGTTTACGGCCCAAGCATATGCTTAGACCGTAAACTCCCCTAAACCATGCCAAATGACCCTTTGAACCCCTAAAAAGCGTTATACCCTCACTAGAACTTGTTAGGAATGAGCCAAGGACCTCGAAATCAAAGAATGGAAGGTTTCCAAGAGTTTACTACCTTAAACCATGGGGTTTACGGCCGTAAACTCCCAAGGAGTGGTCCTTGGACCGTAAACTCCATGGGAGTACCCTCCTTTAATCCTAAACCCCCCTTAAGCCTCGGATTAAGACCTAGAACTACCCCTAGTTGTGTATGAACCCTTTTAGCACTCAAACCCACTTCTTCCATGGGTTTACGGCCATAAAATCATGGAGGAAATGGTTCCCTAACTGTAAACTCACTTAAGGTGAGTTTTAAAAGAGTAAACTCCATGGTGAGGTCTTATACTCTTTCCTTGCAACCCTTTAGCCTTCTAGCACCCAACCATAGAACTTTTATTCACATTAGGATGTCTATAGGTGTATAATTTGAATTTAAATCTCTAATTACTTGTAAACACATGTCTTCATATGTTACTAGGGTAATAAAGGGTGTACAAGTCTTTACTTGACACCAAACACTCATTCGACACATCCACCCGATCTACTCATTTCAGGTGAGTTCATACCCCTTAATGAACCTTTTTAAATGTTTTTACATGTTTTAGGGGGGGGGGGGGATACAAGTATAATGCTACAAGTTTTATTATCAAATCATATATGATTCACAATTTATTATCAAAAAAGGGATTTTTCTACACTTTTAGCTACTTACCAATAAAATTGTTTTAATTGATTATCAAATGCATTTTTAAGATTTAATTGTTGATAAACTATTTTCAAAACTGTGTTTAAACTACTTTTCTTTTAAAATATATCTACACTAATATATTTATATAAGTAAGACTTGAAGGACTTAGGACCGATAACACGCCTTATTTCCTGTTCTTGTTTGATGTGGTCTTAGGGTATCTGTTGTCCGTCCGACTTTCGTTGATTTCTTAGTTATATATCTTATATATTTGTGTTAGATAAGAAAGTCTTCATCTTATACAATACCATTGTTATTCAAAGGCATGAAATCATACACTCTAGTTAACTATAATAGGTATAGTTAAGACTACTGCTCGTTACCTCTACTCCTATTATACTCACTATAACTGCTATTATTACAAGTTAATACACGTATAAGAGAACACTCTATGAACTATACTAAAAGTATACTATACTATAACACAAGAGAATACACTAATCCAGAGTATAACACACTATCCCTCTATAGGGCACTCTACCGCGCTTACACCATGTGACCAGGGCTTCCCAGAAGGAAAGCAACACTACATGTATAGATCTATACAGGACGAATGCTATTACATCCCAATTGTTAACTACAATCCGAGCCGACCAGGCCCAGGGGTGGCACTACATCACTACACTACGTATGACCGGGAAGGTCATCGGACTCTCTATTATTATACAGTTGGTTACATGAAGGGTTATACCTATATCCAAATTAATACACTAAGACTTAAAGTCTAAGCTAATATCCCGAAGTAAATAAATATCTATTACTAACTGAGGTTACACCACTACTACTATTAGCAGGCACCACATTTTTGCAGCTATGTTACTCAATGAGATTTATTACTGTACTTTTATAACTGAAAGTTTCAATGATAATACTTTTACACACTCAAAGGATTTTAACTTACAAATGTACTTTTCTGGAAAATATAGGATTTTCTAGGGATTTTCTACTACTCACAAACATGAGTTTAATTTTTTATATTACATGTTCGTAAAACTATTTTACACAAACAACGACACTAAATTCTTATGAACTCACTAGCTTTATGCTGATACTCGTTTTCAAAATAACTTGTATCATTAGGTCCAAGATAGACAGGTACTGGTGCAGTTTTTGGAGAAGATGGAGCACATACAAGACCCATCTTTTATTTTGTTATACTTTTGGTGTCTATTAAACTTTACTGAACATGTTTGTAATTAAATTTACTATATAAATGCAATGGTTGATGTCGCTTGTTTTTACTATTATGCAATTGTTATGATAGTGTACATGACATCCTCCACCCCAGAACGTATTCCGCCATTCTCGGTTTTGAGGTGTGACAGATTGGTATCAGAGCATTGTTTATAGTGAATGAAGTATATCAACCTATAAAAGATATACGAACTATAAACACTTCGGGACTAAAACACTCTGATCAAGAATATATACTTCTAAATACTAAAATATTTAATTAATTATATATATACACTCACCACTACAAAAGGGTCGGTATCATACTAGAACAGAACAAAAGTATTAAGATTGTTGAACATCACAATTAAGCTTAGAGACATATAGTCACATCTGGATGGATGTAGCCTGATCAACTACATTTTTCTAGGAGTGACTAGCATGTGCCTAAGAGTGATTGTGGAGTTGCAACAAGTCTAAAAACTTACCAACACTACCACAAGAATGTTAGAACAAGAATACTATAGGAGTATTCTGCACTCTACTAACTACGTATGTGATAACTAAAAAGGGTCGTTACTGGTAGGACAATAATTGCTAAGTGGATACACCATGGTTACATGTGACTAGGGCGCTATAGACTCAGAATCCGTGGCCTTTGCTTCATTTCCTATTCTTGTTTGATTGGGGATCTGAAGTTAGGATTGCTTATTCGAAGGACTATCTTGCTTCGGTTACATGTAATTAGTATGCATTATGCAAGTATTGGGTCAACCAATAACGATCCATCTCATAAGTATCCTAGATAAGTACGTCTATTAACCTTTCTTTCCCTATTCTCGCATAGATAGCATGGCTGGCTTCCACCATCCCGGCGATCCGTATTATCCAAACCAAGGCAATGGAGGATGGCTCGATGAGGAGCCAGAAGATGATCACCCAATCCCTTTGGATGATCACCATGCAGAAGGCTTTTCGGATAGCTCCAGCTCCGAGCCAGAAGTTAACAACCTACTCCCCTGAAGCTCCGAACCCCAACCCCCGTCCGACATTTCAAGGTCCCACTCCCATGTGGGCAATAACCATGAACCGATGGAGCGAGGAGTAGGGTCAGCCTTTACCTTACAATGGAGACCGAAGCATCTTCAACATAAGTGAGGGAGGATCAGTGGACCAAGTTCTACCCATCATGGTCCGAAGGATTTCCAGGAACGTCGAGCAAGGTCAAGCAACCATTGGCCGAGTTCTAGAAGTGGATGCCAACACAAATCTCAACACTGTTCGCATCTGCCAACTTGAAGAAGCTATGGATAGGGCAAGGAGGACCAACGAGGCTCTGCAGCAACTGCTACCTGCATCCAGAGCCGAATTTAGGGAACTCCGAGCACGTTAGAGGGCTCATGAACGACCACTTCAGGAAGTTATGCGCCAACTAGCTAATCTGAGGGTTCGCCCAATGGGGACCCGTCGCCAGTAGAAGATGTCAAAACATCTCACTCTTTTGTTTAAGGACTATCCATTTCTTTTTATGCTCAGTAGAGCACTTGTCAGTAAACATTTCTAACTTTGAAAGTACTCTAATTAGGCCTCTAGACTGCCAACATTTTCCTTTTGGTTTCATGTAAGACCTACTGTTAGCTCACTTTTCCCGAACTTTTATTACATCATTTATACCAGTAAATTGGCAGTTAACTACTCTATTACTATGAATCTCTCTCTGATTTTTGGACTATGTTGATTTAGTCCATGAAACACTATTATCATATTTGCAATAGACTCTTACTATTTTCATCATCCCTATTAACTTTCAGTGAAATATGCCTCCTCGCAAGCGCCCAAACAGACGCAGACCATCGACTCAAACTCCACCTCCACTACCTCCTCCTCCGTAGTTCGATCCAGTGCTGTTTCAAACAGGTGTGACTACAACTGTGACGACATCCATAGCCCAAATGAATTCTGGCGATGCCAGTGGAGCCGGAATGGGCACCAACTCCAGACATGGTGAAATCCCCTCTCGTACACCGGGGTGTACTTATAAATACTTCATGAACTGTAAACCCACATTCTTCAATGGGACCGGAGGAATGCTTTCTCTATCCCAATGGATTGAAAAGGCCGAAGCTGTTTTCGAAATGTGCTCATGCCCCGAAGAAAGCAAAATCAAGTTCGCTACTGCCACCTTCACTGAAAGGGCCCTAACATGGTGGAGTGGCCATGTCAGTTCACTCTCTCTAGTAACAGCCAATGCCATGGGATGGGACACACTGAAGGACCTACTGAGAAAGGAGTACTACCCTAGATTGGAGGTTCAGAAGCTTGAAGGGGAACTTTGGAACCTCAAGATGAAGGGAACAGACATAGTGGCTTATACGGCCAGGTTCTGCGACCTGGTATCTATGTGCCCTAACATGATTCCTTCTGAGAGCAAGAAAATTGAATGATACATCTGGGGTTTAGTGCCCCCATATCAAGAAAATGTTCTATCTTCCCATCCTGCAAGCTTTGATAGTGCCAAGGAGTTGGCACACAGGTTGATCAATCATGAAACTCCTTCCACTCCAGCAACAGCAACCACAACTGCCATTGCACCACCCAAATGAACCGACAAAAAGAGGAAGCGTTGGGATCAGAAGAAGGGAAAGAAAACTCAAACCTCCTCTAAGGACCAACAAATCGTGGCTGTCAATGCTGCCACCACTCTTGCTACCCCGGTTTTGCAATGCACCAACTGCGGCCGGAAGGGCCATACTGTCCGGTTTTGCAGATCCCAACCCAAACCTATCTCTCAAGTCCCCAGTTCGGGAGTGAGTCAGGCCTGCTATGGTTGCGGTGAAGCGGGCCATTTCAAGAAAAACTGTCCGAAGGCTGGGAATGCGGGAGGAGCAGGTAGACTACTCGCTATTGGCCACAACGAAGCAGTAGCGGATCCCGCAGTAGTCACGGGTACGTTCCTTCTCAAAAACTCTTATGCCTGTGTCTTATTCGATAATGGTGCAAAAAGAAGCTTCATAAACCAAAACTTTAAACACTTACTTAAGCAATCCCCACAACCACTAAAAGAAACATTCGTCGTAGAAATGGCTAACAGAAAGACCGAAAGCTCTAACAAAATTTACATAGGTTGTACCCTCACGTTAGACAATCATTCATTCCCAATCGATCTCATACCAGTCTCCATCAAGAGTTTCGATGTCATTGTTGGCAGACTGGTTGAGTCTTCATCGCGCTGATATTCTATGCTTCGACAAAGCCATTCGCCTAAATCCACCGAATCACGAAACTCTGTAGATCTACAAAGACAAACCCGGTACGAACCTTCGTATCATCTCAAGTATTCAAGCCCAGAAATACTTGCGTAAGGAATACCGCGCCTTCCTTGTACACGTCGTCGACACAAGCCAGAAAGAGAGACATCCAAAAGACATCCCTGTTGTATGCGGTTTCCCTGACGTCTTTCTAGAGGATCTTCCAGGTTTACCTCCCAAACATCAGGTTGAGTTCAGAATCGACCTAGTCACAGGAGCTACCGCTGTAGCTAAGTTGCCCTATCGTTTAGCGCCAGCAGAGATGCAAGAACTATCCGGCCAACATAACGAGCTGCTCAGCAAGGGCTTTATAAGACCGATTTTCTCACCGTGGGGAGCTCCGGTCTTGTTCGTGAAGAAGAAAGACGGATCGTTCCGTATGTGCATTGATTATAAGGAACTCAACAAACTCACGGTCAAAAATCACTACCCTCTTCCCCGTATAGACGACCAATTCGACCAACTACAAGGGGCGAGTTACTTCTCCAAGATTGATCTTAGGTCCGGGTATCACCAGTTACGAGTGCTTGAGGAGGATGTTCTGAAGACAGCCTTCCGAACTCGTTACGGGCACTACGAGTTCGTAGTGATGCCCTTTGGACTGACTAACGCACCCGCAGTGTTCATGGACTTGATGAATAGGGTGTGTCGTCCATACTTAGATCATTTCGTCATCGTCTTTATTGATGATATACTCGTCTACTCTCGGAGCGGGGAAGAACACAAGAATCATCTACGACGAGTCCTAGAAACCCTACGATCGAAGAAGTTATACGCGAAGTTCTCTAAGTGCGAATTTTGGATCCGAAGGGTTGAATTCTTAGGACACGTGGTTAGTGAGGAAGGAATCCATGTTGACCCAACCAAGATTAAAGTTATCCAGAACTGGTCAGCACCGAAGACGCCTACATAAATTCGTCAATTTCTAGGCCTCGCTGGCTACTACTGCAGATTCATTCAAAACTTCTCTCGGATTGCGAAACCTCTTACCACATTGACACAGAAAGGCGTAAAATTTGACTGGCAACAGAAACAGGAGAAGGCATTCTAGACCTTGAAGCGAGCTCTATGCACCGCACCGGTATTATCCCTTCCCGAAGGGACAAAAGATTTTATGGTATATTGTGATGCATCGAACCAAGGGCTCGGTTGTGTCTTGATGCCACGAGGTAAGGTCATCGCCTATGCCTCAAGGCAGTTAAAGACACATGAGATTAACTACACCACTCATGACCTTGAGTTAGGGACGGTTGTATTCGCTCTAAAAATCTGGAGACATTACTAGTATGGAACAAAGAGCATAATATACACTGATCATAAAAGCCACCAACACATACTGAACCAGAAGGAGCTCAACATGAGACAACGATGGTGGGTTGAACTACTCAATGATTACGACTGCGAGATTCGTTATCACCCAGGGAAAGCCAATGTGGTACCAGACGCCCTAAGTAGAAAAGAGTATTCTGGTCGAAGAGTCATGTCATTAACAATGACTATCCATTCGCATCTATCCGCACAGATTAAGGAGGCTCAGCTCGAAGCCTAAAAACCTGAGAATGTGGCGGGAGAATCCCTGCGTGGAATGGATAAGAACTTGGAGGTCAAGGGTGACGGAGCCTATTATCTCATGAACCGAATCTAGACTCCGCGCCACGGTGGTTTCAGAGACTTGGTCATGAAGGAAGCACACAACACTCGATACTCCGTTCACCCAGCTTTAGATAAGATGTATCTGGACCTCAAAAAGCTATACTGGTGGCCTAACATGAAAGCAGCGATTGCTACCTTCGTGAGTAAGTGCCTTACTTGTGCAAAGGGCAAGGTCGAATACCAAAATCCATCAGGTCTCCTCCAACAACTGGAGATACCGGAGTGGAAGTGGGAGCAGATCACTATAGATTTCATAACTAAGCTACCCAAGACAACGGGTGGGCTGGATACCATATGGGTCATCGTCGACAGAATGACCAAGTCCGTACACTTCCTACCCATCAAAGAAACAGACAAGATGGAGAAACTCACAAGAACATACATTAAGGAAATGGTACGACTGCATGGTGTCCCTGTATCTATTATCTCTGACAGAGATAGTAGGTTCACTTCGAGATTTAGGCAATCACTGCAAAAAGCATTGGGGACGAGGCTGGACATGAGTACATCCTACCACCCACAGACTGACGGGCAAATTGAGAGGACGATCCAAACCTTATAGGATATGTTGCGAGCCTGTGTGATTGACTTTGGTAAAGCGTGGGATACACACTTACCCCTTATGGAGTTTTCCTACAACAATAGTTATCATACGAGCATCAAAGTAGCTCCATTTGAAGCCCTCTACGGTCGGAAGTGCAGATCCCCTCTGTGCTGGGCTGAGGTGGGTGACACCCAGTTAGCTAAAGGACGAGTTCCTAACAGCACTCTCACGTGTCTGAAAATCATTCGAGAAACGACCGAGAAGATTGTACAGATTAGCGAACGATTAAAAGCCGCTAGGGATCGACAGAAAAGCCACGCAGACAAACAAAGAAAACCTTTGGAATTCCAGGTGGGAGACCGAGTCCTTTTGAAAGTCTCACCCTGGAAGGGCACGATACGCTTTGGAAAGCATGGAAAGCTGAACCCAAGGTACATAGCGCTTTTCAAGATTCTCGCTAGAATTGGCCCCGTAGTTTACAAACTCAACCTACCCCACGAGCTAAGTAACATACATCCTACCTTCCATGTCTCAAACTTAAAGAAATGCATGTCCAACGAAACTCTTGTAATCCCACTCGACGAGATCGAAGTCAACGAGAGTCTCAACTTCGTGGAAGAGCCTGCGGAGATTATGGACCGGGAGGTCAAACGAACAAAACAAAGCCGCATCCCAATTGTGAAGGTTCGATGGAATGCCAAATGAGGACCGGAGTTCACTTAGGAGTGCGAGGATCAAATGAAACTCAAGTATCCCCATCTCTTTGCTTAGTAGTGCTATAATAACTTAGTTGTTTGAACTCTAAATTTCGGGACGAAATTTCCTTAACGGGAGGATGATGTGACAACCCCAAAATTTATTCTGTGGTTATAACCCGTTTCCGTTAATAGAATATCCTATTTTTTAAAACTTCCGTTAATTTGGGGTCGAAAAATAAATAAATGTTTTATTTTATTTTCATTTTATGTTAATATCGTCGTAATAAATAAATAAAAACACGTAAATTACATTTCCATTTAGTTGGAAAAAGTTTATTTTTATTACGACCATTTAACCGGGTAAAAAGTTTAAACCTCGTTAAACATAAGTATTGGGTAGTCGTATACCAGGTACAACACCCAAGCCCTATATAAGGGTGGGTGGACACTCTTTTAGAACTTTTTAGACACTAGACACACATTCTCTCTCTACTCTCTCTCCTCAAGTCCGATTTCATCTCCAAAAACAGCAAGTTTTCCGCTCCAAATCGTAAGTTCTCTCATCCTATCTTGTTCTACAACCCATTGTATGTCGATTTAGTTCAGAAATCATGCAAGAAGGCCGAGATTAAGGAGTTTACGGTCTAAGAGCCTCCTTAGGCCGTAAACACCTAAAATGGTGCCAAAAATGCCCAAGTTCTTCCCTTTAAGCGTAGAAACTAGTTTTGGACTTAACCTAGAAGGGTTTGAACCTTGAATCAAAAAGTTTGCGGGTTTGAAAGAGGGTTTACGGTCCAAGCATATGCTCCGTAAACACACTCAAAGCACGCAAAACAAGCCCAAAACACTTCCAAACCCCATTGTAGGCTTTGATATGACTTAAGGACTTCCTATTTCGGACTTGGAACACCTAAAAATCAAAATTTGAAGGCTAAACTAGAGTTTACGGCCCAAGCATATGCTTAGACCGTAAACTCCCCTAAACCATGCCAAATGACCCTTTAAACCCCTAAAAAGCCTTATACCCTCACTAGAACTTGTTACGAATGAGCCAAGGACCTCAAAATCAAAGAATGGAAGCTGTTCAAGAGTTTACTACCGTAAAACATGGGGTTTACGGCCGTAAACTACCAAGGAGTGGTCCTTGGACCGTAAACTCCAAGGGAGTACCCTCCTTTAACCCTAACCCCCCCCCCCCTAAGCCTCGGATTAAGCCCTAGAACTGCCCCTAGTTGTGTATGAACCCTTTTAGCACTCAAACCCACTTCTTCCATTATTTTACGGCCGTAAACTCATGGAGGAAATGGTTCCCCAACCGTAAAATCACTTAAGGTGAGTTTTAAAAGAGTAAGCTCCATGGTGAGGTCTTATACTATTTCCTTGCAACCCTTTAGCCTTATAACACCCAACCATAGAACTTTTATTCACATTAGGATGTCTATAGGTGTATAATTTGAATTTAAATCACTAATTACTTGTAAACATATGTCTTGATATGTTACTAGGGTCATAAAGGGTGTACAAGTCTTTACTTCACATCAAACGCTCATCCGACACATCCACCCGATCTACTCATTCCAGGTGAGTTCATACCCCTTAATGAACCTTTTTAAATGTTTTTACATGTTTTTGGGGGGGGGATACAAGTATAATGCTACAAGTCTTTTTATCAAATCATATATGATTCACAATTTATTATCAAAAAACGGATTTTTCTACACTTTTAGCTACATACCAATAAAACTATTTTAATTGATTATCAAATGCATTTTTAAGATTTAAGTGTTGATAAACTATTTTCAAAACTCTGTTTAAACTACTTTTATTTTAGAATATATCTACACTAATATATTTATATAAGTAAGACTTGAAGGACTTAGGACCGATATCACGCCTTATTTCCTGTTCTTGTTTGATGTGGTCTTAGGGTATCTGTTGTTCGTCCGACTGTCATTGATTTCTTAGTTATATATCTTATAGATTAGTGCTAGATAAGAAAGTCTTCATCTTATACAATACCATTGTTATTCAAAGGCAAGAAATCATACACTCTAGTTAACTATAATAGGTATAGTTAAGAGTACTGCTCGTTACCTCTACTACTATTATACTCACTATAACTGCTATTATTACAAGTTAATACACGTATAAGAGAACACTGTATGAACTATACTAAAAGTATACTATACTATAACACAGGAGAATACACTAATCCAGAGTATAACACACTATCCCTCTATAAGGCACTCTACCGCGCTTACACCATGTGACCAGGGCTTCCCGGAAGGAAAGCAACACTAGATGTATAGATCTATACATGACGAATGCTATTATATCCCGACTGTTAACTACAGTCCGTGCCGACCAGGCCCAGGGGTGGCACTACATCACTACACTACGTATGACCGGGAAGGTCATCGGACTCTCTATTATTATACAGTTGGTTACATGAAGGGTTACACCTATATCCAAATTAATACACTAAGACTTAAATTCTAAGCTAATATCCCGAAGTAAACAAATATCTATTACTAACTGAAGTTACACCACTACTACTATTAGCAGGCATCACATTTCTGAAGCTATGTTACTCAATGAGATTTATTACTGTACTTTTATAACTGAAAGTTTCAATGATAATACTTTTACACACTCAAAGGATTTTAACTTACAAATGTACTTTTTTGGAAAATATAGGATTTTCTAGGGATTTTCTACTACTCACAAACATGAGTTTCAGTTTTTATATTACATGTTCGTAAAACTGTTTTACACAAACAACGACACTAAATTCTTTTGAACTCACCAGCTTTATGCTGATACTCGTTTTCAAAATAACTTGTATCCTTAGGTCCAAGATAGACAGGTACTGGTGCAGTTTTTGGAGAAGATGGAGCACTTACAAGACCCATCTTTTATTTTCTTATACTTTTGGTGTCTATTAAACTTTACAGAACATGTTTGTAATTAAATTTACTATATAAATGCAATGGTTGTTGTCGCTTGTTTTTACTATTATGCAATTGTTATGATACTGTACATGACGTCCTCCACCCCAGAACGTATTCTGCCATTCTCGGTTTTGGGGTGTGACAGTATGGCAGATACTCGTGTATGGATAATCAGTTATCAACTTTTAAAAGGAAAATATGGGTTTTTCCTGGGATAACTTAACTTTTTTATAAACAGACTGTATAACAAATGGATAATCAAACTTCTTTATATAAAAATATGGGATTTTC
Source organism: Lactuca serriola (assembly GCF_051521515.1). NCBI lineage: Eukaryota > Viridiplantae > Streptophyta > Magnoliopsida > Asterales > Asteraceae > Lactuca > Lactuca serriola. Next base: position 297,073,476 of record NC_136411.1, read on the forward strand.
TTGGGAAACAACTTTTCATAAAAGCAAAGGAACATTTTCTTTCACTACAAATCAACCGCTTATGACCTCACCAGCTTTATACTGATATCTCTAAAACTGCTTGTATTCTCAAGTTCACGATAGACAGGTATCAAGTTTACTTTTGGAGAAGACGGTGCATATAGAAGTCTCGACTTTACTTTGTTTATACTGATGTATATAAACTATGTATTTCTCCGTTTTCAAACAAATGTAAATATTCTTATTGTAATGTAATGGTTGTGTTTACTATGCTTACTATGTACAATGGTTGTGATACTACGTATGATGTCCTCCGCTCTGAAACGTTTCCGCCGTCGGTTCCGGTGTGTGACAGATTGGTATCAGAACAATTCTTTATAGTGAACTATGTATACCGAACCTTACATGGTATACAACTATAAACACTAAGGGGCCAAAGTGTTCTGAACTAAAAGTATACGTTAAAAATATAAGTATTTTTACTCCAAGTATACAAGTATACCTATATACCAGAATCCGTATCATGAAAAGAACCAAACAAAAGTATTTGGATGTTGAACATTGTGGTTAAGCCTAGGCAGTTATGTAATCATGTCTACGGTCAATATAGCCTGATCAACTATATTCATTCGAGACATGACCAACATGTGTCTGGGAGTGACTGTGTTGTTGTAGCAAGCCTAAAACTTACCTAAATACCAGAAAAGATATAGAACCAAACATGAAGATTAAAATACTATAGGGGTATTTTAGGATGCAATAACAATCGAACTGGAAACTTTCCCAAGAGAATTAATAGTGTAACTATAATACATCAGAAGTATTATAGATTCGATGCCTATTAGCCACCCCTTTACTGTAACATCCCGACTTCCTAGGTATTATTTATTATTGTATTTTTGGTGATTTGTGAGGAGACTCGGCGAGTTGGAGCCCAAAATCGCCGACTATGATCGCGGTTATGGGTGCGGGTTCGCGTCTGGACTCGGCGATTCCAAGAGTGGACTCGGCGAGTCCACGCTGTTTAATGAAACCCAAATTCCTCGGGTTTGGAGCCTATTTAAGGGCACTTATAGCCTCCCATTGCGGCTACCAGTCCCTTGGGAGAACCCTAAGAGAGCTAAATCGCTTTGAGAGAGATGAAGTCACTTTTGGATCTTTGTATCCTTTGTTTAGCAAGAAGCGGGTGACAAGAGCAGGGAGGAGGTGAGATTCAAGCAGATCCAGAGTCCAGAGGCTTCATTTTGAGGTAATAGTTCGAACCTCCTTCAGTTTTAGAGTTGATCTTTAAAGTCAGGGTTTTCTAACACCCTTTGGAGAGTGATTATGTGAAGCAAATGGTCCCTCTTCGAGTTTGTGCCTTGGATCTGGACTCAAAGAGGTCCAGAAACCATAACCCTTGGAGCTTTTTGGGTTAGTATGGAATTATTGGACTTAGGTTGTCATTTTTGGTACCAAATCTCCTTTTGATGCCTTGTTGTGGTTATACAAGCATCAAGTTTCGAACTTTATGTTACATTCATGCTCGGGAAGGCCAGATCTATGGTTTGGGGAAATAGATCTGACCTCAGGAGGTCAATAGAGTTTGTGCATGGCATGAACTCGCCGAGTTGTTCTTGAGACTCGGCGAGTAGGGTTTAGGTTTCACGAAAATTGTTCAGCGAGTAGACTCGCCGGGTTGGGGGATGACCCAATGAGTCAGGGAGAGTCAAAGGGGGCAGAGTCAATCCGGAACTCACCGAGTTGTTCTTGAGACTCGGCGAGTTGAGTCGTGGTGGCCCCGCGATTCATGCCAGGTGGAAATCGTCAAGTTAGGGAAGTACTCGACGTGTCAAGAGAGGATCCGGTCAAAGTGAACACGTATGGACTCGCCGAGTCGCTCTAGTGCACTCGTCGAGTCCGGTAAAAGTTGACCGTTGACCATTGACAGAGTTGACCAGTGTTGACTTGATAGGGTTAGTCAACCTTAGTTGTGAAAGTGTTAATAAGATATATATTGTGTTATAGGAGGACTATAGCTCGGGAGATCGAGCGCTAGTGATTTCAGGGGTTTACGAGTTATCGAGATACACAAGGTGAGTCTTCTCACTATACTTTACCTTGAAAAGGTAATCAGAGTTATGTGACAGAGTATTTGTATGCTATATGTATGTTATGTGTTCTACTGCATTATTTCTATGTGATTTATGCTGTGCATGCTTATAGAGTTGGAACCGGAAGGTTCACAGAGTTAGAACCAGAGGGTTCACAGAGTAGGGTCCACGGACCCACAGAGTTATAGCCTCGAGTGGCTAATATGTGCTATGTGTGGTATTTTGGGGAACTCACTAATCTGTGTGCTTACAGTGTTTGGTGTTATTTGTTTCAGGTACTAGTGATGACCGTGGGAAGGCGCCGACTTGATCAGTACACACACGGGATTTTTATGTTATGAGATCTTGGGATTCTTATATGTCATGGATTGAGTTTCAAACATTGATGTTTTTATGAATATTAAATGAATTATGTTTTTACAAAATGCGAAAAATTGTTTTGAAATTTACAGTGTTACAAGTTGGTATCAGAGCCTTGGCTTGTGGGATTCGAGTACACCTTCGGGCGTATTTGAACTCAAACTGAGGATTTGAGAGATATTTTCAAAAAGACTAAAAGCTTTTTGGAAAAACGCAGAGCAGAGTTGTGTGTACAATCAGTCCGTGCCTGAACGGTGATTTCCCAAGATACCCTCATATTATGTGTTATGATATTGATATGATGTATTCTCATGCTAGAGTAGGCTAGGTACTCCTATTAGGACTAGAGTGGCCTGATTTGTGATGCCTTAGCCTAGGGAGAGGTGAGCTGCTATGAGATGCTTGAGAGTGAGTAAGTAGCAGCGAGGAGCTTATGAGAGATCTGTTAGAGAGTGGTTATGCATAATAGAGTACTTGGAACTTGGGATCCGAAGAGGAGGACTGGGGGTGTATTCTGATACGGTGCGGACAGTAGTATTGGGCCCGTACTACTGAAAGCACCGGGGCGGTGTATAGCCCAAGTAAGAATCTTTGGAATGCCAAGGATCAAGGAGGGATGAGTTGTCGAGTGTGAGTATGCTCGAATGGATTCTAATTTATCGTATGTTGTATTTCAAAGGTAGATCATGGTGAGGACACGTCTTATGCCTGAGACCAGTTGGGCCAGTGATGAAGAGATCCGCCGGATCATCCATGAGGAGGTGGCTGCGGCCATCAGGGCAGAGATACCAGAGATGTTCGGGTGTATTAAGACCACGTTGATTAAGACTTTCGACGAGCGTTATGCTGCTCTTTCTGAGGCTGCTATTGCAGCGGCCACCGTAGCTATTGCTACCGCGAGGCCGCAGGGTGGTGATGCGTTGCTGTTCCGAGAGTTCAGCAACACGAAACCGCCGGAGTTTGATGGGACCCAGGACCCGGTGGCGGCTATGAGATGGATTTCAGACATAGAGGGGTGTTTCTTCACTTGCTCATCTCCTGAGCATTTGAGAGTTCGATTCGTGCTGAACCAGCTTCGCTTGGGAGCGAAGGACTGGTGGAAGTTTGTGACGGCGCACTTTACGCCTGCTGAGCTTGCGGCAATGACCTGGGAGAGGTTCACTGGCATGTTCCGAGATGAGTACGTTCCTTAGGTGGAGAGGGAGTGTTTGGTCCAGGAGTTTCTGACCCTCAAGTAGGGTACTGAGTCTGTTACGGTGATTACTAGGATGTTCCATGAGAGGGCGATGTTCTGCCCTGAGCACGTGTCCACAGAGCAGGAACATATGAGCCGATATTTGAGTATCTTGAGGCGAGACATTCAGGAGTTCGTGGTGAACTCCTCGTACTAGACATTCGCCGAGCTTCAGGCAATTTCCCGGAAGAGGGAGATTGAGCTAGAGACTCAGGCTAGGGAGGAGGCGGAGTCTCAGGGGAGGGATCGGCGACCGGCACAGTCCCAGCTGGCAACCAAGCGGGCCAAGCCCGCTGATCCCAAATCAGGGAGCCAGAAGGGCCGCACTTTTGGGATGTGCGGCAAGGGTCATGATGGAGTTTGTAGAGTTGGATCTTGCTACAAGTGTGGCAAGGAGGGGCATATGGCCAAGGACTGCCTCAAGGGGTTTGCAGTGTGTTTCCACTGCAACTAGACCGGACACCGGAAGGCAGAGTGTTCGCAATTGCGGGGTTCAGCTCAGGGAGCACCTCAGGGATCTGCCCCTGCCGCCATCATAGCTACAGAGAGTCGGACAGTGAAGGCCGAGGCGCCGATGGCACGAGGGAGAGCCTTTCAGTTGACCGCGGAGGAGGTCCGCGTAGCGCCCGGTGTCATGGCTGGTACTTTTCTTGTGAATTCTGTACCTGCCTTGGTGTTATTTGACTCGGGTGCGAGTCGGTCTTTTGTATCTTTGGCTTTTAGTCAGCATATCAGTGTTAGTCGTGAGGCGTTGAGTCGGCCTATGAGAGTTTTCATAGCTGACGAGAGGGTGATATATGCCACGGAGGTTATCCGTGGGTGCGTATTCGAGATTTTAGGTGTTGAGTTCCCAATTGATTTGGTTCCTATTGCGATGGGTGATGTCTGTGTCATTGTGGGCATGGACTGGTTGAGTAGATTCGGTGCGGTTATCGACTGCGAGCGGCAACTGGTGACCGTACGTGACCCTAGTGGGGGAGTTCTTACGGTGTACGACGAGGGTACACGTTCTGGGTCAGCGTTTTGTTCGGCCGCTAGGGTGAGGCAGTGTCTACAACAGGGATGTAAGGGCTTTGTGGCGTATGTGATGGATATGCAGGTTGATTCAGAGAGGCCGAGGTCAGTTGAGGAGGTTCCGATAGTGCGTGACTTCCCGAATGTATTTCCAGAGGAGTTGTCCGGTGTGCCTCCCGTGAGGCAAGTGGAGTTCAGTATCGATTTGGTTCCGGGGGCCGCGCCTATCGCCAAGGTGCCTTATCGCCTTGCACCTCCAGAGATGCAAGAGTTATCCTCGCAGCTTCAGGAGCTACTGGGAAAGGGGTTTATTCGGCCGAGCAGCTCGCCGTGGGGAGAGCCTATCCTTATTGTCAAGAAGAAGGATGGTTCACACCGGATGTGCATTGATTGCCGGGAGTTGAACAAGCTGACGGTCAAGAACCGTTACCCATTGCCGAGGATCGACGATTTGTTCGATCAGTTACAGGGAGCATCTTGGTTCTCCAAGATCGATTTGAGGTCTGGATATCATCAGGTGAGGGTGCGAGATGAGGACATCCAAAAGACAGTGTTCAGGACGCGTTATGGTCATTACGAGTTTGTGGTGATGCCTTTCGGGCTCACCAATGCCCCGACAATGTTCATGGATCTCATGAACCGAGTGTGCAGGCCGATGTGAGATCGGTCGGTGATTGTATTCATCGATGACATTTTGGTATATTCGAGATCTAGAGAGCAGCATGAGGAACATTGAGGGAGAGATCCTCGGAGTTCTGAGATCGGAGAGGCTTTATGCCAAATTCTCCAAGTGTGATTTCTGGTTGCGAGATGTCTAGTTCGTAGGGCATCTCGTTAACCAGAAAGGGATATTGGTCGACCCGGCCAAAGTTGAGGCAGTGATGCGTTGGGAGGTGCTGAGGTCACCCTCTGAGATCAGGAGTTTCTTAGGGTTGGCAGGTTATTATCGAAGATTTATCAAGGATTTCTCTAAGATCGCAGTGCCACTCACCAGGTTAACCCGGAAGGGTGTCGCTTTTTCATGGGGACCCGAGCAGCAGGCCTCCTTTGAGGCGCTTCGCCAAAGGTTATGTGAAGCCCCGGTGTTAGCCCTCTTGGAGGGGATGAAGGACTTTGTGGTATACTGTGATGCGTCGATCTTGGGGTTGGGAGCGGTGCTGATGCAGAGAGGGCATGTGATAGCGTACGCATCGAGGCAGCTGAAGCCTCATGAGACGAGGTATCCCACCCATGATCTAGAGTTAGGGGCAGTGGTGTTCGCCCTCAAAATTTGGCGTCACCATCTGTATGGGGTTCGTTGTACGATATACACAGACCATAAGAGCCTAAAGTATTTGATGGATCAGCCCAACCTAAATATGCGGCAGAGGAGGTGGTTGGATTTGGTCAAGGATTATGATTGTGAGATCCTGTACCATCTGGGTAAGGCTAATGTGGTAGTCGACGCCCTGAGTCGCAGGGCGGAGAGCGCCCCATTGCGAGATGTATGTTTGCGATTGACCGTGATGGCTTCGGTGTTGGACACCATTCGTGGAGCACATGCTGAGGCCGTGAGATCGGAGAACCAGAAGAGAGAGCGAGTTGTTGGGTTGGTATCGGAGTTCGTTACCGATGGTCGGGGGCTTATGACATTTCAAGGGTGTATATTGGTACCATTTGTGGGTGGGAAGCATACCATTTTGATGGAAGAGGCTCATCGGTCGAAATTCTCGATCCATCCTGGGGCCACTAAGATGTATTTGGACCTGAGGAGAGAGTATTGGTGGCCCTGTATGAAGAGGGATGTTGCGTGGTTTGTTGAGAGGTGCTTAACCTGCCGTAGGGTTAAGGCCGAGCACCAGAGACTGCATGGTAAGTTGCAGCCGTTGGAGGTTCCCGAATGGAAGTGGGAACAAATTACGATGGATTTTATCACCAAATTGCCAAGGACTGCTAGGGGAGTCGATGTAATTTGGGTGATTGTGGACAGGTTGACAAAGAGCACCCACTTCCTTGCTATCAGTGAGAGCTCCTCCGCAGAGAAGTTAGCAGAGATGTACGTGAGGGAAGTGGTATCTCGGCATGGGGTGCCAATCTCGATTGTCTCAGACCCAGATGTACGTTTTACTTCCTGATTCTGGAAGAAGTTTCATGAGGAGTTGGGTACTAGGCTGCATTTTAGTACCGCATATCACCCCAGACAGACGGACAGAGTGAGCGGACGATCCAGATGCTCGAGGGCATGCTTCGGGCATGTGTGTTGGATTTCGGGGGGAGTTGGGATACGTATTTGACCTTGGCAGAGTTTTCCTACAACAACAGCCATCATTCGAACATTGGTATGCCACCCTTTGAGCTGTTGTATGGGAGGAGGTGCCGGACCCCCATTTGCTGGGGAGAGATCGGACAGCGTGTTATGGGCAGTACAAAGATCATGCTTCAGACGACAGTGCAGATCCAACAGGTCAGACAGAGGTTGTTGACCGCTCAGAGTCGTCAGAAGAGTTATATGGACAGACGCCGGTCCGAGCTTGAGTTTCAGGTCAGCGACTTTGTGCTCCTGAAGGTCTCTCCTTGGAAAGGAGTGATTCGATTCACGAAGAGGGGCAAGTTGGGGCCCCAATATATTGGTCCATTCCAGGTGGTCGCGAGGGTAGGTAGGGTAGCCTATCTCTTGGAGTTGCCAGCAGAGTTGGGTTAAATTCACGACACTTTCCACGTGTCGCAATTGCGGAAGTGTATAGCCGATGAGTCGGTAGTGGTTCCATTAGAGGATATTCAGGTGGATGCGAGCCTGAATTACGCTGAGAGACCGGTGGAAATCAGAGATCGGAAAATCAAGGTTTTGAGGAACAAGGAGGTACCCTTGGTTTTGGTTCAGTGGCAACATCGGAAGGGGTCCGAGATGACTTGGGAGCCGGAGCGTGACATGCATGAGCAGCATCCGGAGTTATTTGCCGAGCGAGACTTCGAGGGCGAAGTCTAGTTCTAGTGGGGGAGAATTGTAACATCCCGAATTCCCAGGTATTATTTATTATTGTATTTTTGCTGATTTGTGAGGAGTCTCGGCGAGTTGGAGCCCAAACTTGCCAAGTATGATCGCGGTTATGGGTGCGGGTTCGCGTCTAGACTCAGCGAGTCCACGCTGTTTAATGAAACCCTAATTCCCCGGGTTTGGAGCCTATTTAAGGGCACTTATAGCCTCCCATTGCGGCTACCAGTTCCTTGAGAGAACCTTAAGAGAGCTAAATCGCTTTGAGAGAGAAGAAGTCACTTTTGGATCTTTGTATGCATTGTTTAGCAAGAAGAGGGTGACAAGAACAAGGAGGAGGTGAGATTCAAGCAGATCTAGAGTCCAGAGGCTTCATTTTGAGGTAATATTTTGAACCTCCTTCAGTTTTAGGGTTGATCTTTAGAGTTAGGGTTTTCTAACCCCCTTTGGAGAGTGATTATGTGAAGCAAATGGTCCCTCTTCGAGTTTGTGCCTTGGATCTGGATTCAAAGAGGTCCAGAGACCTTAACCCTTGGAGCTTTTTGGGTTAGTATGGACTTATTGGACTTAGGTTGTCATTTTTGGGACCAAATCTCCTTTTGATGCCTTGTTGTGGTTATACAAGCATCAAGTTTCGAACTTTACATGACATTCATGCTTGGGAAGGCTGGATCTAGGGTTTGGGGAAACAGATCTGACCTGAGGAGGTCAATAGAGTTTGTGCATGGCATGAACTCGCCGATTTGTTCTTGAGACTCGGCGAGTAGGGTTTGGGTATCACGTAAATTGTTCAGCGAGTAGACTCGCCGGGTTGGGGGATGACCCAGTGAGTCAGGGAGAGTCAAAGGGGGGCTGAGTCAAGCTGAAACTCGCCGACTTGTTCTTGAGACTCGGCGAGTTGAGTTGTGGTGGCCCCGCGATTCATGCTAGGTGGAACTCGTCGAGTTAGGGAAGTACTCGACGTGTCAAGAGAGGATCTGAGGGAGTTAGTGAACACGTATAGACTCGCCGAGTCGCTCTAGTGCACTCGTCGAGTCCGGTCAAATTTGACTGTTGACCATTGACAGAGTTGACCAGTGTTGACTTGATAGGGTTAGTCAACCTTAGTTGTGAAAGTGTTAATTAGAGATATATTGTGTTATAGGACGACTATAGATCGGGAGATCGAGCTCTAGTGATTTCAGGGGTTTGCGAGTTATCGAGATACCCGAGGTGAGTCTTCTGACTATACTTTACCTTGAGTAGGTAATCAGAGTTATGTGACAGAGTATTTGTACGCTATATGTATGTTATGTGTTCATGCTTATAGAGTTTGAACCGGAAGGTTCACAGAGTTAGAACCAGAGGGTTCACAGAGTAGGGTCCACAGACCCACATAGTTATAGCCTTGAGTGGCTAATATGTGCTATGTGTGGTATTTTAGGGAACTCACTAAGCTTTGTGCTTACAGTGTTTGGTGTTATTTGTTTCAGATACTAGTGATGACCGTGGGAAGGCGCCGGCTTGATCAGTACACACACGGGATTTTTATGTTATGAGATCTTGGGATTCTTATATGTCATGGATTGAGTTTCAAACATTGATGTTTTTATGAATATTAAATGAATTATGTTTTTATAAAATGCGAAAAATTGTTTTGAAATTTACGGTGTTACATTTACCATCACCTCGTGTAGATAGCGTGGCTAGATTCCATCTCCCTAGCGACTCGTACTTCCTCAACCAAGGAGATGACGGATGGATCGGGCCAGAGCCAGAAGGAAACCATGAAATTCGTTTGGATGATGGCTTTTTCGAACCATTTCTTGAAGAGACTGACTCGGAACCCGAAGTCCAAAACCTACCCCAAGTGACCCCAATGCGAAATCCTAACCCTCAAGTTGGATTCCAAGATCCAACGCCTATGTGGTCGGGAGCTTAAATAGGTGGAGCCATAAGCAAGGCCAACCCCTCTTATACAACGGTAACCGCAACTGCTACAATCTGGATCGAGGAGGTCCTGTAGACAGGGCCCTTCCAACCCTAATACACCGAGTGGCTCACAATGTGATGCTAGGTGTGGCAACCCCTCAGCAAACTATGGAACTTGAAGCAGACTCGGATGCCAACACAAACCACATTTGTAATCTTGAAGTTTTTCACGGGAGAACTATGAGAGACAACGAAGCTCTACAATGAGAGTTAGCTACAACCCAAGTCGAGGTCATAGAGTTCTGAACCGGCCAATCAAGGTATGAAGGACGTCTGCTTGACGTAGAGTGACAACTGACCGAATTGGGATTTCTCTTGAGAAGTACCCATCGTCAATAGAGGATCACACTACTCGTCTTTCCTTTCTGGTCTAAGGAATAACCTTCACGTTTATGTTCTGAGTAACCTTTTCCCGTAAACACCTCTGTCTTCTATATTGCCGAAATTTTCTCTTTGACATTAGGACTTAAGCCTATTGGTAAGTCCTGAATTCCGAAATATGTAATCTCAGTTTCAGTAACGATGACAACAATCATATTTCAGTTAAAGCATGTATCATAGGATGTGCTCTTACCTAGGACGATTATTCATTTCCTCCAATCAATTTCATATCAGTACCCGTGAAAAGCTTCAATGTCTTAATCAGAATAGAACGAATAAGCCTCACATGGTGCCAATGTCCTTGCGTCGAGAAAGCGATTCATCTCATTCGTCCCTCTGAAGGAGTCCTCACCAGTTTTAGTGACAAGATCATTCGCAACTTCATATCATTTCCTGCGTCAAAGCCTAGGAGCATCTACGAAAGGAATGTTATGCATTCCTGGCTCGTGTTATCAATAGGATGCAAAAAGTTAAAGACCTCGAGCGCATTTCCAAAGCCCACAACATTTTCGATGTATTCCCTAAAGGCATTCCAGCGATTTCTCCTGAACGTCAAGTTGAATACTGTATCAAATTGATATCTATAGCTACTTTTATTGCTAACCCTTCACCTCATCTGGAGCCGAAGAAATGGGAGAGTTACTCCGCTAGCCCAATGGGCTGAGCAAACAAGAGTTCTTAATACTATTTTATGTGAACTTTGTGTGCTCAAATCTTTTCTATCTTTGCTAAGACCATATCTTGGGAATGTGGGTTGAATCAAAGAGAGTCAGTAGCAAAATGGGAAATATCAATGCATAGAAAAATATTTAGGATACATCCAGAGACAACCATTGTTGCTCACAAACTCTTTTCTTGACATATAGCAGATCATGCCTCCGAAGAAACAGAACCAATCCACCAGTAAGGTACCATTCCTCCAGATGGACTCAGTTATGTTCCAAGCTACTGTCACAGCAGCCGTAGCAACCACTTTAGTTGTTCTTAACGCTAACGACCTAAATGGGAATGGGAACGACTTCCACACCTCAAGCTGTAACAACACACCAGGAAATCAACAAGGGCATGTCTTAGAGAACATTCCAGCCCCCAAACCTAAGAGTGCTAAACGAAAATTTTGGTCCGAGAGGAAGAACAAGTCATTTCAGAAACTTGCACAGAAACGACAACTCGAGATAACTTCTACAACCGCCACATCCGCCCAACTAGTGCCAACGCCAGTGCAGCAATATGCTGGAAAACTTCCAAGTTCCGAGAAATGCAACTTTCACCATGTAGGAAAGTGCTGTAAACTTCAGTGTAAGAACTGCAACAGGCAAGGACACACCATACGATACTACAGGGCATCTGCACAGCCAAACACCTCGATTATTGGTGTAAGAATGAATCAATTTTGCTACATTTGTGGTGAACCCGGACATTTCAAAAGAAATTGTCCAAGGATTTTGGATGGCCGGGAAACTTGCTCCGTACAAACCCCAACCCAACACATCACTTCCACTACTGATGCTAGCATAGTCCAAGTGTGCTGTGTATGTGGCGAAATGCGACATCTCAAAAGATATTGCCAAACAAAAAAGAACATTGACGAAATCGGAGGAGCCTAACCTCCGAGAGTAAGGAAGCATCGAAGGACCCTTCCATATTTTGGTACTCTTTCAAAAACCCTGATAATTGTTCATAATTGTGATTACTTCTCGTTCGGATTAGATCACGAAATCTTTATAAGTTTTAATGACCTAATGAGAAAATTATTATAACTTAGTAAATACACCAGGGTCAGTTGTAATTATACATGGCTTAAGTACACCATAGACATTCACCCAGGGACATCAATGTTCTAGCAAAGTGATCCTTCCAAACCAACTTAACGTGCGATTCTTCGACGACATCCTGTTTAGTCTGACTGAGTCTATGTTATACCAAACGCTATTGCCTTAAATCATATTATCGCAAAACTATCGTCACTTGTAACGACAAATTAGATGCGAACTTAAAAAGTTTATCACTTTTCGAAGAACCCGAAAGTATTCATACAAATGGTGCCACCCACAAGGACATAGACAAAGTAAGAGAGTTATCCGGACAATTGGAAATACGTCATAGGACACTCAATTACTCTTAGTTGAACCTCCTCGCAACAAACGACGACCTATCCAGCATCAAGGCTGCGCCGTTTGGAACTCCCTATGACCACAGGTACGGATCCCCTCTGTGCTGGGCTGAGGTGGGCAACACGCAGCTAGCTAAGGTGCAAGTCCCTGACAACACTCTCACTGGCCCATAAATCATCCGTTAAACCACCGAAAAGATCGTACAAATCCAAGAACGACTGAAGGCTTCACTAGACAGGCAAAAGAGCTACGCCGACAAGAGACGAAAACCCTTGGAATTCCAGGTTGGTGACCGCGTCCTTCTGAAGGTCTCACCCTGAAAAGGCATGATACATTTTAGAAAGCGTGGAAAGCTAAACCCAAGGTACATTAAACCGTTCGAGATCCCTGTTAGGATCAATCCTGTAGTATACAAAATCCCATTACCGTGAGACCTCAACATCATCCACCCTATCTTCCACGTCTCTGATCTTAAGAAGTCTCTATCTGACAAAACCCTTGTGATCCCTCTTGATGAGATCGAAATCAACGAAAATCTGAACTTCCTAGAAGAACCAATCGAAATCATGGATCGAGAGATCAAACGAACGAAAGAAAGTCGCATCCCTATAGTGAAGGTTCGTTGGAATGCCAAGCGGGGACCCGAATTCACTTGGGAGCACGAAGATTCAATGAATCAGAAATATCCGCATCTCTTTCCAAATCCACGATTTGTATCTTAATTCTAAATTTCGGGACGAAATTTCCTCTAACGGGGGGATGATGTGACAACCCGAAATTTATTCCATCACTGTAACCCACTTCCGTTAATAAAATTTATTTTTATTAAAAGTTTTCTGTTAATTTCTTAAGCCAAGTAAATCAATTGGACTTAATTGTCGTAATTTCATACGTAACGGAAAACGAAAAATCACGCGAAAAATCCCATTTGCGGTAAGTGTTTGGTGGACCCCCACCCTGACCGTAAACTCAACCCTATATAAGGGTTGAGTGGTGTTCATTTCAACCTTTTTCACACCTTAAGAACTTTCTCTCTCTACTATCTCTCTCTCTCTACAAAAGTTGGATTTTGATCAAGAAAACACCCTTTCAAGCTTCATAACAGTAAGTAAACCCTCCTAGCTTGTTATTTAGCTTAGCATACTTGAAAATTCGTGGTTTAACCACCCAAAAACCTCAAGAACATGTGTTTATGATTTGGGAACATCCCAAAACTGTAAACACCCTAAAAGGGGGTTTTGATGCCCCACAACCCTTCCAATGCTTGGCTAATGACCTAGAAGCTTGCATGAATGATCTTAGAACCCCAAAACATGAAAAGAAAGGAGTTAACATGAGTTTATGGTTGGGGTATATCCCAAAACCGTAAACACCTTCTAAGGGTGTTAAAATGCCCTTAAAACCTTCTAAGACTTGAAGGAGTGGCCAGAACTTTGTATACTTACCATAGAAACACCAAATCATTCAAGAAAGTGGCAAACATGAGTTTGCGGCCATAAACTCATGTGTTTACGACCATAAACTCACCAATGAAGCCTTGAAAAACCGTAAAATCCTAATAAGGTCCATTCCAAACCCCAATCACTTCCATAGCCCTTGATTCGAGTCTAGCATAAGTCCTTGAGTAGTTTAAGACCTTTAAGCATCCAAACCCATCATTCCCATGAGTTTACGGCCGTAAAATCATGGGGGATATGGTCTTCAAAACTGTAAACACCCCTAAGGGCCACCACTTGAAGAGTAAACTCCATAATGAGGCCATACACTCCTTAGATGCAACCCATATCATTCCTAACACATGAAATAAAGTGTTTTCGCGCATTAGAGTGTATTTACTTAGTTAAGTAGTGATTAAATAACTAATTAGATACAATTTTGTATCACTTCATGTTACGTAGGATCCTCGCGTGTGTTCAAGTCATCACTTAACACTTAACATTCCTACCCGACACTTCCATCCATTCACTGCAGGTGAGTTCATACCCCTACACCTTTTTTCGAGTATTTCATGTTTTCAGGGGGGAATACAAGTAATAGTACAAGGGAATTAGTCCTCAAAACCTATTATTTCGTATGATATACTTACATGTTCAGCATGATTTTAACACAACAAAACCGTTTTACCAACCAATTAGGAAATAAACTTGTAGATTTAGTTTTCAAAACTAAAACATGGAAACTTGTGAATCTTATCATAAAATGTTATATTTTATAATTTACAAAGCATTCATGCCAATCATAAAACAGGATTTTTCCATATTATTACTCTTAAATTCGTTACACTTAAGATTTGAGACACGTCCTCGGTAACACTCCACAAAGATACGCAAGTGGAGGACCGACCCTGTAACCAAAATCTCTCGGAGGGAGAACGTGACTTTTGTGTATAGATCTATACGGGACTGACTACACGACACCTTGCTGCTAGCTACAATGGGACCGACAGGTCTACGGGTGACAAAGTCCTAAAATGATATTGGCCCCGTTACGTGCCATATCCATTTTATTGTATGGTTATGGAACTCGCAACATAGATAATGGAGATTTACTTTTAGTAATAATGAACCTAGTGAACTAACCTCAAAGTAATAACTGTTTTGATTACTAGAGGGTATCAACAATACCCTTCATAATTAGTTCACTTGCTACTTATTAGTTTTATGTGTGTATTATAACTACTTATTAAACTAAGGCTATTATACTCCTCTAGGTGTAACCAGAGCTTCGAAAACACGACTAATATACTTCTCTGGGTGTAACCAGAGCTTCGAAAACATGGCTAATATACTCCTCTGGGTGTAACTAGAGCTTTGAAAACACGACTAATATACTCCTATGCGTGTAACCAGAGCTTTGAAAACACGGCTAATACACTCCTCTGGGTGTAACCAGAGCTTCGAAAACACGGCTAATATACTCCTCTGGGTGTAACCAGAGCTTCGAAAACATGGCTAATATATTCCTCTGGGTGTAACCAGAGCTTCGAAAACACGGCTAATATACTCCTCTGGGTGAAAATACGGCTATTATACTCCTCTGGGTGTAACCAGAGCTTCGGAAAGAAAACCGTTGTCTGAGTATGGTAGATACTCGTGTATGGATAATCAATCATCAACTTTTAAAAGGAAAATATGGGTTTTTTCCTGGGATAACTTAACTTTTTCATAAACAGGCTGTATAACAAATGGATAATCAAACTTCTTTATACGAAAATATGGGATTTTCTTGGGAAAGAACTTTTCATAAAATCAAAGGAACATTTTCTTTCACCAGAATTCAACCGCTTATGAACTCACCAGCTTTATGCTGATATTTCTAAAACTACTTGTATTCTCAGGTTCACGATAGACAGGTATCTCGCTTACTTTTGGAGAAGACGGTGCATATAGAAGTCTCAACTTTACTTTGTTTATACTGATGTATATAAACTATGTATTTCTCCATTTTCAAACAAATGTAAATATTCTCACTATAATGTAATGGTTGTGTTTACTATGGTTACTATGTACAATGGTTGTGATACTACACATGACGTCCTCCGCTACGAAATGTTTCCACCGTCGGTTTCGTGGTGTGACACACATTGATTAGGTGATAGAGACATTGAGTGCACCATGTTGATTCGTATGGTATTCACACCTTGTTTGTGATCCTCGGTATCCCAGTCACAAACTTGAAGGGCATGTAGAGATTTAAACATGCCATTGAAAAGTTTAGTGAATCTCAAAAGAATCTAGGAGTTTTCAAATACGTTTAAAACTTAATTTCTTTTCATTTTTGATGGTGGAAATTAGTGAATCATCATTCACTTACCTTCAAATTATTTGCATTTAGATTACGGCATCCCTTTTCTAAGTTGTGAATAAAGTTCTTGGATCCTAGCCCTAATTTTTCATTTGGGTGTTTAATTAGAGATTCATTTCTAATCAAACTTGGTTCCTTTCTTTTTCAGATGTCTGCTAACAACAACAACAACAATGCTTTTGGGTCATTCTCAGTAATGAACCTATGGCAAAAGGTGACATTTGATGGGTCGAATTTCAACGAGTGGATGAGGTACATTCGCATGATCACTCGCTACGAGGACAAAGAATATGTCCTTGATGAGAAACTTGAAAAGATCATCCCAGATGTTGCTACTCCTGAAGAGTTGGCCGCCTTTGAAGCCTATGAGCGTGATGCTACGAAAGTTCATTGCATCATGTTGGTCACCATGAACCTCGAACTCCAAAAGTCCTATGAGGACATGTATCCATATGAAATGCATCAAGATTTGTTGGACATGTATCACCAAAGCGTGGGGCAAGAGCGCTATGAGATCATTACTAACATGATCAACGCTAAGATGGGGAGTGGAGAATCCCTAACCTCTTATTTGTAGAAAATGTAGAGCTATGTTGATCGTCTTCTCAAACTTAATGCTAAGTTTGATGAGGATTTGGCTATCAACATCATCCTCCACTTCTTGCCTTCCTGCTACAACCAGTTTAGAATGACCTACCACATGAATAAGGAATACATATCCTTGAGTAAACCTCAAGGATCGCTGAGGACTATTGAGAGCAGCCTCAAGGACAAGTCTATTGCATCATCCCCTACTGTGGCTGCTTATGTGTTGGTAATTGGCCAATGGAAGGGAAAGAAGAGGAAGGCTCATTCAAAGAGCCACCAAAAGGGGAAGTCCCATGATAGTTCATCCTCTAGCGGGACCAAAGCAGGTTGTGCTAAACCCTCCTCGGACCCTAAGGAAGCAGAGTGCTTCTATTGCCACGAGAAGGGCCACTAGAAACGAAGCTGCCCTAAATATCTATAGGAAATTAAGGATGGGAAGATAAAGCCCACCTTCGCAGGTGTGTATTCTATTAAATCTAACAACTCATCACTTGCTACTTCATGGGTTCTTGATACAGGATGTTGTTTCCACATTTGTTCTGATTTGTAGGGCCTAAGAAGAAGTAGGGAGGTGGAGCATGGGAAAAAAACTTGATTATGGGAAATAGATGATCCTCGCCTGTGACCAGAGTCAGAGTTTCTTCTTTAGTGTTGAGTAATAGATTAGGGTTAGATTCAAATAATTGTTGCTATTCACCAGATATGACAAAGAACATCATTTCTTTTTCATTGATTATATAGACAAGGTTTCAGATATTCATTTGATAATAGTAATGGTTATATCAATGTTTATTTGAATGGTGTTTTTTATTTCAATGCATTTCCTTGTAATGGAATATATAAATCCGTGTTGGTTGTAGAGAATTTAGGAAATGATGTGTTGAATATTGATTCGTCTAATAGTCTAGACAAAGCATGCTTATGGCATTGTCGCCTTGGCCATGTCAACAAGAAACGCATAGCCCAACTCCAAAAGGATGGATTGTTGGAGTCATTCAACCTTAGGGACGATCACGTGTGTGAATATTGTTTACTTGGGAAAATGACCAACTCACCCTTTACTGGTACTTGTGAAAGGGTGAAGGTCTATTGGATCTCATACACACCGATGTGTGCGAGCCCTTTAGATCCACCACAAGGGATGCTTGTCGCTTCTACGTGACTTTTACGGATGATTATAGTAGATATGGATATATCTACTTAATCAAGCAAAAGTAAAAAACCTTTGAAAAGTTAAAAGAGTTTAAGAATGAAGTGGAGAATCAGCTGCGCAAGAAAATCAAGATGCTTCGGTCAGACCGAGGATGAGAGTACCTAAGACTTGAGTTTCATGGCTATCAAAAGGAATGCGGAATTGTTTTGCAATTGACGCCTCCGAGAACGCCAAAATTGAATGGTGTGGCTGAGAGATGTAATTAACCTAGTTCCCACCAAGAAGGTTTCCAAAAGCCTCATGAGATGTGGACAGGGAAGCTCCCTCGTTGGGACATATCAAGGTTTGGGGTTGTGAGGCTTTCGTAAGACGAGAGACCCATGACAAGCTCGAACCTCACATTGAGAAGTGTTATTTCATCGGCTATCCACAAAAGTCTTTTGGCTATCTCTTCTACAGACCGAGTGACAATGCTGTCTTTGTTGCGAGAAGACGGGTTTTCCGAGAAAGGGAATTGATAAGCCAAGGGACAGTGGGAGGCAAATTGATCTTGAAGAGATTCAAGAGCAAAGCGATGAAGGAACTTCTATCACTGGCACTCAACCTGAGGAGGAAAGTCTTGTTGAACTTGTTGACAAGTCCTTACCTCTTAGACGTTCTAGTCGGGCTAGTGTTCCACCCCAGTTGTATGGATTCCATATTACTACTGAAGGTGATACATTTATTAGTGATAGTACACTAGTAAATTTGGACGAACCTAGCAGCTACAAGGAAGCTATGGCAAGCCCATAGTCTGCTAAGTGGAAAGAGGCAATGGACAAGGAATCTTTGTTTTGACGAGAAGGTTAAACAGTTTTGCTTTCTGCAAAGCGAAGATGACTCATGTGTGTATGTCAAGGCCAGTGGGAGTATAGTGAGTTCTCTCGTATTGTATGTTGATGATATACTACTCATAGGAAACAACATCCCAACCTTGCAGGAGGTCATGTCCTGGCTTGGGAAGTGTTTCGCTGTGAAGGACCTCAGAGAGGCTGCATATATTCTAGGAATAAGGATAGGGAGAAACAGAAGTAAGAGACTGATAGGACTCAGTCAGGATACATACTTGGACAAGGTACTAAAGCGTTTTAGTATGGAAAATTCCAAGAAAGGGGAGTTGCCAATCCAAAGCAATACCAAGTTAAGTAAGACTCAAAGCCTGAGTATAGAGACAGAGATAACTGATATGAGCCGAGTAACTTACACTTCCGCAGTTGGCTCAATCATGTATGATATGACTTGTACTGGCCCTGATGTGACCTTCGCTTTGAGCATGGTCATTAGATATCAGGGAAACCCTGGTAGAGCACATTGGACTGCAGTTAAGAATATTCTTAAGTACCTTCGGAGGACCAAGGAATGGTTTCTATTCCTCGGTGGGAGTGATGACTTATGGGTACGAGGGTACGGTGACGCTAGTTTCTGGACGGATCGGGATAATTACCGTTCGCAGTCAGGCTGTGTCTTTACCCTTAACGGATGAGCGGTAACTTTGAAAAGTTCGAAACAAGAGACTGTGGCTGATTCAACATGTGAATCCGAGTACATTGCAGCAAGTGAAGCGTAAAAAGAGGTAATATGTTTGAAGAACTTCATTGGAGACCTTGGAGTTGTGCCATCCATAGGGAGCCCATGGAAATTTTCTGTGATAATGAAGGAGCGGTTGCCTTAACCAAGGAACCAAGGGATCACAGTAGATCCAGGCGTATCGACAGAAAATACTATTTTTTTAGACATCGGGTAAAAGAGGGACTCCTCATAGTGAAGAGGGTATCGCCATAAGATAACCCAGCAGATCCCCTTACAAAGGGACTAAGCAGGGTTAAGCACTTGCAGCACACTAGGAGCATTGGGCTGAAGGATGATATGAGTTTAGATTAGATAGATAGGAAACGTGTAATAGATAATTTGTACTTGACATTGGATATAAATAAAGGTGTTTTATTTAAGAGTAAAGTTACTATCTTGTGTTTGTTATTTATCTATTGTTTCAGTTTTGCATGTTTTAACTTCCTGAATAATAAGATTATTCAAACGATCCACTATCGTTCATATGTTGGAAGCAGATATGAAAGAAGACTGTCATGAATCTGTTTGTAGATTGTCTAAAAGCTTTTAGACATAACAATAGTTTGTTGCAAAGCCAGTGGGAGTATAGTGAGCTTCCTCGTATTGTATGTTGATGACATACTACTCATAGGAAACGATGTCCCAACCTTGTAGGAGGTCAAGTCCTGGCTTGGGAAATGTTTCACTATGAAGGACCTCGAAGAGGCTGCTTATATTCTGGGAATAAGGATAGTAAGAAATAGGGAAAAGAGACTGATAGGACTCAGTCAGGATACATACTTGGATAAGGTACTAAAGTGTTTTAGTATGGAAAATTCCAAGAAAGGGGAGTTGCCAATCCAAAGCAATACCAATCTGAGTAAGACTCAAAGCCTGAGTATAGAGGCAGAGATAGCTGATATGAGCCAAGTACCTTATGCTTCCGCAGTAGGCTCTATCATGTACACTATGACTTATACTCGCCCTGATGTGGCATTCGCTTTGAGGATGGTCAGTAGATATCAAGGGAATCTTGGCAGAGCTCATTGGATTGCAGTTAAGAATATTCTTAAGTACCTACGAAGGACCAAGGAATGGTTTCTAGTCCTTGGTGGGAGTGATGAATTAAGGGTATGAGGGTATAGTGACACTAGTTTTCAGACGGATAAGGATAGTTACCGATCGCAGTCGGGCTGGGTCTTTACCCTAAATGGAGGAGCAGTAACTTGGAAAAGTTCCAAGTAGGAGACCGTAGTTGATTCAACATGTGAATCAGAGTACATTGCGGCGAGTGAAGCGTCAAAAGAGGCTATATGGTTGAAGAAATTGAATGGAGACCTTGGAGTTATGCCATCCATAAAGGAGCCGATGGAAATTTTCTTTGATAATGAAGGAGCGGTTGCCTTAACCAAGGAACCGATAGATCATGGTAGATCTCGACATATCGATAGAAAGTACCACTTTATCAGACATCGGGTAGAACAGAGACTCCTTGTTGTGAAGAGGGTATTGTCAGAAGAAAACCCGACAGATCTCCTTTAGAAGGGACTGAGTAGGGTCAAACACTTGCAGCACGCAAGGAGCATTGGGCTAAAGGATGATATAAGTTTGGATTATATAGATAAGAAACTTGTAATAGATATTTTGTACTTGACATTTTGATTAATAAATTAAGTTGTGTTATTTATGAGTAAAGATACTATCTTGTGTTGGT
Source organism: Lactuca serriola (assembly GCF_051521515.1). Lineage (NCBI taxonomy): Eukaryota > Viridiplantae > Streptophyta > Magnoliopsida > Asterales > Asteraceae > Lactuca > Lactuca serriola. The sequence continues at coordinate 297,094,460 of NC_136411.1, forward strand.
TATTTATCTATTGTTTCAATTTTGCATGTTTTTACTTCCTGAATAATAAGATTATTCAAATAGTCCACAGTCGTTCATATTTTGGAAGTAGGTGTGAGTGAAGACTGTCATGAATTGTTTGTAGGTTGTATAAAAGGTTTTGGGCATAGAAAAGGTTTGCTGCAAAGTTCATGATTTCTTATGAATATGATTTGAGCATTGGAATAAACCCGCGTTTGCTGGTATCACTTCATGGTATTTTACCTCGGGTGATTGCAAAGCGATAATATCTTATAGTCTTAAAACTTAGAGATATGGTTATTATTTTCTGGTTGGTTATCCATTGATGATGTGTAAACGCATTAGTAACTTGATGTTATAAAACATATTGTTGTGCATGATTTAATTAGTAAATATTAAATGCATATGAGTCGAAGTTAATCTGTTCCTTTTATTATAATAGAATAAAGGTGATATCTTGGCCACTCGATGATTTGGTTTGACTTATGTGTCAGGCCCGGTCAGAACAAATTTGATGTGTTCAACTAAGTTCTATGTTGAATGAATCAGAGATCGAGAAACAAAGTGCTGAACAATAAGTATTGTAAGCATGATATCTAGAACAGAGGATTATACAATCCCTTATCTAAAGGACAAGTTATTGATCGGAGTTGACAGCAGCATGTAAGAGCTACGATTGCTAATCGGATCCTGATGTCATATGTGAGATATAGTTACTAGACTTATCCATGTGGGAGACTGTTAGATTAGTGTCTAAGTCCGTAACTATATTTGGTATGTACTTGACCCGGTTGTGCATGGTCCTTTTAGGTTGCCTTCACCAAAGCAACTTGACAAGGTTATTTAGGAGAGAGAGAGAAGATATTATGATTTATTTATATATTATAAGAATAATATATTAAAGGAAAAATCATATTATTTAATTCATATTGGTCATAAATTAATTAGGAATTAATTTGGTGACTAAAATAAATTAATCGAATAAAGGGGCATAAAATGTCAAATGTGTGATAGTTGAGTTTTTGGCTGGGAATCCTAATTAACTAAGGGGGAACGAAATTATGATGGGGACCCATCATATTTTCGTCCAAAAGCCCTATTCCAGAAGGTTCCATGGTTTGCTTAGTGGCTAAGCTGTCCATTAGGGTTTAGACTGAAACCCTAGCATCCTATAGTATAAATAGAGGCCCTTGCTTGCAATTTTTGGCCACCTTGACTCCAAGAGAAACCGTGGTGTTTGTGAACCATTAGAGGAATATAACTCTTTCAACCTATCCCATATCTCTTTTGCTGTGTCACAGGCACTGAGAAAACGAAACATGTCTGGTGGAAAAGTGAATCTGATAATCCTCATCGCCTTGACATCTGGTCTTCTTACTCCCAAGTGAATTCAGGTCCCTGCTTGACATTCCAGCGAACCATCACTATCAGGATGCAACTTTGTTTCATTCATTTGACTTCCTATCCATGATTTCGACTGTTTCTTCCACGAAGTTAAGACTCTCATTTATCTCGATTTTGTCGAGTAGAAACACAAGAGTCTCGTCGGATAGACACTTCTTAAGATTTGACACATCGAAGACGAGATGTATGTTTCTAAGCTCTTGAGGTAAACAAAGTTTTTAAGCTATAGGGCCGATCCTTGCAAGAATCTCGAATGGCCTTATCGAATGGACTTATCTATCTTGGATTCAGCTTTCCACGCTTTCCTAAGCGTATCATGCCTTTCTAGGGTGAGACCTTCAACAAAATGTGGTCACCAACCTGGAAATCGAAGGGTTTTTGTCTTCCATCTGCGTAGCTCTTTTGTCTATCCCTCGAGACCTTTAGTTGTTCCCGGATTCGTACAATCTTTTCTGTGGTTTCTTGAATGATTTCTGGGTCAGTGAGAGTGCTATTAGGCGTCTGTCCCTTAGCTAGCTACATGTTAGCTACTTCAGCCCAACACAGAGGGGATCTACACTTAAGGCCATAGAGGGCTTCAAATGGAGCAGCCTTGATGCTAGTGTGATAGCTGTTGCTATATGAAAACTCGACCATGAGAAAATAGGTATCCCATGGCTTGCAAAATTCGATAACACATGCTCTCAGCATGCCTTCTAGTGTTTGAATGGTTCTCTCACTCTGCTTGTTGGTTTGTGGATGGTAAGCTATACTCATGTCCAACTTAGTTCGAAGATCCTTCTTAAGTGACTGCCAGAATCGCGAGGTGAATCTACTATCTCTATTCGAGATAATGGATATAGGAGCACCATGCAGTCGTACTATCTCTTGGATATAGGTTCTAGTCAGTTTCTCTAATTTGTATGTTTCTTTAATTGGCAGGAAGTCGGCGGACTTGGTCAGTCTGTCAACGGTTACCCAAATAGTGTCATGGCCACTCAGGCTTTTAGGCAATTTGGTGATGAAGTCCATTGTAATTCATTCTCACTTCCACTAAGGTATATATGGTTGTTGGAGTAACCCTGAGGGCTTCTAATATTCTACCTTCACCTTGGTGTAAGTTAGGCACTTGCCCGCGTAGGTAGCAATTTCAGCTTTCATGTGTGGCCACCAACAGAGTTTCTTGAGATCCAGATTCATCTTTTCTACAGCTGGGTGAACGGAGTATCGAGTTTTATGGGCTTCATTTGTGACAACCTCCTTACTGACCACATGACCAAGGAAAGTTACCTTCCTTATCCAAAGCTCTCACTTAGAGAATTTCACGTATAGTTTCTCCGTCCTCAATGTTTCTAGCACTTGTCTCAAGCGTTGTCTATGTTCATCCTCACTTCGTGAATAGAAGAGTATATCATCTATGAACACTATCTTGAATTAGTCTAGTAAAGGATGGCACACTCGATTCATTAAGTCCATGAATATGGCGTTTGCGTTGATTAGACCACAGGGCATCACTACAAACTAATAGTGACCTTATCGAGTCCAAAATGCTATCTTGGGAACATCGCTCTCCTGGAATCATAATTGAGGGTACCCTGATCTCATGTCTATCTTTGAAAAGTAGTTGGCTCCTTGAAGTTGAACGAAGAGGTCGTCGATTCTTGGTAGAGGGTTGCGATTCTTAATGGTGAATTTGTTTAGCTCTCGGTAATCTATGCATATTCGGAAAGATCCATCCTTGTTCTTCACGAACAAGACCGATGTTACCTAGGGCGAGAATCTTGGTCTAATGAATCCCTTGTTGAGTAGTTCATTCAACTAGTTGGATAATTCATGCATTTCTGCCAGTGCTAGATGATAATGGGATTTAGCTATGGGGTTAGCTCTGGGAATTAAGTCGATTCAGAACTCAACTTACCGTTCGGGAGGAACTCCTGGAAGATCTTTAGGGAAGATATCAGGAAAGTTCCAGACTTCGAGGATCCTCTCGAGGTCTTTAACTTCTTATCTTTTATTGAATACATCTTCCAGGAATATGTGACACTCCTTTCACATGTATTTTTGAGCTTTGATGCACGAAATGATGCAAAGGTTCGTGTTGAGTTTATCGCCATAGATAACGAGGGATTCGCCAGTTGGCAGATTGAGGCGAATGGCTTTTTCGTAACAATGAATATCAACACGATTCAGATTCAACCAATCCATGCCGATGATGACATCGAAGCTTTTTATGGAGATCAGTATAAGGTCGATTGGAAAGGAATAACCGTTTATAGTGAGGGTGCTTCCTCTGAATACGTCGTTAGTGCTCTCTTCCTTTCTATAAGCCATATCGATAGTGAATGTTTCAGTTAGAGGTTGGGATTTGTGTTTGAGTAGGTGTTTAGATGCATGACTAACAAAACTCCTCTCCGCACCACTATCAAAGTGAAGGCATGCAGAATAGTTGTCAAGGAGGAACGTACCTGTAACTACGGTGGGATCGGTAACTGCCTCCTCGTGGCCCATTGCTAGCACTTTCCCTGTGTTGCCTGTAGTCATTGATTTAAGGCAATTCCTCTTGTAGTGCCCAGTTTCACCACACCCATACCAAGCTTGGCCTATTCCAGCTCCAGAAGCCTGATTGGTTGGTTGGACTTGTGCTTTGCCAAAACCGATTGTCTACCCCTTTTTGCAATAGTTGGTGCATTGCATGTCATAAAAAGGTCCGTGATGATGGAAGTTACATTTGTCGCACCTTGAGAGGGTTCAACATATCTACTGGCAAGTTCTTGGGTAGTGGGAACAACAGCAGGAATGGTAGCAGCATGGACTGCCATTGTTTGCTGTTTCTTGGAGGGATCTTGCGAGGATTGGCCCTTTTGTTTGTTCCAGAACTTCTTCCTCCCACCACCCTCCATAGGTGGTTCGTGAGCGGGTGGCACAGGATCTTGAAGATCCTTGTGTTCTATCAATGCCTGTGCCAGTTGTTTGGCACTATTAAACGTGAGTGGGTTGGCAGCTAAGACATTTCCTTGTGTAGGGGGAGTTAGTCCCCATATGAATCTCTCTACTTTTTTGCTCTCCGCGGTGACCATCCAGGTACATAAATGAGCAAGACCACTGAACCTAGCATTGTATGCAACAATATTGGATCCCTTCATCTTTAGATTCTTGAGCTCTTTCTCTAGCTTTTACATATTTCCCTTCATCTTTAGATTCTAGAGCTCCAACTCATAGCATTAGCTATCGGTAGAGTCAGTGATTTGACTTGGCCGTTCCATCAAGTTAATGCTTTATCAATGAAGGTGCATGCTGCAAACTTCACTTTCCTAGTTTCGAGGCACGCATAGATCTCGAGTATTGATTCGGTTTTGTCGAACCAAGGGGTTAGTGCAATGACTCTTCCAGTGCCATCAAAGGATCGAGGTTTAGCGTTAGTGAAGTTCTTGTAGAAACACTCCCTTGGGTGTCCTTGGCTATCTCCCTGGTTGGAAGGGTTGGCACCACTGCCCGCCCCTCTTATGCCACTTGTGTTAATCTTGGACATTACGGTAGCCACAACGGCTGTAACTGCTGCTTGGAACACAGCAGGATCGTACTGAGGAGGTAGCAGCGGCCGTGGATTGTTGTTCTTTCGGATGGACTTCTTCGGAGGCATCTTTCTCTAAAAGAATTTAAAGAAAATGAAGATAAGTCCTCTATAGTGGTTAGGAGTCAGGTGATATTGAATAATATATATCCTATCTTGAAAGTTATAGTGCCAGTTTTGGTAGTTTCAGACCGGTATGTTTGTTTCACTTCCAAGTTTTGGAGGAAGTTTCATGAGGATTTAACGTAATCAACTGCGTTTTACTACAACAAACCATCGCCAAACCAATGGTCAGAGCGAGCGGGCGATTCAGACGTTCGAAGTTATGCTCCAGGCATGTGTAGTAGATTTCGGAGGGAGTTCGGATACTTACCTTCTGCTGACTCAGTTCTCCTACAGTAGTTATCATGCTAGTATTGACTGACCACCGTTTGAGATGTTATATATGAGGAGGTGCAAGACCATAATTTGTTGGGGGAGGTCGAGCATTTGGTCATATGGAGTACTGAAGTGGTACTCAAGACTAGTGAGTTGATTTAGCAGGTGCGCGACAGGTTGTGAGTGGCCCAAATCCGACATAAGAGTTATGCAGATCGGCGATGTTTGATCCTCAAGTTTTAGATTGGGGACTTGGTGCTTCTGAAGGTGTCACCTTGGAAATGTGTCATCTTATTTTGGAAGTGAGCGAAGCTGAGCCATATATTGATTGTTCCCTCATGATTTCTGCCCGAGTGGGCAAGGTTGCATACCTGCTGGATTTTCCTGACGAGCCCAGTCAATCCCTCAACACCTTCCATGTGTCTTAGCTTTGAGAGTATGTGGATGAAGATTCCGCAGTTGACTTTTTCAATGATATTCAGGTTCATGATTACCTGAGTTATGTGGAGAGAACAATTGCAATTTTCGATAGAAAGACGAAGACCTTGCGCAATAACGTGGCGGATCTAGTGAAGGTATAGTGGCAGCACTAGAAAACTTCTGATTGGGCTTAGGAACCTGAGACCTAGATGAGGGAGCACTAACCCAATTTTTTCGAGGCAAAAGACTTCTAGGGTAAAGTAAGGTTCAAGTGGGGGAGAGTTGTAACATTCAGTCTGAAGGTACATGATTTCGAGGCTTTTTTTAGCATTTGGATGTGTTGATGACTTGAGTAATGCCTCTCACGTTATGAGCCAGGTTTGACTTGTTGACTCACAATCCTTCAGTCTCATGATGTGAGCCCTTATTGCTCACAGCGTGAAAGTGATCTGGTGACGAAAATCCTAATTTTTCAGTATTTATTAGATGAGATGGCTATGGTTGTTTACCCTCAGCCTCCCTCACACTCTAAGCCTACAAAAACCCTGATATCAATCATTCATGAAGCATTTAGTCATTTTGGTGCATTTTATATCTTGGTGGAGGAGAGAAGAAGATGAAAGAAGTGTTTTAGAGGTGGAGTGGCAAAGCATCATCATTATCATCATCATCATCATCATCATCATCATCATCGTTTAGTGTTGTTGGACATTTGTAAGTACCAAAGATTCAAACTTTATTTTATATTATGGATATACCTACACTTTTGTCCTTATTTCATCATGTTAAGCATGCTTGAGTGAAGTAAATCCATACAGTTATCAACTTTATGGATTCTAAGGGTTCTTTGATCATCATATTGTCTAGATATGGAAGTTAGTGAAGTATAAGAGCCATGCATGAGAGTCTGATGAATATTTTACACTTTTTGACCTATAATGGGTTGGGTCATGCATGTTGTAATCATGACCATAAAGCAAACATTTTTATGGACCTTAAGGGTCCACTTTGGCTTTTGGATGAGATGGATTCAATGGCATAATGAATAAGAACTTAAAATCCTGACTTTTGTCTTTCGACTTTAGTCATGATGTGAGATATCAGGCATCACGACGTGACAAAAGATTAACATCGTGTATTGTTTAGTTCATGGAACTCAAGACATGAATCTATGTTTCCCACGTTGTGAGGTCAATGCATGAAGAATTCATGGTCAAATTATCTGATTCAGGAGCGAGTTGCAGGGATCGGACCTAGTCGACCCTCACGACATGACCAAGAAGTGGTAACCACGTGAGACCCTATGTCAGGGTTTTGTCTAGTGGATTTGACATGGTTAACTTTTGACCTTGACAGGGATTTTGACCAAGTTTGACTTAGGGGTATTTTGAGTACTTTGGGCTTTAGCCTGAGTTTTGGTCACCGTTATTTATGAAGGTGACTGGTAGAGTTGATTTCAGAGCAGCATGTGGTTTCAGCTTGTTAATCATCTATGAGGTGAGCTTTTTCACTGTATTCATAGGTCGAAGGCAGCAATGGTAGTCCATTATTGTGTTATGTAGGATGGTAGCTATTATCTGACATATATGTGTTTGCAAGTTCGGGTTGAAATAAATGCTAGGGTGGGACACATAATAACATGCTTGGGTTGAAATAGACCCCAAGGCGGGGCCCACTACTATATGATTAGGGTGAAAGATAACCCAGGGCGAGGCCCTAGGGTAGGGCCCATATATGTTGATAGGGATGAAATATACCCAATGGACAGGGCCAAGGGCTGGACCCATATATGCGTATCAGGTTGAAACACACCACATGGTTAAGCCCAGTTGTATGATTGATATTTGGTACTTTGGGGAACTCACTAAGGTTTATGCCTACAAGCAATATTTATGGTTTCAGGTACTTATAGTTCGAAAGGGAAGGGCATGACGTGGTGGCATATCATCCTCCCCTTATGATTTTCTCATTTCCAGTAACTGTACTTTCATATTTTGGATATTATATCTTGTCATCATTTTGAAACAACTTAATTAATGACATTGATAGTTTTTCAATTAAAAATTTTATCATGAATTTTGGGGTTTTTACATTATATCTATGCACTTGACATATAATTACTTGGGTCCTATTAGGAAGAATTTTGTTATATGAGTTTCAGCGAAAGTCATGGAATTCACTCGTCAATTTTGAGACTCCGAGTACTCAAATGAGTTTCTTAGAAAGTTACGGACTATATTAAAAGTAGAAGTTAAAGTTAGTTTAGTTGATGATTGTGTGCGTGGAAAGTCAATATATCGAAAAAACACATTTGGAAAACTAGGAAAAGTAATATATATATATATATATATATATATATATGTATATAAAGTTATGAAATAAGAAAAAAAAAAAACTGATTTCTAAAATAGAAAGGGAGGAAATCAATAAATAGTTATGGTTTAGGATGTCTAGTATCTCTTCATTTCTTTTTAGTCGTGTTGTTTGAGATCATGTTAATAATTTTTGGAGCAAATGGGTAGTTAAAGGGTATATTTCAAAGGAATGCAAAAATGAATATTGTTCAAAATGAGTGTGGAGGATTTATTAGGATTGTGAGCATTTAGAATTTGGGAAGTAATTTGGTGTTTAGAAACAAATATATGTTTTGAGACAAGACATAATTGGTGATTTCGAATTGGGTTATTCAGTATGGCATTAAAGTGAAATCGCGATATAAATCATTCTGCTTGAGGAAGATGAAGGGATAGGTATTGGTGAAGAGACCTGGTCGACATATACTAGGATAAAGTACAACACATAATACTTGGATGGTACGTGAAAGGGTCTTGAAACCGTGAAACGATAATCAGTTTACCATGACAGGAAATCCATGTATTTGGAAAGTCTGTGAATAAAAAATGTTTCAACCTCTAGAGTATGAAACAAGCTTTGAATGAAGTTTAATGACTAAGGAGCCTTTAAAAACCCTTAGGGACTAGATTTCATCACATTTAGCAAAGTGTACTTCATTTTTAATTTTGTTTCCGCTTTAATCATAGGCTAAAACCCCTTTACATTCAATTAAAATAGATGAACCTCAAAAAGATATGTTGATTTCAATAATTTCAGATTTAATCTAGTTCTTTATTCATTATGTTTGCTTGATAAATATCCTCATGTGTTAAAATAATCATATTTTCTGTTTATTTCTGAGTAATATTAAGGCTAGATAATCATTCTATCTTGAGATATGTGAATCATACGATTTTATGAACAAAATGATTGTTTGACTAGTGTTTGACCAAAACCTGAGATTAAACAGAGAAGTTGGTAACTTTTATGTCTGAGCATATGTGATGATCGTTCATATATAAAAAATAGTTTTCATTATCATTGATGTCAATTTAATATTTAAGTCATTCATAATTTGAACTTAACACTGATCTTTTAGGTTATTCAGTTCACTTCATCACTACGTTTAATAATCTATTAAAATGAAAGGATTAATAGTCTAACCATCATGCTAGTCATATTCGTAATCTATATATATATATAAAATTAATTCGATTTCACTATTAGAGAAATCAACCATAGTAGAGAGGTGAATCGAGTCCAAATGGAAGTAACTTAATTATCTTGTTTTCATACATAATTAGCTCTATTTTGATTAGTTTAAATACTTGTTTGTCATTACGTTGTTTAAAATTAATATTAGAAGTTTGTCAACTTTAAATTAGAAAACCACATTTTAATATTATTTTCTACGTTAATTCGTAGTAAATATGTTATTATGGAATAATACTCGTTCCCTAAGTCTTCAACATTCCGTTTTCACAATTGCTATACTATATACATATAGGTATACTTTCCTATTTGTGTAATTATTTACAGTTATGAATAAGTATTTTTAATAAATATAAAACTAATATTAGAATACACACCAGTGTCAAAGAAACATCAAGTAGTCTTTTATGTATAAATGACAAAAGAAGAAATATAGTCTAAAGAGGCTGTAAAACAAAAATAGCTAAATCAAGGAAGAGAGGACAGTCGAAGAAAACAAAAGATATAACTTGTTGGAATTGCAATGCAAATAATCACTTCACAAATCACTGCCTAAAACCATCAATAAACAAAGTAAAGAAGGAGGTGAATGTGGCAACAATATTTGGTGATGATGCTCTCATTTGCATTGAAAACTCAGCAGAATCTGTGAAAACGGATTCTAGTGCATCGTTGCATGTCATTCATTCCAGAGGTATGATGCATAATATTAGGATCTGTAGTAGGAAGTTTTAATTTGAAGTTAACAAAACCTTGGGTACCATATGATCATGGGTGTTTGGGATGTTGTCCTCAGTACCACTTTAGGTATGAATTAGACTTTGAAGAGAATCAAGTACATTCCATATCTGAAGACAATGTTGATATTATTAGGTAAACATGATGTTGAGGTTAACCCTGTTAATTTTTGAATCAAAGGGAAGGTGACAAATAGGAAATTGGGTGTCACTACAGGTCAGAAACAGGTACATGGTTGAGGTTTCAGATAAAGATGCAAGAAATATATAAGAAGCATGTGCATCCACTCTATACCAATGACTTGGACATACGAGTGAGAAAGGGATGCATATGCTTTTCTCCAAATGGAAGATTCTAGACTTGAGGAATGTGAAATCTGACTTTTATGAGCCATGTGATGGATTATAGGGACACAAACACACTAAAAAGGCATAATGGACGTAAACATTAAAATCCTATAATCTATGAGAGGATTACATAATTCAAAAAAAAATAATGCAACTTAAACAAGACATCGGGAAATATAGAACCAATACCCTTAGAGTCTTTGTTTTTATTTTTTCTACTTAAACAGACATGTAGAATTCAAAGTGGAATTCCTCCCTCATAGTCGCACCCAAGAATAAAACTAGAAACCTTGACTGCCTTCTTGAACCAGAAAACACTAAACCCTAAACAATTATTGTTCTATTCTGATGAGTTCAAAACTCTTAGATCGTTTAGATCTTTCACAAGTACGATAAAACAAAACTTAACAGTTTAAGAATAAAATAAGAACGAACATAGAACAGAATCAAATATGAGCTTATGATTCAAAACTAAGTCACGCCTCAGCAGAGCTCGATGAAGAACTTCCATTGTAGAGGCGAGCTAGGGTTTACAAGCTATGAAAACGAAAACAATGAAAGCCATCTATTCTAAGTCTGCATGCATGCAACTTATATACTAAACCATATTACTAAATAATACACGGCTGGACGGGCCCAATATCGGTGTTTAAACTAGGCTATGGACTGAGCCCATGACGCAATCCACTAGACTCAACAATCTCCCCCTTTGCGTCAAATGAGGCGAGAGATTATTTCTTCTGAGCAGGTCTCACCGTCTTTATAACTTTAAACAGTTTAGGTATAATGGCGAGAAGAGTCTATCGGAATAGAATGTACCACCTCCGGATGTCGACGAATAGCTTTTTATCAGCAGCACTGTTCTGGTCACACCTTTGTATGATTTCCAAGATATGCTCGAGACAAGTCATCGAGAAAAGGTGTTTGTCAACAAGAGCGAACATACACTTTTGACCTTCGCCCCTGAGAAACATTACTGTGTGATACTTGGAATCTATCTTCCCCTTGATCATGGAATTAACATTGTCAGCTCTGCCCATGGGTTTGATCGTTGGTCGCTTGTGTATGGCAGATGCAATTTCCTGGTCCATCTTCGCTACCTCATGTATGTAGCAAACAAGCATACGCTTGACATGATCGATAATAGGCTGATACTCCTGAGGATTTGACAAAAGAATGTTGTTGAGGAGTATCCAGTCATGGGGGTTGAGGTTCGATAGATCAGCAAGGGAAAAATGGTGAACTGAGCCTTCGGTTCCTCTAGTCACCCTGAATTTGACATTGATAAATTTCCCTGCTGAATAGGGCTTCATCACCTTGACGGTGCTTATCTTCTTTGAGCTCCAAGTCTGGTATTGAGGTTGAGCAAACTCCAAGTAAAACTCTAACAGATCCCTTCCTACATTCGGGTCTGGGGATGGAATGGTAGCAGTCGAGTTGAAACAGTGGAAGATGAATGCCTTTCGAGTGATTGGCATATCGAACTGCGCATCCTTGGAGTTGTCAAGGCTAAATGACAATATCGGTTTGAGCCATAGAACAGCTAGCTCATCAATTGCACACCTCTGAAGCGAATCTTTTGTCCATTTACGGAACATGGACTCTTTCTTTTCTAGGAGCTCCACCTCCTTTCACTTCAGTTCTAGCTCAACTCGCTGCTTCATAGACATTTCTTCAGTTTGTTTTTCAGAAGAATTAACCTTTGGGACAGTCTTCCTGGGAATTTCAACATAGACATCATCTTCGTTGTCTGTATCGTCTTCACCAATCTTCTTCTTTTTCTTATCCTTGTTACTGACCGAAGCTTCATTACCCTTCGGTTCAACAGATGGCTTGGAGCTAGATGGAGGAGGTTGATTCGTCTCTTGCTTCAACTCTTTCTCTCCCCCTTGTTGCGGTTGGACAAGGAAACTAGTTTATCAACTTTTGCGGTCGCATCCTTGCACTCCTTAGTAGAAGCATCAACAGCACGAGAGGCCTGTTGACATTGGGAAGTGGAGGCTTCAATAGCTTTGGCTGCAGCAGATAATGAGGTTGAATGTACAGCAACAACGGAAGAGAACAGGGCCTTTAATGCAGCGTCTGAATAATCTCCTGAGGAAGAGGAGGAAAGCAGTTGCTCCATCTTGTTGTTTACCGCTTTGAGATGACGTTTGGTTAGAAGCTCATCGTCATCATCCTCACTGTGCACTCGGTAAGGACTGAAGTATGTGGAGTCGAACTCCAAGTCCTCACCGCCCATAATCGGGGTTGTTTCTGTAGAAGGTGTTGGAGATAAGGGTTTTGAAGAAGTTGGAGGTTCGGTTGTTACTAGAGGTTCGGTTGTTAGAGGAGGTTCGGTTGTAAAAGTAGGTTCGGTTATAGGTGGTTTGGGAATAGTGAATGTAGGTTTTGTGGTGGTGGTAGTGGTTGTATCTGTGAAAATGGGAGTGTGAATGTCTATTGAGGTGAAGGGTTGAGAGGTGGTTGTTTGAGAGATAGGAGGGATAGAAGCAGGAATTGTAACAGGAGGAGGTGAAGGAGGTAGAGAATGAACCGGAATTTCTGGAGTAGGGGAGCGAGGTGGAGTATCCCCTCAGCCCGAAGCCTCTTCATCAGAACTTTCGTTCTCAGAGTCTGAAGATGGAGCGTTCTTCTGCTTAGGAGGAACGTATTCTGAATCCGAATCGCTTGAGGATTGAAGAATAAGTCTCCTAGCAGGATTCTTCTGCTTTTAGGGTTGAGGTTGAGAAGGAGCAGCTTTATCAGTTTTCCTCTTCTTGGGGGTCTGCCCCTTGGATGGTTTTGTTGCCGGTCCTTCCTTCTGCGATTCAGGGTTCTTGCCCCTTTTGGCTGGTTTGTCAACCTCTTTAATGGAGCGAAGCATTGTGGGAGTAAGATCACATGGACCAACGGATTCACGTTTTATGTACTGCTGAAGAAGATTGTTTGATGCTGAGATACAACCGAGCATGGTTTCAGGAATAGAGTCGATGTATGAGAATTTGGTGGGATCAGTGACGATGATCTTCGTCGTATGAAAGGTGGCGATGGAAGAAAGCAAGGAATCTGCCATAATTGGGACACGATTGCGATCCATTGCCCACTTGGTGATGATGGTCCAGAAACGCCCACATGAAATATCCGAGTGCTTGGATGAAGAGAGTAGGCTTTGAACCAACTACTTCCAAATAATGGACCCATAGTCAAGGATGAGCCCACTATACAACCCATACAACACGGTCATGAAAGCCTTGCTAGCACCGTCAGAACCAGCACTTCGCTCAGACAAACCCTTGAATAAGAGTGTGAAAAGGCCATTCCATTGAGGAGGAAGGCAGGACTTCTTGAACTTGGTGACGGTTGTTAGGGTTTTAGTATACCCCATCTGATAAAACATCGTAAACAGTTGGCCAGTTGTAATGGAATCAGGGCTTACCAGAGACGGATCTTGAGAAAGACCGATTAGGGCACAAAATCGACTCTTGGAGATAGAGACCTTCTTATCGTGAAGCTCGAAGTGGATACGTTCATTTTCCTTGTCGTAGAATGTCGTAGAGTAGGCATGTGACAAGAACGACATAGGCACAATTTTAACCTTTGTCAGTGCATCGACGAGTGGAGAGTATTAAAGACACTCAACCACATCCAGTATGTACGGCTCATAAACGAAGGGAGTGAGATCAATGATTAGGTTTTGTTGGGGTTTTATAGTGAGTAGGGTTGACGAACTGAGGTATCATGAACAGATGAAGATTCTACCATTATAGGAGCTTGAGAATGACGATGAACAGTTGCAGAAAATAGCCGAGTTTCTTTGAGAGCTTTTTGGAAGTGATAAAGGTTGAGAGACTATCGTTCCAATTCCTTTTATACGTACAAGGAAGAGAGAGAAGAATCCGGCTGAAATCGTGGATTATCTCTAAAATCGTGCCTGAGTTGATGTGTGAACAGTTGGCGTGCCGAAGATGACACATGAGAGAGAAAAACATTTCCCCCTTTTCACGCCTTTTCATAAAATCACTTTTTCAAATCGCCAAACCTTTTGGATTTCTGATGAGTCAGCGACCTTTTTATCCCAATCGTTTCACCTGATGATGGTTGAATGTTTGTGCCTTGATAATCTGTATGAAACTCAGAATTTTGGAACATTAAAAATTTTCGTGCAAAGGGTGTAAAAGATAAAGAAATAAAACAAGTATTTTGGGATTATTTGTGATGTCGTATTTAGACATTAAACTGTTGATTCTGGGTAAAAATCACTTCCTTCAAAGTCAAGAGAGACATTGAAGTGCTTTCTTGGTTTCCCATGAAATAACGATCAATAACTTGTTGAGAAGTTTTGAAAGGCATCTTTTAAAGCTTAAAGTGGGTGGCTTTCGCTTCAATTCATAATTTCGATATTTAACATAAGACCAAAAGAATGAAGTACTTGTGAGATCATTGTGATCTGTTGAACAAGTAGGTGAGAAATGTTTTGTAGCGACGAGAGAATTTAAGAAATCTCAAAAAAAATAAACTGAATCTTTTAGGGTTAGAGAAACCTTGGTGAAAGGCAATCTCATAAAGATTACACAAAAAGAAAATGAGATTTCATTGGGTAACAAGTAATATCTTGAATTTTAGAATTCACCGTCAATTCATTAGTGGTGTTGAATTTTGGCTTTCACTTAGTACATAGTGACATGAAACTAAGATCATGAACGCAGATTTTGCATAACCATAAACCTCAGTGGTTAAAACGGAGAGTCTTAGGGGTTATATTGGTGAAATGAAATAGATGGAGAAAGATGATGGAGATGGTATAAGAAGCGGATGTACCTCTGCTTATTAAAGTAAAAGGGTCCAAGCAGACAACTCTAAACTCAATTTGAGTAGAGTAAGGTAGCTCATGATTAGAGTGAACTTGATATCCTGGATTAGGAAAACATGATTGGTGTTGATCATGTTATTAAGGCTACACTCAGAATCAGTTGAGGCTTGAGTCTACATATAGCAACATGCTTCTAGGGACACCTAACTCACGAAAAAAAAACTTTTACCTGTCGTAGATGTGCCAACGAGAATCACACTTAGACAAACATAAAAACGTTAGAAATATGGAAATATTTAAAAAAATAAAGAAATTTTTTTTGGATGTTTGTGAGAATTGACCACTTGAACGAGAAAAAAAAATATTTTTGGGATTTTATTAGTAGAAAAGAAGTAAATAAAAAAGATATACAAAAGAATACACTTGAAACGCCTTTAAAAAATAAGCAAGATCGGAAGGACCGAACACGAAATAGACCGAACGCTCGGTTCATTTCGGTTCATGGACCAACGTCACCCGAAATAGACCAAACCCGAAATGGACCGAACCTGAAATAGACTGAACGATCGGTTCATTTCGGTTCATATATGTTCGCTCTATTTCGCTTGTTACCGTTATGGGAGCGAAGGCGATTTCGGTACTGACTCGGCTTGCATCATTCCTAGGCCTTGTAAAATCTTATTGAAGCTTGCTTCAGGTAAGGCCTTTGTGAATATGTCTGCCAGTTGATCAGTCGTTCTGACAAAGTGAATTTCGAAGTTGCCATCTTCGACGTGATCCTTGATGAAATGGTACCTCAGTGCGATGTGTTTAGTCTTCGAGTGTTGCACTGGGTTGTGACAAATTCTGATTGCGCTTTCAGAGTCACAGTATAATGGGATTTTCATCATGTTTAAGCCATAATCCCGGAGTTGACTCTGTATCCATACGACTTGAGATGTACAGGATGCTGCCGCAATGTATTCGGCTTCTGCAGTGGATAACGAAACACAAGTTTGTTTCTTTGATTTCCAACTGACTAATTTTCCATCCAGAAATTGACATCCTCCTATGGTGCTTTTAAGATCCAATCCACAGCCACCCAGATCGGCATCTGAAAATGCTTGTACGAAGAATCCGGAGTTGGCTGGATACCATAGACCGAGAGATGAGGTTCACTTTAGATAGCGAAAGATGTTCTTTACTGCTTGAAGATGAGGTTCTCGTGGGTTGGCTTGAAATCGAGCACAATAACAGACAGAGAACATGATATCAGGTCTACTGGCTGTAAGATACACCAGAGACCCGATCATCTGTCGATAAAGCGTTTATCAGCAACTGGTTTCTCCAATGATGGTGTGAGTTTCGTTCCAAAAGCCATTGGCACTTTTACTTTCGAGTCTCCCGTCATTCCAAAATTGGTGAGCAAAGTCTTGGTATATGCTTCCTGATTAATAAAAATGGCTTCGGGTCCCTGTCTAATGTTCAATCTAAGAAAGAAATTAGTTGGACCCATTGAGCTCATCTCAAACTTAGTTTCCATCAACTTTCGGAATTTAGCTGTTAAGCTAGGATTCGTGGAACCAAATGTGATGTCATCAACGTAAATTTGGACTATTATAAGGTGGTTACCTTCTCACTTACGAAAGAAGGTTGAGTCAACCGAAACTTGTTTGAATTTAGAGATTTTTAAGAAACGAGTGAGAGTTTCATACGATGCTCTGGGAGCTTGTTTCAGGCCATAGACAGCTTTTTCGAGGATATAGCAATGATCAGGATACTTCTCATTCACAAATCTTGGCGGTTGCTTAACATATACGGTTTCCTCAAGTTCACCGTTGAGGAAGGCACATTTGACGTCCATCTGATAGACTTCAAAGTTCTTGTGAGCAACGTACGCTAGAAAGATAAGGACATATTCCAATCAAGCCACTGGAGCGAAGGTTTCTTCATAATCAATTCCCTCTTCCTGACAATACCATTTTACCACCAACCTTGCTTTATTACGAATGATATTTTGTTCTTTGTCCATCTTATTTCTGAATACCCATTTGAGACCAACAACCGAAGCATCCTTTGATGGTTGAATAAGACGCCATACCTTGTTTCGTTCAAACTCATTTAGCTCATCCTGCATGGCTTGAACCCAGTCTGAATGATCAAGAGTCGAATTAACAGTCTTTGGCTCAATTTTGGACACGAATGAATTGAACATACAAAACTCGACTTTTGAAAATAGAGCAACCTGTTTAGCTTTGATTTGAGAGCGAGTCAATACCTTTTCAGAGGATTCCCCAATGATTTGAGTCTGGGGATGATCTTTGGTCCATTTCACAAGTGGAGGAAACATTGGATCATAGATGGGATCCAATTCAACATTGATTTCTTCTTCGAGTTCAGACAAATTGTCATCTTCACTAACTATTTTCTCCCCCTCGAAGAATGATTCATGTTCAAGACCAGCATTTGTACCTCCTTCATTGGTTGGAATTTCAGTGGAGGCTGATGTATTTGTCGATGAGTCCTCCCCCTGGAAAGAAGAACCTCGATCATGATGAGGAGAAGAACCCTCACCCTCGACGGTAGGATGGTCACCAGAAGGTTCTCTTTCGTCTGCACTTTCGGTTCCTTTGGATTGATCATCAGCCATTTTTCTAGCAACATCATCTATAACTTGTTTCATATTGTCAGCTTTGTTGTCTTTCACAGTTGATTCTGAGTTAATTGATTTTTGAGGCTCATCAAACAAGAGCATGAATTGGTCAAAAAGATTCGAGATGGCGATAGTGACCTGACCATTCTTTGGAAATATGTCTTGGGATGCATCTTCGATTGCTCTTAACTTCTTAACATAACTATCGTCAAAAGTGATATAGTATGTTTCTTCAATTTTCTTCGAGCATTTATTGAGAACTCTATATGCCTTGGAGTTCAGGGAGTAGCCTAAGAAAATTCCTTCGTCCGCCTTAGCATCGAACTTGTTTTGATTCTCTTTGGAGTTGAAAATGAAGCATCTAGAACCGAACACATGAAAGAATTTCACGTTTGGTTTTTGATCGTTCAGATTCTCATAAGGAGTAATGGAGAACCGTTTATTCAAGTAAGATCGATTCAGAGTATAACAATCAGCCGCAATTGCATCAGCCCAAAAGTATAATGGCAGGGATGCGAAGCATAACATGGTGCGAGCAGCTTCACACATGGATCGATTTCTCCTTTCAACAATGTCATTTTGTTGTGGAGTATAGGGGGCTGAGAAATTATGAGTCGTCCCCTTTTTAGCAAGAAACTTTCAAAATCTTTGTTTTTGAATTCCAGGCCATTATCACTCCTTATATTACGAACAACCTTTCTGAGTTGCGTTTCAATCTGTTTAATGAAGAGCTTGGGCTTTGGTGCAGCTTCAGACTTTTGCTTGAGAAAGAAGGTCCATGTGAACCTTGAGAAATCGTCTACTATAACCAGAATATATTTGTTTCCTCCAATGCTTTCGATAGATGATAGACCACATAGATCAATATGCAGTAACTCCAATGGTTCTATTACCTTAGTGTTGATTATTGAAGGATGGCTTTGCCAACTCTGCTTTCCCATTTCACACGCTGCACAAAGATGTTCTTTATCGAATTTCAGAACTGGCAGCCCTCGAACATGATCACCTAAAACTAATTTGTTGATGTCCTTGAAGTTCAGGTGAGAGAGTCTTCTATGCCATAACCAACTTTCATCGAAGTGAGCCTTTGTGAGTAAACAGATTGCTGGTTTACCTCTTATCGGATTGAGGTTCAGTGAATACATTTCTCCATTTCGCTTGGATTTTAATAGAACATTGCTTGACTTCATCTCGACAATTTCTGAGCCATCATCGTCGAAAGATACTTTTATCCCGGTACCAACCACCAGCTGTGATACACTGATGAGATTGTGTTGGAGCCCTTCAACGTATGCTACCTTCCTTATGGAGAATTCGCCATTAGTGATCATTCTGTAGCCTTTAATAGTTCCAAAAGAGTTGTTGCCATACTTTTGAATACTGCCATCTTTGAGAGAGCGAAAATCCCTTAGTTCCTCCTTCCTTCCTGTCATGTGACATGAGCAACCACTATCAATGTACCATTCTTCATCAAACTGCTCGTCACGTATAACCTGCAAAAGATTAAGCAGATTTAGGAACCCAAAGTTTCTTGGGTCCTTGTGAGCCTTTTACAGGACATGTTATAGTAAGAGAAATATCAACCATATATGCGCATTTAATTAAAGTTTTTTCATCTTTTCTTTTAATGGTGAAAACTTTAATTTTTGTTGACTTAGGATGACTAGGGTTTTTGACAGAAGGACTGGTATTTAGAGATTTGGAATTAGGAGAGACATTAGGCTCGTGGTTTTTGTGATCAGACTTGTAGGCTTGAGGACCGAAACTTTTCTTTCGGTTGGAATTGGATGAGGGACCGAAACTGCCCTTTCGGTTTGAGTTGGATGAGGGACCGAAACTCCCCTTTCGGTTGTTCAAGGATGAGGGACCGAAACTCTCCTTTCGGTTGTAGTTGGAAGGTAAACCGAAACCACCCTTTCGGTTGTTGATGGGTGATGGACTGAAACTGCTCTTTCTGTTGTATTCAGTCGAGGGACCGAAACTACCCTTTCGGTTCCTATCTGTTGAAGGACCGAAACTTTCTTTTCGGTTCCTATCGTAACTGTGCTTCTGGTTCCTTGAGTTTTCTTCCAATTTAGACTTCCTTTCAATCCATACAAAATCAGGATTCTGAGAGTTCCAAAATCGCTTTCTTTCGGAGAGATTCTTCTTGTATCTTACGTTTCGTTGATGCTTTCGTTCAGCCACCTGTTTTGGATTTCTATGAATGTTGGCCTTTCTTTTAGAATCATGAGCACATCATTCACTCTTTGTTGAAGAAGTATCACTCGTGTTTTGCATCGGTTCATCCACAGATGGTTTAGTTCCACTTGTGCTCGGCACATCGTACTTTGTAGGCTCATTTAGTGGTTCAAGTATATATCTACCTTTCACTCTCCATGAGGTTTTCTGAGAAAGACCCTTCGTCTCGTCTGCGTTGTCGATTGGGGCCAACCAAAAGAATTCATCACATCCACCAGCATTGTCTTCTTCTACCATCGCGGTTAACTCTGAAGTTTGTTGTGGAGTGACTCCTGGCACAGTGTAGACTTGGTTTGGGGTAGTCTGAACCTTTTGGTACACAACAACTTTAGCTTTAAGAACTTTGGACTTGTCGGTAGAAGACGAGCAAACTCAACAGAGTTTTCAGAAATAAGGTTCTTACTGGACTTAGGATCATTTTTGGCTAATTCAGAACAGTCTACCAAATCTTCTACAAAAAAATCACTCATATCATCATCCTCATTAAGTTCAGATGTATTTCCAAAATCAATTTTGTTTTCTGAAGTTAAGTTGGCATTCAATGAGTCAAATTTTTGTATAGTTTCGGCTCTCAGTTTCAATCTATCATTTTCATCTAGTAGATTTTTGAGCATGTCCTTGTGGTCCTTGGACTTTATGTAAGATTCAATTTTATCCAGACCTATCTTATATGTTGGAGACACTTCATCAGAGGACACAACACTTTCACAGTTGTATGCTTCTGCATCGATTTCATTCTCCTTTAATTCAAGGAAAGGTAAAATCATACGATGAATTTTCTTCCCTATTTCACAATCAAGATGCAACTGAGTAATGTTAAAATAAAGCCTCCTAGCAATTAAACAAAAAACATTTCTTTGCTTGAGAAGTTTAAGATTGTCTCTTTGCAAATAAACTGAATCATCTTTAGATCTAAGTAATTCCTTTTCCTTTTGCTCAATCCACATTCTTCGTTCCTCACTCTTTGATGAAATCCTGTTGATTTGATCAGTTAGATTAGAATTCGTGACACGGGTTTGGGTGAGACTGCTACTTATGCTAGAGAATTTTGACTTCAAATTATTTAATTCATTTTCATAATTATTAGCAGGTATTTTTAGAGAAGCAAGAATATCTTGTGCCTTTTTGATCAACTCATCACATTCGTTGATCTGAGCACTGACAGGCTTGGCAGCAAAACATTTTTCCTCTCGCTCTCTTTCTTCTTCAACTCCCCCATCAGTTGTGTATCCTCTCATTTGGGACACACCCTCAGTCACTGCAAAGCATCTTCCCATTGACTGCTCTGCTTTTGCCATCATAGCTTTTCCGTGAGTAGGCTTCCTAACTTCATCATCCTCCGAATCTGTGGACCAGACCTCCACACCTCCAAACTCATCACTGTTGTTTGAACCCTGCACAATTAAAGCATTCATAGGAGAGTTATTAACAGCTGACTTTCTTTTCTTTATCTCCTCCAATCTTCTCAGGAGGCTCGCTTCCTCATCATCTTCGCTTGTCTTCTCTTCCTTCTTTCTCAGCATGCAATCTTTAGCAAAATGATTTTTGCCTCCACAGTAATGACAGTCAAATCCTGAGTTGCCTCCAATTTTAGCTTCCTTCTTTGACTCTTCGGATTTGGATCCCTTCTTCGGTTCCTCCTTGATCCGTTCGGTACTATAACTTCCCTGCCAGTTTCAGTTCTTGTTAGCTGGGAATTTCTTCTTGATGAATTTTTTGGGGTTTGACACCATCATTGCATATTATTTGTCGGTTAGATCAAAATCAGCAAGATCTAATTCCTCTTCCTCTTCAATCGAACTCTTTCCTTTGGAGACAAGAGTTAAGGAACCCAGACCCGAAACTACATTCGTTCCCTTCGATAAGGCATTCTTATGGGATTTTAAAATACCTACAAGTTTTGCCAGAGAGTATGACTTGAACTATTCATGAGCTTTGACAGTTGACACAACGGCCATCCATTCAGGTCTGAGACCATTCATGAAATTGACCTTTTATTCAATCACCTTTCTTTCAATCCCATGCTTTATCATCTTGCTCAAAAGATGGTTGAAACGATCGAAAGTTTGGATAAGCTTTTCTTCAGGCTTTTGCTTAAAATCACCAAACTCTGATAACAGGAGGGTTTAAGTAGAGTGTTCCAGATCTTCATCTGTGGAATATAATTCCTTCAATCTATCCCAGATCTCCTTAGCTGTAGCACATGAACTTACCAAACGAAACGTATCCGATTGCAGCGCAAACCTTGTCATCCTTAGAGATTTGATGTTTCACTGAAACTTCTCTTTTTCATCCTGAGGAATGTCCTTGACATCATTGACAAGCTGATCGTATTCTTTCTGCGTTTTAACAATCTTTGATGTGCTAGAATGAGTGAATGGGCATGAAGTAATTGCTTCCCAGATTATATATCCATTGTCCTCTGATCCAATCACGTAATCTTCAAAGTGATGCGTCCAGACTTCATAGTCTTGCGTATACAAGATCGGTATTCTTGTTGTAGATCCTATGTTGTTGGAGATATTTATTGGATTGGTTTGAGAATCGTCCATAGACATTGTGAATACTTTTGATCGAAAACCTATAAAAGATCAGACTTGTAATTTTTTGATTAGGGTTAGATTAACAATTAATGAGATACGCCAATAAGGAGTGACGGCTCAATAAATATTAATCAATGCGGAATAAAAACCCTATGAACTTCTTCGACAAAAGTGGTGTGTATAGATTACAAAGTCTCCTGCTCTGATACCAATTGATGAGTTCAAAAATCTTAGATCGTTTAGATTTTTCACATGTCCGATAAAAGAAAACTTAACAGTTTAAGAACAAAATAAGAACGAACATAGAACATAATCAAATATGAGCTTATGATTCAAAACTGAGTTACGCATCAGCAGAGCTCGATGAAGAACTTCCGCTGTAGAGGCGAGCTAGGGTTTACAAGCTATGAAAACGAAAACAATGAAATCCATCTATTCTAAGTCTGCATACATGCAGCTTATATACTAAACCCTATTACTAAATAATGCACGCCTGGACAGGCCCAATACCGACATTTAAACTAGGCTATGGACCGAGCCCATGATGCAATCCACTAGACTCAACATATTCGTCCAATGTGTCACGTAAGAAGGAAGATTACGACATGTTATTTTCTTAGATCAACTTCTTTTAAAATGGGTGACGGTTTACAATCCTAATTAATTAAATATTTGGTCACTAAGTAATTATCCCAAAGATTGGAAATTAAAATATTAGACTTTAAACACTTTAAGTTCTACATGGTTCTTTTAATTTATTAAACACTAACAAATTAATAAACTATTTCCTAAATATTCCTTCTAGTCGATTATAGATTAGATATGTTCTTGTGTGTAAACCAAAAGGACCCTAGTATTAATAAGACTATTACCAAATTGTTGTGACCTTGGGCAGTATTTCCATTAGTCTCCAGTTGTAGAAGTCACCAAAACGTATGGTGCGATACTCCTTAATAATAACATGGAGTATGCCATCTAATGCTAATTATAGACTTACACGAACTAGATATGAGACAAACCTTGGACAAGTGATCAAGTATTCCTTTTTCTACAAGACACACTAGTAGAAAACTAACTTTCGGTAACAGTTTCTGAAAACCTTGTGGTGCTGGTTTTCATTTTTGTCGTTCCTAAAGGTCATAAACTAATTTTCATACTTGTTTCCATGCTAGTTTAATCAAAAGGAATCACTATTGCTAATCAAATTTCACACATTAATAACAATTTTACAGACCCAAGAAAAGCTAGAAACCAGAGCTAAGAGCTGAGAGGTGTATTTTTGCTGGTTACCCATATAATTCATTTGGATACTTTTTCTACAAACGCACTGATAACATGGTCTTTATAGCTCGAAGAGGAGTCTTTCATGAGAGAGAGCTCATATCCAAAGAGGACAACGGGAGTACGATTGATCTTGAATAAATATAGGAGCCATCTAATGAGGAAACCTTAGATCAAAGTTGAATTCATCCCGAAGATGAAATGTATGTTGAGCCCATTGACAATTCATTACTTTTTCGTCGATCCAGTAGAGTTAGTATGTCACCTATGTTTTCTAGTTTCCATACAACTACAAACAGGGACATGTTTATCAATGATAACACACTCGTAAATTTGGATGAGAAAGCTAACTACAAGGATCAAATGGCAAGCCCCGAGCTTGCTAAATGGAAAGAGGTAATCGATAGCGAGATCCATCCATGTATGATAACCAAGTATGGACCTAGGTTGATCATATCCTCGATCAGAAGAGAATACTTTGTAAATATACCTTCAACAAGAAGACTGAAATGGATGGTAATGTACAAATGTCCAAGGCCTGACTGGTTTCAAAGGAATTTACTCAAAATCAAGGGGTTGAATGTGATGTGACTTTTTCTCCAGTTTCCAAGGTCAATTAAATTAGGGTGATGCTTATCGTAGCAACTTTTTATGATTATAAAGTATGGTAAATGGATGTTAAAATCGATTTCCTTAACGGGAATGTGACTATGAATGTTTACATGGATCATCCATAAGGTTTTGAACATGCTAAATACACTAATAAGGTATGCAAGCTTGCAAAATCTACCTATGGAGCTAAATGAACATCTTAGCATCTTTTATTCCATGAAAAGGTCAAAAAGTTTGGATTTTCTAGAAGTCAGGATGAATCCTATGTATTTGTCAAAGCTAGTGGGAGCGTAGTGACCTTTTTAGTTTTGTAGTAGAATACGGTCACTAACCTGGAATTTCAAAGATTTTCATCTATTGTCTGTGTAGCACTTTTGTTTATCTCTAGAGGCTTTTTTCATTCTTCTATTTTGACGGTCTTTTCTTTGATTTCTCGAATGATTTCCGGACCAGTGAGAGTGCTATCATGGATTTGTCCCTTAGCTAGCAGTGTGTCACCCACTTCATCCCAACACAGAGGGGATCTGAACTTACGGCCATAAAGAGATTCAAATGGAGCAGCTTGGATGCTAGTGTGATAGCTGTTGTTATATGAAAAGTCAACTAGTGGCAAATGGGTGTCACATGCTTTACCAAAGTCGATCACACAGGCTCTCAGCATGACTTCTAGAGTTTGGATGGTTCTTTCACTCTGCCCATCAGTTTGTGGATGGTAAGCTGTACTCCTGTCCAGCTTAGTTCCATCAACCTTCTGAAGTGATTGCCAAAATCGCGAGGTGAACCTACGGTCTCTATCCGAGATAATAGATATGGGCACACCGTGTAGTCGTACTATCTCTCAAATGTAGGTTCTAGTCAGCTTATCCATCTTGTCTGTTTCTTTGATTAGCAGGAAGTGGATGTACTTGGTTAATCTGTCGACGATTACCCAGATAGTATCATGACCTCCCGACATCTTGGGCAACTTGGTAATGAAATCCATTGTGATCCGCTGCCACTTCCATTCAGGTATTTCTGGTTGTTAAAGTAAACCTGAGGGCTTTTGATATTCTACCTTGACTTTGGCGCAAGTTTGACACTTTCCCACATAGGTAGCAATCTTTGCTATCATGTTTGGCCACAAATACTATTTCTGGAGATCCAGATACATCTTATCTGAACCCGCGTGAAAGGAATATAGAGTTTTGTGGCATTCACTCATGACGACATCTCTGTACCCACTGAATCTTGGTGTCCAGATCCGTTTCATGAAATAACGAACTCCGTCACTCTTGATTTCGAAGTTGTTCTCGATTCCTCTTAATGCTTCATCTGCCACATTATATGGTTTTAAGGCTTCTAGATGTGCCTCTTTGATCTGTGTGGACAGGTGCGAATGGATTGTCATGGTTAGTGCCTTCACCTTACGACATGGGTACTTCTTCTAACTTAGGGCATCTGCTACTACATTGGCTTTACCGGGATGATAGTGGATTTCACATTCATAATAATTGAGTAGCTCTACCCATCTTCGATGTCTCATATTTAGTTCGTTCTGATCAAAGATGTGCTGAAGGCTTTTGTGGTCGGTGAAGATAGTGCACTTGGTACCATAAAGGTAATGTCTCCAGATTTTTAGCGCAAAAACTACTGCTCCCAACTCAAGATCGTGAGTAGTGTAGTTGAAATTGTGCACCTTCGGTTGTCTCGAGCATAAGCAATAAATTTTCATCGCTTCATAAGCCCACAACCTAGCCCTTGGTTGGATGCATCGAAGTATATAAAGAAATCCTCTAACCCTTATGGAAGAGACAGGATAGGTGCGCTGCATAGGGCTTGCTTCAGCATTTGGAATGCAATGTCTTTCTTTTCTCCCCAACTAAAAGCCGCACCCTTCTAAGTTAGGGTAGTAAGAGGTTTAGCAATTCTTGAGAAGTTTTGTATGGATATGTGGTAGTAGCTAGCAAGTCCCAAAAATTAGTGGGTCTTTGTTGGCTTTTTGGGAGCTGACCAGTTCTCGATTGCCTTAAATTTGGAGGGATCCATGTGTATGCCTTCTTCACTAAACACGTGACCAAGGACATTTTCACTTTCAGAACGTAGCATAAAGCTTTTCTGCCCTTAAATTTTTTAAGACTTGTCTCACGTGCTGACTATGTTCTTCCCTGTTCATTAAATCCATGAACATTGAGGGTGTGTTGGTTAGACCAAAGGGCATTACTACAAACTCGCAGTGACCATAACGAGTTATGAATTTTGTTTTGAGAATATCATTTTCGTGAACTCGTAATTGGTGATACCCTGATCTTAGTTCTATATTCAAAAAGTAGCTAGCTCCTTGGAGTTGATCTAAGAGGGAGTCTATTCTTGGAAGAGGCTATCATTTCTTAATGGTGAGCTTATTCAGCTCGCGGTAATCTATGAACAATCAGAAAGATCCATCCTTCTTCTTAACGAACAAGACAGTTGCTCCCATGGGTGAGAAGATTGGTCTAATGAATCCTTTACCGAGCAGTTCGTTTAGTTGGTTGGATAATTCCTACATCTCCGCTAGAACTAGACGATATTGAGATTTGGCTACGGGGGTAGCTCCAGGAATCAAGTCGATTTGGAACTCGACTTGGTGCTTGGGAGGAACTCCTGAAAGATCTTTGGGGAAGATATCAGGAAAGTTACAGACTTCGGGGATGCTCTCAAAGTCTGTAAATTCTTTTTTTTCATTGATTACATGGGCTATGAATGCATAACAATCCTTTCATTGGTATTTTTGGGCTTTGATGCTTGAAATGATGTCGAGGTTCGTGCTGGGTTTATTCACGTAGATAACTTGAGTTTTGTCGTTTGGCAGATTGAGGCGAATGGTTTTTTCGTAGCAAAGGATATCAGCACGATTAGGGATCAACCAATCCATGTCGATGATGACATCGAAGCTTTTTATGGACACAGTGAGTCAATCCATGTCGATGATGACATCAAAGCTTTTTATGGAGACAGATATAAGGTCAATATGAAAGGAATAATCATTTAGAGTGAGGCTACAACCAATGAATACATCATTAGATTTTTTTTCTTTCTGTTAGCCATTTCGATAGTGAATGTTTCGGTTAGAGGTTGTGATTTGTGTATGAGTATGTGTTTGAATTTATGACAGACGAAACTCCTCTCTGCATCAGAATCGAAGAGTATGCATGCATAAGAGTCATCGAGAAGAAACGTACCTACTGCTTCCTCATGACCCATTGTCAGTACTCCTCCTGTGTTGCCAACATTTCTTGTCTTCGGGAAATCCCTCTTATAGTGCCCAGTTTCACCACACTCATAGCAGGCTTGGCCTACCCCATCTCCAGGGGTCTGGTTGGTTGGTTGTGCTGGCGTCTTGCAGAAATGGGGTGTGTGCCCCTTTCTATTATAGCTGGTGCATTGCATCTCACGGCAAGGCCCATGATGATGGAAATTGCATTTGTAACACTTCAACAGATTCCCAGCGTATCTACCAGGCTGTGTTTGAGTGGTGGGAACAACAGCAGGGAGGGTAGCAGCATGGACTGCCACTGTTTGCTGTTTCTTGGAGGGATCCTGTGAAGGTTGGCCCTTTCGCATGTTGCAAAACATCTCCTTGCCACCACTTTCTTTAGGTGGTTCGGGAGCAGCTGACACAAAATCTTGACGATCTCCATGATCTATTAATTTTTGCACTAGCAGTTTGGCAATGTCAAACGTGAGTGGGTTGGCAACTAGGACATTTCCTTACGTTGGGGGAGTTAATCCCCATATGAATCTGTCCACCTTCTTTCTCTCTGGGGTAACCATTCCGGGACATAAAAGAGCAAGATCACTGAACCTCACGGTGTAAGAAGTGATGTCGGAGCCCTTCATCTTCAGACTCTAGAGCTCCTACTCTAGTTTTTGCATTTCGCCCTTCGGGTAGTATTCCGCTAGCATCAATTCTTTCAAATCATCACAACTCATAGCATTAGCTATCAAGAGAGTCAGGGACTTTACTTTTTTTTTTCCACCAAGTGAGAGCCATGTCAGTGAAGGTGCATGCGGCAAATTTTACATTTCTAGATTCGGGGTCGAATATTGATTCGGTCTTCTCGAACCAACGCATCAAGGCAATAACACCTCCAGTGCCATCAAAACGTTGAGGTTTAGCATTGGTGAAGTCCTTGTATGAACACTCCATAGGGTTTCCATGACTATCTCTGAGGTTGGATGGGTTGGCGCCACTACCTGACCCACTTGTGCCACTTGCATTTATTTGTGACATAGCGGCAGCCACGGTGGTTGTCACTGCTACTTGAAATACGGTAGGATCGTACTGAGGAGGTGGCTGCGGTGGATTGTTGTTCTTTCTATTGGACTTATTTGGAGGCATCTTTCTATTAAATAATTCAAGAGAAAATGATGATAAGTCCACTATAGTGGTCATGAGTCAGGTGATATTGAACAAGATATATCTTATCCTGACAGTTATAGTGTTCTATTAAGCGATTTACAGTGGAAGTCTACTAATACAAGTAAACAATTGCCATTAAACTAATAGCAACACTTGGAAAGGAGTTGTATCACGTGATTTGTGCCCGATCCCCATATAATCACATAGTGTACACCAAATATATACCCTTAGCAATTATTGGTCTTATCAATAAAGGTTCTTTTTTTCCTATGTTTGGCTCAAGTATCATAGTGTTACAAATACTCCTATAGTATTTTAAATGTACGTTTAGTTCTAGTGTTTCTTTTATATGTATCGTTCTTAAGTTTTAGAGTTGTTACAGCACCACAATCACTCCTAAAAACATGTTGGTCGTATCTCTAATAAATATAGTTGATCAAGCTATATTTATCCAAGATATGATTAAATAACTGTCTAGGTTTAACCACGATGTCCAACATCTAAATACTTTGGTCCTGTTCTTCTTGTGATACTATTTCTGGTATGTATGTATACTTGTATACTTCTTATAAAATACTTAAATTTTAAAAGTATACCTTTAGTTCAGAAAAAATCCAATTGTAGAAAATTGGAACCTACAAGTGGTATCAAAGCCTAAGTGGTTGTCCTTTGAATCCATAAGAACACATATTAGTTGGTTGAAGATTACCGTGGTATCTCGATCATTCCTGTATTCAGGATAAAAGTTCTTCTATATACCACTTCAGCTCTAATATCGTAACTTTAATGGCTGCTTTTAATTAGTCTCAACAAATGTACTTAATGCAAATAGTAAGTAGCATGGGTTGCCCAATGCGTTCCCTATTTCTAGGTTTTGAAGAGTATGATCATTGGAAAGTGAGAGTGGAGAGATTTTTACTTCGTAAAGAAAAAGATGAAGAAATATGGAGATCAATGAAAGAAGGTCCTCATGTTCCAATAAGATAAGTGGTTAGAGACTCTGTTTCGAGTCTCATGGGCCCAGAGGAGAATCGACAAGCACCAGTGACTGCAACATACATCGAAAAAATTTATACATATCAAATCACCTTCTCTAAAATGGTTTTTGGTGTACCCCCATCTCTCTTTGAGAACATTAATTTCTGTAAATCTGCTAATGAAATTTGGGATATACTACAAGATTTGTTTGAAGGTTCAGTGTACTTGAAGGATAAGCATTTGACGTTTATTTTATACAACTTCGACACCTTCACTACAATTCCTGGTGAATCTGTAGCATTTACATCAAATTGATATAGGATCATGGTGAACAACATGACAACACGTGCAGTAATCTGAACTCTACTCGACTAGAACCTCAAGTTCATTAACAACCTAGGAAAAGGATCGGGAAATGTCAAGTCATGTCTTCAGAGTAATGGATCTTTGAAGAAACTAAAGCTTTATGAGTTTTTTTGACGAGCTGGAAGGTCATAGATCCAATGTTGCTCAAATGTTGAGAGAACTCTCAGGATGTCCTCTTGCTTTACTCAGTTTGGTCATTCTACTGATTTTGACCCCATATGTTTTGAGTCCTTTTAGAGTCACCCCACATATTCCACCTGTTTAACCTACACCACATGTTGCACCAACCTCTCTGGTTCCGAGCCATCCATTTGAAGAAAACCGGGATCTAGATTATACTGATTCCGAACTTCGTTTCCAACATGTGTTTTCAATTCTATATATGAAGCACATATGGCCACGGAATCCCAATCAAAAGCCTCCTCAAAACCGATTTCAAGCTCCTCATCAAAGCAATCCTGAACCCTATCATAAACCCACCGAAAATCCACTAGTATACCGATCCAACATTCTGAATCTCTCTTAAAAAAATCACGAAATTCCAAATTCAGTCAAGCCTAATGTTACATGTCACAAATGTGGTCTCCGAAACCATTATGCTAAGGACTATTTGTCTAAAATTCCTTAGAAACCAAAAGTGAAATTTTTTGACTATTAGGCTAGTTAAGCACAAGAACTTGTAGAAAGTGAAAAGGCATTTGTCCATATGGTTTCAAGAAATTTTGATGTGTATTGGTCACCTGGGGATGAGGGTGATGAGAAATCTGTATTGAATCTGTGTCTGATGGCTAGAATATCAATGGAGTGTGAAGAGGGTTATTGGACTTCTGGTTTGAAAGCTAATAATGACGATGTTGAGCCAAACTTTTGCTACATGGCTACAAATGATCGACCTGGCCGAAGCATCATTTAGCCGGTAAAATCTATAATCACTTATAATCATTTTGATTTATCTATTTGTTAACCTTAGCTAACGCAAATTCAATAATATATGACTGTTATTTATCAATCTTATGAACTTCCCATAGAAGTTAGTGAGAAGTTAGATATTGAATTAACTAGACTTAGACTATGTTTTGAAGACCACAAGCTTAGGATTGAATAATTAGAGAGAGAACTTGTAATGGCTAAGGATGAATGTATTATTTTGAATGACAAATGTGAAATTACTCTTAGTGAAAGAAACATCTTGGTTACTGATAATAAATGACTTAATGTGAAAAATGATGGTTTGCATAATTTGATTGATGTTCATAAACCAAATGAAGTAATGACTCACAATTTTCATCATCCATGGTCCAAAGCACCAGGTCTTGGTAGAGAGTTTCCAAAGCCAGTTACTCGTCACCAGAAGGAACTTCAAAATCTAAAGTCTATGGGAGACATTCTAAAACATACTTATTTGGATACCCTTGTCTCACAATTGTCGTCCCTTTATCAAACCTTAGAAAAATATTAGTCTCTGATTCCTGAGTTCAAACCAATCACTATTAAATTTCCTGATTCCATGGAACTTCCGCCTCTGATATCCCTAGACCTGAATGAATCTACAAAATCCTTACATAACACAAACAATATTGGAGTTTATGCTCCAAACTCCGGTTCTCTAAACAACTTTGTTATCGAGAAAATCATCTCTGTCACAAATGGACATGACTCTGACCCATTCAAATCCTTTTTGGATTCCTTTTATAGTGATGTAGAACTTAACACTAATAACGAATCCTCATCCGATTCATGTGTCTCCAACTCTAATGCAGTCTCAAAATCGACTCTAGTTCCAATTAAGCTACATTTCAAAAATCCATCAGTTGAACAAACTTCCAAATCATCATCTGACTCTCAGAAGGAACCTAGGTTGAACATGTAGGACACTTTTCATGCAAAAACTAAAGCCAGGAAAGCTCTTGAAAAAGAAACCAAGTCTAGGCAATGCTCTAGGTTTCTTGAAAGTTATAAAAAGAAAATGTGTCGAACAGTCGGTTTACCTACTAGGAATCACATTACCTTCATGCATGTTAAGATTCTTAAAAGACCATATGCTCATGTTAGCTCAGACATTCAAGATACACCTATCACAAATGTGAAAAATGATATTGTTGAGACCTTATCCAACAAAACCGACTCTCCTCAGAAAACATCCTCTTCTATTTTTATTGCTAAATCGGAAGGCAAAAATTTTTAATCGCAACAATTTACAAAACCAAATGTGCCTACGAATGCAATGAACAAAGAAAAGATGTTCAGAAACTATTTTTCAGAAAACTTCTAAAGGTTGAAAAACAAAGTTTGAATAGAAAATGAAAAAGTCTGAAAACTCAACTAAAACACCTTTGAATACATTTCTTCCAGCAACATCTTGGACAAATGTTCTTCCGATGAAAGTTGTGCCCAAACAACCATTGGTTGAATATGACTTTTAGATAAATGAAAGGACTCTGACATTTTGCGTCATTAAAAAAGAATCTTGGAAAAAGCATTCCGAGATACCAGTTGTTCAGAAATCTCAAAGCAAGTACAAAGCCATTGCTAAAGTCCCTAAATCTAACTCAAAGCCCAAATACTCCAAAACTCACTGATTCTATACGCTCTCTGTGCTTCAGAACAAGATACAATATGGTATATTGATAGTGCTTATTCCATGCACATGACTGGATAGAAACATTTTCTACGTGATCTCAAACTTTCTCCAAATACTGGTTACATTACTTATGGGAATAATTCAAACTCTCAAATTCAAGGTTATGGCATCCTGACCAACGAAAACTTTTTTGTCTCTAATGTGGCCTATGTGTCCGATCTCAATCATAATTTGATCAATGTGTATCAACTTACTGGTGGAAATCTGACAGTTGAATTTTGCAAGAAGCATAGCTACGTTATGATAAAATACCAAAAAGAGTGTCTCATCAAGTCTGATCGCTTTAAAAAACATGTATCCTTTGGACATCAACATGATCATTGGAAAGCCTCAACTATGACTTCTGTCAAAAGTTGTTCTTAATGCCAGTTCGCTATGGCATCGTGGTCTTACACATCTTAACTTCTTATACATGATTGATCTAGTGTCTAGTGAAATGGTCTGAGGTTTGCCTGTCCTAAAATTTGGAAAGGATTATCTTTGTGATGCGTGTGAATGTGGGAAGAAATCAAATAAAGGTCATCTAGTAATAATTAAAATGTACATTGTGGGGCCACATGAGCTTCTTCATATTGATCTTTGTGGACCATCCATCGTAGAAAATTTGCATCACAAAAAGTACGTTCTTATGATTGTTATTGACTAGACAAGGTATACATGGGTCTTCTTCATAAGGCTTAAGTTGGAAACCGCCTCCGAACTCATCAATTTCATCAAAGCAAATGAAGTTCTCGTTAAGCTTCCTGTTAGAAGAATCCGATGTAAGAATGGCTATGAATTCACAAATGCCACAACTGAGAGGTTTCTTATCGAAGAAGGCATTAAACATAATTTATTTGTTCCTTACACTCCTTAGCATATGGTTTTGTATAAAGAAGAAATAGAACTCTTGTTAAAGTCTCTCTGTCAATGTTTACCATTTTAAACTGTCCTCTCCATCTTTGGGTTGAAGCCGTCTCAACAACCTTCTTTATTCAAAATAGAAGCATCATCAATTGTCATCTCAACATGACACCATATGAAGTAATGAATGGTCAAAAGAAGAGTCTCATTATTACACATTTTTGGATGTAGATGCTTTATCAAACACGACTATGATCAACTCACCAAGTTTCAACCAAAATCCAATGAAGCCATCTTTTTAGGATACTCAGCCGAGTCTAAAGCTTACAGAGTTTTGAGTCATTGGAATGGTGTAATTGAAGGAATCTTTGATATTACTTTTGATGATAAATTTTTCCGAAACTCAGAGCCTAATCATGTCACAACACATATCATGGAGTCTGATGCTCAACCTCCTAGGTCTTCGATCATCAAATTATCTATGAAGTTGTCTTTGAAAGCTTGTTCGGACCAATAGAAACTACTCTTGATTTGGAATCTCAATCAACACCATAATCATTCGCCTCTTTAGTATCTCAAAATGTTTATGGTCCAACTCCAACATTTCCTACAATTGATCCTGATACGTTTCAACCTTCTCAGGTTGAGGGGGAGAATAGCAACGCAACGCTCAAATCAAATGTATATGGATTTCAAGATGCAGCAGATCAATTCATTAATCCATGTTCGAAAATTGATGAAGATGATGTTAATTTCTTTGACTTTCTAGGCTTTGACGATGCTGACATATCCGATTCAAAAGTTCAGGAGGAACATCATCCTCAATTTTAAAAGGAAACTAAACGAGATCCCGAGTTTGAGATTTTAGGGTCTGAATCAGAAATTACTTTACTCTGACAAACATGAAGTCAATCGACTCAACTCTAATATCCAAGAGGTATACTATTCTTTCAAAACTATCAAAACTTATAGGTTTCCTAGTCAAAATGTTTTCGGTCATGTAAGACGCTTACGTAACCACATGTTATAAACTATTCTTTCCAAATGTGACACCCTGTTAACGCGGAAACACGAAGGGTGATAGGCTAAGGTATCATAAGACAAGGTACCTAGGATAACCAACCATAATCATTGAGAATTTTAAGTTTACATTATGCTTGAAACACAATTACATTTTAGTTCCCTAGTACAAAGTCTAATACATAACAAAAGAAAAATCAGGTGCAAATTCTTGTTGATGTCTAATTTAGATCACTGACCATTCCCTAAAAAGCATGCAAAGATGAGGGTCAACTATAAAATAGTTGGTGAGTTCATAGGTTTATATAGGTACATCATTTTAGTAAGAAAATATAGATTTTTTCACAAAATTTCAAACTCAAAATGATTGTTGAATGCCAAAGCACTACGTTCACAACCGAGCCTAACGACCGTTCTTGCCCCACTCCATCATGTCCATGGTTGCCATGATGTCGGTTCACGGAAATATGCACTTACGGTTCTTGGTGACTGGTCTACCCCAAATAGTGATATCCATAAGACCGTCGGCTCGAAATACGAGTTAATAGGTTGTAGTTCGGTTCTCCGGGGACTTAATCATACAAGTTCATAACATCAAATTCATAGTACAAGTTCATAATACAAGGTTCATACAACAAAGTTCATATCGTATACTTCATAGCACTAGTTCATAAAATAATGTTCATAGAAATTGTAGCATGCTTTCCACCCCAAAACATTAAAAACATAAAACAGTGGCTGTGAATACTCACTAGAGAGAGTTTGTGGATCGAGCTTCGCGGTTCGGTGTTGTAGAGATCGATCTCTACTAGTGTCCTATGGAAAAAATAGTATCTAGTGAGATACAATTCACTAATCCATTATATAATAACTATATATTCAACTAGTGGTGTCGTAAAAGTGCCCACAGTGTGTACGATTCATTATCGGTATTATCAAATTCACGGTCCCTTGTGTTCAAAAATCTATAAAAGCACGAAAATAAACTCCAAAATTTTTAAAAAATTATATTGTAGTTCTAACAAAGTTAATGAGTGTCTTGAAATTTTATAAGATTTTTTGAAGGTCATTAGTTATTTATTTGCAATTTATGTCTAAATAATACAAAAAAATCTAAATAAATAGAAAACAGTACCAAAAATTCCCAATTTAATTTCCAGCGGTTCTTACAATGTTCCCCAAGTAGAGAAAAATATTGGTTTGTGCTCTTGAGCCTTAAGACCCGGATTTGTAAATTAATGCCCTAATTAAATGAAAAAGATGAATAAAGTACCAAATTGTATGAAAATTTAGGTGGCATAAACATTTTGTACTTAAATAGGTTCTGTAAGTTTTCAGATTTATATCTCATCTATAACTATTTATTTTGAATTTTTGGCCATTAAATCCTTATTTTTGTTGAAAAATAAAGATTATGTTCTAGCACTTGGGATTTTACAGAACATCTCTTGAAACCATGAGCTAACTTAAAACAATTTGGTTAAAAATTATTTTAGAGCTAAATGGGGTACTCAACCCCAACAAGTTTAGAAACATAGCACTAACTAGTGCATGAGTTCCAAATGTAGCTAGAAGTTCAACAATTTTTGTACAAATTTATATAACGTTTTTGTTCATGAAACTTTAGGTCTTCTGAGAAAGATGTATTAAGTTTCTAAAATAATTTTCTCTAGATTTATTGTAGAGTTTAAGGGTCATAATCATGTAGTGCAAAACTAGTGATCACAGAAAAAATGCTGTTTGCGCAACTGTTTTGTAAAAATCGTCTAAAATCATATTTCTAATGTTTTACAGTAAGGCCAACTGGGTACGAAATTGAACTCATGGACCTAGTCCTCAAAAAATGAATATCGTGATTTGGTCAAGAAATGAGTGAGTTATTCATTTTAAAAGTTGCGTAAACAAATCTGAGAGAATGTAGAAGAGTAAAACTCATGAAAACATTGTTCAAACTTCTATTTTCCCTAATGATATCATTTTCTTTTGCTTAGATTGAGATATAAAAACACTAGATGAAAGATATTCTGTAGAAATACTTGTTTCTAACCATTTGAGCTTACATGCAACCAAGCTACATGAGACTAAACTTTTGAAAAATCGGTTTTTGGTGCTAGAAAACACTTGCATTTGCTCACCTTTGCTCTTCAATTTGGTTTGATCATGGATGAACACCATTTACAGAACATGAAACATGTTTTTGGTGTCTATCTACAAATATAAAGATCAAAAAAAGGTTCTTTCCAAAAATATGCCTTAGAAATCGAAAATTTGAAGGACAAAGTGAGTAGAACTTGTAAAATTTGTTATGGATCTTCAAGAGGTGTATGATAAGAACTTACCATTTGATATGAAGCTTCAAGAACACCCAAAATAAGGCTGAAAATTCTTGGTTGATGGACTGATTTTTTGAGAGAGAAAGTGAGGTTTCTAGAGAGAAGGAAGAGAGAAATTGAGATTATGTCTCTCTGGATAGACCATCTCTCTTGTCATCTCTTTGGGTCTATACTTCATTAAAATCGGCCACAAAAACTCCAGAAATGTTGTATAACATCTGAAAAATGAATTGGAAAAATCTCTCCCACAGAAAATGCATTTAAGGTCGGTTTTTCCCTCTCACATTGACATGCAAAATCTGACCACGGGATTTTGGATAAATGAGTAATAATGAGTGAGAGAGAGAGAAAGAGAAGGACTGGAATAGCCTATGAACGAATTTTGGGAGGAGAGAAGGGATTAAAGTCTTGTTAAAAAAGTGGTGAACTTTATAAATATGGCCCCATTTCAAATTTAATAAAAATTCTCTTTTGTTTTTATAAAAGTTCTAAATATATTATATAAACTTCCAAGAGTTTATTTCGTGGTTTTCATTCAATTACTTTTTTTTTGAAATAGATTCATAGACTTTCATTTTAATTTATAATTGTAGGAATAAATTATTTTGTGATTTAAATTTTCTAAAAAAATCAAATATATAGTTCATGTAAACGGAATAAGGGTTCATAATCTAAGAACGTAGGATTAGGCAATCCTTGAATTATACTTTTGATTCATAAATGAAATTATGAATTGCATGAACATCGCCTCAAATTTGTAATTAGTTACTATTATGATTTAATTTTGCTCATATGTACGTAGAATACTTAACCTTGTTAAGCATTTTATTGTTCCAATATGGAAATTTTTGGTTGATACCATACCCTTTAGTTGTGATCTACCGAACGTAGTTTTGTGTTTAGACTTAAGATTGAACTTTGGCACTTTACCACATAGTTGGTTCATTCACATGTCAATGTGATTGTTCCATACAAGCTAAGGTACACTAATTGTTCCGAAGGATCTACTAAATCGCAAACCTAGTTCAACTTGTAAATCTAAAGAAAAGGTAACTGCACAAAACGAAATTGTAAGGTACTAGATGAGTCCTAACCTAAGTTTTGACAATTTTCACACCAACTCACTTAATCTCAAAAACCATCTTGAGGCCACAACTATGTTCGACCCAACACAACCTACCCCTGTGTCGGATGAGACCGCCTCGGAAAAGAATAGACTTGCTGACTCGGAAGGTAGAGTAAAACAGATTACCAAGCAAAAGGTATCCCCTTATAAAGTTAAAGTTAGATTGAGAACCAAAGTTGGTGACTCCTCTCAACTTACCTCGCCCGACCACTCTTCTGAAGTACCCTTCGGAGTTTCAAAATCACTTGCACACACACGGGGAGTCTACACATAATTTACCCCATCTATTTAAAAAGGTGGTGTTGGTATTGAAAAAAGTCCCTAGGAGCCTCCTGGGATAAACTCACAATTCAATTTGAACATCCTTTCTCTTCATCATAAGCACAATCAGTAACCCTTATCACTTATTCCAAGCTTTCCAAAGCAGGATTAGTCCCCCATATTTTGAAAGCAACAACCGGTATAACACATGGTTCAAGTAAAGGAGGATTGGGTATTTTTCACATTGATTAGGCAAATTTTGTTGACAAGGATCATACAATGCATCAGGATCACTCTAGATAACAAGTGAAATTCACGCTCATCTTAATGCGCCAACACGCAATCAATAGCCACATACCCTTCGTGTATCAATCACATGCTGAAATTCATCTAAAACACTAACCTTCTATCGATATAGTCAAGGAATACATAGTTCTGAAGTTTGTGTTCATGACGTTTCTCCACAAGCCAATGATGATGTCATAGGATATGCTCACGCGTATACCAATGTCTCATATGATCCTCCTCCAAAGGTTGTGAGTGTTTAACTTCGTCCTTGGAGGCTTCGGATAAAAATGTTTCACTTGAGCACAATGATGGTGTTCCTCTTTCTTTAGAAATCACACCTGAAGGTCATCAACATTATCCTAATCAATAAGCTCTACACGATGATGACAAGAGAAAAGACGATGTTGTTCAAAAGTCATAAAGTTCGACCTCGGATACTGGTTCCTTCAACAAAAACATTGCATATCCATTTGCGTTGCCGTAACTCCGAGATAATGTTGCTACAGCTAACACCAAGGTCGACAGGGTCACTTAGCAAGTTAAATACCTTGAGCTAAAACTTGGCCTGGTGCTTAAATAACTGTCCGGGATCCAAGCTGACCCTCTTGTCGAACTTGATCGAGTAAATCAATTTGATCATCTTATATCACTCTGTCTGAGTTACACTATTAAAGATATTGAATTATGTTATAAGGAAAACATGGATTATCACATCTCCAAATTTACTACTATGCTCAAAGTTCACAATAGTATGCTTTCTGCCACTAACACTCTGATCAAGAAAACTCACATCTGCCAGAAAAACTAATTCAGAGGTTGGAGAAAGAAATTCTTCACAAAGGTGCCATAAAAATTGTTATGCAAGAAGTTCTTATCAAGGTCACTCATGTAGCTTAACATCACATGGATCTTCTAAACTACAAGTTTAATGAAATACTTCACATCATTGATGAAACCTTTAATCACCTCAAAGCTCAAGCTCCCATTGCCAAAACCTATGATTCGCTTTCCTGGAAAATCAACAAAAGCTTTCAATGAATTTTTCTATCTCCTAAGTGAGCTCAAGTCTGGTCCATAGTTGCATCGAAGGCAAGGTCGTCCTATGCAAGAGGGGGAGAACAATGTGTGGGAGAGCAACGAATAGTATAATGGATATCCATCTCGAAATTTGCTCTCCGAGATGAAGACTCTGACAAAGAAATTGTTGATGTAAACACTTAAGAAGCTAATGATGATGGTGACGATGATGATGATGATGATGATTATGATGATGTAGAGAACCTCCAAATAATGTCCTTTTTAAAGCAAAGTAGATGAAATGTCCTCAGTCTCTTGGCCATCATCCTTGTCCGAAATGTTTTAAAGGAGCTGAGACATGGGGAAGGTTAAAAACAATATGACAATTGATGCCTTCTGAGCCACTCAATCATTGCCTCCTCCGATTCCTGTTCTGAAGATTGTCCAGATTATCTATTGTTCTCCAATTAAAACACCAGTTGAGATTGTGATGAGTCTTTGATTCGTCCTCCATATGAGCTATTCATTAACAAATTCGGACAAAAAATCATCTCTGTCATCTCATCTCAAGTTGATCTATCAATAAATAAAGGAAAACGAATAGTTACTGATTCTGACAGCCCAGTGAGTTCATTCAAAAAGTATGAGGGTTGGTCGAAGGAACAATTACAACAAGCATTGGAAGAAAGCATTTTGGTTCAAGCTCTCAAGGATAATCTAAATCTGATGTTTGGCATTTCTCCTCTCTTCCAAGCATGGATTCTTCAAGATATGCATTTCATTCCTTTCCAGTATTTCGATCTTCCAACTCAAGATGTTGATCAACTGTACCTACCAATCTCTCCACGTGGACGCTATTATATCAAATTTGCACCCTACATCAATTTGGTGATCCTCAAGTCATCATCCAAACTAAGTGTCACACCCCAAAACCATGAACGACGGAAACGTTCCGGGGCGGAGGACGTCATGTATAGTATCACAAACAATGAATAATAGTAAACAAGCAACAACATCATCCATTGCATTAATAAAATAATTTCATACATGTGTGTTCTTGTCAAAGTTATAGACACCAAAATATACATATCAAAATAATAAGATGAGTCTTGAACGAACTCCATCTTCTCAAAAACCTGGCAGTTGTACCTGTGTAGTAGTGACCTGAGAATACAAGTTATTTTGAAAGCGAGTGTCAGCTTAATGCTGGTGAGATCATAAGTATATTAATGTCTGAGTTTGTATGAAAACGTTAGTAAGATGTTTCTGCAATATGTTTTTGTGTAATGTTTGAACTCTCGTAGAAAATTCTATGTTTTCTACTAACTGTAGCCTTCTACCAAGGCATCTAGTGTCTGTGCGCATGTCTCTTGAGAGAGTGTGCGGTTTCCCCACTTTGTAATATGATTTACCAAAAATATAGATTCTACATTACCGTGCATCGTGCGAAAATTCACGAAGTGAATGTAAGTGCGAAAAATGAAATAGTAATATGGTGTAGTGTCGTACTACAACCGTACTAATTACCTTCAGTCTAGGGTAACTTTTATAAGTACCGTAGTATTTATAATAAGTGACTACCCCAGTACTCCTATTGCCTTATTTGAGGGATAAGGCCTAATGTGATGGCCAGATCCCAGGCTAAATGCTCCCTGTCAAAGGGATTTTGGGACCTTTACACGACGCTTGCCTGTATGCAAAACGTGAACATCCACATTACTATGATCATGTATACCCGATATAACTACCACAATGCGTTGTGATTCATTGGTATAGTTAGATCCTGAACTTGTTCCTATGTTATAGCACCTAATGATGTCTGTCCTATCAAAGTATATGTAATCGCACTCATGTAAATGAATATGTGTAAAACATATCTATGTAATTGTATAGTAATGTACTGTAATGTTCTGCGTGTGCTAGCTGTAACGAATGTTCTCTCTCTATCTAGCAAGTATTGAGTCATGAATGAACTAACTCATTGTATGTTTCATCGTCCTAGTGTGACAACCCGAAATTTCCATTCTAAACAAACCACACCAAGCCAATAGAAGTAGAGCAGTTACAGTGAAAATTCAGATTTCGAG
Organism: Lactuca serriola; assembly: GCF_051521515.1. NCBI lineage: Eukaryota > Viridiplantae > Streptophyta > Magnoliopsida > Asterales > Asteraceae > Lactuca > Lactuca serriola. The sequence goes on from NC_136411.1 coordinate 297,136,282, forward strand.
TATAAGTTTGGCAGTTTTCAAGATTTTACACCTAAGGATATATTAGGAGAGTGGATGCACTAAGGTTTTGTGCAACACTGTAATTCCAATACTCTAGGACATTAGAATTCATTCCGAGAATAGAAATATTTTCTACCAAAAATCTCAGGACTATAAATAGAATTCTGAACCAAATTGGTTCATTAGTTGAATTCCAATTAGAGAAAAGCCAAATTCTCTCTCACGGATCTTCGGGTTTTTATCCCAAATCGTGAGTATACTTCTCTAGTTATTTTATAATACTTGTTATAAGCTTAATAACATAGATTACATGCCAAATATGTGAGATCCTGGAGTTTACCGCCCAAGAACGTTCTTGGGGAGTAAACTCCATTCTAAGGTCCTAAAGGGTTCCAATGACCCTTAAAGCTTTAGAACTCGAACTAGGGGCCTCCAATTCATGCCTTATACCACAAAACAATTAGGAATCATGGCTAGAGGGGAGTTTACGGCCAAGGAGCTTCTTAGGCCGTAAACTCCAAGTTTTAAGTGCCAAAATGCTTTGAAACACTTCCTAAGGCTTAGATTAAATTAGGAAAAGTACCCTAATGTGTTTATAGCCTATCAAACATAAGAAATCACAAGGAAAAAGGAGTTTACGGCCAAGACAAACTCTTGGGCCGTAAACACCTAAAAAGGGGTCAAATGACACCCTAAATCCTTCCTTAAGCCAAGAGACAAATTTGGGCTTGTACCTAAATGAGTTATGGACTAGTTAAAACACTTAGAACTCCATGAGTGAGGGAGTTTACGGTCCAAGAGGTTCCAGGGCCGTAAACTCCATAAAATGGTGCCAATTGTGCCATAAACTCTTCTAAAGACAAGTACAAAAGCCTAGTTTAGTTCCTAGAAATGTTTGAGACTTGAAAACACCATAAAAACCCTCCCAAGGGAGTTTACGGCCGTAAACTCCAAGGGAATGTGGTCTCTGGGCCGTAAACTCCCAAAAGGAGTCAATATGGTGCCCAAACACTTGTATAACCCTTGAAACAATTCCCACTAGAGTTGTAGTAATTCTAAGCTTCAATTAGGGACCTAAGGAGAGTTTACGGCCAGGAGTTTACTCCCCTGGGCCGTAAACTCCAATGAATATGGTAATTAGACCTTAAACTCCCATTAGGGGCATTGCACTCCTTTGTTGCAACCCATTAGCCTCCTAGCACTTGACCAAAAGTGTTTTCCTCGCATTCAAATGTTTATACTTGTATAATTAGTGTTTTAATCAATAATTATTTATATACATATGTTTTCATATGTAATTAGGATCTTTGTGTGTGTCTAATTCTTCACTTGACACCAAGCACTTGTCCGATCCTTCCGTACGATAACAGTCCGTTCAATTCCAGTCACTTACTACAGGTGAGTTCATACCCCTTAAATAATGTTTTTAACTATTTTAAATGTTTTATGGGGGGATACAAGTAGAATTATGCTAGTTATCATATCAATCACATGCGATTAATAAGTAGAATTACGCTAGTTATTATTTCAATCACATGTGATTAATATACAGCATTCAAAAGATTTGGCTACTCATGAGCCGTTTTACCAAACGGTTTCCTTCAAATGATTTTTATAAACATTTTATATGTTTTAAACTCCTTATTACACTGTACATCTTACTCTGTACATTACCTTTCAAACTTATTTACAACTGTGTTTCAAACAAATGTTTCCTTATACTTAAACTGTTTTATCAAACTTATGCCTTCAAATTGTTTTATAGGTTGACATCAAGTCGATCTTTTCTTAAAATAATAATCATGTTTCAAATGTTTTACAAAACTTATTTATGCTTTTATATTATTATAAATTGCATGCCTCTATATGTATAGTTATATAAGAAATGTTTAAAAGACTTAGGAAGGCTATCCACCCTATTTCCTTTTTGCGCTTGAGATGTGGTCTGGTGGGATATCGGATACTCGTCCGAAGGCCGTTTAAATATTAGTGATATATCATGTGTACATATTTAGTCATAAAAGGTCCTTCCAGTTCATCCCATGCCCTTGGGTAGCAAGGGTATACATCCATGACCATACATACCAGATAGATTACTAGTAAACTACCATATGGGTAGTTTAGGAAGATACTAGAACCATTACTAGAACGCGATATCATACAATGAGTCGGTTCATTCATGAGTCGATACTTTCTAGAACATTACATTACATTACATATACAACTATACTAGAAAGAGAACATATACAACTATACTAGGAGGAGAACATATACAACTATACTAGAAAGAGAACATATACAACTATACTAGGAGGAGAACACATACAACTATACTAGAACGAGAAAGATTACATTACATATAAAAGAATACGTTAATAATAGTGATTTAAATCGGAGCATGACTTAAATGTCATGGCCCGAGTTGTAGCCAGAGTCTCTTGAAGGGAGAGCGTGAGTTTGCGTATATATTCTATAATGGATTGACTATCCTACACCTTGCTGCTAGCTACAGCGGGACCTGCAGGTCTGCGGGTGCCAAACGTCATACATTATTTTCGACCATTCTTATGTCGTTGTAACTAGTCTATAGTATGAGTTTGTGTATAGATCTATACTAGATTGACTATCCTACACCTCGCTGCTAGCTACAGTGGGATCTGCAGGTCTGCGGGTGCCAAACGTCATTCCTTATTACGACCATTCTTATGTCGTTGTTACCAGTCGATAGTATGCTACAATTTATCACATAATGCCTTAATATAAATACGATTTAAGGTAGTTAGTACGACAGTAGTTCTAATAGCACTACACCATAGTACTATTTCTTTTTCCCATTACATTCACACGACGCACGGAAATGTAGAAACTATATTTTTGGATAATGATAGTTATACTAGGGAACATACATACTCTTACAAAAGACATACATTCAGAACAGTTAGTTCTTGGTAGAAGACACCTTCATAAACTAGTAGGAATCATAGGGATTCTAGGGTTTTTCAAACACTTACAATTCATATACACTTTCAAATTCTTACAATACATATACTTACAAATTCTTACATACAAATACTTACATACAAATTAAGACACTAAATACTTATGATCTCACCAGCTTCAAAGCTGATACTCGCTTTCAAAATTACTTGTATCCTCAGGTCATCATAGACAGGTACCGATGCAAGGAGAAAGGAAGATGGAGCTTGTTCAAGACTTATCTTTCATTTTGATTTATGCTTTAGTGTTTATCAAAATTTGACAGAACACATTTGTATAATAATTATATGAATAATGCAATGGATGATGTTGTTGCTTGTTTACTACTTTACATTGTTGTTGATATTATACATGACGTCCTCCGCCCCAGAACGTTTCCGCCGTTCTTGGTTTTGGGGTGTGACATCTAGTAATAATAGACTCTTCTTGTGCTACCCCTATGGTAAGTTACTGGTGATGTACTGGTACGTATGAACATGGGAGTATACCCTCGCTACCCAAGGGTATCGAATGAACTGGAAGGACTTTTTACGACTATATATGTACACATGATATATAATTAATATTTAAACGACCTTCGGATGGGTACCCGATATCCCACCACACCACATCTCAAGCGTGAAAAGGAAATAGGGCGGGCAGGCCTTCCTAAGCTTTTTAAACATTGCTTATATAACTATACATACCTAGACATTCAATTGATAATAAGGAAAACAGAGTTTAAACAAATGTATTTGATAAGTATAAGAACTTTGTAAAATAGTTTGAAGCAAAACAGTTTGATAAACAATTTGAACAATAAGGAAATCACTGGTTTTGTAGTTATTAATCACATGTGATTGATGTAATAACTATAAGTACTTGACTTGTATTCCCCCCCCCCCCCCCCTAAAGTATTTAAAAACATGTAAATCATTAGTTAAGGGGTATGAACTCACCTGCAGTAAGTGACGGGAATGGAACAGACTGTTATCGTACGGAAGGATCGGACAAGTGCTTGGTGTCAAGTGAAGACTTAGAGACACACAGTGATTCTAATTTCATATGAAAACATATGCATATAAATAATTAGTGATTAAAACACTAATTATACAAGTAATAACATTTAAGCGCGAGGAAAACACTTTTGGTCAAGTGCTAGGAGGCTAATGGGTTGCAACAAAGGAGTGCAATGCCCCTAATGGAAGTTTATGGTCCAATGACCTTATGTTTTGGAGTTTACGGCCCAGGGGAGTAAAATCCTGGCCGTAAACTCTCCTTTGGGTCCCTAATTGAAGATTAAAATTACTACAACTCTAGTGGGGAATTGTTTCAATGCTATACAAGTGTTTGGGTGCCATATTAACTCCTTTGGGGAGTTTACGGCCCAGAGACCACATTCCCTTGGAGTTTACAGCCGTAAACTCCATTGGGAGGGTGATTATGGTGTTTTCTAGTCTCTAAATTGACTAGGAACTAAACTAGGCTTTTGTACTTGTCTTTAGAAGAGTTTATGGCACATTTGGCACCATTTTATGGAGTTTACGGCCATAGAACCTTTTGGGCCGTAAACTCCCTCACTCTTGGTGTTCTAAGTGTTTTAGCTAGTCCAAAACTCATTTAGGTACATGCCCAAATTGGTCTATTGGCTTAAGGAAGGATTTAGGGTGTCCTTTGACCCCTTTAAAGGTGCTTACGGCCCAAGAGTTTGTCTTGGCCGTAAACTCCTTTTTCCTTGTGATTTCTTGGGTTTGCTAGGCTATAAACACTTTGGGGTACTTGTCCTAATTTAATCTTAAGCCTTCGGAAGTGTTTCAAATCATTTTGGCACCTAAAACATGGAGTTTACGGCCTAAGAAGCTCCTTGGCCGTAAACTCCCTTCTAGCCATGATTCCTAATTGTTTTGTGGTATAAAGCATGAATTGGAGGCTCCTAGTTCGAGTTGTAAAGCTTTGAGGGTCATTGGCATCCTTAAGGACCTTAAAATGGAGTTTACTCCCCAAGAACGTTCTTGGGCGGTAAACTCCCGGATCTCACATATTTGGCATGAATTCTATGTTAATAAGCTTATAACAAGTATTATAAACAACTAGAGAAGTATACTCACGATTTGGGATAAAAACCAAAAGATCCGTGAGAGAGAATTTGGCTTTTCTCTAATTGGAATTCAACTAATGAACCAATTTGGTTCAGAATTCTATTTATAGTCCTGAGATTTTTGGCAGAAAATATTTTTATTCCTGGAACGAACTCTAATGTCCTAGAGTCTTGGAATAATAGTGTTGCACAAAACCCTAGTGCATCCACTCTCCTAATATCTTCTTAAGTGTAAAATCCTGAAAACTGTCAAACTTATACTCGAAATCTGAGTTTTCACTGTAACCGTTCTAACTTCTATTGGATTGAAATGGTTTGTTCAGAATGGAAATTTTGGGTTGTCACATCATCCCCCTGTTGAAGGGAATTTCGTCCAGAAATTAGAATTTAGGCAACGAAGTATGCACGAATGATCGAGTCGTGAGGAGGAAACTTCCTAATCGATTGGTTCTAGCGCACTTAAGTGAAATAGGGTTCTCGGTTGGCATTCCAATGAACCTTCACTAATTGGCGATGGCGTTGCTTCGTCCGCATGAACTCTCAGTCGAGGGTCAATACGGTCCTAATACGAAGGCGAGGATCTCGACGAGTGGACTTACTAGAGTTCTAACGAAAAGGCATGGTTTCACGATCGAGATGCGAAGAGTAGAATGTACATTACTGAGTTCGCGGAGCAGGTCTAGTTTGTGCGAGGCACAGGACCGATTCTGGTGAGAATCTCGGAGGTCCTAACTATATTGTATTTAGCTTTCCACGCGATACGAAGCGTATTAAGCCATTCCCAGTGTGAGTTAACCTAAAGAGCTTGGTCACTCACTTGGAATTCCAAAGGTTCCTCTTCTTTCTTAACTTCCCAGTTAAAGGCCACTCCTTGCTAGGTCAAAGTCGTATGGGTTTCTGTAATTTGCGAGGAGTTCTGAATGAACCAAGTCGGTAGGTCGGTAAGACTTAGAATTTGGCGAAAGACTGTCGGCGTCTCTGGTGTCGATAAATGCTCAACGATTTTGACAAATTGAAAGAGTGCTCAAATTTCTCACATTACTAACAGTGTGTCATAGAAATTTGACTCTTCAATTTCAAAAGTCGTGTCTAGAGAACTTCGCTAAAGTTCCTCTGTAGGAAATGTTTCCTTGGGTTTTCTTCTTACTACAAGGGTAGATAAGTAAGTCATTACATGGAGAAATGATGAACTGATCCTAGTAAGAAAGACGTAACCCTATTCATTTAGCTCATGAAAACTATGGGCGAATTGGTCCTGTCCGAAGGGTATCACTACGGACTCGAAGTGTCCGCATCGAATTCGGAAGATAGTCTTCCGGACATCCTTCCCTAACACTCGAACTGGTGATATTCGGATCTCAGATCCATTTCTGAAAGTAAGTCTTTCCTTGCGTTTGCTCAACCATTTCATCTATGCGAGGCAGAGATAACGATTTCTATGAAAATCTTGACGGAGTCCTCAATATCCGAGGCACATACGATGCCATCCGTCGATCTCTGGGAGAATATGACCGGGGTTCTCTAGGGTGAGAAACCTACTCTTCTAATTCTCTTTCTGTGTAGTTCGTTAAGTTGTTTGCACTGTTCTGGTATCTCCGTAGGTGTTTAAACTATAGGTCAATCTGTTTACGGGAGTCATACTGGGTTCTAAGTTTGTTCACATGACGATGTGATTTCTCGTAGGCTTAAGCAGTTCTCCGTCCTAAAGTTGATATTAGAATTCATACATGGTTTCACAATCACAATTTCGGGTATACGAGTCGCATATAATTAAGGTTGAAAAGATAGTCGAATAACTGATTCTTCTTTAAGCTCACATCCCATCGGGGAAAAAGAAGTTAAAGTGGAATCATCAATTCTAAACCTGTAGAAGCTTGATTATATATCACTCTTATATATACCATTCTCAGTGATAGATCAATCGTATGAATCCTTGGATTGAACTTGACGTACTGCACGAGTGGTACTTCGGGGATTTCTTCGGAATGAAAATAACTAAGAGGTACTCCTGGCATGAGTACTTCGGCGTTCTGATGTGACGGTTTCGTTGGAAAAGTGATCTAGAAGAAAGAGATGTACATAAAAAGTTGTTTTCGTGCAGATCAAATCGAATCGAGTCGTATGATAATGTCGGAATCATACTGAAATTTAAAGACATTAGATTTGAACATAAGATGTTTACAGACAAAACACAACCGTGCAACCATGAACAGAGTTACAGTACTTTAGATTTACCACAAGACTATTGCTGCGAATAAGATATACTACAAAAGACAAGTATACGCAGCACGAGACTCCCTATACAGACAGGATCTCGCAAAAGGTAAGACTCTAGTTGCACTAGTTCTGGATAGTTTATATGTCTGTTACAACGAAACGCCTTAATTACATTAACGTGGTTCCGGAGCAGGCTCTCCTGCAGCCGTGATCCTGAGAATCTTCCCGTCTGCGCCAGAGTTCTGCGTTATCGGGCAATCCTTCTGGAAGTGTCCAATTTCACCGCATTCATGACATATATGGACGACATCCACATTGGTGGTGGAAGTGAAACGTCAAGTAGGAGTTATGGGGACGCGGGTTCTTTCCTTTTTCGGGCAATCTCTTTTATAGTGCCCAAACTCACCACAATGATAGCAAGTCTGGTTCCCATCGGCGTTGGGCGAATTTTTGATCGGTCTTGATAGGCTCTTGCAGTAACGTTTGGTGTGCCCCTTTTTGTTATAGTTTGAGCACTGCATCCCCCGACAAGGTCCATGGTGGTGATAATTACATTTGATGAAATTTGGGAGATCTCTAACATATTGTCGGGCTGGGTTAGGGACAACTGGTATTTCCGAAGGGATGGTAGTAGGAGGTACAGATGTCGTAGTTGTGAAGGTCGTTACCGGTGGTTGTTTCTTGTTCGTTCCTCTACGCGATTTGTCCTTCTTTCTATCCCAAAACTTCCGTTTGTTACTCTTCGTCTTGGAACTCGGGGTGTCGTGGTAGTTTGCTGCTCGTTGCAGTGTTTGATTGTTACTCGAATTGGAATTTTTGTTAATAATCCCGCTAACATTCGCGTTGTTAGCGTTAAGGTGGGTCCGAATAGCTGACACGGCAGCTGGGACTACAGCTTGAAAGGTAGCTGCGTCAATCTGAAGAGTTGGTGTTTGGTTGAGGGTTGATCATTTTTCTTGGGCGACATGATTATGTAACACAAAAGATAAGGATTTTGTGAGCGATTCTGGTTGACCCTTGATATACTTAGATTGTTCATGTAAAGAGTACGACTATGTTCTCGAAAGTTTGACCTACATCCCTATGATGCAGTCCTAGTACGGAATGGAAGTATGTTCGCGAAGGTTTGACCTACATCCCTATGATGCAGTCCTAGTAATGAGTAGAAGTAAGTTCGTAGAATGGTCTCAAAACGTTTTTTGTGCAAGCCGAGGTATCGTGGGTTGGTGAATAACAAGATCCAACCACTGAAAGAGACATGGAAATGTCTTCGGAGATAAATCACTATAGTCCAATGACTTGACTAAAGCATGTTTCAGATAGACCCCAATGAAAGAATGATAAGAGTACTTGATTGAAGAATGACATAGAAGTTAGCCGGCTGTTAATATCTTGGATATTCACAACGTAAAGGTTCAGGAAAATGACCTTGTAAAGGTCTTACATCATATCCACGGAAGATACTTCCTAACAGCATAAAGACCTAACTAAAGTACTTACGGTACAACATAATTTCATAGAAAATGCCGCATCGGGCATAGACAAAAAACACGATTCCTTTTTAATAGAGAAATAAAGTAAAACGTCTACTACTGGCGACGGTCATCCCTCTGGTGAACTCTTAGTTCAACCAATTGACGTTCCATGTCAAGTAGGTGTCTTTCGCACACCATCTGGCGTACTCGGAGCTCTATGACTTCGATTCGTGATTCAGCCAGTGCTTGCAGCAGGGTTTCATGGTTTCTCTTTGATCTCTCGTGAGCATCTTTTAGACGAATGGTGTGGAGGGTATGCATTATAGCATAGGCGACTACTTCTGTAATCTGATGTAGGGCTGTCCTGCCTTGAATCTCATTTCGGGTCACTCTGCGAACCAAGATTGGCAAGACTCTATCTGCTGAGCCCCCCATTGTTCAAGTCGCAAAAGTTTCGGTCGCCATAAAATGGCATAGGCTGATCTTGTCCTTGGCTCCATGTTTCCAAGCATTCCACTCACTCAGGGTCGGGCCACGAAAACCGGACGAGGGTTAGGAATTTGAAACGGAAGTTCCTCGAGGTAGGTTCTCAACCTCTGGTTCAGAGTTAGTATCGTACAAAAGGTCTTCATCATGGTAATCATTCAAGGGGAACAGGATGATCATTCTCTGGTTCTTCTCCAAACCAACCAGCTATGACTTCGGTCAGAAGATACTGGTTGTCAAGGGGATGGAGTCCAACTATGATTTCTATGCGAGAATTTAGGGTAAGAGAATAATTATTAGACGAACTATCTAGATAATTAATTAGAAAACCTTCATTAGTTACATCGCTATTTGTGAAGTGCATACCAGCTATGTGTAATCTAAACAGGATAGACCTTCGAATAAGTGATCTTAACTCCAAATTCACACAGAATAGGGGTAAAGTAAAATTTTCACAGATTCGTAGTCTATAACATCCTAATTACATATAGCCTTAGTGTATCCACTTAGCAACTATCAACTTAGTAATGAAGATCCCGTTTTAGTTCTCAAGTATAAAGTACTTATAGTAACACCAAATACTCCTATTGTATTTTAAATTTTAATGTTATGTTCTATTGTTCTCATTGTGGTAGGGTTGGTAAGATTTTAGCATTGTTGCAACCACACAATTAAACTGAGGCACATGCTAGTCAACCCTCAGATAATATAGGTGATCAGGCTACATCTTCCCAGTTTTGACCATATGTCTCTAAGCCCACTTGTGTTGCCCAACAATCGTAATTCTTTTGTACTGTCTTAGTGACACTGATTTTTGTATGAATGCAACACATATACTTACTTAAATATTTTACTATTTAAAGTATAAACTCTTGGTCAGAGTATTTTTAATCCCTTATGTATTTCTAGTTAGTATATCTTTTATGGGTTGATATACTTAATTCACTATAAACAATGCTCTGATACCAATCTGTCACACCCCAAAACCACGAACGGCGGAAACGTTCTGGGGCGGAGGACGTCATGTACAGTATCACAAACAATGAATAATAGTAAACAAGCAACAACATCATCCATTGCATTAATAAAATAATTTCATACATATGTGTTCTTGTCAAAGTTATAGACACCAAAATATACATATCAAAATAATAAGATGAGTCTTGAACAAACTCCATCTTCTCAAAAACCTGGCAGCTGTACCTGTCTAGTAGTGACCTGAGAATACAAGTTATTTTGAAAGCGAGTATCAGCTTAATGCTGGTGAGATCATAAGTATATTAATGTCTGAGTTTGTATGAAAACGTTAGTAAGATGTTTCTGCAATATTTTTTTGTGTAATATACCAAAAATAAAGATTCTACATGACCTGAGAAACTCTATGTTTTCTACTAACTGTAGCCTTCTACCAAGGCATCTAGTGTCTGTGCGCATGTCTCTTGAGAGAGTGTGTGTTTTCCCCACTTTGTAATATACCAAAAATAAAGATTCTACATTACCGTGCATCGTGCGAAAATTCACGAAGTGAATGTAAGTGGGAAAAATGAAATAGTACTATGGTGTAATGTCGTACTACAACCATACTAATTACCTTAAGTCTAGGGTAACTTTTATAAATACCGTAGTATTTGTAATAAGTGACTACCCCAGTACTCCTATTGCCTTATTTGAGGGATAAGGCCTAATGTGATGGCTAGATCCCAGGCTAAACGCTCCCCTGTCAAAGGGATTTTGGGACCTTTACACGACGCTTGCCTGTATGCAAACCGTGAACATCCACATTACTATTATCATGTATACCCGATATAACTACCACAATGCGTTGTGATTCGTCGGTATAGTTAGATCCTGAACTTGTTCCTATGCTATAGCACCTAATGATGTATGTCCTATCAAAGTATATGTAATCGCACTCATGTAAACGAATATGTGTAAAACATATCTATGTAATAGTATAGTAATGTACTGTAATGTTCTGCGTGTGCTAGCTGTAACAAATGTTCTCTCTCTATCTAGCAAGTATTGACTCATGAATGAACTGACTCATTATATGTTTCATCGTTCTAGTAATAATAGACTCTTCTTGTGCTACCCCTATGGTAACTTACTGGTGATGTACTGGTACGTATGAACACGGGAGTATACCCTCGCTACCCAAGGGTATCGAATGAACTGGAAGGACTTTTTACGACTATATATGTACACATGATATATAATTAATATTTAAACGACCTTCGGATGGGTACCCGATATCCCACCACACCACATCTCAAGCGTGAAAAGGAAATAGGGCGGGACAGGCCTTCCTAAGCTTTTTAAACATTGCTTATATAACTATACATACCTAGACATTCAATTGATAATAAGGAAAACAGAGTTTAAACAAATGTATTTGATAAGTATAAGAACTTTGTAAAATAGTTTGAAGCAAAACAGTTTGATAAACAATTTGAACAATAAGGAAATCACTGGTTTTGTAGTTATTAATCACATGTGATTGATGTAATAACTATAAGTACTTGACTTTTATTCCCCCCCTAAAGCATTTAAAAACATTTAAATCATTGGTTAAGGGGTATGAACTCACCTGCAGTAAGTGACGGGAATTGAACGGACTGTTATCGTACAGAAGGATCGGTGTCAAGTGAAGACTTAGACACACACAGTGATTCTAATTTCATATGAAAACATATGTATATAAATAATTAGTGATTAAAACACTAATTATACAATTAATAACATTTAAGCGCGAGGAAAACACTTTTGGTCAAGTACTAGGAGGCTAATGGGTTGCAACAAAGGAGTGCAATGCCCCTAATGGAAGTTTATGGTCAAATGACCATATGTTTTGGAGTTTACGGCCCAGGGGAGCAAACTCCTGGCCGTAAACTCTCCTTTAGGTCCCTAATTGAAGCTTAGAATTACTACAACTCTAGTGGGGAATTGTTTCAAGGCTATACAAGTGTTTGGGTGCCATATTAACTCCTTTGGGGAGTTTACGGCCCAGAGACCACATTCCCTTGGAGTTTACGGCCGTAAACTCCCTTGGGAGGGTGATTATGTGTCACAACTAGAAATTTTGTGTCTTATAATCACTACACTCAAGTAAAATGTAGAATCAAAAACTTAAGAGCATGTATGATGCTTACTCTATGACAACAAAAATTTCAATCCAATACACCATACAAGTACTACAAATAGTCAACAAGCGATTGGAAACCCTAGAAGCTCTTGTTTAGGTCCATTTTGGACTAGGACTTTCTTATTGGACTCAATGGACCAATAAGCTTCCAATTTGACTATCATGGGCTTAGAACCTTTAAATGGGCTCTAATTGGACTCACTTTCATTTATTTCAACATTTTGGGCCATATTGGGCCTAGAATGGAATAAATTAAATATTATGAACCATTATGAACCATAATTAACCAAAACTAGCCTAACAAAGTATAAAAAAATCACACTTATATTTTATAGGACCAACAATCATTCAACTTAACTCTTATATGGGCTTAGGGGCAATAAAGCCCAAAAATCTCTTCTCCCCTCTCCAATCTCGGCCCAAGCCCAAAGAAAAGGAAGAGTTGACCTTTGTCCTAAACATTTGGAGGCATTACCTTTACGCACGAAGTGCACCATCTTCACGGACCACAAGAGTCTCCAGCACATCTGGAACCAGAAAGAGTTGAACATGAGGTAACGAAGATGGGTTGAATTACTAAACGATTATGAGTGTGAGATCAAGTACCACCCAGGCAAGGCCAACGTGGTAGCTGACGCATTAAGTCGGAAGGAGTACTCTAATCGTCGTACGAAAACTCTCTCAATAACCATTCAATCTCACCTAGCCACTCGAATTGCAGTAGCCCAGTCAGAGGCCATGAAGACGGAAAATAGAGCAAGCGAAGCATTGCGCGGAATGGAGAAGAACCTAGAGGCAAAGGAGAATGGAGTATACTATTTCATGAACCGTATTTGGGTCCCTAAACTCGGAGGATTTAGGGAGGTAGTTATGAAGGAAGCCCACAAGACGCGATACTCCATTCATCCCGACTCAGACAAGATGTATTTGGATATTAAACAACACTATTGGTGGCCCAACATGAAGGCGGAAACTGCCACCTATGTTAGTAAGTGCCTTACGTGTGCCAAGGTAAAGGTGGAGTACCAGAAGCCCTCAGGGTTATTACAACAACTGGTAATCCCTGAGTGGAAATGGGAGGGGATTTCTATGGATTTCGTGACCAAGCTACCCAAGACGTCGGATGGACTAGACACCATATGGGTAATAGTCGACCGACTGACGAAATCTGCCCATTTCCTGCCAATAAAAGAATCCTACAAGATGGAGAGATTGAAACGTTTATACATTCGAGAAATCGTGAGACTCCACGGAGTACCAGTGTCTATAATCTCGGATAGGGACAGTAGGTTCACTTCACGTTTTTGGCAATCACTCCAGAAAGCACTGGGAACTCATCTCGACATGAGCACCGCTTATCATCCACAAACGGATGGTCAAAGTGAACGGACCATTCAAACGCTCGAAGACATGCTTCGCGCATGTGTGATAGACGTTGGGAAGTCTTGGGATACCCACTTACCCTTAGTCAAATTCTCATATAACAACAGTTACCATTCGAGAATCAAGGTCGCTCCTTTCGAAGCACTATACGGGCGTAAGTGTAGATCACCGTTATGTTGGGCTGAGGTGGGTGATACCCAACTAGGAAAAACACATACATCGGACAAGGCGCTAACGCGACCGGAGATCATTCGTGAAACCACGGAAAAGATTGTTCAAATCAGAGCTCGATTACAAGCATCGCGCGACCGACAAAAGAGCTATGCTGATAAACGGCGAAAGCCCTTAGAATTTCAGGTCGGGGATCGAGTACTGTTGAAAGTCTCACCCTGGAAAGGAGTTATTCGTTTCGGAAAACGGGGAAAACTAAACCCACGATACATTGGACCTTTCGAAATCGTCGCCCGAATATGTAACAACGCAAATTTTCAAACAAATTTTTCTTTTTTAAAAATACATTTATATCCATTCATAACAAGGCATAAATAGTTTGAGTATTCCGCCAAATACAAATAGTCAAAATCCGAAGATCATAAAAGCAGTCTTCAGTGTGTATCGATCACGCCGGCGCCTTCCCACGGTCCTCACTAGTACCTGAAATACATGTACAACAACTGTAAGCATAAATGCTTAGTGAGTTCCCCAATATACAGCTTACGCACATACGCCTTTCCAGGCCCGACCTTCCGGTCCATGTGTCTCAGGGGACTTCCGTCCCTGCTGGGTAAACCTTCCGGTCCTACCCACGCCGACCTTCCGGTCCATCACACAACATATCGCCTTCCGGCCCATAACATATTGCCTTCCGGCCCATAATATAATCGCCTTCCGGCCCATAACATACATAGCACATATAACAAATAACTTACCATATATAGCATACATATCATATATCATATCCGACCTTCCGGTCACACAGTCAAACCCTTCCGGGTACAGTATAGTGAGAAGACTCACCTCGTAAAAGCTGAACGCTAGCAATCCCGAAATGACTCGTGCACAACCGACGAGCTACAACCTCCCTATAACATCACATATCTCATTAATACTTATATCTTCTAAGTGTGACTATCCCTAAGAATTCAGACTTAGGTCAACTCTGGTCAACGGTCAACGGTCAACTCGACCGGACTCGGCGAGTACCATGGCGACTCGGCGAGTCTAGATGTCCTCCAACTTTCTGAGATTCCTTATCTACTCGTCGAGTATCCTCCTCGACCCGACGAGTTACTCCTGGAAGAATCGCGGGGCCACCCCGACTCCACTCGCCGAGTCTGAAGAACAACTCGGCGAGTCCCAGTATATCTTCAAGCTACTCGCCGAGTTTGAAGAACAACTCGGCGAGTCCATGCCATGCAGACGATCAACTGCTTCCTGAATTACGTATGGTCCCGAGATATACAACCATGGGACTTTCTGGACTTCTAAACACCTTATTACTGGGGTATAAACGTCTGGGTAATAACATAATAACCCATCTAACCACTAAATGGGTTTCATAAACCCTAGATTCGTATACACATCAAAATAACATAAAGGAATCCGAAATATTACCTGGAATATGCCCTCTCTGTGTCTCCAAACCACAGAACTCGAATCCCTTGCTGTTCCTTTAGCCAAAACCCTTCTCCTCCTTGCCCAACAATTTCTTCAAGCCCTAATATCCTCCAATCTTGCTCTAGATGCCCACAGCCGTTTAGGGTTCCTCTCAATCGACTAAAGACGGACAATGACGGCATATAAGAGCATTATATACGATCCAAAACTGAACGGTTAGGGTTTCTGCTGAACAGCGTCGACTCGCCGAGTCCATATCTGGACTCGTCGAGTCCAGTCGCGGACCCGCGACCAAGTCTGTGATCCTACTCGGCGAGTCTAGGCTCCAACTCGCCGAGTCCCCTCTTAACTCATCCCAAAAACATAATTAAACAATACCTGAGATTTCGGGCTGTTACAACTCTCCCGCACTTGGATTAGACTTCGCCCTCGAAGTCTCACTCTGCAAATAGTTCCGGATGCTGCTCCCGCATCTCGCGTTCCGGTTCCCAAGTCATTTCCGATCCCTGACGGTGTTGCCATTGAACCAACACCAGAGGTACCTCCTTGTTCCTCAGAACCTTGATCTTTCGATCTCTGATAGCCACTGGTCTCTCCGCGTAATTCAGGCTCGCATCCACCTGAATATCCTCCAATGGAACCACTGCCGACTCATCGGCTATGCACTTCCTCAACTGCGACACATGAAAAGTGTCGTGGATCTGACCCAACTCCGCTGGCAACTCCAACCGATAGGCTACCCGACCTATCCTTGCAATCACACGAAATGGCCCAATATACCGGGGCCCCAATTTGCCCCTCTTCCTGAATCGAATCACTCTTTTCCAAGGAGAGACCTTCAGGAGAACGAAGTCGCCGACCTGGAATTCAAGCTCGGATCGGCGCCTGTCTGCATAACTCTTCTGTCGGCTCTGGGCAGTCAATAACCTTTGTCTCACTTGCTGGATCTGCTCTGTCGTCTGGAGCACGATCTCCGTGCTGCCCATCACTCTCTCTCCCACCTCTCCCCAGCAAATGGGGGTCCGACACCTCCTACCATACAACAGCTCAAAAGGTGGCATACCAATGCTCGAATGATGGCTGTTGTTGTAGGAAAACTCTGCCAATGGTAAATACGCATCCCAACTACCCCCGAAGTCTAACACACATGCTCGGAGCATGTCCTCCAGCGTCTGAATCGTCCGCTCGCTCTGACCGTCTGTCTGGGGATGGTATGCGGTACTAAAATGCAATTTAGTACCCAGCTCCTCATGGAATTTCTTCCAGAACCTGGAAGTGAAGCGCACATCACGGTCTGAAACAATCGAGATCGGCACCCCATGCCGAGATACCACCTCTCTTACATATATCTCCGCCAACTTCTCGGCTGAAGAACTCTCACTGATGGCAAGGAAGTGTGCACTCTTCGTCAACCTATCCACAATCACCCAAATTGCATCAACTCCCCTGGCAGTCCTCGACAATTTGGTGATGAAATCCATAGTGATTTGCTCCCACTTCCACTCGGGGATCTCCAATGGCTGTAACTTGCCATGCGGTCTCTGGTGCTCAGCCTTAACCCTACGGCAGATCAAGCACCGCTCGACGAACCATGCAACGTCCCTCTTCATACAGGGCCACCAATACTCTTTCCTCAAGTCCAAATACATCTTCGTAGCACCGGGATGGATCGAGAATTTCGATCTATGAGCCTCTTCCATCAAAGTAATACGCGTACCGCCCACAAACGGTACCCAAATCCGACCCTGAAACGTCATAAGCCCTCGCCCATCCTTAACGAACTCTGAAATTAATCCCACGACCCGCTCTTTCTTCTGCATTTCTGGTCGCACAGCTTCGGCCTGCGCCCCACGAATAGCATCCAATACTGGAGTCATCACAGTCAGTCTCAAGCATACATCTCGCAATGGAGTGCTCTCCGCCCTGCGGCTCAACGCGTCGGCTACCACATTATCCTTGCCTGGGTGGTACAGGATCTCACAATCGTAATCCTTGACCACATCCAACCACCTCCTCTGACGCATATTTAGGTTGGGCTGATCCATCAAATACTTCAAGCTCTTATGGTCCGTATATATCGTACATCGAACCCCATACAAGTAGTGACGCCAAATCTTGAGAGCGAACACTACTGCTCCCAACTCTAAATCATGCGTAGGATATCTCGCCTCATGAGGCTTCAGCTGCCTCGACGCATAAGCTATCACATGACCCCTCTGCATCAACACTGCACCCAATCCCGAAATCGATGCGTCGCAATATACCACAAAATCTTCCATCCCTTCTGGAAGAGCTAATACCGGGGCTTCGCACAACCTCTGGCGAAGTGTCTCAAAGGAGGTCTGCTGCTCGGGCCCCCATGAGAATGCAACACCCTTCCGGGTCAATCTGGTGAGTGGCACTGCGATCTTGGAGAAATCCTTGATGAACCTCCGATAATACCCTGCCAACCCCAGGAAGCTCCTGATCTCAGAAGGTGACTTCGGCACCTCCCAACTCATTACCGCCTCAACCTTGGCCGGATCGACCAATATCCCTTTCTGATTGACAACATGTCCTAGAAATTGGACCTCTCGCAGCCAGAAGTCACATTTGGAGAACTTTGCATAAAGCTTCTCCGACCTCAATACCTCAAGGACCTCCCTCAAATGCTCCTCATGCTGCTCTCTAGATCTAGAATACACCAGAATGTCGTCGATGAATACAATCACTGCCCGATCCAACATCGGTCTGCATACCCTGTTCATGAGATCCATGAACACCGCCGGGGCATTGGTGAGTCCGAAAGGCATCACCACAAACTCATAATGCCCATATCGCGTCCTAAACGCTGTCTTCTGGACATCCTCCTCCCGCACTCTCACCTGATGGTACCCTGACCTCAGATCGATTTTGGAAAACCAAGTTGCCCCCTGCAACTGATCGAATAAATCATCGATCCTCGGCAACGGGTAAGGGTTCTTGACCGTCAACTTGTTCAACTCCCGGTAATCAATACACATCCGATGTGAACCATCCTTCTTCTTGACGAACAGAATAGGTGCTCCCCACGGCGAACTGCTCGGCCGAATGAATCCCTTCCCCAACAGCTCCTGGAGCTGCGAGGACAACTCTTGCATCTCTGGAGGTGCAAGACGATAAGGCACTTTAGCAATAGGCGCGGCCCCCGGAACCAGATCGATACCAAACTCTACTTGCCTCACAGGAGGTACTCCCGGCAGCTCCTCGGGGAAAACATCTGGAAACTCACGCACCACAGGGACCTCCTCAACTGATTTCGGTCTCTCGGGAACCTCCCGCGTATCCATCACATACGCCACAAAACCCTTACAGCCCTGCCGTAGACACTGCCTTGCCCTAGCGGCCGAACAAAAAGCTGATCCCGAACGGGTACCCTCGCCGTACACCGAAAGGACTCCCCCACTATGGTCTCGTATGGTCACCAGCTGACGCTCACAGTCGATGACAGCGCCGAATCGGCTCAACCAGTCCATGCCTACGATGACACAGACATCACTCATCGCAAAAGGGATCAGGTCAATCGGGAATTCAACCCCGAAAATCTCTAGTACACATCCCCGAAGAACTTCCGTGGCACAAATCACTTTCTCGTCAGCTATAGAAACTCTCAAAGGTCGACTCAACGACTCACGACTAACGCTGATATGCTGACTGAAAGCTAAGGACACAAAGGACCTACTCGCAACCGAGTCAAATAACACTAAGGCAGGCACAGAGTTCACAAGAAAAGTACCTACGCATATAATAACATAAGCATAACATCTCGACATTAAAATAATTACATGAATTACAACATACCTGCCACAACATCGGGCGCAGCGCGGACCTCCTCCGCAGTCAGCTGAAAGGCTCTCCCCCGAGCCCTCGGGGCCTCGGCCTTCACCGGTCGAGTCGCAGTAGCTCCGGCAGCAGGTGCAGATCCCTGAAGAAGCTGAGGGTACTCGGCCTTCCTATGGCCAGTCTGGTTGCAATGAAAGCAAACCGTAAATCCCTGGGGACACTCTCTAGCAATGTGCCCCTCCTTGCCACACTTGTAGCAAGCACCAGATCGACACGCCCCCTCATGACCCTTGCCGCACTTTCCGCAAGTGCGGCTCTTCGAACCTTCCGTCCTCGCATCGGCGGACTTGGTCCGCTTGGCTGCCGGCTGGAACTGAGCCGGTCGCCGGTCCACCCGCTGAGACTCGGCCTCCTCCCAGGCTTGGGTCTCCAACTCGATCTCGCGCTTCCTGGCATTCGCCTGAAGCTCAGCAAAAGTATGGTAGGTGGAGTTCGACACAAACTCCCGGATATCCCTCCTCAACACTCCCAAGTACCGGCTCATCCTAGCCTGATCATTGGACACCAGCTCGGGGCAGAACATCGCCCTCTCATGAAACTTTCGCGTGATCACCGCAACAGAATCAGTACCCTGCTTGAGGGTTAAGAACTCCTGAACCAATCGTTCCCTCTCCACCGGGGGAACGTACTCATCTCTGAACATGGCAGTAAACCCCTCCCATGTTACTGCTGTAGTCTCTGCCAAAGTGAAGTTCGTCGTCACGAACTTCCACCAGTCCTTCGCTCCCAGGCGGAGCTGGTTCAAAGCGAACCGTACCCTCAGGTGCTCCGGGCATGAACACGTGTAGAAGCACCCCTCTATGTCCGCGATCCACCTCATCGCAGCAATCGGATCCTGCGTCCCATCAAACTCCGGTGGCTTCGTGTTGCTGAACTCTCGGAACAGCAACGAGTCACCTCCCTGTGGCCTAGCAGCGACCACAGCTGCGGTAGCTGCAGCGGTTGCAGCCTCAGTCAACGCGGCGTACCGCTCATCGAATGCCTCCATCAGGGTGGTCTTAATAGACCCAAACATCTCCGGGATCTCAGCCCGGATCGCGGCCGCCACCTCCTCGTGAATCATCTGACGAATATCCTCGTCACTCACACCGCTCGTACTCGCTCCGTGGCGTGGTCTAACCATGATGTCTCTGAAATACAACATAAAACTATCAGAGACTCCTCCGAGTATAATCGTACTCGATACTCAACCCTACTCAGTCCCCGATATCCAGGGATTCTTACTTGGGTCTCCCACTGACCCGGTGTCCTCGGTAGTACGGGCCCAATACTACCGACCACACCGCATCAGTATTCATCCCAAGTCCTCCTCCCCAAACTCCGGATAGTGAGTACTCTACTGCTGATATGCACTATCTACCCGCATGCTAGCAACGCATCTCATATAGGCAAACTTCCCTGGACTAAGGCATCACAAATCAGGCCACTCTAGTCCTATCATGAATACCTAGTCTTCTAGCATGCATAACAATTCATATCATATAATATTGTAAGGTATTTTGGGGATCTTTACCGTTCAGGCGCTGACTGATCGTACACACTGCTTCTTTCTTGCTTACCACAAAACCATTTACAAAAGTTTATGCCTTTATTTAAAAAGTTTCCCTCAAATCCTCGGTTTGAGTTCAGCTACTCCCGAAGGTGCACCCGAATCCCTCAAACCAAGGCTCTGATACCAATTGTAACAACGCAAATTTTCAAACAAATTTTTCTTTTTTAAAAATACATTTATATCCATTCATAACAAGTCATAAATAGTTTGAGTATTCCGCCAAATACAAATAGTCAAAATCCCAAGATCATAAAAGCAGTCTTCAGTGTGTATCGATCACGTCGGCGCCTTCCCACGGTCCTCGCTAGTACCTGAAATACATGTACAACAACTGTAAGCATAAATGCTTAGTGAGTTCCCCAATATACAGCTTACGCACATACGCCTTTCCAGGCCCGACCTTCCGGTCCATGTGTCTCAGGGGACTTCCGTCCCTGCTGGGTAAACCTTCCGGTCCTACCCACGCCGACCTTCCGGTCCATCACACAACATATCGCCTTCCGGCCCATAACATATTGCCTTCCGGCCCATAATATAATCGCCTTCCGGCCCATAACATACATAGCACATATAACAAATAACTTACCATATATAGCATACATATCATATATCATATCCGACCTTCCGGTCACACAGTCAAACCCTTCCGGGTACAGTATAGTGAGAAGACTCACCTCGTAAAAGTTGAACGCTAGCAATCCCGAAATGACTCGTGCACAACCGACGAGCTACAACCTCCCTATAACATCACATATCTCATTAATACTTATATCTTCTAAGTGTGACTATCCCTAAGAATTCAGACTTAGGTCAACTCTGGTCAACGGTCAACGGTCAACTCGACCGGACTCGGCGAGTACCATGGCGACTCGGCGAGTCTAGATGTCCTCCAACTTTCTGAGATTCCTTATCTACTCGTCGAGTATCCTCCTCGACCCGACGAGTTACTCCTGGAAGAATCGCGGGGCCACCCCGACTCCACTCGCCGAGTCTGAAGAACAACTCGGCGAGTCCCAGTATATCTTCAAGCTACTCGCCGAGTTTGAAGAACAAATCGGCGAGTCCATGCCATGCAGACGATCAACTGCTTCCTGAATTACGTATGGTCCCGAGATATACAACCATGGGACTTTCTGGACTTCTAAACACCTTATTACTGGGGTATAAACGTCTGGGTAATAACATAATAACCCATCTAACCACTAAATGGGTTTCATAAACCCTAGATTCGTATACACATCAAAATAACATAAAGGAATCCGAAATATTACCTGGAATATGCCCTCTCTGTGTCTCCAAACCACAGAACTCGAATCCCTTGTTGTTCCTTTAGCCAAAACCCTTCTCCTCCTTGCCCAACAATTTCTTCAAGCCCTAATATCCTCCAATCTTGCTCTAGATGCCCACAGCCGTTTAGGGTTCCTCTCAATCGACTAAAGACGGACAATGACGGCATATAAGAGCATTATATACGATCCAAAACCGAACGGTTAGGGTTTCTGCTGAACAGCGTCGACTCGCCGAGTCCATATCTGGACTCGTCGAGTCCAGTCGCGGACCCGCGACCAAGTCTGTGATCCTACTCGGCGAGTCTAGGCTCCAACTCGCCGAGTCCCCTCTTAACTCACCCCAAAAACATAATTAAACAATACCTGAGATTTCGGGCTGTTACAGAAGCGTACACCCCGTGATCCATGTCTCTAATCTAAAGAAGTGTCTATCGGATGAAACACTCGTCATTCCCCTTGACGAGATCGAAATCAACGAGAATCTCCTATTCGTTGAAGAACCGGTTGAAATCATGAACAGGGAGGTGAAGCGTACTAAGCAAAGTCGCATCCCGATCGTGAAAGTACGGTGGAACGCGAAGCGTGGGCCAGAATTCACGTGGGAACGCGAAGACCAAATGAAGCAAAAGTACCCTCACCTATTCTAGCATTCTCAAATCTAGCTTTCAAACAAAATTTTGGGACGAAATTCCCTCTAACGGGGGGATGTGTCACAACTAGAAATTTTGTGTCTTGTAATCACTACACTCAAGTAAAATGTAGAATCAAAAACTTAAGAGCATGTATGATGCTTACTCTATGACAACAAAAATTTCAATCCAATACACCATACAAGTACTACAAATAGTCAACAAGCGATTGGAAACCCTAGAAGTTCTTGTTTAGGTCCATTTTGGACTAGGACTTTCTTATTGGACTCAATGGACCAATAAGCTTCCAATTTGACTATCATGGGCTTAGAACCTTTAAATGGGCTCTAATTGGACCCACTTTCATTTATTTCAACATTTTGGGCCATATTGGGCCTAGAATGGAATAAATTAAATATTATGAGCCATTATGTACCATAATTAACAAAAACTAGCCTAACAAGTATAAAAAAATCACACTTATATTTTATAGGACCAACAATCATTCAACTTAACTCTTATATGGGCTCAGGGGCAATAAAGCCCAAAAATCTCTTATCCCCTCTCCAATCTCGGCCCAAGCCCAAAGAAAAGCAAGAGTTGACCTTTGTTGCCACCTCACAATTATACAAGGGTCTTCCATGCATCTTATCCCATATATCCATGCATACATCACTTCAAGATCTCTCTTCTTCTCCCTCTCTCTCATTCACGGCCGAACACACACACATACACTCCTAAAAATTCATTTCATCTTCTCTAAGTTTTGAAGAACATCTCCTCCCTCCTTCTTCTAAATTTTCGAGATTTAAGGTCATTCCAAGGAGATTTTTCACAAGGACTACCATCCAAGGTAAGTTTATACTTAAATCTATGATCTAGGTTCCTTGATTTATCAAACATCTCATCATAACTCATAAAAATTTATGGTCTAACTCCCTAGAACCATCTAAGTCCAAAAATCTCCTCAAGAAGTTGCTAGGGCCGAAAACAACATCAAACTTCTTTCGTTCTCCTCCAAAACCGAAACCACACCCAAAGGTGAGCTTCATACCCCATATTTTTCGGTTTTTATAAGTTTTGTGGGGGGGGGGGGGGGGAATACAAGCAAATGTGTATATCTATGAGTATATGTATGCTTTGTATGATTTCTATGTTTATTTACATGTTCTTATGTGATTATGGTGTTCAAACTAGTCAAAAAGTCCTCAAAATCGAGATTTTGCATTAGGATGAATGAATCAAGTATTAAACATATTATTACACACAAATCATTTCTAGAAAAATAACCAAGTTGGTTAAGATGAACTCCTTGGGCTAAAAATCCCATTTTTGGACTCAAAATGTTAAAAATATAAGGTTAAAGGGCCCAAAATGACAAAATACAAATTCTGATGGATGAAATGAGTCAAAACAGTTTCAATAATGTATTTTTCTGGAAATATTCTCTTTCAAGGATTAAATGTGAAATTTTTAAGCATAATGGGCCAAAAATGAATTTTTCGGCCCAATAAAGCCCAATATGCGAGATTTTCAAATTAGAGGGGCTGAAACTGTATTTTCTGTAAAACAGGGGACTACTAGTGCTCCAAGTCCATTTCAAGGGTTAAAAATGTTTTTCATATTTAAAAGGGCCCAAAGATGCAAAAAATTTCTACTTTGGGCCAAAAGTGTAAAAATTGTGAAAATAAGGGTTACAGCCGAGAAAAATTTCATTTGATGGACTAAAACTATTTTTCAAATTACTTTGAGCTGAAAAATAACTTTTCTACAAGTTTTGGTACTAAAGTCTCAAGAAAAATGGTTTGAGGACTAAAATAGAAATTTTTTTTATACAAAGGGTTAAAAGTGTAAATTATCCAAAAGAAAGGGGCTGCAAAAATGAAATATTCTAATGTTTTAAACAATAAATCCGACATGATGAAATACTAGCACCTCGACTATCGGCGAATTATAATACACCTTCAACACCAAAAATCGTTATCAAACGAATTGATTCGGTCTCGAATCAATAATGAATCTGAAATTACTAACACGACGAAACTTCAATACACACTCGGAAATTTCGGGAATTCAATACACACGTGGGAATACACCAGACATCGATACACCGTCTTTGGGCCCGAAAGTTTCAAATCGTGTTTGTTGGGCCTAGCTAGCCCAATGACATGATCTTTAGGCCTGAAGGAAACTCGCCTACATGTAGTTGGGTCTTATGTGACCTAATTTCGTGTAAAAGGACTTTTACAGGTTTTGTGCTGTTGGACCCCAAGGGCCCTCTGGTGCTGCTAGTAAAGTCGAGAATTCACCAAATGCGAGTCGGGCTAAGGGCCCTTCGCATTCACGATAGCCTTGAACGACTTACGGAAAATATCGGGGCTTCGCACCCTCTTTTCCTCCTCGGTTGTGGGGCTACGAGAAGTCCGGGTGTTTGGATTAAGTGAATAGTGCGAGCGACGCCTAAGGGATCGTTTGTATGGTTGTAAACTAATCATTTTCATTAATGTGTGTTTATAACAATTCACAATCCATAATTAATCCAACGTCACCGGGACTCAACGAATACACCCGTCGTAACGAAATAACAAGATACAAATCATTTGATGCAAAGTATTAGGAAAACATCGGGTTTTCCTAGGTTTTTTTTAATACACCTACGAGATTACATACCGAGTTTTACAAATCGTACTTTTACATTTATAGAAACAAATAAGCATACTTACGGATCTTCACACTTTTTATACTATGCTCTTTTCAGAAAATATCGGATTTTCTGGTGATTTTCAAAACAATACAAACCACTATATTTCAAACATTACGTATGAACTCACCAACATTTCATATGTTGACCGTTTTCAAAATACTTGTATTCTCAAGTAACAGGTAATCAAAAAGGAAATATGTATTCAGTAACATCTTGTTGTTGTTTTAAATAGTATCAAACAATGTACTTTTTGGGCATGTAATATTATGGACCAATGTACTGAATGTAAACGCTACCAATTGTAACATTTCAATGCTTGGTAATGTATGATGTTATGTTTCATGTATATTCATTGTGATGGTATTCAATTGAGTCACAATAGCCCTCGGACGTTTCCGCCGTCTGGTTCGGGGGTGTGACATTATGGTGTTTTCTAGTCTCTAGATTGACTAGGAACTAAACTAGGCTTTTGTACTTGTCTTTAGAAGAGTTTATGGCACATTTGGCACCATTTTATGGAGTTTACGGCCATAGAACCTTTTGGGCCGTAAACTCCCCCGCTCTTGGTGTTCTAAGTGTTTTAGCTAGTCCAAAACTCATTTAGGTACATGCCCAAATTGGTCTCTTGGCTTAAGGAAGGATTTAGGGTGACCTTTGACCCTTTAAAGGTGTTTACGGCCCAAGAGTTTGTCTTGGCTGTAAAATCCTTTTTCCTTGTGATTTCTTGTGCTTGCTAGGCTATAAACACTTTGGGGGTACTTGTCCTAATTTAATCTTAAGCTTTAGGAAGTGTTTCAAAGCATTTTGGCACCTAAAACATGGAGTTTACGGCCTAAGAAGCTCCTTGGCCATAAACTCCCTTCTAGCCATGATTCCTAATTGTTTTGTGGTATAAAGCATGAATTGGAGGCTCCTAGTTCGAGTTCTAAAGCTTTGAGGGTCATTGGAACCCTTAAGGACCTTAAAATGAAGTTTACTCCCCAAGAACGTTCATGGGCGGTAAACTCCCGGATCTCACATATTTGGCATGAAATCTATGTTAATAAGCTTAGAACAAGTATTATAAACAACTAGAGAAGTATACTCACAATTTGGGATAAAAACCCAAAGATGCGTGAGAGAGAATTTGGATTTTCTCTAATTGGAATTCAACTAATGAACCAATTTGGTTCAGAATTCTATTTATAGTCCTGAGATTTTTGGCAGAAAATATTTTTATTCCTGGAATGAACTCTAATGTCCTAGAGTCTTGGAATAATAGTGTTGCACAAAACCCTAGTGCATCCACTCTCCTAATATCTTCTTAAGTGTAAAATCCTGAAAACTGTCAAACTTATACTCGAAATCTGAGTTTTCACTGTAACCGTTCTAACTTCTATTGGATTGAAATGGTTTGTTCAGAATGGAAATTTCGGGTTGTCACACTAAGCATGAGAGATTGAGAACCTTTTACTCTAGCATCGCATGCTCTTAAAAGGATGTGTGGTCATGGAAGAGAATTACCAAGATAGTTGGTCATGGTAGAAAAATCCAAATAAAAATCGATCTTGATTGTCTTCTGTATAGATACTACATATCTTGGAACCAAAAATCCACCATCACCATCATTAATGCAGACTTCCCTTTAATAAATCTAAATGACATTCTTGTCATATTTTATCACATCCGATATCGCCAAACAAATGAATCGAACATCAGAGATTACAACTCTACTATCTACTTTCTGAAGCACTATATCGTTGAATTGTATCGATCCGATGTGGAGTTCATTCGCCAAGATCTGTAACACACTTCCTGAAGCCCAAATATAAGGAGAAGAACCAATTGAAGAATCAGAACTTGGTTATATCTACCTCACGAATAAGACCAATCAAAAATAATTATTCAAAAGTGCTTGACAACATCTCATTCCTACCAAGATTCTTAAAAAGTTCATTTTGAATGCTGCCAAGAGTGATTCTTCCAAACACATCAAGAAGAAATTTATTAAGCATCTCCAATGGTACATTGAAGTCTGAAGTTGGCTCCAAAGTGCCTACTTTTTTGTGTTTGATGAAGCGAAATGATAAGTTGGATGGCTATAAAGGTAGCTTTGGGGCAGATTTATAGAGCATTAAAAATGATAATTTTGCAATCCGAAGTGGTCGAAAGTCCGAGATGATGAGTTCCCAAATACATACTAATCCGAAGTAGAAGACAAGTCCGAGATGCATCTTTGTGATAGAATTTTTCTATGTCTATAATGAGCATTTATTGTTCCAAGTACTATTTTGCTTTGTACTTATTGTTTGATAATATAATACATGAGACAAGATGAATAGAGGTGACTATGTCAGTCAGTTGATCTTCAGACACTTAATTTTTTCATTTTCTGTTTTAGTTATTCCATGTCTATTTAAGGAGTAGTCCGTTTTATATTAAATAAGTGGAACATAAACCTTTTTCACATCAATCAAGAATTATTCAGTCAATCATTCTCTCTAACATTCTTATTGCTTTGAATAAATTTACATTGTTCATATTTAATCCTTATATTCTTTTGTGTATTTTTTATTCTATTAATTTTGAGACAAGACTGGTTTACCAGACTTAATTGGATCGTCATTATTAGCAAACATTGATCTTAAGTTAATTCAAGGCTTAGGTTTTCAAACCATGTCAACACAAGTGTTTGAGTAAGATATACTTTCTGTGTAGTTGTGTATAAATGGATGAAAGCTTCCTTATGTGAAGAGTATGTACATGCATGGTCTTACTCAAACGAACTATCAATGATGAAATCAATCATATTTATGGTGATGGGCGACAGGATTAAGAGAATACTCTCACTTATAGCTTGTAAAGGCCACACGCCATTTAGCTTACAACACGTCTTCACATCAACTAGAGACTCATGTATTGACTTTCTAAACTCGGGAACAAAACGAATGAGACAAGAAAGCACTCCAGCTAGCCATGATGGCATTTAAAGCTTCGGTGACAAATTTTAGTACTGGCAAAATCTGAATGTTTGGCGATTGAAATACACTACCAATAAGTAGCATGACATGCGTACTATGCGTTCCACATGCATTAATGTCAACTATTTGTATCTTTGCGACATCATCAGAGTCAGTTCCCCATATCTTTTTTGATTTCAGCCAGGTCCTACTCCAATTAATGTTACTTGCAGCCATTCTTGTTAAACTTGTTTCACCTAAGCTCCTCTCGGCTCTTCATTTTTCTGAGAAATCTCAATTCATATTCGAAGAATTGACTTGTATGACGTCATACGTCACATTTCCAAGATTTCTTTCCCACCTGGAACCACCTCAATTTCATTTGCCTCTCGGACTCACCATCTCGGATTCTCTTAATACGGATTCACTGTTCCGAGATTAAAACCCATTTTGGGTCCATTTTCCGATATCACCCTTTCCTACCCAAAACCCAAACCGATTTGTGTTTTTATTGGATTCACCTCGAACTCTACCACTCTGAACCAAACCTTTTCCGAGCCTACTCAAACATCGACCCATTTACCTCATATCCATCACTTGGATTCAACCTTCATATTGGTATCCACCTCTTGAATTTAGATTTCATTTTTTTTTCGAATTTATTTATTTTTTCAAATTCATTTTATTTGTTCCTTTTTGATTTTTTAAACCAAATTATTTTTCTAAAAAATATTATTTATTTAAAGCCCATTATTTTATTTTTACCCTATTATTTTATTTAAAACCATTTTTTTTAACACCATAGCTCCATGGTTTAAAACTTCATTCTTCTAGCTGATTACGAATGTAGAGACAATTATTTCAGAGATTATTAATTGTGTGTTCTTCCTTTTACTAAGCAACTTGTATTTGTAGCCTCCGGTTTATATGATTCTGATATTCAGATCCACATATTTTCATGCATATCATCACAATTTAACCATACAAATAATCCTCACTTCTAGCATGTCCCTAAATCTCTCAAATTGCACCAAATGATTAATTTAAGAATTCTAGCATACAATGGATTCCTAAATTCAATTGGACCATAAATAACTTTACATGTCCAGGTTATAATCAACTCTTGACATTTGTTTTATAACATCACTTAAAACCGATTAGATAAGAACACAATTATAGGTGCATTCTGTCTTTCTAGATAAGTGCTTAAACCACAACAAGAAATGACTTACCTCTAGTCCAACTTATGATGAGCTATGAACAGAGGAAAATCACCTTTAAAAAGGTACTATAAGACCCCTAAAAGAATACCCAAAAGAAATAAAAAAAATAGGTCATAAAATAAAAATTATAATCTCTACACAGGTATCACATTATGAGCAAGAGGGTGTCACATAGTGAGCTGAGTGCTCAACGTGGTCCTAGCATGCTCAGCTTCTAACATCATGATGTACCAAAAGGATGTCGACATCACGTTCAAAATAATCGTTAATATTTGACCACTTAATTACTCGTAGTCACGACATGGAAAATGGATGATCACATTGTAGCCAAGAATCAGATGCAACACTAGAAGTTCCATGTCTTGTCATTACAATGTGACAAGTGGGTTCTCATGTTGTAGGAAATGGCAGTTACAGATTTTTGATCATTGATTGATAACCTTAATCTGCTCGTCTTGGGTCTGATCAAAATTTGTATTCGGGTGATCTTAACCCCTCAAGACCATTTTTAAGTTACTAGAATGATAAGGATAAGAATGGGACTAACTAACACACTAAAATCAAGAATTTTACATCATTCAAGGTTTCTTCTTGTGTGTGATTTGTAGGACAACAAAATGAATTATATATAGATTTCATTAACTTTTGGAAATCCAAAAGTGAATCACCAAGAGGATGCTAAGGAAGTAGATTTAAGAACTCAACAAAAAATTCACCAAAGACTTCACCTCCCTTCTTCATATCAACTCACCACAAAAATCAGGAACCTTATAACACTCTCTCAACAATGTGGATGCTTGGAATGGGGTTTCTTGGCTACAAATGGAAGATTAATCATGGATTAGGGTTAAGTGATGTATAAATACAAGATAATTTTTTATGTTAGCACCTCATAAGTTAAATTAAATCAATAAAAATTAACTTAACATGAAGATAAAATGGAACTAACCTCAATGGAAAATTGGGAAAATTTAGGTTGTTACTGTTGGATTAATGTCTAAGTCCATAACTATAATTGGTAAGACTTTACCCGACCCGGCATGGTCCATTTGGGTTGCATGGCACCATGCACTTGGATAAACTAAATGAGAGAAATAAGACACTTATGGTTATTAATATATTATAAGTTCTAGTATATTAATAATATTAATAAGATTATTTAATAAGTATTGATCAAGAATTAATCTAGGATTAATTAAGTGATCAAAAGAAGACTAATTAAATATATGGGTTGATTGTGTAAATCATCCATACTTATATAGTGGGCTAATGCTCCATTGATTATCTAGTTGGGCTAAAACCCATATGATGCTCCATGGTGTTTTTGTACCCATGGATCATGGAAATGAAAGGCCATGTCAATTAGGGTTTACATGGTGTAACCCTAACTATATATGCATCTTATTCTTGACCAAAATCGACACTAGTATGATTCTAGAGAAGGGCTAGTCGATTTCAAGTTTTCCACATTTCTCTCAAGGTTATTCCAAAAGAAATTGATGTTGTGTGAACCATTTGAGGTGTCACACTTGGGGCACTAGGCACTCAAGCTTCATGAAGACTTTCTACATCAATGAGGTATGTATTCTATCTTGTTATATTCATTGTTTTGTATGCTAGATTAGGATAATACCTTGGAATGTTCTTATTTGCATGTATAATAGAGAAAACATAGATCCAAGATTTTTAGGGTTGCATGTACACTTAGGAGTGTTAGAATGCTCAAAACCCAACAGCAGTATCAGAGACTAGGCTTGTTTACAATTATACTTGATCCAAATTGCTGAAAAATGCTGAAAAACACGATTTTTATAGCTTTCTAGGCACTGGACTCGCCGAGTCCACTGATGAACTCGCTGAGTCCATGAGTAAAATCATCCTACTTGTCGAGTAGGTTCATGCACTCGACGAGTAGGAGCCCCAGACAGCATATATTCGACTTGTTTGGCTGGAATTGGACTAGGAACATTACCCTAAGATGTTTTTGGACTTATAAACTTGTTTTTGATGTGGTAATGTTCATGCTAATCCAATTTCAAATATAATTGTCAATAGATTCATGTTATGTATTAGTTTAAGCTTTAGACTAATTACATGAAAAAAGTTTGATTTGAATTATCTTGTTCTTATGAGTTGCTTAGATTAATAGAAAAGTTGAGTGAAATAGTAGTTTTCAATCCAAATTAATCTAAGAGTTGATTCTAAAATGTGTTTTTGTAACTTGTCCTCAGGTTATATGAAAAGTCACATTTAAGTTTCATAAAACTCATAAAAGTTAGCAAAGGTTACAAAATGAAGAGTCTAGTTCTAATTAAATGGTTTTATGACTCCATAACTTGTCCTCAAGTTATGGAGGACCAAGACTCTCTTCATTAAATAATAAATAAAAAAAAGTGTAACCTTAATTAATTTCATAAGTTATAAAGTAAAGAAAAGTTAATTCTTTTATTAGTTTAAAGTCTTCCATAATTTGTCATCAAGTTATGGAACTTGAAGAGTTTTTGGATTAAAACTACTTTAAACACATAAGTTATGGAATTAATTAGTTTTGAATAGTTTCAAAACTTGCCCTCAAGTTTTGGAATTTGAAAAGTTTTCACTTATGAATACTTTAATTCCAAGTTAGCCCTTAGAATTTTAAAAGTTAAAATTCAACCCTTATACTTTATAATATTATAAGTTAATAATATATATATATATATATATATATATATATAAGAGTAAAGTCAGTCTTACTGTTAGTAGGCCTCATTCACGAAGCCGGTCTATAAGGGGGTATAAGGTTACTGCCATTAAAATGGCAATTTAATGGGTGTCCACTCTCACCCACTGCTTCCTTGACTGGTGGAGGGTTGTTAGCCGAACGAGTTTGATAGGACTATAATTCTCCCTTCATTAAAAGTATTAATGATAAATACTAAGTAACTAAACTCTTAATAATACCCAATCTTAGTTACTTAGGAAAATTTGAATAAGGTGCTAATCCATGAAATTACACTTTGCATTTTGTTTAAGTTGGTTAGTGGAGCGTGTGTGGTTAACCGACACACTAACTCGTATTTAACAAGGTAGGCAAAGGGTAACTTAATGTTTATCATAGTATCGATGGAGCGTGTGTGGTTAACCGGCACATCGATTGAGGGGTAAACACTTAAGGGTACCAAGTAATTTGCATGGTTACTTCACACCTTGTTTTGTGATCCTCGGCATCCCAGTCACAAAACCTGAAAGGCACACAGGAGATTGAAACATGCCATTGAACAGTTCAATGAATCTCAAAAGATCTAGGAGTTTCAAATCCACTTAAAACCTAATAATACATTTCGTTTATCTTGGTGGAAATTGGTGAATCGTCATTCACCTACCTTCAAATATTTTATAGCTTGGATTACGACATCCCTCTTCTAAGTTATAAAATATTTTGTAGGGTCCTAGCCTTAATATTTCATATTGGGTGTGATATTAAGGAATTAAAATCAACTATCTTGAATATCTCTCAAAAGATGTCTGGTTTAGACATTTATGATCTTCCCAAATCTCTTGAAACAAGCTTTCCTAAATGAAGATGGTGTCCCATGGAAATCATACTTCTTTCACCTCCTCCAATTATTCTTCCTAACCCTCAAGTTCTAGGTCACTCAAGCCCTATTGGCAAGGCAAGGTCTAGGTGTGATCACATCTTGCAGATGTAGTTACATATTGACAAGCCGAGAGAGTTGGGTGTCAAAGTCTTGAGAAAGTTGGCAGCTCAATCACTTTCTAAGTCACATAGTGAGTTTCTTTGGAACTCTTATGAAACAGACTATCACAAGACCCTTAATGATCTTATCTAAGATCATCTTCCTAAAACCTTATGGACATTGACAATCGTGACACTGGAAATCTAGAAAAAAAACATTCTCTTCCCAAGGAAAGGGATTGACCAAAGTCAACTAGGTTGCCCAAATGGTAAAGAGAAAGGCTAAATCTATGATAGTCCCATGTTCCGTTACCAAAGCGTCCATATGTTAAATTTCCAAAGGAAGGGGCATTGGTTGCGAAGCTGCCAATTTTACCTAAGGATGTTAAAGTCAAAAGTTTGACTCTACTTCAGGTAAAGTCCACTATCTAACTCTGCTAAGTTTCTATTCTGAGATTCTTGATACATGATGTGACTGGGTCACATGTTGATGTTTTAAGAATCAAAGAAAAAGTGAAGAAACTTAAAGAAGGAATATGCTGAATCTGATGGCGTAGATGGATTTCTATCGCATAGTCCGAAGATCGGATTCTTGAGCTACTTCTTAGGAGTTATGAGATATTTCTTAGGAATAGATAACAACAAGTTTTCATATGGATTGTAAGGATAAGTTTTTCCGCAAAGTTTTAAAATAAAAGAAAATTTTTGATTTTATTTATTTTAAAATATCCTTACAATGGCATTTGAGGAAAAATTGTTGCTTATATGATTCCATTAATAGCAAGAGTGGAAATATAAAATTGATTCTTTCATTTGTGGTAATGTCTAAATTTACCAAATAAGGAAAGATTCTCATCACCCAAGTTTCAATTGGACCGGGACTTGGAATCATGCAAGGTGTATAGCATGATGAATGAGAACTTTCAAGTATTGGAAAATTAAGACTAATTACTTGTTCACATGGATGTGTGAGTCAAGTGAAGGACTAAGGGATCGAGTACACATTCTTGTGCACTGGTCAAGTCCACCATAAAAGATCGATAAGATTATTCGTCATAATTTACTAAAGCTCAGTAAATATGGTTATACTTACAAGCTTATGTGTAATTATGAGACATTGGAAAAAGGTTCCAATGTAAGGCAGAGCGAATAAGAAGAATCAATCTAGGCAGAAGGATAAAAGTTTCTCAAATCTGAAAAGATGGGAGAGTACTTTAGCATCAGTTTTTATGATCATCTTAATGATTTAGAGACCTTATCACAATTCATCCTCTAAGTGCCTTCTTATAGCTAAGAAGAGGAGCTATGAATTTTTGAAGTAGTTAAATCAAGAAGATGATTCATACTTCGTTCCAAAAACAATTCTTAGAGTCATACTCCCAGATTTTAACTTGAGTGACATGTCTTAAAGAAGGTTTAAAACACTTGCCAAATGTAAGAGTAAAAGTTTTCTACTCTTGTACATTTGAAATTGGTAAGTTGTGATGTTTTGGATAAAACAAAGACCAACTTAGGCCAATTTTGTGAAGTGTTTGTCTTGATTAGATTCCACACTATCTCTTGAATAACTGACAAGAAAGTCTTATATGTCAAGAGGACAGTGGGAGTCTTAAAAGTCTTGAAAGTATCAAGAACTAATCAAGAATAAAACCTAAAGTTCTTCACTAGCACACAACTTGAGGTTTATCACCTATCATGTTGACATATTCTGTGCCCATTCTTGTTAAATTTGGCTTTGCATATGAGTTCTTAGAGTTCTCAATTAGGTGTATAACAACTTGGAAGCAATGGCAGACCCTTGAGCTGCCAGATGGCAAGAAACTAGATTGAGTTCAGTCCATATGAGTTTGGATTTGTCATTATCCTTGTCCTGTGACTATGGTTTTTACAATTCACATGGATAAGAATGCATACACCATTAAATCTAAGTTTCATAAGGTTTCTCTCCGATTCATGAAAATGATGGTGAGGAAACACTTTCACTAAGTAGATTTTAGCTAGATAGCAATTGTGATATTTGCATTCTCAAAGTCGTTAGTGAAGCATGTGTGGTTTACCGGCACACTAACCTGGACTTGTGAGAAGTGGCAAAAAGGTCTAACCATTATGATTACGGCATCCCTCTTCGTAATTGTTTAGACACACAAGTGTGCTATATAAGGGAAGGTGTATGATTTTGCTAAAGTTTTATCAAAACAATCTAGTATCAGAAATCTGAACTTTGGTAAGAAAGTCAGCTAATTTCTGAGTACATGTCAAAGCTAGTGGGAGCATAAGTGTTATGCTAATAATCATCATGTTAGTGGGAGCATGATAATTATGATAGAGGTTGCAAGTTAGAAATGTTAATTATAGAAAACAAAAGGCTTCAATTGGGAAAAGGTTGTTTTGCTATAATTAAGGGAGAGGAAATTATACTTCATCTCAAATCTAAAAGCTTAGATTGAGGTTTTAATCGTATTTAGTCAAGGATATATATATATGAATTTCATGTTGGAATGGCTCAACATAAGGAAATTTTATACATGGGTCCATTATTTGCGTTCTAAAATTTGATTGTGATTACGACATCCCTTTTCATAATCTGAATTATGAGAACTTGGCAAATAGAAATGAAAATATTATAGCAAAAGACTGGTTTAGTCTTTATGTGAGACATCATGAATCGTGTCCCATATGGTTCGGATATAGGATAGATTACATGTGCTATATTCATCCTTTTTAAATTTTCCAAATGCCTGGGGAATTAAGAAGGGAAAAGGTCTAGAATTGGATATGACTAAAAGGATTAGTCAATTGTCGAGGACAAGCTAAGGTTTACCAAAGATTGGTTGCTCAAGGAAAGTTGGAAGTATAGTGATAATTCTGGAAGGACCATATTGACATAATCTGTAAGGAGGCAACTCTTGTTCAGAAGTGATAGTCAAAATGGAATCTGGAAATGTTTCAAAGTTAGAAATTATTCAGTGTGTGTAAGATTAGGAAACTTAATGCAACAAGGATGTTTCCAAGGAGCTGATCTCCTTTGGAATGCTCTGTAATGATTATTGTCAAGTCTTTATGACTTTGTGCATAATCATTACAAGAAGATCAATGCATATAAGTTTAGAATCTAACAGATTTTAGTAAATGGCATGAATTTGGAATTCTTGCATTTGCAGTAAGGATTTGGGAGTCTGAAAAGAGAATCATTGGAGTTATGTTCAATTGATATATTTCACAAAGTAAAGATCATAGACAAACATAGTATGCATACTTGGTGTGCGGCATGACTAGTGTTTAGAAAACATAGTGTACATGCTTGGAGCATGGGACTACTATTGTTTTAAATTCAAGAATAAAGTTGATAGCTAAAACAATATACAATGAATAATGTGTAATCATATGGTGATACATAAAAGGTGTGAATTAAGACTGTCATGGATTCGATTATTATTGTGTTTCATTTTGCATGTTTTGACTTCCAGTATAAACTAGGTTATTCTTCCGGAATGACTAAGTTATTCAAACCATCGACAGTCGGTCATATGTTGGAAGTAGATATGAATTAAGACTGTCATGGGTTGGCTTGTAGAGGTCTAAGATGTTGGACAAAGGGCTACAACACTCATGAGTGCTCATAAGTTTTGAGTATTGGATTCAACCCGCGCTCATTGGAATCACTTCATGGATTTTATCACGAGTGATCATGAGACGGTAATATCTTATATTCTTCAAACCTAGAGATATGAGTTGTTACTATGAGTTGGTTGTACATTTATTGCACAAAAACGCATACGGTAACTCGGTGTTATAAAACGTGCCTTTGTGTATGATTCAACAAGTAGTAGAACAAGCCATATGAGTCGAAGTTTATCCATTCCTTTTACGTTCGGGATAAAAGCAATATCTGTGGTCCCCTCGATGACTTGATGATGACAAATGGAAGTGCTTGGATGGGCCAGGACTGATTTGATTTGTTCAATTAGTCAGTCGTCATAAATCGGAGATCGGGAAACAACAAATGGACAGAGAGAATGATTATAGTCCATGTCTTAGTCCATATGATATCTAGAATGGAGGAATATATGATCTCTTATCTAATGGACAAGTCATTGACAAAGGTCAGATTTCGATAGAAGCTTTTGAGAACAACGATTGTCAGTCGGTTCTTGAAGTCATACGCAATAATAGTTTTAGACTTATCCAAGTGGGAGATTGTTGATACATGAAAATGCTTTACGATGGTGAGATATTTACTAGGTTAGAACGTTCCATTCTATGGCAAGCATATTCCCTCCATTAGTATATAAAGTGGAGGTGAGTGGTCATTTTGTTTACGATTGCACATATGTAGATTTTAGAATAGAGACAGTTTGGACGAGGTCTCTCCCAATCCATGAGTGTTCTTCATGTAAATGTTGATTCTCTCTATCTATCCATTACAATTTACTCACATGTTTGTGTTCATCATTTTTCATACGATTATCTTCATGATATTATATTTCCATACAAATCCAATCAAGAAAATAAGAACCTACACGATGACCTAGTTTCTACAGTTTTCACAACGGTACCTCCATGAGCATATCTACACCAAAACCTGATGTTTGTACATGGCATCCAAGATCTCTGATATCACTCCTGCACAGTACACTAGCATGCACTAAAACCATGTTCTTATATGGTCATCTAGAAAACCATTCAATATATTCTTGGCTTAAGCTCTTTTCTTCCAACGATATCCTTCCATCGTGATATCTCGTAAGCATACACACCTAGGTTAGGTTACTTCCCTTTTATCCCTACTATGTGTATTCCATTTATTTAATTAGTTAGTATAATCACTTAATTCTCTCACATGGGTAAACATACACCTCACCTATATCATTATGTAATCATGCTATTGGATTATTATCATAGTTAATACATGGCATACTACATCTCAAATCACACATCAAAGGAGTATTTACATAAACACCACATAACATCAATTAGTAGCATGTAAAGTTATACATCTTTCATCAAAACAACTTCTATCATGAATATCCTAGTTTCATACACGAGTAACAAAAAAAATATAACATGCATATTATCACAATTTAACTAAACAAAAATATAACATGCATATCATCACAATTTAACCATACAAATAATCCTCACTTCTAGCATGTCCCTAAATCTCTCAAATTGCACCAAATGATTAATTTAAGAATTCTAGCATACAATGGATTCCTAAATTCAATTGGACCATAAATAACTTTACATGCCCAGGTTAGAATCAACTCTTGACATTTGTTTTATAACATCACTTAAAACCGATTAGATAAGAACACAATTATAGGTGCATTCTGTCTTTCTAGATAAGTGCTTAAACCACAACAAGAAATGACTTACCTCTAGTCCAACTTATGATGAGCTATGAACAGAGGAAAATCACCTTTAAAAAGGTACTCTAAGACCCCTAAAAGAATACCCAAAAGAAATAAAAAAAAAAATACGTCATAAAATAAAAATTATAATCTCTAGACAGGTATCACGTTCTGAGCAAGAGGGTGTCACATAGTGAGCTGAGTGCTCAACGTGGTTCTAGCATGCTCAGCTTCTAACATCATGATGTACCAAAAGGATGTCAACATCATGTTCAAAATAATCGTTAATATTTGACCACTTAATTACTCGTAGTCACGACATGGAAAATGGATGATCACATTGTAGCCAAGAATCAGATGCAACACTAGAAGTTCCATGTCCTGTCATTACAATGTGACAAGTGGGTTCTCATGTCGTAGGAAATGGCAGTTACAGATTTTTGATCATCGATTGATAACCTTAATCTGCTCGGCTTGGGTCTGATCAAAATCTGTATTCGGGTGATCTTAACCCCTCAAGACCATTTTTAAGTTACTAGAATGATAAGGATAAGAATGGGACTAACTAACACACTAAAATCAAGAATTTTACATCATTCAAGGTTTCTTCTTGTGTGTGATTTGTAGGACAACAAAATGAATTATATATAGATTTCATTAACTTTTGGAAATCCAAAAGTGAATCACCAAGAGGATGCTAAGGAAGTAGATTTAAGAACTCAACAAAAAATTCACCAAAGACTTCACCTCCCTTCTTCATATCAACTCACCACCAAAATCAGGAACCTTATAACACTCTCTCAACAATGTGGATGCTTGGAATGGGGTTTCTTGGCTACAAATGGAAGATTAATCATGGATTAGGGTTAAGTGATGTATAAATACAAGATAATTTTTTATGTTAGCACCTCATAAGTTAAATTAAATCAATAAAAATTAACTTAACATGAAGATAAAATGGAACTAACCTCAATGGAAAATTGGGAAAATTTAGGTTGTTACTGTTGGATTAATGTCTAAGTTCATAACTATAATTGGTAAGACTTTACCCGACCCGACATGGTCCATTTGAGTTGCATGGCACCATGCACTTGGATAGACTAAATGAGAGAAATAAGACACTTATGGTTATTAATATATTATAAGTTCTAGTATATTAATAATATTAATAAGATTATTTAATTAGTATTGATCAAGAATTGATCTAGGATTAATTAAGTGATCAAAAGAAGACTACTTAAATACATGGGTTGATTGTGTAAATCATCCATACTTATATAGTGGGCTAATGCTCCATTGATTATCTAGTTGGGCTAAAACCCATATGATACTCCATGGATGCTCCATGGTGTTTTTGTACCCATGGATCATGGAAATGAAAGGCCATGTCAATTAGGGTTTACATGGTGTAACCCTAACTATAT
The DNA here is from genome assembly GCF_051521515.1 of Lactuca serriola. Lineage (NCBI taxonomy): Eukaryota > Viridiplantae > Streptophyta > Magnoliopsida > Asterales > Asteraceae > Lactuca > Lactuca serriola. The sequence goes on from NC_136411.1 coordinate 297,176,327, forward strand.
ATGCATCTTATTCTTGACCAAAATCGACACTAGTATGATTCTATAGAAGGGCTAGTCGATTTCAAGTGTTCCACATTTCTCTCAAGGTTATTCCAAAAGAAATTGATGTTGTGTAAACCATTTGAGGTGTCACACTTGGGGCACTAGGCACTCAAGCTTCATGAAGACTTTCTAAATCAATGAGGTATGTATTCTATCTTGTTATATTCATTGTTTTGTATGCTAGATTAGGATAATACCCTGGAATGTTCTTATTTGCATGTATAATAGAGAAAACATAGATCCAAGGTATTTAGGGTTGCATGTACACTTAGGAGTGTTAGAATGCTCAAAACCCAACAGCGGTATCAGAGACTAGGCTTGTTTACAATTATACTTGATGCAAATTGCTGAAAAATGCTGAAAAACTCGATTTTTCTAGCTTTCTGGGCACTGGACTCGCCGAGTCCACTGATGAACTCTCTGAATCCATGAGTAAAATCATCCTACTCGTCGAGTAGGTTCATGCACTCGACGAGTAGGAGCCCAAGACAGCATATATTCGACTTGTTTGGCTGGAATTAGACTAGGAACATTACCCTAAGATGTTTTTGGACTTATAAACTTGTTTTTGATGTGGTAATGTTCATGCTAATCCAATTTCAAAGATAATTATCAATAGATTCATGTTATGTATTAGTTTAAGCTTTAGACTAATTACATGAAAAAAGTTTGATTTGAATTATCTTGTTCTTATGAGTTGCTTAGATTAATAGAAAAGTTGAGTGAAATAGTAGTTTTCAATCCAAATTAATCTAAGAGTTGATTCTAAAATGTGTTTTTGTAACTTGTCCTCAGGTTATATGAAAAGTCACATTTAAGTTTCATAAAACTCATAAAAGTTAGCAAAGGTTACAAAATGAAGAGTCTAGTTCTAATTAAATGGTTTTATGACTCCATAACTTGTCCTCAAGTTATAGAGGACCAAGAGTCTCTTCATTAAATAATAAATAAAAAAAGTGTAACCTTAATTAATTCCATAAGTTATAAAGTAAAGAAAAGTTAATTCTTTTATTAGATTAAAGTCTTCCATAACTTGTCCTCAAGTTATGGAACTTGAAGAGTTTTTGGATTAAAACTACTTTAAACACATAAGTTATAGAATTAATTAGTTTTGAATAGTTTCAAAACTTGCCCTCAAGTTTTGGAATTTGAAAAGTTTTCACTTTTGAATACTTTAATTCCAAGTTAGCCCTTAGAATTTTAAAAGTTAAAATTCAACCCTTATACTTTATAATATTATAAGTTAATATATATATATATATATATATATATATATATATATATATATGTATGTATAAGAGTAAAGTCAGTCTTACTGTTAGTAGGCCTCATTCACGAAGCCGGTCTATAAGGGGGGTATAAGGTTACTGCCTATAAAATGGCAATTTAATGGGTGTCCACTCTCACCCACTGCTTCCTTGACTGGTGGAGGGTCCTTAGCCGAACGGGTATGACAGGACTATAATTCTCCCTTCATTAAAAGTATTAATGATAAATACTAAGTAACTAAACTCTTAATAATACCCAATCTTAGTTACTTAGGAAAATGTGAATAAGGTGCTAATCCATGAAATTACACTTTGCATTTTGTTTAAGTTGGTTAGTGGAGCGTGTGTGGTTAACCGGCACACTAACTCGTATTTAACAAGGTAGGCAAAGGGTAACTTAATGTTTATCATAGTATCAATGGAGCGTGTGTGGTTAACCGGAACATCGATTGAGGGGTAAACACTTAAGGGTACCAAGTAATTTGCATGGTTACTTCACACCTTGTTTTGTGATCCTCGACATCCCAGTCACAAAACCTGAAAGGCACACTGGAGATTGAAACATGCCATTGAACAGTTGAATGAATCTCAAAAGATCTAGGAGTTTCAAATCCACTTAAAACCTAATAATACATTTCGTTTATCTTGGTGGAAATTGGTGAATCGACATTCACCTACCTTCAAATATTTTATAGCTTGGATTACGACATCCCTCTTCTAAGTTATAAAATAGTTTGTAGGGTCCTAGCCTTAATATTTCATATTGGGTGTCATATTAAGGACTTAAAATCAACTATCTTGAATATCTCTCAAAAGATGTCTGGTTTAGACATTTATGATCTTCCCAAATCTCTTGAAACAAGCTTTCCTAAATGAAGATGATGTCCCATGGAAATCATACTTCTTTCACCTCCTCCAATTATTCTTCCTAACCCTCAAGTTCAAGGTCACTCAAGCCCTATTGGCAAGGCAAGGTCTAGGTGTGATCACATCTTGCAGATGTAGTTACATATTGACAAGCCGAGAGAGTTGGGTGTCAAAGTCTTGAGAAAGTTGGCAGCTCAATCACTTTCTAAGTCACATAGTGAGTTTCTTTGGAACTCTTCTGAAACAGACTATCACAAGACCCTTAATGATCTTATCTAAGATCATCTTCCTAAAACCTTATGGACATTGACAATCGTGACACTGGAAATCTAGAAAAAAAACATTCTCTTCCCAAGGAAAGGGATTGACCAAAGTCAACTAGGTTGACCAAATGGTAAAGAGAAAGGCTAAATCTATGATAGTCCCATGTTCCATTACCAAAGCGTCCATATGTTAAATTGCCAAAGGAAGGGGCATTGGTTGCGAAGCTGCCAATTTTACCTAAGGATGTTAAAGTCAAAAGTTTGACTCTACTTCAGGTAAAGTCCTCTATCTAACTCTGCTAAGTTTCTATTCTGAGATTCTTGATACATGATTTGACTGGGTCACATGTTGATGTTTTAAGAATCAAAGAAAAAGTGAAGAAACTTAAAGAAGGAATATGCTGAATCTGATGGCGTAGATAGATTTCTATCGCATAGTCCGAAGATCGGATTCTTGAGCTACTTCTTAGGAGTTATGAGATATTTCTTAGGAATAGATAACAACAAGTTTTCATATGGATTGTAAGGATAAGTTTTTCCGCAAAGTTTTAAAATAAAAGAAAATTTTTGATTTTATTTATTTTAAAATATCCTTACAATGGCATTTGAGGAAAAATTGTTGCTTATATGATTCCATTAATAGCAAGAGTGGAAATATAAAATTGATTCTTTCATTTGTGGTAATGTCTAAATTTACCAAATAAGGAAAGGTTCTCATCACCCAAGTTTCAATTGGACCGGGACTTGGAATCATGCAAGGTGTATAGCATGATGAATGAGAACTTTCAAGTATTGGAAAATTAAGACTAATTACTTGTTCACATGGATGTGTGAGTCAAGTGAAGGAGTAAGGGATCGAGTACACATTCTTGTGCACTGGTCAAGTCCACCATAAAAGATCGATAAGATTATTCGTCATAATTTACTAAAGCTCAGTAAATATGGTTATACTTACAAGCTTATGTGTAATTATGAGACATTGGAAAAAGGTTCCAATGTAAGGCAGAGCGAATAAGAAGAATCAATCTAGGCAGAAGGATAAAAGTTTCTCAAATCTGAAAAGATGGGAGAGTACTTTAGCATCAGTTTTTATGATCATCTTAATGATTTAGAGACCTTATCACAATTCATCCTCTAAGTGCCTTCTTATAGCTAAGAAGAGGAGCTATGAATTGTTGAAGTAGTTAAATCAAGAAGATGATTCATACTTCGTTCCAAAAACAATTCTTAGAGTCATACTCCCATATTTTAACTTGAGTGACAAGTCATAAAGAAGGTTTAAAACACTTGCCAAATGTAAGAGTAAAAGTTTTCTACTCTTATACATTTGAAATTGGTAAGTTGTGATGTTTTGGATAAAAAAAAGACCAACTTAGGCCAATTTTGTGAAGTGTTTGTCTTGATTAGAATCCACACTATCTCTTGAATAACTGACAAGAAAGTCTTATATGTCAAGAGGACAGTGGGAGTCTTAAAAGTCCTGAAAGTATCAAGAACTAATCAAGAATAAAACATAAAGTTCTTCACTAGCACACAACTTGAGGTTTATCACCTATCGTGTTGACATATTCTGTGCCCATTCCAGCTAAAGTTGGCTTTGCATATGAGTTCTTAGAGTTCTCAATTGGGTGCATAACAACTTGGAAGCAATGGTAGACCCTTGAGCTGCCAGACGGCAAGAAAATAGATTGAGTTCAGTCCATATGAGTTTGGATTTGTCATTATCCTTGTCCTGTGACTATGGTTTTGACAATTCACATGGATAATAACGCATACACCATTAAATCTAAGTGTCATAAGGTTTCTCTCCGATTCATGAAAATGATGGTGAGGAAACACTTTCACTAAGTAGATTTTAGCTAGATAGCAATTGTGATATTTGCATTCTCAAAGTCGTTAGTGAAGCGTGTGTGGTTTACCGGCACACTAACCTGGACTTGTGAGAGGTGGCAAAAAGGTCTAACCATTATGATTACGGCATCCCTCTACGTAATTGTTTAGACACACAAGTGTGCTATCTAAGGGATGGTGTATGATTTTGATAAAGTTTTATCAAAACAATCTAGTATCAGAAATTTGAACTTTGGTAAGAAAGTCAGCTAATTTCTGAGTACATTTCAAAGCTAGTTGGAGCATAAGTCTTATTCTAATAATCATCATGTTAGTGGGAGCATGATAATTATGATAAAGGTTGCAAGTTAGCAATGTTAATTATAGAAAACAAAAGGCTTCAATTGGGAAAAGGTTGTTTTGCTATAATTAAGGGATAGGAAATTATACTTCATCTCAAATCTAAAAGCTTAGATTGAGGTTTTAATCGTATTTAGTCAAGGATAATTATATGAATTTCATGTTGGAATGGCTCAACATAAGGAAATTTTATATATGGGTCCATTATTTGCGTTCTAAAATTCGATTATGATTACGGCATCCCTTTTCATAATCTGAATTATGAGAAATTGGCAAATATAAATGGAAATATTATAGCAAAAGACTGGTTTAGTCTTTATGTGAGACATCATGAATCGTGTCCGATATGGTTCGGATATAGGATCGATTACATGTGCTATATTCATCCTTTCTAAATTTTCCAAATGCCTGGGGAATTAAGAAGGGAAAAGGTCTAGAATTGGATATGACTAAAAGGATTAATCAATTGTCGAGGACAAACTAAGGTTTACCAAAGATTGGTTGCTCAAGGAAAGTTGGAAGTATAGTGATAATTCTAGAAGGACCATATTGACATAATCTGTAAGGAGGCAACTCTTGTTCAGAAGTGATAGTCAAAATGGAATCTGGAAATGTTTCAAAGTTAGAAATTATTCAATCTGTGTAAGATTAGGAAACTTAATGCAAGAAGGATGTTTCCAAGGAGCTGATCTCCTTTGGAATGCTTTGTAATGATTGTTGTCAAGTCTTTATGACTTTGTGCATAATCATTACAAGAAGATCAATGCATATATGTTTAGAATCTAACAGATTTCAGTAAATGGCATGAATTTGGAATTCTTGCATTTGCAGTAAGGATTTGGGAGTGTGAAAACAGAATCATTGGAGTTATGTTCAATTGATATATTTCACAAAGTATAGATCATAGACAAACATAGTATGCATACTTGATGTGTGGCATGACTAGTGTTTAGAAAACATAGTGTACATGCTTGGAGCATGGGAATACTATTGTTTTAAATTCAAGAATAAAGTTGATAGCTAAAACAGTATACAATGAATAATGTGTAATCATATGGTGATAAATAAAAGGTGTGAATTAAGACTGTCATGGATTCGATTATTATTGTGTTTCATTTTGCATGTTTTGACTTCCAGAATAAACTAGGTTATTCTTCCGGAATGACTAAGTTATTCAAACCATCGACAGTCGGTCATATGTTGGAAGTAGATATGAATTAAGACTGTCATGGGTTGGCTTGTAGAGGTCTAAGATGTTGGACAAAGGGCTACAACACTAATGAGTGCTCATAAGTTCTGAGTATTGGATTCAACCTGCGCTCATTGGAATCACTTCATAGATTTTATCACGAGTGATCATGAGACGATAATATCTTATATTCTTCAAACCTAGAGATATGAGTTATTACTATGAGGTTGTTGTACATTGATTGCACGGAAACGCATACAGTAAGTCGGTGTTATAAAATGTGCCTTTGTGTATGATTTAACAAGTAGTAGAACAAGCCATGTGAGTCGAAGTTTATCCATTCCTTTTACCTTCGGGATAAAAGCAATATATGTGGTCCCCTCGATGATTTGATGATGACAAATGGAGGTGCTTGGCTGGGCCAGGACTCATTTGATTTGTTCAATTAGTCAGTCGTCATAAATCGAAAATCGGGAAACAACAAATGGACAGAGAGAATGATTATAATCCATGTCTTAGTCCATATGATATCTAGAATGGAGGAATATATAATATATTAGTAACCATAAGTGTCTTATTTCTCTCATTTAGTCTATCCAAGTGCATGATGCCATGCAACCCAAATGGACCATGCCGGGTCGGGTCAAGTCTTACCAATTATAGTTATGGACTTAGACATTAATCCAACAGTCTCCCACTTGGATAAGTCTAAAACTATTATTGCGTATGACTTCAAGAACCGACTGGAAATCGTAGCTCTCAAAAGCTTATGTCGAACTCTGACCTTGTAGATGAACTCTGACCTTTGTTATTAATAAGATTATTTAATTAGTATTGATCTAGAATTAATCTAGGATTAATTAAGTGATCAAAAGAAGACTAATTAAATATACCGGTTGACTGTGTAAATCATCCATACTTATATATTGGGCTGATGCTCCATGGATTATCTAGTTGGGCTAAAACCCATATGATGCTCCATGGATGCTCCATGGTGTTTTTGTACCCATGGATCATGGAAATGAAAGGCCATGTCAATTAGAGTTTACATGGTGTAACCCTAACTATATATGCATCTTAATCTTGACCAAAATCGGCATTAGTATGATTCTAGAGAAGGGCTAGCCGATTTCAAATGTTCCACATTTCTCTCAAGGTTATTCCAAAAGCAATTGATGTTTTGTGAACCATTTGAGGTGTCACACTTGGGGCACTAGGCACTCAAGCTTCATGAAGACTTTCTACATCAATGAGGTATGTATTCTATCTTGTTATATTCATTGTTTTGTATGCTAGATTAGGATAATACCTTGGAAAGTTCTTATTTGCATATATAATAGAGAAAACTTAGATCCAAGGTATTTACGATTGCATGTACACTTAGGAGTGTTAGAATTCTCAAAACCCAACAGTTACATCGCTAGGCGAGAGACCCAAGATACATAAGAACCTAGATCTGAGTGGTCTATATTCATTTGATACCCACAAAATTCCTTTTGATATTTGGTCCACATACCAAGTGAGAACATGGTCTTTGTAGCTCGAAGGGGACACTTTCGCGCCCGCGCGCGCGCGCGAGAGAGAGAGAGAGAGAGAGAGAGAGAGCTCAAATTCAAATAAGATAGTGGGAGTGCAGTTGATCTTAAAGAAATCCAAGAGTCGACCAATTAGGAAACTTTGGATGACACTACCACTCAACCTGAGGATAACTTACCTATTCTCCCCACTGACAATCTGTTACTTGTTCGCCGATCTAGTAGAGTTAGTGCCACCCGACTTTTATGGATTTTAGATAACTTCGGATGATGACATTTAATTAGTGATATAATAATAGTAAATCTAGATGACAGAGCTACCTACAAGGAAGCGATGGCATACCCTAAGGCTGTAAATGGAAAAAGGCAATGAATAATGAGATTCAGTCTATGTGTGATAACCAAGTATGGAACTTGGTTGATCTTGTACTCAGTCGGAAAATGGTGGGTTGTAAATGGATCTTCAAGAAGAATACTGACATGGATCAAAATATACACACACCCAAAGCTAGGTTGGTTATGAAGGACTTTGCTCAAACGTAAGGAGTTGACTATGATGATACCTTCTCACCAGTATCTAAGATCAAATCAATCGGGATAATGCTTTTTATAGCCGCTTTTTATGATTTTGAGGTATGGGAAATGGATGTTAAAACCGTTTTCCTAAACCTGAACCCTAGTTAGGACGTCTACAATAGTCATCCAGAAGGTTTTGAGCATGCTAGATGTGACATCCCCATTTTTACGGCCATTTTAGAGAAATTATTTATGCTTATTCAAAATAGATTTTTATTTATAACTACAAAATTTGGTCTCGTAAAGTTATTTCCAAATAAATATTTTTCACTGATCTATATGATTGTAGGATTACATAACTGATACAAAACATAAACATAAACATGCCTTACAGTATCTTATACGAATAATGTACATCTCCTTGAATCTGTAATTATTCATGTACCTATGTACCACTACCTATAATACAAACAAGTTGAGTATGTCAAGTTGGGAAACCTGGTGAGTAAACAAAATTTTCAATCCTTAATAATATAATTAATTTGTTTAATTATAAATTTCATATCAAGCAGTTAACCCAAGTCCCATCCCCAATTTCTTCCTATTTTTAAGCTCGATGATCTACCCAAATGATCATCGTTGCTGATAGTATTGTTATATGTATTTCTCTACAATGCATGCCAATAGGTAGTAAAGTACATTTTATGGACAAGAAGTCCATTGCCTACATGTTATGAACATGTTTGCGTTCCATTGAATTGTCATCAAATATCCTAGTGGTCTTCATTTAGACTTTATTATATGACTATATCACTTAGTACAATAGTACAAGTAAGTTAAGGCCTTTTATTATTATTGTCATCTCTCATCATCCATCTCCCTCATTATTCTATTCATCTCTCATTACCCATCACTATCCAATATATTATAGGAATGAAAATACATATATAGTAAATCATATAAAAATCATATTATATTATTTCATCTAACACATGGAATATTTGCATGTAAGCTCATATAACATTTAATTATCTAAATACTTCATATATATATATATATATATATATATATATATATATATATATGTAAGATGAAATTAACTATGCACTCACTTGATCAAATTGGATGCCTTCGAATTTAGACAAAACTTCACCTTGGTACTTTAGTTTTTCATCTGACTTGATGTAGGATCATATTACTTAGTCTTAGTCTTTATTTCGATAGGCGACTAATGATAGTCTAGATTCGTTGCTAATCCCAATGTCTACATCAAGATCTATCAAGTAAGAAATAACGAGGTCGGATCATATCTAACCTAGTATTTTTTTGGTATACAGAGTGTACTATTTGGAAATCCCACTTTAAACAACTCACTAGTTCCAGCCTAGACATCATCCCCATAAGTAGTTCAAATCAATATAATGACTTAAAAATACTGATAAATCTCATTTATAGAATCATGATAACAACTATGAACATAAATATAAGTTACACTTGAAATAAATAAGTGTAGCTTAACATATAGGTATTTTAATGAAAATCAGGAACTTGTGTCGGCAGAATCCCGACCCGAAAGCTTCTTTTTTCTAAGATCCTAAACTCTTTAGAGCTCCCAGTAGTAACTCGATAAACCGCAAAATCGGACCAAGAGTTAAAAAAATCCTCTATAGTAATAAGAGAGAAAACTATGAGAAAATGAGGAGAATTCGCTAGGAATTAATACGCCAAAATAGCCTGTGTTTCTTACACTATATCGTATTTAATGATGTGGCTCTTATAGGAGGGTAACATGTGGCCAAAATCCGGTGGTCCGCGTCAAAGTGTCAATGCACTTGAAATTTTACAAAACATAAAAAACTCATATCTTCTTCATATGAGCTCTTCTTTTTACATTCCTTATATCCACGCATAACTATCGACAACATGTATAACTTTCATTTACACTACGTTGGCTATTCTTGGTTTACTTTTAATTTAATATTTTAGAAGGTTTAGACTGCTAGTCTCCATTTAAAATTTATATTTTTTTCATACGACATCCATTCTCGTCTGTCTACGTATTTACAAGCTTTTCAACTCTCGTTTAGACTGTTTTTTCCTAACAAAAGACTGATCTCAAATTCGATTTTCAACACTCATTTAGAAAAATCATAACTTCATCTTATCAAATCAGATTTGAGCGTTCTCTATATGTACATCTTTGGTTTTATAATTACTATGACTTTCGTTTTGATTATATAAGTTAATAATAAATCTATCTAGGATTTTTTTACGATGCACATAGCCATGTTGGTTTAATCACGAAACTTCAAAGAAGAATAACTTCTTCATAGGAATTCGGATTTCCAACTTCTTTATGTTTCCGAAATCCTTGTCACATATAATATAACCTTGTTTAAGGTTATTTATCCTAAACAATTTCATATCATAAAGTCATTTTCATTGTTTATTAAACCTAAAGTGTCTAGTCTGAAGTTGCAAGCATTACACCAGATTTCCTAATAAGATGTGCAAGCTTGTGAAGTCCATCTATGGACTAAAACAAGTATCTCGTACATGTAATGTTTTCTTTCACGACAAGATCAAAGATTTTGGACTTTCTAGAAATGAAGATTAGTCTTGTATGTATGTCAAAGCTAGTGGGAGTTTCATAACTTTTATAGTTTTGTATGTTAATGACATACTCCTATAGGAAACAATATTCCAACTTTGAAAGAAGTTAAGTCTTGGCCTTGAAAATATTTTTCTATGAAAGACTTAGGAGAGGCGACATACATTCTGGGTATAAGGATTTACATGGAAAAAAAGAAACATCTAATCGGACTTATCACGAGTATCTAATTGGATAAAATATTGAAACATTTCCATATCGATAATTCCAAAAAAGGGGATTTTCTTGTTTATCATTCTATTAAATTGAGTTAGACTCAAATTCACAGTAGTAATAAAGAGATATATGACATCAGTCGAGCCCCATATGTTTTGGCCATATGATCGATCATGTATGCTATGACTTGTATTGTACAAATGTTTCTTATGTTTTATGCATGGTACGTCATTTTTAGGATAATACAGTCGGGGCCCATTGGACATAACTTAAGGAAATTATTAACTATTATAAGAGAACAAAAGAAATGTTCTTAGTTCTCTATGGCAAAGACAAGTTATCGTTGATCGGTAAAAGTGACACTAGCTTTCAAACAAATAGAAAAAGATTTTTCTCACAGTTTGGCTAGGTATTACTTTTGATTTGTGGAGCAGTAAGTTGGAAGAGTTCCAAGTAGAAAACGATGATTTGTTTCACTTGTGAATCAGAGTCCATCGTAGCAAGTAAGGCGACAATGGAATTGACATTGCTGCAAAATTTCATTTGTGATCTTCGAGTTGTGCAATCAATCAAAGAACCTATAGGCATTTTCTACAATAAGTAAGGTGTGGTTGCTTTAATAAAAGAACCAAATGATCATGGGAGGTCAAGGCATATTATGTGAAAATACCATTATCATCGACTTAGAGTACCAGATGGCGACCTCGTAGTGAATTGAGGATCATCATAGGATAACATGGTTGGTCCTATTACAAAGGAATTGAGCAACTCCAAGTGCATCAATAATGCTATGAGCATAGGATTAAGATATGATGTTATTTGAGATTTTGAAACAATATAGCAAAATAAATTGTAATTGGTTTGGTGATTAAATAATAGAGATTCATTTATGAGTATGTATACTACCTTCTTCATTTATTTATTTCCAGTCATACTTTTAGGGAGTAACTGATGATTTAAGATTGTCATGGAGTTTTAGTAGATTATCTATGAGTGTGAAGGGTTTTATAGGTTATAATTAAAATAATGTGGCAGAAGAACATTACCCTTAAGTCCACATGAAACCTATTTGGATCTAAGTTTTCTCAATTGATAGCAACAATCTATGAACATCAAGAACGCTAAAGGAAGCCTATTATAATAAAAATCACAAGGGATTTGGGTTTACATAACTTTTAACTATTATTGTAAATAATCAACCAAATCCTTCTTCATAAAGCTCTTAGAAAGCAAGTACTAGAAATGTAATGCCTCTTATGGTATGTAGCCAAATCCTAGCAATAAGAAAACTTGAGGAGAGAAGAGAAGGGATGAGATTTTCGGCTATTCCTTACGTATATGTGGTGGCTGAAACTAAGGAGCCAAATGACTCTATTTATATCTAACACAAGGAGCCTTGTAAACCTCAATTTGAATATAGTATTAATATTTCAAATTTGGTAATTATCCAACTCCCTAATTATCCTTAAGGAATATTTCAAAAACCCTAAACATCCCTCCCAAAACAGTCCAAGGCTATCATCAAAAGAATATCGAAAAAACTGTCTAAAAAATGCATGAAAAGAAATAAATTTTTGCCCCTTTTTGATGAATAGCAACAATTAATCAAATCTACTCTAACATCACCATCGAGAACAAAACCATAAGCTCCAATCTTTGTAACAGGCGAAGATCACCTACTCCCTATGATCAAATTTATTCTTCCATGCTCTACACCCTTACTTTCTTTTAGCCCCTACAAATCAGATCAAATGAGTAAGTTGTGAATTATTGACTTAAAAAGTGTATATACCTGCAATTGATTGCTTGACCTTGTCATCCTCTATGTATTGCAAGTATTTAGGGCATCATCTTTTCTAATTGCTCTTTTTGTTGAAATAGTAGCAAGTGGGTTCTTTGGGGTCATTAATAGCAAGAATATTCGAATTAGGATTTGACTTCAACACACTTCTAAATGATCCATCATGGGCCTTGCATCTCCATTTTGTTTGAGGATTAGTCTTCCTTGTTTTTCGTCTGTTTTTCCAATGGCAACAACAGGAGTACTTTTAGCAGAAGGACCTGATTTTTTGTTCCTTCAACTTGCAAGCCATGAACACCTTGACAACCTTGTACCTTTCTTGAAAAAAAAATTGAAACCTTTCGACAAGATCCAAGCGCATCTCATATGGCAAGTATTCCTTGTCAGACTTTTGCAACTCGGGTAACGTGGTTGCAACAATGATGAAAGCGACCATCGTTGTGTCATCATAGTGTTTCTTAATAGTGGCAAGATCTTCAAGAGTAGCAGTTGACTCATTGATTTCAAGAAAAGGTTTTTTGAGGACATAATCATTAACCTTATATGAAAGAGTCATTTTAAGATTTTGCATCCAGTCCTTGTAATTTGGAGCAACTAATTTATCTTTGGAGAGGATTGGTAGTAGAGTGAAGTTTTTTTTGTTGTTTTGGTTTGAACAACAGTGGCATCGCCATTGGAAGTAGACATCTATAAGAGAATGAAAGTTATACTTAGTTAATATAAATTCCTTAATATTTTAACCCATAATAAATATTTAAATCTAGGATCCAATATATCAATTCACAACTAAGAAAAGGGATGTCGTAATATTATTACGAATTTATGAATGTAGGTAAAACAAGTCACCAATTTTGACTTATGAAATTCCTAGATCTTTTGGGATTTGTTAAATCATATCTATGAGATGTTTAATGTCAGATTATGCTCTTGTATTTATGACTGAGATGACGGGGATCACAAATAAGATGTCAATAACTATGAAAACACGCTTGGCAACCTCAATATTATTTATCATCTCTAATTAACATGTCGGTTAACCACACACGCTCCATTATGCCTATCATTTCTCCTTAAAATCCATATTAGTGTGTGTTGGGCTGAAAAGAGTTTTGATGTTGCGTCTTTTGGGCTCGTTAGATTAGCCTTTTATTCTCCGGTTTGGGCCTGTCCAACCGAGAGCCTTTTATGTATTGTATATAAGTTAAATGCTTGCATGCATATTAGGTTAAGATTCTAGAGGTTATCGATACAGCGATTGATCAAGAGTAATATATTTTTCTGTAATCGTTCTTGTAATCTTCTAATCCTTTACAGTTGATGTTCTTAATCGAGCTCTTCTAAGGATTTTATTTAATCATTCGACACGTTTGATTCAAGCTGTTTGTTCTTATTATTGCGTTTTTAACTGTTTTATATTCATATACTTGTTCAAGATCTAATCGATCTTTGTAGATTAAAAGTTGTTTTTAATCCCATCAATTGGTATCAGAGCGGGAGGCTGTGTAATCGATACACATCTTTTCTGTGAAAAAGATTTCCATTAGGGTTTTCCGCAATCATCGATATTTATTGAGCCGTCATCTTAATTGACGTATCTTAGTATTTATTGTTTTGCCCTAATATGCTTTATTACAAGTTTGATCTTTGAACAGGTTTTTACGATCATTATGGACGCAATGCAATCAAACCCTATTAATATTTTCAACAGCATCGGTTCGACGACAAAGATTCCAATCTTGTACACCCATGACTATGAAGTATGGGCGCATCATTTCGAAGATTATGTGATTGGATCGGAGGACAATGGTTATCTCATATGGGAAGCCATCATCAGTGGACCGTTTTCTCATTCTACGTCGTCCAGAATCATTAAGACGCAAAAAGAGTACAATGATCTGCTCAAGGACGTGACGAATATCGCGCAAGATGAAAAAGACAAACTCCAGTGCAATATTAAGGCACTTAGGTTGATCAGATTCGCCCTTCAGTCCGACACATTCAGGCTGGTCAGCTCATGCACTACGGCGAAGGAAGTGTGGGATAGACTTCGCGAACTGTATTCCACAGACGAAGATCTTGAACATTCCATCCAAACCTTACTTCTATCTGAATTTGGTGAATTCAGGCAAGGGGCCGAAGAAACTGTGACCCAGACGTTTGATCGCTTCAATCATCTTCTCAGCAAGATGATCAAACACGACATTGAAAGGAAGCTTATCGAACAAAAGGTTACTTTCTTGAACGGACTGCGATCTGAATGGAGAGCAGTTGTTTCCACAGTCAAAGCCCATGAACAGTTTAAATCATATTCTTTGGCGAAACTGGTGGGTATTCTAAAGTCCCAAGAGAAGATTGTGGTTCAAGAGAAGAATGTTGTCTCCAGTCTTGGTTCGTTGGCCCTCCTATCTAAAAGTAAAGCTGTGGTGGAGGATGAAGAGCTCAACTTGGATGAATATGACCTCTCAACTGAGGATTATGCCATGATGGTATCCAATCCTAAGAGGTTCATAAAGAAGAGATTCCCCAGCAACAAAAACCGAAACTGGCAGGGGAGTTACAGCTCAGAAAAAGCAAACAATGAACCGAAAGCTGAGGAGCCCAAAAAGGAACCGAAAGCAGATGGCGATTCCGGAGTAAGCTGTTTCTATTGTGGTGGCAAGAACCACTACGCTAAGGACTGTGTTCTTAAGAAGATGGCTGAAAAGGACAATGGAAATGATGAGGAAGCTGTGCTGCAAAAGAGATTGGATGAGTTAAGAAAGAAGAAGTCTACCGCTAACTCTTCTATTAATGCTCTTATTGTGCAGGGTTCGGTCAATGACGATGAGTTCGGTAGCATTGAAGTTTGGTCTACTGACTCAGAAGACGAAGAAGTGAGAAAGCCTACTCATGGAAAGGCATATGTGGCTAAGGAGGAAAGCAGTGGTGGAAAATGCTTCATGGTGACTGAGGTGTCTCAAATGAGGGGATACAACACCGATGGAGGAAGCAATGGACCGAAGGTGCAGGAGGATATGTGCTTTACGGCCAAACCACTCAGCCAGCAGTTCAATGAACTCGATGAACTGATAAAGAAGGTACAATCTGCTTTTATTTCATCTAAAGTACCACCATCCTCTTACGAGAAAGAACTAAAAAATATCAATACAAGAATTTCTCATTTAGATAGTAGCCTAACTCAAACTCGAGTCACCAATTCTAACCTGACTGATCAATTAAGCAGGGCGGCGTCGAAGAGTGAGGAGCGGCGAATGTGGATTGAGTTAAAAGAGTCGGAATTAATTAAAGTTAAAGACGAAAACATTTATTTGCAGAGAGACAATTTGAAATTGTTAAAACAACGAAATGTTTTTTGTTTAATAGCTAAACGTTTATATTCCAATATTACTCAACTTCACTTGGACTGTGAGATTGGTCAAAAGATCCATCGCATGATTTTGCCCTTTCTAGAATTTAAGGAGGATGAAATCGATGCCGAAGCTTACAATTGTGAAAGTGTGATATCGTCTGATGATGTCAATCCAACCTATATGTATGGACTGGACAAAATTGAGTCCTTCATTAAGTCCAAAGACCACAAGGACATGCTCAAAAACCTTTTGGACGAAAATGACCGACTTAAACTGAGAACCGAAACCATGCAAAAATTTGACTCTCTTAACGCCAACGTAAGCTCAGAAAACAAAATCGATGTTGAAAATTCATCTGAGCTTAACGAGGACGAAAACATGAGTGAAATTTCTGTGGAGGATACGGTTGACTGCTCAGAATTTGTTAAAAGCGAAACTGAAAACCACAAAAACCTTATTTCTGAAAATTCTGTGGAATTCGCTAGATTGTCCCAACAAAAGTCCTCGAAATTAGTAGAAAAAGCTGTTGTGTATCAAAAGGTCAGGACCACTCCAAATCAAGTATACAAGGTGACTGGAGTAACCGAACATCAAACAGCTGAACTCACAGCTATTGTTAACGAAGACAATGCTGATGGTTGTGATGAGTATTTCTGGGAAGCTCCTATTGATAATGGAAACGAAACCGTTGGTCTTTCTGAAAGAACCTCCTGGATGAAGAAAGGGAGGTACATACCTGAACCCTTGAACAAGCCTGATAATTTCAGTGAACCAAGTACAAGTGGTACCAAAGAAATTCCTCAAGAGGATGATTGTTTAGCAAAAGAAGACATTCCTTCAACACCTACAGCTCGAAGCGAAACTTCATCAGATACTCCTTCCACTTCCTCAGGGCAAACTAAATCTTCTTCAGATATTCCATCTGTTCCTTCTGCACAAAGAAAAACTCCTGAAGTTCAAAAGGAATCAGTCAAAGTTACAGCAAAAACAAGAGCGAACGTTCATCATCAACCTAAGCAGATGAGGGATAAGAAGATAGAGAGGAACCAAAGATACAGGAAAAATCTTTCTGAAAGGAAACAATTCTGGCACTCCCAGAACGCATACTATACACACAAGGACAAGAATCTGAAGTATGAAAACAATCCTGTACGAAAGCCTGAAAGTTCCACTAACCGAAAGCCAAGGTTCGGTTCGCAAGAAGATACTAACCGAAAGCCAAGGTTCGGTTCACAAGAAGATACCAACCGAAAGCCAAGGTTCGGTTCTGAAAAGGACTTCGACCGAAACCAAAGGTTCGGTTCCAAGAACAACACCAACCGAACACAGAGGTTCGGCTCTAAAATGAAAAAGGAACAAGACTCAAAGGTTAACCCCACCAACGATCAAAAGCAAAAGGGTCACCTAGAGTCATCAGCAAGGAAGACATCTCCATGCAAATCCAAATCCAAATCCTCTCTTCCTAATTCTTCTCGTTCTTTTACTTCCACTCATTCATCTCCATCTAGTTCCAAAACTAATCCCGCTTGCCCTCAAAAACCTCATTCTTCAGCTGAAAAGAAGGGAAAGCAAAAGGTCGATGAATCCAAACCTGAGTCCAAAACGAACATCCCTAATGTTCATAAAATAAAAGTCTTTACCATTAAAAAGAAAGATGAAACAACTCTAATAAAACGAACATATCTAGTTGACATCTCTCTTACTATTCCTGTTCCCATGAAAACCTCACATGGACCCAAGAAACTTTGGGTTCCTAAATCTGCTTAATTTTTGCAGGTTATAAGTGACGAGCAGTTTGACGAAGAATGGTACATCGACAGTGGCTGCTCGCGTCACATGACAGGGAGGAAAGAGGAGCTTAGGGAATACAGATCCCTTGCAAATGGTGGCAACGTTAAGTTTGGAAATAACTCTTTCGGCACCATAAAGGGATATGGGATGATAACGAATGGTGATTTTACCATAAGGAAGGTGGCCTATGTGGAAGGACTTCAACACAACCTCATCAGTGTATCTCAACTTGTCGGAGGTACAGGTCTCAAAGTTTCATTCGATGATGAAGGTTCTGAAATCATAGAGAAAAAGACAAAGAAAGTGATTCTGAAGTCAGATCGAAAGGGTGAAATGTTTCCTCTGAACATGAAACCCATCAAAGGAAACCCAGCCATATGTCTGCTATCAAAAGCTCAATCCGACGAAAGCTGGTTGTGGCACCGAAGACTCTCTCATCTCAATTTCAAAGATATCAATCGACTTGTCACTGGAGGTCACGTTAGGGGTCTTCCATTGCTCAAGTTTGACAGAGAGCATTTATGTGCTGCATGCGAAATGGGATAGCAGAGTCGTCAAAGTCACCCATCCATAATTAACACAAAAGTTGTTGAACCACTCGAATTGCTTCATATCGATTTGTGTGGTCCTTCATCTATTGAAAGCATCGGTGGTAGCAAGTACATTCTTGTTATCGTTGATGACTTCTCTCGATTTACATGGGTGTTCTTTCTAAAGCTCAAATCTGAAGCGACTCAAAAGCTAAAAGTGTATATCAACCAAATTGAAGTCCAGCTCAAGAAGGTCGTTCGAAACATCAGGAGCGACAATGGTCTCGAATTCAAGAACAGGGAGTTTGAAGAGTTTCTTGCAGAAAAGGGAATTAGTCATAATTTCTCAGCTCCCTACACACCCCAGCAGAACGGGATAGTCGAAAGACGAAACCGATCTCTGTGTGAAGCTGCCCGAACTATGTTAAGTTTCGCTTCCTTACCTCTTTATTTTTGGGCTGACGCTATTTCTGCTGCTTGTTATACACAAAACAGGTCCTATCTCAACAAGCGATTCACGCTCACACCATATGAGATATTAAACAACAGAAAGCCCAACGTGAAATTTTTCCATGTGCTTGGCTCAAGGTGTTTCATCTTTAACTCTAAAGAACACCGCAACAAGTTTGATGTCAAAGCCGACGAGGGAATTTTTCTAGGGTACTCACTCACATCCAAGGCGTACAGGGTCCTAAACAAACGATCAAGAAGGATTGAAGAGACATACTATGTGACCTTCGACGATAACTACGTCAAGAAGCTACAGGCCATAAATGACACTGCCGGGGAAATATTTCCTCAAACTGGCCAAGTCACAGTCTCAATCGCCAATTTGTACGAGAAATTTCTGGAACTCTTTGACGAACCGGAAAAAGCTTCTCTCTCCGAAGCAAGTGCAGCTGACAACAAGATAGATCATATGAAGCAGATTGTCGAAGATGCTGCAAGCAGAATGCATGAAGGAGAATCGCCCACTGATGACTCTCCAACCAACAATGCTTCAGTCGAGGGGGAGCCAAGTTCTCATGTCGAGGGGGAGCAAAGCTCTACCACTTCACTCGAAGGTGCCCCTCCAAACGAAGGTGCTTCAATGCCTGACACTCCAGCACCACAAGAAACCCCTGAAACTCATGTTTCTCAAGACTCATCAATTGAGGGGGAGCATGATGATATGACGCTTGATGACGATAGCCAATCTGAGCCCGAAGAGATGATCAATGCTGAACCAGATCCAATCTACGACCCGAATTACCCTCCTCTTACCAAATGGACCAGAGATCATCCTATCTCTCAAGTAGTTGGTGATGTATCTGATAAGGTCTTGACCCGATCTCAACTGAAGGCAAAACAGACATCTCTATTCTCAAAGGTAGAGTTTTGTATGTTTAACTCATTCGTATCAAAAGTTGAACCGAAGACAGTGAACACTGCCCTCGATCACTCTGATTGGGTTCAAGCAATGCAAGACGAACTGAACGAGTTTGAAAGGAACAAAGTCTGGCGCCTGATTCCAACTCCTCCAGATGCTTCGGTTGTTGGACTTAAATGGGTTTTCAGAAACAAAATGGACAAGGAAGGTAATGTCATACGGAACAAGGCTTGTCTGGTTGTCAAGGGATACTGTCAGGAGGAAGGAATAGATTACGAAGAGACGTTCGCTCCAGTAGCTAGGCTAGAATCGGTTAGAATATTTCTGGCCTATGCTGCTCACAAAAACTTTGAGGTCTTCCAAATGGACGTTAAGTGTGCATTTCTCAATGGAGAACTTGAAGAAACTGTGTATGTGGAGCAACCTCCTGGGTTCGTAAACGAAAAATATCCAAATCATTGCTATATTCTGGATAAAGCTGTGTACGGCCTCAAACAAGCTCCGAGAGCCTGGTATGAAACACTTACAAAATTTTTAAAGATGTCCAAATTCAAACAAGGTTCGGTTGACCCAACCTTCTTTCGCAAAAAGGAAGGTAACCACCTTATGATAGTTCAAATTTATGTCGATGACATCATCTTTGGCTCTACGAATCCCAGCTTAACAGCTGAATTCAGAAAGTTGATGGAGACTAAGTTTGAAATGAGCTCAATGGGTCCTATTAACTTTTTCCTTGGTTTAAATATAAGACAGGGACCCGAAGGCATCTTTATCAATCAGGAAGCTTACACAAAGACTCTCCTAGCAAAGTTTGGCATGATGGGAGACTCAAAAGTCAAAGTCCCAATGGCATTCGGCACCAAGCTTACCCTTTCTCTAGACAAACCGGCTGTTGACATCACGCTCTATCGTCAAATGATAGGCTCACTGATGTATTTAACTGCTAGCAGGCCTGATATCATGTTTTCTGTGTGTTATTGTGCTCGATTTCAGGCTAACCCACGCGAACCTCACATGCTGGCAGTGAAGAACATCCTACGCTATCTCAAGCGAACCACCTCCTTAGGTCTATGGTATCCATCCAATTCAGGCTTCTTCGTTCAAGCCTATTCTGATGCAGACCTTGGAGGATGTGGACTCGACCGCAAAAGCACAACTGGTGGCTGTTAATTTGTTGATGGGAAGTTGGTCAGCTGGCAATCCAAGAAACAAACATGTGTGTCGATGTCTACTGCTGAAGCGGAATACATTGCCGCTGCATCCTGCACATCACAAGTGATTTGGATCCAGAGTCAACTTCGAGACTATGGACTCAATATGAAGAAGATCCCACTATATTGTGACTCTGAAAGTGCAATTAGGATCTGTCATAACCCAGTGCAACACTCTAAAACCAAACACATAGCACTGAGGTATCACTTCATCAAAGATCATGTGGAAGATGGAAATGTCGAAGTTCACTTTGTAAGAACCACTGATCAACTGGCTGATGTCTTTACCAAAGCTCTTCCTGAAGCATCATTCAATAAAATATTGCAAGGGCTCGGTATGATGGAATCAGAGTCAGTACCTCACACTACCTCTCAATCTCAAACGTAAGAAGCGAAACCAACCGAACGTTCGGGTTCGGTTCAACCATCTGACTCGCTCATTACTTCAAAGGTAGTTTTTCTGTGTTGTATATTTCTTGTGCAAAATTTGTTTTTCTTTATGTAAAAAAAGTTTTTTTTATATATTGCATATCTAAACTCCTTGGTTTCTTAAAAATTTTCAAAGACCGGAACCTCAAGAAGGTTCGGGTTCGGTTTTTCAAAATTTTCAAGAACCGAAACCAACCAAAGGTTCGGGTTCGGTTTTTCAAAATTTTCCTGAACCGAAACCAACCGAAGGTTCGGGTTCGGTTTTTCAACTTTTTCCAACCGAAACCAACCGAACGTTCGGGTTCGGTTTTTCAATTTTTTTTTTCCAGAGTTTTTTTTTTTTTTTTTTTGGTCTTATTTTTATTAACTCTTACTTTTTTATTTTTATCTATTACTGTTTTTAATTTTTTTTTATTAAACATTTCAAAAACTGCAACAATATTTTATTTATTTGTGTGCTCATTCGTTTATGGGGATATATTTGATGACTTACTTAAGTGTCCCTAGAAGCATGCTGCTGTATGTGTCCCAAGCCTCATAAGATTTTGAATAATGGCCTTCATGACCTGGTATACACAAACCTTGTCTTCCCAATAAGGCTAACTCATTTATTCTAATCGTGAGCTACCTCACTCTTTTCTCACATGAGTTCAGAGTCTCCTGCTTGGTCCTTTTGTTCGCAGCAGAGGTACTATGTCTTCTTTCACCATCCCCATTACACTTCTCCATAACATTCGCTTCATCACTGTAACCCCTGAGACTCTCAGAAACTACCACTGAGGTTTATGGTTACACAACATCTGTGTTTATGATCTTAGCTTCGTGCCACTACGAGCTGAGTGAAACCCAAAATTCAACACCAATGAATTGACGGTGACCAATTAACTTGATCAAGTTTTCACCAATGAATTGACGAATGTACCTTCATGAAATCTCCATTTTTTTTTGCGTGATTCCAATGAAATTGTTACACACCATAACATTTCTTCCCATGGGATCCAGTTTTAAATTTTTATCTGAGATTTCATTTTAATCCACGCCACTTAAAAATCAACTCCAACCTACTTGTTCAACAGACTACACCGGTCTCACAAGTACTTTGTTCACATTCGTTCTTATATCAAGAATTGAATTGTTGAATCAAAGCGTAACCACCCTTAATTAGCCTTATTAAAAGAAGCCTTTCAACATTTATTAATAAATGTTTGATCGTAATTCAACGGGATTCCACACTAACACTTTGAGGTCTCTCTTGATCTTGAAGGAAGAGATTCGTGCCCGGGATCATCAGTTTCGTGTCATAATTGACATCACAGATAATCCCAAAAAGAGTTGCTTTATTTCCTTATCTTTTACACTCTTTGCACGAAAATCCTAGATTTTCAAACTTCCGTTACTAATTATTTTACAGGCTGGTTTATTACTGAAGGATTACTAATGAGGTAGTGGTAAAAAATTAGCCACGTGGGTCCTAAATTGAATACAGCTGATTAAAAAGGGGAAAAGACAAAAAGTTGCTGACGCGGCGGAAGTTCAAAGGATAGAAATTCAAACGACGGTAAAAAGGAGGGCGCGTGAATTTGAAGCGGCCGCGCTTTTTCTGACACTTTTGGACGCGTGTGCAGTATTGAAGCGTCATCCATCTGGCATTAATGGCGCGTGTGGAAATGGAAACAGTTCCTCTCTCTGAACCGACGCTTATTGGGCGGCGTGATCCTAGGAATCTGACACTCTCTCTCCTACGTGATCATCGCACGTCCCAACTGTCATCAATCAGTCACTCCAAAAACACCCGTTTCGTATTTCCATAAGAGATTTGAAACGATCTTTCTCTCTCCTATCACCTACTATAAAAACCCATCAACACCACCTTTTACCTCTTTACTGCCCCATAATTTCCAAAGCAAAAATACTTCCAAACTCTCTCCCGGTTATCTTCTTCTCCACCCTGCAACAATGGCTGAATCCTCTTCCGTCCATGCTACTTCTCAGATTCTTCCAATCCGTCCTCAGCAATGCCTCGTGATTGATCTGAACCCACTGGCCTATGATCCCTACATGTCGCCGGTCATCGAGTGTCTCAAATACTCCCAGCTTGCTCCGGCATTGTCCAGAATTGAAACGGTGCCAATGGTGGCTCTATCTCAGGTCTATGCGACGGCCTACTACGACAAGGGCGTCGACAGGATATTTTTCGAAGTGGCGGAACACAAAACGTCGATTTCTCGTCCCCGCTTCTGCACCATGCTTGGGTTTGCTGCTGACCCATCGCGTGTTCACCAGGAGACGATTCCGGTTGGTATGCTCTACAACACGTTCTACAATATGGGCTACACGGAAGTTCTTACCTCCGTCGCCAGGTTCAAGAAGTCATGCCTACCGCCCCTATGGAATGGGTTATTTACAGTTCTCTTCAAGGGACTGTCTGAGAGGAGCTCAGGATCGGACGGGGCCAGTCGTCTTTTCCTGTCAATCATGTATGGGGTGTACAAGGGGATCAACCTCGATTATGGGTTTGTCCTTTGGCAACAACTGATTCAGAGCCTTTCTTCCACTTCTCGACACTTTGAAGTGTCGTTGGCCCGGTTCTGGATCTTGATCACAAGATGGGCCATGGACAGGTTTGAGGTCCCAACTGCTGACGGTGCACCGATGTCTTCTGTTGGTACGTTCCATACCAAGAAGATCATCGTATCCGATGCATCGAAATTCTCCTTCATTGGCTCTATCCCGGAGTCGATGTATGGTAGTGTGCCATCAGACAGTAGTATGATCAAGGCGATCAAGGAGTTAGGGCCATCTGGTCCGAGGGAACTGACACCGGACATGCTGCGATCAATTCATGATGCCGACAAACCGGTGGCCAGGTGTAAGAAGGCAGACAAGGGGAAGAAACCATCCAAAGCCCCAAAACCTTCTCCCAAGAAGCGCAAACAACCGAAGGCTGCTTCGTCACCACAACCGAAAAGGAGGAAGACCCAACAAAAGCGAAAGCTAGTCCTTCCCTCCTCATCAAGTGAATCCGAAGGTGAGAGTTCGGACGCTGAGGGCTCACAAGGAGATGAATCTCCTCTACGAGGCAACACACCCCCTCGGTCCCCAACCCCGGAGATGGAACTTCACCAATCCCCCGTTCCTTCCCCTCCACTCACAATACCTATTTCCATTCCCACCATAAACCCTACTATACCACCAAGCTCATTCCCTATACCACCACCCATATTCACCACATCAACCGAAACACCACCTGTAACCGAAACCCCTCCCGTAACCGAACCTCCACAAACCGAAACTCATATACCACCACCACCCGAAACTAACCCCCTACCTACTCAACCTGAACCAACCAAACCCACGACACCCGCAGCTTCACCACCACCTCAATCTCCAGAAGCCGCCTCCGATGGCGATGATCAATACCTTGGTGGTGATCACATGAACTTTGATTCGGTCTACTATAGTCCGTTTCAAGTTCAGAGTGATGAGGAGGATGATGCTCCAGTGACAAAGAAGCATCTCCGCGATCTTAACGAGAAGGTTGATCAACTTCTCGCCTCCTCCTCCAACCAGCAGTCATCCTTATCTGAAGCTGCCCTTCAGAAGATAGTTGATGCCTTCTCCAGGGCTCAACATGACTCCGTGGCCTCAGCTACTGCCGCGATAGACGCCTCCACCCGAGCCTGTGAGGCTGCGACCGAAAAAGTTGATAAACTATTCTCCGACGCTTCTGACCTGCTGAAGTCTCTGCAGGAAAGCGCCAATGCCACAAAGACAACTCTGGAACCGATTGTTCAGCAATTGGCCAAGTTCGTCTCGACGGAGTTGACTTCGTTCGCTACCCTCCGACAAAATATCAGCGACGACAACTCGGCACTCCGTGCCTCCATCGATGCCCGTCTGGCAAAACTACAAGAGGATCTTGCGGCAGAGAACTCTCTGATGGACGTTCTGGCAAGTAAAACAACTGCCCTAAAGGTCAAGAGCACGCAGCTTTCCAACTCTGAACAACAATTGGAAGCTCTTCGATCCGAGAGGGAAGTCATCAAGACGTGTGTTTCGGATGTCCACGCGGCTCTATCCAACATCCTGGAAGCACACGACCCCATCCTTAATCATTCGGTGAGGCGCACCCTCGCTGAAAAGCTCTCCCCGGCCATGGACCTCTTAAGCAAAATTGAAGGCCTTCCGAGTTTCGTGTCCATTCCGAAACAAGGGGGAGAAGAGAAGAAAGGATCGAAACCACCTCCGTCCTCCAAAGCTACTCACACAACCGAACCACCCCCAACTGGTCATGCCTCGGGTTCGGGTGTGAAGGACAAGGGCAAACACATAGCAGAGGATGGAGATGAAGATGAAGATGAAGACAAGGAGACCATTGCGGACATGTTAAAAAGAAAGAACAGTCGCAATGCTGAAGGCGATGCTAGTCGTGTGGCGCGTGAGGCTGAAGAAGTCGAACGAAAGCAAAAAGAAGCCCACGATCTCCTTGAGAGCCGAAAGTTGCTCTTCCCTGCCTGGACCAGGGATCGTTTGATAAAAGAGGCCATAGAGATTCCAAGCATACTATGGCTCGAGCCGGTGATATCGTTCGACTGCAACAACACCATCGATTCGCAGTTCGATATGCCACTGACTCGAAAGGTGTTCATCTTCCACGCCTTCTCCAACATCTTTGAAGTCCCGCATCCGAACGATGAGCTTGACAGGGAGCTCATTGACTTCTACCTGGAGGCCGCTCGCCCTCAATACCTTACATGGAGCGCCCAGAAGATTGTCAATGTTCGGGTGATGAAGCCTTTTGCCGTGGGGAGATTCACAAACGTCAAGTTCAAGCTTATCCGAGGATCTGCAAGAACTGCTCACATGATCTCTCTGGCGGATCTGCCCAATCTGAACCCTCATGATTGGATAGTCTTGTACAATATCCTGCTGACAAACGAAGCCAAATATGGTCCCATCTTAGACCATGTCAAAAGGATGCTGGCATGCTATATCATGGAGGTGGCCCTAATGGATCAGGAGGTTGCCACAGTTTTTAAGAAGAAACCGAAAGTCAAGCCTGTGGGATCGGCCAGTGATCTGAATCAAATGCAAATGGGCAAGATAGATTTGAGGCGAAACTCTGTGATGTTCACTAGAGCCGAAGGACAGAAATGTCTCTTCGCTTTAGCTGACAAACATCTTTACACTACAACTTGCTTGGAGCACATCTTATTCATCATCAAGCAGTGTAAAGACAATTCGGCTGATGATATCAAGTACTTCAATGATATGATCAATTGGTACATCCGGTTTAGACAGACTATCCTCTCCATAACCAAGTGTCTGTTTAGTACCGTGAAGAAGAAGGTACCAGCTTCAGCCACCGGCCCAAGTAGGAAGTGAAAGTCTCGCTCCAAATTGATGCAAAGGGGGAGATTGTTGGGCTGAAAAGAGTTTTGATGTTGCGTCTTTTGGGCTCGTTAGATTAGCCTTTTATTCTCCGGTTTGGGCCTGTCCAACCGAGAGCCTTTTATGTATTGTATATAAGTTAAATGCTTGCATGCATATTAGGTTAAGATTCTAGAGGTTATCGATACAGCGATTGATCAAGAGTAATATATTTTTCTGTAATCGTTCTTGTAATCTTCTAATCCTTTACAGTTGATGTTCTTAATCGAGCTCTTCTAAGGATTTTATTTAATCATTCGACACGTTTGATTCAAGCTGTTTGTTCTTATTATTGCGTTTTTAACTGTTTTATATTCATATACTTGTTCAAGATCTAATTGATCTTTGTAGATTAAAAGTTGTTTTTAATCCCATCAGTGTGTCAGTTAACCACACACGCTCCACTAACAACA
Source organism: Lactuca serriola (assembly GCF_051521515.1). Classification (NCBI taxonomy): domain Eukaryota; kingdom Viridiplantae; phylum Streptophyta; class Magnoliopsida; order Asterales; family Asteraceae; genus Lactuca; species Lactuca serriola. The sequence continues at coordinate 297,203,348 of NC_136411.1, forward strand.
TATTAAAGTATGATGTGGGTTTTCATGGATTAGCATACTTTTCACATTTTTTCTAAAGTTACTAGAGTGGGATCTTTAAAAAGGTTCTAGTATTTTTATATCATTATACTTTTAATGAGAATTTTTCTTATCAAAATCTCGTTCAGCTAATGACCTTCCACCATAGAAGGGAGTGGTCGGTGAGAGTGGACACCCAATAACAGTCATTTTATAGGACGCTTCCATATACCCCCTTATAGTATCACTTTGTCAATGATGCGTACTAGCGATTTGATTTACTTTTCTTATGCATATAATATTTTAAGCTTATATATATATATATATATATATATATATATATATATATATATATATATATATATATATATATATATATATATAAGGCGTATTTTAATAGTTTTCGAAATATTAATAATCTAAATTAAACCTATTAATTAATTAACATTAAACCAATTATGATTTATCTTTATTTTTTAATTAAATTATTACTTATATTAATTAAATCATCTAGGGATAAAATAATTACTTAAATTAAACAACTAATAAAATAATTCAAATTTAATCCTAATCCAAACCTTTCTAGTTTTCAAAAAGTAGGATTAGGTTTATCAGGTTTTCACTATTCAAATTGTAAGCTTTCAAAATAATAATTAAGGAAAAAATATAAAACCCTAAAAGATTTCCCTCATTTTCGAAAATAGGGTTAGGGAGGCTAGGGTTTCAAAACACCCTAGAAAAATAGAAAATCATGCGATTGGGGTTTAATTTCTATAAAACCTAATTTTGATCTATTCACCATTATGCCCAATCAAATATAGAACTATGGCTCGAATACCACTGGAGGGTTTTATAGCTTATAATTAAAATATGTGGCGGAAAAATTTAACCCTTAAGTTCACATGCAACCTATTTTAATCTAAGTTCTCTTTATTGATAGCAACAATCTATAAACATCAAGAACTGTAAAGGAACCCTGCTATAATAAAAAATTACAAGGGGTTAGGGTTTACATACCTTTTTATTATTATATTAAATAATCAACCAAATCCTTCTTCAAAAAACACTTAGAAAGCAAACACCAGATATCTAATGTCTCTACTGGTTTGTACCCAAACCCTAGCAATAAGAATACTTGAGCAGAGAGGAGAGGGGATGAGATTTCCAAGTATTCCCTTGGTATGTGTGGTGCCCATAAATAAGGAGCCTAATGGCTCTATTTATAGGTGACTCATAGAGCCTTGGAAACCTAATTTGGATATAATATTAATATTTCAAATTTAGTAATTATCCAACTCCATTATTATCCTTAAAGAATATTCCAGAAACCCTAAATATGCCTCCTAAAAGCAAAGGCATAGGATGCTTCTGGAATACCTTATTTTTCAACTATTGAACAATGATAATTTAAGTATTTACACTTCTAATTAATCCAATTAATCCCTGAATTAACTCTAATTAATTTCTGATTAATTATCAATTAAATAATACTATTTCATATTAATGTATTAATCTCGTAATATAGTAACAAATTATTTATTTATATTGATTAATCATATAATAAATCAATAAATCAACTTCTCTCTCCAAAAGTAATTCTAGTCAATTACTAGTTTTCATGGCAACCCAAAAGGATTTTTCTTTTTAATTCAAGTATATACTAATTTAGTTATGGGCTTAGACATCTAATACAATAGATTGGCATGGCATAGAGATTATTGATATAATCGTGAGTGTTTAAACATGGATTCTAAGTGTTTGTTAAATCCACATTTACAGATTACTTCATGGATTTAGTCACGAGTAATTCCAAGACGATAATATCTTTTATTCTTCAAATAGAGATACAAAAGTTATAGTTTTCATGTCTATTGTGCTTCGGTATATGTAAGTGCATTTTTAACTTAATGTTATAAAATATATTCCCATGCTTGTCATTATGAGTAAAGTTTCTAATTATGTAGTCATATTTTATTCATTCATTTTTCCTTAAAAGGAAAATCGATATCTTTGGCTAACTCGGTGATTTAATGTTGACATTATAGTGTTGGACCCACCCTAGAGTAAGTTAATGTCTTAAATTCAAAGTTTAATATGGTCATCATGATTCAGAAATTGAGAAATAAAATTTTAGGCTTTGAGATTGATTTATATCCATGTCTTGGGTCCATACGATTTCTTAAAGAACAAAGGAATAGTTGATGACTTATCTTAGGGTCAATGTATGGTTGGAATCAGAGTTCAGTCGTGCCTTTGAAAAGTATATTTTGCTGGTTATCTATGTAGTGTAGTTGCAATTGTAGTTCTTAACTTATCCAAGTAGGAGATTATTGGATTAATGTATCTAATGTCTTAACTAAATTGGTATATTTTTATGAATAAAAGCAAATTCCTTTTTGGGTTGCAATCATAACAAAAAGTACTTTGAAATGCCTTTACAAGAGAGGGAAAATCATTTATTAATGTTGATATGATTAATAAATTAATTAGAATTAATGTAGAGTTAATCAGAATTAACTGGAAATTAATTTTTGGTTATTTATAATTAATTACAGGTATAAGGTTGGATTGAAATTGTTCAATATTTAAGCAAATGAGAGAGTCTAGAACCTTCCTTTAGTGAACGGTTTTTAGGCTCCTCCAGAATGGTTCAGGAAATGGCCTTTAGCTGATAGGGATATTTAATTAAATCCAAATATTTTAATATTCAAGTTAGGGTTTATTCCAAAGACATTGCAGCTATAACGAGAGCATTATACCTAGGATTTTTTACCACTGATTTGTTGAGAAATCCGTACCCAAAACATCATCTAGTCCCCTCTATCTCTATATTGTTTCTTAGTTCCTAGTGTTTGGGTGTGAGCCATTAGAGGCAACCATATTTTTGGTGCAAGATTTCTGAAGCATATATGAGGATACAAGAGTGATAAATACGATTGTAAGACTAAAGGTATGTATTCAATCTATGAACTTCGATCTAAGCTTGGGTTTATGATTGTTTTTATACTATGTTGTTTATAATGTGAAAAGACATGGATGTCTAGGTTGCATATGATCATAATTAGATTTTATGATTTTTTTCATTGTTCAGTTAAGTTTTATGTAACCTAGAAACCCCATTATATTTCACTTCATTGTATATTGCTTCCATGCTCATAGATTTTGTGGCATGTTCCAACTCATGGTTTCCATCAAAACCCTTTATTTGAAATGCATGTTCATATGGAAGATAGTGTATGTCATCAACATAAATTTGTTTCTTTAATTGAGGAAGTCTGATAGAACGACATTTTTCTGACACACTATACGACCTTTATATATGTTGTAGTGGCATCCACATACTGTACCTAGAGCAAGGTAATCCTTTATAGTAAAAAAAAAGAACTACACAAAGAGTAAATTTCTTCTGCATATGCATCATATGTTTCAACCCCCTTTTTGAATGATATGTGAATATCATCAATGAACAGTAGTAAATAAACATCAATATCATTACACAGTGAATTGAATATTAGTAATGACAACATTGTCAACTTGCTTTTCTTACAAAGCCATGGTGGATGGTTATAAATAACAATTAAATGTTCCATACAATCTAATTTTTTCTTCTGTTTATGTTAACCCCATCAGCTGAAATACCATGTCGTAAATTTATTTCATCACTAGTTGTTTTGGGAAATCTGTCATCTATAGTACGACATGTTTGTCAGTCTTTCGGGTGACGTAATACATCGTCATATATCGTAACATAAATATGGTTATGCCATTTTAGATCCTTTGCAATGATCTATAATTTAAAGAGTCATTGCATGCATGAAATAACGGGGAAGTACCATTGTAACATCTGGATTCCCAACTATATTATTTATTTATTCGTTTTTTAGAACTATTGAGCAACTCGATGATTTGGTGCTATGACTCGTCGAATAGAGTCGTGTTTGGCCACATGGGATTAGTGACCTATTCGACGAGTTAGAGAGCCGACTCGTGGTGTAGACGCTAAGCGATGAAACCCTAAATCCTCGGGTTTGGGGCCTATTTATGGACACTTATAGCCTTATTTGCGGCTCACCAGTTGCCTAACCGTACTAATCGAAACCCTAAACGAGTGTAGTGAGCTAAGCGAATCTCAAAGCTAATTTTGAGGGATTTTAGTGCATCTATTGAGGAGAAAGAGGAGTTTGTTCAGTAAGGAACAAGAAGGAGTTGTTAGGGTTCAGGCCATTTCGTGCAGAGCTTCAAGAGAAAGGTAAAAAGCCTGAACCTTTCCCCTTTATTTGGTCAGATCTCATGAGTTTGAGAAATTAAGGTTTTCATCACATTTTATTTGGGATATCGAGCATACTAAGTTATCATGAGGTTTAGACCTCAGTTCCAGACCTTGTGATGTCCTTAGAGTCCAAAGGTGCTAACTTTATTCATCCATGTGAGGATTATTGTGTTTAACACCTTGTGAGAGCATGTATTGGTATGTTGGAGAAAAAGCACCATGCATGAGCGTAAAGATCAAAGCTTTACGTGACAATCAAGCCTTGGGATGCTAGATCATGTGATAACTCCGTGAGTTGGGGGTCAAATCGACGAGCTGAGTTAGACATTCACGAGACTTCTGACGAAAATGGGTGGACTCGACGAGTCACATGAGTGCACTCAGCGAGTCGAGTGAAACATGGATTGTTGACTCGATTTTTACTTTTGTTGAATTTAGGGTTTGGTCAAATACAAGTAATGGAGACCATGAAGGGGTAAAATGATCTTTTGCCCATTCCAAGAGTTAGAGAGAGAGAGAGAGAGAGAACAACGCTTAGTATATTTTGAGTATGAGTAGAGTATTAACTAGGGACAATTATCCTATTTGTTAGGCAGAGGCTAGTTCAAGATTTCCGAGCATATGACTTTTACTTGCTTGCTTACAAGGTGAGTCTTCTCACTATACATACCTAGAGTGGTAATCTGAGTTGTGTGACCAGAGGGTCTTATGTGTTTATTTGAGTACTGCGATATCCTACATTCTATGTATGTGATTTATGTTGTGTATTATTCTGAGTTTACTGAGTAGGACCGGAGGGTCCACTCAAGTTAGGACCGGAGGTTCCACCCAAGCTATGAGATTAGAGGGTCCCACTGAGACACAGGACTGAAGAGTTCATACCGAGCCATAAGACCGAAGGGTCCTCACTGAGATGCATGAGACTGGAGGGTCCAAGCCGAGTTATATCCATGAGCGGATTATTATTTGTGAATGTGGTATTTTGGGGAACTCACTAAGCTTTGTGCTTACCGTGTTATGTGTTATGTGTTATGTGTTATGTGTTTGAGGTAATTCTCCGAATCATAGGAAGGTTCCAACTTGATTGTAGACACATCAGAGATTGAGTTATAATTGAGAGGATCTTGGAGTTTGATATATACATATTTTGGATATGAGATTTGATGATTTGATATTGTGAAACTTTTGTGATTTTATTATTGAGATAAATGTGTCTTTTTTAAATTGAAAGTTTTGGTTTGAAAATTTATGTCATTACAAGTTGGTATCAGAGCCATGGTTTGAGGGATTCAGATGCACCTCTTGGTGCGTTCGGACTCAAACTGAGGATTTGAGATGTTTTTTTAAAAAGTGATAATTTTCAAAATTGAGAAAGAGTTTAAGAGAAAACGAGTTTGAGCAGTGTGTACAATCAGCCAAAGCCTGAACGGTGATTTCCCAAAATACCATTACTTTTGTATTATGATATATTTTATGAGGTATTATGCATGCTAGAGAGTAGGCTAGGTATTTCATTTTTTAGGACTAGAGGGCCTGATGTTTGATGCCTTAGCCTAGGAGTTGTTGCTATCTGTGATTTGCTTTTGAGTATGAGCTGAGTAAGAGTATTTAGCAGAGATCACCTAGAAAGGGTTCTTGAGTTGAGAGAAAATCTAGGAGAGACACCTAGATGAGCTTGTGAGGGGTCTACTGAGAGAGTAGTCTGTGCTTTGTGGGATATATAGTACTTGTGAATTGGGATCCTAGGAGGAGGACTTGGGGTGAATACAGATTTGGTGTTAAACATAGTATTGGGCCCATACTCCTGAAAGCACCGGATCTGTAGGCAACCCAAGTAAGAATCCTTAGGATGCTGAGGAGCAAGTAGGGGCGAGTGATCGAGTGTGACTATACTCTAGCGAGTCTCTGGTTATTTTGTGTTGTGTTTCAGAGACATCGTGTTGGGGACACGCCACAACCCAAAGAGCAGTGGAGCCATCGATGATGAGATTCACAGGATGATTCACGACGGGGTGGCCCGCAGCCATACGAGAGGTTATTCCGGTGATGTTGGGGTATATCAAGACCATTTTGATCGAGATGTTTGAGAAGCGATATGCTGCTTTTACTGAGGCGGCTGCCGCTGTAACCACCGTAGTTGTCGCTGCTGCTAGGCCACATGGTGACTCATTGCTGTACCGGGAGTTCTGGAACACAAAGCCACCAGAGTTTGATGGGACTTAGGATCCGATTTCTACGATTAGATGGATCTCTGATATCAAGGGGTGTTTCTACACTTGTTCATGTCCAGAGCACTTGAGGGTACGGTTCTCACTAAACCAACTTCGCTTAAGAGCGAAGGACTGGTTGAAGTTTGTGAGAGCCAGTTATACTCCTGTACAGCACACTACAGTGACATGGGAGAGGTTTACTATGATGTTCCGAGATGAGTATGTTCCCCCAATGGAGAGGGAACGGTTAGCCCAGGAGTTTATGTCCCTCAATCAGAGGACAGAGTCGGTGACAGTGATTACAAGGATGTTTCATGAGAGGTCGTTTTTCGGCCATGATAACGTGTCTACTGAGCAGGCACGTATGAGTCGGTATTTGAGCATTCTGAGGAGGGATATTCGAGATTTCATGGTGAACTCGTCTTACCGGACATTTTTTGAGCTTCATGTAAATGCCCGGAAGAGGGAGATTGTGTTGGAGACTCAGGCCAAGGAGGAGGCGGAGTCTCAGGGGAGAGTCCGGCAGCCGACACAGTCATAGCCGACAGCCAAGCGGGCTAAGCCCACTGATTCGAGATCAGGAGGCCAAAAGGGCCGCACTTATAGGAAGTGCGGAAAAAGTCATGAGGGGTCGTGTCAAGTGAGTATTTGCTACAAGTATGGCAAAGAGGGGCATATAGCGAGGGATTGACCCAACGGGTTTGTAGTCTGCTTTCACTACAAGTAGACCAGCCATTGGAAGTCTGAATGCCCCCAGCTGCTTCAGGGATCAGCATAAGGATCTGCACCTTCTTCTATACAAGTTATCAAGAGTCAACCAGCAAAGGCCGAGGCACTAAGGGTTCGTGGGAGAGCCTTTCAGCTAACAACGGAGGGGGTTCGTGCAACATGATGTCGTGGCCGGTATGTGTTCTTTTACTTATTCTATTTGGAGTTATATTGAGCTTATATTGTGATGTGTATAGGTACTTTTCTTGTGAGTTCTGTACCTGCTTTGGTGTTATTTGACTCGAGTGTGAGTCGATCCTTCGTGTCATTAGCGCTTAGTCTCCACATCAATACCTTATGTGAGGCGTTGAGTCGACCTCCGAGAGTTTCGATATCCCATGAGCATGCGGTGTTTTCTACTGATTTGATCCGGGGATGTGTGCTTGAGATTTTTGGTGTTGAGTTTCCGATAGATCTGGTACCGATCGCAATGGGTGATGTCTTTGTCATTGTGGGCTTGGACTGGTTGAGCCGGTTTGGAGCTGTGATCTTCTGCGAGTGTCTGTTGGTGACCATAGAAGACCTTAGTGGGGGAGTGCTTACAGTGTATGGCGAGGGTACCCGATCTGGGTCAGCATTTTTCTTGGCTGCCAGAGCGAGACAGAGTCTACATTAGTGTTGCAGGGGCTTTCTAGCGTATGTGATTGGTACGCGGGTTGCTACTGAGAGACCGAGTTCTATCGCTAAGGTCCCGATAGTGAGTGAGTTTCCGGATGTTTTTCCCAAGGAGTTACCGGGTGTGCCTCCCAACAGGAAAGTGCAGCTCTTTATTGATTTGGTTCCGAGAGCGGTGCCTATCGCCAAGACACCTTACCGCCTTGCACCACCAGAGATGTAGGAGTTATCCTCATGGCTCCAAGAGCTGTTGAGGAAGGGATTTATCAGAACGGGTAAATCGCCGTGGGGAGCGCCGATCCTTTTTGTCAACAAAAAGGATGCTTCACAGCGGATGTGCTTTGGTTACCGGGAGTTGAACAAGCTGACGATCAAGAATCGTTATCCACTTCTGAGGATTAATGATTTCTTTGATCAGTCGTAGGGGGCGTCTTCATTTTCCAAGATCGATTTCAGGTCTGGATATCATCAGATGAGAGTCCGCGAGGAGGATATCCAGAAGATGACCTTTAGGACTCATTATGTGTGCTACGAGTTCGTGGTGATGCCTTTCGGACTCACCAATGCACCGGAAACGTTCATGGACCTCATGAACCGAGTGTGTAGGCCTATGTTGGATCGATCGGTAATCGTGTTCATCGAAGATATCGTGGTGTATTTGAGATCCAGAGAATAGCATGAGGAGAATCTGGGAGAGATTCTTGAAGTGCTGAGATCGGAGAGGCTTAATGCCAAATTCTCCAAGTGTGATTTTTGGTTACGGGAGGTCTAGTTCGTAGGATAGCTCATTAATCATAATGGGATATTTGTTGACCCGGCCAAGATTGAGGCAGTTATGAGATGGGAGGTACCGAGATCAAGAGTTTTCTGGGATTGGCCAGCTACTATCGAAGATTTATCAGAGATTTATCCAAGATTGCAATCCCCCCCCTCCTCCAGGTTGACCCGGAAGGGTGTTACTTTTATTTTGGGTCTTGAGGAGCGGGCCTCCTTTGAGACTCTTCACCAAAGATTTTGCGAAGCCCTGGTATTAGCCCTTCCTAAGGGAGTGGAGGACTTTGTGGTATACTATGATGCATCTATATCAGGGATGGTTGCGGTGCTGATGCAGTGGGGGCACATGATAGCATACGCATCGAGGCAGTTGAAGCCTCATGATACGAGATATCCCGCCTACGATCTAGAGTTGGGAGTGGTGGTGTTCACTCTCAAGATCTGTCACCCCTATTTGTACGGGGTTCAATGTACCATATACATGGACCATATGATCCTGAAGTATCTCATGGATCAGCCCAACCTAAATATGAGACAGAGGAGATGGTTGGATGTAGTGAAAGACTATTATTGTGAGATCCTGTATCATCCGGGCAAGGCAAATATGGTAGCCGACGCCCTAAGCTGTAGAACAGAGAGTGCTCTGATCCGAGATGTGTGTATGAGGATGACGGTGATGGCTCCAGTCTTGGATACCATTTGAGAGGCCCATGTGGAGGCCATGAGACCGGAGAATCGCACGAGGGAGCGGGTGACTAGACAGGTGTCCGAGTTTGTGACGGATAGTCAGGGGCTTATGACTTTGCGAGGGTGGATTTAGGTGCCCCATACGGGTGGACCTCGATGTATATTGATGGAGGAGGCGCATAGATCGATATTCTCGATCCATCCCGGGGCCATTAAGATGTATTTGGCCCTGAAGAGATACTATTGATGACCCTGTATGAAGAGAGATGTTGCTTGGGTAGTTGAGAGGTGCTTGACCTGCCGCCGAGTTAAGGCAGAGCACCAGCGTCCACATGGTCCATTACAGCCTCTGGAGATTCGCCATTGGAAGTAGGAACATATCTATATGGACTTTATCACAAAGTTACCAAGGACTGAGCGTGGAGTTGACGCGATTTGGGTGATTGTGGACCGACTGACAAAGAGTACTCACTTCATCTCTATTAGTGATAGCTCTTGTATAGACAGACTGGCCGAGATCTTTGTGTGAGAGGTGGTAGCACCGCATAGAGTGCCGACCTCGATAGTGTCATATCGAGACGTGTGTTTTACTTCCAGGTTTTGGAAAAAATTTCATGAGGATTAGGGCATGCGTTTGCATTTCAGTACTGTGTACCACCTGCAGACGGACGGGCAGAAGCGAGCGGACGATTCAGACGCTCGAGGACATGCTGCGTGCATGTCTTATGGACTTTGGAGGATGTTGGGACACTTACTTACCCCTAGCTGAGTTTTCTTTGAACAACAACCATCATTCGAGTATTGGTATGCCTCCCATTGAGCTTCTGTACAATAGGAGGTGTCGGACTCCCATTTGTTGGGGAGAGGTGGGGCGGAGAGTGATGGGCGGCACTAAGATAGTGATGAATACGACCGAGCAGATTCAGTAGGTCAAACAGAGGTTATCGACGGCCCAAAGTTGCCAGAAGAGTTATGCAAACAGGCGACAGTCCGAGCTAGGGTTCCAAGTCGGAGATTTTGTCCTCCTGAAGGTATCCCCATAGAAAGAGGATATTCAATTCAGGAAACGGGGAAATTTGGGGCCCCGATACATTGGTCCTTTTAGAGTGACCGCCAGAGTGGGTAAGGTATCCTACCGGTTGGAACTACCTGCAGAGTTAAGTCATATCCATAACACCTTCCACGTGTCTCGGCTGAGGAAGTGTGTAGCCGATGAGACGATAGTGGTGCCTTTAAAGGACATTCAGGTGGATGCGAGCCTGAATTATATTGAGAGACCGATTGCGATCTTGGATCGAAAGGTGAAAGTTCTGAGGAACAAGGAGGTGCCCCTGGTTCATGTTTAGTGGAAACATTAGAGAGGGTCCGAGTTAACTTAGGAACCGAAATCCGAGATGCAAGAGTAGTGCCCAGAGCTATTTCTGGAGCATCACTTCGAGGGAAAAGTATGATTCTAGTGGGGGAGAATTGTAACATTAGGATTCCCAGGTATATTATTTAATTCTTCATTTTTAAGAACTATTGAGCAACCCGACGAGTTGCTGGTACAACTCGTTGAGTAGAGTCGTATTTGGCAACGTAGAATTAGTGACCTACTCGACGAGTCTGAGAGCCGATTTGTGAACTAGATGTTGAGCGATGAAACCCTGGTTTTGTGACCTATTTATGGACACTTATTGCTTCATTTGCGGCTCACTAGTTGCCTAACCTTACTATGTGAAACCCTAAATGAGTGTAGTGAGCTAAGAGAGTCTCAAAGCTAATCTTGAGGGATTTTAGTGCGTCTCTTGAGGAAGAAGAGGAGTTTGTTCATCATGGAAAAAGAAAGGAGTTGTTAGGGTTGAGGCCATTTTGTCCAGATCTTCAAGAGGAAGGTAAAAAGCCCAAAGCTTTCCCATTATTTGTTTAGATCTCATGAGTTTGAGAAATTAGGGTTTTCATCACATTTTATTTGGGACATTGAGCATACTAAGTTGTCATGAGGTTTAGACCTCAGATTTGGACCTTGTGAGGTCCCTAGAGTCCAAAGGTCGCAACTTTATTCATCCATGTGAGAATTATTGTGTTTAACACCTTGTGAGAGGATGTATTGGTACGTTGGAGCAAAACCACCATGCATGAGCGTAAAAATCAAAGCCTTACATGAGAATCGAGCCTTGGGATGCTAGATCTAGTGTTTGGAGTGATAGATCTACTTTAAAACGTCTAAATGAGAAATCATATTGAAGGGACTCGTCGAGTCCATGAAATGACTCGACGAGTCGGTGAGGGTTTGTCCCGATGAGCATGATCATGCGATAACTCGGCAAGTTGGGAGTAAACTCGATGATCTGAGTTGGACCTTCATGAAACATCTGAGGAAAAATAGTGGACTCGACGAGTCACATGAGTGCACTCAGCGAGTTGAGTCAAACATGGTCTGTTGATTCGAGTTTGACTTCTGTTGACTTTAGGGTTTGGTCAAATATGAATAATGAAGACCATGGAGGGGTAAAATGGTCTTTTGCCCATTCCAAGAGTTAGAGAGAGAGAGAACAACCCTTGGTATATTTTGAGTATGAGTAGAGCATTAACTAGAGACAATTATCCTATGTGTTAGGCAGAGGCTAGTTCGAGATTTTCGAGTGTGTGACTTTTACTTGCTTGTTTACGAGGTGAGTCTTCTCACTATAATTACCTACAGTGGTAATATGAGTTGTGTGACCGGAGGGTCTTATGTGTTTATTTGACTATTGGAATATTCTACATTATGTCTATGTGATTTATGATGTGTACTATTAAGAGTTTACTGAGCAAGACCGGAGGGTCCATCCGAGCTATGGGACTGGAGGATTCCACTGAGACATAGGATCGGAGGGTCCCTACCGAGCCGTCAGACTGGAGGGTCTTCACTGAGACGCATGAGACTGGAGGGTCCATGCCGAGTTATAGCCGTAAGAGGCTTATTATTTGTGATTGTGGTATTTTGGAGAACTCGCTAAGCTTCGTGCTTACTATGTTATGTGTTATGTGTTTTAGGTACTTCTCAGCATCACAGGAAGGCATTGTTTTGATTGTACACACATTAGAGATTGAGTTATGATTGGGAGGATCCTGGAGTTTGATTTATACAGTCTTTAGATATGAGATTTGATGATTTGATCTTGTGACACTTTTGTGATTTTATTATTGAGATAAATGTGTTTTTTTTAATTGAAAATTTATCCCTATACAACCATAATGCTTCAATTGTAATATTGTTCTCCTCCTTTTTTGAATTGTTGTAGACCTTCCTAATTGGTTTTGATACATAAAATAAAATGTTTTTCTTAAAAACAAAAATAAAAGCATTACTAAAATAACTAGTTTATATTAGACCATTTTAAAACAAAACCATCCAGGATCAAATTATGTCGGTTAGAATGATATTAAAACAACCATAGAGTGTTTTAGAAGAAAAACTTTTAAGGCCATTGATCCCACTTGGATTTGGGGTGCTCAAGTATATAGTAAGAACAAAGGTCATCAACATCTCTACAAGTATCCACCACCAAGAGTAAGGAAGAAAGGAATGCTGGTTTTCTTCTTATATAAGTGATTTCTTAAGCCTTTAAGTACTTAACTGAAATAAGAACTAAAGAAGAAACAATTATGAACACCAAATGCATGCAACTAGCTTCAAAAAGGGAAGAGGGGGAGAGAGGAGAGTCCTCTTAGTTTTTGTTTCTTTTTTAAAGGAAAGAGTTGTCAAAATTAAAGCCTAACACCTCCTTATATACTTACATGCAAGAT